>NC_040880.1:7032425-8377724 GCF_003676215.2 Rhopalosiphum maidis | reverse complement strand
AATATGACGTGCAATATGGAATTATTTTTTGATTATATATTGTAATAGAATTTATAAGCGCTCAAAAAAAAAAAAACACCCGATTTAGTATATAGAGTACCTCGCTGTAGATATATACGTACATACAATTACCAAATTTATAATAGTTAAGAAATAATGCAATTTTCAATGATCCTGTTCGTTGTTTTAGCCAGTTGTACTCATTTAATAAACGGAAATCAAAATATATCCTACAATAATTTAGCAAACCTAGTTTCTCAACTCGATTTAATTAATGTAAGTAATTTTTATACTGATTTATTGTTAGTTGTTTTTTATTTGAAGATAAATTATATTAAAGGCAATACTTTTTCGGATTTAGAAAGAAAAACCAGAAATCAAAGTACTCAATTCTTTGGTTAATGAAATCATCAACAAGTATTTGATCAGTTGTCATATTAATATAATTTTTGACGACCTATTTGATACTGATTTGTATTACAAGGTAATGATTATTATTAATAATGATGGTCTTAATTTATACCTATCCACTAAAAAAAAGGAACAATATTATTTAAATTTTATTTATACATATTATAGTGTTTAATTAATAATTTATTAAATAGATGACAGCTTTATTGAGTTTATAGACTTATGAATTTAGTTAGAAACTGTAGCTTCGTATTATACCTATATATTGTAATAATTTTACATAAATAAATAATAATGCTAATGAGTAACTTATGATAAACTATAATAACTGACTATAATAATTTAAAACTTTATGTGTAATGCAATTTATTCTCGGTGTGTTTGCTAAGAATGTTATTTTATAACTTAATTCTTACATCACAAATAGTATAGAAACTAATAACTAAGTAAATATATCATTATGTTTATTACATAAAGTATTGAATAACGTAACTATACTGGGTGATTCATTTATCAAAGATCGAACAACACTCATTATTTCAAAATTTATTAAAGTTTTTGAAAAAAAGTTTCTTTTTGAAACAAAATAAATTTTTTTTAAAAATATTTATTTTTTATCGTTAAAAATTAAAAAAAATTTTTTTTAATGAGGACATACATTTTTAATTTCATATTCTGAAGTAAAACAATATTATTCAGAGTATTTCGATACATAAAAAACGAAATTTGGACGAGTATGAGTTGGGCATATATCAATTGCGCCGAAAATCGCAAATAAAGAAAGAAAATTATGAAAGAAAGAAGGTGTTACGTCAATTTATTGAGCTGACCAATATTCAAGTGCAGCAATACATTATCGTTATATGTCAAATGCGTCAATCGAATTCTAAAAATATAAAAAAATTCTAAAACTATATTAACTATATTATTTATAAAAACTAAAATTATAAAAGTTAAATTAACTAAGACAGTGTTATCATAATATTGATTAACCGTGGCGTAATTAATGTAATACCTTTTTATACCTGTGCAATATATATATATATTATACAAGTACCTAATGTTTCAAATTCGGTGCAATTGACGAATACCGTATGAGTTATAACTTATAAGTACTTAAATATTAAGTAAACAGAATAATTGATCCACACTTAAACATTTTGCGAGGTATACCTTTCCACTTTACTCACACATAAACTTTAAATAGGTATACTCGTAAACTATTCGTCCAAATTTCGATTTGTATGTATTGAAATATTTCAAAAAATATTCTACTTCAAAATAAATATTTTATAAAATAATTACATAGCTTCATAGGTAATAGTAAAATATAGTATTTATTGTAATTAAATGATGACACCAAGGGCGGACAAGGCGGGCCATTACACTTCCTAAAATCCCTGACCCGTATACTGCCCGCGCTAAAATTTTCGAAAAATTTTAAATTTCGTTATTATTAAATATTTTTCATTGTCTTTTATTAGTATGTGTACAAGGAAAAAATATAAATTCATAATACAGAATACGATAAGTAATATAGCATGTGATGTGATAATTAGTGTTGTCTGTTATGAATATAAAAATAGGAGGATAACATTGAAATAAATTAAATATATATTTCAATGTATGATATAAGTTGTTCCATTTAAGTTAGCATGTTCAAACTTAAACTTATAATAAAAATATAAAACACAATTTTTAATTATTCCAGCATTATAATATGGATAGTTAAAAGTATATATTCGTATATATATAATAAAAAAAATGTTATTAAATTAAATATTTTGATTCATATAAAATATATTTATATGTATATATATATATTATATTATGTATTGTGGTTTACAGGGGTTATACAGGAAAAGTGAACGGGGTAGTAGCCCCTCCCATAACTTTATTCCCTTCAAATTTTTCTTAATATTTATCACTACCTAGTAATTTGTGTGTTTATATATGTATAATATATAATGTATAAACTTCGCCCCATCTATAAAAGAATCTAGGGATGCCACTGGTATGAAATAGAAGGCATTAATGTAAGTTGGAATTTATTTTATAGAAGTTTTAAAATCAAAAATTTGTAAGCTTAAAATATTTGATTATGATGTTTGATTAAATCGTATTTAATAGACATCGTGTATTTGTGTATAATAAAATAATAGCTAAACGTAGCATAAAATATTTGATACCCACTATTATGGTTGGTAGGTACTAGGTGTAGCCCGGTGTTTACGTATATTACTAAAAAATATTAAAATTAAAATAAATTATGATAACGATTACCTAATAACAATAATGAGTAAACGTTAAAAATATGTATTATAATGTATTAAATAAATTATGTTATGCACTACTATAGTTACTGATTCAATATTACATAAACTATCAAATATCAATTTATAGTATAACACTAATGGTGTTCATTTATAATAATTGTATATTCGTATATGTAGCATATAGAATAGGTAGAAGACAAAGGCATATCAAACTATTCATATTCTATAAAATTAACAATCATTTGACAATCAAGAACTAGTAACCGCATATCTACATAATATTATTAATTAGTGACTCGTGTATTATATCGTAATAATACAGTCATTGATTAAATACATATTATATTTAATCAATGGTACGATATAGTAAACCAATGCAGTTCCTATGTATAAATATGTAGGTATAGCAATGGGAATACATACTATAACTTCCAAGTTCAAATATTAATATTCTATTCGACCGAATGCCCGATGACCCCGAATTTCTTACATTGTCAGTTACTATTTGTGATAACGAGTATGATCCAAATAATATATACATATTAGTTCATTATTTTACAATATTTATATTATTTTAGTTTTTATAATTAAAAAATCGTGTAAAAATATTAAAATACAATTTACTTATTCATGTATATACTATATAGCTATAGCATACATGAAGTTATAAAGGTTATATAATATATATTTAGGTATATTGAACTATATTCGTTGCTTAAACCAATAAACGCAACTCAAGGGGAAGGTATAAACTTGAACTCGTTAAATATCAATTAAAAATTAATAAATAATAATTTTTAATTTTAGTCCAGCAGTTACTAGTTTCAACATTGATACAGAATTCAATCTATGTATTATAAAATATAATATTGTATCTACGAATTAATTATACATTTATACTATAACTATAGTATAAGTTTAATTAATAATAATATTAATAATTGCTCTTCGACAAATATATTTTTATACTTATCTTACTTATTAATAATAATAGTTACTTTTTAGGAAATTTATAAAAGGCCTATAAAATCTATAACCTATAGGTATTGTTTGTTATTGTGTTTAACTATTTGACTACATTATTTTAGGATGTCTTGCAAATAATATTGACGTCGTTTAATTCAATATCGTACAAGATCTTTCATATTTATGAATATTCTTCAAAAAATACCATAGCTTTGGAGTCTAGATGTGTAAACTATTTGATATTTTGTCAAGATCCTGAAATCACTGCAACTAAGTTTGGCCACATGGTTGACAGTAGAGTATTCATAGTGACAATTGGATCTAAATGGCAAATACAAGAATTTTTTAAAAGCCAAGCATCACAAAATATTATGAACTTATTGATTGCCTCCGCCGGACCAGCCTTACAGGAAAAAAACAAAAATGTAATTAATTAAAACAAATAAAATAAATAATAATAACTTTGAGAATTACTGTAGTCTGTAAATTATTATTAGAGAATATGTGTATTAAACTATTAACGATATACGTTTTCAGAGTACCTAAATTATTTAATCACAATTTAAAACTATAGTTGGGTAGTTAGGTTACTTTGAAATATGTACTGTACTATATTACTCATAATTCATAAATATAAATATAGCTATCATTTATTACTTTGATTTTGATAAGTAGTAACGAATACTCTCTAGTCAGTTATTACTTATTTATATTATGTAAATACAGTTAAGTACTTAATAGGTAAATTAATCAATATTAACCTATCAACCCATTTAAATACAAAATACCTAATTAGTTAGGAGAATACTCTGTCCAGCAAGAGAACACACCAACTTTGCGCATCCCTACGCGACCATCTGCTACCATTGAAATCAAATTTACTATGGTGCGATGCGCAAAAGAACTGATTTTTATCGGTCTTCTAATTGTTCTCTTGCTGGACAATGCTAGAGTACTATACTTAAATACTATCTTCTTCTTTCCTAAATGACTCTTATTACAAAAAAAATCCATATAATATACAATATAATTGTCTATTATTTATACATGGTTAATACGCGACATATACTAATAAATATTTAAAAATTAATAACACACACGTTTGCCATATACCTACACATATCACATTATATTTATTTATAAATACATATTTGCAATAATTGTTTTGTATAGAATAACCTGTAGATATTCCGATGTTCTTGTAGGAAGTAGCTGATATCAAATTATATACTCACGAAATGTACATAGATGGTTTAGGAAGCAGTGACCAAACAATTTTATCCACGTGGAAACTGAATAAATTTACGAGACCGGAGGTTGACTTGTATCCGGTAAAATTGGCTAATGGATTTAGGGGACATCGATTTATTTTGTCTGCAATTGAAAAGCCACCATTAGTATTTCGAAGGTACATACAGTTACAACATATTATTTTTTATGAACGTATATGTATTTATATCAATGATATGTGCATTTCTAATACGTACATATATTTTATTAAGCATCGACAAAGTTTTAACTCAAGAACAGTCCATATTGTGGGACGGGATCGAAATTAGATTGTTACAATTAATCGCGGGAATATTGAATTTCACGTTGGAAATACACGATGCAACTCTTTCAAAATCCAGGTGAATGTTGATTATTAATATCATTGTTTATTAGTTATTAGTTTATTACATTTATAACAATTTAAATTATTATTTATTAAGTTTAAACAAAGTATAATGGACGACAGCTGATAACATATTTTATTTATGTAATTCTTGTATAAATATTATATCTAAAAATCAATAAATCTTCATACTTCTCTATAATATCTTGATCAAATTACCGTTTATGTTTATCCACATTTAATATAAATTCATTCAACCGCAGTACTCAAACATGAATCTTACTTCAATTTTAATTTACGTTCGAAAATGTTTTTTCCTATTTTTGTGAAATTTCCACGAATTTAAATATATTATATATTATAATATTGTAAAGTGTGCTGTATTATTTTATATATTTTCATTTTTCATCACTCTTTCTTAATAATTTATTATTTAACAATAAAAATAAATAACTTACAAACTTATCTTTTTTCTTTATAGGGACGAAGCTGATGATCGTATCATTGGAGACCTAGTAACTTCCAAAGCTGAACTTGGAATTTCAGGTTTATACATAACCAACGCTCGTTATTCAATGGTCGATTTTTCACCTGTTATCATGCAAGATTGTGGGACATTCATGTCTTTGGGATCATTTGCTTTGTCCAAGTAATAATAATAAGAAATAAAATTATAATAACGAAATCGTTGTGCCCTTGCAACCTGTTATAAATGAATCGAATAAAATTACTATATTTTTCATATTTGTATTTGTAGTTATTTTTATTTTAAAGGTTAGGGCGACATTTCGTTCAAACTTTCTAGCCTATTTGTAACTTTCTCACTTATAATCTTAAAAAAGCGTAAAATTAATTTTTTTTAAAAGCGTCTAAAGATAGCTGTGGGCCCTGAAAAAATAAAATTGATTTTTTTAAACGTTTTATGTGGGTATATTGTTTTGGCAACACATCTAATCATAGATGTGAAGTTGTTAAATTTAAAACTTATAGTATTTTAATATTTTATAGTATATGTATTACATTATAGCTTTACCGACGCAACATAAAACTGAGATTGGCCAATACTGGTATACACTATAGGAAAATTCCGAAAAATAGAGCTGCCCCTGCCTAGTAAATAATATAACTTCAGTCCCACAGTCGGTGGGACGATAAGTAGACCAATAGTTTATAGTACACCTTCCGACTTCATACGACTATGCGGACTATGTACGAGCCAACGCAACGCTTATTCGAGACTATCAGCATGCTAGGATACTGACCGACTGTGTGTGGAAAACAGTGTGCAGCAAAGATTTTCCGAAGACCCAAGATAATGTGTAATAGATAATTATACTGGTATACAACCATAAATATTTGCAGTATAGTAAAAAGCAGCATGGCGCATTTTACACATGAAAAACATACTTCGAGTGACAGGAAATGAAACATTTTTCTCAAAGACGCTAAATATAATTCACTCGCAAAATATGTTTTAAGTTTCCCTCCCCCTCCCCGTTTTTGACTAGTCATTGTCGAGTGGTTAACTTCACACACGTCCGCAAACTTATACTATACAAAGTTTAGTCAGTTTACTTAAATCATCTTACCATTCTTACCTACATTAGAATTCCGAGTATACGTTTATGATTTGAATTATTGTGTATATAATAGGTACAGAGCGATATTTGGTCCATTTCATTGGAGCATTTGGGTTATGGTAGTGATCACTTATATGGCGGCTATATTTCCCATAGCGTTCACGAATAACCGCAATGTGAAGACGCTGTGCAAGAGTCCCAAACAACTGGAAAGCATGTGTTGTTACATGTTCGGGACGTACACGAATCTGTTTACATTTAAGGGCGTCAAGTCTTGGACCAATACGAAAATGGGATCAACCAGACTCTTTATTGGTGAGTAAAATACTAAAATATGAATAAGTGACAGCCGTTGCCAGTGGCACCAAGGTCCATGTTTATGTATAGCTGCTGTACAATAACAATGCATTCGTTGAACACGAAATAGTCCATGATAATACAAATACAATCATTAGTAAGATCAGTAACAACTAACAACGCATAAATCTGTACCTATACCTATATTAGTTACTCAGCAATCACTAGTCAGCCATTAAGTATTCAGATCTAAGTGATGTCATTGTTATTTTTGTTGAGTATATTGTATACTTGTTTCGTATACTATCTCTGTTTATTGAATAGTTAATAATTATATTTTTAGGTATCACTTTTACTATTATTTTGAGCACATTAATTAAGACTTAATAAAATACTATATTGTATTATTGTCTATATTAACCAGATATATATATATATATATAATGTAAGTTAAGTGTTAATACTGCCTTACCAATTATTATTTATAAATTTAAATAATTAATTGTAATCATAAATATGTTATGCAAATATATGTATATATATACTATATAGAAACCAGTATTTTGGACTCAACAAAAATAAAATTATAGAAATGGTCTATTGATATAGACACTACAATCCACCGATTGGCGAATGGCAACTACTCACTTCACTACCTATATAGGAGTAGGTATATTACGTTATTACTGCCCATCTATTATGCGGGATTGGTAAATTGGGTACCAAATGATCTGATCTCAGTAAATTGGATCCGGTAAAAAAAGATACTACCTAGGTAAGTTGAATCCCGAAAAAAAACCTAATCTAACCCATTTTAAGTACGTTTATGCCATTTTTATAATATCCAATCATCTATTAGAAGTTAAATTTTATAGTAATATTATAGTATACATTTTGTATAAATGGCATAAATTATGTTTTTTTATAATATTATATTATAAATAAATGGTATATATAATTAAAAAAATCTATAGAATAAATTAAAAATAAATTTCATTTCTATTATTATAATTCAATTAAATAAATGCTATGTGAATTCCATTTCCATAAATAGCAATAGATTCCTTTATGCAATAATACAACAATGGTTGTTGCCTTGTTGGAGATCCTCGCCATACATAACTTTGTACTTCGGCGCTACTGGTCATTACAAATATGTTATTTATTATGTATTTATTAATTTTTATTTTTATTATTTATTATTATAGGTACGTTTGAATTCAACATTTTCCTTGCCTGGTAAATTATGATTGCTATTACACTACAATATTGTTTGTTGTAGGAACGTATTGGATTTTTACGATCATCATTACGACAGCCTACACTAGTTCGATAATAGCATTCATAACATTACCAGCACAACCTGTGATAGTAGATTCATCATACCAATTGATAGATCAACGCTACAGAGTTATGACCTTAGGTAGGTATAATTTCAATTTTGTAAAATGTTCAAATAAATAAAGTATTCAATTAAAAATATTCGATTACTTTTTTCATTGGTAATTTAGGATAGGTACTATTAGGTATTTTAAGTACTTTTCGTTTTCAAAAAAAAAAAATAATCAAAAAGGTACCTGCTGGCTGCTATTGATTACGTGTTCAGAATACTTTTCTTGCATTTTTCTGTTCATTAAAAGTACCTTTTTTTGGTACCCTAAAAAAAGTTTTAAATTCGTGACAAAACAATTTGTTCAAATTAATTATAGTTAGTTATACTAGAATTCTTATTTATTGTGGTAATATAAAATGTAATTAATTTGTACAGGGATTTAATAAGTTAGCTAATGTACTAAATACTAATGTATTGTCTAAAAATGTTATTACGCTCATTTCTTATTATTCCTAATCTGCAACATAAATTAGTACGAATAAACATATATATATATACTTTAAAAGTATTCGAATATGTTATATGTATTCCAACAAATTCAAAATATAATATACCATACGAGACTATAAAAGTAATTGATAATAATAGTACTATAGTAGGTATTTACTACTATTTATTAACTAAATTAGATAAATTCGCGCATTATTATACCTACCACATAATTTACTTTATAAGTCATAAAAAAAAATTACGATTAAATTAAAACAGAGTTGTTTGTACACAGTGTTGGTATATAAATATATAATACTATGATTTTTAATTTGATTGGCTACAAAATTAGTATTATAGTATATAGTATTATAGTATTATATTTAGTATTATATATTTATAAATATATATTTAGGTATTATTAGTATAGTTACTTGATTATTATTTATAATAGTTACAGTAATGATAGTAATTGCTACTTAAATGTTATCATGAGATATACAATTTAATTTAAAAGTACATTTTAATACTTAACTTTGATTTACACCTTAATTAAATGCATACAAATTGTGAAATATTGTAAAAATAATTTTTGCAGATAATGTGCTAAATAATTACATGAACAAATTGCTCATTTCTTCGTTGTATTGGGGTTGGATATATTTTTTTTAATTTTTGGTTCATTATTATGATGACCATTTCATAATCTGTTCTCAAAGAAAGCTCAGGAAGATTAAAAAAATTAATTAGGTACTTAATAGTTATTATTATCTTTAAAAAATGTACAAATATATACAAGACATAATAAACTATTGCTTTATTTTTAAATAATGAGTATAAATATACCAATAATAATTTAAAAATACAATTCTAACTTGACAACAAAAGAAAAACACAGTAAAAACATAATATTCCAACAATTAGAAAAAAAAATTTGTAACAGACAATAAACTCAATAACATTAATATGTTTAAATTATAATTTATATTTTAGATAAGGGTGGTTGGCAATATTATCTAAATGTTACCAATGATACAATGTCGAAAAGGCTAATGTCAAATATAAAGCTTATGAATAATTTAGAAGATGCAATAGATTACATTGTCAAAACCAGGTTCATATTAGACTATGCTTTTCTGGGTTCTAAAATTTCACTCACTTATTTATACCAAAATAACTACATACAGAAGTATGTACCTACATATAAATCTTGAGCCACAAATACATGGCCAGGAATTTTATTATATTATTAATTTTAGGTACAAAAACAAGAAAATATTCCTTCATGTTGCTTCGGAGTGTTATGTTCCATTTAATATTGGTATAGCTTATAAAAAAAATTTTTTATTTCGTAATATATTTAGTAATTTCATACTTCGAGCACAACAAAGTGGATTAATAACCAAAATAATTAAAGATATTGAGTGGGAAATCACACAAAAGTCTGGAGTTAGAAATGTAAGTAAATCAACTATTATCAATTATGTCTTTGAAAAAATACTGTTTCAAATTTTCTTAGCCGAACTTAATAATTGCCCCCGAAGACCGTCAACTTGCATTGGATGATGTACAAGGCATGTTTGTACTATTGGGCGGAGGCATATTGCTAGCTGCTTTTACATTGATTATTGAGTTTGTGAAGCGCAAAAGAGAAAAGAAAAAAATTCCTCGAATCAAAATTAAAAATCATATGAAGAAAAAAAAACAACGTTCTAAATCCTTAACTGTCACAGAAAATGTTATAGCTGAACCTATTAGATCATTAACTGCATTTTAAAATGACTTGTAATTAAATATTAATGCTAAAATAAGTAATAGATAATAATGTAAATATTTTAATGAATGAATATTTCATAACATTTATCACAGACCATTTTAATTTAATCATATTGATTTAATACTACAAAGAGTTTTCATTGGTTTCAGCAGGATCTTCATCAATGGATACAGCACTTGTTTTTCTCGAGTTCCTAGAAAATCGTTATTATCAAGTTACATAAATGAGTTAAAATTTTACACAAATAATGTTGTAATTACGACTTAGTAGATGCCAAAGATGAAGTGGATAACAACATAGACATCTGTTCAGATGTAGGACATGCAATTAATTGTTGTTCTTCTTTAGTGTAACTGTTTGTAGTTAAAAATTGTTGAATTTTCATAAACATATGCAAAATATTATTCTAAAAAACAAAAATAAAAAACTGAGTACATTAAACTTAGTCATTTTTTTTTTTTTAATTAACATACTTTTATTGGTCTATACAAGACAAACTGAGTGTCTCCATTGGCCAAATACAATGCCATACTCTGATGGAGTAATGGTAAATCTTTTTTGATTTTTGCCAACGATTCTTGTACCTTTTCTTGAATAGCTTTGGGTTGGGCAAATTCTTGCTGTTTAACAATAGCCAAGAATCCTTGCATATTACACCATTTAATATATTTTTGAACCTGTAAATAACAATTTGTTACATAAAGAAATGTTTAAGAACATGATAAGGTTTTACAAGTCAAATCATACTTCATCCAGAAACATAGACAATGGTGATATTAATGAGTTAGATGAATGATTAATGAATGTTTGACAAGACTCCTTCAATGTTTGATCAACTAAACGTCTCGAATCCACAGAGTTCTCTAATACAACTGGTGTTCCTTCCAGTAAAAACTCAATAATTGAGTTACTTGAGTTTAAAGCAAACATTTTGTCATGTTTTTGAATTAAACCCCAAGCTAAAAAAAAATGTAAAAGTTCATATTTGTCTTATTATAGTCTTGACTAAAATGTATTAAATGTATAATTTACCAGCATTTTTCATTTTACTAAAATCCAAGTTTAATTCTTTAATAGTAAAATCTACTTGAAACGGTGCTATTTGTTCTCTGATTATCAATAAATGTTTTATCTCAAACAAAGACCCGTCTGTTGGTGTCTACAAAAAAAAAAATCAATAATTAAATTAATAAACATTAATCACTGTCTGTTACATATTTGTGATTTTCTTTGAGTTATTATTATAATGTTAACTTGGCACATGCTCAATATTTAAATTAAACTGTTAAGAAAAATATTTTAAAATTTAATTTGTCAATAAATCCCTAAAATATAACAAAAAAAGGTGCATAAACATCTGCAGGCAATTGAAATAGGAAACTTATGAATATAAGTACAAAATAGAAATAAATTGAGTAACCACTCAGCTGTACAGTAGGTATCAAATGAAATCCATCATTGAGTAAGTCACTATAATGTATGTGTAAATTTGATTTCAATGATAAATCATTGCATACATAAAATGATTCTAAGCATAGGCCAAAGACAATCTGTCAGTCCGATTATATTAATAAGTAATTTAGAGTTTTTGATATTTCTATTAAAATAATTTATTTTACTATTGGTATTAAGGTAGGTTGATGTACATTTTTTTTTCAATTCATTTTTAAAGTGAAAATATTTTTCATGTATTAGGGCTAAAATATTTCAGTTGTATGTATCTAACCTACAATAATTAGAAATAGAGTCTAGATTCTAGGTAATAATTATATAAAGTAATATTTTAATTTTCTCAGTAATTTTCATAAATATAATAAGTAAATACCGACAAATATCAAAAACAGTTTTAAATAAATTTACCTTTTTTTGAGAAATCAACAGAGCAGCTTGATGTATGTTTTTCAAACACAATGCAACTGCCTCATGAGAAAGACTTTGAAAAATGGTTTTATCAACACATCTATACAAACGTGATAAACACATCAATGTACGTCTCACAGGTGGATACCACATTCCATGAAGATCTGCAGCAGAAGTCCATCCACCTTAAAAAAAAGTTGTTAACAATAAAATAAAATTATATACGCCTAGTATGGTAAAATACAACAAAATATTTAGTGTTCCTTATTAGGAATGGTTTGAAAGTGTTTGATTTACTAGGCTAGGAATTAGAAAAATAAAATAACTAATAATCCGAAAACTTAAGACCATCTGTTTAAATAACTGACCTTATAAGGCTCTGATTAAAATTTAAAGGGTGCAATAATAATCAATACAATAATGAAATTTGTTGTTTACATACATACAGAATAGTAAAAGTGCTTGTCATATTTCATTCATTTTAATAACATAACTAATTTCAGGGTAACACATCTTTTAATTACAATATTGAGAATAATATTATTTGTATCGTAAGAAAAACGTTTTAATAATAAGCTGCATTTCAAATTAAAAGTTATAACTATTATAATTAAAAAAAAAAAATAAATAAAATATTATAAAAAGCTTGAAACAAGCTAAGAAATATTCTATTATATAATCAATGATACCTACCTGACTGTTTTGACATAACTGATGGCGCTTCAGATACAGATGACACTAAACTTCCAGTCGAGTCGTATCTAGTCAACTGTCGATATTGCATTTCTTCAGCAATTGCTTCCATTTGTTTTAACTTTTCTGGATACGCTATATCACCGGGTGATGGCTTGTACTCGGAAATGTCCGTGACAAAGTATAAATTGGCTCGAAATACTAAACGCTCTTGTGTATCTTGTAACAGTAACTCTGCTACAGATCCAAAAACCTCAAGTGATGCTAAAACCAATTGATTTTAAATTCAAATAATATTGTTAAATATATTTTTTTTCTCTAGTTACCATCTTCAGAAACATAGTCTTGTAATATTTCTATCCTTAGGATTGTACAAAGTTCTACTAATGTTTCAAAATGTTTCATGTGAATAACTAATGGCCTTAACATATCATACAAATGCATACAAACTGTTTCAAGATATTCTCTAAAATAAAAAAAAAAACATGAGACTTTCAAACTACTAAAAGACACATTGTAATACATTTTTTTTATCATACCTGAATACTGGAGATTTATTTGTAAAGAAACATTGATACAATCGATTTTCGTCATGAGTCAATTGTATGAGAATTTTACACGATGAACGTAATGTTGAACAATAATCACTTCCGCTCGATGTGTAATTGGACAGTGTATTACTTATGGACGAACCAAGAAGAGCTTTTCGTCGTGTCACATAAGCCAGTACACAGTCTTCCAATGCTGCAGAATATCTGTGCACATAAATTTAAGATTTTATATTATTCAAATGTCTAATCTAATCAGTAGTCGGTAAATTAAACAGCAGCCATACACTGGATCCAAATCTATACGGTTTTCCAATAATTCTATTACTGGCCGTACTTTTGTTGCAATTGCTTGAAACTTCCCGTAGTGTGCTATGAATTCAGTTGTATCTAAACTCTCTGTTCCTGTCTGAAGACACTGAGTTATATAAGTTTGAACAAGCGATAGAGCTTTGTACCTGGCGTTTATATACAGAGCAAGATATTTATTGCTCTCCTTATACGACATCTATCAAAGACAAATATATTGATTGATAATTACAAATAAAAAGCTAATAATAATGATTCAATTATACCAACATGAGAATTTAAATATTTAATTCCAGTATCAATAGACATCATCATGTTAGCAAACATTTCACTGGTAACAATGAATGAAGGTGAATCCAATTTTGAGTGAATAGAGTCAGCAGCATTGAAGATGGACAAACGTTCGTTAATTTCTTGACATATATTACTAAGACTTGTCTAAAACAAATGCATGAGTATAATTCATGCTCATAACAAATTGTTTGAATTTTTAAAAACCTGATCAGTGTGTAGTTCTTCTCCAGCTAAATATAAAGAGTTTGTTTTCTTTGAAACCTCACTGTATTTTTCTTCTAACATACCAATAAGCTCCATACACTCGTCCATCTAAAAATTATATTCTTTATTATTGTTCATAATTTATAATTTAAACAATTGATTTTACATCAATCATTAAATAATCATACAATTAGACAATTGATACCTTAGATAACATTAAATTCCACTCGTCAAGCTGACTTCTTAGTTCATTCGCAAGCTGTAAACATGGTTTTATATCCGCGGACATCCATTTTTGAGAAATCTCGTGATAGAATTTATGAAACTAAGAATAAAAAGAATTGTATGAGCCATAAGATAAAATTAAAAAAAAAAAATATTTAACTTATTATTTAACAAGAAAAAATTACATAAAATAGGAAATCTCAGTAAGCTAATTGGGTATGTATTCGTTACACTATAAAATCCCAAAAACCATTTAAATTAATCTGTTTTAAACAACAGTAATTTGCAGAAGATCAATTTTATGATTAGAACTACTACTAAATTGTTCAAACTTCTAAGTAAAACATTTATTTCTATAGCATACCAACATTGTTACTGTTGTTTAAATTTAAATTGCTTTAAATTCCTGGCTACAATACTACAAAAGCTCATACTCACATCCTCGGCAGATTCAATGTTTCTATTTAAAATTTGTGGATCTTCATTTATATCTGATTTATCTATGTCATGGTCTTCGATTTCTAAAGACTAAAAAAAAAATTACAGTATTCTATAGATCTCAAAACAATAATATAATATACAATTTCTCAATAATATAAACACATACCATAAAATCACTATCACCTATGTGTTCGGACAAACTCAGATATGCATTGATTTGAGACTGACTTAAAGGTGCCAATGGGTTCTTTTCGGCTTCCCACCGAACAAGTTTATCAGATATTCGTCCTGGCTTATTGTTTGCCATGATTAAATTTTAGATGCTTGCATAAAATATTAAAGATAGAGTGACACAGAAAAAACGATAAACTATTTATTACTTTATTAGGAACTAAAATCTTAAACTCCCCGACTTTTGGATATTGTAATTTACAATTTTATGATATAATAGACTATGCAGCTGGAGTATAGACGTTATAGTAATAACTATATAATTAATAAATATTAAATAATAAATAATAATATTTTATTATGATTTATTGTGCATAGGTGCTGATGCCGGAGTTATGATTTATCTCACTATCTTAGTGTATGGTGCCGACGTAAACAATTTTAATCAGTTATCAAAAATATTTGATAAAGCGAGATATCAAACCACAAAACAGCTGCTGCTGCTGGTGTTCATAAAGATATTATGGTAAACGCTGTAAATTAAATAATGCAATATTGATAACGATTAACGAATGAATCACGGTTTTAGATTATTGAATGAATCATATAATTTTAAGATATTAGCGGAATATTTGTTTTGTTTCTCTCACAAGCCACGAGTTACATTGACCCATTCATGCAAAATCATTTTTTTTTATGAATTTTGAAAAATCTGTTAAACAAATTAATAATTATAAAAAATAATGTTTTTAAAGATCGGTTTTACATTTTTTTTTTTTATTTGACCCAAAATAAAAATAAAAGTTTATAAATTTAAATGGATATTATTAAAGTACTTTGAGACAATGTTTAGACAAATCGATATGTCTGAAAAATGTTATTCTCTATTATCACCTTCTTTGTAAAAGTGATTTTATTGTAAGACTAAAAAAAAATATTTTATGTAAATCCGTTTTGTCCGTTGCGCGTTCCAGAGAGAGAAGACAAACAATGCATCGATATCCTATTAATTTGAATATTTCACCCACAGTCCATAGTCCAGTGGTTCACAGATATAAAATATACATCTTAAAATATGCCCTAAATCTACTTATATATTATTATGTATCTGTAATTTCACCACATTGCACGTTCAATATCATGGGGATATGGCATCAACAATTAGCATATTAATATATTACATCAATGAGGCCAGTAACTAATTCCATTGATTCACCGTTTTCAACCGAATTACCAAACAAGTTTCATGAATTTGATCATGTTCACATTACTCATTCAATATTTAAATAGGTATAGATGGTATAGTAAACGTTAAATGTGGACGTTCAGCAAATTAAAACGAAAGCCAATATCATAATAATTAATATTATTATGTGTAATATTCTATTATAATATTTCCATATTTAATTGAATATCCGGGGAAAATTATATCAATGAGAAAAAAAATAAAAATGATAGAATAATTTAAAATATTTTTAAATTGAAAACAATTTATACAAAGACAAAGACCTTACGCTTATCAGAATACTTCTTAAAAACAAAATTCTGTCAACAATTAATGATGATCCTTCTTTTTTTTAATTCTATTAATAATGCAGTGTTCACAAAGTGGGGAGTACCTACCTTTTATTATTCAAAAATATTCATGTAGCTCTTTTATAATTTTTCTAAATTATACTATCATGTCATCAAAATTTCATACTTTAAGATCGATGTATATTTTTGTATTCCTCCACTTAGTCACGTATACAAAAAAAATATTCACAGTGGGACAGGGTTGAACCCCACAACCATCCCCGTATACGTGCCTGCCGCTACTAGGTACTGATTTCCAAATTTTAGTAAATCGAACGCCCTTGCCGATGATCCAATTACATAATATCATTTTAATTGAATATAGAATTATAGATTATTGTAAATTGACATGATGGCGGGGGAAGAGAGTTATTATAGTTATATAATTTTAACAATTAAAATGTAATCATTTTGAAATATTATGTTACAAACTTAAGGATAATATTATATGGATAATAATTAATATATAAAAACCATCATAATATACGAGTATGCAGTGGCCAAATATGCTCTGCGAGTGACCGCGACACCTAAATTACTAACTCACTATTTTTATAGTGTTACTCCTATTACTTATACATTTCACCATATACCTAATACCCTATTTTCGTGTATAATATTGATACAGTATTTTCTTAACAATTTTCATTCAAATACGATGCTTAGGTGACTTTTATTGAAAAAAATATGTCACTGGATTAAAATATATTAGGTGTATAAATTATATAGGACTCAATATTCAAAAATAATATCATTGGTAACCTAAGTCCTCGGACTTTTTTTGACATCTGAAATTCTGAGCTTTTTATCTATTGTAAACAGACCCTTATTCTCATAGACGTGAACAGGGCTTAAAAAAGAATAAAGGTGATCCATTATATAGGTTTTAAAGTGAATCGTACTACCTATAGACAGAATTTTATCAAGTCACATTACTCATATTGATATATTGTTACAACTCAATTTTGTTTGAAGTAATCACCGTGTTGAATATAAAAAAATATCGACTTGTATACAAATAAGACTTATTATATTATATGTCTTATTTCTTCCTGAATAATAATAAACATATTACAATCTTATGATGAAGCATTATAATAATTTATCTATACATTATAGAGATGGGGGGGATGTTGGATGTGCTTAAAAAAATTGAACAAATTGAGACTTTTTTTAGAAATATGTATTTTGATAAAAATGTTCTAAGTTAAATGCCTATGCCCTATTATATATTTATATCTCTAACGGATATAAGATATAACTTTAGATTCATTACCTATGTAAATATGAGTTGAATATGTGTAATATATTTTTGGATTCTAGATTAAATATACACGGCCTAGGTATGTACTAGATGTGTCTATGTAACTATAATAGCTATACATACCCGAAGAAATGGATATGATAATAAATATCAGAATAAATAAATAATTGGAAGGTACTTTATGGAATTAAAAACTATTAAATTCGATTATGTAATAATAATATGTACTCAATATTATTATTATTCGTGTGTATTATACATAATATAATTATTACACATCAATGATAAATCATATTTAATGTCACTTCTTTCTGAGTATTACTAAATTATTTTGATTACGACATTTCAGACATTGTGTTGTTCAAAATCTCTATTCTCTGTAAATGCTTATTATTGACTGTTGGAAAATGGAAGATTATAATATTATATCTATATCAAATATAAACTTGACACTGTCACACTAATAATACTTACCAAGTCACTAAAACGTAACGTATTTGTACAAACTACAAATCATTGACAGTAATAAATCATAATATTACAATTATTATAAGTATCATCATGCACGAATGCACGATTAATAATTAGGTATATAACAATAAACAATATTATTATATTAATTAATAATTTACAATATTATTGTACAAATTATATTTTAAAACCACTAATTGACTACCAAACCGATATATATTATTATAATAATAAAAAATTTGTAATTTGCAATAGTGCCTATTAAGTATTGATAAATGACAATATTGTATTTAAATCAACATTAAATAATACAAATCAGGAATAAAACATTAATTAAAAGCGTCATAAATAAGAATTGATTGCTACTAGGAGCCAGGGGTATGATTACTTTTTGAAATTAAAATTTAATATCATATTATATATTACAATACCTATATTATAATGTAGCAGGTAATATACCAATCATTAATTCCAAGTACGTATTATGGTCTATTAACAATTAGGTATCGACTTTTATAAATTAATTTCTATTTAAAATGTATTTTTGAAAAGAAACCAAAATAATAATAGAAATATAATAATAATAAATAAAGTATAAACTGTTTAACAAATTAATCAATAATTTTAAAAACTTTAAAAATTGTTGTTGGCTTTGGAATATTATAAATGAGTGATGACTATCAGATTTTAATTTTTAAGGCTAAATAATCCAAAACTGTATCTGAATTTTTAAAACCGACCCGTTAATTATTCAAACCATAACTTCTATCAAGTGGATTCGTGTTACGAATGTATTCGGTCGCCATTGAACATAAACATTCTACACACAGGGATAGTAAAGTTGTTCAACCCACCTACCCCTGGAATACTGATACAGACACAGTTTGTCCATTCAAAAGTCATTCAGTATCAACTTAAAACTGTTCATAGTCCAATAAGTATAAGTCAGAATTAATAACTGATTTATTTCATAATAATCTATTGTAAAAATTGTGTTTATTTGTAAATTGTTTTTATTTCATTTTATAAAATAAGGCTAAATAAAAACTTGATGTTGAAAAAATAAATATTAGTTACTATTGTAACTAAACTATTTTTTCCATCAATATACATTTATAAATATGTAGTATGCAGGGTACGATTTGTACGCGTACAAGAATAATAATTATTTAATATACCGTAGAGTATAGTAGAGTGCAGACTGCATAATATACCTAATAATATAAGACAATATAGTATATTAGTATATTATATATTTGTATATTATACAATTTATGTATATAATATATTATTACCTATTTTTATGAACCGTTTGAATAAGTATGTTTTAATGTTAATATTTATTTTATTTAAGTTCCTACTACAACATGTAGCAAGTATAACATGTTATTATTATAGATATTTATTTAATATATTTATATGTAAATACTTATATAGGAATCGTATATATATATATATATATATATATATAAGATGCCAGTACTTTGGCCTGTGCTAATATTTCTGAGTTTTCATTATAGTCATAGAGACTCGATAGACTATAGGTAGTTAGGTATATCGTATGTATATAATATATTATTGTAGTTGGTCTAAGCGGCGTTTAAATATCAATTGTTAAAGGCTATTGGAACGTTATATGCGAACAACAATAATAGTACTATATTATAATATGTCATGATATATGCAAGAGACGTCAAGACCCGTCGTATGTTGTATAATAATAATTAATAACGCACTCTATAAATACAAAATAATAAGTTCATAGCTGAATAGTGAATAGTAGGATAAAATAATATCATAAATCACAATATGTCGCGCGTACCAGAGATAAGCTGGACGAAATAAAATGTATTGTCGCAACTAGTAGCAGAGATAAAATAACAACAATAATAATAATAACCGATTTATGGTAACTATTATTATAATAAAATATAATTTTAATCGTATTACAAATATTTCGCGTATTGTAATATCACGATTTCGGATTTAATAATCGCAAATCGCGATAGATATTTTATTATTTCACAGATTCACCAGTGTTGAGTGTTGTGGCCTGCGGGTGCAGCGTGAGTAATCGGTATTATATGTCATGTAGGCATATACCGCAGTTTGTAGTTGTCTGAGACACCGGTGGGGCTGCCGTCTAGCGCGTAGTACTAATAATATAATATAATATTATATTCGCTTTCAAACGTAGCTACTGATCGTTCGCTCGTCGCTCGTGACGTGCAGCTCCCGATGACTACCGCTCCGATTAGCACGCGATAAAATGTTAAAAACGACAAACGGGACTCGAGGACGGTCTGTCAGTTATTAATCATTTACTATTTACTTAAAAATATTCGATCGACGAATTCGCGAAGTGAATACGATAATTTATTAATATTATTTCAAACGTCGAACTATTATAATAATATATCGTATGCGTAGGAGTGTAGAACGATCGACAGACCGATGGAAAAATTATACATACTTCGTCTTTTTACGGTTTGACACGTAAACGATTTGGTGAATGGTGACGTTCGTTATTTTGAGTGTGAATATTTTTTTCAATTATATTACAATTTGTATAATTAAATATTGCGATCGTCGGTGGAACTGAAAATATAAAATAAAATTACAAGGCGAAAAAAATAATCTTCTTTTGTGCGGTCGGGAAATGCACGGACACAACCTTGGCGCCACTGTAGGCAACTCGCACTCGCACACACACGCGATAAAACTGGGCGTGTGTGCGTGAATGCGAACGCGATTGTTGTGAGTGTGTGCGTAATCGTCGTTTCATTGTGCTGTGCTGCTGCTGGTGCTGGTGCTGCTGTTGCTGCTGCTTTTTCTGTCGTTGTTGTCGCTGTAAGTCTCATATGTTTACAATGTAAGAAATTTTTTTTTCGATCAATCGAGAGGAGTTGACGAGATTCGATATCCGTCGGCCCCGATTGCGTTTCTCGTTGTTTTTTTAAAAATATTTTTTTTAATTTGTTTTGTTTGGCATCCCTCTACAGCTGATCGATATCAAATTTCCATATAATTTATCAACCCCCGGCGAACGGTACGTCAACGCCGTGTCGATATGTCCTTAACTGCCTACACCGCCAGTAACCGGTCATAGCGATCGTCCGTATGCGCACAGTGGTTGCCTTACAGTTGGCCATTCGACAACAATGCGCGAGTTCAAAGTGGTCGTGCTGGGCTCGGGCGGCGTGGGCAAGAGTGCCTTGACCGTGCAGTTTGTGTCTGGCCGGTTCATGGAGAAATACGACCCAACTATAGAGGACTTCTACAGGAAGGAGATTGAAGTCGACAGTTCGCCTTGCGTATTAGAAATACTAGACACAGCCGGCACCGAACAGTTTGCCAGTATGCGCGACTTGTACATAAAGAACGGACAGGGTTTTGTTGTCGTGTACAGCCTGACTAACCATCAGACTTTCCAGGACATAAAACCCATGAAGGAGCTCATCACTAGGGTGAAAGGGTCAGAGCGGGTGCCCATATTGCTGGTGGCAAACAAAATCGATTTGGAACATCAACGTGAGGTTCCAACGATTGAGGGAAACACTCTGGCCCAAATCTGGGGCTGTCCGTTTGTCGAAGCAAGTGCCAAGAACCGTACCAATGTCAATGAAGTATTTGCAGAGATTGTGCGTGAAATGAATTTCAGCAATGACAAAGAAAAGAAGAGTTATTGTTGCTGTACAGTTCTATAAGCCATATTATTTAGAATTTTGTGTTTTGTGTGCATCAATCAATGTCAAATGTTGCTGGTGATTTCAATTTTTATCAGGTAAAAAATCTAATTGTTATATTATATAGTATCTAATTTAAGTATTAGTCTAAAAGTTGTATTTTTCAATTCCATTGTGCTTTGAACACATTTCTTCCATATTATGAATTTATAAAATGATTGATATGGCTTGTTTACCACAATATACTATTTTTATTATATATTAGGTATGTAGGCACCTTACTTGTGCTATCATAATTTGTTAACATGTATATGACTGATGCTAAACATAATCATAAATATGTAGTTTATATTGTTTTGATAGATGATAGATTACTTGATTTTATCAATAACTAAACATTTTGTAGGTTGTTAGGTAACTTTAATACGTTTATTTCAATAGTCATTGAAATACTTGAGTCATTTTAAATCATTTAAATACTATTTGAAGGTGAATTATTTTACTACATAGTTAATGACCTATGTATCTTATGTATCTATTAGTAAGTTACAATAATTCTTTATAGTTGGAATTAAAATCTGAATAATAACCAAAACCATAGGAAATATTATTATAAACATTCTCTATTTTCATTCATATGATATATTTTCTATGAATAAAGTTTGTGATAATTTTAATATTACTTTACAAAGTATAAATTATGATGCTTGATTGAATGGAATAACCAATACTACCTACTTATTGTTTTCAAGTTAAAATTTAATTAATTTTTTTTTTTTTATTAATTAATCTCCGGCAACAAAGGCCATTGGATAGTTTTTATTCATTTGTAGATGCGAGAAACGGTAGGTTGAAACATCTTTTTTGTATGTGTGGCAAGGATTTGTCACTAAAATCCTGGGGGTCACCCATCCGGGAGCTAGCAACACCGGCCGATACGTACACTCAGAGCGTTTCCACAGTTGAATGTACGATCGCACCACACCAAGCGACTTTAAATTATATTATACTAGTAGGCTTAAACATATTTCATAACTAAAGTAAAATCTACAATATTTTTACATTTCTAAGTACAATTGTTTATGTATTGGTTAGATTATAACTTATAAGTTTTGAATGTCTAATACAAATATATTGTTTATATAATGTTAGATATTATCTTTCTTTAAATCACATCAATTAATTTCTTGTATTTTATTTGAACATTTGATATCATGGCATTGGAATAGTTAAACATTTTTATTATTATAAAGAATTAAAGATTTTTAAATAAAGTATATTGAAATATTGATTATTGAATGATTCAATAACTAGTACAATGTGAAACAAGATAAAACTGTTTAAGTACTCAGCTTATAATTTTTGAAAACTAAAAATTAGTTAGGTATTTTAATTATTTTTTTCATACAATTATTATCCATCATAATTTACATTAACTATTGAATATTTATTTTATTTTTGTATTAATTTAAACAGAGTTTAGTAATAATATTACTTTCTATAATATTTTATTGTGTTCACTATTGGGTTCTACAATAATTAATATACATAATTACATTTTTATTTATTTTGTTAAAGTTTTAAATCTTAGTGTTATCCTGATGCAATAAAATTGTACAACATAAAAGTTATAAAAAGCATCAAACAATAGGTAAATAGGTATTAGTTAGAAATTTTAAATTACTGATTATACAACATTAAAAGGAAAGACACTTATCACTGGGTTTAGAATCTAAAAAATATATGAGACGACTATTCTTTTTATAATTAAATATTGTTGGTTATATTTGAATTCATATTGAAAAAATTGTTGTATTGTTAATTTTTGATGAAGTAGGTACCTATAGTATACTTGAAAAGTTATACAAGACTAATTTTGGATGTTATATATAATATTATCTTATCATAAGTCTTGATAAAAAATATTCTTCGATCGCCTATATATAATATAATATTAATAGGCGCGCAAATCGGCCAGTCTTATAAATTAATTATTGTGATAAAAAATAAAAATAAAAACGAAATATTATTTAACATTGTCGTTGTTATGATTTAGTGGATTGTATGTATTGAATCATAACGGTAGGCGCTTAAAACACGGTGTAATTAAAAAAAAATGTTCAACGAAAACAAAATTTCAATGACGTTCGCGTTGTATACAGTATACACTAACATTATCGTATTGTAACAAGCTGTGACTCATTGAAGCCCCTTATATTCTTTCTAATTGGCTTCCTAGAGTTAACATACGTTTTTATTAAGTTATTCTAGTTTGCACATAGGACAATAATATTATGACGTTGGTTTATTCGAATATATTTATACAATCGTGTAATGGCTAATGTTCTAAACGACGAAATAAACCACCAGCTGTACGTTCCGTAATAACTTGGTTGTTAACTAATAGATGGTAGAGCTGTAATATTTTAGTTGTAGCTACTGGCGGTATACCGTGTTTACGAGAACCGAATAACCCATACACGGTCGAGTTTTAATATATAACATTATAATCTATAACATATACGCCGTCTATTTTACGTAATGACGTTAATTATTGACTTATAATTGTCAGAGATTTGTGTAGAAGAATGTCACGAAAAAAATAAATTAGTGACAAAAACGTCGTAGTTTAATTTTTTGTGGTGTTGCCACTCCCGTTTTTTATTCCAGGGATAAACTACAAAAGAACCCAACCAAATAATAATAACATAACAACAACCGACCTATGTACATTTGTGTTGTCTGGTACTTGTAAATAATATATTGTTATAAACCCTATTGAAGGGAGACGACGAAGGATTGGTCGGTATAGGTCAGTTTGGTTTATGAGTGTATAAGCCGTAATAAGAAAAAAAAACAATCGGTTTTTGTCAGTTTGTTGTTTAGCTATCGTTAACCGTGTCCATATGTAAGGTATCAAGTTTTATATCGGGCAAGTCAGTTTGCTGTTCGAGTTAACTGCAGACATTCATAAGATTTTTTTAAATTTTATCACAATATATATTTTTGTTGATATTCAAACAATATTAGTACCGCCATTGTTCGGTATATTTATCCGTATTATTACTACGAATTTTTTCGTTTATACGAGAACAGGATGTGTATTCCGTGAAACCATTATTATTTGTCCGCAAGTGGGAATTTTAAAAAGCGATTATAATATTTGTCCTTATCTATACACTGATACGTTACGATATACGTGACCGTAATAACTGTTAATGGTGATGGAGAATTGGAGACTATTGACCATGAGGTAGCGATATATCTATACGATGCGTATTGGGTATAATATGATGTATATAATTTATTACTATTCTATCATTTGTCGTTATTGTTGTTTACAAATCTTCGATTGAAGTAATAACGTAAATGAGTAATGAAGAAATAAGATTATGAATATCTAAGGATTTTAGATATTATGACGATCATGCGTTTTTTCACCAGGTCATAGGTAATATTGTAATGATGTTATTAAACTTGTTCAGCGACGACGATGCGTTACTCCGGAGAATTATCAATTACGTGCACCTTTCTCTGAATTGCGTTTCAATATGATTATGCAGTAGTGTTGCACTTATCTTACTGGGTTTTACTTTTTACTTTAAAATACGCATCGTTCACTGCATATTATGTTGGAGTTTGTCAATTGCTTACAAGATCTTTATTCTTTATAACAACGACAAGGGTCGTTGCCGCCGTCACGAAACATTCTCGGTTCGAAATCGCCTATAATATTATGTACCGACACCGTGGTAGTAGTAATAATAATGATCCTAATAATAACACTGCTACAGGACTCCCGTCGAGTGTGTGTGTATGTTGTATAAGACAACATGTCGGATCAATGCCTGCATAAGCGTAATATTGTTTCAAATATTCTGTGGTAAAAATGGTTTCCCCATTACAGGAGGGTCGTCGTTATCGTTGTATAATGATCGAGGAAGGGTGAAAATGACTGTTGGCAGTTAAATATCTGTTGATTTAATTACTTCTACAAACAATGTTGTTCGATTGGACTACTATTTATTTTAACGTCGATATCCTTTGGGTGTGGGCTGTAGCCCGATTAATTTATAGTATCTGAAATGCTTTGGTGTAGGTACATAGGTATAGAGTACCTATATAATAATAATAATATTGGTACATGTTTAACGAACGGAATAATTGGTTTTAGTGATGGGAAGGGGTGGCCACCGGAAGATCATTCTAAAAACAGCACATTGTTAGCTTATTAAAAAAAATGGAACTCTTTCATTTCAACAATACGTCATCATGTTATACTGTATAACAAGTCACTTATACAGAGCGATTCTTTCTTAGCAGTAGGCCCAAATCGTTTAATTTTTTTGTCTTATCCGTCATCTTAATAATTGTATAATACAATATTATATAAGACTTTGGATTATATCACTAGGCTGAGTTATCGAGTGTTCAAGACTTGGTATTTTCTACCTCATCACATACACGTATTAGCTTGATTTTAAAATGCGATTACTCGTTATGACTATTATAATATTTACATTGTTTTTCGTTTAAAAACTATGGTTATCACATAAAATATATCTGAATTTTGATAATATTGCAATTAAATAATTGTTTACTAGACTGTTGCATTGACGGAATCATCCTGTATTGAGTATAATATTGCCGGGACACGGGCGCGTTCGTTATTTTGTGAGGTGTGTATCATGGGGGAACCCATAAATAGAATACGACCACCGTTGGAGATTAAATTAGGCCCGTCCCTCCGTTAAACAGTGCGAAACATTTTTCTCCGGTGATTGATACATAGTTCAGACTCTTGTCATACTTAATGCTTATTGTGCCTTATTAGTACAATTGATATTTTATTTGAATACAATAAATACCCATCCTCCTAATGTACAAACGAAAGTTAACGTTTTATCCATATTAATTTGGAATTTATTTATTTTTTAAATTCATCGCATGTACTGTACTAAAAACTATTGAAAACGGTTCATTGTTATTCTTTTATATGGCTACCTACACGATTTGATGCGTTTTGAAAACTGTTCGGAAAATTTTGTATTATTTTATTAATGTTAAGAACATAATTTTCAATTTCATGTCACATGTGTGTCGTATTTAATTATATGCGTGGGAGGAAAATATAACTAAGTAATACAGCACAACTCAAGTTATGTGAACAACAATGACACCGTAATAATATAGTACGGTGTATGTGTATTATATGTTATTCAACAATACATATTTTGAAAAAACGTAATTTAAGAATATACATCTATTTTTAAAACTGTACTGTACCTAGTTTTTATATATTATATCTAATTATGATTTAATAATTGAATGAAGATTCAAATAAATTTTTTATTTCTATACATTTAAGACGTCCATAACATACTTGAGTACTTTATTATTTAATATTTATAACTACCTATAACTTAAGTTTTAATTGTATCTTATTTGATTTTTTATGATAACCTTCGATAACCTCAACTAATTCAGACCAAATGATCTTTAATTGTTTTAAATGTTTAATGATTTTTAAGGACATAAAAATTAATTTTAGATTAAATATTGATATACATTAAATTGATAATGATTTAAGTACTCAATAATAATACATTTTTTAAATATTATTTAGGCTTCTAATAATAGTTGATTTTCAACTATGCATTTTATTTCATATTGCCCATTAAATTAATCATTTATTAGGTAATATAATTATTTTTATTGCTTTTGTTTCCTTTTGAATTTGAATTTTCTAATACCATTTATAATATCCATTTTACAATCTAAAAATGTGAGCTCTTTTAAATTATTATTCAAAGATTACAATTTACAAGTCAGTATAATATATATAATTCATCATTTTCAGGGACACAATTCAATGCATTTGATTTAATATTATTATAACAGTATCAAATGTTATACTATTTATCATATTTTATTTTTTTGTATAAAGTATATAGTATATACATTGAAAAATTAAAATTTTCCCTGTTAATAAAAATGTTTATTTTTACTTACAGAAATACGTCAAAATTCATATTCAATAGTATTGGTGTCAGAAACTGTTCTCACTACAATTATTTACATATCCAGCTTTAAAAAGGGTACGTTTTCTAAAGACTGTCGACGATATTGATAATATACATGATAATACAAATTATTAACAAACAGATTTTTTATAAATCCACCTATCGCATGTGGCACACTACTGTAAGTGCCATTTAATGTTAAAATATTATATAAAGATAGAATATGTTTTTTTTAATTTAATTTTATTATTTAACTAGTGTTAAATATTTTTTCTGTAATGTATACATTTTTTTTTTGTTATATCGAAATGCAGGTTTATTGATACAAAATATTTAAGGCAGGAATGAGATAATAACTTATATTATAGTATGTATTCCTATATTATATAATATAAAAGGGAATAGGCGGAGTAATAATAATAATAACGGCCTAATATTATTGTATATTGTTTTTAAAACTTATTATTTTGTAACACATATTTTTTATACTTTTTATACTTAAAGAAAAAAAATATATACAAAAATATAATAGTCAATGGAACAATTTTAGATTAAGATATAACGGAGTTGGAGTGTATTCATCCGTGTAAATAATAACTTATGGATCTAGGCATTTTTAACAATTTGTCTTGTTTTCGATTGATAATATATTTTTTTTTTAGCGCATTAACATACTTTTAATCGATCAAGTGGTTTTGCAGAAAGCATTATGTACTGTTAATTTTTTTTTTGCCTTTGTGATATTAATTTTATTTTGACGCCATTATTCCAGAACAAAAAATTGATATATGATATACATACTTTGATTCGCTTCATCAATGTAATAATATACTAAATGAGAAGCGAATTAAAGATGTTCCCGTGCGTCTGACTTGCTTCACAATGGACCTTAACATTGTGCAAAGTCAAGTACCAAAGATTAAGCCACATTGAAATATGTGATATTTTGATTTTTAAAGTTATTTTCTCCTCTTAGCTCTCTCTTTACTTTAAATAGTAGTATCTATAATGTCTTCTGCAATCTTCACACTATTATAATATTATACTTTAAACCTTTTATTTTTCCTTTAAAAAAAATGTAAACACATTTTATAAATCATTATTATTTAGTAATATTTTATCTTCCACAATGGTGCATACCTAATATTAATTTTTCCTGTACTTGTGAATAGCCTATTTTTTTTATATATATGAATATATATATAAATTATATTATATTTAACATGTGTCAATAAATTTTTGTGGTATGACACTTCTTGATTCTACTTTATATATATGTATACATATAGAAATTTATAAATAATAAATTATATATGTGTGTATTTATATATATACATGTATATTTATATATATATAGCCTCACGTATATACATATATATATATTATGTACATGAATAAAAAGATGTATAAATCAATAAAAACAAAAATAATTTGAAAACTCAAAGTGCGTATTTTTTTTTTTTTTATTAAAAATGTGTTCTAGTTTCATGTGGTATATTATTATATGTATAACAGTTGTTAATGTTCTACAGTGAAAGTATGTGTGCAGTGGTATTGGTGGTTTTTCACGGATAACATTTTTTTTCAGAAGCCCAGGAGTTTGATGTTTAACAGACTAGAACGCAATTCAAATATGTTGAATATTATCACAACATAATTAATATATTTGCAGTGCAAGCAATAGCTACATATGACTAGTGAGTCACCATATAGTCCATAGTAAGTTTAAGACCTATTTCAAAAATAACAAATACAACCGCACAAAAATAATAGCTTTTTATTTCGTTAAAAGTTCATTGATTTATCTACGTCGCTAAAAATTTTAAAACTTTCATCATATTTTAATGTATTATATTGACTAAATTAAGTTCTTAGTATTTTTTCTTTTTATCATGTTAGTTCATTAATTGAAAACGACTAAAAGCAAAAACAAAAAAAACAAAAACGATAACCATAATAAAACTTTTCAAAAATAAATATAACGTTTCACTTGATGTCAGACGAACACATTTCTCGGTTGAAAATTTCTTTCGATGTATTGTACAGCATTTGTACTTCGATACAAAGAAGTAATTTTACTGATTCTAATAAAAAATTACTAAATAAGTGTACAAACAATTATTAGAGCACATACATAAAATTAATAGGCAGTAATAATTCTAATAAATATATTCTTTCAAACTAGTTCTTTTAAACTTGATGAAATAATCTTAAATAGTATGGAATGATTACTATTAGAGTTATACTACTATTTGTTTATATTAATTTAATAACATTATTTTATTTTTTGTGTTTAATTATCAGTTGATTAAAATAGAGATAGATGACTCGTTGTCGGTGTTATGTTTAAAATTACTTGAGTATGATGCTTTATCATCGTTGTTAGACGTATCGATAAGTTAATTTAATGATTATTTAAGAAGCCATACTGCCCATACTACCTATAGATTAAAATGAGTTGATAGGTACATTTAATATTGACAATAAATGCTTTTTTCACTTTTTGAGTAATTTTTTTAATTGTGTATATGGTATTCAAATCCGAAACCTAGTTTTAAGTTATTAATTAATTTAGAGCAACTAATTTTGTTTTAAATAAGTTGCATTTGTATCTATTATTATTTATAGCCATTATTTACTTTAAATAACTTTACTAATCGATGTATTACGTGGACATAATCTAAGGCCGGGGCTATACGCGGCGGAATACAAAAGTATAACCACCTATCGTAAATAATTATTTTCAATGCATTGTTGAATAGATTTCAATATTGTCTAAATTTTTAGTCATGTTGTCTAAGTAGGTAAGTATACTAACTACTTAACTAGTCTACTAGGTACTTTAATACATTTTATAAATATATAAGTAGGTAATAATGTAATATTATAATAATATGACTTATTTATTTCTGGTTCTAATCTTCCAGCCATTTGTTCAAATTACTAATTAGCACATCTGTGAAAGCATCCAAGAACATGTGTTTTTCAGTTGACTGCGTTCGTATGAAGGACTTGAGAATCTTACATAGTAGAACCAAAGAGAAAAAATAAATATTTTTGTTCTTGCTTGCACGTTGTCCTGTAAAAAATCAAAGAATATTGTAATTTTTCCAATCGTATTTTACGGTGAATATTAGTTATTATTTATTTTTTCTAGTATTAGTTAAATTTTTCATTCTGAGCGAACCAACTCTTTAAATTTTTTGTTATAACGTAATACATATTGTTTATAATACACAATAAAATATTTAAATTAGTTTTAAGCTATATTTATAACTTAAACCTATTTACACTGTTCAACGTTACGTCACGAATTAGTATTGACGTAAGTTACATATATAATAATATTTTGATAATAACTATAATATAATACTCTTATATGGGATATTGAAATATATTGCAATTTGTTTTGGTAAAAATTAGTTCAACCTGCAATTTTTTTATAAAAAAATAAATTAATTATATAACAATATATTATATAAATTCAGTTGTGTATTTAGGCCGTGGTCCTTAATACATCACCCAAGTTGGTTGGAAGGGAGTCATAATATTTTCATCGTGATATAAAAAAAACTTTAATTCAAATGTTAAATTTTTTTTGAATTTTATGGATATTTATTTATGTCCAGAACAACGAAAGAAATTTTAGAAATGTTATTAATTTAACATTCTCCTCAACATGCATCGACATACTCTTATATATATATGCACTACTTTTATTTTATATACATCACATATTATACCATTATTTTTTCAGCAGCAAAACTATAATTTTTAAGACTGAAAATAATAAAAATAAATATATACTATAAGTATGGTGGCAAAAGAACATCCAAGTGGCTTTCAATTATTTCCATTGAGAATAAGCGAACACGAAAATTACATTTAAAGGATGTCTTAGATAGACAAGTCGTTCAAACAAAGGCTCGTAAAGTTCTTTTTTAACTATACAATATGTTATTGTTTTTAATAAACTTATGTTAGTAATAAAACAAATTTACTATTATAAGTAAAATTTTTTTTTATTAACTTCTAGCTTTACTATTTATTAATTGGATTCGTCATGGGAGCCTCTATCTTCTATATATATCCCAGGGCCACCTGCAAGTTTCACGTTATAGTCGTTATACGGTAAGTCTTTTAAAATATAAAGCTGACATACCGTCTCTTTCTGCTTGGAACCGTATTTGTATGCAACATATTGAAGTATACTCGACACAGTCGACACCTATACTACACATTAAAACGACTTCCCCGGTTTCATTTTTTTGTTGTTTCGTACATTATTATGTTTCAAAAAGCAGCTTATGAATAATAATAAAATTTATATCTACATTTAATTTACATACAGTTGGTAGAACCTGTAGGTACACTTGAAGAAACAATAAGCAAAATTATTCATTGTATTTAATATTAATACTGGGTAATATTAACGGCCACTTTACTATACTGTAGTACTATATTACTTTGTACTTTTTTGTGTACACATTTCTAATATATTTACATTATAATACAGCTGGTAATTTGTCACGAAAAATTTATATAATTCTCAGGGTAATATACAATTTATAAGCATACTATAGTATACAACCATTTTTTTAAACCTTTTGTCAATTTGTTATATACCTATATAGTCATATTCATTTGATGTGAAATTGTGAAAACAATTTAATAAGATACTAATTACTGTGTACAATCTATTTATTTTTGTCTAAATTTGTAATATTTTAAGATATTTGAAGTGTATAACAGCGGCTTCTCGATACTTTTATTTATTTATACTCATACATTTTTGAATGGTTATACATAATAATAGTTGCAAAAGACTGAGTGTTCGACGAGGAAAAACCTACTTGTGCTATCCAATAGCGCATAAACCTGATAATTGTAGTAAGGCCAACTTGTAAGATGAAGGACGCTACTAGAAATAACGCTATGTAAGAATAATTTAAAAAGTAAGTTTGATTGTTCCATTATATTCTGCGTGTGTGTAAAAAATGATGATTATAAACATCATTTTTTGAAATTTGTATTGAGAAAATCAATATTTAAAAAAAATTAAATGTTTTTTAATTTAGATTTTGATTAAATCGACGAATGTATTGGTTTAACAACCACATGTGTTTTTTTTTATTCTTGTGTTTGTCATACAAATCACTAATATATATATATATATGTAAATTTGTAAATTATTTTGTAGTTATGAATTCATAACATTTTCAATTTCAATATATATTATATATTTGTAAATTTAAAACAAGGTTATTATAAATAGTTCTTTATCTTACAAAAACCTATTATTTAAAAATTATTTATTCGCAATTAATTTTTTATATACGTTTGTTGAAGTTATAAGTTGGTGTATTTAAACAAAAAATAACCATTTTAGTTATTTTATTGTAATTCAAAAATATTTGTGAGGTTCTCTCTTATCCGTCCAACTATTGTGAGCTAGTGGTTCAGTGTTCTCCAAACTGTCAATTTATTTGAGTGCTATTGGTAATTTCTCTTTCTTAAGGCTATAATTTCTTGGTAAATTTTAGAAAACTTATTGTAGTTGAAATGGTTTATTGTGGGTTCCATTAAATATCTTTTCTCCAAAACCTAATTAGGTTATTAAATTTAGCGTTTTCTTATGAGTTTATGTGGTGGTGCTTTACTCCTGATTAAGGATATAGTTTCTTTATATTTATGTTGTATTTAGGCTGATTATTGCGCAGTAATTATATAATTGATAAATAATACCATTTTTCACATTTTTTTTTTGTTTTTTCTGAAATACTTTATAATAATTTAAATTTAAAATTAAAAAAATAATAACAATTTTTTTTTTTTAATTTCATAATGTGGATCTGGATAATCGACACTTTGGCTCCGTTGCATATACTTTAAGGTCAAGTCCATATGAGGAATTTACCGCCTAGGGCAACTAAAAAGTCACCAAATCAAAAATCTAAATTATTGGTTTTTCAAATTATTATTATAACAAAATAAACATATTATCTAGTAAATTAAAAAAAAAAATAGTTAATAATGAGTTTAGATCACTTTTGAAGTTTTAATACTAAGGTATTTATGCTAATATTAAATAATATATTTTAAATTATGGTAACAATAAACTACGAATTTTAAAATACGAGATAAATATATTGTAAAAAATAAGGGAACGGAATTAGCTAGAGGATTAAAACGATCAACATTAAAAAAAATCCCTTTAAATACGGCTCTACTTAGGTCTTATCATAGCTCATTGCTTATACGTTATCTATTGCTAACAATGTTAGCAGGGTAATGGGGGTCGCACAGTTCATGTATTAATATATATATAAATCTATGATCGCTCGGTCTAGTGTTTAAAATACAATAATATTTATATGTCATTGAAATATATTATGTACATAATAGGTTTGTTTACTTATGAAGGAACTTTTTTTATTGTCATTCGTGGAATTGAGATGTATTATTTTCACACCACTTCTCTTCGGCCCACTCACCATTATGATTTATGTGTATTCACTAATTCTATACAAATAAAAAACATGTAGGTATATCACATACATACATACATACATACATACATACATACATACATACATACATTTAAATATTGTGTGCCGTAGGTACATATTTACCTCTTATGAGTGCTAATTCGGTTTGATTATATTTTGAACCGTCCTGCAGTCTCTTAGCTGTTTCAAATACGTATATGTTTATCATATACTTTACCACTATTGACTATTACTTTTAATCTCATACAATAGCTTAACGTTTATATTCAGGAAAACTGAATACTGATTTATGCTGTATTATACGATTGTTTTTCTCTCTATTTCACCATTGTTCATGATTTATTAACGTAATAATTATTAATAGGTACTCATGTAAATATAGTCTTTGGACATAAGCTTAGAATATAACAAATAACAAAAAAATAAAAATAATTTACGTACGTATATCTGTATCCATTGTGTTATTCACATAGTTGACCAAATTGGCGAATTAAAGGCTTTTTGTCCTCCGTGTAAGTAAATATAGAATTTAGGTACAATTTGTAAAATTAATAACAAAGCAATAAGAAACAAATATAATATTATACTGTAGGGTATATGACGTGATGGACGGGGATATTTTTATCTTATAATCTTTTTCTGCTTATCTAATCTGGTAATTATTTTTACCGTTATTGTCCAAATTTTTGAAGCGTTGTTGCAGGAAATGGACATCACCAGTCACCATTGATGAACGGAAAACCAAAGGAACAGAAACTACCAGAGAATCCGAGTTAGTACCTACATAAATTGTACATGACCTAGAAATTACTCAACGCTTAAACTATTGAACTTGTTTAATATTTTTTTCGAATTGCAATTGAGACAAAAAGATAATGTTCGAATCATTCTTGTCCCGATCATTGTATGAAACTTATTTACTACCTAACGAATATCCAACATCAGGAGATTATTTGTATTTTTAACATTTTAAAGTTAATTTTTTTATTATAATAATTACTTATAGTAAGTTACAATTTAAAGATAATAATATAAAAATATATTATTTTTTTTTTCAAAATTAGTAAGCAATAATATACAAATGAGTTCTTTTTCAAAATGTATATATAGTTAAAATTTAAATACTACGACATAGGTATTTAAAAAAAAAAATAATTTAAAAATAATAATATATAGATTTTTACATCGTATAATAACATCATTGTATATTTGTATTGTAATACAAAATTTAATTGCATTTTACACTCATGCAGTTTTCAATTAAAATTAATATTTTATAAGTTCCATAAAATGATCGGATCGAGTGCATTCAAACACTTCCGTTTTTGAACACAAACACAATATACATTTTTGGTTTAGGTATTATAAGAACTGAGGTTTAACAATCCCCAACTAAATACCAACATATTATAGTAAATATAGTTCCCAATGATGTTCATTAGGTTCAGGCCCTACTATGTGTTTCTTTTTCGTATATTATCACAAGATTTGTTTATTGTTTATTATTATTAATGTTATACATTTATACTTATACATATATCTATAGTATAAACTGTGAAGATAATTTTTTTTACTCATTATTCAATTTCAATACCGCGATACTCGTTGTACGGGTGTCTAAGAAAGAAAGTTTCCTATTAAAATTAAATTGAAATCATAAATCACGATTTATTTTTTTCAGAAAATTATTTCTATCATACAGAATATTCCTAGTCAAGTTTTACAAACTGCTTTAGTGCTTTACATAATTACTTGCATGTCCATTAAAATGTTAAAAGTTAAAATAAAACAAAATATTATTATTTTAAAAGAATTTAAAATATGGTTTAAATATTAAATGTAGGTTAAAATGAAAATTTAAAAAATAGGAATACTACAAAAATATATAATTATATTATCCGTAGGAGGAAATATAAAATACCGGTAACATAAAGTTATAACTAAAACGTTTAGTTTTAAATTTAAGAATTTAAATTATCACATGCGTACTACACACAAACTCTCATATATTAAAAATCTTAGTCAAATTATAATAATTTTTATTGGGCACTCTCTTAATGCGATGTTATCTTGTTTATAATAACTTATTATAGTACCTATGTTGTATTGTTAATATGGATTATTATACGTATTCTATTTTTGTATAATGCGTTGTGTATTATGCTTTCTGATCTTTAGTCTAGAACAATAAAATTATTTGTGTTTTCTATTGCTATTATACAATGCTGAGTTTGGTTCTTTTTTTATAATCGAATGCCGAATAGTGAATGCACATACACTAGTGCGCAGGCGCTATTTCATATTTAGAATAGGAGTTCAATACTGTATATAATGATTATAATGTATATTATATTATAGGAGTGCAGCCTGAGTGCTACTAAAGGTCCATGCCATATCGTATATTATATCCAGCTCAGTTAATTTATAATTATAACGATCGAAAATCGGTCACAAATGTATAGTCGTGTCATTGTGGGTTTTAAGTACTCACCCAGCATGTGTTTTCAACATTTTCAATTGAGTAGAGTAAGGAGGGAAATACTTAGTACTAACTATAATAATTTCTCATACAATATAGATAATTAGGTCAACATGAAGAGTATGTATATTTATACAACGATTAACTTGACAATTTATGTATGAATACAATTTTTTAAATTTTAATACGTGATAAATTTCTTTGATCTTAAATTTAAAAAAGATATAAAAATATCCAATTATATAAATTATTTAACATTTTAATTTAAAAACAGAATTATCTCAACAATATTTTTATTCATCAGAATATCGCATAATTAAGATACAGAAGCTTTCATTTCTGATATTTATTTTGAGGATAAATATTTTCTTCTTTTATATATCTACATGAAGGAGCAGATTTTTTGTTTTTTGATATTTCTCCATATAATTCTTGGCTAGGTATTCTAATAAGTCTTAATGTGTAGGTTCTATCGTATTGATGCATAAATTACTTCGTGACTTGTCCAATAATTATCAACAGCATTAAACCCGGACAGTGCAAATGTAAATTCTTCAATGTTTAATAACATAAAAATATAAAATATTCTATAATATTTTCGATGAATTATTTAAAAATCGACTGCTATTTTTCTTTGATAAGTTTTTCTAACGTTTTAAATGGTTCAACAGGAACAATATGATATCGTAACGTGCCTATTAATATGTTTGATATGACGTAATATCACGAATGTCATAAGAGACGAGACTGAAGGCTGGCAATCGTTAATAGTTCAATACGTATACATACATTATAAACATAATATAGCTATAATAAACCTTAGAGACTATTGGCCCTCCGCTAGATTATTGTATCAGAAGTAATTAACATTTGTTTCCAACAACTATTTATTTTTAGTTAAACGCACATGATAACATATCATAGCTAATATTCTAAGAATTTGGTACTTTTTCACGTTCCATTTGGCGACTGAAAGATATTGGGACTGTGTATTAAAAATCGGTAGTGTCTTGACGAAATCGGGACGAATGCAGAATGACAACCCTACTTGCAGTTATCATTCATTTTCGTGACGGTATCTGCTTCCCACAAATCTGCGTTTTCATTATTATACTTAAAACAGTTATAAACTTATAACCTCGACGAAGGTAGTAAAATCAAAAATACTGGAAAACCACTAAATGTCATTATGAACACGTGTACATCATATATAATTCATCATAATTTATGATCAATAATTGTTGTCTTTTAATCCAAAAGGTCACAATTAACTCTAATCCTACATCGTTGACGTACGAGTCAACGGCTCACGGTATACTTGACGCATTTCCGTTATAGTAATGATTAGTTTATTATGGCCACAACTAGCTGTTAAAACCCGATTTCGTATTTCACCAGCAGGCGGAAGCAAGACCGTAGCACGATGGTCGAATAATAATTTTTTTTACAAGACCTGCAGAACTTTAATGTACGTCTTTTTTTTAGAGCTTACTAGCATAATGTTTTAAATCTGAACTGTTTCGGTTTTGTATTACGATGACGTGTTTTTTCTTTTGTTTACCATGAAAGGGAGTGCTCCATTAAACTTAAGATTTACCAATTAATGATTTTTGAATTCCATCTATATTTTTGGTACTTTGATAAAGTAATTTTTCTCAGTCGCGAATTTTTAGTAAGCGTGAAAAAAAATGCTGACAAATCGCCAATTGAACGGTGATATTTCAATGGTTTTAGGACTTTAGGTAGAGAATAATATTAAATTATATTATTGCGATTTATACAAGATAATATTATGTTTTTGAAGAGTTAAAATTTAATTGACAGAACGTAAAATAATTGTCATAATCACACATACGAATATTATATTGACTTATATATAGAATTTTGAAAATTTGTTGTTTTTTCAGTTTATTAAAACTTACAATTCAATATATTACTTAGTAGTTATTAATTAATAATTAAAAAATTGATATATATATATATATGACTTATAATAAGAAACAGAAGTACTTATAAGACATAAGAGTATAAGATTTAAAACATTACGCTTGAAAACATAGTACCAACTAGTAACTACCAATTTAAGAACACGAGATATTATAAACAATAACCAAAAGCGTTATAAATCGCTTCGTTAGTAAAGATTATTTATACAAATATTTAAAATTTGAATATGACTACTCTACGTTTTATAACATTGCTGTTTTTATATTTATTTTAAATTTTAATAGAATTTGTACTTTCGTACTTTTATCAAGAAGTAAAAATACAAGGTTACTCTTATATAAATATATATTTATAGTTTATAAGAGAAACTTATCATTTTTAAAAAAATCATTTCAATAGCAATATAATTTAACATGAAATACTTGAATATACGCCGTATTCCCCCGTTCGTTTTTCGAAGTCAGTATCTGATTTATCTGTAATTTTACATTTTTAACCAACAATATATAACTATTATAACTTTTATATATTATTTATTCACTTCTTCGTATTATTTACTTATTGTATATAATGTACAGATTGTAAATTTTCAATAAACGCTACATCACTATAAACATACATGTACCGAATACCCGATTTCAGAACATGATGTTGCAAAAAAACATTAACATTAAAATTATTTAAACAACAATTAAGTACACGGAACGAACAACACATAAAAAACTTCCTGCAAACAAACAAATATTCTACAATTCTTAACAGAGAAAAATAAAAACTAGTTTTCAAACAAATGTTGCGTTTTTGCGACAAAAATACGGCTTAATTACTTTTTTATTTCTTAATAAATACATGACGAAAATCTGACTATTATTTTCATTTCACTATATTTTGTAACAAAATTGCCTATATAGAACCCCTTAAATTTCGTTATAGTTCTTGTAAAAATACTTTAGGTAGTTCTTACTACTTATACGGCAGAGCCAGACCAAGATAACGTCGGGGGGGGGGGGCGATTTTTAAAGGGCACTCATTAAAGGTACATACATATGTTACTTTCCACAGTCAAGCACAGAAAAAAAAAAAATATTTTTTATAATAGTAGTAATAGTTATTATATTTATAATGTAAAATCTAATCTCCTCGATGATTTTGAAAATATATTAATTATTTCATAAATATCTATTTCTACATCCTTGTGTGCGTGTATAAGAGCTAGTTTATTAAGTCTTTTTTCTGTCATTCTTGTTCTTAGCCAGGTCTTAAGGCGACGAAGGGAAGAAAAATTACGCTCTGCAGACGCAGTGCTTGCTGGTAAAGAGGATAATATTTTCAAAAAAATTGCAATACATGGATATAATATAACTTCACAATATTTGAGTGTATCAATCGTCGTGTAGGTCAAATAGTAGGTAGGTACATCGTGTATATTATAATATTATATTATTAAAGATACTATAATTGAAAAAATAAATATAATTAAAGTCGAGACTTACTTCATCGATCGAGTGACCAAAATACTACTATTTCTTAAGAACAAACAATTACATTTTTACAATTGCCAAATATTTTTCAAATGTATTATGTGGACCAGATAGTTTATAAGTTATAAGTACTTAATACTTATAGACATAAAACATAAAAATATAACATTGTATGTATTGAAGCTCATTACTTGATATTTAACTCATCTATATGTTTTTATGTTCACAATTTCTATAAATTTGTTTGGTTCTTGTGTGCAATATTTTCTACATAATTATATATAACGTACTTACGGTTATAATTTTTTCGCTGGTATTTCACATTAATATATGGAAAGGGTTGGTTGAGTGCTTCATTGTTCACCACGATAAATTCTCAAGTTAGGGGTGCATGTTGTAGGTATTGAGATTGAATAGAATGACTACCTATTTATTGCAATATATTATATATTTATAGAAAGCACAATATATGTAATATAATGCATTAACTGCGTATCTTCAGCAGTCAGCACTAAACGCGATCATACAATATCTAGTATTATACACATATAATATGCAGAGTTTTATTTTATAGGCTTTTATTGTAATGATTTACCTATTAATTAGCAGTTATCGCAGGTAAAATTTACGAGAAAAATTATATTCATATTTTTTGTTTATTCGTCCATCAGATTGAACTAGATTAGTTTGGTGATGGTTTACCAGCGCTCGTCTTTTTTTATTTCCTGTTTGGTTTGGGTGGAACATTAAATGTCTACAAAAAAAAAAAATTGTGAACTCTAAAGTCTACCAACTAGATCCAATTTTTTACCAACAACTATTATCGAAGTTTAAGTTTGAAAGTTGAATTAAACTGTTTTTATAATTTAATAATTATAATATCAACATTCAACCAATAGAGTGATTTAGTATCCAATATATTCTAATGTAATATGTAAAGTATTAAAAATTTAAATGTTTAGTAAACGTGCATTCATAAGTTCCAAACCAGCCTATTGTCAAAAGTTGACAAGAAATCCAAAATCCATTAATATCCAATATCCAATCCGTCTCATTATATTACATATTATATAATATTATCGGGCTAAATGCATTTTCTCATTATACCTTCAAAGGACTAACGACTTGAATCAAACAACTCAAATGGAAATAAATGCGTCTTTTATAAAAACCCGCCAACCTTCTCTTATTGTAATTGTGCTTAGTATTAAACCAAACGATCGTTTCATCTGTGTATATAGATGGTAATTGGTATATATTATAAGAAATAATATTCGAAAAGTATTTTCAAACTTTTTTAATTATCTGGTTTTGCTTATGCTTTATAAGTTATAAGGTGTAATATTGTATAACTATATACACCCGCAAATGTAGAAAAAACTAACGAAGTTAAATTTTCTAGATGCCGACAATAATGTTAGTATACTTTTGGGTCTTTCTTTTTTTAGTTTTGTCAGTTTAATGTAAACTTGTTTTATGAGAAAAGTATATCTATATACTATAATCTACAGTCGTCTCTATTGCACCAAATAATAATCCTTTGTCTTTATTCAGGTAATCGTTTCGTGCTCACATCCGGGAGTGGTAAACTGAGTCCCAAATAATTGGGTGGATATTGGGGCTAGGTAAATTGAGTCCGGAAAACTTTAACGTGATAGGTAAATTGAGTCCCAAGTAATAATATTTTTCGAAAGAATAATTTATAAATAACAACGATGTACCTATTTAAAAATAGTCTCTACATTCAATGAGTACTGTATAGTGACATAGTCACTAATTAGTCATTATCGATTACCGATTTGCCCACTTAAATACATTCAAATAGATATATTATGTATAAAAATACGTAGCAAAGAGGTAGGTAATTAAAATAAAAAAATAACAATAGAAAACAATTTTTTTTGAGGCAAAAAATGTTAAAATATAAAAATAAAAATATTTCAAGATTTGAATTTGTAAGAATATATCAAATAAATGTTTACCATGTACATAATAACAATAAATAGTAATGAATAAAAAAAAATTTGACTTGAATTTGTGTATTATATATTTAATTAATTGTGATTTTTATGTATAGCGATGTGAATTATATTAGATATTAAAAGCAAAAAAGCATATTTTTGACCATGCCATTTATGTTAACATAACAGATAGTACTAAGCCTGTAAAAATAGATGCGCTTTTTTGGAAACTAAACCTATTATAACCAGGGACTCAGTTTACCTAACCTTTTCAAATCCAGGACTCAGTTTACCACAAAAACGGTATTTCGGACTCAATTTACCTAGCCCCCCACATCACTAACAGGGTGCATGAGTATTGTGTTGTATTCATTGTTTTCGGGTTCAAAAGACTGGTGGTGTATGATTGTTACTAGGTTCATCCAAACAATATATTTCAGACTAGTGCTTTACGGTGCTTTAATTATTATAATATGATATGGTGGTGAAAACATCAATATCACATTATAATAATTAATATTAATAAATTATACCTAAAACCTATATGAGTATTACAAAAAGTTGATACTGCAGTGTACATGTATAATATTTTTTTCAATCCATAGGTTGGTCTAACTCCAATTCTTCGTTCTAGTCGATTGTGACATGCAACTATGAACTGTACGTTTTCCTTTAAGAGTTCTAAATACGTAATAGGTTACGTATTACGTAAGGACGTAACTTTTTCCTTTGTTTTCCTATCTATCCAACTTACCATTTCCATTTACTTCCAATACCACATGTTAAACATTTTCAAATAAGAACGGTGCGGGTGACAGGCGAAAACCGATTGAAACTCCCGCATATCCGTCTAATTCCCAGCAGTTTCAACCGCCATCGGTCGTGGTAGTGGTTGTGACGTGTTGTTTCTGATAATGATGCACAACGCGGTGCGATCTTATTTGAAAAATAGTAAATACAGTTTATTGGGTTTATTCTTTTCCTTTAAATATATGACCCAAGTTTTACAACTTCTATTCTTTAAATTATATGTACCTTGCTTATTCTTCAGTACTTTTATACCAGAGTTCGCATTTTTATCATTATATTAGATTGTGATCACTGTCGTCTGTCACAATCATCAGGCATGCTTTACTGAAACTCGCAGAGTTTAACTTGATTTTTTAATGAGTTTTCACTAATATGTAGTTTCTACGATATCGGGAATTATTGCTACTTACTAGGCATTTTATTATGTATTATTCTTATGGTATTTTTAAATTTTGGGTAAAACTCGTATATGTATATATATATATATATATATTAGTAATTTTTATTTTGAAGTATAAATAGTTTAATAACTAATAAGTATTGCAAGTAGCAATAGTAATTGAATTTATTTTTAATTTATAAATATAAATATATAAATATTTGTTTTAATTTTATTATTTTTTTTTACAGAACAAAACGAATGTATTTATAAATATTATTATTTAATATTTAAATTGCGTAGTGTTCTCACCTCTTGGGAGGAAATGTACATAGTTTTTTAACGTTTATGAATCGTAGTGTACAAGCCACGAAGTACAGGACGTCCGACACTCGAGAAGAATCTTAATAGCGGTCTAACGTCAATGGCTTGGTGGCTGGTGAGTCGTGTAAAGGTCATTGCTGCGACCATACATCATAATATATTTTGTATATATATATATAACTATTTATAATATAATATATAATATGCAATTCGCGTAATAATAATAATATGTCATCGGCAAGAGTGACGAGAACAGTGCCAGTGCTGCAGAAAGTAATAACGATGGTTTATTTTTAGTTAAATTTATTTTTTTAACACGACCCCATGATTGTAACTAATAATATTTATATTGAATACAACAATCGCATGGCCGAAGTATATAGATAGCGATTGTGTTATAACTTACACAATATAATATTTAATGTATACAAGTGTCAAGTATATAACGTCGCGACGGTAGGTATCGTATTGTTACATGCTGTTATATTTGTATGGCACAGTTGTAGCATATGGATGACTCGAAAAAAAAATTCAGCACATGATACCATTGTAAATGAGGAACTAGTCTGAATAGAGACGGATATACATACATGTGAATGGATACCCCAGCTAGTCGAGAGATGTATTGTAAACGGTAGGAGGCTGCAATAATAAACAAGAAAAGATATATCTACGAATCTCATAAGTCTGTATATCATATTGTGTATACGGACGACCAGTTGACGTGGCGACTCGTGGTCCCCAAATAAACGCGTAGATTAATGCTTCGGGTTGGGCTTTATTATTTTCTACTATACACACTTCTAATAATAGAAGATCGCGTCGACGGCGTGTACAACTATAATCGGTCGGTGACGCGTCGTACACGTGCAGCTCTAGTGCTCTACTGCTCTCGGAAGATCGTTGATCGGATCAAGTCTGAATTAGTGCAATCGAAAGTCCGTGGATACATCATCTGTGCGACCTCATCGGGATTGAATAACTGACGACTTAAGTTATTTTTGACAAACTTAAAATTTGCGAATTTAAAATTTTGTCAGCAATATCTGTCCGCTGAGTACTCGCGCACTTACATCATCTCATATTATGTACCATTGCGAGTTGATCGAATGTCGTATACTATAACATTATCAATTATCAAATATTATTATTATATTATACGTGCCGCGTCTGCGTCCATGTTCAAATTCATCTTTGACGTACTGCAGCAGGAAACGCATTCGGATTGCATATTCAGTGCATATACCATATTATTATCTACTTCTCCATCACCCGCTTGCTGTTACCCGCCCGTATTTACGAAACACCGAGTAACCGAGGTCCGACAACGTAAAGGTAAAATATAATAATAGTATTATTGTTTTAATGTCTTATTAAACAAAACACGCATACGTGCCAACAGTAATACAGCTGACTATTAGTATTGTGATCAATTAAACATTATTCGTCATTGGCAGTTGGCACTCACGCGGCCATAATATTATTAAATACACTCGTGTATACAGTGTGATTCACGAAGATGCTCTCTCCACCATATGATGTTTTTTACAGTGCATTAAAAACATCTTATTTTATTTTTTCAAGTTTTTGAATTTTTAAGTATTTTTTTTTTAAGATACTTCTAATATACTTTGAGATATAATATATTGGCGCCTGGCGAATTAACAGTTTTTATTTTAACTTTTTTCGTGGCATATATCTTATGACACAGTGTCTATTTTGTTCCGAATGAGAATAGATTCCATCTTTACCATATTTTGATCATATCGCAGATGTTTATTTCAAGAGGTACTTTAATACCATTAAAATTATTCTATGTTAATATCGAAAATACGACTTTAATTCTATTCAAAATGTTCAATAATTAGTATTTAAAGGATACAATAAGGATGAACGGCGATGAACGCATGGTTGGTGAATCATCCTATACGTAAATTGAAATACACAAGGCACAAAGTCAGTGGCATATTTAGGAAGAATGGAGTAAGGTTGTCAATTTTTCCGGGCAATAAATTTTAGTGGGAAATTTTAACAACAATCTGAAAATCATATTCTATGCATAACAATTTTAAACGCCAATTTTTTTAATCTCGATTCGCTCCTCCTCCTCATTGTCAGTGAAAAAATTTGAATGCCGGAATGTGTATTTTATTTATGTACATAAAACAAAAAAGACAGTTTCTGTAAGAGTCACCGACGCTTTCAAATGAAATAGGTCACATTTTGTGCAAAATATTATTAAAATTAAGTATATCTAAACGTAAAATGTCAAATTCAATTTGAAGTAGTATTTTATTTACTATATACACAGTGTACCTATGCTATTAGGTGTGTTTGTAAATTATAGATACAGGATAATATCTAGTTAATTTTTTTTTTTTATAAATTTATGGTTTTAACTATTTTTTTAAAAATATAAAGTATAAATTATTTATTACTCTCGTGTTCTTATTATTATACATTATGTAAACAGTATAATATGGTTTAAAAATAACGTATTATTGATAAGAAGATATTATATTGTTTTATTTTATTTTAACTTGCATTTTTATAGGTAATTTATATTTCATCATTCGTCTGTGTTTCAATAAACTCTATAGTAGTACAAATGTAATATAATTTATTATATATTATGTATGATATTGTACATTCGCTGCATACATGCTCTGCATGTGAATTTTGCACTACTGCAGTGGGAAATTATTTTGTTCGATGCCCACACACGTGCATAATTTAAAATATGCTACTATCACCACTGTCAAGTACTGAAGTACAGTACCACACTTAGATACTGCAGTTAGTGTATTTTGAAATCTCTAAATCAAAAAGCTTTTTTAAACTATATCTAATAACTAATAAGTACAATATGGGTACCCAACCCATATTGGATAAGAATAAATAATAATAGACAATGGTAAATAGCGATATGGCACGATACGGTACGTGTAACAAACTTTAGTACAATTATTTTAAGTCATTATAATTCTTACTTAGAGAGATAAGTACCATACATACTATTAAAAAAATATTTTAAAAATAACAGTGGTTTAGTAATTTGTACGAGATTGACAAATAATAAAATATAATTGAAATAATATGCAAATACGATAACATATAATATCAAACATATCGTTGACTTATGATTTTTGAATAATACTTGCCAAGAGACTATTTTTGCAGCCATTTAAATGGTATGGAGCGCAGATCCTGTAATATTATCGTGTTGCTAGTATTAATTCGAGGAAAACCGTTACATTTGTAAAACGGTTCTAAGCAGAACGTTTTTGAACAGTTGAAATGTCATTTAATACAGATTTGAGGTGGTAAATATTTTTTCCACCTGTGTTTTAATTTTTAATTGAATATCGGTCGATAAAAATAGACCGTTTTACCACTCAGAATCTCATCCGAAAAAATTTATGTTTTTTAAATCACAACTTATATCCAACACATATACATAACTGTTTAAGGAAAAACGAATGATGATTTTGACCAACAAACGCATAGTTTTAAAATCAAATTTCACGAATAATATTAGGCAATTATTATCATGAATTTAATTAAATAACTGTACAGTTTTGTAACCCTATGAAATGTTACGTTTATAATGTTTATATTATATAATTATTATATTATAGTGACGATGAACGATGAACACATCGGTAGTATAGCTAAATGAGTTGCCTATACTTTGACGCCACAAGGAGTTCCTTTATACGGTTTGTTGTATTCAATAAATTTAACACTTTTTCAATGTGGTCCTAGTATGAACAAACTATAAATCGTACTTAGACAACATCCAAACATCATTATTATTATGTTTATTTTAAATTTTGAAGGACAATTGTTATAATATTATCCATATCTAGTGAATACCTTATGAATATTCAAAGAGGGTATTCACTAATCACGCATAACGTGTCAATAAGACTTATTTTCTTTGTAAAAATTAAAAAAATAGTTTCCATTGAACAATTATAACGAATGACGATAGTGTACGCAAAAAAACATCCGTCCAGGGACAAATATGCAATAATAAATAATGATCCTTTTTCTGTCACTGTCCTCCGGTATAGTGCTGGTGATGCTGTACGTATACTAGAACACCGTGAACTGGCACGCTGAAATTGTTGAATATTAAAATCAATGAGTATCTAGTTGTAAGATAAATACATTTAATGCTATAAAAAATGAGTTTTTGTAAAATGTAAAACTTACATAAGTTATTTTATAAGTGTTATTTTATTTTATTTTATTCTATTTTTTTTTCGATCGATTTTTACGTCAATTTGTTTAAGACATTTTCAACGTGAGATACGAAATTTTGTAAAATAAAAACGTAATATTATTACGACGCAATCTTCGTTAAACCTGGCTGTAAAAATAATACATCATCATTCATCATCAACATTTAAACCATTACATTTTACGACGTATACCTATATAATGTATGTGTATTTTAGTATCTATGTATTTCGTTCCAAGTTGTTTTGAACCATCAATTATTATTATTATTATATTATTTTTGTAATACAATACTTATTAAAAATTCTAACAAATGTTTTATCGAGGCATATTCAAATTTTGAAATCAATAAAAGATTATGAAAAAATCAAGTAGGTAATCATTGATAAACATCAATCTAAATATTACATATTATTATATGTATAGAATGTACTTAATAATGATTATTAATATAAATATTAAAAGTAACTATAAATTGTAGGCAACTAGGCAAGTATTGTTTATGTATAGATACACAGACAAAAATATTCAATATTCAAGAAAATGTAAGTACAACAAATTTAAAACAAAAAAAAAATGTATTTAAGTGCATATTTTTAAAAATTTGATTTATTATTTTTGTATCCGTTAGAGGAAAATCGTCGAAATAATAGTAGACGTTAAACTATAGGCATTATTATTGGTAATTCGAGCATTAAACTACAAATATCGCGATTTTCATTATGTAGGTAACCGCAGTAGTCATGAATGCATGATGATGAAATAAAACATAATGTTCGATTTTACTGCTATTGATTTTTTGTCTTCAAAGGAAGTAAAGTATAATTTAATATTCAACCATGCGGAATTACGCAAACTCGATAAATCCTGAAACGTTGCTACTTGTATTTTAGTCTGCACATTTACCATGCGTATACTTCATTACTTGTTAATATTTGTTTGGAGTCCTAGAGAGTAAAGTTTCTAAAATTTTCATTATTCATAAAAAACAGATGTGTGTGTAGTCTACTAGACGGTTCTATAATATTGAATTAACCCTAATGAATCTAATATTATTCAGAGTACAAACGAAATAGTTTTATGTTGGTATGCCAATTTTATTAAAATAATATACCTACTTTATAATATGTTTAAATATAATATTATTATATTAACACGTTGCATAAAATTAAATCTGAAATATTTTTCAGAGAATGTTTAAATAAAGTTTGATTTTATCAATCTCCCAGAATGACAGGTTTTCCGGGAATATTACGTATTTATATTCATCAAGCTGTTTATCGTTTTAACCGTCGTCTCGGCTGTATAATATCTAATTTCATGGAATCCTCAACTGTTTCTAAAAAAACGACATGTGATATGTGGACGACTTGAGTTCGCATTAAAGTGTTTGCGTTATAAATAATAAATATAATATTTAATATTATTTGTTATGTTCGTCATGTTCAAACTTGAAATATTCTTCGATTACATAAGTCAGTGCAGATGGTACATAATAATATTAAAGATGGGTTGGTACTCGGTTTTCTTTAGCAAATAATAAATATATTTGCCGCGTTTAAAGCAGTCTTTTTTTCTAGAAGGTTATATTTGTATTCTGAGCTGAGCGATTCACTAGTTTTACAATGTGTTATTTTTTGTGTAAACTTTTTATAGTTGAATATAATATATCGAACTATGTTCGATCTTCAACTTGGAGAGTGTTTTCTGGTAGTGAATCGGATCAAGTTTTATAATTTTAAAAGGTCACACTTAAAAAAATCATATTACTTTTCAAAATAATCGGGAGGAAAAAACAGTATAGGTAAGTAAATAATTGGTTTGCTATACAGACATCTAGTGCACCTAATCATTGAGTAGGTCAATGTAATTGAATGTGTTTAATGGTACTGTAATGGATGTATTAAATTTGAATTTAACGATAAATCATTGCATACGAAAAATGATTTTGATCGAAGATTGTCTATCAGTTTAATTCATAAGTTTATTTTATTGTATACTTTTATTGCTATTTGTTAGTACATATAGTTATGATTTTTATTGTTAGGAATACGATAGGTTAATTTATTTTTTACTGCAAATTCTGCATTAATACATTAATTATTATTATAGTATCACATAAATCAATTATATTGGCTGTATTATTGTTATTAACTTTTTTCCCCTTAAGTCAATATCAACGCACCGTATAGAACGGTGTGAATAAATTCGAGTAGGTATAATTAGGCAATAGCCCAAAATTAATTTAGATGTTTTTAATATATCCTTACGTAAACTAAAAAAAATTAATAATAATTTAAAAGTTTCAAGTCCCTACATAGATTTTTTAATTACAACAAAATAACTAAAATCGTTTTTTTTTTTGTTTAAACACCCATAATCATGTCAAAATTTGAACTTTGAATACCTATGATGACTATATTGTACCCTGGAAAATATAATACAAGATTTAAGGTTTAACATATATTTTTTATTCTTACAGCAACTTTATTTCTACAATGTTTTGTTGAAGATATTTGGAATAGAACATTTTAACGGAAAATAACGATTTTAATAAATTTGTTATAATTCAAAATACATTTTTCTTAGGGACTTGAAACTTTTCCTTACATACCTACCTTATAATTTACTGTCAAAACAGTCTAATATACTTTCGGGTCAAAATTGACTTACAATATAATAATTTATAATAATATAATAATAAATTATGATTTTTTGCCAAAAATTAATTCAATCAACCGTATTACTAATTGCAATATAAATATGTATACAAAAAAATATTCTTAAAAATATATACGACTATACGAATATAGTTTAGTATATCCGTTCGGAATCGTTTTTTGTATGTGATGATTTATCATTAAATTCAAATCAAACATTGACCTATTTAATGTTGAGGTACACTCAAAACCTATAAATAATAGCTACTTATTGGTACAGCGAAGTGATTTCCTCAGTTTTTTCTTTTTATTCTAATATTATTGTTCGATTTAATTTTATAACAATAGTCACCAATTTGTATTGCATAATGTATTGATCGATGTATTTTTGTTACACATAAAGTAATATTCTTTTGTTTTATATACTTATATGTATTATTTAAAAACTAACGTAAAAATAATTACTAAACATTGAAATATATGAAATCGTATGTTTACTTTTTCACAATATTGATCAATACATATTCAAAGAAGAATGCTAAAAGGATATAAATATATAATATTTATATCTAATATGTGGAACAGGAAAATTGTTGAAAAAAACAAACACTGCAAACGCTTTTCTAAAAGAATATAATATATTACGACTACCGCCCATGGAGTATATTACCTTTATTTTACTTTTTTTTTTTTTAAAATAACATTATTATGGTTACCTGCCAACAATTATACAACAATAATATCAGTGGGGTTCTCATGTTAATATGGTAAGTTTATATAGTAACAATAAACAGTAACAATAATTTATTGCAAAACTTGTGGTTATAAGAAGAAACCATAAAATGTTTGTAAAGATGTGCAACTCGTTCAATAGAAATCGAAATATTCTAAAAAAAAAAGTAGCAGATATAATATTATTAACATATCATAAAGAAAATCCCACACGACTACACGAGTGTAGATATCATATGCGATGCTGTAATACGCTTAATTTAGTATAAATTTTAAATAAAATGTTTTTGTTTTGTCAACTTGAATTATAAAAATACACCTTTCGCGTAATATAAGCTGTATTCTCATCAAAAAACCGTCTGTCGGCTAATAATAATATTTAAAAATAAATTGTGAGATAATAATGGTTACACTGGAACACTGAACAATGAATAGTGTTGTAAAACATTAAATACATTTCATTCACAGATTTTCAAATTCAACTAATATGCTCGTAAGTTATAAAATATGGTATCGCAAACACTGTCGCATCCCTGGGCTTATTGATTGTGAAAGGAAAGTAAATATTTAATCTTTGAAAACGTACACAACAAAATTTACAAAATTATATTATAATGTCTGCAGTGCAGATAATAATTTGTTTGTAATAATCGGAAAATAATTATATAAAATTTTTATTTTTTTTTTATTAATTCAATTTCAGTTTATACAATTTAAAGTGCAATGTGTATAATACTTATTTAACAGTTTACCATATTATACAATCGGTTAGTACAGTTAATGAAAAATTATTCGCTGAAAATATTGAAAAATTTGAAGAAAAAAATAATCAAATTAACTACAATACATAACCGAAATTGACAAATCTTCACATAAACAAATTAATACCACTCACTTCAAAAACACCTTTGCGCATTCGTTTTCGTCCAACTATAGTCGCATATTATGATTGTTAATAATATTGTAAGCTCGAGTTTCGATTACCGATTTCATTATCACTAATCTTTTCAGACAGTAGATCCTACTAATTCTGAGTAGAATATATTATATTATAATATAATATATAGTTAGTTAAAATTTTAAATATTTCACTACAGTCTGATTAATTGTCGTGTATGTAAGTCTTAAAGTAATGTAAGGGTTAGTGGTCAAAACTCAAAAGGTTGCTGCAACATAACACGTCTAATATTGTGCTATTATTAGTGCTGCACACGAAGTACAGGATCGAAGAAGACGTGTATTTTAGAAATAGTGATTTTGCTTTAACGGAACGCGTAATTGTGTACTCATTACCTAAATTTAATTTGACTGGTAACATCTGCAGTGCAGTACGAAATTTGATAACATTTAGGTGCTGTTCAAGTGTTATTATGTATAGGACATAATTACAGCTAAATTAGTTAAATTCACATTATTGTTTTTGAAAATATGTTTACAATGCTTACAGTTACAGTAATTTTGGATGGTAATATAAGTGTACCATTTCCATCTGTTCAAATTAAAAAAAAATTATTAAATTAATTTAATTATACCTACGAATGTAAATTTGTAATAAATATCTACATCATGATAAAGCATCATTGTTAATGATGTAACCTGACAATCTGAGTATTATGACATTTGCGTGTATCTGAAGTTGTTATTTGTATAATGTATTAATCACGGATGATTGATTCATAAGAAATATACAAACAATCGTTCAATATATTTATTCATTAAACGTGATAATTGTTAAAATATATACTATAGGTTTATATAAATAGATTTCCGAGAAATGTTAAATTATTAGAAAATCGTCTACAATAAAAATAAATCCAAGTGAATTCAATAACTTGTTTTAAAAATTAAGCAATATTTGAAGTAAACAATTGCAAAAATGCAAACAGAGGTTCCTTTTACCCAATAAGTGAATAAACTTATATATTATGTTTTTCGCGTGGGATCGTCTGGCGTCACCCGACGTTGTTTATAATTATTTTTTTGTTTTGTTTCGCAAGTCGACCACGGATGAAGTTGACATTTATTTTTTTTTCAATTTCAATAATCAAGCCAAAACCAAACAAAATAATATAAAAACATTAGTACAAAAATCGTTCCAACAGTTATTGGATGTATTCGAATTAAATCAGAATTTGACTTTTGAGTGAATCATGAAAAAATATATTGGTCTTATAAAATGTAATATTTTTTAACAAATTTAAAATTGAACTTGTATTAGATAGTTCTTTAGACATGTAATTTGTACAATTTTGCCTGATAAACATAATTTAAAACAAACATACTGAGCATGTAAAGCTTTTTCTGATGACGTTATAAGACAATATATTATAATATCCATATTTTTTTACTAAGTGCAAATAGGTATTTACGAGGAAGATTCAAGATTTTTAGTCTAAAACGGAGAAAAACGATTACATGTATTAAAATATTTTTGCTGGTACATGATTTATTATTAGTGTTTGAAGTTTATATTCATGACTCCTCTACCTCTTACCCCTTATGATGATGTCATACATACCTATAGCATGTTGTCAACGTCTTTACAAAGGTACAACATAGTAAATTTGCATTCAACGGAAACAATTATTGTGTAGTTAGCTTTAATGTTTGAGACGTTTGAGTGAATTACCAAACTTACAGACAAGAACATGTCATACATAAGCATTTTTCAATTGCAATAGTTTACTTACTCATAAAGTCATACCTCATAAAAAAAATATCAAAATTTCAATTCACTCTAATGGAAAAGATAACGAAATTAAAGAGTCCTACTGCCTACTGGTCAACATTACAGTCATTACACTTAACTTAACTATGATATAATGTCATATTTCTTTTCATTTCGTTACAAGTATAATATATTATTAATAGTATTATTAACTGTTGCAGAATAAACCTATATTATAAATTTATAACTATATAAGGTACATATTATACTACATCGTTACGCGTCGTTTTATCGCGCACGGGATACGATGGTTTTTTTTCCTTTTTATTATTTTAGTATCTTTCGATTTTATATTTATTTACCTATTTATTGTACGGACACGCGGAGTAGATATCGAAGCGTTGTATTATTTTTGAATATGAGATCGCAGGAGTATAGAAAACACGTGCCAATTATTTTTTTACTATAGAAAACGAAAATACATTTATTATATACGTGATCACTGATCATTTATTATAATGTTGAACGATAAGAACACGGCGCCCAAGTTGAATACCTGTACTAATGTACTTCATTGTTAACTGCTGCAGGAGTGCAAGTAGTATAGATAATGTACTATAATGTTATTAACCTTTCGCTAAAAATAATATTGAGCGATCATAGAATTAGATCCATCAGACCATTTTACTAAATTTTTTATGGTTATACATAATTATTGATTAAAGGCTAAGTATCACTTGAAATTATTGTTTTTACATTTGTTTTTAATAAAAAAAAAAACCCAGTTTTGCGATAATAAAATAAATAATTTTGTGCTGTTTTTATTATAATTTAAGAATTAGATTCAAATTTTAAAAAAGTATAGTGGACAGTATTAACTATACAATGTTCGAATATTCTATTATCTACGTTCATTATTATTTTTTAAATTAAAAAAGGTGGATACTATGGTAGTATACTCAATGGATTTTGCATCTACATTTTTTTACTATTGTTGATAAAATTTCAACTGTACCGGTAAGATCTACTGAAGTAATTGAAAAATGGATTTAAATTCGTTTTTCATTAAAATTTTTCTATATTTTCATTAAAATTGCCTATGTTGAACCCCTTAGAAAGAGACTACAATTCAAAATTGAACACAATCGCGTTTACTAGTTAGAAGATCAAAAAAAGGGGAGTGTGTACAATATAATGTAACAATAATATAAATAGACGTAAACGATTTAATGTAAATTAAAGACGTTTTTATAGGATCATCGAGTATAATGCTAATGTACCTGTGCCCTGTGTCCTATACTCATATAATGGTTCAAAACATACAATAAGTAGAACAGATAACATAATTTACGTATAATAATAATTATATTCAGGTAATAGTATTTATAAATATACGTCTAAACTCGATATCATTGTGAGCGACAAAAACGTCACATAATCTATTATATTATGTGGTTCTAATTAAATGTTAATAGTTGTAATTTAGATTACTTTTAAATATTATATGTTGAAAAACATTAAACGATCCTCTCTGACGTATTATTGTCCGTGATTTTTTGACCAATTTTTATTTGTCCAACACAATGGACTGTCTATATTAAGGTCATTAAGGGCGAGTCCTGAAATTTAACTAGACAAATTTAAAATGAAATTGAGTAAATTATCGAATTAGATTGGTGTGCGACGTAATTAGAAGGATGGTTATTTTACATATTTTAATACATAATAAATAATAATATATTAGTAAAAATAACATTGCAATAATAATATCAATAGATTCAGGCATTTTATAATAAATCGTTCTACTTAAAAAAGGTAGTTTAAAAGTCAACGGATTACAAAAACAGTAAGTGTAGTTGAAATTTGAAATTAAATATAGACTAAATTTGTCAATATCAGGAAAATGTGCAAATTATTTTTTAGTTAAAATGTATACAATTTTTAATTTCTTAAAGAAGTTTGAACAATATAAGATTTTTTATAATCGTTACTCGTTGGTTGTTCAAAAATACATATTGTATATGAATTAGAAATTTTAAGTTCAAATGTTGATAAAATTGAATATTTAAAAAAAAATAATAACAATAGAAAATAGAAAAATGAATTACTAATACTTAGTAAGAAATGTACCTAAGACCTAAATCTATAATAAAATATCATTAGAAATATAGGTTGGCAGATTGTCACGATTAATATTGAATTAAAATTTAACATATCAATTGAAGTTAGTAAAGTTACCTACTTTATACAAAGAGTGACTAATCTGATTTTTAATGTTATTATTATTTTTTTGTTATGTATTAAATTATTTTATTAGTTTTATTTAAGTGCACATTTTGATTTGTATTTGTGTGGTATGAAATCCTTTATATTAATAGTATTAGTTATAACAAGAATAGGTCGCACATTTTAAGTGTTCAAAACTTTTTTGTTTGACGCAATTGTCGATCACTTCAAGGACCACTATACTATAATAACCTTTCATATAGAAAACCAAGTATCCACTAAGTTGGTGTTTTATGTTTTATCTTTTTCTGTTTTATCATATTGATGTTGTTTGATTCAACTTGACGATGATTGATGCACTTTATACATTTATAATAACTGCATTTATTAATTTTCTTGTAGGTATAAGTTATGACGTGCGTTATATTATATAAGTATACTTCTTAATTTTTTTTGTTACATTCGCTAACTTGGTACTAGTAAAATACGATAATTAAAGTCGTTATTTGTTGTACGCTCAATATCGTGTTATCTCAAAGTTACAACTTCGTATTTTTTATAACTTCAATAAGTTTAACTCCCCGAGACATTGTATTTATCATTCAACGCCACCTCCAGTTATGGTGAAAAATTCACGTTGGCGAGGAATGACAATTTTCTCCGATTATACTACGCTTTATTATTTTATGAATGTATACAAATGTGGGCAAATACTCTCGTGGACCGTGATATGGACGTATTATTTATAAGACGAGATTTTGGAAAATAGAATTGCTTATTAAAATATCGAGTTGCTAACACTGTTTCCGGTACAAAAAATAGATACAATATATTTTTTACGTTAATATCCGTTGAGCACGATTAGAAAGAGTTAGGTAAAAGTAAGAATAGTAGGATCGTTGTTCTCTTTTTAGAAAATCTGAAAGGACGTTACACAATGGTTAAAACCTAAGTCGCAAAAATTGATATAAAATAAGCTAACAATCTTCGATACACAAATACATTACATCATAATATTATTATATCATACACTAAGGTATAATATTATAGGTTTAATATTTATATAAATTTAATTATATATATATATATATAACTGTGTAATTTAATCGAGTGGCTACAGGGTTACTGCATAATATATAATATAATCGCATTCACATAATATACATATATAGAGGTACCATAAATGTGTAATTATATATTATTATGTGTGTTTTCTAAATTAATAATTTTACACAAAAACAACGTAATAATATACTTATATATATAACACATAATATTATAAAATATAGTCCGATTTAATGCATATACATGGTTGAAATTTATGAACGATACACGAACGTAAGTAATTAGAATTTGCGGGTTTAACCTTAAAAAATGAGTATGATGCTATGCGAGTGAATTACTGTTATTATATTTATTGCACATTTACACACGTCAAACACGTGCAAGTGTGACAATAATTTATTCAGAGGTATGTCGTATATATTTTATTAAAACAATCTATTGTTAAACAAAGTCCCGCAAGATAAAAAAAACAAATCATAATTTTTATTAGATAACTATTATAGATCTATGCGCGTTTAATTACATTAATACAAGAGTATTGAAAGTATTGAAGATTAACTTTGAATTGCTTGTGGAAACGAGTACCTATATACGTAAAATGAATTATAATTCTATATAAATTGTCGATACCTACATACATATTATTTGTCCTCGTCAATATACATTTATTCCAAATAATATACTTTTGAATTTATAATGTTATCAAAAATAATATTAATTATTATAATTTCGAATTTTTAAATGTAGCCTTCAACTCTAATCCAAATTCTTTTTCATTAAAAATCATCGCATGAAAACCTCAAAAATATTCTAAGGGGAATTGGTATTTCGATCTATTAAATTAACACTTACCATACAAATTTGGGAAAACAGAGGGAAAGTTAACTGTTCTGTTGTGTGACTTATCATTGAGGATTAAGTCATTGCAGTGTATGTGTCAATTTTGGATTTAATGGTAAATAATTGCACACAAAAAAACGATATTAATAATTATATATTTCTATTAGAATAATTTATTTTTATGTATTACTATATTATTAGTACAGTAGGTTGAATTAATTTTTTTCTGAAAATATTGCATTTTAAAATGTCATTGTGTGTATAAAATATAATAATTTATATATTTTTAATCAATTTTTGTGATTTTGATAAATGTTGTCAAAATTTTAATTTATAAAAACAATCTTGTCTATGTATCCTTAATATTTTTAAGTTGGGTGCTAAAATAATAACTTATAAAAATGCTTGTAATGCATTTTTAAGCTTTTAGAAACAGTGAAAATGTATTTGTTGACAATTGTAAAAAAAAAAATTGGAAATATTTATAAATAGCTTAAAATGTCATAAATAAATAAATATTAGGTGAACATTTTAAGTATCTAAGGATTTTCGTTTTTGAGTTAATTAAATTGCAAAATCATTTTTGATAAATACTGGTTTTGCGTAAAAATTTTGAAAAGTATTGTACATTTTCACTTTTGACCCTAAAGAATCAACTAGATCCAATTTACTACCAGAAACTACCATTAAAGGCCAAACTTGAAAATCGATTTTTAGTGCCCCAAAAGTTGACGAATAAAAATACACACACACACACATACCATTTTAACATCATTCATTGCTCTTTATAAATTTTAAAATGTAGGAATAACACCAATTAAATAAAATAAATAATATTATTATTGTTTGAAGAGTTGTCAGTGTTGGGCTTATTTTTAAATTGTTCATGTTAATATTTCTCTGTTATCATATGCTTATTGTGCCTTAAGATCGTAGGGATTATATATTTTGCAAATACAAATTAGAAAAATAAAAATAAATACATTTTAAGTGTATTTTGGTTTGATTAAACCGAAATAAGAATAATAAAATATTTATTATTAGGTATCATGTTAATATACTTGAAAAGCCGACGGGGTAAATTCATAGGGTTATAATATGAATATATGTTAATATCTTAAAAATATTTTAATTGAACAATTGCTTTTATAGACATCGAGTATTTTTATAGCTACAGTATTTACAGGTGGGTGGAGTAGAGTCATTAAGTATACAAGTGACAATGTACGAGGATAAACACCTATCCATAAAGGCGAATTCAACCTCGATCGTCTGAATTTTTTTTTTAATTTGTTTACAGTATTTTCACGTGATTCTACACGAGTATATTTACTCATACATTTTACACGGTTATATCAATGAAGTACTTGCGTAAATACAATAATATAATAATATTATAATTATATAGATAGTCAGATAGAATGTTCTTTAAATAGACATATTGAGTATTTATTTCGTCTATTATTTACGAACTGCTCTATTTTTAAATCCACAAAAAGTGATAACAATAATATTTAAATATGTTAGGTACATAAGTAGTAACTAAGAACAATGTTGTCCCGAAACACATAATATATCTATACGTTGTACCGTGTAGCGCGCCTATATAGTGTTACAATCTATACTTGTGGGATGGGTAATGACTGAAATCGATATTATGGTATGGTAGCTCGAATTTTCGATTTATAGCAGTCCGTTAAATTTATCTAAAAGTTGGAACTTTATAAGCTATACAAATAATAACGATTATACACGTTTACACGTTTCCATTAGTTCTATTGATTTTGAATGAATAGCCATAGCGAATGTCGTCTATAAACACAAATAAATTTGTAACACTCTAATAAAAAATTAAAATGATAAATTGTGTTTATTTTTTACTGTATATATATATATTATATTCCATTGATAATTCCTAACAAAAAAAGCAATGTACCGGGCATGTCTGCCAACTGCAGTGGTTCACATTGAACTACAGTAATCTAAAGTTGCTTATTATAGAGATCTTTCACAATTATATAAGCTCACTAGCATCTCGGGTAAAACAATTTGTTAAAGTCATACGATTTTAAGATTAAATACTAGAACACTTTAAGAGATCATTTACTGTACTTGAATACTTCCAAAGCAATTTATTATTGGTTATTTTTGAATTAGTTACATTATAATCATATCAGCATTGATTATAAATACAACATAGTTCAATATAAATAGTGTTTATAATCAACGGTTGGAACTTGGACGTGTGTACACTTATCACAATATATTATATTTAGTTAATGAATTATTATTTTATTAAGAGTATCACATTGCCTAAGATGCATACATAATATTATGAGACTAATACTCAAATGATTAAGACGATTATATTATGTATATTTCAATTTTCAAAATCCTCATAAATGATATATTAAGTTAACACGACTCAATCAAAAATGTATTTATGTATCACAAATCACAATATATTTCAAGACTTAAATATTAACCGTTATAAATACTCGTTAATTTATAAAAGAATTATAATTATAATTATAATTATTATTTATCTTTCATAAAGATAAATTAAAATCCAATAAAAAATAAAAACGTATTGATATGAATAATATCTATAATAAATAATAATAATATGTTTATTTTTTATCAGTACCAATTATTTTTTCTAACATTTAACAAAGAAATTTAATAAATTTTACTGTTTAACTATTTTTAAAGAAATAACTACTTTGATAAATGAAATATTAGAAATATTATCCAAGTATGCGACTACCTGTAGCTATATTAATTGGAATTAACACATAATAAAGTAATACAATATGATGTAATATGTATTAATAATTAAATATATTTATATTAATAATAACAATTAGTTAATAATAATCTCGTAGATCATGAATTATAAACCTATTATTTACCAGTTATTAATAAAGCCATACAAGAACTATTTGGTTTTCTAAGCAATAAATTTGTTCGTGAATCAACTACCAAGTAACACATAATAATTTATTAAAATTATTATAATGTCTATGCGAATAGGGTGTAAATAAGTTGGTCATAATATTTTAATGTGGACTACAAAGGCGAATAACATAGAAAAATAATAAAACACATTATTTTTGGTAAAAATGTAGGCAATGTAGCATTACTTTTAGTTTTTACAATAATTCTCAGAAATACAAGTACCTACCTAATGAAGTTATAATTTAATTGTAATGATGCGAAATTATATAAATATATAATAACAATTGAACGATTTGATCCAATTTTTTTTTTTTAAATAGATACTTTTGAAAAATATTCACACATTTAGTTATTACTTATTACATAGCAAGTAAGTAGGTAATAATTACTCATTTTATTATAGTTACATGCTGTTGTATTATTATTTATACTTTGTTAATGTTTGTAAGTATCTATACATTTTATCAACGAGCGTATTCTTTAGTACTGTAAATTATTAAATTTATTGTATATATTCTGATAATGGAACGTGCCGCGGCAAAAATTTGTTCTTCTGCTCAACACCCAACAAACGAGACCGGTTCCATCATATTGCGTTCCCTAACTGGATTATTATATTATTATAGTATTATATTTTATATCGTTTGTAAACATTATTATAATTTTCTTAACGTCGACGTTAACATATAAAAAAATATTATCAGTTACCTATAAATACATAGGTACCCGCACCCACTACATGATAATTATTGAAGGCTCGCGTGAATTTTAAGCACACAACAATAAATAAATATATAGTAATTGCTCATGCGTTCCCACTGTTCCCAGTGAACATCGGTAATTAGTTTACCGATGAACAGTTTTATGTCCCACTGAACGTCACGGCGTTTACAATAAACGTTTATGAGAGAAATAAAACAGTTTATGAACCACAATAAAAATTATGAGTAACAACACAAACAAAATAAATTACAACTGTCACAAATATAATATATAATATATTAATATTACAAAAACCATAAGTACACAGATATACAAGTGTTGAGTATTGTGATGACTATTACTTGGAAAATGACTCTTAGATTTTAAAGTCCCGAATAATCAAGACTCTCTGATTGGAAAAGTATAAACATATTACAATCAAATTTTAAAAAGATAGAGTTTATACTCAATGTCTATATTTTAGATTTTTAGTGAGCCAATGTAATTATTTTTATTTTATGTATTTTTTTGTTTATGATCATCCTTCATCGGAGCAATAAAAATTCTTCTATCTTCAACTTCGAGGGTGGTTTCTAGTAGCAAATTAGATTTAGTAGGTATTTTGAACAGTGAAGTTATTATTCCAGCGAGGTATACATAATTGCTTCACGGGATATTATCTGATCTAATATAGTAAATTGAAAACTTAAAATACGGCGATGGCTCCTTACGATTAGTCATGCAAGAACCATACCAATTATAACTTGGAACTTATTTACAAAAAATACTACCACGGTGAGAGGTCAAAATCGTGTGAAGACTTTCGAGGTGTCAGGATACCATCAACCTACCTGCCATCCCTAAAATTGAACATGAGTGGTTGGAGTTATAGAACTTTGGTTACAAATCACTACATGTTATTATAATTTTCTATTTTTCTAACACGGTGGAAAGTCAACATTTTTATTCAGAAAACCTATAGGTGGTAATCTGGTACGTATATTTTGCGGCTTGAATCGTAAGCGTTTATATAAGTCGATAAACCCAAACAAATGTAGTAAAAAAAAAAAAAATTGAAGATTATTCGATTATTGGCTTATTATTCCTCGCTGTATATAAGTCAAATTGAACATAATATTATCGACCTAATAATTGCGTTATTAATTTTGTTTTATTTTTTATATTATTTTGCAATAGTACCTATAACTTAAAACTACTCATTACTCTCATAATACTTTTGTCATACCGAGATTACGTCACGTCGTATTTGCATTGAAAACAGTTGATGTATTCATTGACTTCAGAAATTGTTAAAAAAAAAAAAATACAAGGAAAATCGATATTTGTAATTTCTTGGTAGTAAAATTTGTAACGCATATCAATGTATTATATTATAATTAATAACACATTAACATATTATGACGTCACTCATTTCTTTATTTTTCAGTTGTTACCGCTGCAACCGTTGTTTTTACGGTTACTGGCCATTTTTCCAGTTCCAATCGTTTTCACGAAAATAGTTAAACAGCTAATAGTTTTTAGTTTATCAATATATATGTCCGTGGTATTAAAATATTAATTTAAATTTTCCGTGATTTAAGTGACCTGCAACTGACAATTAATATTCAATACACAATATTATACTTTTGCATTTTTCTATTGCGACGGACAATTTTGTGTTTGTACAGTGCGAGTGCCTATCATATTATTTTCATAATGATAGACTCATTAAATATTTAAATATATTCTATTTATACGATTAATGTATTGTTATTGTTCGTTATTACAAAGTACAAACATTTTGAGTAAATATTTTAGAGATAAGTAATTTTTTCAAATTTTTGTACATAATAGGTGAGTAGGTGACCTATAATCAATTTTATAACTACGAACGCGTTCACACCCGGTGATATTCAATATAATAATATTGTGATTAACGGTCCTTATCAGAGTATCCTTTTTAACAAGTGCCACACCCGCATTTGTTGTCTCCGTCTACGTTCAGTAACTCGCGTTTAGCTTCGTTAGTTTTAATACTAGTGTGAATTGACCCATTATCAAACTTAGAGGTAACAACGTTAGGTCCATGTTTTTACGATAAAGTTTTTATGATATTTCAATTGTATATATGGCTTTTTTAAATTACAATATTTTATATGCTCAAAACTCACTTAAAAATTCCAATACCATAAAAAATCGGCGTACAATTACAGATAATATTGTTACATTTTACTTTAAGTTTTATAACTGATGATTTCACACTACAATAGTCAAAGCTAAACGTGAACGGTTCAGTGTAAATTGGCCAACGTGTTCACTTGTGAGACGGAGATAATAAATGGGGCGTTCTATTAAGAATATACGTTTGGGGACGAATTTTGTTGTGAATCGCTAAACATTACTCATACAAATACAATACTTTACCGTTATTTAGATAGATGTTTTACATATCTGTTATATAATGTCATTCACAAAATCACAAATTTATAGGCTCAGTGATTCCTAGGTTTTTATCTGACAGTCACCTGTGACCTGCTACTGTGATTAAAATATTGAATCACGATTCCCAAAAACCGTTCTCGAGGTCTAAAAAACGGTGAACGATTGTTGAATGGTCTCCGCGAGGAAGGGGCCGATAAATCACATTATCTAGCTCGTTTTAATATTATAAATTCGTGCACTTGTTTTCATGTATACGTTACCGTGTACACGTAATAATATTCATTTATAATAATAATAATAATTATAATAATAGTTAATGATATTAATTAACGCGATTCTTTGAACAGACATCTCGAGAAAACAGTTCTCAAATCTCAAGGTTGGGCATTGGATCTTATGCAATGTAAATACTAAATAATATTAAGTTTATAATTTTAACTGCGCACACGTATTTAATAGTGAGATCTTGGGTGGGATTGATTTTCATTTTTTACCCCGTTAAACCAAACGAACCTGACCCAAAACAAATAACATAATTACGGTTAATATGGTAGGTATTCCCGCGTCATTACACACGAAATCATATGTTTGATCAATAATATCATTATTAAAATAATATATGATATATAATTATTTTAGTATGCATATAATTATTACACGAGAATAGTGTTGATCATCTCACACGACGACTTTCTCTGCTACAATAATCATCGGGTATTATAGATAATAGTATAATACTCAAATGATCGTAATGTTTCTATAAAATACGTCATTTGGTTGTATTAAAAATTGCAAATAAGATCCACAGTCGGCTTTTTAAATACATGTTATGCCTAATAAAAGGAACTGTGATTGGCCGCAGCAAATTGTAAATTATTTAAATTTAATGTTTTTGCGCTATAATTTATGTTTTCGTATAATTTATTATTGTTTAATTAGGTTAGATTAGGGAATTTATCATTTTATTTTATGGTTTACGACGGTTGATGTGGACTGCGGATTAGTGAAATACAATATAAATTGTAATAAATGTTTATAAATAATATTTTAACACGTGTCTACAAGATGTCTGTAGACGAATGTTATGTTCTCAAAAAGTGTCATATAGACCAACGAGGAGTTGGGGCTGGAGAATTCTCACGTATATACTCGCATATCACGTTTCGATCGGGCTGAAAAAAGTCCGAACTCCAAAGGACGGACGCTATACCTGTTATTTGCTTTACGGTATATGGTGTAGGTGCATTGAAAATAACAGTTCAGTACTTCAGGATTTTTACGAGATAACTTTCATATTATTGTAAGCTAAATGCGCACCACGAACCTTTATCGATTAAAATAATGGTTTTCACAAGTGTAAGTATTTCTGTAGCGATAATTACACTTTATATACTTGAATACAAGTTTTGATTTACTAGAGAAATCTGATAAATCTATAATACACGTACGTAGTTTGTATTGATTGTAATAATTATTAACTACACACTCGATTATATACGGTTATTGCGTCTCATATTATTAGACGCAGAGTACTTAAATAGTACATTCTATATAAGTACAGGAATTTATTTTACACGTCTTTAAGTATATCTTGTTATTAGTTATATATCGAATTACGAAATTTAACAAAAGTCTATAGGATAGGTATAGTAGGAACTTATTGAATCGAGTATTATGTCTAAACTTAAGTTGTGTTTCTGCGTAATCCTAAAAAACGCGCGTTGGCTAACGCATCGTTTTAACTTGTAAGTGAGCGTACTTCCTAAACACAGGAGGTATTGTGATTTTAATTAGATTGAATGTAAAAAATATCGTACTTTTATTTCTTTGAAAATTTAATATTTACTCGTGATATATTATACGCATCAAATAGTTGCTAATTAGACCGATTTAACAGTAAAACATAATTAAGTAAAACAATAGCTAATTTAATACTTGTCTTATAATAATTTATGTGAAAACCTTGTATTACATTTTTCTATGAATAGCTTAAAGTTGAAGCTTTGAGTATAAACTTTTGGCTAAAATTTCGAGTATCAATGCCTAATGGCCTATACTGTTATTCGTTTTTAATTAAATCAAAATAAAAAACCTTTTGACAAGAAATTGTATTTTACTGCAGGAATATCAAATTGTGTTGAATTTTAAACTTCAATCAACCATAAAAAATAATTGAGTAATTACGCTCATACGCTCAACATTCTTTTTTAATAACAGTAATAAAAACTTATGAGAAAACTTGAATTACATTTTCTTATCTAAAGTATGAATAAAAAAATTGTTATTGATTCATAATTACAAAATATTTTGCAAATGTTCGAGATTCAAACAAAAGTTGTCATAATTTTATCTTTAAACGTTTATAAAAAGTTGCTGTGACATTATATATTTTCGATATTTTTTAATTGGTATTTAAATATTTATGAGAAATCTCGTAGTAAAAATATGATCAATTTACCAAGCGATTGGTTTTAATTTAATATCATAACGATATTAAATTATGTTTTGGAACAGTAATTTTTTTCTACAGAAATTTTAAATTTTATGAGTGTTTGATTTTTATGAAAAATCGGTTTATTTAAAAGCAATAACTATGTTATATTTTTCTGAAAATGATTATGCATGTTACGTGACGTAGACATGTCTGGTATTTTACATCATATCACGGCTCCTGTTGTAGACAAAATATCGTGTTGGTTAATATTATGAAACAAAGACGTGTTATGGTGGAAAAAATAATGACAATGTTGTTATTATTAAAATATAATACATATTCATTGTTTGAACCAAATATATTTTACGCTCATAAATGTTATTATGTTAATTACCCTCGTATTGATTCTATTTTTATAATGATAATATATTCGCAGATACTCGTGCGGCTGTATTTCCGCATAGGCATATAAATAATGTTGAGGATATTTATTTGCAAATAAAAAAATTACCAATAGTATCACGTATTTCCTCTTACATCGATTAATTACGATCGTACATCAGTAAGAAAATCATCATTCGTGGCAAAAACACGAAGTTATCGACTGTGGCTACCACATTTTAAACACGGTGTACTATCATAGCCATAACATTGTCGGCATGTCGGTTTACTATGATAACTATGTAAAGAATATTTTAATATTAATTTACGTGACCAAATGGGTACGCGTATCGACAGTGTGCACCTTACTGCAATAAAACATTATAATTTACATTAATTTTATTCCAATATTATATTTTTGATCTAATTTATTGATGTACTGCAGTTGCACGCTAATATTATACTTGCACCAGTGTCGATACAATAGTACTGCAGTAGTATAATACTATATAATGTATCAAAAATGTTATATTCACTTGTTGTCGTGTTATTAAATATAATTAGTAGCAATGGTCGTGTTCTAGTCTCAAATTAATATTTTAGTATAATATTTTTTTTTAACTTAATTTATTTATAACATTGTTTATAATGATTACTGTGTAGTGTGTATACTTGGCTAAAATAATATTTAATTTTAAAAATTCAGTATCTTGTTTTATTGTTGAAAGTTGTACTTCATTGATTAGAAAATGTGGTTCATGGTATTATTTTTATAAATCAGTCTTAGATTAGGTGAGTACCAAATTATATTTATTTTTATTTTTATAATATTATTTTAATGGTTGTCACCAAATATATTAAAATAATATCATAATATTGCTATTTTTATAAAGAGTTTAAAAGAACAATTATATTTAAAACCCAAGTACGTTTTATACTTTTTAGTTAAAAAATTCAAATTAAAGTTAGAATTTTAATAAAATTCATAAAAATTGCAAAATATTGCAAACTATTTTATAGTTGAAAATTTATATAAACTTGTTTTGAACCTAAGTTTTGAAAATTTATACAAGATTTCTTAGAAGTAGAAAATTATTTTTTACAGGTGTTAAAATTTAGACGAAATTACTTATTTAAACGATAAATATCGATGTTAATTATTTTATTATAATTCAAAAACATAACCTTTTTTTAAGTTAATATTCAAAATTACGTAGGCATAGAAAATGTTTTATTAAATTAATATTGCAATGTTTTAAGCTTTTAGATTAATATTGTTTGTAATTACAACAAAAAACTAATATTGTTTGAAAAAAATCGATATTTTTAATCGTGTAAGTATCCAATTTTGTCTAAATATCTTCAACTGTTTTTTAGTTTTAATTTTTTTTTTTTTATCGTAATTATTGGAAATTTTTTGTTTCCTTAAAATATCAACTAGATTTAATTTGCTAATAGACACCACATTCAATGTTGAAGATTGTAACTAATTTTTTGCTTATCTCCAAAATAGGATGGCAAATATACACAAAAAAAAGTAAAAACAAATCGTTATAAAACGATACTCGCTTCGCTTAGAATCTAAAACATGTTTGACATATGTTCAGCAATTTAGTACAATGACACAATACAACTATAAGTATACCTTAAAAATATTTGATAAGTAATAATTTATTTTTAACATTTTAATTATTTGTAATAGCATACTTTAGTTAGGTTAAGTCAAAAATACAAAATACCGCCAACAATTTTTTACGATAACGACCAACAACCATGAAGTTTTCTCGGATACTCTGATATATACATATATAAATATATATATATATATATATTTATATAATTTGTTCCATAAGAAAGAACACATTGTCATAATATTATATCATCATATTCCATTGTTCTGAAACATTTGCTAAAGCTTAATTATTTTGTACCTTTTCTGTGATTTTACTTTTTACATGACTATTGTGTATTATTATATGTTATTATTATAACGGCCGGTTGTAAGTACAATGTCTCGAAAATTGTTAATATTACATTAATTTAAAAATGAAAATATACCACGCCAAGACATTCGTGAGACTTTGTTGTTTATGATATCATTTCAATTAGTTGCCATGTTGGTTGCATCGTACCAGTTATTAAGGTAGGTATATCGTATATAACAGTGAACTAAGTTTTCGGATTTGGGAGTTTCAAGTAGGTATATGGGAAAATATCGTCATATAAATAATACGAATACGCCATAATTTAATGGTTATAGATGATATATGAATACTTAACATGATAATTGGTAAATTTTACACTATTAATGGATTAAGGACGATTGAACTATTATATATATATAGTAATTATATACTAAAAAAAAATGTATAATATTTTAAAATAAACATTGTTTTTATATCTCATAAGTAATATTATACTTTAATAGCCTAAATGGAACATTTAAATTTATTGTTGTGCTAAAACGTACCATTTCGATAAAATAGTAAGTTCTGCAGATATTAATTAAGTTTTTTGATAAATAAAAGTTAAAGTAAAACTTACTTTTTTAGTATGTTGTTAGTGGAATTATAGAATAATGCGCAAAAGACTGTAGTTTTGACAACTTAACAATTTATTATCAATAATAATAAAATTAAAGACTCGACGATTTTATTATCAACTGATACAATATCAAAATATATAAATAAATTAAAATAATTAGTCTGTACAACATTAATTCATAATTTAATAGCAGTTTTATACAAATTTAAAATAAACAATGACAGTAGTAAGTTATATGAATTTAATTATTTTATTAAATCCCATTATCTATCTCTTAATAATGTGAGAAATAGTGCATGCACTTAATGCACACTAAGTTCTACTTTGGAAATAGTGCATTTTGCTCTATTTTTTTTCAAATGAATTTTATTTCATATGAGCAAAAGTTACTTTTGTTTTACTTTTGTGATTGTAAATAATGTGTTGCGATTCATGTATTTTATTTTGATTTATTTTAAGAAATAGTACTATTTAGACAAAATATGATAGTAGATTGTAGTCCACATTTTTCTTTATAAAAATCAATATATAACTTAATTTTGTCAATTTAGAAATAGTACTTTTTGGATTATCACCCTACAAATGTCTTGTAATAATATATTATGTATCAGTTTAGGCAAGTTTAATCATTGTTATTGGTTTATTGTTTCTCGAATTCTCGACTATATTATATTATCATCATGTTTTCTTTGGATAACAGATTTGAAGACAAACTTTATACTAAACATAATATAATATATCCTTAATTTGTAAGACTTAATATTTACTATAAATATAATATTATATTTGTACTAGGTTATATATGGAATAATGAATTATTTGAACACATTTTCCAGAGTGACTATTTAAGTTTACAATTTTTAAAAACTAAAACAATTTTAATGATTTTAATTATTTAAAAAATATTGCACCAAAAATGTATTGATTTTAAATGTCACTATAATATCATCAATAAAATGTTTAGAAATGTATAAAAGATATATAGTTATAGAATGTTACGAATATTATTTAAATCATTTTTTAAATTGTATTTTGTACTTGTTTACTTTTCTCTTTTCTTTTAGCTTATATCAAAAATATTTTTAAGACATTGAGTGTCTAATTATATAATCAGTATACTTAACAGTTGACAGTATCCCATATAAAACGGTCGGTAAAATATTTACAATTACGCATTGCAGTCCGGATAGTATTATGTCAGTCCTTGTATACATTCATAATTTTTTTTTAATTATAAAACATTGCTCTTAATATTCTTAAAAATATTAGTGACTTTAAAATTATTGTTATTTGTTATTCACTTGTTACAAACTTGTCGGTTATTGCAATTATTGTTTATAGTTGCGCCATGTATTTATTATTCGTTGAAACCGTTTTTATCAGTGGCGTATTCATAAATGATTAAGACAGTAAGGGACAATTTTTATCCCCAAAACAATTTAATGAATAATTAGTACAATTGAATAATATTACCACTTGTGTTTGTATTTATATTATTATAGTTTTTAACACTATATAATATTATGCATTATTAAAATAAAGACCTATTATTTTTACTAGAATAATTTTATTCATCTATTATTTTGGAATTGTACTGACAAAAAAGTTGGTAAACGAGAGAGTAGGATGCTCAAATTAAAATTTCTGGTTATGCTATTGCATTTGTATTTTTTCTGAGTATAATTTTTAACCTTTTTTATATTATACTCATCCGACGTTACTTATTTAATTTTTATGTAATTAAAATCATTAATTAAATTAGTTTGAGAAAAATACATACATATTATTGTTATTGATAAACGAAGTAGATTCTTAATAATCACTTATCGATAAGATATATACTATGTATATTATAAATCAATACATATATTTATATATAAATCATATAAATTCACACAGTCCAATGTTTCATGACATTAATTTTTGCATTATTGGGATTCAATTGAAAATGTTTATAGCTTTGTCAGCTAATGTTTATTTGTTTATTTATTTAATTAATTGTACAATATATTACTACAATAATTTTTTTTAAAAAATTTACAACTTTTGATTATGTTTCTCACATTTACATACGAGTACACTAATATACATTATTTGTTGAAAGAATATAAAAATATGGTAATTTTGTCAACATTGCATTTTTGATGATCATATCACGTTAAATTATAGTTTTTTTTTTGATAAAAATGTATTTGACTGTTTGACCTGCAGATAATATTATGCAAGCATACAACTGCAAAAAAAATTGGTGCAAATAAAATTTATTAAATTTAATCTTACAGGTTACAATCTAGTAAATTCATACAAGTTTTCAATAAATTCTGACCAGTAAAGTTTGAATTTATCACTTAGAAAAGATAGGCTTAAAATTGAGAAACATTGAAAGTTATTGATGTACTTTATCTGTATAGTAGCTTTTAATGATAGAATTCTGTTTTCAACTTTTTGTTGCGTACATTTTTTGAGGAAGTGTTAAAAATATGTGATTATATAAATGTTTGTTACTTAAAAATAGAAGGCTATTATGTATATTATATCAATAAACTTCAAGATAATTTAAACAACCTTAAAGATATTTTTATTGAGTTTTAAAGTTTAGTAACATTTATTTACAACATATTTTGTATTCAGTATTATTACTATAATAAAAAAACATAAACTAGCTTTACCAAAAAGGAAAATATGAGTATGTATCCTAGATTATTTTTCATCAAATTTAAATAAATTATTATTTTATTTATAAGTATATTACATATTATCTGTACGCTTTCTAAATATTGTAATTTATTTACAAAAAGGATACGAGAAAGAGTTAGAGAATAAAAATATTATATTAACCAGTTGTTATAATATAATATTATTCATGTCTTACCATATTACATAAAATAAAGGTGATAATTTATGACTGCAAAATTTTCTAGTGGGTTGAACTGAAAATTCGCAGTCTTTATTTCATCGGTGGTCAGCAATATATAACAAATTATAAGTTGAAATTGAATTCAGGTTTAAATGAAAAACCTATATAGTTTATTAAGTCAAATTTATCTGTTCTCGTTTCAAATGACGATAAATATATATTTATTAGTAGATACTTTAAGACGAAGCCACATCCGCCCATGTTTTTGCCATCTTGTAATCATACAACATGCGGCAAATTTGTGTTCAGTAAAACTATTTTTATGCATTACATTTTTAATATTAGAGTTAATTAACCTAACTTAAATTGGCTAAATTAAAGGTAAGAAAATTATCTGTTACGTGTAGTGTTTACATCAGTTTTATACAATATTTTATTTTTAAGATAATTATGAGCATTTTTATATTTTAGTAGGTAACATATTCATTACTTAACCAAAAATTTAAATATCGTAATAAATTCAAATGAAAACATAAATTATGTTCTTAATTTAAAGTTTTACAATAGATTAAATTTCCTTAATATTAAAACAATATATGGGGGAGTGATATCCTGTTGATCTGCGCCAATCCGTAAATAATACATAAAGTCATATTATAATAATGTATTATGACATATCCTTTTAGGAACAAAGTTCCTTGCAAATTTTGAAAATAAAATCAAGAAAGAAACATCACCAAATTGTTTCCATTAAATTTAATATAAGTCCACGAATTTAATATTAAATAAAATAATTATAATAGTTTATAATAAATGTACCTAAGTAATATTTTTGTCATGCTATTTCGCATTAATTTAATACGATGGTCAAAAATATTTTTTGGCTTATGGTCAAAAAAAAAAAAAATATTAATAATCACAATAATATTATATTATAATACATTAAATTAAATTCATAATGAAACGATATTATTCAACAATAATGTTGCCCTTGAAAGCATAAACTAATGTTTTACGCTATGTCACCTAATCTTATTCAAATGATTGATTGTGTATATAGGTTTAAAACTATTGAAAACGATATTAACAATATTAATATACTCCGATTGATTCTGATTGATGTATCCTAAAGCATATATTATTAGGGGTATAATGTTTCAAATTTTTTAATATCAGATCATATTTTACTGTTTTATAAGTCAACGGTATAATTACACTTTTTGTGTTTTTAATTTGCTTGATAATTTATGAATTCTGTGATATAACAAATAATTTGATTCAGCGTTTTAAAATCTGGAAATATTATTATTTTATAAATATTATTGTAATACATTTTTTTATCAATATATATACCAGTATATGTATGTATATACATTATACTCATAAAAGTAATCCATTTTAAAATGTATAATTAAGGTAAATAACAATATAGAATTCTCTACAAATATTCATTTTATATAATGGAAAGTTTTTGTAGAAAATAACAATATGAAATTTGACGGATGTACTAAATAATATTTCACTCCATAATAAAATAAATAATAATGTAGTTTATTGTTAAAATGGGTATATAGTTAGGATATAAAATAGATTACGAATTTTCCAATAACGTAACTGTAACAAAATTAAAAATAATATTTTTAAAATATTAGATCTGACTAAGTACAAGTGATGTAAATATGTAATAAAGTACAGCGGAATTATGTTTGGGTGTACTCACAGTTAATGTACTGTAGTATAATATTTTCTTGTTGAAATAGTCTCATGTTTAAAATAAAAAGTATGTTTAACCAACATGAGATTTCACAATAATGATGAATAATATTATTGTGCAATTCTAGTAAAAAGTGTCAATATAACGGTAGTATTTTCATAAATATTTACTTAAAAAGCCTACAATGCAAATTAGTTTATACTTGTGAAGGATTTCTATATAATTCACTTAAAATTAAAATATATTATAATAATATTAATTACAATAATTTTAGTTAAAGAATAACGTATAGACTATGTGAAATAAAATATTAATTAAAACAAAGGAGAAGTAATAATTATTATTGTTGTTGATTTATTTTGACAGGATTTATAACTTTTGTTCTCAGTTTACACTGAATATAGTATGTTCTTTAAATATGAAATAATAATAAATGTGTATTGTTAATAACTACTGAGAGACATTTGTTAAATAATAATATTGCAATTATACTTTCCTATATAAATATTTATAATCCAATAAAAAAGAATGATCTTACGTAAGGTACTTTTTAAATATATCTTATGATTTGTGTATACAGAGTGTTTATTTTAGTTGAAAACATCAATATTTCAAAAATATTACCTTTTAAAATTTTTTGTTTGAAAAAATCTAAAATCGGCAACATTTTATTTTTTATATTGTCATCATTTTTTTTTTCACTGTTATATTTTTTGATGATACGATAAACAAATTTTGATTTTAAATAACAATCTATATGTTTCTTAATTCAGTAATAGAAAATTTAAAAAAACAATTATGGTTTAAAATTTATGTAGGTATTCAATAATATAGCTTTTAATGATTGAGAATTTCAAGTTTAGATAAGAAAAGTTAAGTGGTAAGGGGTACCTCGTGAAATGTGTGGTACACCACTCAGCTTATCTATAAACTTGAAATGATTATTAAAAAAGAGCTATTCGTTCAATATTTGTAATATTCATCTGTCAACAGTTTTAGAAGAGCCATTTGTTTCAGACTACAAGAAAATATAAAATTAGGTATCTACAAATCAAAATTTGATACTTTTTGAAATAATATGAGTGTTTACCTTTGTTATGAAATAATCATCCTGTAGTATAATATATAAATATACAATCTATAATTGCTAATGACTAATATTATACATACTATGCACATATAAGGAAACATAAATTACGAGTACATAGTACGTAACATTTTATAAGAATTGTTTTGAAATTGTGTAATCGATTTAATATAATGATTTTTTTTAGGTATATATATTATTTTATATGGATATCTAAGCGAAACTTTTAGATGTCGCATCAGTAGGGTCTCTCAATCTCACTTTTATGTATTAATTATCATAAGCAATAGTTCTAATAAAATAGTATATAATTTATTAAAAACTATATACTTTTCTTCCAATAACAATATTATAAGACTTAAATCATATACATTAATGATTATACTTAATATAATATAGTTTGAAGAAGTATAAAAAAAGCTTATCGTATATAACTATATTATTCGAAAAACGATTGCGCAAACTAGTATGCAAAAAGTTTGTACTGATAACGATTGATATAATGATCGATCGTGTAACATTTGTCATCTATTAGTTAAGCTACCGAATTCATTGTACTACAACCGCGCTCTCGTTACAATAAACTGAAGCTGGTAATTAAACAACTAGTAAAATATGGTAAGTTAGGTCAGGATAAGTTAGGTACCAAGAATTGTACATATTAGTGATACTGAAGTAGCGAGTTGTTAAGCTATAAAACTGTGTTTCGATGTATAAATTCTTATTGTGACTTTCAAAGTCATTAAAAATAAGGCTACAATGCCAATGATGACATCTTTCTTCTAAATAAATAAGGGTAATCGCCACCGAAATATTTTTCAAATAGTGAACTAAAAATTGCAATATTAATCTCATTAATTCGAAATATATCTATTAATTTATATTAAAAATAAATATTTTAATTTCATGTGCAATAGTAATACCACTATAATACAAATACGTGGTCATCAATATTATTCTTTACATGTTAACAATCGATATATAATACAAACTTACGTTGAACAACTTAGTATTAATAAAATAACATTTGAAATTTTAAAATATTTTACTTGCACGAAAACACAATAAATATTGTACACACACACATAGGTACACATATTTTAAATATACTTATACTATAAATGTGTTATAATGCTGTATTATAATAATTTTTATTTTCAGTTAATAAAACAGTCTGCTCCCACGGGCTGAAAATTGTTCACAACGCCTCTGCCATCGTCGATTCAGATACAATAAATATGTAAGTTACCATAATTTTAAATATATTATCTCATCTATTTTCAATGAGCAAAATATACTATACATTATATTATAACAACACGTCATGTTTCATGAAACTCGACGTTGTCATATCGATGATAATAAAGTGTATTTACAGTCGTTTCCCACATAAATATTTATTAAAATGTATTCATAAGTCTCAGAATATAACAATATATAGTAAGACAAAATTGCTCAGCCAGTTTATATAATATAATATTATTATTATTAATAATAATAATAAATATATTATAATATACATATGTTTAACGGTAATAACCATTGTTAAACTAATAAAAATGATAACATAAAAAATGTGTTTTCAATGGTAGTGTAGTATCGTATTCTATGCGTTATTTTGAATAAAAGATACTCGAAGTTAAATATGCGTATATAAATTGTATAACATTATCGTGAAATAGTCATAATGGTCTACATGCCTCTTGTCTGCAGAGTGTCTCAATTATTGTTTACCATAATCAAACGCGGAAACATAGAATTGTCAAAATAAATTTTAGTCGCTGTTCGTGATCCGACAAAAAAAAATAAAGGTAGGTCTTACCGGAAAACTAACGTCTTGAGTGTTGTTCAAAATAAGTCGATAATTACGTCATATTTAATGTATGACAAGTGAAATTTAGTTTTACAGTCACCCACAAAAAATTAAATTTAATATAACAGTCCATAGTAAAACACAATATTAATATTCGTACTATAATGTATTATACGAGTATTATATTATACATTATTTATCAATTGTAAAATTTGAATTAAAGTCAAAGTAATAGGTAACTACTAAGTACTAATATAAGTTAACAGTAATGATGTATGAATTTTAACATCATTTCTGCAGTCCCGTTTAATTATTTCTTGATTCGAGACTGATTTGCAACGACTTAATGCAATTCATTATATTTATTTATATACCAAATTTTTAAAAAGTATCTCAAGTCTCACCTCATGTTGTAAACAATTTGACGCTGAATTTTGTTGCTGTTTTATGTGCCCATATTGAATTGTAGTATTTATTATAATAGTGCGGTAGGAATGAAGAATCTTTGAGTCATTAATGTTTTGCTGGCAATCTACTTCTATCTTTTGTCAAATCTTTATGACGAAAATATTATGTTTCAGACATATAAGTATACATATTAATATTAAAGGTACAGTATGCATTTACCCATAACAATCGGACGTTAAAAATATTTACAAATACGTCATAAAATTTGTCGTTAAAGGCCTAAGCATGTATTGCATAGGTACTTTTATACTATAAATTATATTATATTAATACATGCAAATATGCAATATTACTGTTTAACGTAACGTAGGCAAACTTGTATTATATTAGAGATTTGGACAATAGTTGTAAAAACTCGGCCACACGGTTGTCTAGTCGGTCAATGGTGGCAGTTAAAAATTATAGAAATAAGTAATAATAGGGTCTTTCTTTTTTACATTGCGTCTTATTCCTATTTATTTTAATGTTTGTCAAAAATTAAATAAGTATTGAAAATCGATACTTTCTACATAACATGTTGTTTTCAGTGACATTTGTTTTGATGTGGATACGTTAAAGTGTTTTATTATTATTATTTATTTGATTAGCATTTAGTCAGTGATTATAACAGCTTGGCAATTATTTTAGTTATACCAAATTATGACAATATAGAAAGATAGAAAACAAAAACATAAATACAATATTAAATAACAAAACCAGTTTCCAATACGAAATTAATTATATTTTTGATGACCGCTGCAGATTTAATGTTAAGTATATTAGTTAATGTAAAGAGGTCGAGGGGATGTTAGAAAATGTCAGGTAACTGAACAAAGTTATATGCTTGCAAGTATTTAAAGAGAGACAGATTAAGAATGTATGAGAAAGATCGCGAGGCTTTCAGTTAAGTGTAGTGTAAGTTACAAGGAGAAGAGTCATATAAACCAAGTTTATAGATGTGGTTGGATAGAAGCGAATGGATCTTAGTAAATCTAAGTTATTGATTAAACCAGATTTTTTATTAGGACTGTTGGGAAAAATAGTATTGTTTTTGATAGCAGAGCCAGTAGTTGGAATAAAGTTTGGAAATGTGACGACGTAAAATAGGGATAAAATCAGTTCGAGGTAATCAAGCTTTGGAAGGTAAAATTGTGTTAGAAATAGATTTGGCTAGCCTGTTTGCTACTTCGTCACTATACATGCTGATGTGACTATAGGGATCCACATAAGTTGAATTAAGCGACTTGCCTGATTGAAGTTATTTGTAAATGATTTGATATGAAAAACAAAAGGGGGTAGTTTAGAATTAAAAGGATTAGATTTTAAGGATTGTAAACAAGACATATGATCGAAGACTATATTAAATAACTATTAGGGGTTAAATTTTAAATGAACGCAAAAGGGCTTCGTAAATAGCATAATACTCTACGGCAGCGCTTCCCAAACTGTGAGGCGCGAGCTTTTGGCAGGGAAGGCGCGAGCCGTGTGGTAAATATTTACTGTTAACTTATACTATCATAAAAATAAAAATGTTTGTATATTTAAATACTATTAATTTGTAATTCAATTTTTTATGGGAGGCGCAATTATTTTTTTTAATTTTTAGGGTGGTGTGAACTAAAAAAATTTGGGAACCGCTGCTCTTCGGTATAGAAGCGCGATAAAGAGAGCAGATTACTGGTAAAAGAAATGTACAGTTCTGTATAAAGAAGGAATATCCAAGTGATAAGGGAGAGACTGAGCCGTTGGTATAGATGATCGTGAAAATAGGGAAATTAAGGTTATGGTAATTACAACAAAATATTATTTTAACGCCGTACACAATAATATATTGTTACAATACTAAATCAGGTTTCCACTATACACGTATAATATATGTTCGCATATATACACAGTGTAACAGGACTATTTAACAAATATAGTAACATTTGTAATGGAAATTTGTCAAATAGTCCTGTTACACCTTTTATAGGTATATTAGGTGCATAAAAATCCTTTGCCGTGATTGACTGGTATCCAATATCCACGATAAACTCATAGTATATACCATAGTGTTTATATATTTTTCCTATAATTTTACACGGCCACATTTTAGAATATTGATAAGGAGACGCTAAAATATAATATTGATAACGATTATCGAAAATACTTTAGTACAACCACATTTACCTAGTTTAACCAATGTAAAACCTTAAGGGGTTCGTTCGTAGCGTAACGCGTTGTGCATTATGGAAATCCGCACTTACACTATATATAACAATAACCAACGGTTGCTTCGACTTGTGCAAGCTCTGTATCGCGGTCACTGGTAATTCCCGAGGGTTTATTATAGAATCTCACCGGATTTCACCGATTAATATTATGCCGAACATTTTTCGAACGCGTGGTGCCGAGAATTTATAAGCCCCGTAGTTATATCAGGTCATGGTATTCCGTTTACCTATGAGACCGTTGTAAGTTCGGCCACGACCGCCGCCCACATCGTCGTATATACGCCACATTGCAGTGCATACTCGGGGCGGCGAGCGGGTGGTAATCGTGATTATTCCTGTTAGTCATGATTGTTATTGCAATCGACTACGCTCGTCGCCATCGTCTTTCTCTGCACCTGTGTATCGACGCTGTCCGATTTACGACGATGTTCCATCGAACTATTTTCGGAACATTGTTAATTTACTGAACAGTGAACACCCTTTTTTTAAAACGTTTACTTATGTAGTTAGGTGTGCTGAAAACGATGGTTAAATCAGCAGTTGTTGCTCGGACTTTGAAGTTATAGTCATTAGTTATATATAGTTATCATTTATTGTGGTATAATATTATAACGTCTAATCGGTGCGTGGTTCGTACAGATAAGTAATAACGCAGTCGATAGTTTGAACTGTCTGAGGCCGGGTTCATAGCCACGCCGTCTGTCGTGTATTTTGACTGTGATAAAAATACCTAATATGAAACATTACCACTTATTAAATAGACTAGTAGATGCTCTCAAAGCCTATCGGTTCCAGTCACCAAACTCGAAGATTTTTGTAATGTATGTATATGACTTATCTTATATCATGTAAGTTTGACAAATCTAAATCAACACCCTAGGTAAAATAGTAGGCAAGCACGACACTAGAATTCTTTTCTAGGAAGGGCAGAGTGGGGCAAATATTTTTTTTACATGGCTAAGGTTTTTTCAACAATCAATGAGGTTATTTAAATAAAATATAAATATTTTCGTATCATATAACTTAACATAATATAGCTATTAGCTATATAGTACAAACTTTTGAATAGTTAAAAATATTTTGCCAAATATTTTTTTATGTATCTTATGTAAGATAATTTTTAATCACCTACCTTCAACAATTATATTAATAATGATGTACAAAAATGATAATTTCTTATTTGAATTTATGTTAGTAAATAGTAGGTTATTCCATAAAAAAAAGACCAAAGATGTTATTTGTTCAAACTTCATTAATATTCAATTATTACAATTAATAAAAAATTTGATTAAAAATTAATAAAATAAAAAATTTAACTTTATTATATCATGCATATTTTTCAGTAGGGGGGCTGGTGAGGGGGCTGAACTGTTTTTTGAGGGGGCTAGAGCCTCACCTGCCCCCTCCCCCTTGGCGCCGTGCCCGATAGTAGGCCGATGACATATAAATATTAACTAATAAGTGCATAATAATTGTCGCTTCGTATTATTCGTTTTATAGTCAAAAATTCATAAGAATCCAACATTTATATATATTGCGTACATCTATACTAGTGATTTTTAAAATTATTTTGTTGTTGTAGTTGACAATTGGATAGTAAAGAATTTGTTATTAATTTTATTGAGTATCGTTGATCGGGTAAGTGGCAATTACTTATCTACCCGTAATAAATAGTAATTAATGAATAAGTAGTTAAATATTATAGATTACAATTGTTATAAAAATGATAATGTATATACATTTATAGATTATAGGTATTCCTATATAATTGTTTATTATTAAAATACAAACAGGTTAACATTTCGATTATAATTTTTTCCTAACAGGTCCAAACTTGCTTTGTCCATAAAATTGATAATTCAACATCATTGCCCATAGGAGTTTGGTTGAAGGAAAAAAATATAAAAAAACAACATTAATTCATTATACAATATTATAATACTTGTATACATAATATTATACCTACCTGTACCTATATGCCATTATTTTATATACATCACCACATATAACATACTGAAACCCACACACCTAAGATGTGACAATTCGACACTAAAATAAAATATAACAATAATAATTTTATGTATTTCGCTAGAGACACACATATTCAGATTCACCAAGCATACTCATCTCCATTTCTTCCTTTCTTAATACACATATCCAAATAATAATTTTCGGAATTTTAAATATTTTTAAGGACCATATTTATGTAGGTATACTATTTAAGAAATGTCATAAAATCATTACAAACATCTTTTATTTATATTGTAAATTATTAAGCAGATAATTTTGTTAAAAATGTTTATAAATCTATATCGATATTCAATCGAGTAGTTTTTAAGTTTGTGTACTAAGAATAATAGGTTCATTATAATGGACTTGGAAAGTTGAGGCTCTATGTCCACTACCTATGATGATTTGAAAGTATAATAGTATTATGCTTAACATACGAGTACCTATATATATTTTAATAACTTGGATTCTAATGACTTTTATAATTTTCTAAACAATGATCCATTTAACAATTTACAGTAAAAAAGGCAATTATTATTATAAAAATGGAAGTCTGTAGTAAAATTAATATAGATTTATCATGACTACAAATTATTTTGAAAAATATTTTAAAAAACGTTATTACTTTTCTAAAAAACGAATGTTTACATTTAAAATAATCGTCTCGTATAATAATAAAAATATTACGGTGGGCTAAATAAAAAATATACCAACTGCGTCGCAGAGGCGGGAATAATTGCGTTTTTGAATCAAGTCACGGGCCAAAAATCCTCGGCTAAGTTTAGCCGTGGCATTCCGAAAATAAATGTGAGACTGAGCTATAGGTACTGTGTTCGTTTAAGTTTGCATGACATATCGTTCGCGCGTATAATACTCATACACGAGTTCTTTACGGCGCGAATTCCGGTAAAGTTTAGCACAAGTTGTATATGACACCGTGCATACTTTTTCGAGAATTATACACATTATTACTCACACGAGTAGCAAAAATAATAATATTTTTATCATTGTTGTATTCTAAATCGTTGCAGTGTTTCCGATTACAGTATTATCTATATTATGCGATCACGACTACAGTAGTCGATTCGGGAACGTGTTTCTAAAATTTCCATGCACCTCCTAGCGCACAATAGTATACGTCTAAATATTAATACATTAATATGCTCTATACTTGTAGCTTACATTACGATTGATGTAGATATTCTTCAATTATCAAAAAATAATAATAATAATAATAAATATATTTATACGATAGGTACATTATAAAATCAACTTCAACATTTAATGGTAGATTTTTTTTATTAAAATCTTTATTTTTGATACACCTCCATTCGTAAGCTACTATATATGCTTGTCAAAATTAAAAAAATCGTTATTACCACTAACTTCGTATTAAATTTTTGGAGGAAATAGCAAGAAGAAGAAATAAAATCAATTCTGTGGCAGTTTTCGGACTTAAATTTCGCGCAAACAAATGGAATAAAGCTAATAAAAAGGACCACAAACTACAGTAAACTACAGGTAAGTGATTTTTAGTTCGGGATTGGGTTCTTTGATTTTTTTAAAATTATAATCATCCAAACATTGTTTTATAAAACGATTAACAGTTACAGTTAACACATGACATATATTTAATATAAGTGCCAAATATTTGACGTAAATTGTTTTTAATACCTATTATTATTATTATTATTAAAATATTAGTTTGTTTTGTAGGGATAATTTGATACATGGTCGATGATTGTATTCGTTTATCGATCATATAAACTCAATACTCAAATCATACATTGTTAGTTTTAGAATTTTTTCTGGTGAGGAGATAATGTTACGAAAAATATTTTCAATTAAAATTGAAATTTGGATTCTTTTGATTATTAGTTATTACTATAGCCAAAATTTGTATAAATTATAAATACATACTTGTAATTCTTATTAGTAAGATAACTTTGATTTTTAATTTCGATTAAGCATTAAAATTGAGATCATTAATGTTATAACAATAACTAGGAAGTAAAATCCACCAAACTTTTAGTTTTTATATATTTATTAAATTAGAACTTAAAATCAATAAAAATGCTGAGTTACTGTGTATAATTGTGCTTTAGTCTCATTTTTATTGAAGATTTATTTTATACATCAAATTTGTCTAATAATAGTAACCGTAATTTATTATAATATTATGTTTCTATACTATCATAAACGAATTAATACATTTTGCGAATGGTATTACGAATTTAGTTAAATTAATCGTATAATTGTTGATCGGTCATTATTTAGCCCTACTTCAAAATAATAAGAAACACAAAAATCACTGTATTGCGTGGGTTGTTTTTTTGATTTTATATAGCTCAACGTTTTGGATTTCATCTTGATTTGAGTATTTTTTTTTGTGGTTTTCTGTTGTGAAATTAAATCACACACAACTTTAAGCCTTTACCTACACAATGTTACAAAATATTCAAGATAGGTACTCGAAAACGGAATATTATTCAATAATTGTCTTGAGAGGTGTCCCGCGATAGTGCTCATCACCTACTGTACCGGCACTTTGTGGTGAGGTGAAGGCGTGGTGAACGTTTGCGTATTATATGCGTATACATGTATGGGTTTGTGTGTGTGTGTGTAAGCGTGTATTACTCACTGCGAATCGCAAGCGCGATACAACGCGATTGTCACTGTCGAGGCTGATGGACGAACAAACCGGTGGCAGTTTATACCGGGCTTTCGACGAAACCGGTTAATCCGTCAAATTCGCGTGCAAGTCACCTGGAACTTTTGAACTTATCACTCATACGCATTATTCGTCTTATATTATTCACCCGCTGCCGCAGCAGCAGAAGCAGAAGAAACTCCACCGCTGTACCTTATCGTCGTTTTGTCCGCTTTTTATCACCTATCCCTGTGGTACTTCGTATACAGTAAGCCTATATATTTTATATTATATCATTTATACAGAATCATATACTATCGTATAGTTATTATAATAAATTGGGTTGTGTTCTAATGATGCGTGATCTACAAAATAATAGTCTTACTATTTGTATGATGTATAACATCAATCATTATTTTTCCGATTTTGCTTAAATTAATATAAGCAATTAAAAGAAGCTTATTAATTTTATCAAGAAAAATTGAATAAATACAAACATTAAGTTAATAGATGGCAGATTTCGTTTATTGAACCAAACAATTGTTGCGGCACCTAATTCTAATCCTAATTATTGCATTTATTAATCGTTTTTGTAATAATTTTACTAATATTGTTGGTTTTATGGTCATGTTTCGTTTTGATTTTTGTTTAAATTTTCTTTCGGTTGAACGAACCGTAATCATACCCCAACTCTACATATTAAAATATGTACCTATAAAAATACAATATAATAAAATTTCACGAGGTACTGGTTTTTACATTTATCTGTTATTAAAATCAATATTATACAATATATATTATAATATAAATAAATCCATAATTCATTATAATAATATTCTATACTTACGTCAAATCTACCTCTAAAAAATTATTTTTTATAACGGTTTAAAAAATAATTTATATCATAATATTTTCTAGTATTGTCAGTAGTTACAAATTTTTATAAATATATAGCAATGGGACATGGGTTTATAAAAAGTTTTGAAGAAAAAAATTTATAATTGTTTAATGTTTGAAGTACATATTATAATTATAACTATTAGCACTATCAATTTTTCAAAAAAAAAAAAAAAAAATAAAATAGAATATATTTATTATTTTAATCGAGACATAACTCTTGAGACGTAAAATTAATTCTATTATGATGTATAATTTTCATTTTTTGTGATACATTCTAAAAATCTAAGTAAAATTAATAATTTCATATTGTTGGGGTTGTAACCTTTGTTCTGAATCAGCCCTATGAATCAAAATTAATAACTTAATATTTTTTAAATTAAAACAATCGTTTCTATAAATTAATAAATATATAATAATAATAAAAATAAAAGTAAAAATAAATTTTAAGGTGAGCACAAAGAGCCAAGATTTTTCAACGGCAGCATGGACAAAAACCGATTATAATTATGATAATGTATTTCTTACTATTGAAGTATTAGATGAAGCTTGTATGGCATACAGCTGAGACCCAAGAAAAAACTGCCGAGTACATGATTCTATTTTTACAAATCATTACTATTGGTAGTCATAACATTAATTTAATTAATTTTATCTAAGTTTATTAACAACCAACCTACCTATATGTTATATGTATATATATATATTCCAACACATTGTTGCATTTGTGACGTATAGAATTATATATATATATATATTTATGTATCACACATAAATGTGTCGTACACTCACAAATAGATATACGAGACATATACCCATTAATGCACATGTTTATATATAAATTATACGTGCATGCATACGTGTGTGTGTGTGTTGTATTGGTCATTGGCGGAAGAAATCATATACTTTTGTTTAATATGTATATAATATGTGAGGAATATTAAAACATATTGGCTCATATAAGTATGACCTTTCGATGCGTATTGTTATCATTTCCATATTAAACTATTTTAAACGTTTTATAATGTGGCCAAGAAAAAAAATCTATTTCAAATAGCTTTTCTTTCATTTTAATGTTTTTTGTGCCTATCATGAAAACGGAAAATTTAAAGCTTTAAAGTTATACAATTTATTATTATAGTCACAACGTGTTATATTATAGTGTGAAGGTTCTTGAAAATCCATTATATATCTACCTACGTCACAATATAATATACCTGAATATATAAGGTCATCCACATTATTATACAAATGTCGATATATCGTGTACATAAATATCGTTCATATAACAGAAAATAAACTTTGTAAATTTAAAAAAAATAAAAATGTCTTGTCTGAACAGATATTGAACATTTTATAATAAAATTCAGAAAACTAGGTAAAAAGTAAATAACATTGTACATAAATAATATTACCTACCTATTATAATAAATAGGCAAATGAGCAATGAACACTGGGCGTGTATAAATGATAATTTATAAAGTTTTTGTTGAAACATTTCCAAAGTGCGTTTACATGTTATACACGCGCAATTATATTTTTTTAAATTGGAAAATTTCTTACTTCCCACATAGTTACCTAAATTATGGTTGTTTTCGAACAAAAATATACGAAATCAATTTTTATAGATAGCCACAGTTAAACCTTTATAATGAATAATGTTCACATAATTGAATTTAAACTTTAAGTTATTTTAGTAAATTATTTTCATTAACTATGGATGAATAATTATACACCGTTTATGTATGCATATTTTTATTAACCCATCACGTTGCCTTTTATAAACACGGCTAATTTTATTCAATGAAACAAATAAATAGTAATTTTTCCCTATTTATATCCAATTTAAAATTATATCTACATTGTTTTGTAACCCGTCCGTCAAATTTTAAATATATCTATCTAAATAGTTAAATGGCTCCTAAAAAGTTCATTATCACGCAATAATATAGTAGTTTTGTATTAATGCATTTATAAAATGTATACAATACACATTTCTATTTTAGTTGTAAAAAAAAAACTAGGCTTTAGTATATTATTATAATGCCCATCAAGTTTAAGTTAATATTTTACTCTGTATTAGGTTTTTAATACAATATGTTGTTACTTAAAGACCAAATATCATGTAAATATATCAATGAGTATCATATTATTCATTAGAAAACATTTTATAAAATCAAAATTATAATTTAAAATATCTATTATTTATAATTAAATATACCCCTATAATTATAGCATAAAAATGAGATTGTAGATACCTATAAATTAATATCAGTTATTAATATTCAATCACATTATAATAATTTTTTTTAGAAGACAAAAAGCAAAGTTAAGTAACTAAAATTGATTTATTCAAAGGTATTGCAATACATTTTTATACTTGACAAAAAAAAATGTTGTATTAGTATTTGAATGACGTTTAACAGTATTTAATATTACTAAATATGTCACAATTACATTAAAATTTAAACATACACAAACTACAAAATTTAAGTAATAAAAAAATGTAGAAAAGAAGTTTTTAAGACTAAAACTACATATTATTTCATTGAAATATTAATTATATAAATAATAAGCCAGCGGTTAGTTACTAACCTACTATTATTACATAATAAACAAATAATAGTATAATATAAACATATTAAACATATAATATACATATTATTATATAGCTATTAGTGATATAGCCTATTGTTAACAGGTGTTAAGAATAGGTATAGACTATGTGTAAAAAATGTAATATAATATTGCCTCTTTATCATTATCAATTATAAAATATTTAACTTAATTATATATTGATATTTTAACCTACACAGTTTATACAGAGCGGGTCTTTTAACAGTAAATACTTATTATCTCAAAATTTTTGAAAATATTTTATTTTTCATAAGTTATTGTCAATACAAAACCATTCTTTAATATTTTTGATCCTAAGATTTTTTAGGTGTTTAATTTTTTGAATCATAGCATACTTTTATATTTTGAGTAGAGCAATAAATAGATTAGTATTACAATAACGTTTTTATTATTTTTATTATTTTTTTTTTTATTTACCATCACTTTTTGAAATAGTAAAAATATATTAATCTTCAGTTTTAAGAGTAGTTCTTTGTAGACAATTGCATTTTTTTCGATTTTTATTGTGAATAATATTGTATAGTTGTTACTTGTTAGGTTATTAACTAACCAACTATTTAGTACTTGTTTGATATTTGATTTTTTTTTGTATTGAAATTTTCTAAAAAGTTATGTCCATGTATTATAAATACCTACCTATTATCTTTTTAAGCAATTCAGTAATAATATTATACATATTTATATTTAAATAGATATTTCATAACACGTTATTTATTTTCAATTATTATTATTGATCTTTAGACATATCTAAATGTATTTTCCTTATTACTGAAGTATTTTATTAGTTCATAAATGAAAAGTTATTTCAAATTGAATTAATTTTTTTTTAAATAAAAAGTTTTCAGTTTTAAAATTGTAATTTTTATTTGAATTGCATGAATTACGTTGTATTTGGTACCTATTTATAGGAAACATTTAGTAAAGGATATGAATATAATATTAAATAAATAATAATATTTTTTAGATAATATTTATTTATATATTATATGTTGCCAAAATTGCTTTATTAAAGTAGTTAAGTATTAAAAATATTATTATTATTGGTTAATTCAAAAATATAACTTGCATACCCCACTAAGTTTATCTCCACTAATAATTTCTGCGTGACTCTACAAAATATTTAACCATAACATTGAGTATTTAAATATCATAAAAAATGAATAATAATATTGAAGCATAAATAATAATAACAATAATATAAATTTAGCTATCTATACGTAATAATATTTACAAAATGCATTCTTTGAAAAATAAAGTCAGAAAAAAATTGTTGATGAGTGTATCTGTAATACAGTTAATTAAATATTCAACAGTAAACAAAATATAACTTTTTAATATTTTGTATTGTAGTTAATTCCTTAGTAGTTAATCATTAGTTATAAATCATAATAGATAATTAATAAAAATGATTGAAATGGTTTTTTTAATTTTTTTCTTTAGAAAAGAATGATTTATTTTATAAATTATTACATATTTATGCTATAATGTTAAATAATTTAAATTCAATAGTTATAGTTCATAAGTTATATTGATTAGGTGGTGGTATTTTCTTTATAAAAATTAAATTATAGGTATTTTAGTTTATTCTAAAATATTTTTGCAAATTTGTTAAAATGCTTTTCAATTTCTGAAGTGTAGTAGAAATATACTTTTAACACCACATTTTTACTCAGGACTAATCAGCCTTGTATATAAGTTATAATATAATATACTTAATAGTAAATTTTGTTTTAAGTGTATAGGTGTGATATCAAATTGTAATTTATAAATCTCAATCCCACAAAAAATTGGGTATTTTTTTATTTATTAGAAATATATTACAAGCAATACCATTTTATTATTTATTTCTAACTTACCAATGCTTTATATATTATTTTGTGAATTTAATGTTGTTATAGAACACGGTATTCTAAGACAATAATTTATTTATCAATTTATCTATATTTTAGATTCAAAACTAACGTATCGGTAATATTTTTTTGATTTTCTTGTCATTACGATTTGATATTTGGATTGGTATGCTCAGTGCTTTCAAGAATTCTTGTAAGAAATGCTTTATATAGATCTAAAATCATCTATTATACTTAGATGGCTAATTATTATATATATTTTTCATAGTTTTAAACAACAACCATACAAAATATATAAGAAATCTCATAAAGTATAGATTTAACTTAAAATGTACGTTAAAAATCATTTTTGTACCTAGGTGATTGATGATTTATCATTGTTTTGAAAATTATAAGATAAATATTGATCATTATAATATCACCACCATTCCGTAACGAAATGAGTGTAGTTTCGTTTGGTAAACTATTTTACCGGGCGGGGATTATTTCATAAACACAAGAATAGTTTTTTTTATGAATTTGTATACATGGTTTTAACATTTATTGATGTATTCATTATTTTTACTAAAGCATTAGAGCTTTAACTATTTTAGTATATTATATTGCATTAATAAAAATAATTATAACAACAGTATTAATTATATATCTCGAGATTGATAATTATTGAACACTTATACAGTTATACAAAGCTTTAACCTATATTTCTATTACAATTTTTTTCTTTATCGATTTTTATTATTTATAGCATATAAGTACTTAACTTAAAACAACTTTTGATTTTTTTCCTTTATAAATAATACATTATACTTACAAACAATAATATTTTGATACAAGTGAAATAAGTATTTATTAAAAAATGAATTTAAAAGCCTTTTTAGTTCAAATTTTAAATGAAACTATATTTTTTACTTTATAAATTCTGGTTTTCTTATGTGCCTATATTTTTAACCACAACCAAATGTTTAAATAAACAATATAAAATAATAAAAATAAATAAACACACACAACAATCTATCACTATCTGAACTCGTGAAAATTTAGTTATAGAAAAACTAATTGGACATTGGTTTATATTTATTTGATAACAATATTGCTTTATACATAAATGCTGTAATACTACGTTTTACTTTTGTAATTTGTGTATTGACTAGGTATACTATAAAAGTATAATTGAATTGAAATAATTTTTTATATTAAAATTTAATTTTAAATTTTGGAACATTGGTCATATAAATGTCTATTGTCGGTTCAAAATAATGAAACCGCAAATTTTATAGTAGGAAGGGTTTTATAAATAAAAACATACTATAATAAATCATAACCCAGTGAAATAACTTAAATTATATTACGTATATCAGAATCATTCAATGTAACAGTTATTAATATATTATCATCTTAAAAACAAGTAGGCAATTTTAAATTCCAACGATTATATCTTTTTTATATGGAAATTCATCCGTTGAAACTAACATAAACTTGTAAAATAAACGTTAACTTCGTTGTTATTATTATTGATCAATTTAATTTTTAATTTCCAAGTTAAAACTAAATTTGATTATAATGATCCACATTTTCTTTCCAATTTTAAAGTTAAAATCAATTATAACATGCATTTAATATCATAATATCTGAGGCAAATATAATCAAGTAATCTAATTATATAATTTGCTTTATATTATTTTATATTGTATCAATAATATTAAAAATAATATAAAGATAAAGGTCGGAATTACAATTATTAACAAGTGAACACTTTAAATTATATACTATTTAAATAAATTTACTGCCATTAAATCGTAATCAATAATTTATTATTATTATTTAAATGTATTATTTATAATTTAGTAACATATTTATTATTTTCTTATAAAGATATTATATTATATACTTTTTATTAATATAAATTAAGCTGTTAGTCGTCTGAGGCCCAAAACAGGGTGTTAATTTAATTTTTCAATGAATATAAACTCATTTAGTGCAAGATCTTCTAATTGATCAATTAGTATGATCGTGGGAAATTAAACCAGCAATGTATTATTATTAAAATATCTAATTAGTGTATATAAATTAATGCATTGGATAACACTTACCTACTAAAAAAGTTTTTATATGACGTACATTTAAGCAATAGTCAATAGATTATGGTAATTATTATTAAAATACGAATTAAATTGCATATACTGTAATATCACCAAGATAAACTAACTACTTATGGTAACTATAACTTTTTAAGTACTTATATATTCAGACACAAACATATAGGTAATTATAATATATATATATATGTATGTATGTATGTATGTATGTATGTATGTATGTGTGTGTGTGTGTATGTGTACATACCTATATATAGTTCAAAAAAAGTTTTTTTATTTAATTCAACATAATCGACAAGAAATTAAAAATTAGCTGTTATTCAAATATTTGTTTTAATTTATTACTATATAATACTTATTTGAAGTTGTTATTTATAAGTTCTTTACGTTTGTTCAAATCGATATAATTATGTATTTATATGACATTATACCTTTTCTATACCTAAACCCTCTTTAAATACAACAATCATTAAGTCATACAGTATAAAGAATGTTTAACCATATTTAATAGCTACCTATGTTAAATTGCCATAATATAAGTTTGGATAGCGGTACTATACTTCTGTTCTAAAAATTATAACTATATTATTAGAGCCATGAAATAGACAATAGCTAATATATCTAATACCTAATATAACATTAAACAACTATGAGATACATTTAAAGACAAAAATGTCGATACAATTCGTGTGTCGTCGTACACTGTTGATATTTTCTTTTTTTCAACACATGTGGGTCGCTACAACTGCGCAGTTTTTTCTAAACTATCCAATAGATTCCATCTGGAGGGACAAAAAAACAAGGAAGTTACGTGTATGGTTTCTCTACTTATCGTACTCAAAATCTCATCCTTATTTAACAAAATCCTACCAACCCAAACAAAACAAAAAATATATACAAAACATCCATTCTTTTTATAATTTATTTTATATTTTATAGTATAACTATATAGTTAATATTCAGTAGTTATAATCATGTATTTATTAAAATACATTGAATTATTTCATTATAAATCTAAAATGTTGATAAGTGAATTTGTTTTGAATCTTGAAGTTATTCAAAACGTAGCGACAATTTCACCATATACCTGTAATCTGCATATTAATTACTCGTCTCTGATTTCGCATAAATTGAAAAATCAGCGATTATTAAATAGCTGTTAAAACGTATGTACTATGAATTATGATTATTACTTTAAACTATATAAAAAAAAGTCAGTTGTCTTTTAACATGCTAAAATATTGTATTTGTCTTTTATGTGATCTAGCTTCCTTGATTCACGTAATGTATGTGATATGTAATAAAATAGGTGATTATAATTCCCTTACCCCCTCCCTATGTAATATCCAAGACTTAATTAAAACTATGTTCAAGCTAAGCTTAGGTACCTAGTTTTCGATAATCCTTAAAAAATTCAAAATAATAGAATATTCCAAAACTCACTTCTGTATAAATTCCCATTGTATATTCGCTTCTATGTAAATTTCTAATGAAGTCTCTAGTCTACACAGGAATTTTAGATGATTCTAGCTTTTACCAAAAATAGTGATCACACACACATGAAAAATAAAATATAAAATTATCATCGCTTCACTTAGAATCGAACAAAATACAAAGGTTATTATAGTTAATATTATAATATATGGAAAAAACAAATGTACAAAAATAAATTGTATACTGTATAGTTATTATTTTACCATTACTATAAAATCAGACACAGTGTTAATGACTCGCCGCTGAGTATTTAAAAAAAGTTAATTAACATTCCTTACATTTATAAATAGCTTACATTGCTTTTACAACAGTTAACAAATTCAATTCAATCTATGCAAATACAAAGGTGTAAATAATAACGTATGCATTGTATTTATTTTAACCGTACTATTACACTTCGTAAAAACTAAAAGTTATTCGTTTAATTTTTTAAGGCACCAGTGAAAAAATATAATTGTCCAACATTCATTATGCACGTTTTTTTTAAAAAGTTTTTTCTAGTGCAATGCGATTTATTGTTATATGTTCACAATAGTATATGTACATTGACTAGAATTATATAAACTCTAATAAATCAAACAGTGATTATCATCGTTTATAACTTTATAAGTATCATTTTCTTAATCACTTACAGTAGGTAGGTGGAATTAAAAGGGTCACCTAAATTTGTTCATACGTATGTCTACGTACATAATAATACTATAATACTACACTTAGATGTCCATTTCTTCAGAACACCAACATTAATTTAATTAATCCAGCAATCATTACAACAACGTTTGAACCCGTTTTAAAATCAACGAATAATGCAGCAGAAAATTTTTACTTATTAATTAATAATATTTTTATGGTCATTTGTAATTTTTTCCTTACACCTTTTTTAAGTCTACCAAGAAAATTGCAAGTACTTTCCAAAAATCCTACCCTTTTCAACGGATATATTATAAGCAGTTTTGTAATTTATTATACTGGACAATTTTTATAAAAAACACATTCATATTAAAGACCTACAAGCAATCCTTTCATTCCTTTACTGCATATTACAATATATTTATTTACATGTTAATAAATGATGTCCTATATAATTGTTATGTTCTGCACAAATAATAATTACACGCAATAAAATATGTATACAACTTTTTAACTTTTATAAACAATGAAAGTTCAGTAGAATATTTGTACAATTTCAAAAAATTCGACAAATCATTAATTAAAAAAAAAATAGGTTATGTTATTTGTTTGAATTAATGTATGTGTGTAATGTATTGTAATGTAATGTATTTTAACGTTAATAATTTTCAATCTGATTGTTGTATTTTAAGTGCACGTTTTAGCCTAATATTTTCTTATATTAAAATACTCAACAATAATTTAATAAAGTATGACTGCAGACTACATCATACATTATTATTTATGTATGTATGTATCATTGTATACTGGCTGCTGCTGTTTCAAGTCTTCCGAGTTCATTGTATAATTTGGACATTGGTTATAGTCTATTGGTAGGGGTTACCTACATTGAATATACCAAGATTTTGTTGTGGGCGCATGACACGTCTGAACGAAATTTTTTTAGGAATATTCCTTGGGTACTTCAAAAATATAAACATTCACGATTTCTTACTGCCAAAAAACAATTACGGTACACCATAAACCATTGGTATTGTTACAATAGGACGCGGTTTTGATATGCGACGACATAATGATGATGTCGTCATTGGCGCCAAGTCTGAACGTTTCACGAAACGATACTTAGTATTAACGGTACGCCGCCGTAATCCACTGTAGATACATAATGATGTATAATAGTAGTAATAATAATCATAATGACAATAAACGATAATTACGAGGGAAAATCCACGGTTCAAAAACACGGCGCAGGTTGTTTATGGCGAAATATTCGCATAACAGTTTCTTTTTTTTTTAATTCAATGTTTTTTTGACATGCCGATTTCACGGTAATATCATAATTATACGGAGCGCGTGGCTCATGGACCGACATAAGTTTCCCACCGCCTTGCACATTCTCCTCGCCCCCACCCCAACTACAACTTCAAACTAGTATTTATTAATTTTTATTTTCCTTAGGAAATAGCACAGACAACAGTGGTATTTATGCACTGATTTCCGTCCGAACGGGTCCTGTGGGATAGGGCATGTCGGGTGACGGGTTCGTTGGTTGTTGCGGAGAGAAAGGGTGTGAGGAGTGGAGATTCGTTCCACGGGAAAGTCCCGAGACCCGTTGGGCACGCTGCGTCACCGCCGTCGACGATCGAGATGAATGGAAAAAGATTTCATTCCGCGATGACAAATAATACGATTCTCCGATCTCGTTGTTACTTATTATGTACCTGTCGTCGGAGTATTATCGTCGTCATCGTCGTATTGTGATAACCGTGCGTTTCCCGTCTCCTCGACCCCCACCCAGCGCCGGCTCCCACCACACCCGCCGAGCGTTTGATCGACCCCCACCCCGTCCGCGTCCCCACCAAACAGTCTTCAACAGCAACCGGTTTGACTGATAAAAATAATAATATATACATATATTTATATATTATATTATATGCGGCATGGCCTGTATATACACTGGCGGCATACACCAAGTACCTATAAAACGCTGCACACACCCCCTACTCTTCCTCGGAGAACGCGTAGTTTCCTCTCAGTCATGCACCGCACACCGCACCGTCTGCAATAGTATTACATGCCCAGTTATACTATATTATAATACATACCGCGACCGCATTATTTTTCACATATATACCAGAGATACCAATATTATAATATAGTAATATCATATATTTAATACACCTACGTAGTAGTAATAGTAGTGCAATTTTTTTTTCGTGTACATAAATACGCTCGTGTGTGAATCATTCGCGGTATTATTCGTACGCATCGCGCCGAGTCGAGTCACACGGCTTACGGTTTTTTTTTATTATTATATAGTACGATTTAGGTACACGTCACGCGTTTAAATATATCTATATATATGTATAAACAAATACATAACGTTTTTAACATATATTATTTAACTTCGCGAGTGCGACCTGTATGTATATATATAGTATAAAGCTAAGGTTTCGGAGACTCTTGTAGATCACATCGCATTTGCAGTGCACCGCGATCGATCCACGCGCACCGGAACGGTGTATTTTTCGATGGGATTTTGCAATCCGTACGTGTCGATACTGTCGGTCGATTACAAGTTGCGCGCCAAACTGATGCCACTGAGGTCTTGATAAACATATATATATATATATATGTATATATTATACATTTCAGCAGCTACATTCGAATTCACCAATAAAAACCAAAATTCATAAAATCCGCCGACGACTCGAGTACTTACATATTTTATAGTATATATAAATAGTACCACATACAACCCACGTAGTACCAGTTTTGTGTATAATATATATAATAAATGTGTGACCGTGTGTTTTTACAGACCGTTTAGTCATCGCGACTGAATATTATACGCATACAATAAGAACGAAGACAGAGACAACACATTTCAAAAATGGCTTGGATCAAACGCGGTCGCGGAGATAAAGCGATGCAGCAGATGACGTTCACGATCGTAAGTTTTTAAATCAAGACACATATCATTATTATTATTATCATTACGATCTTAAACATACACAATTAATCGACGTTTCTACGAGCTTCGCGCACTACAATCGCACAACCGTGTGTGTGGCTTTCAATTCGGTTTCTTAACCACTACGACTACGTAATTGTACCCGTCGTCACTGCTAATTGATCGTACTAGAGCTGCAGCAGGATTCGCTGACCAAACGATGTGTGTGTGGAGGACGGCGCGAGACGTGTGTATTGCCAACCTAAATTGACACTGTACCTATATAATACAATGATAATGATAATAATTATAGTATTATATTATTGATTATTATTTTTTACCTCAATCTCGCGATTAATAATATAATGTTATAAACATTAAATAATATTATGTCGTATGGTATGCGGTTAACGTGACTACGCTCACGTACGCGACCATCTGATATACTAATAAGGCGGTCTCGACATAACGATGCCTAAATCATGGGTATAGAATACGTCGTCGAGGCGAACTGCGAACCATCAGCGGAAATTCTGTTTCCGTTGTTGCGTTGATTTTTCCGGTCGACTTTCCGCTCGGAGACTGCAACTTACTACTGCCATTATTATCGTATAAAATAATAATTAATTATGATACGCAATACGCATTAATACAATACAGGGGGAGTTGCTAAAATTAGCGGTAAGACGCGGTCAATAATTGTACTAGTGTATAGGTACATGCTATAAATTATAATATTACGTACGTTTATTATCTTGGCGAAAATCGACAGACGCGTGAAAGACCTCTGCAACATAATCGACAAATTGGTGCGCGCACATATGTAAAATAATAATAATAATAATATGTATATCGTGTGTATGTGTGTGTATAAACGTTAAAAATGTCTCTAATCAGTACGTTAATTACCGGCCTCTATAAGATGCTAATGGACAATTTTTATGTCAGTCGAAACCTTTTATATATTCGTCGCAGACGTGTGCGTGTTGTGTCCGGTCCGATCGGTTTTTAAACTTACATACACAAACGCTTTATTATATTATACAAGTATACGATCGAGACACACGGAATATTATAATTATTATATTATTTTTTTTACTTCCTATATACTATATATTCGTTTGATTATCTAGTTTTTTTTATACATATAAACGTTTAAACTTGATATTATTATTATACATACACGTTTGATATCGTTTCGATTGGTCATGAAACCATCATGCAAGCCACCGTCACGTCGTTAGAAAGTCAAAATACGTTTTTTCCTTCCGTCGTTTTTTCTGCACACGAACTGCAGTCAGACTTACGCGAGTGTCCAGCGATATTATTTTCTTACGCCGTAATATCTTCATATATAATATACCTTACACAAACCGACACCGAAATTAAAAAAATGGAAGTTGTGACACGCGGGGGTAAATAAATACCTTATTATATTATTATAATTATAATTATTATTATTATTTATTATTATTATTATTATTATTATTATTATTATGTAATGTCCATACGACCATATTGACTTATAATTTGTTATATTTATGATATCTTTAAATGCATTCAGTTAAAAAAATTAATAGTGATATTTTCGGAGGAAAGAGTTAATATGCACTTGGTTAAAAAGAGTTTTGTCCCTAATATTTTAACTAAGATTATTATGGAACGTCAGTGTTACTAAACACCTTCTCTATATAGACATTTCAGTGATAATACGATGTATTGAACTTTACTTAAAACTTGAGATACGACGCTTATCGCCGGTTGTTTCCGGTCTACACGAATATAAATAAAAAGTGAATTCTGGATAATAATTTAAGGAACCTTTTCACTTTAACGAAATTTTTCTTCATTTTTTTTATAATTTATTCATTATTTGTTTAATTTGGAATGCTCCTTTTGAATCTTTTGTTCCTGAATAACAATTTAAATTTATTAATTATAATAGGTATAAATAATATTGTTATTTAAATAATATACATTGCTCATAATAGCAGTACTAACACCCATATAACCTATATAACCATAAATTATACCATTTTTTTTTAGTTAATATAATAATTTATCTACGACAGACATTTATTTTAATTGATTTATATTATCAATTTCGTAACTTCTATATTTTATATAATGGTCATTGAGGTACGTGCTATTAATAAAACTTAAAGTTATAATAAGACATTAATTAATCGACTTGATAGTATTAATAGATAATTTATTTTTAAACGTTAACTTATACTGTATTTTTTAAAGCAAAAATATAATTATAACTTTATAAAAACGTTTCAAATTGGTTAGGTTTTTACCCATGGATTAAATACTTCTCATTGAAAGAAAAATCATGTTAAATACTCGCACTAAATAGGTATGATGCAATGTACATGTATTTTTTTTTGTGCATGAATTATAATTACAAAAATAATTACAATACATTGTGGTTTTTAAGTATAATTACACAACTCTATATCTGCTATATACCATTTTATCGAATCTATTTATCCAAGGTATAAACTATACATTTTTTTTTTTACTTATAATAAACAGATAATTGAATTATACACTATACGCATTTCCACAAAAAAACGTTCATTGTTATTTTGTTTTGAATTTTTAATAATAAAATGTCGCAAATAAATAAAACGATACAAATATAAAATATAGTTAATAAATATATATATATATATAATTTAATAATATATTCTAAGTTCAGCGTCGATTTTCCTTGTTTGTATAATATACGACCACAAATTTCCTTGCTATTAGCAAATCCATTTGTATTGTATACTCGTTAAAACATAATATGTCATCATTAACATGTTTCTATATTCAATTCTATACATAACCGGGCGAAAATAAATTATATGAAATCGGCAAGTTTTGAAGGTTATACACACATTTTTGAAGCTAAATTAAAAACTGATTGCGTTTTATTGCAATTTACCGAAATTTATTTATTCGAGATGATTATTCTACGATATACTATAATGATTTCATTTGAATTCGATATTATATTCGATACGTCATGTTCAACAGTATATTATAATATTTTTTGTAATTGATTCATACTACGTCTACTAATCAGAGTAGTTTAATATTTTTCTTTACATATTATTATAATTTTAAAACGGAAATCTATTCACAAACAATAATCATGCATACAATTCTCGTACACATAATATTATAGAGATATTTGTGTAGGTTGTAACATGGCATGAGAAAAATTTCATAAACAACATTGAAAATATATTTTTCACGAGGAAATAAAATAAGCACATAATATCTACCTTGTTATTTGTCTTATGAAAAAAGCTAGAATAAGCAACAAATATTCATTATTATTATTTATGTTTTTTCGTGACATAAAAGTGTAGGATAATTTTTTTTTTTGAAGTTAAGTACAATTTTCACCGCATTTACATAAAAGATATTTTTTATTGATTTTTATTCATTTACATTGAACTATATATTTACCTACTTGCGGGCGTATATCTATCGATATATGTATAACGCATATGTATATATATATTTATATTTATTTATTATTCCGGCCATTTATAAAAAATTGTATTCAATGGAAGTCATTATATAATCAAATCATAACCGGGGTTACTTGGACCAGATAACACAGCTTTCTATGCAAGACGTTATCATCGTAGACTGAGAAATTGTACGATAATATAATCCGACCTCTAACCATGTACAATTTCGATCCCGCTCGCCAACACAGTACTGTATATATACACTATGATTTAAGGAGCGAAATTTTACGGAAACAATTATGGTTGAGCGTTTGAATTTAAAACATTTAAATCGAGCTACTGTGGATGAATTCAAATTGAAAATTCACACCGTTCGCGTCTAGTTATAAATTATAACTCTGATAGTTTCTAAAACTCATTCATACAAGCATGATATGAACTGTAATGTTCAGACACTGTGCAATCGCTCTGTATAAACGACGCTCGCGTATTGAAATAATAATAATATTGTTTATCTAGAACAAATGAATGCATGTAAATGTATAGATTGACATAATCATGACAAATTTGTAAAGACAATTCTTTATTTTTTTTTTTAAATCCAGTGTGTTTCACGGAAATTACAAGACACTTTTCTGTGAATCTCGCATAACAATACATAAATACATATTATATTTTCTTCCCAAAACTGCACATATATGAGCGTGTAAGCAGCTATACATAATTTTCGTTTTAAGTACAGTGTAGTTTAAAATAGTACTGTGTTTCAATATCGTTTTGCATTTTTTTTTCAATTTTTATTTATACGCGTATCTTCGTCCTTGTCAGCATCTGTCAAACGCTCTACAACAGATTTATATGTATGCACTTTAATATAAATCACGCTATCGGTCGTATAATGACGTTTTTTCATTATATATGGCGTATAATCTATATCCGGATGCTTCTGGCACGTAAGGCTTATTAAAATTTAAGTTGATTTGTTCGTGGATTTATTGTAATTTTGTATTTTTTTTTAATAATAATGTATGTACATATTTTCTTTTTTGCGAAGGACAATTTGTGATATATTTATTACATATTTTGTAAAAAATGTGTATATATACAATTAAAAAAATAGATTTCTGGCTTCTGTGGTATATTGTAAAGGAAGGTTTCACGATTCAAAATATTTTTTTAATCTGTCCGATAAGTCAAATTTTATTAGTAACTATTATGATGCACTTTAACTTTCAAAAACACTTTTAAATGCTAAACATTATATTTTGCGGCAATAATTTATATTAATAGCTTTAGTGTGATGAGATTGTGAATGTTTTCTAGAAAAACATTTAAAAATTATAGAGTTGTGAGATATTTTAATTATATTATAATATATAATATATATCAAATAAAGTAAAAAGTGACAATTATATCTCAGCATTTTTATTATTTACAAATTAATATGTGTATCTACATTTTTAATATTTAGGTATTGAGTTTCTTTTATCTTGAGTAAATATATAATATGGCACTTCAGACATAGGTACACTCATTGTTTACATGTATGGACCTGAGTATAATATCGTGTGACTTAGGTCATTGTTTAAATAATTTATCAAATAATAAGGAAAATGTATATAATATATATTCATTTGTATTTTTTTTTAGATTATTTATGTTGAGAATCTTATCGTTTATTCAAATTATATATATGCAAATATAAAATTTAAAATTTGCACATTTTTTTCTTCATAATTTATGCATACATTTTCAGACATACAAATTATACTGTGTGTTATTCTTGTTATACTTTCATGTCATTTAAAAAAAAAAAAACTGAAAACCGATTATTTAATGTTTTAAAAGTTATAGGTCATATGCATATTGTATAGTGATCTTAAGTTAAGCATTTGCAATACGGTTAGCATTTATTTTGTTCATATTACATTGTTTGCTGGTAAGAAAAGTCAAATTTTAGAGTCAAATAATTTTTACTAAATGTTTGTATTTAATATTATTACATTGTGTTTCAAATACAGTCATTTTTTACGAGTATTAAAAACATTAATTTAATTAATATTGTTATCAACTTATTCGTTCCATAATACATCAATTACTATAAATTTACTAGTATATAATATAATGGATAATGAGTAATCAGTCAAAAACTATTCTCAGGATTCGCACTATAATTTGATAACCTTTAGGTAAAATTATAAAATCATTTATATTTCTAAATATTTTAATTGACACCAAACACTCATTTTTATTTTTTAATACTTATTATTTATAAAGGCATTTACAAGTAAACCAAACCAAAGTGTTCATGCCACATTCACTCTCTGCCTCAACCCATGTCTTATGGTCATAATTTTTTCTCAACACAAACAATTAAGTATCTTGTCTAAAATTAAATCACAGTTTAACTCTGGCACATCAAATCTACTTTAAATGAATTTGTTTGAATAGCAATTTCGAATTTTGTATATGAAAAATATAATAAATTCAGTAAGTCCGTATGTCAATAAATATCAACAGTATACGAGGGGGTTCTTCTTTTATTAAATTGTTTTTTTTTTTTTATATTTTACTGTTATTATTGTGCTTGTATCTTAAAGTATATTTTATTGTATTTTTCCAAAATAAAAAATTTAAAAATAAATAACTATTATTACATCATGTAATTTTAACAAACATTATATCTATCAAATTTCCAAATAACCGAAAAACATATAAATCATAAGTTTTTTATTTTAAAATCAAATATACATTTCAATATTTGTCTGATATACACAAAATAATGTATTGGATAATATTCAATCGCGATGAATATCAACTTGAGTTATATGATGTTTTTAACCTATTTAATACTGGATCTTAAATTTGCGATTATATGTATATAATTATTATAATTATTTTGAGACACGCGTATTATTGACTGAGAATATTTGTCTGCGTATTGTAAAATTACTCGGAAAATTTATTAAGGCGTATTTTATACGAGCAAATAATTAATTTAAAATTTCTATATACATCGTATAATAATTATAATAACAACAATAATAATAATATATTATTATCATCTCGTGATAAAATATCTAGTCGATTGCGGCCACGGCCTGTTTCGAGACAAATGAACAATGTGTCTTGTGTTAATAACTTTGCTGTGCTACAACGTCATAACACTTATAATACATTATAATGACACGAATACTGTAAATCCTCCCGAATCGGCTCGACCGTACGTCTCCCGACCCGATCGTCCGGCAGGGGAAAATCACAGAGCGGTGACGATAAAAATCTCCAAACACATACTACGCTGGCGAAACTCCATACACGGTCTATCGAACATAACATAATATAGAGTTTTCGGGTTGCAGATACGATATCGCGCTTATATTGTTCCAAAGACTCGATTATATACTTAAATATTATTATGACCGATAAGATCGTCGAAAACACTCGCGAAATCTCAGTTGTACGCGTATCGTAACGCGGCGTGCGTAGGCAACGTACTTGGACTGATTAAAACAATGCCGCCGTCTTATCGACAGCTTCCAAACTATATACAGGGTGATTATTCTATCTAAAGACACTCTATAATATTACGTAATCGCGGTGTTCGGGAAACGTTATTGATTATAATATACTGATGCTAAGTAGTAATCCGAAACAATCAGTCGGACAAAACTCTAACCCAAAATGCAAATTAGGTGATCTACAAATCGTCAGTTTATCATTTATATACATTATCGTCTAGCCCCTTATATTGTAAACTGACAGATACCTACACCTTATACCGCTGTAATCGGCTTTTTCTAAACGCCAAGTGCGTCGAAAAGGGATCACACTGTATTCGTAAGACTGCAGGCTTCGTTGTATTGTATAATAATTTATAATATTATTATTATGGCTCGTTCATGACACGATTTTTTTTCGCTCTCGTATAACGAAACCTGTTATAATCGGCGGTGCCACTAATACCACCGCGTTTGTCTGTTTAGGACATGCCCATCAGCGAGGACCAGGTGGCCGAGCTGTACGGTGAAGGCGCCCGGATCCACAGCGTACACCACAGGTCCAGGCCGGAGCAGTCCGTGTTCGCGTCCACAATGTCGTCCAACGCCTCGGTGGACACGACGGTGGGCTCGACCGCGGCGCTCATACACAGCCACGCGGCCAAAGTCAAGAAGAAGAAGTACGCTTTCCTCAGGCAGGGCCACAGTGGCAGTGCCCAACATTCGGCTTCGGCCGCGGCCAACAACGGTTACGTGACCGGCCGCCACTGCCGTGACGCAGCCATACACAGCCAGAAGGAGCTGAACATCCGGCTGGCCACGCCCACGGTACCAAACTTTATCGATCAGATACTCAAGAAGAAACAGGCCACCGAACAGGTGTCCGCGAAGCGTCTGAGCAGCGACGACGACGATGACGACGACGACTGCGACGATGACCGGGACACGGACGAAGACGACGTATTCCTGCAGGACCTCAAGTCCGCCGCGAAAATCCGGACGTCGCAGAACACATACGTCCCACAGGTACGTTATTTTTCCTGTATAAATATTATTTGTGGAGAGGGCATTTTGTATTTACTTCTACCTGCGTACGATATTCAGTCAAGGATAGGTGGTTACTTTATTCGAGTGACGTTTCTAGACGACTAGGATAATTCTTAAAGATTATATGTAATTTGATTAAATATTAATACTGATATATAATGAGTTGTTAAATAAGAAAAACGGCCCTTATATCGACACAAATTATGTCAAGTTCTGTAACTTTCGTTGACTATGTTTTGTTGTGCTGATTTTTAAGCCCGAACGTAATTATAGTATTGAAGACTCTTATTACTTGATTTTTACCCATTGGCAATTTGTTCGTTTGGATTTAGGTAATAATAGTGCAGTTTGCACGCACGCATTTAAAGCATAATTTACGTATTTCAAATATTTGTGTATGTAATTCTTAAGTATTACAACATTATTCATAGCTACGTAACTGTAACTTGTACCGAGTTACTGTTTATACTCAAAATTCAAGTAACTATTATTGTAATTTGCGGTATCCGGTCACGTTATAATTTTATGTATTTGCTAGTTGGTCAAGTCTATATGATGTGTTCGTGGAGTCGATTTATGTTATATAAACTGCAGTCCCAGTTTAGGATATTTGATTTTTCCTATTTTTTTTCACATCCCCTACTCCGATTGGGTTATTTCGTTTTGCGTTTCACCCTGACCTAAATAAATAAACGAACGCCAGTTGTAATGGATATAAGACGGGGAGCGACCTCGTTTCAACTACATCAATTAATATTCTAATATCTGATGTATAATCGATATACGCACAGTTTTCGTGTGAAACGCGTCTGTCAGCGACTTATATTAACATCAATCGCACTAGGTTGTCTATTTCACTGTTTCTTGTCGTCCGGTCCACTTGACCACGTTATGGCCCAACACTTTAACAGGACTATGTCATTAAGGGCCTGGCCCTCTATGTATGGTGATTACGAGTTTAACGATGATGACGATGATGACGACGAGGGTAGACATACGAAAGCCAACTATGAACAGGTAAAAAGATAATAAAAATAATAGTTAGAGAAAAACATACAAGTTGGATACCGCGATGGGAGGTTATTTGCGCAATATCCCACGACACATAGTTTATTATACTCTACTATATAATACTGTATGCCAGTCATGGTTCGTTATGATGTTATTAGCTGCTTGTCGCGTTCACGGTCGATCTCGTGAGGTCGATGTATCAATATATTCGTCTATACGAGGATCTGCAGTACCAAGGGATTTGATCGCCAGGAATAAATATAGAGAATTATATATTCTTTTATAGATCTGTCGTAGGGATTTTTTCTTCAAATTTTTTTTCTCATAATTCACAACCTTTAGAATCTATTTTATGTAAAATATTTATATATCAGACATTCTGAAAGAAAAATAAATATAAAAACTACTCTGATTATTATTATGATCGGACGGAGAACTAAATAATTTAAGTAATTTTACTTAAATTATTTAGTTTAATTAATTATATTTTAACTTTAAATAAATAAATACATATATATATATATATATATCTTTATATTTAATTTAACTTTAATTTTTTCTCAAACAAATTATTGATTATTTTTACAAAAATATTATAAATATCAATTTGACTGAATATTGACGAGGAGGTGAAAAAAGATATAAAATAAGTATTCGTAGATCTTTAGTTCTGTGTAATGAACGGTTTGATATTGTTTGTTTATTTAATTAATCTTACTCACGAAACGATTTTTGACAAGGCGTAATTTTATAAATAGCAATACAACATATTTTAAATCAATGCTGTATTATTCGATAATATTGTGTAATTTATTTTAAAAATTAACTCTACTTACAACCTTTAGTACTTCAACACACGCCCTTCATGTTTAATGTTTTTTCTTTAATTATTATCTTTTTTAATATACATTGTATATTATATTAGTATATACATACAAGAATCTTAATTGTCAATTAACAAAAAAAAAAAAAAAATCGCTAAATTAAATTAGTTCAACCGTCGTCTTTGTGGTTAGACAAAAGAGTTTATCTTAGAAAAAAGGACTGCTTATTAAAGGATATTATTTTTTAACGTTGCATCATCTTTGTTCCTTAAAATAAAAAAATTCGTTTACAATTTGGCAATGACCATTATGTATTATATAACAAGATAATTTTTTTAATTGCTTTAATTTTACTGTAGAATAATAATAATCGTGAGATTTATTTCGAACGCATTAGTTTTTTTCAATATTATGATTTTAAATAAGAATTTCACGATAAAATGAAATAACGTAATTATATTTCCGTTATTTCGCAATACGTCGAAAATGATAATTGAAGCTTTCAATGTTTTTTTTCATAATATATAATATTAATATCAAAGCATTCTCATTTGATAAAATTTGATAACAATAATGTTTGTTTTTAATACCAGTTCTGTGGATATTTTATTATTATAATTTATAATGTTTTGTTATAAAACATAAACTTCCTTCGCCGCAATCAAATTTTTGTTATATTTACAACAACAAAATAAATATATTAATAGGTACGACTATAGGTATTTGATGCAAAGTAATATCTTATTTCCTTGAATTGTTCGAAGTACGCAGCATAGTTGTACGTAGTCAACCGTTTGTTTGCCTACCTTCTGGGCGCAACGATTACTCGAGTACACGCCACGCATATTGAATTGGGCCATTGATATGAGAAAGATTGTGGCCTTGGAATACACTTACTATAGATTAATCGATCATAAACATAGCGCATCTATTACAGGAATTATTGGAAAACTCGTTAATGTATATAATATAAGTTGCTAGAGGTATTTTATAATATATTATAATACAGTCGCATGATAGGAATGCAAATTTTCATGTGTGGCAAGGTTTAGGTATATACGTGATGTGAAAACGTAGAAATATAAATTAAAGAACTCTATAGTGGTTTATTAGAAAAAAAATGATAATAACATACACGTAAGCACGCACACATATAAAGAAATTTGAGCCAAAGGTCGTCCCGCAGACAACATCAATTGGTCGGACTATCAATACATGAGTGAACGTGCTAAACATATATACACAATGTCGCATATTACAGTCGAAGCCTATAGTTGTAGAAGGACCGACCTTGATCTTGTAATTGACCCTTTGTTGGTAGGTAATTCAAAAAATAAGACCGTTTTTTCTTTTTCCGTTCCCCATCAAAATAAATAATATGTTTTTCTCAAATAATAATAATATAATCTATACTAATTGATAGATATTATATATGCCATAATATGAACGCTGCTCTTATAATTGATCAATGTTTTTCAAAAACACCATAGATATAAAATTGAACTCGAGCAATGAAATTGTTTTGTTCCTATACTGTTGGAAAACAATAAACAAAAACAGCAATTAAGGTTCTAGCAAAAATTCATTTAAACATTAAATTGTTTTATTATGTCTGTAGTCTTGTTTTTTTAAAAATAATCTTATAGAAATAAGTAGGTGCCTAATACTATATCTCTATATCCAAACTATTATTCAGGGGTCGCTAATTAATTTCTTCGCACCACATTAGGAATTCATGTAGTTTTTGATGTTTTATAAAATTAAATTTACGTATTTCACCAAAGAAAGTAAAGGAAAAATCAAAATCAAATTTAAACTAATAAAAACCTTATTAAAAAAATATATTTCTTGTCGGCGGGCCAAATAAAGTTTGTGACATTTGGTGACCCCTGTTGGCTGCTATACTATGTTTAGTGTCTCGCTTATTAGCACTGATAAAAAGAATATTATGTCGCCGAGGAAAAACTATATCATCGAAATCTTTTCGAATTTTCATTGGTTTGATAGGTACTTTGATAATCATATATAATATAGGTACTATAATATTCAGATTGCATTATTGTTGACGCTAAATATCTTATTTTTTATTTTTGAATAAGTAATAATTTTCAGTAATTTTATTATTGTATGCGATAACGATAAACAACTGAATGATAACATGATATTCAATATCATTGAAGAAATACTTTTTTTTTAATTGTATATTGATCATGTTTTAAACTACGTGACGGTATACGACAAATATTTATGTATACTCTTGAGACGTATCTAATGAATTTAAATAAAAGAAAGACAAGACTAAATAGAATAATATCATAAAAAATATTCAAAATTTAATCATTGAAATATTTTTTATTATTCAACAATCAATTTTGATTTTTTCATTATAGTCATTTATAACTTATTTATAGTTATTACATCTTCGATATAAATTACAAAATATAATATTTATATATATCATTTTAAATATTAACCTTTATGTATACTTCATGTTTCACTAATCGCTATTGCATCCATACTCGTTTTATTATATTCAAACGAGTAATCTCTATAATATATTAAAATACAAATATTAAATTAATATATATTTAAATCAATCATATTTGTTCGAAATAAATGTGCAGTAGGGAGTTTAAAAATGCGTCTGTATACTGGTATTATAAATTATAATAAATTATATCATATATTAACAACTTAGAAAACAATTCAATGAGAATTTTAGTATTCAAATCAGGGCATACTGATGGATGTGTGCTAAATTAAATCTCATATATATATAGTGTACAATAATGGTGATCAACAATCGCGTCTACATGGTACAATACAACATAATATTATTATACATATATTTTTTAATAATATTATTGTTCTACTTGTTGTGATAAAGACTAGCACGATTTCCCTCAGAGATCGTAATATTTAAATATTAACGCGTATTATAATAATTTATTTACGAATGTTTTTATGTACATATGAGATATTAAATACGTATTCAGCATTTTCGATTATTGGTGCTAATTTTATTTGACACTCCCTCCTGTAAAATATAAAATATATTTGACAATAACAATTAATTATAATATATGCTGATAACATTAAACGGGAATAACAAATTCAACAAAGAAAAATAAACTATATTGTTAATTAAATTTTAATTCGCAAGTATTATAGCAATCAATACATATAACTAGGAAATAATTAAAATTAATAAATCATTATTCAATATTATAATAAAAATTAATTTCTAATGTAAGAAAATAAGGTTCTATCAAAATGAAGATTAAATAGTATAATAATTAAGTATTATATATTTTATAGTTGTAAAAATATTATAAACTCGAGTATGCAATATTATTGACAAAATTAAATCTCTCTCCCCATTCTCAGTCAATTCAAAATACATCAATGTGTGCAATTTTCTTATTGAACTTTTGCAGTGTAAATTAATTTACGACTCGAACAGTTATATTTATTTCTTTGACATAGGAGTCAAACAAAACTACATAGACAACAACGAACGCTTTTATTATAATTGACAACCACGATCCACGCGGAACTCGTTATCGTGGCGGTCTGTTTCGTGTCAAAAAACCTGCCCGTTTTTTATCGGCTCGTGTTATTCTTCGAATTGTGTCACGTTTTAATTCGACGGTTGTCTACGCGAACTAGAAACTGGCATATTCGCACTACTTTTGAACAAACAACTGTGCTTGAAAAACGATATTTTTCGTCGCCAGTACGATAAAAAATATGGCATTCAGAAAATATTTTTACAGATTCTGCGGGATTACAGAGCGAGAAGTATTGTGTTAATAAAATATTATATAAGGTGGTTCATTTTATGGAAACCAATTCGATGATTCTCTAAATAATAAGACAAAATGAATTATATATGATATAACCATATGAACAATGGTGGATTTAACTACTTAATTACAAATGTAACGTCTTTGACGACGCTCTCGGCTGGGACAAAAAGTATTCTATTGAATATGACTAAGCAACAACTTCTGTCCACGCATGAAAATATGAATAAACATTTCTATTTAAATAATGTTATGACATTTCATCGTTTATCTTTACTTGAGAAAAATAGACTAATTCAATGCGTTGCATATGTCATATGGAATTTAATAAGTTAAGGATTAAGTTGAAAATAAAACAATACCATATAGGCAAAAAATTTAGTACTGATTTAACTTGAAAATTTTCATTGTAGTAATCGGTTTTGGCATTAATTATTATAGTGGTTTTTATTGATATAGCAAAACTATAGTCATGTGGTAATTTTTTTTTCTTTTGAATTTGTATTACCAATTCTCAAATAGATTTACAGAATATGATTTATGAGCGTTTATGTTCTATATCAGAATTTTCGGAAAAATTACTTAATTAGATGTATTTAGTTGCAAGTTACACTGAAATTGTGAATCTATAGTTCAAGATATTTTGGAAATTTTTAACTTGGTTACAGGTTACAGTTACAGTAACTTAGTTGCATTTAAAACTATGAACTATTTAATTATTTATGTTTATTTATTCAAGAAAACAATGACACTACTAAATATTAATTTTTTTTAGGGATTCACGAGAAAAATATATTAGTTATATAAGTTATGATTAAAACAAAGTGTAAATATTGAAATGTACTAATGCGCTGGTTATAACATATTATAAAATATTTAAGCTAATATGTATAGCGAGTAAAATATCACATACATAGAATATACAATAACTATAATATATTAGGTTGACACGAAATATGGATAACGGACTTACACAGTTACATACGAATAGTACACTTATATAAGTGTACCTTAATGTTAAAAATTCCTTTATATTATAAAATAAAATAATACATTCACCATTTGTAATACTAATACTTATCTTTGTAAATTTGTAATATGACTAATATTAGTAAAAACTGAAAGTAAAGAAAATTAAGTGCCTAGTTAGTAGTCATTGTATGAAATAACGTTTAATTGAATGATACTATTCAAATCTTATATAAATAGACAATAATTATATCAATGATTTTTGAAGAAAAAACAAATTTTCATATTAAATATTCATATTATAAAATATTTCAATTGTTAAAAATAACAACAAAAATTATATTTATACCATTCAATCACCTAATATTTAAATTTGACTTTAGATACATATATCTTTCATTTAAAGTTACACAAAAATAAGTATAACTGATTACAAGTTATAAGTTCTAATGTAACTTTGTTACATAACTTTATTACTTTAATGATACACGTAACCAATTACTGTCCAACCTTGTGTCTAGGGATAAACATCATGAATTAATTTTATATTAGATTGTGTTCTTTTCTCACTTTTTATCAATCTATCAAAGTATAATTATTTCAGACTTCAGTAGCTATTATTAATACCTGAAATGATTCTAAATTTCATCAAATCGTTTTTTTTTTTATAATAAGATTATTTATGTTTTTTTAGTCAGTTTTAGTCTAACGTCATTTTATATTAACTTCTGTAAAATGTGTTTCAATCCAGAAATCGATCGTTTTAAATAGTTTTTATTCGAATTTGTATACTATACAATTCAATAATTTCAATCAATAATATATTTTCTTCACTCGTTATTGAAAATCTACTAGAAACTTTTATTCGAAATAAATAATAGCTTAATACAGGAGAATGTGGAAGTATAGTTTGATAGAAGGTTTGAAACGTCATCATTCAATTTGTACTTTCTCGCATCATGTTGCCGCTGTGTTCTTGATCTTAGTATAGTTTTCTAATTCACAACAAAGTAATTATTATTAATTGCGTAAATATTAATATAGCTTTGGTTCATGAATATGTATTATACTTTTTTACCAAATGTCATTGTCACACAAAAATTGGGTATAATAATAAGCAATAAATTATCATTGTAATTTCCATAACGTTGGTGTAATTATTTTCGTAATAAATTACCGGGTCAAGAAATAAAACTTATTTTATTTTTCTGTGCCCGCTCTTACTATTCACACATTTGTGTAATTAGTAACGTGTTGTGTTATCGTAATTATTTTGTTTTCGTTTTAGGGTTTTTTCTACAGTGCTTTGTCTCGATTTTACTCGAAGTTTACTACATCGTGCGCCGTTTCGATACTGGTATAGGCAAACAACATAACATTAACGTACGTGGTTGAGTGTATTGTGCGGGGATACTAATCAATCGTACTGTACTCTGAGGTTTATGCATTTCGTTTAAAGAATCGTCCGATTTTAGCGATTTCCGGTCATTTAGTATTATCCGTTATTCCGTTCGCGTCACTAAATATAAATTTATTAAGTTGTTTCGTTTACTATTGATGGATAAGGGAGTAGAGTATTATAGAATATTTGAAATGATCGAGACAGATTTTTCAAGTGATTATATTTTATTCCAATAACAATAACAAGTTAAAACCATTTAACAATTAAGCTTTTTTTTCTCAAAATTTATAAAAAAAAAAAATTAGCCATAAAACCCTATAGTAAAGCTTTTTAAGTGTTTTTTTTTTTTTTAATCATCATGAATAATAATTTTTATTGTACTTTACTTTTATCCATATAATGTTTATTTATACTTAATATACGATTTTAGAATAACATCTAAATATTTTGGCACTCCATATTAGGTTATTACCCTCACCAATCCCCATAAATATAGCTCCAGCCAATATTGGCATAAAATGAAACTTCTATAACCGGTTGAGTAACGCAAACAATAATGTTATTAATATTATCAGTGACCGTCGGGGAATTTACTTAAATCGTGTGTCACACAAAAACCTCGAATGCGTCTTTTTGCGCACGTACCGAAGGTGGCCTCGGTCCGTTTACGTTTCTCGTTTAATTAAATAAAATAATTCCAACATATATTTTTAGACCACCTTAATAGAATGTCTTCTTCAACCCGACCTTACAGATGTTTGATGAATGTTTTATTCAGTTACGCTGTATAAGATTATACTTTTTAAGTCTAGAGATACTCTTTTTAAAAACAATTATCGTCTTCTCATCGATTTTGATGTAGCGGGACCCTGTTCTGATTTATGAAATCTTATTTACGGCTGTGTATTGACTAAGGGTCTAATCGGATTTTCGTGTATGTTCGACTAATACGTACCATGCGCACGTCGGCATACAAAACTGCGTGAGTGTAATTTATATTCGTTAACAGTGTTGACAAGGCACACTGTAGGCACATCCACACTCAACAACGTTTTTTTTTTTCGATAATATTTAATTGCCACCAGTCAAACGAACTCCGTTTACAGTTATAATACTATCTAACTTTTGGAGTGTTCGACTGTACTTATATAAAAATCTCTAGGAATAACTGCTACTGCTTCCCTCGAAAAACCCACGTTCACAATGTAGAATCGTGTATCTGCATAAACATAATACACCATTCGATCGAGATTGGGTCCCCGCCGTGAATCGATCGTAAAACACACCCGATTCAAGTGTAACATTATACGCGTTTAATATACACCGCAGGGCTCAATCGGGCGCTGGGAGTTACGCCCGTCTCTCACTCGATCTTTTGGCAACGCAGACTCGACAAAAGCACGCAAATATATATATAAACAAAAGTCATCCGTGGTGTAATGCGCGCGCGGTTTTACAGTGGGTGGAGGAAAGTAGACGGTGGGTGGTGAGTGAAGACTGGCATGAGTGGCGGGTGAGGATGATATGAAGTCGGACAAACGCAAAACGTGTGGCGTGGAAGTAACTGGGGGGGGGGGGGGTGAAAATAATATTCGCAGTGGCGGCGAAAGGGTAAAATAACCTCCATGGAGGAGGACGGGGTTGTTTCATATGAGGGGTACTGTTGGCGTGGAAGTAGCCGTTAGGGGAGGTGGTAGTTATTTGGTTATTTGCGCACGCGTCCGCGAAATCAGCCCTCTGCAAACCGCGCCGACAACCCTCCAACTCCTCAGTGCATCTCACGGGACGCGTGGAGAGTACACGCGATATCGCTGCTCCGGTTAGTTTTCGCGACACTCCGCGGCACGTGCATAGGTCTGAAAATCAGGTGTCGGCAACGTGTCCGTCAGTGAGTTTTATAATACTAATTATTATAGAAGTTCGCGTAAGTCATATTTTTATAATCGTCAATCTACGTCTTATCTACAAACGAGATTAGACGGGCGGTGGCTCGGGAAAAAATAGAAACCGATTTTTTTTTTTACTTAGCGTGAGATATTATTGTTTGCGGATACAGAAATCTGTACTGACTGTGTAAGCATCTACGGACAATAATACAATATGATGACTCCAACAAGTAAGAAATATCATCTATGATAGGTGGATATTATAAAATTAATATTATACTCGAGCTCGGGACAACTATGGGTATTCGTTTCGACAACAATCGCAACAGCTTTATATATGTATATGTGTTACTGCAGGGCGTATTCGTTAAATAACATCTAATCGTCGTAGGTGATGGAGATTTATCCGCGTGAAATGGTTTTAGATCTACAGTAAACATTCCGATCGCTCAAGTGCGTGCGGCTTACTATCGTTTTGTTGCGCATTACGCACTCGGCGCCGTTTTCCAGTCGAAACGATGTACAGTTTTTCGGCGGTATTATCACAATCTTTATTATTAGGTAATCTCGATAATGAAATAATAAAAATCAAGTGTATTTAAATCAGGTCAAGGATCGCGTCGGAGACACATGATACATATATATTTTATAGTCGCATATATACGTTTGGTTTGCGAATCGAATGTGTATGTTGTGTAGGCTTTTTGAGGGCGACATTTTATTTCGCTGAGTTCGGGTACGTTCGGTATTCGTCGTCAGCTAAGTCATATACTTATTGACCAAAAACAAGGAAAACTTTTTGTTTTTTCTTTTATTATTTTACAACGGATTCACACGTAGTGTTACAAAATCCGATTTTTAAACAATATTATCTGAGGATTTCGAGTGTAATAATTTAGGCTTTGGATTTCTTAAACGGCCGTGAATTTTAATACTATATTTTTCAACCTACATAATATGCAAAGTCGCTCTAATCTAAACACGCGATTTTTACGTGACACGCATTAATATTATATAGCTATTGGTTATTTTGAAAAACATATTTTTTATCTTTAAAATACAATTGAAAACAATATTAATTACGAAACGCTAAATATTTTAAATCTTAATTTTTATTTCCGCCTGCCTGTACGCTGTGCAGTCTTTTCAATTGTAACTACATCTATGAATTATTAAACGAATTATGATATTTAAATTTCATCAACGTTTCGAATTTGCCATACTTACAACGCGTCTCAAGTTTCTTAATTATACAAATTGGGTTCCCTTGACCACCAACGTACCCTGATCACGTCCAGATGATTGGAACAATTAACATTTTTATAGCTTCCTAGTTGGCCCACAGTACAATTCTTACTAAAGTCTGCACTCGCATAATGATGGTTCGTTATAATATCGGCAATTCGGCGAATAAACCTTCGAACACACTCATCCTGAATGTGAATCATTCGGGACAATCCTGACCACCGAGGCCGCCGTTTGTTCACATTTATGCGGTGACTTTGATTTTGAAACTTGTGCCCGAATCGCGCGTCATTGATATGTCACCGAGAACTTCGCAGCAATGCCATAAATTTTTATGGAATCATTTTTGAAATTCCAGATTATTATTATGTTTAAACGGAATATTGGAATCCACGAAAAATCGAAAACAAACGTTTTCTATAATTTTAAATTACAAAAGCTCCGCACTATAAACGCTCGTACTATAAAGCTGCGACGTGCGTCTATCAACGGAAGTACTTCCGGATTGCTAAAAGTTATATTGATCTTAATTTTGTGTACTATTATTTACACGTATTGTATTTTAGTTTTGTTATTGTGTATACTTTCCGATCAGTATTAACGAAAAGTGTTGAGCCGCGATTATTATGCCTTTCTTTCGGAAGTCTAAATATTTTTATAGTGTAATACAACTATAAACACCTTATAATATATATCGCTGAACAATTAGCGCAAACGACCCACTGTATCGCAACATCTGAGCAACAATAACCATAAATGTTCAAAAATAACCCAATAGATGTTAACGATATTGAATAATAATTATATGCTGGGCTCGCAAACAAATAATAAACACACAAGAAGTATCTGTATAGCTGTATGACTGTATGGGCTTAGTATACGTAAGTAAGTATAGTATTGTCGCCTTGAAATTTCTTTGAGTAGATATATTTTAACACTATGAATAGCCAGTAATTTAGTGTCGCTAATGTCCTTACTGTGTGTTTTCGAGGGTATAACTCGTGGGCGATGACGATTCTCAACCGGACGTATAGTACTATTTTATATATAATATAGTGGAATTAAACCCAATGAATTTCCGGCGCGAATAACCGAAATAAAATATTTTGAGCTCCTCCCTCCCCGAACAAATTAAATTGTGTACAATAAGTTTTGCGAATAAGCTCGTGCGAGGTCCGCGATACTATTATTTCGTTTATCGTTTATCGATTGTATTACATTTTTTCAGTTTTATTACGTGGAAAAATGGGAATTCATTTTTTTCCAAGCTTCACACTCTGATATAACATAATATATATATATAATATATATATATACGTAATCACTAATAGTATAAAATGAAATTTATATTTCACCCATCTAACTATTTACACGAGCCTCAGTCTGCGAAACTTACGAACATGATTAATTAATTCATGCCGTGTACGCAAAAGGCGTGTAACACCCTCGGGACGCGAATACGGTTAATAATGTTAAAGATACCCGCTGGTCTTGTATTAAAATCCACCCATATTCCTTATATATCTATGATATATATATATATATTATACACATATGTATAATATAAAAATTAAACATTGTTTGGATTGTATATCGTATACGGACAGTATTCTATGTTCAGATTTTCTCGCGTTCTTCGCTGGCTGACAACGTCCGTAATGTGTAATTAAATCCGAGACGAAATTATAATATTGTAAATCGTATTCCAATACGTTTTACGATCGCTAACGATTTGTTTTAAACGGTTCTTCAATATAATATTATATAATCAACACCGTCTTTATAACCACTGTTTGACGTAAATAGGTTCATTTTTGTTCATTTTTTTTTCAAACTAAACTATGCGTATAAACGAATAGTTGTACTTTTTGCTTTGTGTAAAATAAACGGGTTTATCATTTTGTGTCGTCGTTGAACACTGTTTTACATAATGTGCTACATGTTTCGGATAATATCCTCAATTTTCTAATTAAAAAACATTGTAATTTAGTGCGTGTGTATATAGTTTTAAAACCAGCGCGTTGAAACAAATGAGATAAGTATAGACGATATGCTAGCAAGTTGTTCTAATCGATAATCGTCCGTTTTATTTCACCATACGCAGTAGTGATACATTCGATGTCCGTCCGCACCGGATTGAAAAAACAATTTTTAACTTATAATTTTTTTATGACGTCAGTATTTCCGAGAATCATAATTAAGAATGAAACCGTCCTTACAGTACATACAGACATTTGAACTGGTTCTAATTAACCAGATTAGTTCGTTCTCGGTTAAGAAAAAATAGTTTTGATTTTAGTTATTTTAATTCCAAATAACGTAGATTACATTTCGTAATATTATATTATATTCAAGAGTTTTAATACAAAATGATTAAGAAATTATATTTTTTCCGCCGTCCATCGCGTTAGTTTTCGGTCGCCGAGTGTTAATCTGACGCGGAGCTGCAGCTGCAGTTATTTTATTACATTAATATGAAATTGTATACGGCGTTGATGTCGTTTTAAGTATAGCTTTATACTTTACCACAATGTATTACGTGTATACATATATCACGAACACCCATGGTCCCGAGCTCGTAAAATGTCTCAAATACCTAGTCACACACTGTCGGCGCGATTATGTAATAATAATAACAACAGGTACAGGCGATTTCGGCCGCTGCTGTAGGGGAATATAATAGCTGCAATAATAAACCGGAAGCGGCCCAGCTCTTCGGCGCCGGCAGTGGTTTTTTCGGTTTGAAAACCGGGAAGAGGATATACGTATAGAGAAAAGGTCGCATCCGACGCATCACCACTACGGCGAGCGAACAGCGGCGGCGGTGGTGTCGGTGGTGATGGTGACGGTGCTCCTCGGTCCGCGGCCGCGGTGGTGGCGGCGATCTGGAGGTCACGTCGTGAAGGCGGCAGAGGCGTCAGCGGCGGCGGAAGAGTCCGCGGCGTCGAAGGCAACAGCGGCGGAGGAGTCCGCGGCAGCGGAGGCGGCCGCTGCGGCGGCGGTCGCTGCTCACGGTGGCGGCGGCGGTGGCGGTGGCGGACGTTGACGGCACCGCGGCCCGCCGCACCATTTCAACTTTAACTAGTACGGCCGCACGCACGCCACTCCGATCACAAGCGCTTCAGAATCGGAGGCGACGCCAACTCACACGCTCGCACGCTGTCGTCAGCTTCGACTCGACCGTTACCTGTTACACCGCAGCCGATACCGCTTCACCAGCACCGTCTTCGTCGTCTTCGTCGTCGCTGCTCAACAACAACGACCGCCGACGTTACCGCGTGCCCGACGCCTGCTACACACCGCCGACCCCGAGACGCGCCGAAACCATGGTTTTGCTCAGGACCGACACCCATCGGCACATACGGGTGGTCAGACAGGAAAACCAGGCCAAGTCGAAATTAAACGCTTCGCAGGTATACCACGCGACCGCATTATGATAATAATAATAATAATAATAATAATATCTCGATCCACGGGGTCGAATGGTATAATCGTAATTAATGTATTATATTACCTTTTATCTCGTGTTTTATACAGTTCCCGAGTGTCCGTAATAGATGTCGATGTCATACGCACACCTATTAGGTTAGGGATTCTATCGTCCGCGACAAAGCTTAAATTATTATAAATATTAATAAGGGTGTTTGGTTAATGGCGATCAACATCTGCAAGCCCTCAAAGACTCATATCTTAACCTTAAAACGTGCTCATCAATAACAAAAAAAAATTATAAACTTAACATTATTTACGGTTACATAAATAGTTACCTATTGTTTTGTACCTCAGTATCTTAAAAAAAATCAAAAATATTCTGATTTCTGAATTTAACTGCAAATTTCAAAATACACCATTCAATATACAAAGAAATAGATTTTTAAGATGATATATTATGATAAATAATAAATAAAATAAATATATTTTACTATATTATGAAATTCTTGGTATATGGTATTATATGTACAGTTAAAAAATTTGGGGTATTTAATATCACTGATTTGCGCCTATAACGAACTTTTTTGCAGCTGGAGTTATTATATTATTATTTTGTTCGATTTAAAACATTAAATGTTGTCTTTGGAATGTTCGAATTACTGTCATCACCGTGGTTAGATGTTTCAATAGTATTAATACAGCCATTTTGAGTAGACTACACCAAACAGTCGATTTTCCCCACTTTTTCGTCACTTGTTTTATCAGTGTTTGCGATCCTACACAATTCAAAAATCCGAAAACCAAAGAAATTTTTCTGCGTTCAAAAATAATTAACTGTTTATGCCGGTCTGAAGAGACGTCAAATGCAGCAGACAGAAAATGGTATTTTTAAAAACACCAGACACCGGTATCATCGTTAACATGCGATTTTTGTTTGTATTATAAAATCAAAACAACGCTTTGTCGTGTTTATACTATTTGAATCGATTTCGGTGTATTATTCTGCCAAGTCGAACTCAAGTAGATGGAAAACGCGTAGGCACGTTCAGCCCTCTACTCTTGATGAGATTTTATTACAATATATATCATCTAATAGTAGCCAAATCGTATATTTTTTCTGAAAACTACATCAACCTATAAATTGAACTTTATTGACTTTATAGCTCGCATATTATGCTCTACCCATTTGGCGGCGATATATTGTTTCTCTGTGCAATCGAACGATTCCGTCAAACTCGTGACTACCTATATGTAATATGTATAATATGTAAATTGTATATTATACTAAAATATATTTATGTTTATATGCCGACAATATCAATAAAATATGTAATATATATATAGTGCGTTTATTGTCATTTCCGTTCTGAGTTTTTAGAGACTCGATTCGTTTAACCATTACACGCTTGACGTTAATCGTTATATTATATCGTTTATAATCATTACACGAGGTAAACTGTACAGTAGATCGGTATGCGTAGTGGCTAACATACATATAAATTTGGAGCGTGATTGTCGACAGTAATTATTATTATTATTATTATTATTATTATTATTATTAATATTATTTATTAGTTTATTACTATTACGAATACAGTGTTTTTCGTGTTTTCACACGAGCGACCCACCTATACATATTAATATTAGGTAATGGTATCCAATTGTTTTGATCGAAAACTGATTCCGTCTCTGCTGCTCCGCAAGTAAAAACAACCATATAATGTACATGCACCTATATTCTGTAATACAATATATGTGTGTGTATGATATGTTAGGACACATTTTACAATGTAAGACAATAATAACAGCTTTGAAAATAATATAATAATAATCGCCAGCTAGGCCTAAAACCTGTGCGTGTAATGTGTAAAATAGTGAATCGTACTCGTTATACGCAGGTACAATAGGTACATGACTGAAAAACAAGTCGCGGAAAATATTTCGTGATTTGACGGGTGCGATAGTGATGACGACTAGCTGCAGGCAATATTATTATAAGTTATAAGTTATAACGTATTATAACAACGTACGCGTGGCTATGAAATTTGAGTTCGGTTGCTAATTTGCAGATTAAACGCGTTTATTCCGGTTATATGAACGAATTTCGCCGCCTCCGGATTATTCGATTTTATACATTGTATATTATTATTATGTCCGGCTGAAAGGTCGAAACTGCAATGACTACCCTTAATGGCATTATGTGGACTACCTATAATAATTGCGGTCATACTCCGTTTTAAACTATAAAAACGTAACAAAAAAAAGTATTGTCGTTAATTATTTGGTTTGGAATTTAAAAATAGAAAATTATTTTGCCAAATTTGAAAGTAATTGAAGTGAATACAAAAAAAATATACAATAAAATCAAATTTATAATATACATTATTATTGTTAGTAAATTGACAAAAACAAATACATTTCTGCCACGTAATGATATACGTATTTTTACGATTTGTATATTATTTGATTGTATTTTAGAGTAGTAAAATATATATATTGTACGAGTGGAACACTATAACCTATACGTTGAACTTTATTAATTTTTTGGATAGGCCGTAATATAATATATGTATCGGAAATGTATAAGCTCTCGAAAATCTGCAGCTGCATGCACCGCGGGTCCTATAGTAATGTACGAACTACTATTTTTCCGCACTAGTTCGCATACTTACTACTTATATATATATTTATATAAATAGCGTATTTAATACAGCCAACGTATGCGCTATATTAAAGCGTATATATATATATTATATTCGTACCTCTAGATACCCCCGTGTCGGTTTCGTGCCGTTGTTTTCGACGCTGTGCAGGGGATCGTGTAAAATATATATATATATACGCGATTCGTAATGCGCTTTCCCGCAGCAGTGTGACCGAATAACGGCGGTGGGTTGGCCCTGACAGAGGGTGAGTTCGTATACCTTTTTTGGTCCATGCCGGTACACCCTGCGGCGTGCGCGACGCGTATCCCGCGGTCACGTGAAAACGGACTGTCGACAGTATTAGGTACCGATCACAACGACGAAGAATTTTTCCCAAGAAAATTCTCCGTTTTCTCATAAATCGTAATAAATTACCGACAACGTATCCATTATTCATCAGAAAATCGCATACTTGTGATTGACTTCAGAGGTGCTTATACTGCAATATCATATAATACACACTCGCATAGGAGTTCATGGATACAAAAAAGCGTGACGCCACGATCATGATTTATTATAATTTGTGATTGTGAGTGTAGTGAAAATTTAATTGAAAATACGATAAACGAATCAAACGTATCGCTCTTCGTCAACTATACATATAATAGGTGATGTACAGGCAGTAGTGCGGACTTATTTGTAGTTAAAGATATTTTCAAAACATTGCAACAGTAATTGAAATATTTGAATGTTTATTAGAAATTCGTTAAACTCTGTGGAGGAAGGCCGATTGAGCACATTACATCGAAGTAATATCAATTTTGAATCATACATTATTTACCACTGAGATTAATATCAGTATAAATTAAGGTACGAGTTATTACGATACATAGGTGTTTGAACTTAATGTTTCTCATAGCCACTTACCTGTCTCTACATATAATATGATTCATTGAGCTTTTTTTATCACGTATATTTAAAATGGCTGGCGTGTCGCGTGACAAACGGAAGACAAAGCCGAATCTAAGCACTTTTGTTTTGTTTAGTTTATTTTTAACATTTTAACGAGTTGAATTTAATAACCACGACGAGCTAGACCCGCAAACGCAAACAAGTACCTAGTTAAAATTGTGTTGGTAAGCTACGATACGCGATGTGTTGTCAAATATAAATATAGTGTATACACATAATGTATTATGGAAATAATTTAAAATTTATAATCGCAAATAAGTATTGTTTTTTATTCACGATTCAAATCGATCATTTGAAAAATTAACTCAATACCAACACCCTTTATCCCTCTCAAATCGGCACCCCATCACACTCTTTTCTAGGTCAGTTTTTTTATGAATATTCAGTCAACTACCTATACGTAGTTAGACGACGACTGAATGCAGCGAAGATTATACCGATTTAATTATTCTATTGTGATACAGCGTCGCACGAGTTCAGACCTATATTTTAGCTAACCTAATACCTGTGTACGAGTTTATAATATAAAATATGTATACTAAACGTGCGTTATGTTTGCGATAATATTTTTCACCCGTCGTTATTCTTTTCGTTCGCAATCAGTATTGTTCCGGTAAAAACAAAAAAAAAAGAATTCCCGACGCCCACAATTTATATTATATAAACAATAATGATATACGAAAAACTCTTTTCCATAACGAACAGAATAATAAAAACAATCGTCTAACGAATGTATCTAAAGTCTCGACTATACCTCGTCACACACCGCAATCGCATTATTATTGTACTCGGACACGACCGAGCGTGGGCGGCGTGAATTTGAGTTCACATGTTAACATCTTTGTAGATACATATTATATTATACAGGTACGACTTCTTCGACGGATTTCGTACGTCCGTTTCCATTATATCGTAAATTCTATAATATCCATTATTACAATAACGGACGCCCCCCCCCCCACAAGTCCGAGACGACGTATAAGTTCGTCATCATCATTCGGTTCCTTTCATCGCCACCGCTGACCATCACAATAACGATTCAATGCCAGCAAAAACACGTATGTACCTATTATGAATTATAATATACATAACACCTGAAGCTTCTATACAGCGCGCATTTGAACTGTATTTCGCGGCGGCCCCAGTTCCAAATGAGCATTTTTGTTTACGATTGTTTTTATTTTACGTTGTTTTTGTATAGTATTTATTATTTCGTTGTCGCCATCGTACGCATCGAGGTCGATAAATCCTCTTGGTGTATATGCGCTATCGATCGAATTGGTAATTATTATTAATTAATTAACGCGTTCGTCATTATTACCCAACGATTGATATATACATATATATTATATGCACGCGTACGACCGAATACATCGTCATGATCTATCTTTAATAAAAGTCGCTTTGGCATCGCCGAGACCTTCGAAGGAGACGTGTCGAAGGGCGGTTTAGGAATCACAGTTGAATACAATTGGTTTCAATAACATCCTGTATAGAATAATATATATTATATACTTAAATTAAATGTTGGTACATACTCACTCTTTCGTTAAAAGTGTATACGTTTTGAATGCCAACCGTGATAATACTTGTACCTACAGGTACAGCATAATATAATATTATGTTATATAGTATAATATAAGTATTATGGACCTAGAGTGGACGTTAACAATGCGAAAACAAACTTTGATGAAAGAGAAAATTTAATTAACTTGTAGAATGTAGATCCACACACGCATAAGTACGAGACTAATGAAAATTTTATCGTGTCTGTTTCGTTTGTCGAAAACAATATAGGTAGTGTTATATTTTAGGAGCTGGTATATAGTTATCCTTCTGGCCATCATTCTGTATAAACACCCAACGAAAACAAACGTCATTGGCGGTTTAATGTCAAAATCACCATATGGGTGTTTCAGTAAAACATTTGATATATTATAATAATATACATTACTATTATTCTACATTCTGCGTTCATTTCATTTTCACGTGGCCAATAGATAAAATAAATACCCTCGGTGAATGTAAAGAGCTAAACGTCTTGACTGTATAAACACGAACAACAAAAATATTTGATTTAGGATTATCAAATGGGTTTGGATTTCAACTTTCGATTATACATCAATATACCTGTAATACGGTTTAGGTGCACAACTCGAATTTTTGTGTTTTATTTTAAAAGTAACACGACTGCGTCATGGCCTATCTGCAGAAAAGGATCATTTCTTATGTATACGAATATGACAATAATAATATTAATATATTATATTATAAGCCTGTACTACGGAAAAAAAAAAGATCTTTTTGACGGTGTAAACTATAATAAAAGAGATGAATAAAATTTGTTATTTACGGTCAGGGATCATAAACATTTTTATGTCTGTAAGACTGCAAAGTAACATAGTATTTATCAAATCGCACGCGTTTCGAATAACTTGCATCGTATTATTTTATTTTTATGAATTAATTAAAACATTTTAAGAGTGTCCTCTTATTCATATTTTCTAACTATCCATATTATTCTATATAATACTATGTAAATTCTATATATTACTCGTATATATGGTAGATATTTACGCATAAAACTAAAAGAACAATTCGTGTTTTGACTCGAAGCCAATACCGAGGCCAGTATAATATGACTTTAATAATATTATTATAACGATAGGTTGTACTGACACCTATTGTTGGGAGTCCCAAGCACACTCGATTCGATGATCTGCCGTGATCACGATTCAGAGGGCTAACACGCATGGAACTCCTGCTCTGTCGTTATACACATGTATGATTATCACAGTAATAACTGCAAGGCCGAATATCGTAAACTCCATAGTGTTTTGGGCTTCCGGCACCCGGACCGGTCGGGCCATTATTATGGACGACGCACTTTAATGTCTTATAGTATGTTTTCCGCTCTTCAAATCAAAGTCCGATTGTCTCGCACAGGCTAGTGAAAGACACGAGGTTAAATTATTGTAGGCATAACAACAGCAATAATACTTGAAGCCTAATAACCCGAAAGATCCTGAACATCAACCAAGACCTCGAAATATCAGCAAAGTCAGACCCGTCGTAGCTCACGAACACCCAACTAATTCGCCATTAAAACTCCGCAAATTTGTCCGTTCTATCTTCTATGTATGCTTACACAATACGACTGTAATAAGCACGCCATTCAGCTATCGACGAAAGACATTCTAAGAGCACATCATTATATTAAATTCGATTATCATTCGTTTGACAATAAAATAGTATATAAGGGATATACTTACCTCACTTTATATAATGTATTAATATATATCTGATTCGTCCGTAAAAAGCTTCAAAACATATTTTGAATATAATGGTACGTAACGAAATCATACATCATTACTATAGCTAGCAACTGGAGCTATATTTTCATCCACCACATAATAACCTTGTCTATCGACTTTTCACTATTTAAAACGATACGTACTCTACATGTGTTATAAAACGTTAATTATTTGTGTACGTTTTTTTACGTATACTTGAATCGTTTGTACTTGAAAATATACACAAGTATATAATGATATATAATCATTAAATTTACTACGAGAGATAATATAGTTTTGTGATTTAGTGCAAATAAAAATACGATTGAAAATATCCAGAGTTAATCCATTACGATCGATAATTTACTAACATGAAATGAAATAATAATAATATAATTGAAGGGTGTGAGAAGGGAGCGCTATGTTTATTTGAGAAAAAACTTTATAGCGGCAAGACATATTCGCATATTGCAAAACGTTAGGAAAACTGAAAAAACTAATAAGATGAAAATTATATTTGGGGCTTAGTAGCATGACAATTTTTAGTCACTCGTATAACGTACTTTTGTGCCTAACAATAAATTCAATATTTTTACTTTGTCTAACTTGCAAATATTATCCATTTGTTCATATAGATCCTTGCTTCGCTAACAGTATCATTATGCTCAATGGTAGTTGGATTCGCGTCCGCTTACACGTCACCTGCCTTACCGTCCATGAACAGACCGGGCAGTCCGCTGACCGTAACCGAGGAAGAAGTAAGTACCTACCCATTTTTGTTGGTATTTTAAATTTGTGTTACTAATACATTAATTGCTAATATTTTTATTACAGGGTTCATGGATCGGCAGTCTCATGCCACTGGCTGCACTCATCGGTGGCATGGCCGGTGGGCCCCTTATTGAGTCCATTGGTAGAAAAACCACAATACTCGCTACTGGAATACCTTTTATTATTTGTAAGTAAACACTAAACAATAGAAAACTCCATTTAAATTCGATAATCGTAAACATTAATTTCGTAATAAATTTGGTATTTAGGTCTAAACCGAGTACCTACTTGTATTTTTTGTCAGTATTAACCTACTTTTTGATTATGTGCATATTACTAATGCACATCTTAATTTGAGTACTTGTCTATTCAAATAATTTTCTATTTATTATACATATAAAATAAATATTTTGTTTAAGTTGTCTTATAGCAATATTAACGTTTATTGTGTTTTCGTTTATTTTTAGCCTTTATTCTGATAGCGATGGCTGTTAACGTACAAATGGTAATGGCTGGTCGGGCGATAGCCGGATTCTGTGTAGGAGTGGCTTCATTAGGTCTTCCTGTATACTTAGGAGAAACTGTACAACCTCAAGTCAGAGGGACGTTGGGACTTTTGCCCACCACTCTCGGAAACAGCGGAATTTTGCTATGTTTCATTGCTGGCAAATACCTTAACTGGCAGATGCTTGCTATCCTTGGTGCTTGTATCCCTATACCGTTCTTGGTGTGCATGTTCCTCATCCCCGAAACCCCACAATGGTACATAAGCAGAAGTAAGTTATTCTAGATGTAAATTATCTTAAACTGAGATCGTATACTTAAATAACCGTGTTTTATTTGTTTGTGCGTGTTCAGACAAAAGCAAGAAAGCCAAAAAAGCTCTTCAGTGGCTCCGGGGAAAGGACGCGGACGTAACGCAAGAATTTAGTGAGATCGAAAAAGCTAATCATATGGGCAAAAATGAAGAAATGCCCGGATATCTAAGTTTGTTCTCTAAAATGTACTCAAAACCGTTGCTTATATCTATGGGACTCATGTTATTCCAACAGCTCAGCGGAATCAATGCAGTCATTTTTTACACTGTCAAAATTTTCAAGGTAAATATCATATAAATGTTAAATATTTTGACAATCGTTATGAAAAAAAAATGTACGAAGACCCTTAATTTCTCACATCTAAAAATGTCGATTAATCTTTTTTTATTGTTATTATTTAGGAAGCGGGAAGCACCATCGACGAAAACTTATGCACCATTATCGTGGGTATCGTCAATTTTTTGTCCACTTTCATAGCAACCGGTCTCATCGACAAGCTCGGTCGCAAGATCTTACTGTACGCGTCCAGCACTACGATGGCGATCACACTCATCACTCTCGGAACGTTCTTCAACTATAAAAACAATGGTTACGACGTGTCTCAATACGGATGGTTGCCTTTGGTCAGTTTCGTGTTTTTCATCATCGGGTTTGCTATCGGCTTCGGACCAATTCCGTGGTTGATGATGGGTGAAATTTTGCCAGGTAAATATAATAATTAATTATAAAACTCAACCAAGTATAAGTGCGATATTATATTATAATTATGATAACCTACTACTTATCAGTTAGGTTTTAAATTTTTTGTAAAGGCCTTGGTTCCTATCTATTTTTCAGAGATTAAGTAAAGCTTTGACCATATAAAATGTACTTAATATCTAACCTATTTTTTTTTTAATTTTGAACCAAATAGAACGCCTAAATAACTGATAAAAAAAATTCTATTACTATATTTTTATCAAATTTTCGCTAGAGCGCCCTTTTTCCACACACACGCGCCCAATACCAATATATAATTATGTCTATATATATTTAATAAATAATCTAACCGATCAAATTATGTTCTGATTTCAGCCAAAATCCGAGGCACGGCTGCTTCGTTGGCGACAGCTTTCAACTGGGCCTGCACATTCTTAGTCACCAAAACGTTCGCCGACTTATTGCGGGTCTTCGGCACAGACGGCACTTTTTGGATGTTTGGAGGCATCTGTCTGATGGGCCTGATATTCATCATATTCTGCGTACCCGAGACTCAGGGTAAGAGCTTAGAAGACATCGAACGCAACTTGACCGGTGTAGGTAAAGGCCCAGTCAGACAAGTAAGAAGGATGAGCTCGATAGCGCATCTAAAACCACTGCCGATGGCCATCTAAACGACAGGAAAAATAATAAAATTTTATTATGTATTAACTATAAAAGAAAATCGGCGTATATATATATATATATATATTATAATAATAATATTATACATCAATTTTTCTTCGGAACGTTTTCGGAAATTACAAAATATAAAATTCGCAAGCTTATATCCATGCGCGTACCTCTTAATATTTTACAATAAAATTTACGTTTTTATCATTACAACTTTTTAACTTTATAATTTGTAAATGTGCATAGACCATTTTAAAAACGCGTTAGACTGCACTGTTCTAAAGTGTTATTATATAATGGTGCTAAAATATTTCGGACAATAATTAATAAAATAAAAATGACTTTTTTTTAAATTTATATAATATTAACTATATATACATAAACTTAAAAAATACGATTACAAAAATGATATCGACGAAGGCCGTCTCTTATTGCGTTTCCACATTCCGAAGAGTAGGTGAAGTTCCAATTTTTTATATTAAATTATTATTATTATTATTCGTGCTGTGATAGTGACAGAGAATCCCCTCCCTCCTGCAGTGTTTAATAATGTTTACACCACGATACGCGTTTATAATATCTATAGATCAAATTCCGTTTTTTATGATCGAATCAATCCCTCCTCACAAACCCTTCAAGTTTTTTTATTCGACTTAAGAATTTAATAGTATGATACGTATATAATAAATATATATATATTATATAATTATAGTTGGGCACTCGTTATTGTACTTACAATTTAATACATTATTACACTATAATATTATATAAACCTATAATATATGTCGATACGCTTAAGCCACATTTTTATATAGGGGGAGGCCTTCAAGTCTGTGAAGGTGTTGTGTGTGTGTGTGTGTGTTTAGATTAACGTTTTTAATATTATTATTATTATTATTATTATGTAGGTGTAAAATACGTAATTACAACACTATGTATACCGTTTAATGGATCGGTGAACAAACGACGTTTTTAAGTGTTTTTTTTTAAACGATTTTTACATTGCAGTATACTTGGTACCTATATTTTTTCGTTTTTCCTATCCGTTATAAGTAAAACCACATATGATTCCATTTACAATATGTGTAATATAACGGATCGTGAAACCGAAAAATAAATAATTATTAAAAAACTGTGCATCGAGTTATAGCAAATTTAAAATAAAATATAATAACTGCGATGAAAGGACGATTTTTTTTACTAATATCAAAAAAAAAAAATAGTCATTCATTCGTAAAAAGCCATCCCATCGTGAGTGTGTACAACATAATAATATGATCGATATTAGGAAAACTGATATATATATACACACGCCTACAATGAGGGGTGGGTTATTACAAGTCGATAATAATATCGATACAATTTTTATAACGATTAGACTGTTTTTGATTTTTTTTTTTTTTAATCAATCTTATTATGATTGATATTATTATATAACATAATAATATCAATATTGAAAAGCCTCGCGTAAAAATCGTTTTTTTACCAAGTAAATATATTATTAACACAAATACTTACTGAAATCAACTTTAAAATCGATGTCGTTTTTTTTCCAATCAGGCGGGCAAACTTTGTGATTTTATTATTATTATTTTTTTTTTGTATTAAATTTAGTTACCAATATATTAAACTATATGAATTTTTTTTTTTTTGTTAGGACATTATTATTTATTAAAACAATATATAGATTCTTGGATGACATGTTATTTATTTCTAGATTTATTTAAATTATAATATAGATTTATATTTGTGTTTTGAGCTCAAATCACTCTGAAAAAAAAAATGTAGTACATTTATATTTATATTGTCAATTAAAAGAATAAAATAAAAGCAATAGATATTATTAGTTATTACTATTATTACTATCAGCTGTAAACCTATAGTTATTAGTTAATGAATTAACAACACATTCCATATTTTACGAAATTATTTAGTATATTATTATCAAAACATGTATGAAGTATGATTTTATTTTATTTTTTTTTTTAATTCGACGTATATTATTTCAATTTAAAAAAAAATAAAACATTTTTGTGGCTTAAGTACGTTTGTCGAAGATGCGTTAATTCATTATTATAATATATTTATTATTTAATATAATATACATTTTTAGAGACTTAAACTTTTTTTATGAAACGAACATACGATGAAATATTGTTTTATTTATTTTTGTATTACAAAATTATTTGAATGTTTAGTGTTTAAACATTGTTTAATTTATGTGTACAAATAAACATTATTTGTTAAACATATTTAACGTTTTTTTTTACTCCTCTCCATTTCATTAATCTACCTTATAATAAATTATCTACTTCTGTAGTGAAAATCTTATCATAGTGTCATGTACTCTTATCTAAACCTTATATAGATGTATATATATCAAATGCATAGAATTCAAAATTCTTAAGTGTTTGTTAAATAGTTATGTCATTACAATCGATATCGACAACTTAATGCGACAAGTCATGATGTAATGTGCAATATGTTTGTGCTAATGTTTTTTAAAAACAATGGTAAAATTTTATCTAAATCGATTTATATAAATATATATTTTTTTTTTTTAATGAAAATTATAGAAATATTTGTGTTTTTTTGTTTATATCATTGTCTTGTTGCGATTAAACGATAACTTTCCGTAATTTGATCTGTTTAAAAGTGTTTTATTGTGCACCGTGAATTTTTTCCTCGTAAATATATAACATCGCACTATATACACCGCGAAGGTACGTTCATAACTCGTCGTGTGGCGCACTTAAACGTCGTATTCCGTGTGTTAAATACGCGCATAGGTTACGTCATGTTGGTAACTCGTTACCGACAAGTCGATTGTATTGTAATATCGCAGAACAATATTGATTATATTCATCTCACGCGACACCGCGGCGAGTCGTGAACGCAGCCTTCGCTCGACTAAACTGACGGTCTGCTATAATAGACATCACACTAGCCGGGTGTTAGTGCACACCGACATATTATTAGATATACACTCGATGACCATTATATCATCAGTATAGGTTCACCGCCGCCGGTTGGGTTGGTGTTGGGTCGTTGGACGTTGTAATGTCGCACTGAAATTTATTACTATTGTCATGAAGGATATCCGTATATATTTTAATTCTCTCTTCCGGCCCACGGTTACCCCCCGAATTCTGAAACTGTTCGCCGATTTCTGTCCACGTTTCTCGTCCGCCGTCAGAGAGAGTATATATTCAAGGGCACCCACGTCCTGTTGTTGCTTCCCTCTGGAATTTCCAGACCTCTATGTCTGTATTATTGTTATACTCATGAACCGCACGACATTGATCGCGATGTCCATAGTATAATAATTAATATAGTATAAATGATTAGACGTTTTAATCTTTCTCCGAGCGAGATATTATCCCGCGGTTACGCCTATTGGTATAATATACAATTATTCAGTAAACTTACGACATTACAATTTTTATAATTGTAAACATTAAATTTCTTTTTTATGTTATTATTCCTCGCCCGTGATTCGACTTTCCTTCGGGTTTTCACTATAACGTATTTCTTTTCTTACGTTAACAAAACTTGCTTACAATAAATTATTCTCCATCCGATTCACACATGATTATAGTTTTTATTCAGTTTAAAGTAATTTTGATATTTACCATTAACAGCAGCATACACCTACCAACCTTTATTGTATTCTTGTAGAAACAAATAAAAATTTCAACAAACATATTCGGACTCTTTTTAAATCTGATTTCTTTCTGTTATAAAATATGCAATTGTCGTTTCAATGTGACCTGAAAATATTATTCAAGGTCCACTTTCCTGACTACGTAACTACTAAAACCACAAAAATCATTAAAACTCATTTTTTTTTTTTTTAATTATACAACAACGTAACTCCAAAAGAACAAATTCAAATGAATAAATTTATTTTGGTATATATTATAAACTGTGTTATTATAATAACAAATACAATAATACTCGTTTAATATTATGTGCATTATACAATGGTGCTGTTTAATATTCATAATTTACTTACACTTTATGTATACATATAATAATACTCTATGCGTTTATATTTTACTTCAAATAATAGATAATGTCACGAGCGTGCCATTATAAGTACGTACCTACCTATATATTATATTATACTCGTACCTTTAGAGTTTAGGTACACATAGGCACTGTATACATTATATTATTATTATTATTATTATTATTATTATATGATTATTATACAAATTAACTGAATACTTACCTGCACCTACGTGTGACCGAGGTGAATAAATTATTTTTTGGCGTAAAAACATGAAACAAAGTGTCAACTAAATGAAACAGTAATTGAAGCCCTTAAACACGTCGCATAGACAAGAGTGGATGAAAAACGAAAGAGAAATGTCATTGACGTGCGTGCATACTTAGGGTGGGTGTAGTACTGTATAGTGTGATTAAAAACGCAACCGTATTATATACGAATTCGTTCTGACGCCAACTAAACATAATTTTCTTTTAATTTAGAAAAACTAGTGCAAAACAATTTATAATATTTGAACTCTGAAGCCAATGAAGGAAAAATGACTGCAAGCGTCTAATTATTTTTCACTATTTCGTATTATTTTATACAACACAGGTACGTCACAATTGTTAAAATTCATAAAAATACTTTAAAAATTATCCATACATGAAAAGTCAGTGGGTCATCAATTTAAAAACGTTGAAGTTTCTTATAGAAGGCATTTTTTAGTGTTGTAAAAAAGTCGATACCTAGTTCCTAACGGTACAAGCCATAAATATAAATTTCAAATTACTTAGATTAAAATCGAAAAAATATGTGAAGAGAGTTTTTAAATTGTACACGAACGTTACCGCCGTTTTCATAAGCGTATAACATGATCGATACGTACAATATTTATGGATCTTTTTTTTCTATATTAGTTGAGTATACAAATAGCTCTTTATTATGGACTGTTCTTTAGCGTAAATTATCGAAATATACTACACTATACACTACTACATATACAAATGCAAAACTAAAAAAGTCTAAAACTAGACAATTCATAATTTTCATTTTCAAATATTTAAACGAACCAAATATACAGCCCAGAAACATACAATATTATCTAATTTAAATGGTATTTTAATTATTATCGTGGTATTTTTTTAATAGCCAAGGGTGTGGTACCTACGTGTAATTATATGCTTGATACGAAGGAACGCAAAAGTTATTTAAACAAAATTTAGTATTTATATATACGAACCTCGAAATAGTTATAAATATTATAACATATATAAGAAACATTTAAAAATAAAATATCAAATAGTTTAAGTTTATCTATCTACGTTATTAATTTTTTAACCACCTATTAGTTTTTATCAATTTAATAAAGATAATATTTTTGTAATATGTATTTGCAATACTATAGTATGCTTAAATAATATAGCAATATATATTTTATTACATTATATTATATTTTATATAAACTCAACAATAAGACAATACAACGTCGCCATCATAGGGATATCGTCCGTGTTCAAAGGGTTCTCGAACGGTCGAGTGGCTTACACGAGTACCTACTATTATATTACCTGCACTTTAGAATTTTAAGCACGTCGTGACAAAAATAATCTACGAGGGAGCGCTGCTTTTGACACCTTTTTTATCGGAGCTGAAATGCAAAAATTATACGGCACGGAACCTATAGGGTATTGTTGACGCTCGTATTATCAATAATATCGATATTATTATTATTATTTATTATCTGTATATTTCTTATATCGTATTTTTCCCACGTACTGGGTTTATGATATGTTTAAATAACTTTAGTGTGTGACAAACCATGTACGTATGTGAGTGTCAACTGTGTCTGCAACCATATGTGAAAATAAATGATTTAATATTATAGAAAATTAATAAATTCTTATATCCGAAAAAAATTTGTGATATGGTCCACTGTAAAATGTAAATATCCGTGATCATCGGGTACTGTCAGTGTGGTAAACTATGAGTCACGAAACATATAAGTTTTCAGTCACCAAACCTACCCTTTCCACTCACACGCACAACACGTTGCCGGCTCCAGAAATGTCTATAATATTGAAATTACAATTGAAAAATATCTATTTTATAAAGATTCTAAGCGGAGTCCTTGGTTTTACATTAATGTTTATTTTTGACAGTATTTTTGTGTTTGTTTTGGGCGATAATAGATAGTAGACGCGCATATTGAAATTGAGTTATTTTAGCAGCGGACTGTATTGCAACCAAAATTAAAATTTTCATTTGACATATGAGTCACTCGTAGTATTGTTGTCACACCTCTGAAATTGCATCTACCGACACAACGGTAATCAATAACGAATTGTTTTTATTGCTATTCTTGCTATATTCGCCAAACTGTGTCATAGGACAGCGCGGTATTACAGGTCCGTTACCCCGGGCCTCAGCACAGCCATGTTTGAAACTGAGTATAAAAATTATCCAGTATTATGTACTTTATTTTGTACAATTTTGTACAGTTTTGGTTGTACAACCAAAATAAAATTGTGTACACCTCCCCGAACATGAGAAAACGCGATTTCTCCGTGTCCGTTGCTGCGGTAATGTTACCGTGGCACTGCCAATGACCAGTTTTTATCAAATCAAAATAAAGTACATAATACTGAATAATTTTTATACTCAGTTCAAACATGGCAGTGCTGGGGTAGCGGATCTCGGTATTAACCCATATACCAGTTAGTGTTTGATATACGAGACAAAACAACCATATCTATATATATATATGAACCTGATTTGGACAGTAATTTTTTGGAACACTGTAACGAGTGGAAAAAAGCATTTAATGTCCTCTGTACGGAAAAAAATTCATATCCTTGTATCGACAATGACGCAAATAGAGCCTCTCCGGCTCTCCACCCGAAAAAACTCCTAGAACCCCATCGAAAAAATATGAATATATGTATATAATATATATTTAATGCATGTATTTATATGTATATAATATATGTCGAAATCAAGAATTATTATCTCTGTCTAAATGTATCTAAATGTACATTATCTGACATGCCTTCTCAAGCTGTTGGATTTTCAACCAACCGCCATTTTCTCTTCGTCGTCCGCGCAAGTACTCTTGATAATGAAGCGGCTAGTACGACTGTAACGAGTATGGTGCCAAAATATTCACAGCAAATCTCTATCAGAATATACAAACCCAAGTGACATTTTTTCTTCGCCATTCATAAAAATGTCAGTTTTTGAAAATAAAAATGAACTTCATACGTGTTTTATTATGATTCAACAACAACAACAAAAATATTAATTATTGGGTATATTAATTCATTTTAAACATTGATATTAATAATAATTAATAATATAAGTAGATACCTACGCATAATAATACGGAAAAGTATATTTGATGATTAAAAAGATGTATACCTACGTGAATTGACAATAAATTCATTAATTTATTTATTTATTAAAATTATAATATTCTATTTTAACGATTATATGGAAGTGAACGCAGTATTGTGACCGATCGAGTCAATGCGTTTGGTTACTTAAGTCCAAAGTAACGCGTCGATCAGTACTATTTTGTTGACCATTATCCACCACGTGCCGTCTTAAGTTGCAGTATCGCCAGTATCATATTATTTTCAGTTCAGTTTTTGATTAACCATCATCGGTAAATTTTTATGATCGGATAATAAAACCTATGCAACTGTACAGAAAAAAATATACATCCCCATGTGATTAACCTAACATGACCACGTGATTGTTTTATAATAAATAATAATGCTCTGTCGTACGTAATATTATGAGTAAATAATTAATTTATTTGTAGACAATATATGACTATATGAGAGATCCTTTTTTAGGTTTATACATAAAATTTATCTTTTTTAGACTGTATATAGAATATAACATCAAGTGAAAGAAAACTTAAAGCTTTTATTATTATATGACATTATTAAAATATATTCTCTACGGAGCAGATAATGTGAATAGTGATATAGGTACCTACTATAGTATATGTAATTATGTACTATACTTATTGAAATCAAAAAGCAATTTATTACTACAAATAAACTTTATTATTAACTTCTGTATTTTTTTTTTGTTTTATGTGTACTAATAAATATTTTACATTACACACAAAAAGTTAATAAGAAAAATAATTTACATATATCTTTTTTTTTGTAAAGTTTGTGTAAAAAATAGTCTTGTACTTTTGTTTTTACATGTATTGACTTGGCCAACGTAACCTACTACAATTTAATCATAATATTGTTTAATATTTTATAATAATCAATACTGTATTGTCATAAATCGTTTTAGCTAAGAATACCTGCTACGATTACTCCACGTTTATGATCGACAATTATCCATTTATGCGATAACTAATTTTTAACAAGTCTAAGTAGAACGTAAATAATTAGGAACATGCATTATTAACGCTATCTCAGGGTCACTAAATTAATGTCTATTTTAAAAAAAATAATATATTACACTATTGTTTTTATGATTTTTCAAACAACACGTTTATCTTATTTATACCAATACGATATGTTAGTTGAAAACATTGAGCTTAATTTATTTTTTGATTTCAGGTATTGTTTGAATAACTTGATTGGTTCGATTAACATTATATCATTTCCGACAAAATATCTGTATAGACTATACAAAATAAAGCATTAATGTTAAGATTTAACTAATGATGCTTATGTATAATAATTAATAATACTGCGATGCCATAACAAACTATGTCCTAGTTATTTATAATAGCTATGCAAAATAACTCATTATTTTTAAAATAAACACATTAATAGTTCCCTGCAGTATCAACTCATTTTTATTGTGTGGTATAGTACTCAATAAATGTTTAAAACCTTTTTTCGATATTATTATATTTGTTTAATGAATTTCAAATTCTACAATATTTCTAAAATAATTACTCTCTCATAAACAAGAAAATAGTAGTAAATAATCTTTTATAAATATTACAAAAAAATAAGTAACAAATTTAAAAACCTAAGTAACAATTTCATCTAAGTGAACACTTATATAAATATATAAAATACCTTATATTGCTATCAAACTCTATACTTATAAATGCGAAATACAAATAACGAACAAATGGCCAATCGTTTTTGAATAGTTCCGAGTTCTAAACAAATTATCATGTATATTGTAAAGAGGGTTAAAATATCTTAATTTATACATTTATTTAAATTGTATCCATTATTTATAAATACTAATTATCTTTTCTAAACTTAAGTAATTAATAAATTCTTTATTCGTTAGTTAATAAAAATTTTCAAGTAGCAATTATTTCTCTCTGTATACAATTTAAAAATAATTAAGATATAAGAGCCAACTGGGAAACCAACTTAAAAGGGTGTTATTAATATTTTTAATCAAAATGGTTGTCAAAAAAAAAATAGTTGATGCTTATTACTTTATATACTTATATATATATATACAATATAGTCTTTTATTTTACTCGCGGTATATATACTATAATATACCGTGATTTTACTAATACGTATTAAGAAATTTTAACACAGCCATTTTAAAATATAAAATTATAGTTGATATGGTTACAACTATTAGAGAGCCTAGATAATATTATTATCTATAGACTCTCTGGTTACAACCTTATAATATTTATTGTCCATATAGACTATAGTTAAAATAGATACTATATGAAAATATCAAAGATATCATATAAAAAGAAAAAAGTTACTGTATGCGGAAATAGTACAGAACGAAAAAAAACATAGATATAACTGTAAAACCAGTACAAAACACAGATTTTTTTAAGTTACTCCACTAATGAATTTTATTATATAGAAAGCGGAAAAATTGTCTGTAGTTTGATTATTATAGATATCAATGATATACTGAATGTTTATATCATCATAGAGTATAAAAGTTGAAAATATAAACTAAACTCAATATTTTCAGTAATAAACGGAATTTAACATGTTAAGATCATTCTATTTAATAATAAGCTAATTAAATGAACGTAGTATTATAGTGGGATATTAATATATCTTTTAGAGGTAATCACAAATTAAATTAATTTATCAGCTACTATCGTTTGAGGTGTATATATATCACGAGCGTATTACATTACGATATAAAACATTAAAACTAGAAAAGTCATAAAACGAACAAGAAATGACATTGACGAGTAGATATTTTTCTATAATATATATATATACATATATTATATATACTATTCAAGTAGTATGATATCTTATACATTTTATATAGGTTCTATATTTTGATAGGGAGTAATATATTTTCGAGAACAACGTCTCGTGACACGCGAAGGAAAAATACAACATTATTATAAGGTATTTGCTCAGACTAATATGACGGCATGAAACTTATTACTATATTAATAGCCAATTGATTTAAAAAGTGATAAGTATATTTGGAAAAAAAATAAAAACTTAAGTATAAGTTAAGACAAGTGATATATGCATTATGCCGTTTATATATTTAGTAAATACTAAATTATGAATATAAATACATAATAAATAATAAGGCTTAGCACTAATGAATTACAAATTTAAAGCTATAGTTATTAGTTACTTTTAAACAAGTTATATGCAACGAGTTACTTTTTTTAAAATAACTTCCAACTTAACGAGTTGAATTTTTTACTGTTATGTAAGTAATTACTATCCAGTTAATTAATTGTATAGTCACAATGTAAGAACATTTTTTTTTCAGATAATACTCGTATTACTAGATATGTATTTTTTTTCACAGACATTATTTTAGAAGTAATAAGATCTAATAATAATAACTTATTACTAATAAGATTTTTTATATTTTAAACTTAAAAAATAGAACAAAGATTAATGTTAGATAAAAATACAAAACACTACCAAGATATAATAATACAGTCTTGTGGTATACACATTTTACCAAGACAAATCTAACCAAGTAAAATTTGCATCATCCATATGTTAATGATGTTCAAATCTTATTCCGGACACGGGTATAACTTTAGTAGGTATAGCTATTTATCGCAATAAAACAGTAGTGTTGGAAAATGTACACAGGCAAATATTATATATTCATTCATATATTTTGTTCTCACTAATCATTGATTAATTTATGGTATTTTAACATTATATAATATCCATATCTGCGAATTTTTTTAATTTATATTCTTCTGCGTTTATATAAATACACCGTAAAATATTTATTAAATATTTATTATTTTGCAAGTTGATTTATTTATAGAAATTCGTATCCAAATTATAACATTCAATAAAATATTCATATTCATCTATTTTAATGTATTTTTATCTTTAATTAATTTCGGCGATTGCAAAATCAATGTAAAAATATGTTCGGAATCTCGTAATTAAAATTATTGTAGTACAACTCGTACAAGTCGACCAGAAAATGGACAGACAACGATGGTGTACGTTTAATTGCCTATCTATGATGCCCAGTATTATATTTATTAAATTATTGTTATTTAAATAATAAATATCACAAACACTGTTTAATATATCATACTTATATAAAAATATAAGGTATAATAAACATTTAAATTTACAAAAATAAACTAAACAATGTAATGACGTATATTATATTTTATATTTAGAATTTATGTTCCGTGCATTTTTCCTATAGCGATGGAGCAGTGTACCACTGTACTTGGTAAGTCAAACAGTGCTTAACGCTTTAATATTTTTTAATATTATTTGTGGTTACTGATTAACTTTTAAATAATCATCTTAAATCATCTTAAACTGTTATAGGTACTGTTACTAGGTTATACATTTATAAAATAAATGGAAATAAGCTAGTAAAGGATTGGAATAGTAAACTAAATAATTGCAATTGATAATAAATATCAAACCAAACAAATATTTGTGAAATGTAAAATGTATTATTAAATTTTGTCTATAATAGTTATAGACATAAGGCTAATAATATATTTCATTATTTAAGTACGCTAACGATTTATTATAGTGAAAACATAATTTAATAAAAATATAAGTAATATACTACTGTAAGGCTTTCCGTACAAGAGTTAGCGTGTTGCGCCTTCGACTGACCTGTTAATTACGTATTTACATATTTGCAATATAGTGTACCCTCACGTGGTACAGTGGTTATAAAACATTATATATTTATATTGTACTTTACGATTTTGTTTACAAATAAAAACGATCAAAGACGTTATCATTATTGCTACAAAGATAAGGATTATTGTGTTTATAGATAGGTACCTGTTAAAAATTATTAATATTCGTAAGTCATAAACCACGTACACACACGGATACCTATTATCTGTGTCGGAGAAGTAATAAAATTAATAGTACAGTACTTAACGTCTGTTCAGATACAATATATTATTATATCAGACACAATACAAACAACTATCGGTAAACAAATTGGGGATAAGGACTCCGTGGCGGCGTAGACTATTGTCGACGCGGCTATTGTCTATTAGTGATCTTAGTTTTTTGCTCGGTTTAAGCCGCTGTAATCGGGATTACACTGGTCGTAATAGTCTTGGAAGGTATTAAGATTGTCGTTTTGTACACAAAGCCTACGTACGAGGTACTACCTGTATAATAGCATAGTTATCTATAATGGCTCGAGTGATTAATCGGTGTCGTGTATGATGGTATACCTATCATATAATATTTATCACATTAAAATACGAATGCAGCAATACCGTTTCAGGGATGTCATTCTAGGCTGCAAAGGTCACGATTTCTTTTGCAGACTTTCGTGGGGGTTTCACTATTTTGCGATTTTGTCAAAACAACGAGCTAATAGTAATATTATACTACTTCAGTACTTCTATATTATAATATAATATAGGTAATTTATATTTAAAAATGTTATCTGATAAATGTGACTTTAAATTATGTAAAAAAAAATATAAATTATGCAAAACGTTAATACGTTTCGAAACAATGAGTGTTTATATTTTATAGTTTATACTGTTAAAATAATTAACCAGCATAATTTAGCGTTGTATTGATTATTATAAGCAGCGTGTAATTAATTAAATTATCTTTCAACCCAATGGCCTATGTTGCCAAGGGTCTTGATTTTTCCAATAAAAAAAAATATACATATATATATATATTCCTTTACTTACAACCACGATTTAAGATACATAGGTTACCCAATACCGTACAGAAATTGCCAACAAATTGGTCCCCAGAGTACAGCTTGCCGTTTATTACCAATCGTCGCAGCTGTTCAGCATAAAAAGAATTACAACTAGCGCTCTCAGTGTATGTATTATGAAATCTTAAATACATATTTTGGCGCCAAATTTGTGTATGGTTTTAAACCATTGGTTTAAAATATATTATTAGTTATGATACTTACTATATTTTCCTATAATAAATAAAATTAAAAATTATTTGAAAATCTTATTTTTAGTTTTATTCATTTGATATTAACGATGCGATGCTATCCAATATTATTATGTTACGAGTGTTATGACAGACCAGTAAATTTGGTGTCCTTCGAAATAATCAAATACATGGGAGAAAAAAATGGCATTATTTTAAGTAAAAAGCCTCAGGTATGTGCTCATTATTTTAAACTAAAAGATATTATTATTGAATAAAATATTAAATGAAAGTTCTATTCAACATTCGGTTAGTAATTAATTATAATCATTGTTTGAAAATAATTATTCTTAAGACGCCGCCACCTCACCTGCGTGTGTTGTTCTGTCATAATAATGTATTACATAGAAAATTTGCATTCAGCAGAATCCATTTTATGCTGATATTAGCTTTAATATTGAAGTAAATTTACCTATGATGAAACTTAAAGGTAAAAAATAAGAATATTATCTAGATTTTATAGGGAATCTCTTAGGCTTTATTTGATACTTTCAAGTGAGTTATAGCTAGATTCATTTTAAGAATCGCGGACGAAAAGTCCATAGACAAAAAGTCCATTTTAAAAAAAGTTGGACAAAAAGTCCGGGTTCAGTTTGTATAGTCGGACAAAAGGTCCGAGTACATTTTTGGGATCGGACAAAAAGTCCAAAAATTAATATTTATTTTAAATACTTAAAAATTTAAAAATGTTTATACACATGTTATATTATTATATTTTTGTATAACCAACAAAAATATAACGAAAATCTACTATAGTTAGTTATCTATACTAATGACAAATTTATATTTTTTTATTATAGGTTTATAGCTATTTTTTTTTTAGTTTTAGTTTAATTGATTTATTTATAAATAAAATAAAATTCATTGTTTGTTAAAATGTATTTAGTTACAAATAAATTTTAATATTATTGTTCCTAAGATATCGTGTGATTGTACTTATGTTAATATTTTTAAATACATGTATCTATTAAAATTAATTAAAATTAGCAAGTTACGAGCATTTTAAAGTTTTAATATTTTACATAACCATAACTCACTTAAAAATTAAGATATCAATAAAAGCTTTGTGAGATACCCTAGATAATATTCTTACCTTTAAATTTTATAATAGGTAAATTTACTCTAATATTAAAGCTAACATCACAAAATGTGTTCTGCTAAATGAAAATTGACTATGATTTACATAAGTAAGACAGAGACAACACATGCGGGTATAACGTCCTCTTAACTAATATATTATCTTAAATCGTGACTACAACAACGTAAACAATATAATACGATTAATACAAGTACACCCACACTCAATAGTTGATATGTAAAGTGAAATATTTCAACTTTCAAGGGATTATGATATGATTTACCTAATAGCCGCTTAACTAATAGGTAATGATTTTTATCGTCGAACCTTCCAATTAAAAATTATAAATTTATAATAAAAACAAATCCACCATAAATAATGATTTATAACAGAATTACAAAATAATATATTGGACAGATATAAAATAATACACTCGACAGTCGACTTTGGACTTATTTGGCACAAGGTTCGGTACACTAATCACATATAGGTAATAACATACCTAATAATATTTACGTTTTGATATTTTTGACTCAATAAAAGTTATTGAAAAATATTCGTTTAATGTAATACAAAATAGACTATTATATAATATTATAAATGATATTTCTAATATTTGTGACATATTATGTATAATATATTGAAAACAAATACATACATGTGAGTAGGTACATACAAGTATATATTCATGTATTATGTACGTAGTTTTTAATAAATATAATATTAAGATACCTACAGGGTTATGTATAATTATATAACATCATATATACACATACATACCAACATATCTACATATTATACATCTATACTCAACCCACGCGATAATCAAATAAATCGATTTATCGACACACGTGAACCTCACACAATATGTACTCGTGATCCTGGTAAATTTAATTTGTTTACGATTTATAGAATATTAAAAGTTTTCAAGGACAATAATATTACCTAAATTACCTATAATATAATGATTATAATAATGAATTGATGAATATAAATATTTTTTGAAAACTTCTTGATATTTTAATTTGTATTCAATATCGTATAGTACTTTATTTAAAAAATACAAAACTATTTAATAAAATTATGAAATTAATTCAATTAAAAAATTACTTAATATTAAATTTAAAAAAACTATAATAAAAGTGAAAACATCATGATTGCAGGGATCAGACGAGTAGAAAAAAAATATTATTATTATTATTTGGTTGACTCAACTAGAAGTCCAGAATCAATAGGCAATAGGTTCTTACCAATGTGTCCAACAAATATATATTCAGTCATATAACTGTTAACATTGGAATCACGACATAATAAATTGAATGCTAAAATATAAAGTTTGCATGTTGACTATAATCAAACTGTCTGTTGAGAATACAAAAAAAGTCACGTTATGATATTATTTATTATTCCGTATATAATTAGGTGCCTAAGTAGGTGTGTTTATTGTTTATATTATCATTTATCATTATTATTTATATTTATAGTCATAAACTATATCGTTATTAGTTTATTACTGTTATATGATCTGAACGATTTTGCAGTCTGCTTTATCATCATAAATATATTTTATCAAATAATTTATTATATGCATCTACATAGGAGTATATAAATTTTAATAATCATCAACTTCAATGGCGGTTACTTATAGCAAATTTAATCTAGGTAATTTTGTTAAATGAAAATCAAAAACTTTGAAGAATACTTTTTTTTAAATAATTGAGTAATACAAAAAAAAAATAACAAATACATACTTGTAAAATTGGTAAGCTTGATGGTTATCAAAAAGTTTAATTGTTTTCGCTTAGAATATTTTAATATCGTTACTATACAATGAATTATCATCGAATTCTAATTTAACGCATTCATACCTTCCTTTTTGTTGATGTATACTCAGTATAGGTACTCTCAAAGTCTCAAGGTGGATAAATATCCACCTTGGATACTCTAGTATGTTTATCACTTCTACGCGTGTCGCTATAGTGGTAAGATTATTTTTAAACTCGTCTAAATTTATTATTTATTAATTTATTTATTATTAAACGTAAATTTTATTAAATTTAATATATTCAAAATACATTTTCAAACTTAATTGTTTTTAAAATGAATCTCATGAACCTCACGATATTCCAACATTAGACAAGTTCTAAATATTCTAGTCTCGCTTTTCGTCGCGATTTAACAGACTTAAACTCAATTCTTAATGGTTTCCTGGATGTTTCCGAATTTTTCGTCGCTATACTCTTAGTCCCCTTATCATTCTTCAAAAATCAATCCATCAATCCTAATAGATAATAATTCTATGTATCTAGTCACAAAACTTCATATGGGCATAATCACACTGCATCGTATGCTCAAAGTTGAAAATAATAATAATTAATTCTTGGGCCACACATTTTTGTAAATATTTGCTCAATAATGCATGTCTGTTTTATACTCTTTTGGATCTCCCTTATAACAATTAATATTAATTACTACTTAGGTATGTGTTATGTATTCTATTCTATTGTACCATACTACAATAACTATTAACTACTACTATACCTTATTATTTATTACTATATCTATGTAATAGCTATAGGTATGTAAAATGCCACATGGCATTATATTACATTATAATAATAATATAATATATCACCAGCTAGGTAGGTATTGAGTTATTATTTAAATCTTTATTTATTTCTACGTTTATTTTTCTAAATCATCAATTTATTTATTTATTTATACTTCAACAAACAATTCATGTTTACAGATAAAAAAAATAAATAGTCATAAAACTCATAAAAATATAAAAATTATTTTTTTAGCCTCAATATAACGTCAAATAACTAATAAAATTAATTATTATTGTGTAATACTTACGAGATAGTGGCGTGTCCAGGAATTTTCAACGAGGAGGATATATGTTATATACATTTTTTAGTAATAATGTATTTAAATTAATTATGGTGATTCCTCATCATCCCCTCCAAAAAAAAAATTTTAAATAATATGTGATTAAATTTATCAGTGATAAATGCACTCGCTATGTTTTTTCAATATCAAACAAGCTTCGATTTATAAAGAAACATATATCATTTGTTGGTTCAACTTCAACAGAAGCATTACATTCTAACATGTCTAACTGAAATAAAGAAAAGCAAAACAACAAGAAAAACATTTATGATTAAAGCACTGTTTCACCTATTCTGCGGTAAATGCGATTAAAGCAAATAGCATTTATAACCACACGATTTTCACGAAAATTTTAGAAAACATGAATTATTTTTATTACCTAGGCAGCTAGGTACCTATGTATTATATATACAGGTTAAAGTAGCTGCTGATACGACTTATTGCCAACACTTTTTTATTGTATGACCCGCTTCTAAAAACGTGCAGATATAAAGGGTACCTAGGTAGTATTGGAAGCGGAATTCAATTTTTGTATTCTTGACTTTTTAATTTGTCTAGATCTTCTGGATATAACAAGTCTTGATAATAATTAAGACTAAGATTTATATACATTGAAATATGCACTAAAAATGAGTTTGGTATTACAACTGTTTAGTCACAAATAGTTAAAAATATCTTTTTCTATCGGTCTATCAAATGTAATATATTAGAAAACTCTTTAATATACTACCGAAGTTTTACATTAACATTTAATACTTTGTATTTTTTTCGTTTTAAATGACAAAAGTCAAAATCAATACAATTCACTAATAACATGTTCAAGTACCTATGCGACGCATTCACATACCTACATAAACGACGATGATTTTTTTAAAGTCAAAACTCATGCCAATTTTACTGTATAAATATTGACGATATTGTAGTTGTAAAATAATATTAAATACTAAATAGTAAATAGAATTTACTGTTTCGATTTGTAAATAACAGGAAGAGTACCAACCCACCTCCAAGTTACAATTTACAGGAGTACCTACCTGTAACTATAAGGTTTATGAGGACTCCTATATTTGTTTGTATACCGCGGTAGCTCCAACTTTGTCAATTTTGGGTTCAAAATACATGTTGGTAGATCAAAATTGCTTGAAAAAATTTCTTAATTCGAAAATGATATTAAAAATAGCGGTTGCCATTTAAAAAAATGAAGTTGTGTTGCGCATGAGCTAAATTCATGAGTTGAAAAAATTGTAAGTCATAGGAATTTATGATCCATTAGTCTAATTTAACACAAACAGGTTTAAAAGATATTTAAAGGGTATCTAATGAGTGATAGTGTACCGTGTTTTCTGAGACACACGGTATTCTATAACGATTGGTGACAATATATAAATTAAATGTACTAATGTACCCACTAACACTACTATCAGTACTATCCTTACTACCTACATGTATAATAAATTAAATAAACGGGTATTTTTTTTAATAGATAATATTATTATTTTTTTCATCGCCAACAGTGATGGCACTGCATGTTGCCACTGTTTAAAACATAGGTAAGTACCACAAAACGTGCATTTTATTTATGTACAGTTGAAATGTGCTATAATAATATGCAAAATAAAATAACCACTATTTGCTTCAACGTGACGTGATATTTAGACATGGGTAATAAACAAAAGCAGAATAATTCAGAAGTCGTAAAAACAAAACACGCTAATGTCGCTAATGCATAAATCTTAGCTCTAAATGCTCTAATAATAATCAACTGAACCTACATCGATATTAATATTATTATTTGCGTTCATAAAATTACTTTATCTGTTACCTTTTACCCAATAAATTAATAATAATCATCTAAATTCTTATCTAAACTATAATAAATTATAGTACCTAAATTGTACCTATTTATACAACACTTAAATACTTCCTCCATACCCCATTCATCACGTTTCAACTGTTAGAACAATGATTTATCTAATTATCTCACAGTCTCGCGTCACTGTTTTCTGTACCTACGTGGGGTGTGATGCAAACATTTTTTTGCCAATAACTAATTGTTAAACAGCTGATTTAAAAATGCTGATGCAAGTATTGAAATCAAAATCCTTTGACAAGTGACAACTGACGAGTAGTTTCTAAAACTAGTGGCCGATTTATCCCATTTCATGTAATACAAATAGATATTATAAAATATAAATATTTATGAGCATTGAACATTTGACCCCACTAAATAATAATACAGTTACAGTGCATACTACATAAACATGATATAGTTTAAGAAGATAACATTTTCAAACATTTGTCATTCAAAAATACAATAATGAACTGAGACTTGAACGAGTATGAAAAATTAAAAAGTAAAAATATTACTCAAAACATGAAGCTACATAAAGTAAGTAGACCTATACTATATTTCAGTATTCAATATGGTAATAATATAAAATTATATATTAAATGGAAATTGTTATTGGCGGGTGTCAAGTAGTAGCAGATTATCTTTTATAAGTATGTTACTGTTAAATTATGTTAATTTGATCAAATATTATTAAAATTAAGAAAACATATAATCTGCATCACATAAATAAAGTGACAATAATGAATAAGAAGTATTATTCAAAATTATTTAGAGGTAAAAAAATTTCTTGTTGAATTACTATACTTACAAATTATACAAACATAAAAAAAAAAAAAAAAAAAAACGGAAATAGAAATAGAAATAAATATATTTATCATTGTGTTGGTCAACATTTAAAATATAAGATGTAAATATTATATTTATTTTAAAAAATTAATTTGCACAACTAATATTCCATCGGTTTATTATTTACAAGATCCAGGTAAAAACAAAATGGGAACATAATTGACTAAAAAAAAAAAACATACAACGGTTTTATATTATATGAGTAAAAATACATTCAGACATTATTCATACATACATTCATAAAAAAAGAGAAATGGTTCCATACAAAAAAAATTATCAATAAAATATTATGAAACCAATAAAAATATTGGATCAGACACATTAATAACATGGCTCTTGTTTATACAATTTTAAAATTTTCATAGATTTCATATATGGTTAATTTTATACTTGGACTATTTACAAAATAATTGAACAATATAAACAATAGGTTTGATACAAGGTGATTTTGTACAATATTTGTACAAACACAAACGCATTGTTACAAATGTTTACTCCAAAACGTAATAATAATAATAATAATAATAATAATAATAATAATAACTAATAATAATTGAAAGTTAAAATATAAAAAAAAATAATAATAAAGTTGAGTCCGGCACAATGACTGAGTAGTAATGATGAGTTAATAAAGTGTACATGTACAGACTTGTCGGAATATTATGTTTTTTTTCTTCAAAATATCCTTTTCTTGGATATAATATCATACACAACACATTGACTGTAGAAAGCAATTACTACACGTGTTGTGCCATTCATATGCTATGCATTTAACTAGTTTTAAAATAACAATGATGTTGATACGGCACAACAGCTAAATAATTCACGTAGTATGTATGCTAACGTGTTGGAATGCATCGATTGATAACCAACAACCTTGATAGCTATAAAGATCTGTCCAAGTAAACATGTAACACGTTTAATGTGCGAGTACAAAACGTCTGCACAGACATCCCTGGTGCAATTATATATAATAATAATGTTGACAGTTTCACGCCACTAAAAAACCAATAGAATGCGCGTTTTAGTATACATAAATCATTGGGATCATGATTTCCAATTGTGTGCAGACGTAGGTGTTTGTGATGCAGACCGTGACTGGCCTTGTTGGGGCATCATCTCCATTAAATACTGTCGTTGCAAATCGACTGCCTGCCTTTGTAGTTCAGCAAGGTTTGCGGCTACTGCAGCAGCCGAATTCTTTCCACTAGCTTGTGCCATGGCAAGTTGGTATGGATACAGAAGTGGTGCAAACTGCAACATGGCAGCAGCTGGATGAGGTGATAACCCTCTGAGCATTTGTTGTTGAAGGGCAAGGTGAGCTGCAGCTGCCGCATTAAATTTACCGCCTGTCGGATCCGAAGGATGCATTTTGTGCGGTTGTGGAGGTGTTGGGTTACGTTTTGGTGCAGGCGCTGGCTTGGGCACGGACGGCATTGGTGGATTTATATGAATTGGATGAACTGGTGCTGGGGAAACTGAAGATGGCGGCGATGCTTGAGCCAACCTTTGTTCTATTTCTTGCTCCTGTTGAAGAGCTTTCACAAATGCAGTCTTCAGTCGATTTGTATGTTCTGCTTTGAGAGATTTCTTTACATTGCTGGTGACGCACAATTCACATATTATTTTAGATTCTTTATCTGCAAATGAATAAAACAATTGTATTATTTTTTTTTTAACATACATTTTACACTTAATAAAACACATACTTCTGGAAGGTTTTTCCAATTTCCAAACTGGTGTAAAGTTTGAATCACATTGTGAACACTTATATGGGTCTTTAGGTATACTGGCTTCGATCATTTCACCATTTGTTATGAAATCAACCACATGTTCCAATCCCAGTAAGTAAATAAATTCTGTGTTTGATGGATTTGGAATAAAATGCATTTCAGGTGGTGGAGGTTTGGGTGGTGGAATCTAATTGTTTCAATAAAATACATATTAAAATTCTGCAAGATGAAATTAAAAGTCAAATTAAATTATTTACTTGTAATAATGTTTTCTCCAGTTGTTTTCTAAGGGCCAATTTAGCAGCAGCTTGCCTCTGAGCAGGTGTTTGACCATCATCATTTCTCAAACGTTCCTAGAAATAATTAAAATTATTATAAATATATATATATAAAGTTTTTTTTTTTTTTTTGATGTGTGTACCGATTGGGAAGCATTGGAGGAATGGTGGTCTTTCATTACTCGTTCAAGTGTAATTGAAGGTGATGAATGTGTTGAATGTGTTGAATGTGCAGAATGTGATGATCGACCATTGGATGACCTCGGTAAATTTTGTAGTCCATTAGAAGGAGGTAATCTACTTGAACCCATCAAGGGATTTGAAGACATAGACTGGTGAGATTGATGGGCATTAGATCTTGACGATGATGGCTATAAAATAATTGTTAGTTGAAAAAATGTATTAAAACATCAAATATGTTTAAATTTACCAAGCGATTTAATGGGGGTGGTGGTGGTTTTGCATGATGAGGTACATGAGGCATTGGTGGTTGAGCTGACTTCCCAGTCGGCAATTGGGATGACAACAAATTAGAATGATCTTTAGTATGAGCTGCTTGAGGCGTGATGGTAACACTCTGAGCAATTTGGTTAATTTGTTGAGATTGTTGCAATTTCTTCAACAGCACCAATGTCATTTCTTCTGTTCGAAGATTTTCCTTTAAAACTCTGACAAGTTTTTCTCTTTCACTCACCTCTTCGGGCGGTGTAAAATCCTATAAATTGTTTTAAATTAATATGTTAATAAGAATAAATAATTTTACTAAAATGTTATACCTTAGGGGATGGTGGAAGTTCAAGTGGCATATCATCATCACTTTCCTCTGAAGAATCATTGCCAGTTGTTGTGAAACCATTAACCAAATGTCCATTCATATGGATATGAGCTTCATCTGGCTGATTACATTTTAAAGAAAGAGGTTCATCTCTTAATGATTGATTTGTACGACTGCTAAACATGAAAAATAAAAATAAAAATAGGTAATATAGATAAAAGTTTAGAGTAGTTCTTTAGTTTTATATTTTAATTAAAAGTTTTAAGCAGATAAAAATGAAATTTAAATATATACTGTACTATAAATATTAATATATTATTTAATATAATATTAGAAATAAAGAATGTTCTGGATGTAATGAATACTTGTTAACATCAAATGTATTACATAGATAAATATATCTGAATCATACCATCATATTTTAATTAGAACTTGCAGCTGAATAAAAATTAAGTTATAAAAACTATAAATGATGTATGCAATATCTTATATTACATATATTTACTAATAATAGTAAATATGTACTTAGAAAACAACAGAAATAAATAAAATTGTGTTAATTCATTATTATATACCCCAATATATGGTTATTTTTTTATGTTCCTTTTAATTATATAGGTATTATAACATCTATAATAAATTATCTGTACCTTGTTAGTTTAAAAAAATATAAAATACTACAATTTTTTTTTAATTACCTTGATATACTTAAATCGACGACATCGTCATCAATTTCCATTTGAGAAGCCATTATCTAAAACATTTAATAAAAAAATTAAATTTATTAGTCTAGGTCTTTCTTAATTATAAATTGCATTCATACATAATGAATACATAAAATTTTTTTGCATACATATAAATTATGAACATTGAGTTGATTGAATAGTTGACTATAATACTGATTAAGTACCTATTTCTTTATTATGAGTTATTAATCTAAAACTATTTAATAAAATTAACCTGAACTTATAGGCTTATATATTATATAATACACATACCTAATGTTATTATTAATGAACCAATAATTTCTTAAAATAGGTAGCAACCTACTTCAATAACTAATCGCATATCTACTTTATTCTAATTTTAAGCTAAAAATCAAATTTTTTGTTTGGGAAATTCTGTTAATTAATCCATAGTATTATAGAACTAATAATAGTTAGGTTTATCTATTTCATACTTAAATATATATATTCCTACCATTTTTCAAATTATGAGTTAGACAGTACCTATTAATGAACGCACATATTAATAATTGTATTATGCTTATAGGTCCATGAAAGACAATAATTATTTTGTTCAGCTAGTGATTTAGACAGTAAGTACTGAATAAAAAAAATAGCATGTACAAAAGAAGTAACATGGTTTTATATAGAAGCAATTAAAAATTGTTTTTAGTTTAAGCATATTTACGTGCCAATGACAGTATTTAGTACTGATATATACGATATATACTCCATAATTGTTATTAATTGAATAAGAGTCACAATTAAACTATATTGTTAATCAATAAACAACAATACTTTTTCACAAAGTATAATTAGTTATATCTATTAAAAATATATTAACAAAAACTTAAGTAAAAGAAGCCTAACTGAATTAAATATTTTAATGTTAAGTAAAATGTCTGTGTTGTATGTAAAGAAAAATAAATTTACAGAGTACATATACGATACAAAATCAGTTTAAATATTAAAAATAATAAGTTCCAATGCAAAAACAGTTCAATTTAGAAGTTAATTATCTTTCAAAAGAGTTATATATAATATTAATTTCATATGAAATGCATAGCTGTAAGTTACTAACAATAGGAATTCAGATACCAAAATTATTATTCCTTTGTTCATATCTAACATATATTTTGACAAATACAAAATAATACCTATCCACCATCCTAACTTTTATTGAATAATAAAAAATAAATAGAATAATCACTATCTAACTTACAACTAATAAAGGTAATGTATAAAAGTCCATGTAGCCAAGTACTTATAACAAACTTATTTAAATACCTAATTAATTATAAAAATGGATTTAAAATAATATATACATAAATATACAAGACATAGATTATAAATAATTGAAAATAGATGATATGATACAAATTAAGTTGATTAACTAAAATTTAGTTATATAACTATTTAGTTACTAAATAGTTATATCTAATAGGTAGGTAGCTATTTGACAGATGGGCATACAAAATAGAAGAAACTTAATACAAACAATAAAATATACCCGGAAATAAAGTAATTGCAATTAGGAAAGTATCTTACTAATCACAACATCAACAGAGATTGATAGCTTTTAAGTTAAACTTTTGATAAGAAACATTAGTGCACAATGGGCCTATAACAACTATAAAAACCTTGATTTAATTTTAAGTATATTATCTTCAAAACTATGGATAAAAAAAAAATATAGAATCAAGATTAGTTATAATAGAAAAAAATATAAATACCTTCATTTTTATGACCTATAGTTATTAGACAAAATAATTTTAAATTAAAATTGTTTTACATACTAATTATTCATCAGTTTCTATAGATGCGATTGGTTAACTAATGCCAAGATTTATCATTTAATATTACATTTTACAAGTTTTGATTCAGCGATGGAAGTAGTTATCTCTAATCAAATAGTCATAGACTAATAACTTTCAATATAACATTTGAAACAAACGTTTAAAGCACCAGATGAAATCATTTTAAAATGTCGTTCTTGTCTGTGCAACATGGGTAAACATGGAGACCAATATCTTGTTAGTCTGATCTCTTAGTAATCAGTCTGAAGATTTTGAGTTTTTGACCGTGTATAACTAAAATAGATGGCGACATACCATATGGACGACAGCCGAGAGAGGAGATAATGACTGGCGAAGATGTATGTGTGTGATCGGGAACTTGGAGACAGTCTATGGCCAGTTGGTCAGCTAAAGAAGTGCGAGTAAACCCAGAAGGAAAAAACTTTTGGTCCACGAACGAGCTTGTGTTACATATTATTATCACACGATTCGATTGCAGTCGAAATTATTCGGCGACAGGACCATCGTTTGGGCAAAACGTGCAGTGTGTATAGTGTATTCGTGTCAAGGTGACGGGAAAACGACAAACGCGGCGGCGGCCATGACGCAGGTACAAGACTTTTCGCCGTCAAGTTTTTTTACCACACACGCACGCACGCACGCACACAAACACACACACATAATTACTCTCACACACACACACACACACATACACGCGCGCGCACCGCGAACGAATAATAAATATTGACAAAAACGTAATGAAAATATCTAACGATTTCGGTTTTTGCAGAATACAACGAAAACAATAACAATAATAAGCAATAACAACAATAACAATAACAATAACAACAACGACGACAACATACTTACGCAGTAAGTCGTCGATCGGCGACGGCGGTGGCGGCGGCGATGGAAACAAAAGACGACGACGACGGTGTAATAATAATAAAACAATATTATCCGTAATCCGTTTTTCGGTCCGTTGTGTCCGGCTACGGCGACGGCTGTCGGCTACACGGCAAAATGTGATTCCGACATCACAACAACACTGTAACGACGGATCGTGATAACAGCGGCAGCGGCATCGTCGTCGACAACGTACTCGTTATTATTGTTGCAGTAGCGGCGGCCCGGTGGTCGTCATCGGCCATCGCGCCGTTGTGGCGCGACGACTACGGCACGAGCAACAGCAACGGATCGCGAGCGTCGCGCGGACCGCGAAGCCGAAAAAGCCACGGTCATCCGGACGACGGCGTCCCCTGCCGGGGGGGAGGGGGTCGCGGCGAAACGAAAAACAAGGGATCGGCGGACGGTCGTCCCTCGGTCCTGCGGCGATTTCGTATGGTATTTAATTATCGTTTATTGTTTTGTATATTTCGCGTAAACAGATACGTGACGGCGGCGGTGTCGGACGCCCGCGATTGATCGGCGATCGTCGTTTGAACAACGCTCGCGGTACGGAGCAACAGTGTACGGCGACAGCGGTCGCGCGTTCGACTTTAACACGGCGACGTTTGGCGACGCGAGATCGGACGGCGGAAATATCGGCGGGTCGGCCGAGAGATCGACTTCCCCAACGGTTCGACGGTAAAAAAAAAATTAAAACGTCGAGCCGGAGTCGTAGCACGTCACACACACACACTCGGCGAGCTCGGGTAATCCGGTAATGGCCGGATACGCGAAAATTAACGCGCGCACACACACACAAACGCGGACGTCGGATTCAATATGGCGCGTCGCGCGCGAGTTTGCGTGTGTGTGTGCGTATTATACGCTTATTAATGCGCGAGACCGTCGTGTGTGTGCGCGCGGGTTTGTGTTGGTGTGCGCGCGCGGCGTGCGTGCGTGCGACCGGCGCTGCCCGTGTGTTGTTTTTCCACCGATTCTTCTTCGTTTTCGTACACCGATCGGGCCCCCCATCCCCACCGCCGCCGCCGCCCCTGACTCTATCGTCGCGACCCGGCCGCCGCCGCCGCCGTGTGTATCAATGTCCCGCAGTCGGTCACACTCGTACACTCACACACGCGCAAACACCCATCTCGTCATTACGTACCGCGCGCGCCGCCGTCCCCAAACCGCCGGCGACCACCTCCAACGACGACGCTGCAGCTAACCCACCGTGGCCCGCGAGCTCCGCTGCCAAAGCCACACGCGACCTCCCCCGACCACCCGCCCCGCGACCAGCCGGCGCGCACACCCTTCCTTCACCGTCGTGTCGCGGTCCGTTATTATATTATTATTATTATTACTATTATATACACGTCAATGGTATTACATATTATAATATTATTATGGTATGTACGTGATGTTGTATGTATTATACCCGCTCCCCGGTATACCGCTAATGACGACGACTGCGGTAATGGTTAAACTGACGACGATGGCGACTAGTCCGCGTCGACTAATTCAATCGCCGTCTGCATGCACGATATATGTATCGACGACTACGACAACACTGTCGAGGTCCCGTCGGTGGTGGTTCGTGGTCTCTGCCAAAAATGAATTCCGTTCCGATTTTAATCACTTTTTTAAATATCAAATATTGAGATAACCGTCAAGAATCGTGATGTGTAATCCCGCCATCAATGATCATAATGTAATAGAAAATTAATAAGAAACCTAGGCGATGCATGGCAAATTAATATCCAAATTTTAACTAAAACCATAATTCGTCCGAGACCATAAGGTCTAAACCCGTCTTTCAACGCTACACCGTGCTTTATTTATAACGTATTCTGGTCACAATTTCCATATTAATTTAAAACGAACGTCGCTTCTATACTCGTACCAAAGATCAATAACACGAACAAATATATTATTAGATATGTCAGATGTGCATTCGGTTACGCCGTACGAAACGTTTTCGACAAGCAAAGACGGCGGTGAAAAAATAAACAGTAAAGATTGTAAACTGATGTTAAGGTTCTGGATACTCAAATTCTTGACAATAGTTGGAATTAATTGAAGATAGAATACATATTAGTATTTTCAATTAATGCTAATTCTTTGTTTGCGCTTTGAACGTGGAATAGTACTATTTAATATTTAGTAACATGTTATATGCAATGGCAAAAAAAAATTACATCTTTTTCACCGTTATCAGCCGGTCGGTAAGTCAATTCAAAGTTTACACCTTAAAGGAATTTATGTACAAATAAGTGCAATTACAATAATTATATCAACCGAGTACATTCGTACGTCATATCCAAGTGTGGATATATCAAGATAGGTACTGGTTGCCATTTGCCACACATAAGATCTAATCGAAACGAGTAGGAATTTTAAAAAAAAAAGTTAAAAAAGTTAAACGTAATAACACAATTATTTTTTATGAGCCTCTGAAGTTAACATTTTGCTGATATTGAAATATTCACCCGTCACCCCATAAAATAACGATTTATAATCAAAAAATAATTGTTGATACCTATTTTATTTTAAAAATATTGATCTCAAATATTTAAAGCATGGTTCACTGTTAATTAAATTATCATTTTCTGTATTCGATTAAATTCCTAATGTATTTATATTATTTTAAGTTATTTACATAGATTTGAAAAATTCAAATTGCACATATCTATAAATAAATATTTTTTAAAATTTTATCATATATTCATGTATAAAAAATAATAATATAAACTTTTGGTGAAAATATTTCAATTATCTATACGATCATTCAGTTTAGAATTATACAACGAAAAAATAAAATGATTTTGTCGAATTCCGGTTTTGCGTAAAAATTACCGTATTTTTTAATTTTTTTTTCCAGAATTTTAAAAAATATAGGGAAATGGGAATCTTATACCTTTGACTTCCTTCAGTACCAATTACAGTTGAAATTCAAACCATTTATATTGTCCTGAAAGGTTATGAGATGACAAACAAAAGAAATACATCAATATAAAATCAATATTTTCATAGCTCCACTCGGCATCTAAAAAAATTACTAAAAAAGCAGTACCGAACAAATTCATCTTATTTATTTATAGTTATAATAAAAAATAGATACAAATGATACAATGTTTTCAATAAAAATTAAATCAATTTTCCAATAAGTAATACTAATAGTAAAATAAATTATTCAATAGCAATCTCAAGAAACGTATCATGAAAAATATAGTAAAATTATAGCAATATTAAGATAACAGTCAGTCTTTTCGCTCAACTTCGTTTTTCAAAACCAACGATTTTTTATTGAATTCAAATTTAACGCATTCATAACAGTGACTTACTCAATGACGAGGTATACTCGGAACACTAACTATACTGCTAGTTACCTATACTTGTTCATTTTTTAAGCGTGTAGTTGTATATTTTATTGACGTTTTTACAAATTGAATCGAATATATTGCTTATGTTTTCTATAAACGTAAACTACTTCAAATCGAACTTTTTACTCATCTAATATTTCTAAGTACCGATGAGCTAAGTTTATATTTGTCATTTATGAAATTCTCACAAAACAATTATTTTTTTTTTTTATATGATGAACCAAATTAGGTTTTTTTTTAAATTAATTCTATTTGCTTGATTATTAACTCTGTGGACACTAAAATTCTTAACCTAAATCAGAATATAGGTATGCGTTGTGCCTTGTACAAATAAATTAAATTGATAAAATAGTTTTTGTACAGTTAATAAAATATTATTTTATATATTTTTTTTTACGAAAGTAAATTTCTCTTTTTTGGTGGGTCACTTTAATAGGTTTTTTTAGTACAAGTAATTAACAACAACATATTATATAAACAACATAAACATTCATATAAGTATTGCTAAGATGATTTATTTTCTTTCTGAACCATGCGCAATATAACAAATTAAAATCCAACAGAAACGATGTTTTGTTGTTAGCTTTATTACCTAGCTAATATTAGAATGACAAATGACCTAGCATCGAATTATTTTTTACAATAATTCAATTTTTCTACGGTGTATGAATATTTTCAAATTGAAATATTTGACATAATTATAATATATGTCAAATAATTTAACTAATTGAAGTACCTATTTTAAAATAACTCAAGTAAAAACTTAAGTAGATTCTCAAACTGAAGGTATATTTTTTATTTTAAATATTTTAGACTAAAATATACTTTTTATTTTTATAAATCAGGCGATGAAATAAAAAAATAATTGTGCAAGTTAATAAAAATATAATGGGACATTTTGACAACTTATCATAGTATGTATGGGTGATTATTTAAACTGCAGTGACTTATTATGATTATATACCATAACATAATTTGTTATTAGATTTAAAATGTCAATGTAATTGTATAAATAAAGATAATATGTATCCACTACCCACGCATTTACAATAATTATCGATGCTGGATGTAAAATCACAAACATTAAAATGGACATGGTATACAATCAATTGGCCGTATACATTTGGTCACGGTTAATTTTAATCTTTTAAAACATTTAAATACAAGAAACAAAATGATATTAATAATTGAAAAAATGTCTTATGAAGTAATAAAATAGCGATTTTTTTTTTTTTAGAATTTCTACTAAAGTTTACAAGTTTATGTATGCTGTAGCCAGTAGCCAATAACTTATTAGTTTATTACTAGTATAAGTACGTTGAAACTAATATCAAAAATGCCATACGTTTTTAAATTTTTAATAATACCCATCCGACAGCCTTTATATAGTTTTGTATACAATACGTATATAGTATGACGTTAAATATATATGACCATAATATATAGTATATATTAATATATTATATACACGGTCAAGGGAAATAGTTACCTTCTTATCATATAAAAAAAATACCTAGTTATAGATAATAATATATAATGATTAGCCCTCTGGTTTTGTTATTTTCTAGTTTAGTATTTTAAATTATATTTTTTTTATACCATTAAAATATTAAATTACATTTAAAGTAAAAAGAGGAAAAATTAGTTTGTTCTACAAAGACTAGACGCTTACTATTTTACACTAATGAAAAAAAAAAATGTAAATACAACAATTTAAAAGTATATGGATAATAATTTTATATCGAATTGAAAATTACGATAAACTATTGTCTTATAATTTACAGTAAGAATGAAGAAGTTATATTGATTGAAAATAGAAATTACAATCATTGTCCAGATATCAATCACACAAATCGAAATGAAAGAGTCAATGATAGAATAGAGTAAGTCCTTAAAAGTTAAAACATTAGATTTAGATTTAAAAACAATAACAATACAGTGGATTCCGCTTATTGTGGGCACCGGTTAATATGGGCATCCGCTTAATATGGTCAAAATGGTCTGGTCCCAATATAAATGTATAAGAACAAGGTTAAAAAAAGCTGCGTAATATGGGCAATTTTTAGTTTATCATAGTGTTAGAATATACACATATGTATTTAAAAACGATTAATTTAATCGGATTTCGTCATATCTATGAGATTGCGTTTATAGAAAGTAATAAAAAGCACTAGGTACCATTTAAATCTTAAAACCCTTTTCTGCATATTGTACCAAAAATGGCACAAATCAGTTTTTTGTAGTTTTTATTGTTGAAAATAAAGTTACAACATTACTACATATACGGACAGTTACATCTGCCTAGCAGTAAAATTGTAAACTTCAGATGAAAAATAAACGACTGAAAATATCATTGTTGTGCAAAGTGAAAAACTACCCACTTTATGTTACAACAATAACAATTTGATACTAATGATACTACCGATCTTTGGTAAAAAAAACCTAATTAAGTGCCAAAAATTAATCCTTAATCAACTTTTAAGGGTAGTTTCTCTTAAATATTTTTAAATATTTTTCCCATCCTCCTGGTGTTTTTTACGATATGTACATTTTTATCGGGAAAAATAAAAATTCATTCAAAAAGGGATTTTGTCGACTTTTTTTGATATTATAATTTTTATTTTTTTTAACAAATTTCTGTTTTTATGGGCAACCGCTTAATGTGGGCAAACAGGGTTGGTCCCAACGTGCCCACATTAAGCGGAATCCACTGTACATGCTATTGATTTTAAAATTTAAGCAATAAATCAATTTAAATTATAATATTTTTGGTGTCCAAATTAAAGAGGGTATTTTTTATAATGAACAATTTATATTATGATGGAGATATGTTTAAAAATGTGGATTTTTGAAATAATATAGTTAAGAGTTTAAGATCCTAATTTTGGTTTTGATTAACGAAAATTAAGCGCGTTAATTAATATTTTATTAATTATTGAACTTAGTGTCTTAGTGATAAGTTTTTGTGGGAAAATTCGTGGTATATAATGTTATTATACAAATGAAAATACGTTATCATACGTACTTTTATGAGGAAACATTGTTAGGAAAATTTGATCATAAAATGATATCCACGAAGTTGTCTAATCGATTAAAACCTTTATATGTACCAATAGCCAATATTTTTCAAATTAATTTCAAATAATTTAAAATCGGTTTTTAAAATTTACAATTCAATATTTGTTTAGTCCCTTCCCCTCTTCCACCATAAATTTGTTCAATCGAATCGAAAAAATGTATTATTGGAAAGAATCTAAGATTGTCTATTAAAATTTGAAACTGCTTTTATACAGTTCTAACTAACTTAACTAAAATAAATAATGTGGTTGAGGTGTTACACAATGGATTATTTAGTTTAATTTTAAATTCTATTCATCCAATTATTTGGTATTTCATTAACATGCTTAAAAAAAGGAAAAATAAAACCTCTGGAAATGTCTCGAATTACCGTTGGTGCGGACTGCAGAACCTTGTCACAAACTAAACAAATATAAATATCCAACTTTTTTAAAAGTGTTAATGTGTTTTACTACTTTACTAGTGATATATATTTATTATAATTGTTTAAATGTATACATTTATAAATATTTTATTACTTATATGAAATCATAATAAATATTTAATATATAATTAATATAATTGTGACTAATATCTATATGCGATCAATGATTATAATATGCGAGATGCGACCAATTTAACAAGTCATCATCAATAACCAATAGGTATAAAACGCGGCCAAATTTGTTATACAAATTAGTATAAACGTATATAATAAATACTTATTTTTAAAGTATACATACCCATTTTATAATTTTTTAATTATTATTCATAATCTGATTCAACGTTTATAATGTTATGGATTATATACTTCACTTAATGGCTATACCTATACTAAATGATTTATGTTATTATATAATCAAAATTAATTACATCATATCCACATGGCATATGGATACACAACTATACCTATATAAATTTTTAAACAAACATCACGAGGTTATCAAATCTCAACGCAACTATACGTTTTTAAACAATAAAACATAAATCTTTAATTCCAAGTTTGGACAAAACATAAAAAAAATGTACGTTACTTAAGAGCAGAAAAACTTAAAAACATATTATGTTGAATGACATTTTGAGGCTTACAATTAAAAATTATGGAGCTAAAGCGATAAGGACTATTACTCTAAAAATCTAGAACACTATCACTGTTAGGAGTATTGAACTATCGAATATAACTTTACTCATAAGCTATAAAGACATGTACATTTTATATTTTCTATGCAATCTATATTTTTTATTTTGGTTAAAAAACAAAGCACAATTTTCTTACAAGACATTTCAAAAAAAATTTATACACTTTTTATTATGTAAAAAAAAAGATACTTGGTATTTTAAAATTGTACATTATTTATATCATTTAAATTGTATTCACTTTAATGTCATCACTATATAATAATACATTAGTATGTTTTTCATCTCACGAGATATATGTATTTTAATAGTTTTATGAAGATTTATTCGTGGGTAATAGTTTACTTTCCGGAATTAAACCTACTAATAAGTTCTTTCGATGGTAAATATTCCGGGCCAAGTTCTGGGTTACCTGCGACTACAAGAGATCATGTTGTATAAGTCCATTTCTACGGGGCAACTTCAGATTTATCTAAAGGTCGTGACTCGTATGTAAGCTTTCCTTGGTGCTGGGTATTATATATAGGTATCTTATAATTATATATATTATTATCCTCTATTCTGCCATAAAATATGTATATATTACTATATAGAATCTATATCTATATTACATTATGGATACTTATAAATTAGTAGTAGATATTTTAGTAGCTCATATCGATTTATAATATCGGATATTATATTTTTTATATTTATTGAGTTAATAAAATATTTTATTCGCAAAACCGTTTTCCGATTCATTTAAAATAATTGCTATATAACAATGAGAGTCAAAAATTAACACACGTTTTTAAGAAAATAATCTGGGAAATGTATATGAACTATAAAATAGGTATCCTTATCTTTATAATAATATATTTATATTGTCCTCAAATATTTTAAAAGTTTGATAATTTTCTTATTTATTAGTTATTAATGATCGCCTATAGTTTATATGTTGGCCATGCGTGACTACGATGCGGATCCATGAATTATATATATTAGGTAGGTCAATATTTTTTTTACCCCTCTGACAGTCCCTTTCAATTTGATCGCCCTTGTAAATAAAAACTTATTGTATTGAACTACGATTGTTTAATTATTCAATATTACTATTTAATTTTTATAAGAATTTTATAACGTTATTTTTAACTAAAAACTAGTTCAACTGTTAATAGTAATAACATAATAAGTTTTGCGAGTTTGCCTATTCATCGATTAGGTTGTATATTAAAATACGATAAGTCATTGCATACAAAACACGGTTCCGAGCTGAGCCAATGTGTCGGTCAATATGTCTAAAGGACTGAGGTCTGAGGATATTCATTTTATCCTATAATTTATTTATTTCAATAGGTATTACTGTATTAGGTATTATGGACTATGGAATTAATCATTTATTTTTATTAGTATATTATAATATACAATACAATACATATAACATATAGTACGCTAATTTAATAATATAGTAGGTTGAACTAATGTTTTCCAAAAAATTTCATATAAATTATATAAAATATTATGTAATAAATAATAATTATTATAATAATTTAAAAAGTTCCTATTATAATTAATATTTTTTTAATTAAAAACATCAACAAAATCATATAATGATTTTATTAAAAGCTGGTTTTGCGAAAACATTTTCAATATAATTTGTTTTGTGTTTTCCTCGATTCTTTCGAACAATGTATTAATGTTTACATAATAAGTATGTACAGACTTTTTTTTTTACTCAAAATTTACATGATAAGTTGTCGTATTCTAAATTCTTAAACAACTTAAACATTTCTCCAAAACATTCTAGTATAATAATATACATATTGTAATTTAATGTATAGTTACAACTAATTTCAAATTTATAATGATTAAAAAAATATTTTATTTATATTATAATCAACTTTCGTTTAATTGTATAAAATTAATTATATATAGTATGCTATTAAATATATGCTATAGAATAATATATATTAAAAAAGTTAGGTAATAATTATAAACTATAAATGTATAGGCACAATATTTCCCGTACAAAAATGTAATTATTTAAATTACGTACTACGTAATACCTAGTGGTTATAGATTTATAGTAGATATATGTAAATGTAAATGTAATACGAAATGAAAGCTTCGTAAAACAATTCTTGATTAAATATTAATTTATAGCTATATGATTTAATAATAATATATTTTGAGCTATTCTATATATAGCAGTATATCAGATAAATGATGATAAAGAAATCGTAGGAGTGGACACACGCTATGGCTATTTATTTTATTGTAATTTAAATATGAAACTCGTGAATCATGATAACTATATATATCTAAATAAATAATAGATTACATTTATTGAGGATTAAAATATTTAAAAACGTGCGTTTATGAAAAATTCTTACAAATAGGTATGTGTGTTGTGTCATAATAAATCGATGTTGTGAACAGCGCAATTATTATAGATAAGTATATTACTATATTAGATACTTTAATAAAGTGTAAAATACATGGTAATGCATTCAGATTTGTTAAGAATATTTGTTGAATCAATTACTATATAAGAAATGAATAATGAATAATGTATCAAAACGCCAACGGTTTCTTTTAGAGAAGGTATATGTATACGAAATTGGTAAAATATGAATTTAAGATTATGCACACCCAAATATACGTGTTTTTGTTACAGATTTTGCAGTTGCTTAATTTAACAATTTCAAAAATAGTATAGTCATACCTAGCTGTATTATTTTAAATTTTAAAACCTTACAAATCGAATATATTTGTTTGAATAGAAGATTATTATATTATTAAATTCCAAATAACAGATATTGTATTTAATGTCAAGTATAATAGAAAAACTACTTTTGTGTTATATAAACTAATTATTGTTTTACTTATTTATATTTATTTTATTATGATATTATGTAATATATATACGTGTTACATATTAATAATATATTATTATACATAGTTCTATATGGTAAATAAGTAAGATGTAAGATGTATATGTTACATAATATTATAATTTAAATAAATACAAATTATACACATATATCCAAATGAAGCAACAGCTAGAACAACCGATATTTTTTATAACAAGTAAAATAAATAGATAATTTTTTTTTTTTTTACTTACATCCAAAGATAAATTATTAAATTATGTGTACCTACCAAATATTCATTTTTTTATGAATGTTTGAATTTTAAATATTGATAAAATTCTTCATAATCGCATAATATTTTGAAGACAACTAGACAACCAAACAGATTTTCTCCACTAACTACTAACATTCGTTTTACATCATATACAAAGACATATCCTTAAAATCAAATTTAACATGTCAATGCATATTATATACATTACAATGAGCTAATACGAGTTAAATATACTCAATACAGTCAATACACACACATACACGTATATAGCAAAGCAATTTCTCTGGTTTTTTAAACAGCAGGAATTGCTTTTTTTTTTACCACAGTGAAACCTCTTAATACTAAACGCTATAGGTCATTTAGATTCATCTACTATTCAGAAATGCCTGTTAAGAGAGGTTTTAATGTAAGTATATCTACATATATATCTAGGTTGTAAGTTATGAAACTTATATTTCTGATGGTCGGATTATTTGCAAAATTTTTAAAACTATTATTGTTTTATATTGTTTATAATTAGTTTTATTGGAGTTAGGACTTAAGCCATTTCATCATGTATTCCACTTTAATCGTTATAATGTACGTACTAGTATCTATAGCTATAGTTATGTTTATTAAAATGTATTGATGTATTAAATATTAAACAAATTATTACATTTAATAATGTCACATATGTATATACTGTATGTATACCTATACAAAGTATTTATATGTACTCATCAACTGTCATAGACATTTAAAAATACATATTGCATACAGATATTAATATATATTACTTATTCAGACATAGCGTTTTGACGGTTATATAATATAGTCGTCAAATGAACTTTTGTTGCATGGTTCATGATGATAAAATATGCTTTTTTATGGATAAAAATGAAATTTATCTACACAAAAATTTGTTCATTAATGTTATGATAAGAATTAATTGCATTGTGCATGATATACGATTATGATTATACATATAGGTATTAGGAGTAATAGAAAATCAAAATTTGACATTATTTTTTGCAATATTATATAGAAAAAACTACGGGTTTCTAATAACACCCCCGAAAATCTACTATTACGCCGTTGTCATTTGCTACGAAATCCATGACGTGATTATGATTGATATAATTATAATTCTTAGAATTTAAAATGATGCATATATAATTTATTCCTCTCCAGAAATGTGTATCTATGTGCACTGTCGCACTGCAGTATAGTTGCGTCATGCAAGAAAAATTTAATGCTGACTTATATATCCAATACTCGGTCAAAAAAATTAATCGTAATATATCGTAGATGTATAGATATATACTAAATTATACAGTGACAATAATAACATTATAGAATATAACTATTTATGCAACATGTTTGAAAGAACGCCATTTTTTCTAGAAATTGATAAAAAATTAAAGTAAAGCGATTGTTTGTCGAACACGAATGTTTTGATTGTACCAACTTTTGGTAACCATGAACACAATAAACAAGGTCAATTAGACGCAGCTCAATGTGGTGTTGTTATAGGTGTATGCGTTTATTTAACACCAAAAGATCGGTGTTATCGATAAAATTATGTAAAAAAAAATGCATTGGTGCCGATCCGTACCCAGAAATTTTAAACAGTGGGGGGATTATAGAAGTGTATTTAATATATAAATATAAGTTTTTTTACTATTTAGAAATTTTTGTCTTTTTAGGTTATTTTACGGTATTTTTTTTAAACAATTTTGGTCTAACTTACTTTAACAGACATTTTATTATTTTTTTTAAACAGACTGTGTAGATATAACTTTTCATAATTTGTAAGCACCTGGCTAAATAAAAATGATTTTTATTTAATTTTTAACCGAAATGTGAACATGGAATGTGTTTTTAATACCTATTATACTAAAACTTGATATTTTTAAAGTATATGTTTTATAAAATTGAATGCATACAAAATAAAAATGTATCTTTTTAATAAATTTATTTATATTTTAAGTTTAATTGTTCAGTATTTTAAATGCATTTTTAAAGGTTTTTACTCATTAGGTTTTACCAAATACAGTCAGGTCTTAAGAACTCGAATCTCAAATTGGATAAAAAAAATTGACTTAGGTAAATTTAATTTTAGAGTTATACAACTCAACTATAAGCTATAGCTAGGTAAACATTTCAAGGGACAAGAAAAAAATTAGTAATCATGGTTTTTAATAGTGATCAATGTTCGAGTTATCAGGATACGACCTTATAGTACTATTAGTACCTATACTAAATGATAAGACGATGAAATAATAGAATATATAATCATAGTTTATTGACATATACGGAATTGTAAAATTGTTTATACATACCTATAGATTTTAGAAAAAAGAGGGAGGTAGGTAACTGTTCTGCCGTATATTGACTGTCGAATATACATCGCCATTGAGTAAGTCACTGTATTAGTGTATATTATTACAGTGAATACATAACGTATGTGTTAAATTTGAATTCATTGATAAATCATTGCATAAAAAATAAGAATAATGATTCTGAGCGAAGACGGTCAACCCATATTATTAAGTATATTTTATGATATATTTATGTTGGTGTAAAAGTAATTTATTTTACTATTTAGTAATACGGTGTTGGCATTATAGGACATAGGTACATGGTATAAATAGGTTTAAAATAAATCTAAATATTTTTAAAATGCCATTACGTATAGGTAGTATTATATATTAATATATATCATACAAGTATTAACTTATGAAGATCCTTGTATTAAATTATCATGCTTCTTGACCTATAGTGAACATTTTTTTATCAATACCTACCTACAGGAAAAAAAAATTAAAAAAATTTGAATTTTTGCACAAAATCGATTTTATATTTTTGTTACAATTAAAAAATGATTAACTTTAGGAACTTATTTTATATATATATATATATATATAAGTAAGCATTTTATAGACATCATCAGATAAATTTCTAAATATTTTTGTTATTTTTGTGTTATTTCAAAACACTACAAATGTTCGTTTTATTTCCTTTTATTTATGTATGACTGTATGAGAACATTTTAGTTTATGACTTAGTGAGTAAAAAAGCTTAAAATTAATATATCGTCTCTCATATAAGTGTTTTAACTTTATTTCTGCCATCATAAAATTCCTCGCGTTACCAATCCATTAAACCAAATGTAATATCTTTTAACCGTTTATACAGATACTGCTATGGTATTTGTTAACCATTTATCCTTTTTTAAATAATCTATATTTCAAAAAAAATTATCATGTAAATATATCACTATATGTTAGAGTAGCTTATTATAAAAAATATTTCGGCAAAAACTTATTACATTTCAATCCCTTTAATAATCAAGAAAAATATTATCTGTAATCACTCATCTAATGTTAAAAAACTTATCGTCGATTGACGATTGGCCATTTATGTCATTAAAAAAAAGTTCTGTAAATAATTTTATTATTTTACTTTACATTTTCTTACCATATTATAAGTAAATTTAACAATAATATACTATTTTTAAAAATATAATATTTGTATTAATTTTTAACTGTTTCTATCTCTTTTCGATACATTATGTTTTATAGATTTGATTAAATATATTATTAATATTTATATTTTTTATCACACATTATATGTACTTACTAACTTTAATACGAACATCACTTAAAGAACTTGTTTGAATTAATAAAAATAAAAGAGTTATGTTAAACAAAATAAAATAAATATAAATTAACACAAATACCTATATATTTTTCTTACAAAAACTAAAAATCTCAATAATGCATTTTTTTTAATAAACATTTTAAGTTTAAATGTTGACAAAAACCGGATATTTAAAACGAAAAATAACAATGTAAATATTATTTTTTTATTATTCAAAAAATATTATTAGTAAGGACCTGAAACTTTTTAGTTTTTCCTCTACATAAATTATTATTTACAATGCACAGTTAAATTTTCAGACAATTAAAAAAAAAAAATTTAATTAATTTTAAGTTATTAAAACAACGAAGCTATTCATACCGTTCTATACTGTCTTATTGATTTGTACGTCAATAACAGCTATAGTCTGGTATTATAATAAATATAAATGCAATTTGATGATTGTCGCTGGAAACGGTTTGTACAACTTATCATTTATTACTATTAGATAAATAACTTACACATATCAATATAAATATAATATAATAAAACATCCTTTAAAAAAATAGATTCAGACGGGTTGAATGATAAAAATCATTTTTCCAGTACAACAGTTTATTATTGAATTCAAATTTAACACATCCCATCATCACACCATCACAGGCTACAGTGACTCATTCAATGACGAAGTACACTTAACACCTTTTATACGGCATATAGTAGAGAGGCTCCTTAGATTTTTTTTAATACTTCAGTTTTTTTATTGTTTTTAAAACCGCGAGTTTAGTAAAAAAAAAATAGTTGTAAAATAAAAACATATGTTGCAATATACTTATAATTTAATCATAATATAATTTTTGTATTTTACTAAATAGTGCATAATAAGAAATAATAAAAAATAAATATAATTGACAAATATAGAAAAAAAGTAATAATAATTGACTCATTAAAACTTGATTGCTTTTGTATACAAAAATTAAACAAAACAAGTATCTTTATGTCAGAATTTGAGATAAAAAAAATAAAACAACTAAAATACGGTATAAACATTATACTCTATAATATCTATACTTAGTATTTATAGAAAACTCGTACTTATCTAGTCATAATATTTGTGTTCAATTATAGGCATGACTGCATGAGGTAAAAAAACGGTGTAATTAAAATATCCTGTATCGGCTGTATCCAAAACAAATCATATTAATCTGTATACCAGAATACCTACAAATTACATATTTTTTTAAAATTGGAAAATTTCTGACACACTCACGTCTTATTTTATACTAGGTATAGAGTCAATCAGCCTATTATTAAGTTATTAAATTTAAAGGTAACAATATTCTCTATGATTTAGCGTTATTCATAAAAAAATTGCAATTAAAAAAATAACACAACACGCTTGACAATTAAAATACTGTAAAAAACTAATAATTTTCTTAGCTTTAAGTTTGATAGTATATCAATTGACTCTAATATTTAAGCTTTCAACACAGCATTATGGTTCTGCTAAACGTAGATTTGATGTGCACGGTTATAAGACGAAGACAAATGACAACAAATCATATCGGTATGTGTCATCATCTAAATATTACCTCTTATATACAAGCGGTTCGTTATTTTATTAAACTATACTCCTTATTTAAAATATCAATGAATAATACATGATGAGCACAAAATATAAAGATAGCAATGTTATTTATTCAGGGGGGAGGGGGGCGGATACCCAGGAGATGGCAACTGACAGCGTGCGAGTGCCGAGTAAGCTGTTAGGGATCGTTATCAACGATCACGAGACCTATAGGAGTAGTGGAGTATTACAGCATGTGCATGGCCACTGTTTCTGGTCATTTTACAGCCGAAACAGTCGAATCCAGAGTGGTGTACGCAGCAAGGTAACCCACCTGGCCATAATGTCACTAGCATGACTGCAGGAAATGAATGCCACAAACAGGGCGGTCGGGACTGATGTTGGAAAGGCCACCGCAAAGGAGAAGGTGCCCAGAGCTACGTCCACTATTCAGCTATAAAGAATAAAATATAGATAGTTTTTACCTTGATAAAATCGTTTGACATTTGTATGGAAAAATTATTATACCGTGCAAACAAATCTAGGTTTGTTGAATATTTTATGTGGTAAAGTCGATCAATAATAAACATGAACACAATTCAATACATAGGTTACGGAACGATTTTATCAAACATTTTCTATACCTACTTAGGCTTGAGCAGTTGAGCCATGTTATATTTTATGAGATGAATATCGAGAAAAGTTCAAAAAAAAATCAAATAAAACCGTTTATGAATTCACAGATTATCACATTTATTGAAAGTATTCGAGTTTAAACAGATACCTTACACCGGAGTTATACCGTTTCGTCCATCAAGGTGCCTTCTAAAATGTCGGGTTAATAAAATGGTTAGGTTTTAACTTTTAATAGTTACCTATATAATAAAAATTAGTGTACTTGTGTGTTGGTGTTACGATATGCTTGATGTTAGTTCTTACTTCTTATGAACAGTTTTCTTCAAAAATCAGCCTTCGCGTTTACCCCATTTTCACTCTAATTGGCTGATGGTAAATACTTACCTGGGGCTATCTATATGAATACAAAAATATAATTCAATTTTCAAATAGGTATACTTTACGCAATCATTGACCGCATAGCTTTCAAAATTGTATTCATATGAATAATACATATTGTACAATATACTTATATTACAATAATATGTATTACTTATAATTCGGTTCACAACATCCCATCATTAGGATATTATAATATATTAATATGATTAAAATGTATTGCCGTTAAAGTGTTAGGACGTTAGGTATATCATAGGCGTGTGTACGGTAGGGCCTCCCGCTGGACTGTGCCTCCAACAAAATAATGCCCGAATAGAAAAAAGTCGGTGTGAACCCTGCAGTGCCTACCAATAGATTTTGATTGATTGTTTTATATTTTTTAATTTTTTAATCTTGTAACATAAAAAATAAATGTTTCTTCATGTCTAAAAAAAATAGGTCTCACGATTTAAAAACTGTTGTGCCCCCTCGGCCACCAAATGCCTATGAGGTATATATATTATGTTTTAATAGAGGCTGGCAGTTCAAAACTTAAAATAAGTTGTTAACATATTTAATCTGTTAAGTCCTAATTGTTTGAATACGTCATTTCCAACACACGACGCGTTTCGCTCATTGATAGAATTATCATAATTATTTCAGAATGTGGACAAAATATTCTGGAAAGCTTGGGGTGGTAATTTTAAACGGATACTTATCAAATTGATATAAAAAGTACAGTGGATTCCGCTTATTGTGGGCACCGGTTAATATGGGCATCCGCTTAATATGGTCAAAATATAAATGTATAATAACAAGGTTAAAAAAAGCTACGTAATATGGGCGCTCGATTCGGTTTATGTGGGCAATTTTTAGTTTATCATAGTGTTAGAATATACACATATGTATTTAAAAACGATTAATTTAATCGGATTTCGTCATATCTATGAGATTGCGTTTATCGAAAGTAATAAAAAGTACTAGGTACCATTTAAATCTTAAAACCCTTTTCTGCATATTGTACCAAAAATGGCACAAATCAGTTTTTTGTAGTTTTTATTGTTGAAAATAAAGTTACAACATTACTACATATACGGACAGTTACATCTGCCTAGCAGTAAAATTGTAAACTTCAGATGACAAATAAACGACTGAAAATATTATTGTTGTGCAAAGTGAAAAACTACCCACTTTATGTTACAGCAATAACAATTTGATACTAATGATACTACCGATCTTTGGTAAAAAAAACCTAATTAAGTGCCAAAAATTAATCCTTAATCAACTTTTAAGGGTAGTTTCTCTTAAATATTTTTAAATATTTTTCCCATCCTCCTGGTGTTTTTTACAATATGTACATTTTTATCGGGAAAAATAAAAATTCATTCAAAAAGGGATTTTGTCGACTTTTTGATATTATAACTTTTTTTTTTTTTTAACCAATTTCTGTTTTTATGGGCAACCGCTTAATGTGGGCAAACAGGGTTGGTCCCAACGTGCCCACATTAAGCGGAATCCACTGTATAAAACACTAACAACTATGAATCTATGTTTAAATGAAAACACTAGAATGTTCAATTTGAATCGTAATACATTTTTTATTTTTTTTTCTATTTAACAATAATTTATAATGGATACATTTAAATTTGTAAATTATTTTTGAGTAATACAATGTGTTGATCACTTATATTATATCACGACCAACTTAACCATGAACCCATAAATATAAGTTTAATAAAAATTAACAATTATAGATCATATAAGACCAAGATCTAACACAGCAAAAATAAGATAAAATTAAATAATAATAATAAAATTAAAACTTAAATATTATAATAACATCAATAAAAATGAATTAACATTTTAGCATATGGTTAAACAACACTAATAATATTTTATCAAGTTTGTTTTAATTGATAATAATTATATTTTGATATTGAAGCAGTACAGTAGGTTACTACATTAATAAATATTTAATTAAACTAATAGTATTGGAAATTTGGTTTAATAAAAAAAAAAAATACACAAAACAGTTTTTAAACATAAATACAATTGTATAAGTGCACACTAAAATGTAATTTAATAGGATGATAGATAATTAAACATACAATATAGAAGTGACCAAATTCCAATAAAATATGATTTACAAGATATATTTAAATTATAATATAATATAATATTTTTATTACCTCCACATAGTTTTTTCACTGCATTTGTTATAAAAATTATTATTTATTTTTTGTCTGTTAACAACACATAATGTATAATATTATATGCAATATAATTAGCTAGATATAACAATAAACATAGGCATAAAAATTCATGAGTGAATACACAAATACATTTTTTTACCGTCATTAGGATACTAAGAGTACAGTACTTGACTGAAAGTAAACACTTTTAAACAATATTTTGGGTATTAATTGTCTATAAAGATAAAGGTTGTATACCTAATATATACTCATAAAGGTAATATAAATATAAGTGTATTTTAATCAACTATAATAGCCAATAGGCATACCTATTTAAAAATTTTAAATACAAAATAAAAATGATAATTTTTATTTCATTTTCTGACTATCAATTAATATATTTTAAAATCATAATATCAACATATAAAGTATAAATAAAATAAAATTATAATTAATTCACTAAAATCCAATATGAATGTTGGATAACAATATAATAAAAAGAAATAAAAGAAATTAAAAATCAGTGCGTATTTTTTTGTTTCAATGAGTTTTAGCTTGTTGAAAACAAAGGATTCTAATTTAAGATTTTGAGTATGTACTTTTAAAATTTTTGTTATCGATCACAGAATAAAAATGTTTTTATGATAACAAGTATAGTCTATCACGAATGTTTTTATCATATTCGTTCAGTCATAGTTTTGTTTGTGTTACTTGTGTTACTGTTGAAAAATATTCACACAAATACATTGTAACAAATTTAAACAATTAACATAACAATTGTTACAGTTCTTACTTCTTTTATAAAATGGTTATAGACAATTAACCTACATTAACAACATAAGAAATGATCTTTTTAAACATCACAGTCGTTTAGATCTTAATTAATCAAATATTTCTAAAATCACGTTCTTTTACATTTATGATATTATAATATATATATATATTTTAATAAACACATTTCAACAACAATATTATTTTAACAATATTAACAACTCTTTGATGGTCCGTTCTAGTTACGGCCAGTTCTAATTGCCTAAACACTATAATGTTGTACATATTTTAACAGATGTTATCACAGTCTAATCAGTAAAATGTGCTTTTTTGAGTTGCACTCGTCATATAAGTAGAACCACATAGTTATAAAGTTTGTGGTAGGAACACTTTTGCTAATTTAATACAATACAAATATTTTGTTTTTATAGTTATTGAAAACAAATGTTTTTTTTTTTTTTTTTTTAAAGCAATTAGATTGATCATTGCATAAAAAATTGATCTTGGTGGTATATTATTGAGTAAAAATACATATTGAAATTGACAGAAACTATCAGAATATTACAACTGTTTTATCATGTTAAATTTTTTATTAAGTATGTATGTAATAGAAAAATAAATGAAATAGTGTATAACATTGATATTGTAACATAATAATCAATAAATAAAGTAAATTAAAAATGTACCTTGGTAACTTTTAATAGTGTTTTTTATGGTTATTAGATTTTTAAATAACATTTTTTTCTTTAAATATAATTATTATACTTATTTAAATAAGTTTTCTTTTAACTGAACATTTCACATATCATAAAATTAGTGTAAAAAATATATAATATGTAATAAGTAAAAATTTAAATATGTTCTTTTATTAGATTATTAGTATTTTGTAAAGCAACTAAAAAATTATAAGGTGTTTTTTTTTTTAATTATTTCATATTATTTAAAAAAAACTTCTACTGTAAAAAAAAAAAAAACATTAAAAATGAATCAATAACAGAAAAATTGTTTACGATTGCCATGAATAATGGATATTAATAAAACAATGACTTAAAAAAAAAAAATTATTGATAAAAATAAAATAGGACTAGATTGAAATTGGTTTTTTTTTTTTAAACGATATCTATAATTTAACATTTTTGTTTTTAGAGTATATTAGGATGTGACAGTATAGTAATGATAAAGTATTTTTTTTCTATTAAAATTAAATTTTTTTTAAATACTTTAAATTTGTTAACTAATAAATTTTTGAATTATAATTCTAGATAAATACTTCCATATTACTTACACATTATTTGCAACAGTAATTTTTTAACTACACAACCACTATGTAAAATTATAGTTTGTTATTATTACATACTGTGAGTCATATTTCTAAGCAGATTTTTTTAAGTGTATATTTAGTTTTGTAAGTATGACCTTGTTTTTAAACTAATTTATTAATAATGACCACAAAAAATAATATATTATGTAAATGAAAGATTGGTATTTTAAGTTATTTTTGAGGTAAATATTAATTAATATCTAATTTTGTTGTTAAATCTTTTGAAATACATTGCAATATATAATGCGAATGACTTACAAATAAATTATTTTTATTTAAAGGTTTCCAATTTGTTTCCATCCAATTTGATACATCCTGAAAGTAATTAGAAAATATCATTTTTAATTTTTGTTATAATACAACTAATGTTTAACAATGTATAGCCTTAATAAAATATATGAAACATATTTATGAATCAAATGTGGATATTTTTTTTAAATGCCTAATAAGCTAATATTTTAACAATAATGATCTTATATTCTTATATAAAACTTAAGTTAACTCAAAAGTTAAATTTGTTAATTTTAGACCTAACCTTTTGGTCTTATTATGTGTAATATAGTTTTACATTCACCATATTTCTCCTATTACAACTACATAGTTAATACTAAGAGACCATCATAACAAATATTATTAAAGAACACTATGATCTGTGTTTTGCTAAAAAATTTTTTAGTTCATATTTTGATTTTCAAGAGTAAATAATAGTAAAAAGTATGTATTTTAAAATATTTATGGTTTATAAAAAAATTTTGAAAATAATAGATATAATATTTTGTGGTAAAATACAATTTTAACTTAATATTAACTATGAGCCACAAAAGAAAAAAAAACAACAAGCCACTTTGATACATCTGTGCAAGTTGTAAAACAGAGATGACTGATTTAATCGATAATTTTAATGAACGAGAACATATTTTGAAACAACAGAAAATATTGTCTACAGTAAAAATATTATATTATAAAATAAATAATACTTCAAAATTTTCATTAAAAAAAATATATATATTTCTATATCATTTAATTTTTTAAACATTTGATCAAACATTTTGCAAATCTGCAGTTGAAATAGAAAAAAATGAAATGTTTTCGCAGACATTACTCCACAGATACAACAAACACACATGGACTAAGTATATAAGCCTAAAAGTACCTACCGATACTAATAAGGTAAAGGTAATAAATGATTACTAAACCTTAAAATTTAAATAATTAAGTTAGAATAATTAGTTGAATAAATTATAAATGATTTTAAATACTTACTAAAACAACTTCATCATAAATCATTTCGCTTTGTGGTTGTTGAAAGCAAATATCTTCTTCTAATAACTCATACCTCTTTAAATTAGAACCTCTCAGTCTTGCAATTCCACATACATCCACTGGTTCAATGAAATATCCTGAAATTATTGATTATCATTTACTAAATTTTAATGTAAACATTTTGAAGATTGTTTAAAGACAATTTTGATCAAGGTTTAAATTCTAGACTAAATATTTTGGCATAATTTGTAACAGTAGAATAAAGACTTGCATGGGCCGGACTAAGGGTCCGGAATTGGCCCGGCCCGGATAGCTTTAGGGCCGAGCCAGAATTTTTTTGGACAAAAATTAACGAGCCAGATTTAAATGCAATTAAAGCCAGGCTGGACCGGGCTTCTATGAAAAATGGAGAATTATTCTTCAAATTTAGTCGTAATATTTATTATTTAATTTTTTATTCAAAGGACTTAATGTATAAATAATAAAGTGATATTTGATATTGAAGAATTTTTATATACCAATTATATTAAATGTTTTAATTATAAATATGTTGTTATAACTTATAAGTGAATTATAGTTATTGTTTATGAATACAATATTAAAAAAAAAAAACCATAAAAAATTGACCTATCGGGCCGAGCCGGACTTACAACAAATGGTTTGCGGGCCGGGCTAAGCTTAACTTAAAAAATTACCGGGCTGAAAATTATTGGCCCGTGCAGACCTCTACTGTAAAACTTGATATATCATTAAATTGTATTATCATCAACTACTATACTAATAATTTCACTAATTTACCCAATACAACAAGTTCTGTAATTTTGCTGCAAACCCATGACAATATTATCAACGGATTAGTTTCAATATCATCTGGAGATGGTTCAAGATGCCAATGTCCTTTAAGTAAGCCAGCAGGGTTCATTGATTGTTCGTCAACCCAAATTAATGATTGAAAAGTATTTCTATAGTCCACTAATCTATGTAATACTTCAACATTTATCTACAGATTTATAACATATAGAAAATAATTTCATTATACTTAAGTTGTTAGTAGTTAAAATTAATATAATAGTATAATCAGGTGCGGATCCAAGAGGGGGGGCAATAGGCCAAGGCCCCCCTGTAGACTCTGTCACACAGGTAAATTTTAGGATGTTTGTTTTTGGCAGCCGATAATATACGACATTCACATGGTATACCCCCCACCCCCACTAATAAATATGTTATGGATCCGCGCCTGAGAATAATGTTAAAAAAATGTAGATTAATTAACTTACCACATTACAAAAAAGAACTTTGAGATGTGTTAATGGCATTGATGGACGAAGTAATTTAGTATGAAGATGTTTAGCAACAATATGACAGTTGATAATTGTTAATCTTAATTCAAGTTTAGGGCTATAATAACAAATATATTTAATTGTATTTACTAATAATAACTGAATAAAATGAACAGTTATAAGTAAATAATGTTCATAGTTACCAGTATTTTTTAATATCTGCCCAGATATCATCACTTATATCTATATCCAACTCATTATGAACATGTAAGACAAGGATTTCCAACTGAGACATTGAACATAATGCTGGAAGCAATTTGCACGTATTGGAATTTAGGTCTAAACTTAATTTCTAAAAGAAAAATTGTTTTATTATTAGATGAATAAAATAAAATACAATTAATTTGGGAGAAAAATAAAAAAACTGACCTTTAAATTGATTAGTGATGACATACTATCAAAGGTAGAATTAAAACATGTAGTTTTGCTCTCTTCATTAAAAATTGATGGTCCCAATCCAGCTAGTTCCAAACGTTGTAAGCTATCACAACTGTACTTAGATAGCATATGAATCAAAGCATTCCAATAGTAAAACATAAAATATCCAAAACTAAACCCTTCGATGTTTCCTTTCTGCACAACATTGAGAATGGCAAACTCAAAATAGTTTTGAATTGACCACCTGTACTGAAATCTGATTAAATTTTGTGGTAAATAAAAACAGTAATTTTCAACTTTAAACCCTATATTTTTTTATGTCTATTTAAGATGGTCAGTTACTCACATTTCATCCTTTGACAGCTCACAGTGGTTGAGCTCAATATCAACGTTCCTCAACAGTTCATTGCCCATTAATGCCTTGATTACAGATGAAGCCAATTCAAAGCACTGCGTGCTCCGGGAATCAAATGCAAGGTGGATGTCACGTACCAACGTCACTAGATTCTTATTGGCATGCTTCACTTTTGACTTGACTTCAGCATACGAAGTTCCAGCAGATGATATGTCTAACACCAGACTGTGCCAGAACTGTGGATGGTACAAGGCGGTTCTCCAGTGTTTGCAAGTGGACGAAGCAGCCACTCTGGATTCAGGTGATAGGTGAGTGAACACCTGATGGAGGGCCAGGCTGGGCAAAGAGTTCCAATCGACGGTTCCCATTTCGACGAGAAAAAATATATATATCGGGATAACAACACGACGCGCTACGGTTCACAGACATTTGACGAGTAACATTTTCGATTTCGGTTTCTGGAAATAGGAATATAATATGATGTACTTAGCTGTAACAGGTAGATATGTAGCCTCTTAGGAGCAACAATAACGATGTAAGATAATAATGTAAAAATACTGCACGGTGTTACAGTCTCAGAGTGTACTAAAAACTATGACACAAAGTTTGTGAATTTTTTCCTTTAATGTTTATAACAAATCAAACAAGTTGTTCTAGTCTGAAGACATTTTGATTTCCGAGTTTTGTCAACACTCAACAGCGAAGGGGACGAAATATAACGACACACCGACACCGTACCCGATCAACAGCTGCAGCTGTTATAAATTGTAAATCCTCATACTAAATACCAATGTGTATATACCAAATAGTAAATACTGTGGACCATATGACTAACAGTGCGTACGAGACACGTATGAAAAATATCGGAAAACCGTACAGCCAAACGGTTAATACGACTACTACCACACAACAATGCTACTACTAAATAATATTAATATTTCATTTCAGGCGCGTACACAAGGATGGGTTTAAGAGGACGCTATGTCCGCATGTGTTGTCTCCGTCTTATACACGCGTAACATAGTTAGAAACTGTTTTGCGCGGGACAACTTTACTCCCTCGATATTTATATCAAAATTACCAAAATTTTAAATCGCATTGAGAAGAACTTTACCTATGTTGTAGCGTTTTAATTTTTTTGATAGTGGTAACCAATAATTTTTGAAAACCTAAAGTTCTCGAACCGATAACCTTAATTGCATTCATGTATCAAAAAAATTAAAACGCTACGTCACAGGTAAAGTTCTTCTCAATGCGATTTAAAATTTTGGTAATTTTGATATAAATATCGAGGGAGTAAAGTTGTCCCGCGCAAAACAGTTTTTAACTATGTTACGCGTGTATAAGACGGAGACAACACATGTGGGTATAGCGTCCTCTTAAGCTTTAAGCCGTTAAAAAGATTCGACGTTCCCCTTTAAGAATTTCTGAAAAATTGTTATGTATGTTTTTATAAAGTTTATAATATTAGTTTAGAAAAATGGGGTTTCTGTCAATAAACTTTTTGTTATAAAAATGTACAACCTTAGCCCCCCTCTCCTGAACACGTACCCGTTTCTTTTTGTTTTTAATATTGTACAATTGTAAGTAGTAAAAAATAATCAGTTTAGACGTCTAATAGCAAATACACTGCATGTGTGGGTTTAGGGAGGGGAGCTCAAATAATAATTGCAAAAGTGATATGCAAAATTCCACATATTATAGTGAGTAGACCTAGGTAAACTCAGGGAGGGGCAAATGGGACAGTCGCCCCTCTCATGACCTTTTTTCCCTCAAATGATCGTAATTTATATAAGTACCAAGTAATTTGTGTGTATAATGTATGAAGTTCACCCCCTCTATAAAAGGGTCTGGGACGACCGTCAGGGTAAGCTAGCTTAGTTTTATAATTATTTGTAAGTCGTAAGAGGATGGCGCAGAACACTATTACTCACGCGGTCATGCACGACGTGTTATCTCGGTTTTACAAGTATAAAACACTAAAACATATCTACCTATCTATTTTGAATTTAGCAACACCAATTTTGTTTTCTTTTACAATTCTTCTTAGTTTAAATATTAGAGCGAATTGACCTATTGTTAAATTTGAGGGTATAAGGACATCGGGTATCTGTGCTTAAGCTTAATTCTTTTGATATTTTAATTATATCAAGTTATGCAAGTATGTACATTATTCATAGTAATAATAAAAATTTTCATCTCACTTAAAAATTAAAATATAGTAAAAATAACCATGTGAAAGCACAGATAGTTATTTTAATACGTTTAAGATTTATAATCGATCAATTCAAGGCCCCAGTGCAATAACCGAATACGTCCACATTTTTAAAAATCGTTTTTGATATAGAAATATTCAGAAAAAAATCTCTACCGATGAGTGCAAAAATTGAATAAGTCCAATGAATAGTATTGACTATTGAAATAAAATGATAAAACTGATTTTTAAATTTCTGTTGGGTTCAAAAACAGATGCCAGATGCGTCCAAAAACAAAATTGGACGTAGGTATTCGGTTATTGCGACCATTGAAAATGTAATTATCGTAATTGTTTTATAAATATCGTGAATATAAAATTCAAACCAAAGAGAGTTTAAGTAATGTATCTTATTCTGACTAAAAGAATAACACCAGGTTTTTGTGTATTCTGTGAATTCTTGGTTTTTTTTACCAATTTTATGTAACCCGTTATTGCACCAAGGCCTATAATTTCTCTATTATTAAAGCCTAAAGGTTATTGCACAAGATTTGAACCACTAAACACAAATTGCTGATGTAAGACGAAGTGTATGTGGCGTCCTCAACGTTGTAAGTTCATGTTTAGCGAAACCCATTTTTATGTACGTAGTACGTAGTTAGGGTTAATATTAGAGTGAATTAGCGGTTATAATATTAATTGTCAGACTTAAACTAACATTATAAATGTTTCAATTATGTTGGTTTCTACGATATTACCTACCTATTTCAATTATTAAGTGTGTTATGACTGTTATGAGTAATAAATATTACATTTTTAAAAGCTCATAAATAGTAATGCACTAATGACTATAATGCATTAAAAAGTGTAGGTTAAGTTATAGTTATATGTCCATAGTAACAATACCTATATTGGCTATATCACCTATGTCTACTTATATCTATATTTAAAACAATAAAACATTAAAATATGAATAATACATAACTACATAAGGTCGCACTCCCTACAGAATTGACAATTTATAGTACAAATATATTTACAAAATAAATAGGTACATATTTTAGTATATAATAGTATTATTTTAGTATTACACATTAACAAAATAACAATTAAATATATTTTTAACTATTATTAAAATTATTTTCATAGTTTATTATAATATCGTTACGAACTCGCGAATTGCCGCGATGTTATTATACGGATATATGGATAGCTATTATATAGGCCTATGCAACGCCGCGCGCGCAGCTTTTGCGACACAGTGAATCGCACATAAAAATACCGGTTTCCCGTAAAAACTGTATGTATAATATTAATATACCTTCGACTAATAATATCATCACGACGGCGCGACGGCTATAGAAGCTTATGATGATGTGCGGTGAATTTCGTCGCTCAAATCGGACGGTAACGACGCGCGACGTGTTAAATTCGGCATTATTTTTTTATCATTTTAATTTTTTGTGTGATGTATTATAATTCTTAAATGTTTTCATCGCACTCCCGTGCTAATATAAATTCTGATTAAAAATTACCACGTTTCATAACAATATCTTAAGACCTAATAAAATAAAACGTTTTCGTATTTACATAATTGAATATTTTGTTAAATAATATGTACTTTTTTATATTTAGCTATTCATATATTGACAAATGACATTAAAGACAATATTCATTATCATTATTATGTAAAAAATATGTTTAATCTACAGTAGCCAATAGGTAAATTCGTAAATTGTAATAAATAAGATAAAGTAGGTAAATGATTTATCATCTCTGTTATACAACCTATTATTATGGTGACTATAATAAGTTATATAGGGTATTGACTTTGACTCGTTCGTTTGTTTTTCTATTCAGTACTTTTATTTTTTTCTGATTAAAATTTTAAAATGTTTTTTAAATATTTTGTTTTTAATATATTTTTTGTTAATAATAACACTATAAATATTTATGTATTTAAATAATTTGATTTCTTCGTACAAATTAAATTAGTCATTTACAACTTAGTATAACATAGATATTTACCCCAATACTAATTTGATTTGCATTTGTAAAAGATTAAAAATCAAAAAATGTTAACTTGCAGGGAGGCCCATTGAATATTATTGTACTCGGATCTAGCCTGACCTACGTACAATTTACGTACTGAATACAAAATTATAAAAAAGCGCAATTTTGGGGACTTGGGGAGAGGCTAAGACCACCCCAAATAGTTTATATTTAAAATAATTTATAAGCATAATCACACGTGTAAATTATAATAGCCCCCCAAATTTATAATCCAAATTGCACCTATGAACTTATATCTATAGATTTTAATATTTTAGTCTTTAGATATATGGTATATATACTAGGTAGTACTTACGCGTATTTATTAGAATACAACACAATATGTCCACATCCAATTGAATTTACAAATTAGATTTAGGTTGTAGATGTACGTAGGTTGTAGATAATTGATTATCTATTATACAACATAGTATAATTTATAATGTTCATATCTTTATGAGGTCATAGTATAAGCAAGTACCTATAGGCTATTGTAGATGTCAGTACCTAACACAAATTAAAAATTCTAAAAAAAAAATTAAATAAACAAACGTGAAATTTTATTTTAAAAATTAAATGTAACTTATAACAATTAAAATTTAAAATTATACAGCAGTTGATTTATAGATAATTAAAATTTTGTTTAATACTTAATCATTATATTTGAATACTATTATTTTTTAGTATACCTAGAACATTTGATTTCTGACTGTCGAGTGTCGATACTTAGCTAAATATTATAAAAATGAATACTGAATTAAATTTTATGTGCCAACATCAAAGTAGTCATATCGCGTTTACAATATAAATATATTTATTTAATATTCAACAATTCATAAACATATTTACTAGTTTACCACTTTTTTCATACTATTATAACGTAATCGTTGAATGTTTAACGTTATGTAATAATTTATTATCATTATAATTATCCATGTTATGGGTATATAGACATAATAATATAGTCATATAGAATTACCTTTTAGCTTCTATAGTGTACCTATACTTTATAGGCACTAATATTGTTATTTGTTTTCATAAACTATGGTTTATATCGTGCATGATATAATCATTACACGAACATTTAAAATTTATAAAAATATACTCAATATAATAACATATTGTGTCATTATACATTTAAAATCGTAATCGCTAGCTTATTTATACACATACAGTCTTCATAAATTCCTAATAGTTTTAAATTTTAATAGGTAACTTAGGTACTACGTACCTATAATATAGCTGTGAGCCAAATGCTTGGGTATTAGCGATTACCTATTTTCTCTGTAATTAATATTATAAGTAGCTGGCAATAGACAATATATTTATATTTAGGTAACTCATAATAAGTATCTATGTATTGTTTAAACCAGCGGTTTCTAATCTTTTTAGTTGTGCGGATCACCTATAATTTTGTAAAAAAAATATTTGAGGCCCACTATAATGACTAATAGCCCACCTATATATGTATGGATATAATATATAATATGCGTCAGTCGTTAGAAATAGAAGAATTTAAAAAACGATTGTTTATCAAGAAAAAACTTTGTTCAACTAATCACAAGTAAAGGTTAAGCAATTTAATGAGATTTCGACATTGATTGACCCTCATCATGAGAGACTCGATTTTCTGGATTAAAACGGGATAATCTTAGTCTTAATAATCACACAATGTTAGTAAGTTCCTATACTTATATTTTTTAAATAACTGTGTAGTACATTTTAGTTATTATTATATATTTTAAAATTATGCGTTAGTGACATCATTGTATGGTCCACTGCCCAGTTCCACGTTGTCCGCGGCCCAAGTATTGGGAATCGCTAGTTTAAACAGTGTTCAAACGGAGTTTATACATATAATATTATTATAATTGAAGAAAATGAAAACAATCACAGATACCACGAGAATATTTGAATACAATAAACAAATAGGTATACCGAATACAACTATACAATACTCAACAACACGCGATTATAACAAGTAACAACATAATATTGTAAATACATACTTATATAGTTACATGATATTTACCTAATTATTTAAATCTTAGTCAATAACACTAATCGCTATATTATTATATTTACAATTTACGCATTAAAGTATTGAATGGTATTATTTAATGAAATAACAATAATTACCATTTTTTTTAAACAATACAAATTATAGGAGATTTATAAATTAAAAAAAGAGCAATAAAATGCATATAATAGTTACTTATAAATATGTAAGTGATGGTGTTTAATAATTTAATATGTCTTGTGCCGTTGTGACTGTATAGAATTGGCATTTAAATATCTCATAGTTGATCGATTCTAATACTATTGTTTATTATATAGGTATAGTTTTATTTCATTGTACTTGTACGTAACAAATTAATGCGCATATGTCATACGATTCACTCGATTCAGTTGAATCTGAGTCACTATGTAGGTAGAAAACAAGCCGCTAGCCGACGTCTTTGTATTACAACCGTGATTGAAAATTGTTTCAAGCCGTATAGGTTTAGTGGAACAATATCAACAATTTTAATCTCATGAGTTGAGAGCTCCCATGTTAAAGTATATGTATCGGTAATCGTTGTATATTAGGTACTTATTTATTTTTTAGTTTATTTAAATTCACATAAGTACATATGAGTGCTTGGCGTCTGGGCCCCACTGAGAGGACTCGTGTGTGGGCGCAGGAGTTCTAACTATTAAAACAAATAATAAAAAAGAAGATAATATATATTATATTAAAAAAATATATTTCTACTGTGCATACTTAATTCAAAATTAAATTATTTCACGTTGATAGAGGTAGATGAATACCATGTTATTTCTATAATATTATTAACTCGTCATCTGTAGATTCCAACAACCACCGCAAAAGGTTTTTTTGAACATATTGATGGGGACTGGGGACGTTTATTATATGCGATGGTGTTTTGTTACATAGTTTGGTTCCAATTATTTCGAAATGTCTACTATATACTATATAGATGCGTTTCTTGTGTTTACTCCGTGTAATATTGGTTGTAACAAATTATTGGTTTTTAAATATATAGTAGGTAGTGATTTTTAGGTAAATTTTTTGACTAGGTAGTACGTTTAGTTTTTTATATAAATTTGCTGTAGAATACAGTCGATCTTTATTGAGTAGTATTCTAATTATTTGATTTGGCATATTTTTAATTGTGATATAGACTATACAGTATTATCGAATGCACCGCCCCAGCCTATTATTCCATATGAGATTATTGATTCTACCAATATTAAATAAACCTGGCATAATTTTGGTAGTTCTAGAGTTTTGTTTAGATTTCTTAATATATCATTCATTTTTCTGAGTTTGTTTACTAAAGCATTAATTAAGTTCTTCCATCTTATGTTACTACTTATTTCAATTCCTAAATATTTAAAATGATGTTCTATATTTATTGATTCACAACAGCGGTTTTGTAATTTTAAACAATATTCACTATGAATTTTTATTTTTGTTTCCGTTGGTAGCATATATAATATTATACTAAGGAATGAGGAACAACGCATGTTTTTTTTAAATTTAGTAATAGATTATTTTTAGTCAACCATTTTTTTATTAGTTTTAAATCTGTTTGTATAATATTGAATATCTCACCCCAAGAGACCCTATGCTATATGTTCAGCATAACAGTATCATCTGCGTAGCAAATCAGTTTGCATTTTAAAGGAAGTAAGTGAATATCGTATAATTCTATATTGAAAAATATTGGAGATATAACCATTCCTTGTGGTAGGTACACGCATTTTACTAAACACATGGAACTAATAAACTCATTTATTTTAACACATTGTTTTCTTTTCTATTATGTAAGATGTATTATGTTTATGTATGACGAAAACCACTGTATAGCTTCATTGTGTAATCTTAATTCATTTAATTTTTGTAATAGTATATTATGATCAATAGTGTTAAATGCTTTTGCTAAGTCTAAATAGACTGTAGCGCATTTATTATTGTTATCTATAGAGATTTATAAATAAATTGCGTCATCGTAGCAATGGTTTGGTCTGTACTTTTACCTTTTGGCTTTTTGGATTGGTAATCATTGTTTATTAGGTGGGTACTTATGATCCTAGGTCATTTTGTACGGTCGGGTAAAAATTAAGACAGCAGAACGCGGACAGTTTGTACTATTATATACATAAAGTACATATAAAGTATAAACGAGTCGTTATAGCATCTATACAAAATGAAAATCTCCTTAAGAATTCATAAGAGACACAATTTCAATGCGAGTGAAAATAATAATAAACTATTAAATTTATGTAACCAGCATCAAAAAAAGAAAATAACAAATTTTTAAATACCTTACTTAGGTATATTATATTATACATAACATGTAATTTTTAACAATTTTTTTAATATTATTATTTATTTATATTTATATTGTATACATTATAGTAGTAAAAAAACTAATTATTTTGACTTGTTAATGTATATTATATTTTTTAACGTTTGTAATATTGACTTTTCATTCAATTTTTACATTTACATTAATTTACATTTTAATACGAGTATATACTTCTTTTGTATTTAATAGTACAAAGTGTCCGCATTTTGAAAATCTAAAATGAACATTTTTATCCAACCGTACAAAGTGTCCGCGTTAAGCGGTTTAAACAATAGACCGTATAAAGTGACCGTTTTCCAGGTACTTATATTCTATAGCTTAGGTAATTTGCGATTTGCTGTAACTTCAAAAACGGTCTGCCGTTTGATTAAAACGACAAAACTTCATCTTTCGGATTTCACAATGACAATATAAAATAGTTTTGTTCATGATATGTGTATAAGTGTATAGCTATAGAGCTAAGTATAAATAATTAGTAAATTACTTTTATATTTTTGGATTTGTTTTATTTTACCTCCGCCACTATGGCGTAATGCCTATAGAGCAGGTCACATTATGCGCAAGCCACTATCAATTATTCAGGCCAATCAATTTATAAAGTGGACTAAATTACTGCAATATACGCAAATATATACCCTGCGCGGTCCAAATGACACCACTGAACTGTATCTGTATATTTCAGATATTCCTGTACATCTGGAATTAACTGAGATATTCGTGTCGGATACCCGATACACGACATTAATCTATGGACATCCAGTCGCGGATTCGTGGTATAGTATGAAACAGCAGCTAGTAGATTACATTTATTCAATTTCGTCGAAATTTCAAAAAGTCCTAGAACAAAATAATAACGTACCTAGTTCATATTATGAATCAATAAAAAAGTGTTAAGTACCTACTTACAGGTAGTATTGGATACAATATAGAGATGCATAAACATTGTAAACTTTAGCAAAGTAAATTAACGTACCTACATTTTATGGGTTTTCTTACAAGAATATAGAATAATTATCTTACTAGATAATTTTTTTTAACTGTAGTTGTTAAAACCGAGTAACTCGTAAATCATAATTTTAAATTTTAGCATAATATTTATTATTATTATTATTATTATAAGTAGGTAGTCTTTAAGACTATACGACCTATACATTATATACATACGTGTTCACATTTGGTCTATTTACATATTTTGTAAATATAAGCACTCTATATATGTATCAATCGATATTCAACACGATTGTCACAATCAGTAGCATCGTAATTATAGTAGTCATCGTTTTACCTTATACATTTTAATAATTAAAAAGATAAAAATTTATAATGTCGATATTGAAGTTATACTGTCTTACCATAAATCATAGTTTTATTTTTATTGTATGAATTATTTTCGATTCTAAACGAATTGTAAGTAGTTTCTTAAATGTATAGGTACATAGAATAATACCACGTGGGCTGACATTATTCGTTGCCTTCAAAATATGGCGCGTAACAGTCTTAACAGTTTTAACTGTAGACGATGAACGACTGGGCATAGTGTCGTCCATCAAAACATTCAAAATCCGCGTGGATGAGTTCCATTTCGCGCCCCGTTCGTCGAATCGACGACTGTTGCTTTCAATACCAATACCACTCTCGCGAAGTCACCGGTGAACGAAGTGGATGCTGCCGTAGTGTGCCGATTGCCGAACACTTATTGTTATTGATGATCTTTAATTACCTATATATATATTATAATACACATGCGACACTATATGTCTAGTAGTGATGGTAACTGGTGATACACTGATATAATACGGTGGATGTCAGTAATAAAAAAATATCACGGGTGTAAACGAAATCAGTGGCGTAATTACCGGGGGAGATTAGGAAGATATATATCTCCCCTTGGCTCTCCTTTTTTAGCGTATATTTGTGTTTTTTTCCATTTATCGCTTTATCAGTAAGTCATAAAATACTGGCAGGATGTCTGGCATCGACAGTTTTAGTCATATCACCCTCTTCTATGAAATTCTAAGTACGCCACTGAACGAAATCTATATAAAACACCCGTCGCCCGGTAATTAGGTACGCTATACTTACTATAGTATACTCACAGTGCGCATTGCGCAAAATACCTAAACACAGGTGCGACAAACATAATATATTATTAATATGTGACTACGTAAGTAGGGCAAAGTGGTTATACCTGCTTGTCTCATTTTTCTTTATACCTTTGCAAACAAGATACATCAGTAGACGATTTCAAACGACTTACACAAAATACACGCGTGTTGTATGCCTGCATAGATAGTTATATTGAGAAATGTTTGTATTACATTATTACATAGGTGTAAATTTTAATTTTTTGCTAACATTATAGTATCATCTCCCCTCATAAATCACAACCGTAACCGGCGTAACCAGTAATCATATTACGTTTTTGCGAAGCACCTATAGGTATTATATTATTGTATTAAGTATTATAAGGTGTACCTAAAAGTTAAAAATGTTCATTAATATAAGATATAACAGCGTTCTGCGAATGCTTAAATGCAATCATGAGTTAAATGCACTTATTATTTTTGTCTAATTGTTTTGTAGTGGCGACTGTCATGTATACTGAGACTTCGCGTGATCAATCAGACACTTAATCTTTACACTTTTACAGCCATTTACAAACCGGCCGCGGTATATCTAAAAAAATATACAAATATTGAAATATGGCCATATGGGCAATAGGTATATGCCGGTATATTATCAAAATATATAAATGTGATATTATGTACAACTAAAAAGTAGGTAGGTACCTAGTTAAATCCTATGATGCAAATATAATGCGTAATAAAATTACAAAATATGCAACAATATTATATGCATAAACAAATTTAAAATGTGCAGTAAGTATAGGCTTTTATTAAGTATTTGATAAATAATAATATTAAGCTAATTAATTAGTATGCATAAAAAGATTATTTATTATATATTATATAAGACTATTTATTTTTTTTTTTAATAGCAATTAAATAGGTATTAGAAATATTATTTTCGATTACACACGATTTGTAAATGATAATCTTAACTTTTAAATTAATACATTTTTATTCAACAAATCATTTCTCGTTTGTAAATTAAAAAAGTGAGAAAAGAGGAAATAACTAATTTATTTAATAGGGGTGTATACAATTTGCAAATTATAATAAAGTATTTTTAATATAATAACAGAATATTCCTTAACCTTTCAAATAATATGACATCGATAATATGCAAAATATCATTTGGTCAATAGAATCAGTTTGATTTGAAAAGATTTTTTTAATTCCAGACTTTAGCCATGAAAAATACAAAATTTGTACGAGTAATGATAACAAAAATATATATATCTGCATAAATTCGTGAAAACATAAAAAAAGTTTTGCATTTATTTGCAATTGGTGATGTTTTGATGTCGATTGGTCTAAGTAGGGGGGGACTGGCTAAAAAAATTGAAAAATTGATAAAAAATATAAAAAAGATTTCGTCTTAAAGATAAAGTCGATCGGACAAAGTGGGAGGCTACGTGAATTTTGTCCCCCCCCAATATTGAATTTGATTTTACTTTAAACTGTATGATTTGCAATTGGACAAGCACGATTTTCAATGATATGGTGGTATTTTGAAATCGATTGGTACAAAGTTCATGTTTTGTAATATTATCGTCATCTTTTTATACAGACATATATTAATATTATAAAGGTTCGAGAGAGGTCAAATAAAATAACAATAAACTAAAATAACTAAATTATTATGTATTTGTTGTATCTTATTCTTACAAAAACGTTTTTAATTTTGTCTGATACAAATTTTTTTATCTATTTTTATCAAATGAACTAGCACCGAAGAAAAGGCCCGGATTAATTCAATCGTAGGCCCTAGTCAAAGCCGTAGCTGGAGGAGGGTCCAGTGATCCTGACCCTTCAAGATTTTTTTAAAAATAGAAATATTTTATGGTGATGAATAAAGTTAATTGACAATAAATTTTCAGTATTTATATTTAAAAAAAATGTTGACCCCCTCTCTGAAATTTTTTTCAGTAGCAGAATTGGCCCAAGGCACAGTGCTTTTAATTCCTATGTACTTATACAGCACTGCGGTGTCCAGTATTTAAATGGGTATAAAACCTTCTGTTTAGGAGAGGAACTATTGAATTTCGATGTTAATCCTTTAAAAACAAAAAAAAATCAAATCTAAATTTTTCTATGATAATAATTTTAAGAATTCTTAAAAACAATTAATTTTACTCCGTCTACAAATATATAGAAAATTAAATTGTTAAAACCATAAAAAAAAACTTATTTTACGCCAATTTGAATATTTCTTTATCCCTCGTATTTAAGTATTAAACAAGATAATTGTAACAAAAAAAATAGTAGGCCCAAAAATGTTCGTAGGCCTTAAGCACAGTGTCTATAGTGCCTATGCGCTAATACGGCCCTGCCGAAGAATGGTTACAAGTTAAGGATAATAATATTCTAACTAGATTAATGATTAGGTAGCTGATTTGGCAATGCTTTTCTGCTCTTAGATTTATTTAAAATTTAATTGCTTCTTGTGAATTGTATATTTTTAAAGCTCGTGATGACTTTTTCTATTGTGCTTAAGGCATTGATCAATTTTTCACTGGATTTAAAAATAATCCATCAAGTTGAAATTATAATTGGTTTTAGAAATTTTTAGTTTTAATGATTTTATATATTAATTATTAAATACTATTATAGTAAATACTTAATACAGTAAATATACGGTTTTGAATAAAAATAATCTAACACTATAATAAATTCCTGTTGTTTTTTAAATTGAGTAGATACATTGTTTATAAAGTGAGTTAAGATAATGGTTTTAAACATTATGAGTTAAATTTATTATTTGTTAACTATTAATTTTAACAACTTTGTGTTCACTTAATTTGAATTAATTATTTCGATTAACTTGTGTCCATCTTTGTATATTTAGATGTAATACAAGTTTACGAGTGGCACTGAATATAGTATTGTAGAATGGCTATATATTGTTTTCATAATCGTTAAATTTTTCCCATTATAACATTTTGCATGTCTCATCAGTTTTTTATTGCTTCTTACATATCATCAGTGTCTAATTGAATATTTGTTTATTTAAAATACTTCATCGTGTTAACAACTATGATCTACGTGTTTTATCGATGGCTGAGATAAACTATGTTTTACATTTCATATTTAACATACATATATTGTAATATAGCACTCTTTGAAAGAATGTAACATTTTCATTAAAAACTTTAAAATGTATTTCTATAATAATTGTTACTTAGTATATATAAATCAATAATAATATGTCTTTAGAATACCTGAAACTAATAATTTATAAAATAACCTATTGGCTGCTAATCGTCTAGTAAAAAAATGAATTTAATGAATTTATATATTAATAGATATACGTCATAATATTGTCAACAGTAAAATTAGTTATCTTATGTATTCAATAAAAACTTTTGTAAATAGTAATACGATAGCTTATCAATTATAGGTAAAAATGTAAAATAATCAAAATATGCATGTATAGGTATATTTAAAAAGTATAATATAATAATTGTATCAAGTTGCATTAATACTTAAAAAATATTGTCACATTCAATATGCATTTTAATTTGTTTTATAATATATATATTTCCAAATGTCATATTAAACACAAGAAAAAATATGTTACACTTTATATTTTTCTCATGTTATGTTTTCAGTTTTGACACTAGTAATATATAAATATATATATATAAAAAATACAATAATGAAACATTTTATTAAAATAACCAGTTAAATTAATAAGAAATATCGTGCTGAGAAAATCATTGAATTTAATACAATAAAATATTTAAATACTTATATGTAAGGCATACAATTTTTAGTTAATTTATCAAATCTTAATAGGATTATAAAGCTATCAATTTAGTTAAATAATATAATAAAAAAATTATATTAAATTTACCGTCTATTTTGATATCGATTATTTTGACCACGATTGAATCGATTGTTCCTATTATTTTCTCTCGACGTTCCTTGGTATGAGTCAGAATAAGTATTATTACTTTTATACGGATTTTTACCTTTATAATAATTGGAAGAATTTTGATGGTATTTATTATAAGAATCCTGTTGTTGCCCTTGATAATAATTATTACTTCGATTTTGTGAGTAAGGATCATTGTAATTATCTACTTGGTTAGCTGAATATGGATCAGGTTTTTCTGGAGATATATTGTATTCATTAGATAGCTCCTCAGAAGTATGATATTCATTAGATTCCTCTTGAGATATATTATATATATTTTGCGAGTCTTGAGATGCACTATATTTATTGGGTGGGTCTTGAGATAAATATTGATTAGATGAATCTTGAGATACATTGTATTTATTGGATGGCTCTAGTGATATATTGTAGGTATTAGGTTGTTCTTGTGGTATATTGTATTTACTGGGTTGTTCTTGCTTTTTATCATATTTTTTAAGCTGATCTTGTGATTGACTGTATTTATTAGGCTGTTCTTGTGGTTTGTCGTATTTATTAGGTTTTTCTTGAGGATTATTGTATTTATCAGTTTGATCTATTAAAAATGTAGTGGATGTAGATGGCTGTGGGGAATAATTAGCGTCATTTTTTTTAGCTGAATATGGATCTAAAGAATATGAAATGGTATGAGGTTCATTATTAGAATTTTTGTAAAATGATTGGTTAGGAGTGGTTTGCTTTGTATTGGTAGGTTCTAACCCATAATCAGATTTTATTTCTGGTAAAAATTGTTTTAAACTACTTAAAAGTTTTTGTTGCTCTTCAGTGATTTCAAAATTAACAGTCATGTTTTTCACATCTTCATCTTTCTGTTCACTAACTTTTTCTTTAACAGCCTTACAAACGTCTGATAGTTCATAATTATCATCATCTTCATCATCTTTAAACATAGAAGTAACTTCTTGTAAGTTAGATGGTCCCATATCAATGTACTTTCTCAATTTTTTCACTTCTTCTGGTTTTTTTTCTCCTAATTTTTTTAAATAAGTTATAAGTCCATCCTGTTCATCAGAATTCAAATCTCTGAAATTTTTTAATAAGTTAATTATATCGCCCTGTGATAGTTGATCTAAATTCATTTTGTCAACTTCTTCCTTCTTATTAACTTCTTCATAAGCAGTTTTTAATACATCTCCGCCGTTATTTATGTTTGCTAATAAGTTCTTAGCTCCTTGAATATTATCTCCAGACTGCGCCATACCCACAACAGCATTTATGAGAGTTTCTAAATCATTTTGTGACACATCCACTTTACCTTGTGCTAGTAATGCTTGAGTTATTTGCTGAGCAATAGCCATTTTATCAATAACACCAACTCCAGGCACTACAATTGGAGCAATTTTAGGTGTAAGTATAGGAGTGGATATAGGTATGGATGTAGGTGTAGAATTTAACATGCTTGATGTAGGTATAAACTTGGGTGCTAACTGCATCAATTTTTCAATGTTACGTATAGAAAACATGGTAGCATTTACTAAACTTCTTTTAACAACTCCTGCTAAAAGTTGTCCTTTAAGTTTTTCCTTCACTGTTTCAAACATCACACAGTTGTCTGGAGTTAACAGTTTAATTGATGATTTTGGTTCTATTTTTTCCATTACAAGACCTTTAGACAACAAATCAACTATTTTAGGTGCTAATAAACCTAATTGACTTTCCAATACGCTCAGTTGTCTCAACACAGTAATAACATTTAATGGATTTTCAATTTTAATTTTTTCCCTAGGTTTATTATGATCATTGATTTCATTTATTGAATCCTCTGAATCTGAATTAATAGGAGATGCCCCAGCAACTCTAGGCTTTCTATCGTTAGACGATTTATTAACTACAATATCAGAGTCTCTATCTAATACTTCAGATACTGGAATATTATGCCAACTATGTTTTAAATCTATTGATGACTTTTTATCTTTTAAGGGAGGAGAATCTCTGGAAGGAGATTCTGAAGAACTTTTATCCATATTAATATCACCTAGTATTTTATTTTTCAGTTTTTCCATCTTTTCATTAACTTCTTCATCGTGCATTTCCTGTGTGCGTTTACTCCATGAAAGGATCCACTCAGGTTTAAAATCATAAGTATTTGGATCTTTACCCTCCATTTGCAATTCTTTAAAACGTCGATTCCAAAACTTTTTCCATTCATCTGGATATAATGGATGTTTTTCAGGGTTTTTTTCATGATAACTTAACTTTTTCTCCATTTCAATTTTCATTTCTTCTACAGCTTTTTCATATTCTTGTATCAATCTTTTTCTTTTACTAGTATTCCTGAAAATCAAAACTTATTATAAACATGTATTTATATTATAATACTAACAAATTAATTTTATTGCAAATATAATTTATATTTATATCAGTTATATCCTAACCTTTCTTTTTGTGTATGATATTCAGTTGAATACATATCTGGAGAGTAGAACCTAGGTCTACTAGCCGGAGGGAATCTCATAAATGGTCTAGGGAAAGACATATAAGGTGCAGCATAAAACATTCTAGGATGCGGATGTCCTGAGACATAACCCGACATAGAGTGCATAGAATGTACATTTGGTGGAGGGGAAAGTTGTCTTCTGTAAGATTCATCTCTTTCTCTGCTTCTGCTTCTATAACGCCTTCTGGTATAAGACATAAATAAATATATACTGATAAACGCTTTTTTTTTTTTTTTTTTTGTAATAAATTACCGATGACTAGAATATTTATTATTACGGTTGTAGTAAGGTGAACGAGATCTTGATCGAGAATGTGAACGAGATCTCTGTCTAATCATTACAGGAGTTTTTGAACGGGTACGTGATTTATGACGATATGGACTTCTAGAGCGGTGATGTCTTCTAGGTGGTGATCTACGTCTTCTATCTTTGGATTCTCTACCTACAAATGAACAATAATTTATTAGAACTTGAAATATTTTATGTAAATTAATTATTTTATAATAATTGACAAATTTACTTGATACGCGTTTTCTTGGTCTAGATTCAGTATTTGTTTTAATATCAACAAATTCTATATCAGAATCACTGTCTTCTTTATCATTCTTTGAGCGTAGTTGGGATTTATTTACAGCAATTCTTGGATTTTTATTAAACGATCTAAAATTTATACATTTTTAGAATATTAATCAATTAAAAGTAATTAAAAGATGTAAAAATTATTTAATATAATTTTACTTACGTTTCAGCTTTAATAGCCTTTTGTTTTTCTTCTTCATCACGTTTATTTTTTTCAGTTATTTTTTTTAAAGGAACTTAAAATAAGTAATTCAAAATTAAAATATTAAACATTTAAAATGAAAATAATAAAGTTATGCTTAATGCTCAAATAATGATATTAAGGTAGTTAAACATTAAAAATTACTTACATTTTTCTTGCAATAATGAAGGATTTTCAACAAATTCTGATTTTATCATATCTAACATCCATAGATCTTCTGGATTTTCCCTGTGTTAAAAATAAACATAATGTACTAAAAATATTCAATATTTTTTGAATTTTTCTTAAGTCCTTGTATATGTGTTCTTTAAAATGTGCAGCTTACAGTTGTTTTATTTAATGTTTGACAGATAAATTTTAATTTTAAAATTGTATTATTAAGAAATTAATGATTGTCTCCGAGTATTTGTTTACAAAAATGATAACAAAATAATGTTTATTTTTCAACTTATTTATATACAAATGATGACATAAATCACAGCTTTGAACTGAGTAATACTTTTATACATGACTTATTACTGTTGATTATAGGTATATTGTTATACCGATAGGACCTGCTGAAATCACAGATATACAATACATAAAAAAATGATATGCTCATGTGGTAGCAATATACACAAGAATAAAAGGTTCATAAGATTGATCATGATAAAGGAGTTTGGTAGATAATGATATTAAAGACGATAGATCAGTAATAAATAAAAAATAAAAACTCTCCAGTACCATATAAAATTTAATACATTTTGTTTATGGTATTAGTTGTGATGAAAAAAATTTTCCAAGTTATAATGACACATTACAATATTACATCCGAAATAATTTAATGATTAGAAATCAACATTTGTGAGTTCTAAATAGCAATATTATATTGATAAATAATATTAAAGTTAGAGAAAATAATCAGCATGATTGATTTCAAAAATTTTATTTTAGTGTCACACAAAATATTGGCAACACAACCGAATAGTTTTTAAAAAGGTTTAAATGTATTACATATACAAGTGGTAATAAATTGTATATATTATTTTTATATTTCTTTGTAACATTAGAATAAGACAATATTATTATATACATTTTTAAACAGGTTTATTATTAAAACTTACTAACTATTATCTATATAATAAACCTTAAACAGTTTAACATATCTAATATTTACCTAAATTACTAAAATTTACTTACATGATATGTTTTCCATTATTTACTTGTCTTAAGATTTTTATTTTTTCAGTAGATACATCAAATAGACTTGCATCAATCACTATTGGTTTCATACGGCCATATGTTTCTTCTATTTTCCCGATAACATGAAACACTAACTCTTGAAATCCTTTAGAAGATACTTTGTTTAATTTTTCCAGTGCGCTAGCTAATGTTCTAAAATATCTTCGCTAGGGTTTAAATTGAAAAATTTCATCTTTACATAATGAATATTGACAATTTATAAAAATAGTATTTACCAAATATGCCATGTGGTGATTAAAGCTTCGCAAATGATTAGGAAAAGTTCGTGGATCACCTCGTTTATCACACAATGCACACATATACCTAGGTTCTTCAGTTGGTTCAGATGGCAATAATTCTAAAATAAATTCTATACCTATTAATGGTATAAAAATTGAATCCAATGTAGCTTGAATACGGGCTAACACATTATCAACTTCATCTTCCATTCCTGGTGGTATTGGTTCACCCGATACCATTGACGGCATACCAACACTTATTCCAGCTATTTCAATATCACCATATATATTTAAAACACAGTACGAGGAATGCTTAACTATATCATTAGTATAAAAAAAAAACATATTTACTTTCTGAACATGCTCTGATAAAGTTTTTTGCTGGAAAACAAGATTTTCCCATTTCTAATAAATGCATTTTGTTGGTTAAATGCTCTTCGAGCAATGACAAAGTTGGAACTTTGAAAGGATAACAAGCGTGACATGACCATGATCCTGTTGTTTTATTTAAAGTTATTAAGTATCCAGTTGTACCGTTATCCAAGTGAACAACTGTGGATAACAACTGTTCTTCTCGAGAAAGACCGATGGGTGCCTAAAAAATGTAAAACTTTAAAATATATTTGTTATAATTTAAAAAAAAAATTAACTGATTAAATTTTAACCATTTTTATCATTGATAAAAACTTAATTCTCTGCATTGTAAGGTTGTTTATTTTAGTTTAATTTATATCGAAACAACAATTATGAATTGTATATTTTTTAATAGCTTTCTATATTATACAATTATAGCTTAATAATTACAAATAAATAATTAAGCGTAAATACATTAGGTAAAACAATTTTAAATCGTTTATCTGTATGACTAATAATTCAAACATTTTATTTTAAAATTCATTAAAAATGTTAACAACAGATAATAAAAAATCTTTCTGACATATTAATACAATAAAATCATATTCTATTTATTTTTCTAAATAACAATTAGCTCAAGTAAAGTTTGTATACAACAATAAAATAATACCATACAGAGTATATCACAATGATCTGACACATTCATACATAATTTTAATGTAAAATGGTCATATCTTCACGATATATTGTTTACACGTTCAAAAATGCATTAAATAAAAAGCATAATTCAAATATAACTTAATTAAGACATATTATAAAAGAAGAGGATAAGATCAGACAAAAAGAAATTTTTGATAAAACCATTTATTAAATTATAGATAATAATTACCATAACAAATTTATCATATGACTGAAGAGGATTAAATTTAATTTCTTTATTACAGAATTAGATTTTTTGGTTTACATTTTTATTTAATATCCGATGATTCTGATCAATAAAGGTAAAAATGCCTTTTCAATAGGAGTATAGAAAATATAATTTTGTACACTATACCAAAGTCACAGATAGTATCAACTTCCAGTAGATTAGGTAGAGAATTTATATCACTATAGTATATTGAATTAATTTTGTTATAATAATGAAAGAATGACACTTCAATGTATTTAGAAACATTTAGGTCTAAGTATTATAAACATAACAATTTAAAGTACAATATAATCATATTGTGATTGTAGTTGTAAGTGTACTCCATTAATAATACAGCAAAATTTGATTGATTTAAATAAACCTATATAAAAAGATATTCATATTTGAATCAAACTCAATCCATTTGTCTTCAAAAAGAATATTGCAGGAGCAGTGGCAGAAATAGGAATAATGTTTAGAGGGGGCTCAAGCCTTATTAAGAATAATATACATTTCATTAAAGTATTAAATATAATGGACATTTTTAATTAACAAAATAATTTAGTTACAGAAAAAAAAAACTATTGTAACAATAAGAAAAAAAAAATATTCTTGAATCTTGAAAATTTGTTAATTTTATGTTATAATTACATGTTTCAATGTTTGTTAAAACATAACTGTTTTCATTGCTGTCAAAAAATATAGAAAATATTCCCTTATTACGTCACAATTTCTTCAGTTTGAGTAGATTAGTTCAATAATATTAGTAATATAAATACTTTTACTTTCAATTTCAATATAGCTTGAATATTCTAAGGTACTTCATTCCATCTATTGTTTAGAACTAATATATTATCATTGTTTATAAATAATCAGCATTTATAATAAATTATATTAAGTTTGAAAATTTAAGTATATAAAATAACTAACAATTTGGTTTAAGACATTTTTTTTATATTGTTCCATATTACAAATGAAATAACTAAAACTTCCTTAAAAATATTATTGTGAGATAAATTTTCTTATTATAAATAAATATTAGTAAAATGCTATTGATAATTATTTTCATTTATATTTTTAAATATACTTAAAATAAATCTAATATAGTTAAAAGTATAATTGTTTTTAATTTAAATCATACAGTTAATTAATAAAATATTTATGTATATTAGATACATTATCAGAAACAATATCATTCTTTAGCGAAACAAATGGGTACAGACGAAATAGTAAATACACAATTAGACTAAATGTATTTTCATTATTAATTTTTTAGTATATTTCTTTAAGTAACCAAAAATTATTACAATGGTTATTAATAATAATATTCACACTAAGAATTATATATAATAAGTCTATTAAATTAAATTTATTAAACAAATAAATTTTTTAGTAATTATTCTGAGCTAATAAGTATATAAGGGAAATTCATAAAATAGAATTCATAAACTTGTATGATAATTTATTTGAAATAAGATTTTAAATTAATTAATTACCAAATTAATTTTATCTAATCATTACTAAAAAATATTTTTTGAATGATATAACATAGCGAGAATGTAAAAAATTGAATACATAAATTACATTTAAAATACAATAAACAGATTTAAAAGTATAAATAATAATAATAATAATATTTTAAGTGAAATATTATTATATTATTTACTAAATTTATAAAAGTAACAATTCTGAAATAATAATAGAAAAATAAAAATTTAATGTTATGAAATACCAAACTAAATACATCAATATTTTATGTAGAAAGTATACACGCAACCAATTTAAATAAACAAACATTATTACCTTAAATGTTGAACGTACTGGTGGTGGAGATGCTGCTTTTGGAGGTTTGGTAGGAATAAAAGGTTTATCAATGACAACATTCTCATCTTCTTGAAAACTTGACTCAATATCAAAATCATTAAAATTTTGATAATGCATTGAAATAGCAAAGTTGTAAAATAAACACTTGATAAAAAACAAAATGTATCCTCAAAAATAAAATAATTTAGGTAATCTAATCACTGCACTCAAGATCAAATTTTATTAAAACGTGTGCTCTTCTAGTCACTTCAATGGAAGGATGTTTCTTATGTGGCTGATTTTAGATAACTGAAAAATAACAATATATTTTACTATTTATAATTTAATAAAAATTTAATAACTTATAATTTAACATTTAATCCATTCAAGCGGATAAAACCTTTTATTATATATACATACAGGTTGATGGACCAGATTAATTTTCTGATTTTAAATAAAATAATTGTTATTAGTTTGAAGAATTTATAACATTACTATACAAAAAAAAAAATCAATTTTTACTGTTTTTAAATGGTAATTTATTATCTTAAATTAATATTCTAGAACTAGATACTTTCCTAAATATTTTAAAGTATAAATATAAAACAAAAAACACTTTATTTTCATTCATAAATAAATACCAATTGCAGGGTCGGAGGGCCGGGATTCCTGCCTGGGCCCTTGCCGTATTATAGTTCCTGGGCCCCTACACTGTGTTATCCAAAATACAGTACAAAATTATTATTGGGCTCTAGAAAATAATTCCTGCTTGGGCCCTCAGGTACCCAGGCCGACCCTGACCAATTGATTAAAAATTCAATGTTTTAATATCAACATTTTTTAAAAATTAATTTTTTGAGAATATGAAATTAAATTGTATAGGTTATTATTTAAAAAAAAAATATGCATTTACTATAGTAAAAAATAGAAAAAATATTTGATATTGTTTTTCTAAATTTTATATATACTTCAAGCTAAATGAAATCATAAAAATTCCCGAGATAAATAGGGCATTATTAATTATATCACCTTGTACATATACATGATTGAAATTAAATTAATAAAAATAGTATTAAAACTATAAAATTAGCATGGCTGTCCTCAGAAAGTCAGAACTTATTTACCTTCTCTCCCATTTTCCCCTCCATAGGTATGACATTAATAAGCAATAATTATTTTATATGATATTTAAGACTTAATTTAATTCATACAATGTGCATTACAGTGTACAATGACAAATTCATTAAACTCTAAAAGTTAAATAAATTATGTTATTTTTATTATTAAAAAAGACAAGTAAATGTAATACAAATTTATTTATTTAGATTTAATATTTAAAAAACTTTAAGAATGGATTTTTTTTTATGCATTAATATATGATTAAATATTATTTTAATTCTCAAATTAACTTTAGTTAATGTCTCGAAAAAAGAATTTAAAAAAAAAAAACAAAATTAAAATTTACACTATTTCAAGCACAAAATATTTAACAATTTATTACTTTTAATTGGACACAGAAACATTGAATATAAATTCACAATGTTTATAAAAAATATATACTATATATACATTGATAAATTAATGTTCTATGTCTTTTTTATACTTACCTTTCCTTAAAATCCAAAGTGATATGATGTGTTGTATTATAAGGATATTTAATAAGTTTAAATCACTTCAATTTTTTATTTTTATTAAAATCATAGTATTTAACATAAAAAATATTAAATAAAATTAGTACATAATATACTCAAAAATTAATAATAATGGATAAAATAAACCCTAGAGTAATAAATTATACATAGATAACTATATACAATCGTATATTAATCATATTGTATCGTTAAAGTACATTATTATAATTAGTGTAAATTGAAATCACAAAATAATGTCTTTATTAATACCTACAGCTACCTGCCAAGTCTCTACCAATAAAATATTTTATAATAAATTAAAAAACCTAATACAACGTTAATTGCAGAAGAAACCAAATAGCATCAATTAACATTGTTTGCATATACTAAATAATGCCAATTGGCATCATGTACCTTGTTATTAAATGCATTATAATTTGGTTAGCATAACATTTGGACTATTAGATTTTGTTAGTGCCCTTTAAAGTATTTTTACGGGTTTTATTATATAAGTATGTGCATTACATAATGCATTTTTATACATTGATATTTTAATATTTAATATTTTTCAAGATCAAGACAAAGTAGGTATGATGCAGCTAACGTGATAAGTCATCCCATAAGTATAATATAATTTTTCTTCCTCACAATATTCAACATCAACTAATCAATTAAAACTCAACCAGTCAAGAAATTTACTTTACAGACATGAAAAAAAAAATAATAAGCAATATTAAAAATAAATGCCAAGGTTATGTTAGTGAATTGTGAGTTGAATAATATTTAAATTTATGTTAATTGTATTAATAATTTATACTTGTATCAATTTTGTTCAATATTTAAATAAATAGATCAAAAATAATTTTAATTAAAAATTAATATCATTGAGTAAAAATACTATAATCAACAAAGAAGGTTAGAAATTATAGCTTAAATATTTTAAAATCTATATTGATAAAAATAATAATATCAATGATAAATTTGTTGAATAATAATGAAATGAGAAAAGAATGATGGCAAATAAAAATTGTTGAAAAAAATATTAAGCCTAAAGCTTATACACTATTCAATAATATTTGTATGACATGTTGATAATTTATTTTTGATACGTGGATAACTACACTACTGTAGATAATACTAATAATTTTAAATAAATATGTCATACATTTTAATTTATAAAGTGTTTTAATAAAATAACAACACAAAGAAAAAGACCATTCCCTATATAATATACAAAAAATAATATATTGTTCAGGAAATTTAAATCTAACACTGTTAATAAATTTAATTATAATGGACATTATTTAGCTATAATAATTTAAATACATAAGTACCCATTAAATTTGTTTTTAATTTTAATAAATTTAAATAGGTACATCAAATAATTTTAGTATATACGAGGTCTAATCAAAAAGAATCGAGACTGTTAAAAAAAAAAAAAATATATTAGATAAAGTTATTTACATTCAATCTCCTTCAAAGTATGCTCCTTCTGAGTCCATACATGTTCTCCAACGTTTCTGCCATTTTTGAAAACACCTGTGGAAGTCATTTTTAGAAACTCCTCATAGCTGCTCCGTCGCATTTTGTTTTATTTCATCTACATCTTGAAAACGTTTACCATTAAGCGCCATTTTTATTTTTGGGAATAAAAAAAAATCACATGGAGCTAGGTCTGGTGAATAGGGGGGTTGAGAAACAACTGGGATACCATGTTTAGCCAAAAACTGCTGCACAACATGGGCTGAATGGGCTGGTGTATTATCGTGATGCAATTTCCAACTACCAGACTCTTTAAACTCGGGTCTTTTTCTTCGTACAGCGTCTCGTAAACGGCGAAGAACATCAATGTAGTACTCCTTTGTTATAGTCTGTCCTTTAGGAGCATACTCATGATGAACAACACCTTGGTAGTCAAAAAAAACGGTCAACATGACCTTCACTTGACTCCGAACTTGACGAGCTTTTTTGGGTCGTGGTGAATCAGGTGTCTTCCACTGCGAAGATTGTACCTTTGTTTCTGGATCGTAGCCATATACCCAAGTCTCGTCACCAGTTATAATTGATTTTAAAAAAAATCATCAGATTCGAAACACTCTAGCAAATCAGTGGCGATCTGTTTTCGATTTTCTTTTTGCTCACCTGAGAGCAATTTTGGTACAAATTTGGCTGCAACTTTTCTCATGTCTAAATCAGTCGTCAATATGGTTTGAACTGATCCAAATGAAATTTGAAACTCATTACTAAGTTCCATAATTGTCAAACGACTGGTTACCTCGTATTGCTGTTCGTATTTTTTGTATCATTTCCTCATTGCGGCTTGTTGATGGGCGTCCTTCACGTTCATCACTTTCAACAGTTGTTCTACCCTCTTTAAATCGTTTAAACCATTCAAAAACGCGAGCACGGGACATGGTTTCATCTCCATAAGCTAACAATAACATTTGGTAGGTTTCAGTAGCCGTTTTTCCCAGTTTATGGCAAAATTTAATGCACACTCGTTGTTCTGTATTTTCGCTCATTATGAAATCCGACGGGACGTAAAAACATACTTGACTTAATCGCACCTAGAAGCCGACTGAAACAATTTTAATCTAATCTATGTCTAATATATTTTCCCAACATATAAAGTTAGATTAATATAGCACATGCAAGTTCATACTCAAACCGGTTTACGATTAATCGTATCAGTCTCGATACTTTTTGATTAGACCTCGTACATTCATATTGTTCTATGATATATTAAAATTAACCATACAGTAAAAATGTAATAAACTAGATTTACTCTATGTTGTACCTGATAGTATGAATTAACCGTTTACTTACCTTACAGGAGGTTGATCTTCAAAACTTCTTTACTACCAATTATTAACTGATAAATTCCAAAAATCTTGATAAAAATAATTTTTAAAAAAACAAAGTTACCAAATACTTTTCTGGTTTAAGAATAACATTTTTATTTTTTAGATACATCATTAGTAAAATACCAATAATTATATTTATCTTTGTCAAATTTTACTCCAAAATATACTTATCATTAAGCAGGAAATAATATAATATCATAAGTCAAACAAAGAATAATAATATCTGCATATAATTTTCAAGTTAACATCTATCTTTATTGTTACACAGAATTAAAAAAGTTATTATTTTATAAAAGAAACCAATTTACACAATTTCATTTAAAAATAAATTTCACATAATTGACCATAGTTATAAAAATAATTTATATACCAAGAAAAAATATGAAATAACCAAAGTTATTTTAATATAAACATATGATTTATTTCGTTTAAGACTGAGACAAAGTAAATGAAGTACAATTTTATACATCAACAGAAGAAATGTGTTTGCGTATACCTTTTATCGTTACCAATTTTATTCTAAATTTATGATAAAAATGATTAAACGTTAAAATACCATAGAAATCCTCATTATTTTGAGGTGTTATTATAAATAAGAAATAAAAATGTCTATTAATTGGCAGTATCCACAATTTATAAATGTTTGTTAAGAAAGGTATCACTTTATAAAATTAAAATAACCGTATATTATTTAATCTATAATATGACTAATAATTTATTGATTATTATGTGACTCTGGGTAGTGTTGCTAATGATACAAAATAATATACTTATATCATATAGCTTCAATATGTTGTATTTTGTTTTCTACAGGTCAGGAACCAAGCTTTTATATAAATACATAAAATATAAAATTTCATAATAACCCTATAGCATTTGGTTAAAGACTTACCAAGTTAACATTTATTCCTGAACTAATAAATTTACATATAAATTGACAATAGGTATCATAATGAGTTAAGATAGACATAAATTATCTAGGGTGAATTAGCTACAGTAAAATTTCTTTTTGATTGTATAGGTATATTTTACATTGTTCACATGCTACCATTTCAATCAGGTAACATGTTATTTTAAATTTATACCAACTGAAACTCAATGGCTGAAATTTTTTTAGGTCAATTAACCAACTGTTACCTTACAGTTTACAATATTTTAAATCAATATAACAGTGTTTCAAACAAACTATTCTATGTCTAAAACGTATTTCATCTCACCTGATTGAAAGAAAATATAATTAGTTTTACTTACTTTGCAAGATAAGTTTACTTCTGGTTGAAAAATATGTAAACACAATAGTTTTCACGTTTTAACTTTAAATTTACATTGTTACCCACGACTATGTAACAATTAAAAATAACAGACAGAAAAATCTTCAAATCGGTCGTGTTTGTTTATTGTCTACCCGTAAAAAATAAAGGATTTTTCATGATGAACAATTGAAATCAATTAATAACATAAGTACAACAAAATATTATTATACTTGAGTTATTTTGATAAACAACAAATTGTAAAACATTAAAATTCCTTTACTCTATACGTCGTGTTATTTACTGTAAGTAAGCAATAAGTACTTCACGGTAAACGCCAAATGGTAATATCGAAGAACTGCATAATATTCACAGATAAGTTTATTGTATATTATTGTATTTATCTGTGATATATCAAATATCAATCATGGCACGAGTGATCTAACGAAAAGTGATAAACGTTTCGGCAGCCCATACCAACTGCAGTTTAAAACAAATATAATATTTAGAAGTTGGTATAGCTTATCAAAACGACCATCACGACGATTATCAGTTTTCGGCGGGATAATATTATTTTTTATTTTCGACGATTTCAAATATTTCAATGTCCATTGACTAAGCGAGAATCGGAGAATTCCAGGCCAGACCGGCTTAATGTACTGATCGAGCAGTGTGCACTTAATGCTCTTGGGTAAACTTTTTTAGGGTTGTAATTAATTAATCAATTATATTATTTTGATACTGATACAAAGCTTTACTAATATTATTACTATACAGGAGTTATGCTAGTCTTGTTTTTCCAAATTTTCACTCATAATGTCAGCTGTTTCTGAAAATCAACGATTAAACACGTTAAAGGCTTTGTCAATTTGTCACAGGTTATATGATATCTTGTAGCCTTTTACTTAGTAGATTCTTAAGTACATTTTATTATAGAAGTCTGATGAGTAATAAACCAAAAACATACAGTTATGCCGTTATGCGCCATTGAGACGGTTGCTACACAATACACTCACAAAACTAAGAAATAAGTAACGAATAATTTATTATAACTATTCAATCGTTGCTCGTTGGGATTTATACTATTCATAGAGTAAGAGTATATTATTATCTTGTTTCTTGTCCATCTTAATTTGTACTTACTTACATACTTAATTTGTGATTTTTGATGGGAAGGGTGAGATTATGGTTTTTTTTTATCAACAAGTAGTAGTCTAAGCTCTAAAGATAGATCCAACCCATAGACATATATAAATCTGTGCTTGCAGCACAATAATGTTGTGTATGATACCTCAGAATAGATTAAATGATAGTATCACAATGATAATATGACAACAGCTGAATAACTATAAAGTGTAAACACTATAAAGTTACAACTTATCAGAATTTTAAATGTTTTGAGTAATTTAGTTTAAAATTAATTTATTAAGTTAATTTTGTATTTTAGTTTTTATAGGTAAATTGTAACTAAGAAACTTATCACCAAAATGTCTTATGATTTCAAGAAAGAAGATGATGTTAAAGAATATATTAAAAACTTAGGAATTGAATATAGATTTGGTTGTTTCAGTGAAAAAGATGCACAAAGTAAATTTAAAAATTGGTATTTTTTTATTATTTTATTTTTATGTAAATTTGAATTTGTTTTATTTAATGATTTGTAGCATGTCAGTTACTTGGTGATTACTTAGAAACTATAGAAAACAACCCGGATAAAGCAGCCAAAATATATAAAGAAAATTGTGATGAACGGAACTTTGGTCGCAGTTGTTACAAATATGCTTCATACATAGAAAAAAATAACTTGAAAAATCTCAAACCAGTACTTCCTGAGGTATTGAGAATATTTATTATAGTGAATAATATTATATAACTATCCAATAAAAGTTTTTCTTGATGTTCCATTTGCTATTCAACATTATAGCTGTGAAAATATAACTTCTTATTTTTATAGATGATAAGATATTTTAAGAAAGGCTGTGAATATAACTGGTCTGATGGATGTTTTGCCGCAGGAATGAAACTCCGTTATCATAGTGACTCAATTACTGATGTTGACGAAAGAACAAAAAGTTTACTTGAAGCAAGTTTTTTAAGCAAATTGAAATTAAATTTTTTAAATAACAAAATCTGCCTATTTTTAGAGTCTGCAATACTTAGAAAAAGCATGTAACAACAAGCATTCAGAAGCATGCTATGTAGCCAGTAATATTCATTTTGCTGGAATTGAGGAAATTGGATTGGCACCTAATATGTCCAAAGTCTTAGAATTTTCAATAAAAGCTTGTGATCAAAATGAATTAAAAGGTTGTGTTAATGCATCAATTATATATAATAAAGGAGATGGTGTGCCTAAAGATTTGAATCTTGCTCAGAAGTATAAAGAACGAGCATTAGATATACAAAGGCAAATCAAAGAAGAAAAAGGTGTGAAGTTTAGTTAAATGATTTTTTTTTATAATTGTTGTTAGTTGTCATTAAAAATCAATAATGTTGAGTTATATATTTTATTATGACATTGATTATTGTTATTCATATTAAAAAAACGGTTTATTAAATACTATTTTTGAAGAAAATGTCAATTTAATTAGAATGAATACCTAATGTATTTAATTAATTTTATGACAGAAAATATTTATCAAAATGTAATAACTACACATTTATTATTTAAATTTTATGATTATATTAAAAAATCAATTATAATGAATGTATTTTTATAAAATTTATTCTGTTAAAAATATCTCCAACAATTAAAGAGGGAATAAGTAGATAAAAATTTACTCTGCTATGCAGTATATTTGTCATAATTGATTAAATCACTGTTATGTGTTATATTTAAATTTAATCATAAATCATGGTATAAAAAAAAAGGTTTCTGAGTAAATTAAGATATATCAGTCTATTTTACAATATATTTATATTGTTATTATAGAATAGGATTGTGGTTAAAATAGGCAATAGCACTAAATCAGTGACGGATTACTCGTAAGAATTCTTTTTTTTTTTTTTAGGGGATATCAACATTTTTCTAATTTAGTTTGTTAACACAATTTAGATTTTGATGTTAGGCCTCACAAATATAACATAACTGCCAAGGGGCAGAGACTTGAAACTGCCACTGTACTAAATTAATCTAAATATTTTAAAAACTTCCTCGAGTATATAAAATATTACAATTTATAATATATGTAAGTTTTAAATCCCCACTGAAAATATTTCTGATACACCACAAAATATATAACTAAAACTGTTATTCTTTGTTTAAATCTTTATAAAAAAAAACTGTATGTATATTTTTTAACACTTATAAAATGAATACATTCATCGCTCCACTCAGAATTTAAGAAATATTACATGTTTTGCTTTTGTTATTTAAAACACCTATCTATAAACTTATTAAAACTTAATAACAAGTCATAGTTTATTAAATAATAACTTCCATAATAAATTAAGTGTTATTCATTCATAAAGAAATATATTAATGTAGTATTTAAAGTTAAAACAATATAAACAGATTATAAAACAACTTGTCAATTATAATGAAAATTAGTTAAACAAATTCTTCATTGCTGTAATTTACATTATTTATAAAATAGTTAAATCTGTACAAGTTAAAACTAATTAACATTCAATTATTTACAAAAAAAAGTATACATATTTAACATAGTAATTTTGATGATTGTCATGATAATAACAAAAAAATGAAAAATAAAAACATTGCTAACAGTTTTTATTTATCTCTTATTCTTCCTTCTATTAATAATATTGGGCCTTGATGAAGATTGTTCAATTTCAGCAGACTTCATTTTCTCATCAAATTCTTTACAGATATCATTAAACATTTCACCATTTTTAGTAGCCATCATAACAATATGTTTCTCAAAAGCTTTGGGTACTAATGTTTTCAAAATCTTTAAGTCTTCATTGCTCACTTCACCACGATCCAATCCTAAAGTGAAACCCATAGTTTTCAAAATTTCAGTGTCATCAACCATACTAAATTTATCATTGAAACTCATTTCATATTGTTTTTGGTCTTCTGATATTTCTATTTCAACAGATGTATCTTCATTTGCACTAATAGCCATAAAAGGTAGATTGACAAATGTGTTATGAGGTGGAGGACCAAATTCATTTTCCACATCCTGATTACGTTTTACTAAACGTTTAATAGCTACTTCTTGCATAATGATTTCTTGAAGAGCTAAAAGTTTTCTTTTTACACTATTAAGGCGGTTTTCTTTTTCTTGAACAAGATATACACTGTTTTGTATGGATCCAGTTGGTAACCCTTTCCAGGTTATATCTTTCTTATTCTTAGCAATTATATCTAAAGCCATTAATACATTCAAAGCATCATAAACTCGGCGTCTAATATTTTTTTGATCATATAAAAAAGTTGGGCTGTCTCTATTGCCAACACATTCAGCAACTAATTCATCGGCTACTTCTTTATATGTGGTAACCATTTTAGTCTTGACTTTATCACACACTCTTTTGGAGAAATGTCTCAAGCCTTTGTTAGCTTTTATAGGCCTAACTTTAAATGGGCTTTTTTCATTAGTGTATGTAGAACGAAATTCATTTGGAGTTAGTTGCATGGGCAAATAAGAAATCTTGGTAGAATCTAGAAGCTTTTTAGTAGTTTTGGTCATACGTCCTTCTAATAAATCATTTAAAATATCTGTTCTCACAACAACATCAGAAGAATTGACATCACTATGAAATTTACTTTTACTGGGTTCTTCATGTCTCATGTCTTCTATGAATTCTAAATCGCTACCACTAGATTGATCTAGATCATCACCACAGACAACAATAACTTCTGGATCATCTTGGTATTCACAATTTACTTCCAAATCATCATAACTTGAATCTGACATAAGTTCATCTTTTATTTCTGATGAACTGTCATCTAAGAACTCAGGAGAAACAGTGATGATTTCGGTATTGTTTTCTTTTAAATCACTCATTCTAATAATTTTTCTCATTGGCTTCTGTTGTTTTTCAATAAGATCTTTCACTTCTGGTTTTCTATGGCCACTATATACACGTTTTCTAGTTGGTAAACGAATAATTTGAGAATTATTATTTGGGTTTTTTACCACATACTTTTCTGTGTTTAACATATTGACAATTTGACTGAATAAAATATCTGTAAAAAAAATGTAAAATTATTAACTCTAAAGCATAATTTTTGATTTTGAGTTCTTATTGAGTATAAAAGCTTATAATATGCTTGAGAGAGAGAGAGAGATACAATACAATTGTATATATTAGAGTTAATCATGAGGTTTTATGTTGGACAATTTCAGTGCTTGACAAAAACTGCAGATGAATGATGTCTGTAACATGTTGGTGGTGACTATGGTTCTATATAGCTTATTTAGAGTATATTAATATCGTCCATACCAATAGAGTCGTGAAAGTGGTCTATATATATATATATATATATATGAAAAACCACCCGGTTTGAGCCCCTAAAAATATATGGAGTGACTAATTACCGCAGGGACGACTGTAAATCTGGGAGAATCAGCGACTCTAAGGCTTAGGCGGGATGGGCCCAACAGACGTGACGATTGAATTCGAAAAAAAGCACGCGATCAGTCCACCCCGAGACGATGTCAGGCACCGGTTTCGACTTACTTGGATGCGGTGTGACGGCTCGACTGCATAGCCCGGGCGCACATTGACTCTGGCCGGCATTCAAACACACCTGTGCCGTTGCGTGTTGCGACGGATCGGCGATGACAGGTCAGGACTGTCGTCAAAACTCGGAGTATCGACACGGAAGTCGGATCATATCCCAGACCCGGACGGCGGCGAATTACGAACGTGCAAACAAATTTCCTCGCATTTCATGGAACAGTAAAACCGGTAACCACGACGGGCGCATACAACTGTTATCACACGTAGTCCGGGACGGACAATATTTTATTATCAGCAATGGTCCGGGAAGGCCCCGCCGTTATCAGCCAGCCAAAAATAATAATATCACGATGCCGCGCGAGTGGTCGTCGATGTTGTTGTTGTTGTTGTTGTTGTTGTTTACGCCGCGCGCCGCCAACTTTTCACGCGCACGCACAGGCACCGTCCGACCTATGACGGGGGAGGGGGAACGGGCGCTACCAGTACGCCGCCTGCCACATAAAACCGAAACCTAAAATGGCCGACCGCCGTACGGTCATAACGATTCCGCAGTCGCCTTTTTCGTCGGAACATTACACACCGTGAGCTTTGCACGCCGTTCGGACAGCACAAGGAGCACCGATCACGAAGTCCCGGCACAGTGGTGAGTACAGCCTGTTCGCGACCGCGTCCACCGTTTTCCGGTCACCGGCGTTATTTTTTGGTTGGTATGGGGACCGGGCGGCCGTCGGCCAACACTGGGACGACAATGCTGTACGGGCAAATGTTTTTTCATATTGGCAACTTTGGTTCCGACCGTTACAGGTTGTCCATTTTTCGGCAGACACGGACGGACGTTATTTTTTCTCGCCTGCGCCACTACAATATAATCGCGCTCGTTAATACTAAATGTGAATTTCGTAGTTCGCTCGGTGTCGGCCGACCGCGCCAACTGCGAAGTGACCTAAGCTTTCCCGGGCAACCGGGCCGTCGCGATTCCGGACGATTATTTTTCCAGTTGAACGCGACGTCTCCGATGCCCGACGATTTTTGGGTTTGTTTTCCCTCGGGATGTCTATGCATTTGTATAATTAATTATTATTTACTATTAATTCTCGCCGACGACTTGGGTGGGTTGTTCGTTAACGGCGAGTCGTTGAGAGATCGGCGACAATACATGCTACGTAAAGTCGAACTCTGACAGTGACGGCAGCGTATTTTTGGAGAATTAGTGATTCGTTTATAAGGGTTTTTAGAGACACTCGACTACCTATTGGTCTCCTGAGCTATTAAGTTTTTTTTTGCGATTCTCGTCACTTCGAGAAATGTGTATTATTTATTTTATATTATTTTACGTGTGGTTAATGGAATAAATGATGTCCTAATTATACGGTTGTTTTTTGTATTTCTCGTAGTTGATGCGTAAACGACGGTCGCAGGTGTTCGATCGATTTACAGTACCCAATCTAACTTATTTTAAATGATAAACTATAAAAAATAATATTATCATGCGATAAAGTATAAACGATCTCGTGCAATTTCTTCCAATGATATAATCAAAAAAATCCGCTTGGCGTTTACTGTCGGTGATTAATGATAGTTGTCCAGTTTTTTCCCTCCAAAAGTGTATTTTTTGGAAAAATGACAATTATAATTTGTTAAAATTTGTTTTTCGTATTGTCGTATACGCTCGATTTGCTTCAAGTTTTAATCTATTAAGCTTAATCACTTTCTCAATTATCAGAAATCAGAATTTCAAATATTCTATTATCTGTTATTTTTGAAATCAAACTGTTATTTGTATTGATAATTTCGTAAATTATTGAACTTCTATTATAATTCGTTTTCATAGGTTTTTAACCCTTTATAATATTATATTATGTATGAAAATAAGAAGAAATAGATGAGTTAATAATACTTATATTGTTATCAAATTTACACGAATCCATGTCATTTAGATTTTAAATAATTTAAATTACTATTTAGGTACCAAAACTAATTGCAATTTATTTTTTATGATTGCCTAATCAGAACAGTATAGCTTACTTAATTTGATCAGCTTAAATTCATTAAATTATTCAATTAAAGATTAGTTTATGGTGATTAATTAACTGAATTTTTGAAATTTTTTTTAGAAATTTAATAAATTGGCAAGTTATTATGGCAACTGATCTAGAACATGACAGATCTTCAACAACGACATCAAATACCTGTTTAATTTGTGATGGTAGCACAGGAGTGTCAGCTCGAAATGCTATCTCTATATTTCAGCACCGTGTATCATCTTCAGATCGTACTGTAGTTAAGGTTATTGATGGTGTCCTTGGTATAGTCCTCTCTTCTGAAGATGTACATTCTATTGTTGTGTGCCGTCGATGTTTCAAAAGTTTGAATGAAGTGGATGAACTTGAAGATCGGTTAGCTGACATCAAATTAGAGCTTACCTCTCAATATCAACGTACACTAAAGTAATAAAAAGGAAAATAATATATATATATTTTTTTTTTAAATATTATCTTCTATAGTAAACATTTTTTTCTTCTAGGAGTAAATCTGAGGGTGTTGATATACATACTATAGACACTATTGATACAGAACATGAAATTGACACACCAAAACCAGTTAAAAAACGAGGTCGGCGTCCTAAGATTAAGGAAGAATCTATTGATGTCCATATTTCTAACGAAGACACATTACAAGATAATATTGATATCAAAGAGATGGAAAAGCAGCAAAAGTGTTCATCAGTAGATAATTTAATAGAAATGTTAGAAGATGATTGTAAAGACAATAATGATGTTTCAATTGATATTGAAGAAGAGTGCTCTCAAAAACTAATTCAGCCTGCCGATATAAAACAAGAAGCTATGATTGGAGATTTAGAAAATATTGATGAAGATGATGATCTAGATGATAGTGCAATACTTGATGACGATGATTCAGATTATGAAGGAAATGATGATTGTAAAAATGATGGTGCTGAATCTAGTAGTCCAAAAAAACAAAAAATGACTAAAAATACCCTAAAGAAAAAAACTCCTGAAATTCTTATACCGCAAATGGTAAATTTATATTTGCATCTTTTTTTATGGAAAGATTAACTATCTATACCTTATTCTTATAGTTGGTTCATCATGATGGAGAAATTTACACTTGCCTGTTGTGCAGTGTAGATAATAAATTTACTGCAGATGCTAGAGGTATAGTGGTTCATGCAAAAAATGTGCATCAGATTAAGTTATTTATTTGCGATATTTGTGGTCAAGAGTTCCTTAAAAGGTAATTAAGAAATAATAGTAATTATACAGGATTATATAATAGTATTATTATTAATAATTATTACTTTTTTATGCCTTATATTCAAATTTAATGTTTTATTTTATTTTTTTTTATATGTTGAGTGTTTTGTTCTAGACCTGAACTGATGAAACATCTTGAACATCATGCAAATAGTGAAGATGGTAACTTTGTTTGTGACATTTGCAGTCGAGTATTTACCAATGTGCGTATGTTCAGGGTACATAAAAAAATGCATATGCCACAATCTAAAAATCATACTTGTGAAACTTGTGGCCGACAATTTGCGTAAGTAAAGTTTATTGGTCGTATTTTTTTATTTCCAACAATCTATGTAAAAATTAATTATTTTACAGATCTCGGAACACATTAGAAGAACATAATAATACACATACAGGAGTGCGTCCATATCGTTGTGATATATGTGGTAAAGATTTTACATCCAAGTATACATTCAAAGCACATGAAAAGGTACATACCAATCGTGAGAGAAACTTTACTTGTATAAATTGTGGTAAAGCTTTTCTTACTGAGCAAAATCTGATACATCATGAGCGAACACATTCAGGGCTTAAAAATTATGTATGCCAAAAATGTGGTAAGTGTACAATACAATTAAGTATATATATTTTTATTATGCATAAATAACTCACCAAAAGATAATGATTATTAATTTTAAGTATATCTTAAATATATTATTTTATTTCAATAGTAAGTTTTAATAGTTGTGACTAATATTTTTTTTTTTCAATTTTAGGCAAAGCTTTTGGTACTGCACGCAATTTAGAAGTGCATTATGTTGTACATACTGGGTACAAACCATTTATTTGTCGTATGTGTGGCAAAGCATTTGCTAGGAAAGCTGAGATTAGGGATCATGAGCGTATTCATACTGGTGAAAAACCATACCAGTGTGAATTTTGTGGAGCAACATTCAGGTATAATTTTCTAATAATGAAATATTTTTTATCAAACAAAATTTATATTTTATTTTTCATGTTTATAGTCAAAGAAGCAACTTGCAATCTCATAAACGAGCTACCCATTATGATGATAAGCGTTATAAATGTACAGATTGTGGTAAAGGATTTAAGAGACGTCGCTTATTAGATTATCATATGAAGGCTGCACACACTGGAGAAAGGCCATTTAAATGTGAAGTTTGCCAAGCATCATTTATCTACCCAGAACACTTTAAAAAACATGCACGTATTCATACAGGAGAAAAACCTTATTTATGCGAAGTAAGAAATTGAAACTAGAGTAAAACATATTTCTGTTCAAATTACTTTATTGATATTTCTTAATTTAATTTATCAAATTAAGGTTTGTGGTAAAGCGTTCAACAGTAGAGATAACAGAAATGCTCATCGTTTTGTACACAGTGACAAAAAGCCCTACGAATGTTTAGTTTGTGGTGCTGGATTTATGCGAAAACCATTGCTTTATAATCATATGACTCAAGCAGGACATTTGAATGATACTATTGTCGTTAATCAACCACGGCTAGCATCTAGTCCTGTAACCATACAAGAAATTCAAGAAGATATTCAAATGCCAGGTACAGATTCTGAAATGGAATTGGCTATGGTGGTTGATTCTGATGGAAACCAAACAGCATTGGTTAGTGTTAAAATTAATAAACCAATTTAATTAAATAACTATAACTAATAATTTAATGTAACAAAAATAAAAATTTAGCGTGACATGACTGAAGAAGAAAGAAAATTGTTTGCGGGTGAATTAAAAGAGCACATACTTTTGCCAGGAAAACAAGAAGACCTTGGAAATGATTTAAATTCTGTTGAGCAAATACTTGTTGATAATAAATTTCAAGTAATTAACCATTTGCTATCCAAGTTTTTGTTGTTTTAATAATTTATCTTTTATTAATATCCTATGTTATAGATCCAATACACAACGACTGACCAACATGGTGATGTTCATACGATGTTGAACATGGATCATCATGGGGATGACGGTGATGTGGATGTTGGACACATGGAGACTGTTACTGTAAGTGTTGGTGGACAAGAACATCGTCAATTAATAGTGCCAGCCACTCGCCACATTACATTGAATGAAAGTGATGCTGCAGCATTTGCTGAACATGCTACTATTAATGGCGAAAATGTTCAGATAGTACAGATTCAAATACAGGACGATGATGGAGAAGACCAAAAACATTGGTTTAATATTATTCAACCACAACAAGGATAACAAAAAAAATTCTAAATACTATAACATTTTAATTATTTAAGATTATGGTTAAGTATGTATTTTAATTATATTACAGATATATATATATATACAATGATGGACAGAAAACTAATTTTTCAAGTCCTTAATATTTATCTTCATTTTAACTAAGTTTTAGCCTATGCAATATAATGATTTTTATTTTATGTTCATACTGTTAACAGTAAATACGTTTTCTGTATTTATGAATTTAATTTATTAATCATTATATAATGGGATTATAGTTGGTTAACTTTAAGTTCATTTTAAGATTTTATGTTATTTTAAGATGAACTTGACTTACTGTTGCACTTAAGATTACCCTTTTGTGATATAACCTCCTGTACTTTCCTTATTTTTAATTGTAATACAACTTAAATGATTTAGAAATAAAGTTATTTTGTTCAATTTTATACTAATAATATTTTTTATTTATTTATAATTTATATTACTTATTATTTTTTGTATTAGCACTTGCAATTGTATGTTTAATATTGATTGTGAATTAAAAAGACAAAACTATTAAATTAAAATTGTTTTAATTTAGATAAAACATTAATAATCAATATATTATACATTTGATCTAGTAATTATATGCTAATCATGTAATCTTTTGAGAAATAAAATATATTTAAATTTGGTTATTGTCACTTTAATTACAATTCTTTAAGACTTAAATTTTATAAAATTGTGTATTTGTGTTACTAATATAATGATACCTATACCTATACTGTTTTAGAATAAAATAATATGAATTACAGAGAACATAAAAATTATTGTTCAATTTCAGCTATTTCAAGTATATTGCATAAAAGAGTAAAATTTATTGGATATTGATAGTCTTCACCTTAAGTTATTGATGTTAAAACATCATTATAAATTCACTACCAACGATTTGTACAAAAAAAAACGAGTTACAGTAAAGGAAAATAGTTTTGTCGAATAATAATGATATTGGATAACAATTATGAGTATAAGGGGACAAAATGTTAATACATAATTTGTTTAGAGTTTACCTATAGAGTTGATATAGGGAATATGACGAAACGCGTTTTTCGGATATTGCAATTCACAATGTGTTTGTTATAAGTTATAATGATCATTGAAAATTATTATTATCAAAAAAACGAGAATGCGTTGAAAGTGTAACTAGATACTATCCGTAAAGATCTGGTCAACTATTAATAATTAAAAAAAAAAAAATTGAGCTTGCATTTTATGTATAACGTGGTCAGTGGCGCTAAACTAGATGGCGACTTTAATTTATAATATTCTGTAAGTTATGCCAGTAATGCGGGTATTATCTACAAAACAATATAAGTACCTATAATAAATAATAAGAATAATTTTATAATAATAATATACTTGTTTCCAATATTTTCATAATCCAGCATTTACCTAAAACATTTCGCAGCAGACAAAAATCACAGTAGGTATAAGTAACTATACACTACTTTATAGGTCTATGGACATTGGTCGTAACGACTAACGTCTAACAATATATTATTATATTGTGTTGTATACTTCTATCTATATACACTCGATAAATTGTATAGATATCGACGTATCGTAAATAATATGTTGGTGCCTTGGTGGAGGAAGGGTTGATATTTCTCCATCACTATTTTTCATTATATAAAACACAAAACTATTTAACCAAACATAATATACTAATACCAATGTATAAATATATACATATATATAATATATAATTTAGGTTCATAAATTTATCTCTGGAATTTTTTGAATATGTCACTGGAATCAACGAACCAACGTATGGCTTCGATAGCGACTGAATATGCATTGCAACTGATTCCGCTTTTCTATAATCGATGCTATTAATCAGGCGGGATTGCATAACTATAGACTATAGAGTATAGAGTACTATTGACCAACTAAACTCTGAACTAAGAATTCTTCAATCAGTATTCAGTACTAACAAGTAACACTATTGTCCGGCTGTTTTTAATTTTACTTATGAAGGCTTTAATAAAATGTCATATAATATGATATATAAAAATAATCAGGGGTTAATAGCCGGATTGGTATACCTACTATTTTTGTTACAGATTTTATAGGACAAAGATCCACATATTAAGCTGAAATGGTTATTAGCTGTTATTGTATGAATCAAACAGCGACGAACGAACATGTCTATAAATGTCAAATGATTCTATTTTACTGATTAACTAGCTGAAATAATGAAAGTAGATAATTGAAAATTTTCTGCATTAAACGATTATTTTCAGAAATTTATTTTAAAATAAAAAAAAGTTGTATACCTAATATTATATATAAATAAACAAAATTAAAGATAAAAATATAAATTAATATACCTTTGTAGATACATAATATTATGTAGGTAGAGTTCAACCGATTAATCTCGATAATACATAATACATATATATATAAAATAGTTTTGTATTTCTCGCTTACTATTTACAAATTACAACTTTAGTATACATTTTAACCGAATACTAAGTACGCTGGTTCTAACCGTACCTATATAACAACGACCTACCAGTCAAGCACGTATTCATGATCAATTTTCGAGAGGGGAGTTAACATATTTGTAATACATGAATTAAAAATACATTACAAGCTTAATAGTTACCTAGTTTGTTTTTAGGAACTTTAAGAATTTCTGAGGGGTTCGAACAATTGGATATTGAATCGATGATGATCGAACAAACGAGAACGCGTTTTAAATGTCTTAATACAATTAGGTAGGTCTAAGCAGTAACCGGAAAATTTTGTGAATATGTTTATATTTAAATTTTATATTTAATTAATTTTAATTTTAAGGATCAACATTTTCAAATCTGGTTTGGTTTCTCAGTCTCCAAAATCGAGAATATTAATAACATTTTCACTGGAGTTCCCTAGTTTCTCCCTTTCTGTTTAATATTTATATTTTATACTATTATACTTCAGACCAGCCTATTTTCGAATATTTAATCTGAATGTCACTGTTATAAGGTCTAAATATTTTATAAACAAAACTTCAGTGTTTCGTTAGGATAAAGTACCTAATATAATAAAAATGTAATAGTATTATATTATACTCAACTGTATAAGTGTAATTATAATTCCATCTGTTCCAACGAAATATTAAGGCACCTATACTTAGAAGAGAATATTGTGATAGGTAGTTTGGATACAATATTATTAGCTTTTAGTTTTAATTTTATGTATTAAATAATAAAATTAAGTATTGTCCATACGAATTGTCTCTTGTACATACGAAGTTGGATAAATTAATCTATCAACGAGTAATACACATCATAATATCTTACAATATACCTAGACGTCCTAAACCGGCTAAACCTATTAATCTAATTTTAAATGAAAAATAAAAATTTAAACAAAATGTAACAATTACATATATTTTGGCGATCAATGATAATCGATAATGTGATTTGTTATTTATTCCAAGTCGAACGAATACAATATTTTTCTTTTATGATACTGATTTCAACCGTTTTTCTTTTCATTATAACCATACACATATGAATCATATTATGTCTATGATCACAAATTCACAGCCCACCGTGCAGCATCTGGTTAATGTTTACTGTACATATTATGTAGTATATACTACAGCATAATGGCTTATATTCGTGACTTAAGACACTTTGGTGGGCTGTGGCCCTGTGGACACGTCTCTAGACTCCAGGGACCAGGCTCATTTGCAGACTCCACAACATATCGTCTTACTGTTACTATATAGACAATAGTCGCTAATAATATTATATTATTATCCTCGGTTAGGTAATGCAGACGCGCAAGATTATAATTGTCAATTGTTACAGTTGTTGTGTCTACGCCGAGGTTTAAGGTTTGAACGATTCGATGTCAATTTAATTTCAACCACAGAACAAAATATATCGATAGTCAATTACAACAAATATCGAAAGTACGATAGTCGATTACAACGATAATCGCGTGGGAACCATTTTAAATCGCGGTGGTTATTTGTTTCCCCACCGCTACCTTATATTGTGTATCTGTACATTATATTCTGTGGTGCTACTACTGCGAATGCCTCGTGAGTAAGTTAGCGTGATGTTAAGTGATAACGATAAGTGATTTACCATTTACCAATTTTGTTTTGTAACTGTGCGGCGCACGTTGCTAGTTTTACTACGTTAATTAATAGTTTTGCTGTTAACCGTGGAATTATAATTTTTAGTCGTTGACTTATAAATTTATATAATATAATTTCACAGCGATTTAGTTGGATCCGTATTGCATCATGTCACATGGGAATGAAGAAAAGTTTGATTCAATGCTTCTGGCATTGGCTCAGCAGCACGAGAAAGGAGTAGAACAAGTATGTAATTAAAAATAAAATAATACATTTAATAATTTGTTAACTTTTCTTTTTAGTTGGGTTGCTTTTGTTGCTATGAAAATAAATCAATTTTTTTACAATAGTAAATAGTTAAAGTTATTCAATTTGATAATATTATAGTTTAAAAAGTACCAAGTCAAATGTTTTTGTTAATTTAACTTGGATAATTGTACAATATAGTACTTCTTTTCATATGACAAAACTTCTTTACTTAAATTTATATTTTTATTTCATTACTTGGGTATAATAATGTATTATTGATTTTTCTATTGTTAATTCAATACTGTTGTTGCTATAGTAACATATTTTAAATAGTTAAATTGATAATTTAAATTATATCTATAATTCATATTTATATTTATTATTTATACAATTTATCAAACAATATATTATTCATATTGATGAAAAAATAAATATTTACTATGTGAGCGTAGTAGTAGATTAATGTTTTGTGCGGTAAAGGGGTTTCACTTAATCAACCAACACTTTATAACCACTTAAAACTTAAAAAATACATCTCCAAATTACAATTTTTATGTATCGAAATAATCTAAGAGTTAGGTTTCTAAAATGTTTTATTTAAAACTGTTCATTATTCTATTAAAAAATCTTTATGAAAATTATTTTTTATTTTGTTTTAGCTTTTGGATACATTTTTCAGTTTTCTTGGTCGGAAAACTGATTTCTTTATTGGAAGTCCAGATGAAAATGCTTCCGAACAAGTACCTATATATATTTCTAAAAAAAACCATTAAATTTAAAATTAAAATACCTATCTAAATGTATACTATGTTGATATTTTAGATGTTAATGTCAGTATTTAATAGACATCGTGATATTGCTTTAAAAGAAAAACGCGCACTAGACGAAAAACGAAAATTGGAAGCATTAAAAAGATTACAAAAATCACAAAAGGAGAAAGAATTAGAGACTAAGCCAAAATTAAAAGAATTAACTGATGAAGAAGCTGAACAACTCCAAAAAGAGTTAGATTTGGTAAGAAACTTAAAAAAAAATACATGCAAATATCATATCATGCATACCTATACTCTATTCCAAACAAGTCTGGGAAAATGTACAACGATAATGTGTCTGGTTTTGCGCTGGTATTTCATGTAATCTGCCGGTGGTCTAACCGCCAACCCATCATGATGAGTACTAATAACTGTAGCCAATGACAGCGGACATACCTGTGCGATTTTTTCCAGGCATTTGGAATAGACTATATATTACATTTTATTTTATATTTTTCTAAAACTTCAGATATTACTTTATTTATTTTCTATACCTAATAATAACCAGAATTAATAATTTACATATTATATATTATTCATATTTTATATTATTCCAAACAGCAGAAATCTATTCTTCTTACTTCTTAGTAATATTATCCAAAACATTTACAAAAACTGTTTATGGAAACTATTTTACTTATCTGATTATCTAAGCCAATGCTTAGGCATAGATAATGTTCTTACTTTTAACTTTGATGATACATCAATTTATTGTTTATTAAAGTTAAGAACACAATTGATGTGACTAATGCAAAAGCAACAATATGCCACACACACACACATGCATATACAGTAATCCCTCGTTATCCGCGGTTGGGTCCACGATAACATATTATTGCGTATAACCTAACCTTGCGATTGCGATAACGTTTTACCGTTATTACATGAACACTAGAAACACTAGTTATTACACATTATTAATTGATTAATAATTGATTTTTAAAATTAATAAAAGTTAAACCTAATCTCCCTTTTTACATTGATTTATGGTCTCGTTATCCGCGGTTTTGTTATCCATATAGGTTTGCTGGAACGTAACCTTCGCGGATTACGAGGGATTACTGTATTACCAATTTGTGACCAATAATATGTATTTTAACCAAGAAGGTTGTAATTTGTATCTATTGTATCAACTAAACTAGTAATCTAAAAATTTGTTTTTTATGTATTAAATTTTTTTATGACTTATAATGTTTACTCAAGATCCATTGTCTTCCTTTTATTTTTTTTTCAATTCATTTAATTTGTGTTAAAATATGCAGTAATGTTTTCATTTTAAAATAAAAACTAAAAGTATAAATTAAGTGTCAACATTTAGAAAGATAAGATAAACTTCAGATTTATAATTTTATTGGTATGATGGTCAAAAGGTTGGTATATTTTTGATGAAAAAATAAATTAAATAATCTTTATTGAACTTCTTTTAGATAATACTTATCATTTTTATTAAAAAAAAAAATTAATGTATTAATTATTAAACTTGAAAATGTTTCAGGAAGTGATATATTTATGATTTGGTAGCTATTATCTGTTTAAATGTAGTTATTGTAATTTAATCAATTTGTGGTCTTTAATGGTTTTATATTTATTTATCCGTGTTTTATATATTTTAATTGGTTGTTTGAAATTTTAATTTATATGTTATAGTAAAAGTCTCTGAAAATCATAATTTTTTTGGTTACCATTTGAAAAATCACTTATATATAAAGTATGTAAAACTTGATGTAAGAAACATACCTATACAATTTATATTACTTGAGTTAAAAAAAAGAATTACAAAATTATAGTTGCTGTAAAATATATGGTATGATTCAATGTCAATACTAATTAAATAATCTTGATATTGTTATTGGCCTAGTTGTTCTAGGACCCCTAATAGTTTATTTTTTTTTCATTTAGTCAGCCAAGGAAAGTGTATGGATCCTAAAGCGTCGATTTTGCCAAAAATATTGTAAACGTGTTTAATTAAAATTAAAATTACTTCTAATTAATATAAAATATTAACTGTCAACAAAAAAATAAATTATTTAATTGAGTCTATTCAATTCACTCAAAATTCCATATAACCGCTTTAATTTAATCACAGTTAAAACATTCTTAAAATTATTTGATAAATTGATTTGGATTATGTTCTATGTTATGATAAACAAGTACATTTTTAAAACATATCATCAATTTAAATGTTTTCTTAAGTTGTTCCTGTTTACTATTGTTAAATTGTTCTTATTAAACTTTAATGGATTAGTTAATTTCTTTTGAATACAATGTCACATGGATGTAATATTGAATATAGTGGTATAATGTATACATTTATTTATTTTTGTTACTGTTTTGTGAATATAGTGAAATTGGTATTAAAGAAGTGGTTATTTAAATAACAGCATATAATTTGTGTTCTTAAATTTAAAAATATATTTATATGGTAATACAATAAACGATGTCCTACCATAGTTATATATTTAGTGCTATTGTAACTGGCTTAGACATCCAAATCTTCTAGTTGAAAAATAATATAGAAATAGTTTTGAAACAAAATAATGTATTCAATAAAAGCTTCTATAATTTTTATCAATAAAGATATAATTTTTTATTCTTGTTTGATATATAAAATATGATTTAGTTATTCATAAAATGTAGGTTTTAATAATAGGTATGCTGTTATTGTAGACTTATTGTGTTGCACAAAATATAATTTATATAAAATGTATATAAAAAAAAGTATTTTTCAATCAATATCTCTATTAATTGTATAAGTGTATAATTTTTATTTTAAGGTAGTCTGTTAAAATAATTATGTATACTTGATTTTTATCATTTCTTGATAAATTATAATCATTTTGTACTAACCTTGTACCAATTTTGTAACATCTAATGTATCTTGTTAATATTGTTTTTTTAATTGTATGTTTTAGAAAAAAAATTTAAAAGCTGATAATTCAAAAAATTCTGTTGAAACAAATGAATTATCACAACCAATTGAAGAAGATGAAGATGATCCAAAAGAAAAAGGAAAATTGAAACCTAATGCAGGCAATGGTTGTGATTTGCCTAATTACAGATGGACTCAAACATTATCTGATATCGAAGTAAGTGTATTATTTATTTTATTTTTTTAGTTGACTTGTTTTGTAGATAAATTCTTTTTTCTTTTAAAATATTATATTAGAGGTTTTCCTATTTCCCTTACTATTTATAGCTTAATCATAGTTATATTTTGAAAGTGTATATAAAATATCCATATTTATTTCATGCATATTTAATTTATTTATGATATAAGATAGTTTATACAGGAGATCATTTGTGTATTATATTATTATTATAAAAAACCAATTTTAAGATTTAATTCATATTGATTTATTTAATACAATAATTTAAATAAAATCTTAAAGTAGGTATATAATTAAACATATATTTATAATTCTTGTCTTCTTATATACTACATGATTAATAAATTATAATATTCCATTTTATTATATTAGTCCATATTTCTTTGGGATCTTTGTATTATTGATGAAGTGAATGACTTAGTTTTTAAGCAAAGTTGCTTGTAGAGTTTATTGCATGTCCTAAAAAAAAAAAATAATATATTATTCACTATTACCTTAATAGTAATATATAAACACAAAATGTTATTATTGATAATATAGCTGCTATATTATAGTTAATAGCAAATAATAATTATTTTAGGTATATAAATATTATTTTTAATAGTTGGATTTTATAATATGATGAGTTAAAACATTTATTAAAACAAATATAAATATAGTCTTCATGGTTGTGTAAAATGAATCAAGATTAAAGAAATAAATGAACAAAAAGTATTTTTTTCTAAGATAAAGTATCTAAGTTTTTTCTCAATTGGTACTGTTAGAAGAAATAGTTGTTTTTTTTTTTATTTATTTTTACTAGAAGGGATAAAAAATATACATAATATGTGGCTTATAATAACTGAATTCATGGTTAGTTTTTTGAATTTGTGTTAGAAATGTATTAAATTTTTCTTTATTGATTTGCTTAAATGTCATTAAAATATATATTAAATTATATTTCATAAAGCAAATACTTTTGATGCTCTGTATATTTTTAGCATAATATTTGTAATTCATTATAACTTACTGTGAACATAGTAGATGCAGTATACAATTGTTAGGAAGAAAACTATTGTCATAGAAATGACCAATACAGTAAGCTGATGTCGTTCACAACAACATGTGGTAGGCTTTCTAGACTTATGTCGATTATGTCCTATGCCATTAACAATTGTAAAATGATTTGATGATGCTACCGATAAAGTATCTGAATCATTGTTTCGATCAATGTATTTGTTATGGGCATCTAAGTTTTCAGCACATAGTAATAGCATTGAAGTTGTAGATGATTTACTCTATAATTAAAATAAAATATGTTTTATTTTTTTGATGACAAAATTTAGGCTAATTTATAGTTATATAAAAATACATTTTGAATAATCTAAGTATAGAAAATAATATTTTTAATACGCTTTAAGAATAAAGTATTTATATTTATCTAGTTAAAAAAATTAGTGCTTAAATTATCTCTATTTTTTGTTTCAATAAATATAATATATATTATTATTTATGACAACATTGATAATTGAGATTACAATGTTAAAATGTATTAAAATTACCTATGTATTAGTAAGCAAAATGTATAACAATGAAAATAGTACACATATATTTTGATATTTTTAGTATGTCAAAAATAAAGTATATTTTAAATAAGTTATTGACATTTTTTTAGTTTAGTTAGATAATCTAGTTAAATCAACCCTTTTGTTAATCCTTTTTAAAACTTTAGAAGTATTATAAAATTATTATTTTTAATATCAAAATAAATAGTTTAATGAAATAATTTTTCATATTTGTAAAACAATTCTAAATAATAAATCTTGTTTAAAATATTATTATAATTATTAAAAATACTTATTTAAAATACTTTTCTTTTTTGATTTGCTACGTTTTTATAAAATTCCAATAATCAAAACGAAAATAGATTCAAATCCTTAGCCATATTTTGATGTTTAAAATATAATTTTCCAAAGGTCATAATGAATGATATAACATTGTAAGGTAATTTATTTTTTAAAATTAAGTATTTCCGAATTTAATGCATTTAAAGTTGAATTAATAATAGTTTTTATGATCATTAAATGTTTATATTTAAAATAGTAAAAAAAAATTTAAAAAAATAAGTTGATTTTTGTTGACGAATTTCAATAATTATAAAAATGTTATAAAATTATTATTATATTTTTTTATTGAGTTTTTAACTATTTCGACAGCATTGGCCATTATAGTTTTTAGTTTAATTTAAGCATGAGTTATTAAATAAAATGTATACAATTTTCTATAGATAATTCTGTCATGTATTGTTAGTTTACCTTTATGCTTAGTTGATTAGGCGATGTGGATGAGTCCGGTTGCGATTTGTCACTGGAATTATCTTGTCTTGATGACGAAAACGATGGTCTTGGTATAGACCATCTATACACCTACATGGTATAATAGAGCACGAATTAATATACTATGTTATTTTATTGTATATAAAAATATAGTACCTACTGCCTATGTACAAACTACAGATATAATTTTATGATTATTGAAGATCAAGGTTATTGATGGGCGTCGCCTAAAACAATACACCTCGTCGCGATACCTACCTATAGGGTATTTGTAATAAGAAGTAATAAAGTTTAGATGCGGGTTATGTAATTTTTGAACCGGATTTTTTTCAGTCAAGTTTCAAGGTCCGGGTCATGTATTGCAATTTTCAGGACTATGTAATCTAATTTTGTAACGCCTTCGGGTATAGAGTTATCCGGTTTTAATGTTACTTTCTGATAACGTGCAAAGAAAATATTTCTATTATTTAATTTTTTTGATACATAAATATAAATTGTACCTATACTAGTAACACGTAAGGAATTTCATTAATTACTTAGTTATATCTTTAGTTAACTAGTATTGTTTTTTAATTACGATAGTTCGTTTATAAATAAAATAAATACGTACGATATTGTCAGTAATTTATGATCTTAGTATTTTTTTTCTTTTTAAACAGTTCTTAAATGAGCATTTTATTTTAACTTATTTTTTGGTATAACTCATTAAATACTGTACTTAAGAGTAATTAAAGATTATGTTTTTTTAAATATCGGACATTAGTAATTTTTTAAAAAACTACTACAATTTCATATTATATTTTATAATATTACAAAATAAATAACTGCAGTTAAATATATTTTGTGAAATTTAATTATTACCTATTAATAAAAAAATTGCAAATTTACACATTAAATTATTTATATTCTTTGGTTTTTTTTTTTATCATAAATGCTTGATATATACTGATATATTTATTTATTAGAAATATTTTACGATTGCAAATATACCTATTATAAAAATATAAAATATTGTAAAAGGTTTTTCTTCTCAAAAATTATTATTTTTATGCATGGATACTTACTCACTCAATTGACGATTGTCCACTAATTTGTAAAACAGTTAATAATACCTACTACTACTACTACTACTACTAATAATAAAAATATCATGTCTATAAATAGATATGTTTACTTGTTATAAATAATTAATATGTTGTAAAATGTAATGTTGAGTTGTGGTTAACAGTTATTATACAGGTTTATGTTTACAATATATACCGACGATTCACTGGAGGCAATGTCATTAATGAGTTGCTTATATAACAATATTGTAGATAGATAACAACACTGTTATAGAATGAAAGGGGTTTATTTGACCATTGTCTTTGTGAAATGAGGATAATTCAAATAATGTTTCATTGCCAATGGTTGTCATTTATTTTTAACAAATTAACATATATAAGATTATTGTCTTGTTGATATAGATTATAGATATAAGATCATTTATGATTATATATTTAGTATAATATATAAATATATATGAATAATACAAAAGATTTAATAAAATAAATTATTGAACAGAAAAATTTAGAAATCTCACATTTTATTTTATCTTTATGTATTTTAATTACCTATTTACATAGGTATCTATCATATATTTTGTGTTAAATCTCTTAGAAGTACCACATTTTACTACTGAATTATAATTTTAGGACAATTATTAATAATGTTATTATTAGGTCTACTTAAAAGATACATTAACTATTTTATCGATGATCATATTTATTTCATTTTTTATAATAGTTTTTTCTTTGTTAAATCATTTAAAAACTTATTTTGTTTATGATTTATGTAATACATCATCGAATTCTTTAGTATTGAGAAACTATTTAATAATATAGGTGTAGAATGAAAAGTACCTATATGATCAGATTTTATTCAGAAATTGTATGTAAATGCTCTGAGGTTATTATATTACTTACGAAAATGTTGATATATGTTGTAAAAATATTTAGACAATATTTTAAGGGGATTTGGAGGAAAGACGAATTTTGCAAGAAATCACTATCCTTATGTTTACGGCCATGATTAGGATTATGTATATTATACTACACTGTTTTGTATAATAATACACTTAATAATATATTACATTTAAGTTTAATATTGATACTTGAATAAATGCATTATTATTAGAGTAGTGGGTGGGATATGATATATATTATATGTATATAATAGTCATGAAAATGTGTGCATCTACGTAATTTATACGTCATACCCTGGAGTCATGTCATGCTGTCTTGGAATATGCAAAATTATCTACAGGTACATGCCACATGGTATATGTGGTTATTTAGGCTGTAGGAACACGGATACAAATCCGGATACGAAGGCGGATCAATAGAGTTCAAGAGATCTGGTTTCGGGGCAAGGTCATTTATTTTTAAACTTTTATTATTTTTTGTAACCATATATTTACGCAATTTATTCTCTAAAATCATGTCAATTTAGACATAAGTGCACGGTCATTATTATTATTATTATTATTATTACAACTAGGTACTACACCACTGATCTCAATTGAAAATTTAATTTTTTGTAATTTTGTATTTCAATACAATATATGGATCATTTCTTGGTGAATGATTTCTTGTACATAATTTTATAAAAGTCGTGGTACATGTGGTATCAAGGTTTTCTCAGTCATGCGTAAATGAATATGTACGTAAGTTTTATTTTTAAAAATATATTAAAATTAAATTATTCTCAGACGTGTACTTAATGTAGTACTATTAGGTTTTTAAATTATAGCTTAAAGCAATTTTTGTATAGTATTTGTAAATAACATTAGTCATTTGTTAATTATATCAATTTTTTTTTGAAATAACAGTTATTTCAAGTGGATTGATTATTTGTATCATTTTATCTAGTGCAGCTTGTGCATTATTGTAGTTTTAATGAAAAAAATATTCAATTACACAGAATTTGATCTATATGAATAATTTGAGTGTTCAACTGTTGATTTAATTATTTATAAATATTCTCCTATAATATAATTTTGATAATTAACTGTTGTATCTTGTATATACGTATATGTAAAATGTACTTGTATATAAACAAGTATAACATAAATTTATAGCTAGACATTAAAAATGTTAATAATATCATTATGTACTTTGAGTTGAGTAAGTTTGGTACATTACTTTCAACATGTGTATATAATTTAATTTAAGAATTTAAATTAAAAAAACTTTTTTGTCTACAATTATAGAAACAACGTAATATTATCACTTTATCACTGTTTAAGAGTACAAAATGAAATAAAATTATTTTTAAATTCAGTAATCGTTAAATAGTATTTTTTGAACAAATTATTTTTGAAGTTAAAATATATCTAAAATATATTCTATATATCTATAAAATCAAAACAAGTAATATTACTTATTCCATGTAGGAAATTTATGATTAAATTCTTAATTAGCTATTGGTATAATTAGCCGGTGTCTTTAATATTGTTATAGTTATTCTATTATTAGAATATTGAAATTTCAAATATTGTATGAATGTAATTAATTATTAATATATGTACAATAGTAAAGTAACTATTTTAAAATTAAACATTTTTTTGTTTAGGTTTATTTTAATTATTCATAGTTTTTAAATTATAATTAAATTACATTCTTAAGTATAATTTATTTGGTAGTAGATAAATTTAATTGTAAGTATACTTTTTTTATAGTTAAAAAATTAAAATCATTATATTTAATTTAGTCAATATGACTAAAGAAAATCTTGTACAATTTTGTATCATTCATTAAGTGATAAATGTATATTGGTTTAATTTTAGCGAACAGTATGAAAATGTTTAAAAGAAGTGTACTTACATCAATAACAGTGTTGTCGATATCAATAACGCTATCTAATTTTGGACTCATAGTTATTCGAAAAAGAAAACTTCCTGCCTCTTAGGGTGGCGGTCTTTTCTTTTTTAAAATAAACTACGCTCGCGCATCACTAGATATTCGTGATGTTGATAATTTCTTGTGGCCGGCGAAACATCACATGCACCGCTTAATACAGCGCACTAGTATTTTATATGACTGCCATAATGATAATAACCAAGTCATCTTAGTGGAGTGGGAATATTAGTTGATCTCGTTATTGAACTTCAAATTCTCGAGCTCTCGGTGTTCTATACGACCGCAAATATTTGCTAGAAGTGTGTACCATTGTACTTTACATATTGTGTTGAATTGTATAAAATATAAATAGTAAATATATACATTTCAATTTCATATTTTTTCCTTAATAAATCGCTTAAAATTATATAAAATGTGAATTTGCTTTTATTGAAAATGTTTGGGCGTGGCGTCATTGGGTAGATCATCGTATACATTTTGTTCAAAAAATAATTCTGGGGTAAGCAAACAGGTACATTAGTAACTATTTCTAGAGGTATAATTAGCATATTATATTTTAATGCTAATTATATTTATATGTATTAATTCGGTAAGTTCGATTAATTTTTTCGACAAAAATCACATAAATACAATTGATATAACGTTCTATAAAATGATGGTGAATAAATTCTCATTATAAATAGTTTAAAATATTAGTCTTAAATTGTAAATTTCGTATAGGAAATAATAATTTATGTCAATGTAAAACGGAAAAAAAAATAATGTTTATGATTATTATTTTTAATTATTGTAAAAACAATTTTAAAAGAACTTTGTGCCTACCAAATGTTAAGTTTTTTGACCGAAAACCAATTATTTTATTAACATTAATCGAAAGCAAACTAAAAAAGTAGACCATTTTAAATGTCTATAAATAGAAACATTACCAACATTACGAATCATCTTTTAGCAAAATCTTGGTATTGTGTAAAACTTATTTAAAATATTTATCTATGAAGTTGTTAACAATTTTTTGCTAAATAATTTTCTAATTTTAAAGACCATATATTTTCAAATTTTTAAATTTTCTAGTTAAGGAGTATCCTGTATTAATACGAGCTTTTGATTTGATAATGTAGTCTAAGTATACCTATTAAAAATTCTAAAAATTAGGTTTTGAATAATTAAATTATTGATGTGAAAAGAGGAGATGAATATGCTTGGTAAATAAATATAAAATTAATTTCATTTTAATTAAATGTGTTTTTATATAGCCCATTTTAGTATTACATCGTGCTATACAGAACATTTAGCATCATAACTCATGTTATAAAAACGAATTTTATTGTGTATGTAACTTGAACTAATGTTTAAATCATTTAAGGCAGTGTTTACTAACATTTGAATTAATCTTATTAAATTTGCGCTTCTGTATACCATATTAAATAATGTAGTCAATCATAAAAATTAGGATTTAAAATAAGTGATAAGTTAAACCAGCGTACCTCAAACTTTTAGGACTTCGACACCCTTGAGAAATAATTTGTGTTTCGCGGAACCCCTTTTTAAATAATTTAAAATTATAATTTGTAATAATATAAATAATCCAAATACGTATAAAATAAAATATTTTTCTCAATAATCACATACATCTGGCGGAACTCTTGAAATTGTCTTATGGAACCTTAAGGTTCTGTGGAACACACATTGGGAAACGTTGCTCTAAACAGTAAATAATAATTATTATTGAAGAGTATTAATGTTGTAAAATAAAGTATTTTTAAAAACGTTAATACTTTTCAATATAATTGGTGTTGAGTGTTAAAAATTATTTTTTATATGTAAATAAAAGAAAAAATATTTATTTATTAATGGATTAAAACTGGTTTGAACAATAAAATATAAAAAAAAAAAACATTTGAAATGTCAAAGTGTTATTTAAATAACTATTATTAAAATCTATTTTTTATTATAATAATTATTTTACCTATATCTTTTAAAATATTATAGGATTTACTGGTAATTTTCATAGATTTTTATAATAGTTTTTAAAAAATGTTTATTAACATAGTATTTTTATAAGATAAACATGTTTGCGTATATATTTATTTATTTAATTATAAATGAGTTTTTAGATGTTATTTAGTTTAATGATACAAATCGTGTTAAAGAAGGAATTTTATTAAAATTATGAATAGGTACTGATTATTTTATTAAAAATTAAAATCATTAATATATAATTTGGAAATATCGTTATCATTTATTTCGATGATGGTTTAAAAATAAAAATTTAATTAAAATAATTAATAACCACGATTTAGCTTTATAGGAATTATTTAAACACAATTAATTTCTATAATATTTGTTTAAACAACTAATACTGAGTAATATCATTGATTATAAATACATACTACTATTAATAATATTAATAGTATTTATAATCAATGGTAATATAATATTTAAATAACTTGAGGATGGTTGTAGCTAGAACCACTAGAGTGGGCTCATTCGACGTATTATTTTTTGCTCCTTATTAATATATTACTATGGCGAATACGTCCATTTGCCTGTTAGCAGTCGATATGTTATTTAAAATGTAATATATATCACACTTTTTAAAATTTACTATATGCGGGACTTTCCTTCCCTATTGAATCAAATTTTGCATTATACCGATTTTATATGCAAAAATGTGATTCAAGACTACAGAGATAATTTAAAATAATAAAGAATTTAATAAAAAAGACAGGTATAATTTATATCACTTGTATGTATTGTAGGTACTATTTATATATTATATTGTATAGACAATAAATTAACTGTTTTATTAATAAAAAAACCCTATAAATTAATATAGTTCAATTCCTTTTTGTAAACCACACTTAACATGGCCGACTGCTTATGCTGAGGGTTTTGTTAAATTAAAAATTTTTTATATATTTTACAATTAGGTATTTGTTTTTGTTTGAGAATTATAAGAATTTGGTAAAAGTGGCATATAGTGCCATGTAGCTTCTATACAATAGATAAATATTTTAATTAAAAGAAGATATTTATATAATTCTCAATATTATAATTTACGAGAAAACTGTTAAAATTATTGACGTAGATTTTTTTTTGTTTCAAAAGATTTAGCTGTGAATTTTTCTTCATTTTTTAACCTATTTTCATGAAAATGATCAACAAAGGACAAGACTTTTTATAAATTGATCACAATATTGAGTTAATTAAGGGTATTGAATAAATATGTTTGTGTAATTCAAACTAAAGACAATATTTAATGTTTAGTTTAAAATTATAATTTTATAATTATTAGTATTCAACATTTAAGAAATAATGTCATTCATTTATTGAATAAAATTACATAAACTGGATATTATTTTTATATAATTTACAATTAAATCATCCAGATTCTAACCAATAATTATTTTCTAATTTTACTTAGGACTTAATTTTCTTTAAAATGCGCATAAAAAACTTTCAAAACTATTTAATGCATTCATGTAAACAGTTCATATTTTCTATAAACGATTAGGAAAATAATTTTTTCTAAATTGTATTATTATATGTATATAAAGTATTGTAATTATATTTCGCCAAGTTTTTGCACGTCAAAAGAACGTGATCCAAAAGGGGAACGTGACATTTATGGATAGACGGGTTTTTGTTTGTTTAGGATCGTTTGTTTTTTGTAATTATCAAACTCTGGTCACGTTATTAATTTTAGCTGGTCGTTCATTTTCACCAATCGGGTTTTGTTTTTCAAAGGAACTCATAAACTTTATCTTTTATTGATTTGGTTGCTGCAGATATTAAAAAAAATACCATTTATTTATATTGTTTATATAGACATTTTAAGTATTATATAGACATTTTTGTCTTATAATTATAATATACATATGTTACATACGTATAATAACACAATTTATAGAAAGAGATACTCATCGGAATCGTTTTGGGTGTGATGATCACCTTGTAGATATGTAGAGGGATATACATGTTATATCGTAGTTCTTATTTGGTTACACTTCTTTGTTTATAAATGAAATTGTTTTATCATACGACCAATCTTTAATAATTAATAATAATATTATTTTTGTACTAGTCTGTTGTTGGTATTATTATTACACAGATTATTGATTATTTGATTACTTGCCCCTCAAATAATAATATCAAACTATATTTTACGTATAAAATGTCCTTGTAATAATGCTGTACCCGACATAAATCATAGTTAACGTTAAGGTTTTAGTTATTAGTCAGTTATCAATAGTGTGACAATTCATAATTAATAAATTACAAATAGTGTCAAATACTTGAATGCTTAATTTATTTTATTTTAATATCCCACACGCGTTTCGTAGATCGTGTTTATATTTTATTAATATAAAATGAATATTTACCCATTTACGTGTATGATGTTAAAACTATATTATGAGTGAAAAGTTAAGTCGGGAATGTTAGATACATTATGTTATAGGTATAATGTATATAATATATGTGTTGTTTGTCATTCATTGGTCTTACAGTTAATCGTCTATGGATTTTTCATGATCGTTATGGAAATCCCTAATCTTAACGCAAGGTCGCGAGAAAACTGTCAAGACGTTTGTTGCTATCTTTCAAAAATACATTCTTTATTGGTCACGACTTTTTTTATTTTGGTAGTGACGTTGGGTTTGTATGGTGTTTAGAAAAACTTCATTTGGGAATGCCAGATCTCAACATTGTGATCTTCGCAATGGATGTACAATTAATATATTATGTTTAATAACTCATTATAAAAGATTATTTATTTGAAAAAATATATAATAGCTAATAGCATTATAAAATCAATGCTATTAGGCATTTTACTTAAAATCGAATGATTTATCCATATTATTATTTATTGAACGTGCAGGTTATATAGTATAAAATATGTATAATGTACAGATTTCGTATCAACTACTATTTACAAATTATCTGATGTCGAACTAACTAGTTATTTTAAATATCTACATTAATTACGTTTGATTGGTAATTGTTTTACTAACTGGATCTTAAAAATAATTGTTATGTTCGTATTAATATTTGTTTTCTTTTTAGGTTATTATAAACATTTACTTTTTACAGTAATAAATAATAATTATCGATCCATGTTTGTTAGATAATAATTACAAAATATCAAATTGTACTGATTTTTAGTGTTTCCTTGTATTTTTTAAGTATTACATTTATCATAATATTTATATTAATAATGTTTTATTATGTAAATTTCATAAAATATAATATTTAAATTTTTGTGAATTAATTTGAGTGCGCCTTAATTTAATAATTTATCATATACAATGTTACATATTATTTGATTATAAAATGATCTTACATGAAGATTCTTTGAATAGTTTAATAATTTAGAGTGCAAATAATTTATTTGGTAATTATTTTAAATGCACTTTCAAGCTACCTTCATTGGTAAAATATAAATAGTTAGTCAATAACTTGTAATTATAATTTGTAATACCTAATAACTAATTATAACTTGAAATAGGTATAGGTACTAGAATAAATATTGAAGACCGAATGTTGATAATATTATTGCTGAGCCTCTCCTAAATTACGCTAATAATTAAACAATTTGTATTAATTTCGCTTTTAAAAAGTTTTTTTTTTGTGTTAAATTATAAGCAATTATACAATTATAAATGTATATGTTTAAAGGTTAGTTAAATTAATTGTGGTCCATATTTTCAACTAGAAATGTATTCATCATAGTTATTGGATACGTAATAATAATAAATACTTAAAAATTTAACACTCGCAAGAAAATAAAAAGCAGGTATAAGCACATAAAATTAATTTTGAGTTTAATATAAATTATATCTTTTTTTTTTCATCAAGTTATGTCTTGTATAACTCTAATTTAGAAATAAATTAAATTTTACTTAATGTCTATCAGTACCTATCTTATAGTATTATATATTATGTTTTATTATTTTTTTTTCTAAGGAAAAATGTCTAATTATATTATTTTATTTATTATTAATATTACTGAGTCAAAAATTTCTTGACGAAGGGAAAATAGCATTTATCTTTAGATATTTTCATATTTAAGCATTAAAATCCAATGCATTTAATTGAAAATGTCCGCGCGTCTTGAATATTGACTCGCAAAAATAATAACATCTACTACGAAAGGCGTTGGAAATTGTAGTTCCTCTAAGGACAATGTTGTGATTTCTTAAGATTAGGTGCTTACTATTTTAAGTTTAATATTGTTATACTGTTTTATCCAACGCATTCGTGTAAGAATTAAACTTTAAATTAAATTCTAATATTTTTTCTCATCAAATCTCTATAGTCATTAGTCATTATTGATTAATGATCATTTATATATATCATGTGTTACGTAACGATGACGAAGATACATTTGTAATAAAGGCACCTGTATAATAAATATAATATTATGTTCTATATATTAACCTTGAAATGTTCTACTAGAGTTATATCTATATCATATATTTTAGAATTTATCATCTATATTATACATTATATTATTAATAATTAGAGACTCAGTCACTTTAATCTCATTTTTTTTCTCACAGCTTAAAATTCCATCTAAAGCTGCATTCAAGTTGAGACCACGTGATGTTATTGTGAATTTAAAAAAGAAACATATTTTCGTTGGTATTAAGGGACAACCCCCAATATTGGATGACGAACTACAGCATGAAATTAAACTCGAAGAAACCACGTGGCTACTTGAAGACGGAAAAACATTCCTGATTAATATTGAAAAGGTAAAAAAAATTATAATATTATTAAAATGTTTATTAATTATTTAAGTGCTTCCTATAACGGACTTAATTTTCTATTAGAAGAATTGGAAATTATCTATTTCTTATTCATTACTGCGGTATGTGTTATTCCCATTATGTCACCTCCCTTCAAGTACTAACTAGATCTAATTTGAAACCAAAAACCACACTCAAAGTTAAAGACTGGAGCACTTTTATTAATAAAAAAATATTCTCATCATATAAAAAGAAAAACGCTATTAAAAACCCAATATATTCATCCGTTCAGATTCTAAAATTGAATTATAATTAATCATACTTTTTTTGTGTAATCATCAATTTGAATTTAGATTTATTACTTATAGTTTATTTTACTAAAATTAAAATATATCCAGTATAGTATAATTATTATCAAATAATAACGTACAGGAAAATGTTAGATTTTAACCTCTATTATTTTTTTAAAATTTAAAAATATTTAAGTACACATATTATTTTGTATGAGTGATTAATATTATTATAAGTAAATTTTTATACTGTTTAAATGTGTAAATATTTTAACCTGTGTGTTTTGTTTAATATCTTGATAATATATTAACAATAAAATATCATTGAAATTATACCTGTATATTTTAAGTAGACCAATAGACGTATACTATATTTCAAAAAGTTTGGAAAAATTTGCGCATGTATTGTTACTGGTTTTCTTCGCGAGCCGCGTGACTGCATCAGCGTGAACTACGATGCGTTTTTGTCCACATTTTTTCCAAACTTATTTGGAATAGAGTATAGAAGAGTATTCCGATATTGGGAGTTAAATAGTTATGATTTTTATTGCAATATAGTTAATTGTAATTGACGTTTTAATTTTAACTTACGTCTCAAATTACATTTTGATCACCTGTATGTAACTAGGTATGCGCCTACATATTTTCCTAATCTTGTTTTTATTTAATAAAATATATTATATAGCTTTTACTAAGTTTATCTCATAATAATTCTTTGATTGGGATAATTTATTATTGATTTCAAATTAAATATTAAAACACACCATTATCTGGCAATGATATTAAAGTAAAACGAATACCTAAAACTTAGTTTTCTTTGCCTAACGGTTTTATTTTTCATATAAATTTCTAAATTATAGGTCTGACAGAATGATTATTACCATCTTATTATTTTTGGTGCTGATTATCTATTTGAATTTAACTAGAACTAATATTAAGATTATATATATTATACTAGCACACATGTCCTCGTGCACACTTCGTGGTCCGTGGATTTATCCCATTTTCTCTCTTTAACTCAGTTAAATTTAAACTATACAGATATTTAGTCCATTTTAGCGCAAATACAACAAGTAAATTCTAGTTTTGCCCGTGTACATTTTTAAAAGTAATTTTACTACCTAATTAATTAAACTAATTTTATATATATTATGTTAATTATTTACATATTTTATAGTAATTATAGTAATATGATTTGTAACCAACGGAAATTATTTAAATAAATAATAAATATTCTATTATATAAGTCGAAACCAAATTCACGGGTGAGCTATATTACTATAATATTACTCTATAGGGGTAGAAAAGCTACAAATAACCTACGAGTTTTATGAATTCTATTGAAATAACTTTCATTAAAACTGTCTAGTAGTTTTTGAATCTATTAATTTCAGATATACTAACCTCTATTTATACATATTATGTACATAGATTATATCCATTGAGTTAATTTTTTTAAATTTATTTTTTTTTTTGGTCTAGCGAGCACACAATTATTTATTAATACTTAAAAGCCGTGTATTGATCTATTTTTTAAATAGTTAAATTTACTCATTCAAGAAGTCTCATCAGGCTTATAGCTAGTGTTTTATAATTATTATGTGATGAATAAATTCAGTGGCCAAAAGGGACTTTTCATAATTTTTTTTGAAATGAGATGATGCATTATAATATTATTAATAAAAATGATTAATAAAAAACATAACTTTTAAATTATATGATTATGATAGTAAAAAAAAAAAATACATTTTTGAAACGATAAAAAATTGTTGTTCTTCAGAATACATGTAGGTTTTTAATTAAGCTGAGATTATAGAACTTGAAAGTTGACACAGAATTTTCTAAACTGTAATCCACCAGCAGGTTTTAAACAAATAATATGTATATATATAACTATATATAATGCCCACACTATACACTTATAATTGGATAATCCAATATCTTATTTTTATGGTAGAAATGTCCAACTTTAGTTCCGAAGACTTTACATTTGAATAGGAGGTTTATCATATTATATATTTAAATAGAGAATTTCTATTCTAAGTAGCTTGGAACCCTCATTCCATAATCTTTATATTATAGGTTAAACCTCTAAAAATGTTTAGCTAAAGCATTTTATTCATTTCTGTAAAATATAAATACAAATTTCGTTTGTAGTTTATAAAATTAAATTATATCATAAATAGTAATGAAATTAGTATGAATTAAAAATGCATTTATCACTTTATTGCTTGGTTAATTTTATAAAGAATAGGTAAAGAACAAATAAAAAATACATAAAACTACTATATGTAACCACTTTTTTAAAATTATTTGAATAAACATTATTATTATTATTATTATTATTATTAAATGTTAATTTCTTAGATCTTATATATTGCGTTATCATTGATTATTTAGATTTTAGATACCATATAACTTGATATTGTGAATTATGATTTTTGGGAAATTATTTGAGAATTATAGGACATCAAAGGAACCTTGTGAAGAGTATCAATAATTTTTTATACAAATTTTATTATCAAAAAGATTCAAGAGTACAGTATTTTCAATACCTATCTAATAATTTCCTATTATAATAAAAACAATATCCAAGTTAGCTTTTTTTAAATATAATTTATTATTTATTTATAACTAGAAATGTACAACATTAATGTACATAATAATACATCGTACCTATTCTATGTTTAATCGTTATTTTGTATTTAAATACCAATATTGTAATAAAATGCACGTTTATAAATGCATTGTTTTTTTTTTATAGAAATCTAAGTGGATTATGCTTTATAAGTTTAGTGTTTATAGTTTTAATATTATTATATTATAATATTTAATATGTCTAATGTTTTTATTGGTATATTTAAAATGTGTAAATCAAATTATTTATTTATATTTAAATTAATGTTACTTAATTAGTGCTACTTAATATAGTCATAATGATTTAAAAATATTAGTATAATATTTTTTTATAAATATTAATGACATGATATTACAAAAATAACCAGTTTTGATTTTTAAAAATATTCATTACATTTTAACAAAGAATTTATTAGTTTTATAATGTAATGGTTTTGTTAGAATTATTTCTTTCTTTATTTTATTTAGTTTTATTTGTTTTAAATTTTACTTAATAGGAAGATACGCATATATTTGTCTATAAACTTAAAATTGATTAATATATAATATATATTTTATTAACTATTTATCTACTCCCTAATTAAGAAAGATTATTTTTTGAGTTTTTGAATAGTTTCTTTAAATAGGAATAACTGAACAAATATTGTGATATTTGCGGTATACTAGGTTTTAACGAACTTGATTTAGGTTAAATCTTACCAAGGTAGTTGTATAATACTAAAATTTAAAATTTATACCAGTTATTTATTTCAGTATTTAACTATGTAAAATAATTTTCAAAAAATATTCTCTATGTTGTGTTAACATAAATATTGTGCAAATGCACAATATCAATACCTACCTATGTTTCCTTAGTTTTCATAAGAACTTGTTTATTTTTTATTTATTTTAATATGTAACATCGTTTTGTTATGTGGGCGTACAGATTACGGAACAAGTTTCATGTCCGTTTAGTGTAAAGTTATCTATATTGTGTAATTACGATGTACCTAATGTGTAAAAAATGAAATTTTGTTTTGTGAATTTCTTTTTGTACTTCATTGGTTTATATACGCATTCGGGATTTAAAATATCAGTTTCTTAACATTAAGTGGTGCTTTATGAAAATATGTTAGTATAATCTATTCATTCAAATGGATAAACTCGAGAAATTTGTTAAGAAATCTTGTGAATAAATAAATTAATAATAATTACACAATAATAATAGTAGGTAATATTTTATTGAAATGAAATTCCATTCAAGTGTGTAGCATTGTATGTACCTTGTATCTAAACATACGTTTATTATGCCGAAGTAGATTTATATTATTATAATAACAATTTATAAAATAAAATATTAATAACAACAGATCAAATATAATATTCATGTGTTATCTTTTGTAGTTGGTATTATAATAAAACTTGCGAATTCACGCAGTTTAATTGGTGTAGTTTATTTTATTACAACTATTAGAGAGTAAAACAGTCATTTAAATGTTGTTCACGTATCTCACGTAGTCATTTCAAAATTTAAACGATTTACAAAGTTATTAATAATATTTATCACACTCGATTTTGTTTTGGAATCAAAAAGAGTATACTACATAAACTATTGGCACTGGATCTTCGTCTTGAAGAGTTCTCTTTAATATAATCTAGTGGACACAGGTGTATTCTAATTTTTATTTTTATTATATATTTGAACTGTATATCATTCGAAAAACGATTTGAGCGTAGTTCAGTTCACTAAATATTATTTTTAAATCGTAATTGCACATAACAAAATTATGATTATATATACTGAACATATTATGTACAGTAATGATGTAATTCATATATACTATATAAATTATAAGTAACCTTGTACTAAAACATTAACTCAAACCTACAAATTGCATTATATTTATTTATAAATTATCAAGTTATCAATATAATATTATGTTTTATAGATTTTGTTAGAATATGATAGTAATCCTATTTTTTTTTTTATAATTCTATTTTAATCGTACCAATAAAAATATGAACAATGACATTTTAAAATTCGTAAAATTGAATGTGTTGCTATAATTTAAGCTTCAATGGTTATAAAAAATATGTTTTTGTGTTCTGAGCTAATTTTAGGGTATTGATATGAGAATGTGTTTTTCTTATTTTTCTCAGCTATTAACTTTATTGGTGAAGTAAAAATATTTAGGTTTTCAATAAAGTGGGTAATTTATATTAATAGATTAGATCAGATTGGTACTTTAGACCAATTTGAAGTTTTTACATGTATTCTTTTTTACTAAACGCAATAACATTTTTAAATTATTTATATTAGTTTTAAGCTATTACCAATTAATTGTAGTCTATGGACAACTGATAATAATATACATAAAATAGACTAAGTAATATTGGTTGACAGAAGGACTTAGCTTAGGATCGTTTATTGTAGCCAATGAAGCCAATGATATATCCTAAAACCGTTAAATTCAAATTTAACACATCCATTACAGTAACTACCCAATGAGAAGGTTTCAGCAGAATGTTAATCTATACTTGTCCTCTTTTTTAGGGTTGAAATTACAAGTATTTAATTTCTGTGTATTTTATAGGTGAATAAAATGGAATGGTGGTCCAAACTGGTGGTTTCAGATACCGATATATCTACCAAAAAAATCAACCCAGAACCATCCAAACTTTCCGACCTAGAGGGCGAAACCAGGTCCATGGTGGAGAAAATGATGTACGATCAACAACAAAAGAATATGGGATTACCTACGTCGGATGAACAGAAAAAACAGAACGTTCTTCAAAAGTAAGTTTATTTTATGTTTTTACTTTCGTTGTTTTAACTGTTAATATTTTTACAGGTTTATGGAACAACATCCTGAGATGGACTTTTCCAAGTGTAAATTCAATTAAACCCGCTCAAAACCAAGAAAATAAAATATATATATAAAGAACAGCATTAAATGAGAATTGAAATAATAAAAATAATGTTATCGCTTACATTTTCTTTAGATGAATTCAAAAGTTTTTGGATTAAAATAAAAGTATTGTAAATTTAATTGTGTTTTTGTGTTTTTCATTATATTAAAGCGTTCGACGTTATCTGTTAGCCACCCGGATCAGCAAAATGCGTTTTGGTATTATACTATGCATTAGCATTATTGATAATATAATTTCAAATTAATCTCAAACTAATTGATTACGTGTATCATATTTTGTTTCGTAGTTAAATATTATTCATTTCATTTGAGTTTATTAATTTAAAGATAAAAATATGAAGAATTATTCAGGTATGATTTCGGATTTAGTATGTAAAATATTTTCAATAATGATCATTCATTGAATAATACACTTAAAAAGGAGAAAACTTAGTAGTTTTAAGTATTCGATAAAAAAGGTCATTAATTTGAAATTCTCAAATGCTTATTGAAAAATAAATAGCATGAAACATTGTCATCTATAGATATCATATATTTGTCATTTTGAATAAGAATTTATTTTTCGTATTAGGTTATATAAGTAAAAAAAAAAAAAGAAATATTGAATATTTATCTATTTATATTGAATAGATTTTTTAAAATTGTGCACTTGTTATAAATAAAAAAATATATAACTACTGTGAAAAAATTTTTAGAATGTATTTATTATTGTTTGCTCTTGTTTTATTTAAAATGGTTTTTAGGTACAAGAAAAAAATGTCGATAAGAAGTAAGAACAAAATTATAGATATTACGTTTCCTGTTTTACTTGTATTCGGCAATTGCTTTATGAAGCAAAGATAGATCGCTATTGAGCGTATGAGATTTTTAATTGAAACTTAACGCTGCAGGTTCCGGTTCGATAGTGCGTGGTCTCTGTGTTCATGCATTACTTACGACGTGAATTCTGTGCTTAAGAAATTAACGTACCTACTCATGATAAGGCATAGTTATAATGTCAATGTGTTGGGACTCTGGGGACTAAAAGCTTAATTTGTTTGAAAATTACACAGCTGTGGCGTTCTATACATAATATTACTCGGAATTTATTTGGTCAAATTATATCAACGTTAATGAACACATTTATCACTGATTGCGTAAAATGATTGACCAAGTGATCTACAAATTTGAATTACAGCCAACGCTGCGTTATTTGAATAAATTAGATATGTACGTAGATGGATCGAGTCGGATAAATATGGAAATTGCGTAAAATTAGGTATTCATTATCGAGATAAATAGCCTAAACGCTTAACCTAACGAAATCTCGACATTCCACAAGGTTAAACTTATATCGTTTGACTATTTAATACCATTGATTATCAATTAGATATCATACCTATATTTATTGTCAATGATTATAGTCGGTCGTTGCAGTATTTCACTAATCCGATATTCCGATCACGAACACACGGCTATATCCATAAAGATTATGATATTCTTTAAACTGTAAGTCGTAAACGCCTGGAGATCGTGCGAATTGTCTTTTTATTCAAAAAACGAAACGTGTTTTAATTTGTCTTACAGCGAAAGTGTAATGCAGCGTACATTTAATAAAGTCATAAAAATAAAAAAATTACGCCCGAAGACGAGATGAACAACATAGTAATATTCTATAGGTACTATGTTTTTGACAGCTACAAACGGAAAATCATTAGCAGAATATTATATTCTACCGAAAACGTAACATTTCTATAAACGGGATAATAATAATGTTTACTGTAAAGATTATTGTCTACTTTGATGATATTATGTCAATACGAGTTCACGAAAGAGGTACCCCCCGCTATACAGCAATGCGTCGAACGCATACACATTCGTATATTATGTTATTAGCTATCTATATCGATCTATAAAATATAAATGAGTCTATACCTATAATGCACTGAATATTGTCTACTATAGTCTACACTAAATCGTTAATCGTTATATATATAGTAGTATATAGAACATTAATAAATGTAGATTGAGTTGGTACGTCAACGGCGAACACGACAATACAATAAATAACTCGTTTGTATAACGCCATTATTGCTATTATATATTATTTTTTATCCCGTTTATGGAAGTACTGTGCGTAGGTTCAGGTCCATCAATGGTCTCTATACGATATGAAATCGCGCGCCTACAATCGAGTTGTGTTCAGTTATGCGTCATACTATATACACGTGAAAAATGTATGACAACATAAAAAAACGGAAATCTGAAATTGTTGTTTTTATTATTTACGAGCACACATTATTATATCCGACTGGCGCGCTAATGGAAAAATCACTAACCAATCAACGAAAAATGGTATTTTGACGGATATCAATTGGGTTTCGAAATCGCGGCGGTAGATTATTACGTATTTATTGTTATAAATGTTATAATATTAGTTACTATACTAACATCGTGTATGCTGTTAAAAATGTCACGAATATTTGAAATATATAGTATCTCATGTATCTATATATCTCGCAGCTATCGGTCAATATACATAGTTTTTAGATTTTTTCGGGTTGTTTTGGTTAAACTTGACTTATTTTTTTTTTTTGGTTCTACTTGAAAGATTATTTTTAAAATTTTTCGTTTTTATTATTTGTTTTTACGTTATTTGTATGTAAGTTATGTATTGTATATCTATTGCGCAATTACGATTTTGAGGCACCTGTGCAAAAATAATAAAATATTTTTGATGCACTTGCCACGTCGATATTGGCACAGATAGTATATGTGGCTTAGCTCCCAATTGAAAATTAATTCCCGCCAAATATTAATCGTCGTCAATACCTTTCTACCTTCAATTTTTGTTTTTACCTATATTTTTGTAGATAAATTTCGAAAATTGTTGACAGATTAAACTTAGTACAGTTAAATAAGAACAAGTATGTATATTGTTTACTGTACCTACTGATACAATGATATAGGTACCTTATTTAATATAACAAATCTAATATTAGTATAATAAATGTTTCGAGTTTTTAAACGATTAATTAACTATAATTAAAACTAATGTCGTTGTAGAATTTTGAATTTGGTAATTTAAATATTTAATTTATTCAAAAATTAGATTTTGAACTTTTTTGGAATATAGACATGCTTGATAAATTTAAATAATTTAATAAGAGTATGCGAGTATTCTTTAATTAAAATTTCAATTCGTAGTACCTAAATTAACTCACCTGTTATCTACATCTGTTATTAACTTTAAAGTAATTATTGTTGAAGTTTTCAAAAGTATAAAAAAATAATCAGATGATATTAGTGAACGTGTATCAAGTAGAAGAAGATAATCGACTAATAATACTATTCAATAATCAGGTCTGTTATCACCTTTTTGAACAGAAAAATACTGTAACTTTCAATTTCAATATCTTTTTTGTAAGTGAATCTATAGTTTTGGCTCTTTGGGGGAATGGGATCCAAGAGATTTTAACCAACTATAATCTATAAACTATAGCCTATAGGTAATAATATTATGTACTATCTATAAATTAGCTGACAAGTGATAATTTACAATACATTAAAAGAATTCAACAAAATACGAGTGCTTAAAGCTAATTATTTATAAACTTACGTTAAATAACGGATGTCTATATTATACTTTACGAGTTCTATAGTTTTAAAATGACCATTAATCATAGTTTAATTAAAAACACTTTTATTGGGGAGACTTTGGGCCCCAGGTCCTGCCCTTATAAAGTCACGTTCCTGCGTATCCCGTTATTGTTTTTCCACACATTTGTTCCGAATGTAACGCTAAACGTGGCTGTGTTTTAAAATATTTGAAAATGTATCGTTGTTCAACACACCTATATATACTACACGCGAAAAGGAAAGGGAAGACGATAGAACACATATTATATGTCACCATGTGTGACACGTGTATATATATATATATAGGTAACAGCTGTATGCCTGTATACATAATGTAGAGCGTAGAAAATATCGATTTTCGATGGCAATATTCGAGTCGCGGCGGACCGCTCCGTACGCGTCGCTTCATCGGCACACGGATGTGAGAAGAATCGTTGTGGGAATAGCGAGAAATCCGACTTGACAGCTAACACGTTAAGGTGGTATAATAGTAATAATAATAATAATAATAATATGTACGCGTGCGCGTGTTTTTAGGGTTTTCCCCTGCTTTTAGTGTGAGCTTACGACGGGCTCAACATCGGGAAATGGCTGACAAGGCGAATCCGCACGTGTCCGCCTTTACGGAAAAATGCGATTTTGTGTCTTTAGCGTGTGTACATCGTATAACATTATGCGGCGTATAACTATATTATTAGTGCAGCTGGCGTGGCATTGCGGACGCGTCGTACGCGGAAACATTTCAACAGACGTCGACAAACTGGGCGGCCGTCGCAGCTGCGAGCTGCAGGCCTGCTGCACATAGTGCGATTTTCCGATGCGATCGAATAAACCGTAACAAATTGCCGATATCGTAGCACGACAAGAATTAATATTATTCGAACGATTAAATACCAATGCGCGTAGATAGGTACGATGTATACATGTATCAATATGTAAGGTATTTCTTCGAGTGTAATACGAAAGGCGAAGGGTTTAAATTTTAAAATATATGTTTGTCGGACTGGATTACATTGGGGACCGGTTGTACACAGCGAATGGACCTGAAAGTACTTGACGGGGTTTTTGGAATGGAAAAATGACTGAATCACATTCAGGTCAGATTTTTTATTAGCTAGCGAGCTTGCCAGTAGAAAAAAAAATATAATATTAAATGAGTTGGGAGGTAGGTATAATATTACATATATATTATAGGTTTGTCGCTTGTAATAATATTGTCGTTGCGTAGTAAATCAGTCTAACGGAAAAATGTGTTTAATACGATATTACAAATATTAGTTAAGCCGGTAAAAATATCAAATATACTGTAGTATACCCCGATAGTCCAATCGTCCAATACCATATAAATTAATAATTATGCCGGTAGAAAATCAATTTATTTAAGTGCAGGATTTTCAACAGTAACCCATAAATAAATACAATTTAATTGTACACATATATTTCAAAAATCAATAATTATTGTGAAATTTGAAATTTAAACTAAGTAAATTTTTTAAAAATTGGCTATTGTTTGTCAACTATAAATAGTATATTAATCAAAAATAGGTAATTAATTATTCTATATTTTAATAACAAAATATTATTTTTAAAAACATAAAAATAGATAACATTATTGTTAAATGTTTACTTAGTTTACTAATTTTTTTTCGTCATAAAAATAAGATTAAAAGAATGCTTTTAGTATTGTAGTATTATTAATAATCAATTGCACAACCGTTTTAAAATTTTTTTTTTAATGCACGCCATTAAATATCATATAGGATGTTGTTTTAAAGTAGGTATTGTTGAAAAAATCACATTTATGATTTATACACACTGATATTTTCCAAGAAGATACTTCGCGGAACTTTTGCAGGACACTGTTTACAAAACATAGATCAACATGCACGTATTTATGATTTTATATACGCCCTCCGTCCCTCTTCGCCAGATTAAACTGAAAATCGTGTTTTGTAATTTAGAAGAAGACGCAACCGAACGTATTATAATATATACCTAATGGCATGTATACACACCACACCCTTTATAAACTATATATATATATATATATAAATAAATATGTATGCTATTTAGTTAGCGGACGTTTCGTTAAATCGTCGGTAATATATTCGCAAACGGAAACGTTGCCTTTTTTGGCAAAACATTTTACGCGACACGTGTCATTCGGTGGACCCAGCTATAAATATTCATAACGATATAGTGGTGCGAACGGACCAAGAAATCCGCTATAAAGTTTCATTTAGAAAATTGCACCGATATATTATATATATTATATTGCGTACATATAGGTACGTACTTCACGCGATGTTGTTTTGCATACATTATCGACCGTGCGCGCGCATCCATATATTATATCATACATATATACATATATATATATATATATATATATGCGTATACCTAGTGTGAGTGTTTAGACGCATAATAAACAAAACGAACGCCGTGCGACCGGGATCCTCGGAGTCTCGGCGCTAAATCGCGAAAACGAAGTGACACGGAGGAACGACATTAGTACATAGTTTGTTTCTGAAAGTGCACACACTTATCTTTGTCTTATTTTTTTTTTTACTACTGCGAAAATCGTTTGCGCGTTCGCCGTGCGGTGTCGTGTGACACGCGTACATATACATATATATGTATATATATTACTAGGTTAGGTTAGATATACACGTACATAATATAATATAATATACCGTATATTATATAGGTACGTACACCGCGATTCACTAACCTTCGCCAACACGCCCCCATTTGACCTTCTACGTATAAGAATGCATCACGCATTGATGAAGTTTAGATTTTTGTGATTTTCAACTGAAACCCATATGTTTTCAAAGACTCAAATGATTAAAATAAGAAACTAAAAAATAGATATTTATTTTTTTAGACGAGCACCAGTGCGGCAGTGCACCACCCTTATTATTTACTGCGAATTATTAAGTAAGCAATTTTATTGGACGCATTGGTCGTGATTATAAGCTGTGAAGTTTAGATTCAGTAATAGTAGGAGTGTTAGAGTAATATCAGAAATGTTTATCGCTACACGAGTGTGTAACACACGTCACTACCTTTGAATGACATAAAAGTCTAAAAGTATTTAAAAATATGGTCTTTAGCATACTTCAAAATTCTTATACTTGAAATCGAAATAAATGCGTATTATAAGGATAAAATATGTGCGTACGAGCATAATTGGTAGATCGCCCTACATAAAGCCGGGTAATAGGTATACCACTACTCACGATCACGGATATTATACGACGACACGATGACGCGAAGTGTCGAACGTCCAGCTATTGGTTTGTATATAAAATAATAATAATATATAAAACACGTGCGTTTGCTATTGTTTCGTAAATTTATAATGGTCCGACGTTGAACGTATATGTGGCGTATATTGTGCACACCGATATTTTATGGTCACGACAATATATTTTATCGTTTATCGCGTACCAACAACTTATTAATCAATATAATAATTATTGTTGTATTATGCCGATGCAGGTTGCTGTTGTACGTTAAAAAAAAAAAAAATACTAACATCGTATAGGTAACGTGCATGATAATAAAAAATGTAAAACAATAGGCGCGGACACGATTGATATCGCATCCACTCCGGCCGCCAAATGCTAAAATTGAATAACGATATGTATATATACTATAACGATGTGCATGATATCGTAATGAAATGATAACAACATGTAATATCGTAACGACGATGTCACCTAATATTGACGTGTGATGGGGCGGTGAGCCCAAATCGAGTTTTTCGCTCTGGAAGTTTGGAATTGCCGGCTACGATGTAGGGGAACGCGAGTGTATAATATTATTATGCATTTTCATCGGTTCGACGAGTACCTATCGTCAATATTTTGTTTTCCAGCGATAAAAGTGCTGTGTGCACGTAATTATGCAGCCGTGTAGTATTAACGCCATTTTTTTAGGGGTGAGACGCGCGGCGGAAACATGATAGATTTTTATATTTTTATTTTTTGCTATCGACGATTTTGTGTATAATATATTTTCTTAATTGCGCTTTATTGTGTACATTTTAATATAGTGCACGTCATATTTTTATTCTCAGGCAGTTGGGTTTATCAAAGTTATATTTTTTTTTTATTGACGAAAAATGATAAATTGATGGGTGCATTTAATTATATTCAAAATAAGTTAAGTCAGAGTTAATACTCAACTACGTAAAAACGTGAAAATAAAATAATAGTTAGGTATACTGGATATTTGGTGCTGTTTATAAATATTATTCGAATATCTCCGGCCGTTATCCAATACCGTACGTCATAACAGTTGCCCGGAAATGCGGAATAAAAATCCTCCTTTACTTTCCCTCTTTTTAAAAATCGATTTAAAAAAAAAGATATGTAAATTGAGTATAAATTGATTAAGTTATAAATAAGTTTTATGTTGATTTTCTTGGAATTAATGATTACACCGGTAAAATATAAATTAGATCGTATTCATTGATCAAATTCAGTTGTATTTTAAAATTTTTCAAAATAAAATGTACCTTTATAAGTTTTGAAAAAAACCTGTAGTTTACCAATTATAATTTGAAAATAAGATTGTTTTCTAAATTTTAATAACTATGCGATAAAATAATTTTGATTCGAGAAAATGTACGTTATTACTCTAGTCAGTTAAAGTTGTATTTTTTTTAAAAATATTATAGATAGTTAATTAGAAAGGTATCGATCTAATGAGTGACTTTCTTGGTATGACTGTATAAATAATTAATAATTGTAAAAATAGTTTATTTTCATGTTGTGAATTCAGATACAAATACCATTAGTCAAACTATTAAAAGCGTATGAAAAATGTATATGACGTGTTAAAGTCTTAAAAAGGAGTGTTTGCCATATCTCTATATCTTCATAGTAACAAGCAAATTATACTTGATAAGTTTTTATACGAAGTATTTTTTTAAAACATAAATTACTCAAGAACGCTGAAATGTAATGACGTAAGTTACTGATACGCAAGAATACTATAAGGGATAAAAAGTGTGTATAATTTTTCATTATTAATAATTTAGCACAGGTCAATAGCTAAGTGTAGGTCACATCTTGGACCAAAAATGACTAAAGCCGCACATTGGACAGGATTTAATTAAATTTTCAAAAGTTTTTGTTTTAATCTTTTACCGAGCGATTTTTATGAAAAAGTTGGCGTTAAAATCGAGTTAGATGAAGGCGATCTGTTTTTGTATTTTACTAACGTTAACATAAATTTCAAGAAAAATACTTTAATAAATTTTTACTTAAATAATGGCCCAGCCTAAAACCTTATTACTTTTACCAGTCTAGTGAGATATATTTCCCTAACTCCCCTGACCAGATCAACTTTGCTGCATGCTATTATTGTATTACACTCATAATAATATGGCCGTTTGTCCGAGCATCACAGGACGGCGGCGACAGGATATGAACTTTCGCATAGTCTTGGGGAAAAAAAAAGAAAGTAAAGTTTAATTCCCGTGAAACGGTCTTTGTTTTCCAACTTTTTACGTGACTATTACGTTTCATGCGCAATAATAATAATAATAATAATAATAATATTTCACACACACACACATATATATATATATACATACATACGTACAGGACGTATTAACACTAATACGAAGACAACATCATATACATATATATTATGTATAGAATGTCGTCGTCGTCTTCGTCTCGCTCCGTCGACTACATAATATAATAATATATATATATATATATATATATACATATATTCAATGTACTCACAACTATGCGTGTGCCGTATATAGTGAGAGTGTCGTGAGAGGCCATCGCAGTAATATAATTGTGTTCTTCTCTCAAAATATTTCTCTCGCGTGCGGCGTGTACTCGATTTTATTATACAGAGCGATTCAATCGAACAATGGATTTTTTGGATCCACTTTCAATTTTTAGGTCAAAGTATTTACAATAAATACATAAGATGTAAGGTTGGAAAAATCAACCCAGTAAAAATAACATTATCTTTATTATGATATTATTATTATTATTATTATTATTGTGTGCTTTATTTTCGGTGTATACGCAAACACGACGACACAGACGATTGGATTTAATAAGTGTACAGTACCTTTTAGAGTTATGATGTACTGACGAAAAAATTATTATGAAAAAGAAGATGAAAGCATTGTGGAAAGTGTCTCTGTGGATTTTTTCGAAATATTATTTAAGCAAAAGTTACGATCGTTTGAAAACAAAAAAATATACGTATTATTTAGAAAACGACGAATAATTTAGGTAAGGCATACTGGACATAACGAAAACTAGACACAAAATGCCGTCTAAAATGTACTCGTTTTTTATTTCTAGAATATGTGTTTTAGTCCTGGAATCATAATGGAAGCTGCAGTGACAATCGATTCGTGTCCACGTGTTTGATGCGTTTTCAATACATTATTGTTTAACCGCGTCACAACCGACTGCAACCGGCGACGTATCACAGACCTTCACACGGTCGCTAAAGTAATCTCAAACCGTTCACAGTGCAACTAAATAGCAACCATTACGACATATTGATAACAATTATATTTATTTTTTATAGAGGTACCTATTGGCCGCGAAAAAGACACTGTCCGAATCGCGTCAAACGAGTCGCAAGCACTCTGTACACAGCCCGTTGCTGTATAATGTTCGGAAACATTCTACGCGTACACACAATAATGTATAAACATGATATATCTATAGCCACTGTACGAGCACGTTATACGAAACGTTCCTAAACTCATTATTGGACACCTTGCGGTATAGGTACACTCTATATGCTCATATATATATATATATATGTGTGTGTGTGTGTGTGTATTATATGGGGCCGTTTAGGATTTGCGCGCGGGTCATTGCCGATTCAGTGGCAGTCTCTACCTCGCGCCCGCGAAAACTTCTGACCAATTTCGGCGCGGAGAAATCCTCAAGGGGTGGTGGGCGAGCGGTCGGCCGCGTACTGCGCATCTCTCTGCCGTGACGACCATTATTATTATTATTATTATTATTCCTCTTCCGAAGCCGCCGCCGCCACTGTCGCTACAGCCGCGAACGTGATCGGCGCGCACAATAACACCGTGATTGTCGTCGGCGTCTATACCGCGGTACATAATAATAATAAAGGCTATAGCCCTACATAAAGTGGGTCGCGGTCGCGGGGGTTTGGGGGATGTACGTCAATGTGGTTCACGGCCGTTACGCCGAATTCCGACTCACCGTCATGTCGCTCGTATGCCATAAGATTACCCACACATAAACGGGTCTTATTCGGTTTTAAAAATATTTCCGATTGGCCGCAGATTCTTGATCTTTTCTCGTCGTGTTTTTTAAATTCAAATTCTGTGTTTTCCGGGTACAAAAAAACCTGAACATTTGTTATTTACTTTGTTATACGTTATCTGTAGATGCGCCGCGAGACTATGGGGTTATGATATAATCTATTATTTCTTGGTCGCATTCATTAAACGTTTAATAAATCAATAGTGAGCTGCTAATGGTCCCTTAAACGTGATTTAATGGCTCATGACCGGTATATTAAATTTTATCGAACCAGTATAAAAAAAAAAAACAACAATAACTATTATTATAATTTTATTAACATATTTTTCATGCGACCTGGTATGTACCTGTAAACACAATACCGAAATACTATGTTGCTGTATGTAACGTATAGTATACATGACATAATATTAAAGTAGGTACTAATTACGGTTTAAAACATAGTGTGCGTATAGCAGTATTATATTGAATGTACCATGCCACCGTGATGCTGATCAACGATTATAGATCCATAGACTCATACTTGATACTTATAAAACACAGCTGTTTAGTTTATACCATAATCAATAGTAGATTCTACGGATAATAAAACTGTTAATGAAATGAAAAATGTTAAACATTGCATATTATTATTTTTTTAAAGTTAAAATTTAAAATATTATATAAACAATAATAGGACTTGTAAATTTGTCTTTTTTTTTTTTTTTTAAATAAAAGAAATATTGAAGCTGATCCATTAGACATCGACCCAGATCACTTGTGATGTCTAAAACATCTTTTATAGGTAAGATTTTAGTAAGTAAAATGTTTAAAAAAATACCTTATAACTTATGAGTTATGAGAATAAATAATGACTCATCAAAAAGAGACTATTATAATTAATAATAGTTGAATAACTTTTATAAATGATAGAAATTTTCTCTAAAAAAAAAAAAGCTTATATTCATTACTCTAAATTTAGTATATGCGAGAAAAAAATTAAAGTTAAAGAAAGGAAAAAAGAAAGTTTTGTATTAAATTATATTACTTATTATTATTTTTATTATTTTATTTATTCAATTTGCAAATAAGTCCCATGTGTATTCAGTATTGTAAATTATTATATTTAAAATAATAGCCTGCCAAGTCTTCAGTTTTTCACCAGTCCTATTCTTGAGAAAGATATCATAAATATCGCCAAGTCGATTTTTATTATTATATAAAATTGTAAAAACAAATACAAAGGTATCATTTATATGTAAAAAGATAAACCATCACGGTGGTTATTTTTGTGACCGAATTATTTTTCGTCACCGACTGTCGTCAACTAAATCGAATTTCGTTCTCAACAAATACCGATACCTGATACAACGGGTTGTAAGACAAATATTCGTATGTAAAGTCTGCTTTTTTTTTTCGTTTTTCGACTACCTACGAGTCCTTTTATCCGTTGATAAAAGTCTATCTATACTACAAATATTTAAAATTTTATATTCTTTGTGAAAACGTTTCAGAAATTATTTTACGGTTTATTGTATAATCGATAAAAATGTCAAAATTATTGTTTTTTGAACCGCTACAAATTATAATATGTTGTAATACCTAAATCGAATAAAAACATGTTTGTTAAAATATTAAAACCTTCTAAGTTTCAAATAAAACACTGAATAAAAATTTAAAAATGAATACATAGTTAGAAATTGCTATTAAGCCATATATACATTGTCACAGTCCACGTCTCACTCTCTGTTCATAAATATTCTAATAAAAAATTTAACTAAATCCTGGCAATTCTCCCAAAAGACTAAAAAGGAAATGGTGTCACGACCTTATTCTCGTAAACCGTTCTTAACCCTATAATCACACCCCAGGAGTGTCATCGGGGGGCGGGTGGAGAACCCGCCCCAATACACCAAGCTAAACATAATTAACCTCACTTAAGCTTATCATATAATAATTGTAAAGATTGTTTAACTCCTCCTTATCTATAAAAAAGATTCATAAAATGTATAAAATCATCAATAAATTGGATTTATTTCTGTAAAAAAATAATAACTACAACAATAAACATACGAGATCGGTAGTATGATATGACATATCTATAAACGTATTTCTATTTACAGACAGCGTGAATACATTATTATATTATGTTTATTCCTTTTTTGATTGATCCAATTGAAAAATAAAGTTTATTACGGGTGGTAGAAACATATATCACGTCACCAGAACCTCCCCATTGGCCGCCATTAATATACATACATGTATACAGGGTGATTCTCTATACATGCTCACTATTTTGTAATGGTGGCATGGAGCAGTAATTGCAGAGTTTTTGTTACCCTTTTACCCATAAAAATATAGTGATTTTTTTTTTAATGCGAAAACCTATCAAACCTCTTTTTATTCGAGCGTCACATAAATACGTAGATAATGATATTGCACAATAGCGCATATTAATATCGAGATCGGCTAACGGGTGCAAACAGAAAAATCAACGTAAATATAACGGAATTTATTTTTGTAACGATACGAAAAAAAAAAAAAAACAGTCGTTAACGTGAGGTTAGGCATAAGTAATAAGTAATAACCATGCTTTATACAGAGTAGCCAAACTTCATTGTACACACTATGTGCATATATATATCGCATTTTAATATCAGACCCTCTCCTCCGGCCGGTCGTGGACGCGTCACGTGTCATCGTCATAACAATTATGATAATGATATACACATAATATATAATATGTCCATTATATATATATAAATATATATATATATTGCTATATAAACCAATCGGATGTTTTTTCTTCTTAATTATCGTTACGGTTAAGGCCGCAATAACGCGGGGGGGTATATATGGGATCAAAAACTAATGGACGGGGGCGTGCCGTGTCCATTATTTATTCGTTATCGCTAGACGATAATAATTGCACCTCCACTTCGCTGCTGTTCTATACATAGATACTCTATCCAACTTAATTATTATCACGATCACGATGTAATTTGGGTCCTTAGGATAATATATAACAATATTATAATGTATGTTTTGTGTTCACTTCTATATATTCGTCGAGCCAAAGATGTATTATTATATTCTATATCACTAATTTTTTTTTTCATAGCTACAAGTACCTACTTGTTTTTAGTCTCGGTTAAATCCAAAATAATTGCAGTTGATTTCACAAACTCAATGCTGTTGAGGAACGTCAACAAATCAACACTCTTTCAATCAATCTTATAATATATATCTACCTATACATTTTTCAGTTGTGTGAACTATACGAAGTTTGAAAAACGAAACGAACTCAATTTAAAACTCGACTTTTATTTTCGTTTTTGAGTTGAATTCGATAACACGTCCATCTTTGTTTTCCACAACATACAACATATACATGTATTATTTACATAGGTACATATTTCAAATTGATATGATAATAAAACGTAATACCTAGTTATTAAATACATTAGAAGTATTACATTTTAAGAAATATTATTGAAAATTTAAACGATATATTTAGTTTAAAATAAGCTAAATTCAGTTAAATTTGCACGAAAATAATAAAATAGATATGTAAAATAAATGAATATCACTAAAATATGTTTAAGAATTAAAGCATATATTTTTTTTTTATTTGGAAAAGTTCCTGATTGAAATTTTACAAAGGAAACATAATGCTAATATCTTGTTTAGATTTTATACAATTTTTCTAAAATTAAACGATGAATTAATATTCATTGAACCATGTACAATTATTTACCATTATTCAATTATTGATTCTGATATTTGAGTTAGTTTACACGCGTCACCCATGGTATAATTTTCATTTACTCCACTGTTAAATATGATTAAACACGTTAAACATCCATAACGTCGAAGTATATCCAAATGGAATTATATTTGAAATGTTTAATTAGTGTGTAGGAAACTTAAACATAAGAGTTAACAACCTCCCACAGTTAAACCAAAAATATCAAACTACATACCTATTAAGACGATAAACAATCCTAAATGTATATGTAAATTATACAAAAAAAATGTACTTTTCAACTTTTAGGGTTCTTGATGCATATTTAAAATGTACTTATTGTGTTATAAAATATAACAGACTAATAATAATTTATAATTTTATTTCACACTTAAATCAGAGTTAATTCTAACATGGAAATCAACGCTAATGGGTCTTATTTCAATCTCGTTGACCTTCGTCCTTCACTATAGTTAACTATAAGCATTGATTGTACACGAACTCGTTTAATCAATATATATTTTGCAAAAAAAAAAATAACGTAACCATTCAATTTACTTTATCCAAGTGTGATTATTATGTTAATATGCTGTGTTACATATATTTTTTATATCAATATAGAGAATAGAGCTTACGGGGTAATTAAACGTTTTAGTTTTTATCCAGTTTTCTATAGTTTTCTGGTTTTCTCTTTTTGAAAACTGTTCAAAACTTTTAGACTAGGAATGTATATTTTATACTTGAGTTATCAGCTATAAAATTTTGAATAGGTACAACTAAATATAGACTATTGCTAATTTTTATCATTATGGAATTAAATGCGACCATTCATGTTTCATAGCAGCGGTTCCCAACCCATGGGTCACGAGCAGCGTGGGACTGGGCCGTGGACCATATAACATTAGCATTACTTACGTACGTTTATTTAAAATAATAATATACCTATTATATGCATGCGTATATAGGTGTGCATTTAGTCATTAGTGGGCCTCAAAGATGATTTTATAAAATTTATAGTCTGCACAACTAAAAAGGTCGGGAACCGCTATTTTATAGAAATGTGGTAGTAAATTAAAAAATAAAAAAGTAATCAAGTCTAAAAAAAATATTTTAATCTTAACTTTTTGACGAAGTCACCCTTAAGTTTTTTGATAAATGCATGCTATTTCAATTCTTTTTACTCTTTAAATATCTTATAATCATTAAATATTATGTATAATCGTTTTATACTCTACTTGATTGTGAATTTGCGTGGATTTATTCGACATATACATTTTTATTTTATAGTCATATTGAACCAAAACATCAACCACATTATAATGACGCGATTTCCTCTTGTGGTTTGTTATCAAAATATAACATTCGGATTTGATTTTAATTTTATAGAATATTGATTGAAATAATAATCGATAAATTCATATACTTGTGTCCGTATTATTATTTTCGCTTTATGAGAGCAATCTGTCGAAAACATGTTTTATAAAAAGAGAATAATATTTGGGCTTAAATAAAAAAATATGGAATGGAATCGATTGAGTCGTTTTAAAATTTAAATACGGGTTTATTTTTATGAACTAAAGACATAAGAAAATGATACTCGGTAGTTTCCTGATATAAAAATTAAATATATCAACTAAAAACAAACCTAATAAAAATAAAATAATCTTAAATGTGCAAAAGTCTTATCATTTTCGGTACCTTTGTGTTTGAGATAAAATTAAAAAATGGACAATCTTTATTTCACCAAATCAGTAATACATTCGTATATATGGGTACTTGAAATTATTAAAAAAAAATAATATCAGTTCCATTATTTAAAATTTTTATTTTTTTTTTAATTCATGATATTTTATATTTCTTAATGTAATGAAAAACATAATTTTATCAATGTATTCGATTTCGCCTGCTATTAGCTTACATCTCATATCTGTCTTATAAAGCTCAAATTTAATATCAATCACTAATCATTAATACTTAAAAATTAAAATATATGATTAAATTAGAGGAAATATATTTTTAACCAGTCGTTAAAAAATGAATTATTACGTTTAAAACTTTAAACAGAATAATAATATTATATTATTTTAAATGATATTGCAATAAAATATGTCGTAATATAAATATTATTAAATTTGTTTTATCGTATTCGTGTAGTTATTTTTAGCAATATATAATATATATTATACGATTTTATTATTATATTTGGGTATTTAAACTTTCATAACTGAGAACTGGCAAGGCAAAAAATAATTTCGTATTACATTAAGTTGTAAATTTTGATTTAGCGGAAAGGAATTTTGATCAATTTAATCTTTCAAATTTGTTGGTTTAGGGAAGGATATCATTTTGATGGTATGCGTCTCTACTTTATTATTCCGATTTACTTGAGAATTATTTATTCGAGTTGGGTACACAGTTCGTAGTGAGTCTATAGATCGTGGGATGCGTTTTGATGTTTAGGACATTTAAATTACTGTGCACGACGAGTAAATAAAGGTGCTTGAGTGGAGAGCATATGGTATTAAATGTGACACTAAATCGAGTCCAACGTTGACGTTAATCGGCATTTAAATAATAAAAAAAAAAAAAAATGGTTTAGTGAAATATTGTCACCCAGTTATTTTTTCGACGTTTACGAAACGTCTTGATAAATGAGTGCATGTTTTTCAACGTTTTGTTTAGCGGTAAACGTACACACATGCACTCTTGTATGGAATCGAACACATTGATTGCAACGAGAATATATTATTATTATAATATGCCGATAGACGAGAAGACATCCACAGTTATTATAATATTATACGTACCAAGCGCGTTATATTATAATATCCAAAGTTGTATAGCCTCGTGGCCATTTATGCGTTTATCTATAAATTATATATTTTATTATAAGTGACAAGATTTCAAGAGATACTGAGTGAGCATATAATAATATTATATTTGTGTCATCCGAAGATGTTATAGATGTCTTATCACACAGTCTCCTAGACTATTGATCCCGTTATACTCGTATGTTATATACATGCAAGTATATTATATTACATATTATACCGCACTTCTTACCTTCTCGTCCTACGAGAAAGTCCTGAATACGTCACTATAGAACCGTTCGGGGAATTAGTATAATATAATATTATATCGTCGTGGTGTCGGCGAAGCATTTAATTATTATTAACGTCTAAAACGTATGTTTGTGCCTATTGTCTGCAGACTAAATTCGTCAATTATCTGCACGTGGGCCAATAATGATTTTAAGACATATTCGTTTCAACCTATACGATGGTTAGGCGGGCATGGCGGAGGGGCTGGTTCCTTGTGAAAACGTATTTTGTTGATTATATGGCTGAAATTTTAGAATACCGCGCGGTGTTTCGTTCAATAATTATTTTATCGAAACACGATTGTAAATCTTTTGTTTGTATTAACGATAATTCTATTTGTTTGGTATTAAAGTGCCCCTCTATGGACTTTTCCGGAATATATTTTAGAGTCGAATACCTATTGGAAATTTCGTCGAATACTGAAAACAATGATTTGTTTTATCTCCAATATCACTGCGGTACTATTCGTAAATAGATTTTCATGCCAGTCCGTTATATATATGTGTGTGTGTGTGTGTGTGTGTGTATACTTTAAACAATTTAAACGTTTACTCAAACATGATTTCCAGGGAGATTTATCGTATTGTAAAATGAGTACTCGATTACGCGTTAACACGTACGCAATGGTCTCGTTGTATAACAATAATTATCGTCCATGTTGATTTTACAAAAAACAAAATATCTCGTTTGGATTTTGTTTGTAATCCATTTATATTGTCGAAAACTAGGCTATAGGTCACACAGTTTGATAGACACCATGTTAGGGATGTTGTATAGTATATAATAACGCCGATCGGGGGCGTGCATTATTTATTGAGAGTCCGTTAGAAGAAAAGGGACAATATAATAGTATTTCGTATTTTTTTTTCAAATTATGATAATATAGTCGTAATGCATGTTTTAAAATAGACTATGAAGTATGATCGGAATTCAGAAATGTAGGTAGTATATTATTATAGTGGTTTAATTGTTTTACGCAACACAGTCATAGTGAATATAATAATAATATACCTACACTTTTTTTTTTATAGCGCGTAACGGAGGCCGTATATAGGCAACATTATTTACACGGTATATATTGTCGTATCTATTAAAAACCACGTGCTCTCATTACGTCATCATGATATTTTGTTGTGAACTTGAACTAGAACTAGAAACTCGATGCGAAAATATTAAACGATTCCGTGTCTGTCATATATTATTAAGTAATCGGTTTATTCAACTATTACATAATAATACTATTGCAGATAAATTATAGTAGTGTTTATATTATATACTATTTTGCATAAATTAGACGTATACCCTAACCTACTTTTTTTATTGTACATTATTGTATTATAAATATTATAATATTGCTAATGATAATCGTATTGAAATTAATATTTTAATAAAGATGAACTATTCGATTCCGGAATCTCAATAACCTCGACACTATAGGGGATTCTAGTTTTAAAAATATTGTTTGAAGAAATTAGGTTTGATCAACGATCATAACTTTATATATTCTATCTACCTGTTTTTTTAACCGACGACGCCGCGGAAAATATTATATTCTATCTATCTATAAGTCAATAACATAACTCATTTGGACAAGTATAAAAAAAAAAATGTATGAATAAAATCTTTACTTATCGTATACATAATTCTAATAATCTATCTGCTATTAAGAATAAATGAAAATAAATAATAATTATGTCACTATGAATGTAGTCAACAAAAATATAATTTTACGAAAAAGCGAATCGAAATCTAAATTTAAATTAACGAATACTTTCGTATATTTATTGCGATAAATTATCTAATTTACAATATACACTCTATAGTAGGTATATATTATGTATCGCGATTAAAGTTTTTGCGGGAAGCTTGTCAACGGACCTAATTTAGTGATTTATTAACCATTGCTTATAAAACATAATTTTATCAAGGCATGAAATTTCACTTACAATTATCTCACATTTTATATTTGTAAAAATGTAAACCTTATAAAAGTTACAATTCATTAATGGTTAAAATTAACGATCTATGCGATAAGGAATAGTTTAATTGTATATATATATATATATATAATGGATGATAATTGCTTAAAAAAAATGTTGTAGTTATTAAATTATTGATTATTTAAGTAAATTTTCAAATTCGGTGGAATAGGGAAAGATATTCTGGAGGAAGATTATCCCAGCATTGGTCGCGTCTCTGATCTATTGTTCCGATTTACTTGAGGGTTCTTTACTCGAGTCGAGAGCGGAGAGCATCACGATACAGTTGAATATGGTAATATTTTGGGTCCAACGTTAGCATTAATCGACGTTAAAATAATAAAAAGTTTCTGAAAATGCGTAAGACCATGATTCGATTTTTAGTCAAAAATTTTTCATCAATATCCAGATTTTGACACTTGGTTAATTCAAATATTCCTAAATAATAGTAGACCGAATACATTTATTTGCAGAGCTCTTCAACGGACTTAATTTAGTGACTATATAGCCATAAACATATGTTTTCAGTATAATATTATTTGTATAATATCGTGTAATTCAACGTCGACGAATTTCAAACAACCGTTCTAAATCGACACGAACTAATACTCAATATATACACACAAAATAAACATGCCGAATATACATGTCAATGGCACTACCAGCACGTGCAGTGGTACTGCCTGCGGCGGACTCGTTATATTATTTCTATAATATTATATTCGTCGGTTGCGACTTGTGAAGTTTGAATATTGAGCGGTATTGCCGTGTTAGTTAATATGGCGTAATAAATAATATGTCCAAACACCGTGAACATTGCATACGTTTGTGCAATTATTTATCCGTTACTTTGTCAGTTGTCGGTTATTCGATTCGGAAGAGAACTAAAAAAGACAGGGTTTGGTTCTACGCGTTGGCACTTGGTACTCACTCCAATATTAATATGCGAATAAGACCTCCCGAACAGCTATTTTTAACTAAAACCATAGATTTTTTTCGTATAGATTTTCCTTCTTCTTATACTCAATCGTCAAGGTTGATAAATATCTATATAATATTCTTAATCCGTCGCTCGTAGAAAATGAAAATATTTAATTTTTCCAACTTGCTCAATAATAACTATATACGTAGGTAAATATGCGATAAAAGACTATTAAATGTACCTCATTAACCCGACATAAAATATATTCTTTAATATGCAAAATAAAACTCCGTATTATAGAAATCTCAGCACTTCAATAATCGTATTCGTATAATATTAATCTACGGAAACCAAATACGCGTATAATAATATAATAAACTGTTACAACCGCCAAGTATGTAAGTCCTACACCCTGATTATATTACATTTACGTATTGTGCCATAATATTATGCCGGCCGGGTAAGACCTGAATCACCGGGACGGCTAAAACTTACAACGATCATGCACAAGTTCCAGGGAATTAAATTTGTGCTTGAACAAACATGCAATATTTTTTTCTCCGACGTCGACGTCAAAAACAATAATACGCGCGTAGAGCATGCTATGTATAATAGCCCTGAAGCTTTATGGTCATTGCAGATTTATGTCCAGTCGCACTTCCGTCTGCCTGTAACCATACAACACCCAACACCCTTAAAACACCCCAAGCCCTAGTGACACATCCTATTCTATTTTCGTTTACAGTACTCGTATATATTATTATTATATTTCCGCAACTATATAATACCACTGAATGCTTGACAATATTTTATACATTGTAATAACAAATTATATAATTGTTTTTATTTTATTTTTTAAATGTTATTAATAATTATTATACCTATTATTATTAATACCGTTGTATATGTTTTAGAATGTTGAGTCTTGGACATGATTCGTTGTAGAATCCTGTTAATCAACATAGGCATATGCGTGCCTAATATTTATGTACTAACATATATTTCATAACATTTTATTGTATACAATTCATAAAAATATATAAATAATTCTATAAATTAAGTTTTTCCACTGAATTAAAAATAGGTTTAAAATAGATGTTACATTTTATTATAAATTTAAACTATATTTAATAATGTTGTATAAGTTACAATAATTACAAAGTAATGCGACTGTTAGAAAACATTTTTAAAATATCGTAGTTTTCAATTTTGTTAGATAAATTTCTTTCGAGTTTCAATATTTAAAATAGATAAATCACTAAATCTATCTCGTATTATAGTAGACTTTATATAAACTATTATCCTACTTATAAATGAAAAGGTCGTGCAAATAAATTCGTATTTACATACAAGTTTCTAAATTTCTGTGAAAACTTTTCCTTAGGATTGCTCGAGATACATTTGGAGTCTATGACCTTCTTAGCCCCAAGCCTTTAGGTTGAACCAATGGTTATACACCTATTATAGACACCTACACTATTCAAGTTATAGAGACTACACAAAACGATGAAATAAGAAGAATTGTTATTTATTCGTCCATTTAACGACTGTAAGTTGAGTGTTTTGTGTATTTATTATTTGATATTATACGCAGTACACGTGTAAATAATATGTACGTGATACATTTAAAATTATAAATATTATATTAGCATTCAAATGACGGTATCTATTCGGCAAGATACGTTAGATATAATGTGCTCTTGAGCGCGTTAATAAAATGTCAATATTGTTGTATTAAGTTCTAAGCTCATAAAACGGGTAGCTGATTCTCAATGAATTGGAAATTCTAGGAATTGTGTTTTGTCCCTTTCTGTCCATTTCATTTTAATTACATTTTATTTCAACGAAACAACAGTTTTTCAGAACAATAAAGATAAACTATCCGGGTTCCGACAAACACTACCACCGTGGACAGACAATTATCGTTGTTGTGTTATTAACTTAAAACGTGCGAGTCCGTTTATGGATTGGTTGGTGACTGATCGCTCTACATGGAGCTGAATAATTCGAGAAAATTTTATCAAATTTTCTATTCTTCGACTCGAAAATCGCGGAATAAGAAAAAGCAAACTAATATGTAGGTATTTAGATTTTTTTTTTATTATAGATGACAATGATATTTTAACCTGAATTATATTCCCTGCGTAAAAGTGGGGAATTTATTTAACGAACTGTATTTAATCTCCGTAATTTAAACTTTAAGCTAATACAGTTTAATTCGAAGATAAGAAATTATTACCCAATCACCATGTGGCATGTGCCCATAGCAATGAACGTTAAAGTTTCAAATTTAATTACCTACGCATTGTTTGATTATACCTAAGTAATGTCTAAATAAAGATAGACTAACATAATAATGATTACATTTCCATGCGATCGTATATCAAATAATTTGCATAGCTTATTTGATTAAAATATACGAGTATTGATTTAATAACACGCGTGTCGAGAAACGTGATGGAAATGCAAATTCAAAGATAATAAGTAGTTAAAAAAAATAATAAACTTAAAGTATACTCTATATATCTATATAACGCATATTATAATACCTACCTTCTTTGTGAATAATTTTGAAAATCACACTATGTAAAAATTTGTCGTATTCATTTATTTATATATTTAAAACTTTATGGTGGCAAAGACAATTTACTTGCACAAGTTTATAATTAAATGCGATAAATGTCTAGTTCCTATACATTATTAGATAGCATAATATCATGTATATATTAAGTAGGATTATATAGGAGTCAAAACACTTTAAGGTCGAAAAAAAATACGATATTAGTTGCGAAATCCAAATACTATTTTATTAGGTATTACATACTAATGATTATTGTGTATATCTGTCAAATGTGGTCTGTGGACATTATAATATTATATAGCTATCCATAACAAACAGCCTTGTAAAATTTTTGAATACTTTGAATTAAGGTCTTTAATTAATGTATTTTAATACTGTCTTGGACAAATTTATGTATAAAAATCATATACTTTTATTTTTTAATACTTTTTAAAATTCTAAATAATTATTTAAAACATTTAAGTTATTTTTTGATAATTATTATTTTATTTATAATTAAAATCAATATAATATATAATTAAAAACGTATTTGAATATTTATTTATTTTTTATTTTATTAACGAACTTTTATTGTTTAATTAATATATTTTAATATTAAAATTTAAGAAATTGCTAATATTTTTTTTATTTGTCAATATAAAATAAAGTAGTATTAAAAAGTTCTAATGACTTTTAATGACATTACAACTTTGAATTAGAACTTACTCATTGCTAAATTAATTTTCTTACCTAATTGTACAATTAAATAAGTTAAATTAAAAAAGTAATTAGATAGTTATCAAGTATTTGTTCTTAAAAGTAGATATTTAAAATACTTTTTGAATAAATATACTTGTGTATATATTATGTGGTATTTGTATTTAATTAAAATGTTAAAGTATTTTTTACTAGACTCGTACTAAATATATAATAAGACATTTTCTAAAAAAAAACCAAATTTATAGGATACATGTGAGTTTGGGCTATTATAAATTATATTTTTAAATTTACTAAGCTTAACTGATTTAATATTAAATTACATACTATACCAATAAAACTATATATTTTGTGTCATATGAAATTTTCGTTTTTACAAAATTGTCAATTGTGTAACGTCATAATATTATATACTGTCAACTGAAAAGTGAAAAGTGACAATAGTTCTCTAATGATCAGTTAGCTTATAAAATTTTTTAAAAATTGTTTAGGTGTAAAAACTATGATAATATTCACTCCTGTTGATTATTGATCATTGTATGTCATTATAGAACTATTAGTAAGCTAATATTTTAATGACAAATTGGTAAAATTTAAAAAATAATTATTTCAAAATCAGAATAAAAAAAAAAATGTATAGTGTGTCTATTATTATGAAAATAATTCATTAATTTATTGTATATATACCAGTAATATATTCTGTAAATCGTATTCAATTTTAGGATTCTCGAATTTTTTTATCAAAAATGTCTTAACATTTGAACGTATAAACACGTGCGTTGGTGTTGGTGGTATGATTGTTAAAATGTAACTCGACTATTTCGTTTTGTTTTGAATGTTTAACATAGTATTTAACAATATTAATTATGTAGGTACTCCACTACTACATTATGTATGTATTACGTATAATATAGATATTACCTATTATATAAATACCAACAAGCGATATTTTCGTCTAAATTTTATAATTATATTATAAAAAATGATAAAATCATTAAAATCAGTTCATAAAGTTTTGGGTTATGAACCGTAAATATTAATGCAAAAAGTATACCTAATGTAATATCAATAATAACCACACCCACATGGTCGTTTGTGACAAGCTCTAGACGCTCTGTCTGTACTTCGAAGTGGGAGCATTAGTACGTTGAGTTAAACACTCGACTAGCACATTCCATTCGTTCGTGTAGGTATCAATTATCTATAATTATTTTTAAAATTAGAAATAAATACAGAGTTTGCAATAGTGTTTATAGTTTACCGTCCCTCGCAAAACGTTATATACATATATTTCAAACCAGCTATTTATAATACGGGATTTTTTTCTTTAAGGTAATCAGTATTTGTCGTAATACAAGCTACTTATTCCGTTTTTTTAATAATAATTTTGATTTGGATACGTTATATTATTGTCGTGGAAATTACTATATACCTACATATACTATCAAGATCGTTTGCATAGTAATATGCTTTCATCGTATTAATTAAAATTTTAATGTCGAAAACTTAAAATTTACAAGGTTAAGTTTAATATATGTTGTTCTAAATAATATATAGGTACTTTGGAAATTGCAGTTTGCGACTGCAGTACAGTATACGACTGTTTAAAACTTGAATTACAGTATAAAAATCAATTTAGGTATTAATACGAAATCACAAATTACATTTATGTTTTTATTATTTGTTTTAACGGAATTTGTAATTTTACCATACTTTTTTAAATTAAATGTTAATTAATAGGTATTTATAACTCATTGAATTATTCAACCGTTATTGTTTACGATTTATAACATTATAAAAAAAAAAAAACATAATATACCTAACAATAATATTCGCTAAATTAAATGGGGAAATTTTCTAAAAATAATTTAAATTCAATCTGCAGGATGACCTAGATTAAAAAAAAAAAATAATAATAATTTTATGCGTATCTATTCTTCTTCAATTTCTAGGAGTTTAGCAGCAATAATGCAGCATATTTATAATATATAAATAGCTTTTGCAGTTACCTTACTTCATATTTAGTATACCTAATACCTATAGATATTTAAAATACGTATTGATACCCGTATTTTCATGTCATATTGTTTTCAACATAATTTACACACTAATAAAATATAAGCACGTTAAAATACCTTAGTATTTTAGTTTTCAATTTATTTTCCATTCTTTTTTTTTTTTTTTTTCATTAGATATAGTCTCTGAAACTCTGGCCATTGGCAGAATTAAATTACATATTATGTTTACACTTGATCTTAAATTACACTGTGTATATACCAATTACAATTGATTAATTAACTTAGACTTTACAATAAAGGTTATCATGTATTTTAAGTTGTTCGTTTAAATTTTCCATTCTTATTTGTATCACAGAGAATACTTTAGAGTTTTGGGAATTTAATTAATACTAATTCCATATTGATTGTGACTAAGAACTAGTTTATGAATAGTATTTGTGGTAATAAATTAACTTATATAATTTTAATCTTTTATACTGGATCTCGGTTATCCTTAATAATTATACATTTTTACATATTTATTCATTAACAAACGTTCATATTTTTTTGCAAATTAAAAATCGACATCTAAATTTAATATATTTTTAAAATTGGCACTTATAAACACTTTTCATTTAAAATATATTAAGTTGTTAATTAATTATATTTCTTCTTCCGAATTTTCAAGCCTTTTTGATTATTTTTACCTAGAATATTTTGGATACTTTTTAAACCACTTTGAAAAATAATATAAAATTATTTAACGGTAAGGCTATACAAATCGAATTATGATTATTTGTATTTAATATATTGGCTTAAAATTATTTATTTATCGATTTTTCATTTTAATGTAGACATTGTAGACTATGCTTGGTAAATATTATAATATATTAAGTTTTTCGTCCATTCATTGAACTCTGAGGTGCTAAAAAATATAAAATAAAGTATATTAAATAGCATTTTAAGTACTTGAGTGTATTAAAAAATTAGCATTAAATTTTTTAAATTTAAATATCAAATTTTGACAAGTGACTGCCCAATATCAAACATCTATTATAGCTTACATATTCATATTTATACTATTAAGTGGCAATATCATATATTATGCATAATATAATACTCCAGATGCCTAATATTTAATTTTTAAATTTTTCATAGCTAATAAATAGAAATATTTGTATGATTATAGTGATTAACATAAGTCCAATATAATATTATTATATTGTGTAATATGGGGTAATAGTAATGTAACATATTAACTCGATTTTCGAGATTTAATTTATTAATTATTTAATTTACATGTTTTTAGTGGGTAAAATATACAAAATAACAATTTTATTAGTGCATTTATTATTGTAATTTATCATATACCTTTTATATTATTTGATTGAATATATGTTAATTTAAACATAGTGAAAAAATAATATGTTCTTCAGTGTATGCATATGTGCAGTAAATATTAAATATTTTATATGAGCTCTTGATAATTGTATTGTTAAATAACAATCAATATATATATTTTTATTAAGTGATGCTTATTTTTATGATATTATAAATACGTAAAATCTTTTTTTTATATTTTAAATGTATTCATGAGTTTAAAATGTTTTGTAAAGATCAAAATTACCTACATTTACGTATTAGTATATGTATAAAAATATATGATATGCTTGTATTTTCCGTCTTGAAATTTTACTTTGGCAAAAACAATTTATGTTTATAGGTTTACCTCCGAAATGTTGGCATTGTGCCTATGAAAGAATATACACAAGATAATATTTTAAAATCACAAAAGAGTGGTATTACATATATATAATTAAATAAAGATGTGTATGACATACCTATTATAGTATATGATTATTTTGTTATTTTTGTTTAAAAATTACTTTTGTTCTAAATGTTAAACTGGTTAGGTATTTTTCAATAAGAATATACGAATAGTTTAATAAAAATTAAATATTACTCAACTTAATAAATAATCAGTTTTACAAATTAATTTTAATATTAGAATACTAGTATTTATCATAAATATTAATTTTTTAATCATTATTGGAACAAAAATTATATTTTAGTTATTTTGTATAGACTATAAAACGATTCACGAACAATGTTTCCCTATTATCTTTTTTAATAATATGAATACAATAATTAATAATATAGCTATTCAAAATCTGATTTTTGAATTTTTAAGTATACTTAATGACCAAATAATTTTTAAATGAATAAGATATTTCGTAGTTCTTTTTCACTGAAAATTATTTAGCAAACAATTTTTCTGAACATTTTGATATAACAAAATACAATTTTTTGAATAAGTAGTAGATTAGAATGTATGGGGGTTTTGGTAATTTGAAAAAGCTATTAATATATAATATTATATTAATCCAATAAATTTAGTTTATAAAAATAGACCACATATAAATAATATGAAACTATAAACTAAAACTTGAAAGATGCTGTATATATTATTTTATGTAACGATGTATTTAGTATATAATCGTCAAGTTAGAAGTTGTTATTTTATAAATTAAAAAAAAATGATTACGAAAGAATCACAATTATACTAAAAATGGGCGTCATAAAATTGTATACATTTATTTGTTAGTTAAAAAATTAAGTAGTATACAAAATATTCTAAAAAATATAAAATACACCGCACTCAAATCCTTGGTCTTTCCATAAATTTTAACAACGATTTGTTAAAAAAAAAAAATCATGAAAAAATAAGTGTTACATTAATAATTTCAAGTGCTTGAGTTTTTTTCTCACAATAATATAATAGTTTTTGCTATAGAATATATTTGTATTAATAGCTTGAAAGTTAAAATATTTTTTGATTTTACCAAGGTCATATTATATTTTTACATACATTATTTATCATAATATATTGTAATATGTATCCGTGACATAGCGATGAGGAGAGGTTGGTGTTGTAGGCGTAGTACACTATACGTACCTTGCTTTTTTTACATGGTATATAATATAAAATGGTGAAAAATATATTCTTTTAGCCATTCAATAATATTAATTAGTTTTAAAAATATAAATATTATTGTTGAATAATATGTATATTATATTTTATTTTGTCCATTACGCTTATTATTTTTTATAAACACCCCCTACGCGGCTGATATGTCAAGTCTCAAATGTTTAAATATGTTTTCGTGTTTGACACTCGTTAATTGTATCGTGATATAATTATATATTGTAACCACATTCAATGCTGGGTTACTTTGAAACTAAATTATTATGTTAAACAATAGTTTGTAGTTACGTTTATGTAAGGATGAGCCTTTCTCTTCACCACAGAAATCCTAGTATACATAACAGAATAGTTTATCATTGGGTTTGATTTATGCATTAACTGAAGCTATTATTACAACGGGAAGTTCTAATTACAAGATGTTTTGTATATTAAAATATTCATATTCTAAGGAAATATTAATACAAATTTAATGTAATATTTTTAGTGTATCTATATGTCACATAAAATTAAAATGAATTTTTATAAACCATATACTCATTTGTACAGTGTCATAAAAAATTGGAAAATGTTTAAAATTATAAATTTTATCGTACAATATATTTTCACAAAATTAGTCGTGATACTCATCATGTATTATAATATATTGAATAATATATCGAAAAGTTCAATGATTCGCCTTTCATCCTTTGTATAAATACACTGATAAAAAAAATGTATGATAATATTAATAAAAATCTACGTTTGATTGATAATAATCTTGTTGGTATATAGCTAAAAAAAGTCATTTGTAAAATCAACAAATATATAATTTTTATTAAGATAATAATTCAAACAATATTAACATTGTATTGTTCACAAATATATTGTAAAATTGGTAATTTAAATTTTTAATCAAATATTTTTTTTTATCATATCATTGATAGTACATTATCATCGTGATTAATAATGTAACTAATTTTACATTGTCAAATTAAATATTAAAATTAATAAATTGATAGTTAAAACCCCATTGTACTTAAAAGTCGGTCCATTTTTTTTATTTTGATATAGGTATATGTATATTTTTTCATAATTAATACAATTGTTATTTATAAAATTATATACAGTATAGAAAACTAATCTCTACTAAATTAATTTTTTTTCAAATGTGATCACTTTTTGTTAGGTACTTTAAAATTTTTAATAATAAACTACTATCTTATGTCATAATAAGTGAAAAGAGGTGAGTACCAATATGCAACTTTTTCTGTCTGAATATTTGTTACACACTTTTAACGATTATTATAATATGTGTATGGGTATAAATATATAATACTTAAATCTTTTTAATATACAATTTTTATATATAATGTGTATTATATTTTTATAACAATATAGCTAAATGGTTTCTTGTGATTTACTTTTTATTATCCGTTTATATTTAATAGATAATTTCCTGTCGTCGAGTTCTTTTTAGATATATTCCAGTGTCCTTGTCCTAAAAGCATGTATGTTAATATATTGATATAGTACTTAAGTATATACGAGTATACATATATATATTCTATAGAATTACATAGAATTATTTTTATAATTTTTTTATTTTTGATTACTGAATAGTTTTTGGAAGTATTTTATTAAAAAAAATTACGAATTATTTACCATTGTTTTGGAGTGTGTTTTTGTCAACTTTATAAATATTCTAAGGTAATATACTTAAATTTATGTATTCATTATAAATTATATATTATTAATTTACAACGATTAAATAAAATGTAATTGGACCATAGATATTTGAATTACTATTTATGATAAAAGTAGGTGTAGTAAAGAAATAATTTTTTTCATTCATAACATAGATCTAAAACTAATGAAATTATATACTATGTACCTAATCATAAAATGTTTGATAATTGATTTAAAAAAAACAGTAATAATGAAATAATAGCATGTGGGACTACACAAAATGATTTATGTATTATTTGTATTAATGATTATGTTAATTTATCACGTCCTGTTATTCAATCATGTTTTAATAGTTGTGAAACGTGTTTGAAAAAAAAAACAAAAAGTTTCCCAAAAAAAAAACGTGTAAGTACTAAGTATAAAATGTATGGTATTTAATGAAATATATGTATGCTGTGGGTTAATTTAAGATGCATACAGTCTTGCAATGAAGACTGATATAGATTTATATTAAATTATCACTTAAATTTGTAAATTAAAAATGTTTGTTTTATTTCTAATGTTTGCTTCTTTTTTATGCTATAAAAACTGTTTAAACGTGATTAACATTTAATTTATAAAATTAATTTGAAAAATTACATCATTTTTAAAGAAACATTATACAAAAATTATGAATTCACGGCGTCTTAAATAGGCTATTTAGCTACGCATACTAGGGCTAGTTTTTACAATAATTTCTCATGGACTAATTTATTTTTTAATATATCTTAATAATAAAATTACAATTACATAGCGTTGTAAGACATTTTTCAGCATATCAGTACACATAAACAATTTAAAAGCATGAATGATATTATTATGTCTATATTATTACATGTAGATGTATTTATAATACAAGTGATTCTAGAATTGAGTAAGTTTTTTTCTTTAAATTTATAATATTTAGTTTTTAAATTTTTAAGTTTTTAAAATGCAACCAGGTTCCGTGGTACTTAAATCCCTTAGGTACTTTTTGTTATTTTATTTATTGAAATGCTAAATGTTATTTTTAGGTATTCACGTAATTATTAAAAATCTTTCTTAAGTTTATTTTTATGGTTATATTATTTGTGTTTATTGAAGGAAAATAAATGCGGTAACGTTTCCATATAATTTGTTGAAATCATTCGAGCAAGTATAAGTGATTGGTATCAAATGTCAATAAAGGCCAAAAAGAGGAAAACTTATGCAATGAAGTAAAAGTTTTGAAACTAATTTTTCGTATGATATTGGAAATACAAATTAAAAATGTGATTTAACAAGCAAAATTTGATATAATAATATTTAGATGTCTTTATTCTTAAATCAATCGTTGAATTATAAATGTATAAATAACTCGTCAAGTATTCAAATATTATCATTGATTTTAATACTTATGTATGTCTTAATAATGCAGCGATAGAATGAGAAGACGGTAAATAATGTTTGAATATACAATATAATATTTAAATTACGTCATATATTTTGTTCACATGAAACAAGACTTTTCTCGCTTCAAAAAAAAAAAAAAAAAATCAATGTACCTACAAGTCATATAATCACGTAAAAAAAAATATATACTAATTAATTGAGTGTCATGTCCCATAAATAATAATGATGCTTTTCACTTTGCTAATTTACACTAAATGCAATTATGTTTACTCTGTAACATACCCTACGTGCCATGGCATAAAGCAAGTTGATGGGTATTTTCGATTAGCTAAGCGTATCGACGGCACCGCCGAGTAGAAAAATCGCAAATCACCGACATGCAAAATGCACGGATAAAAGGTTCATTGCAATTTGCAGTGCACGTGAAGTCGTTACATGCGCGCATTAAGAATCAGTTACCATATAATTCTATGTAGACGCCACTCGGGTGGATTTTGTGTGTATAATTTATCTTGATGTTGAAAGTATAAACACAACGCGGTTTAAAAGCGGCGTTATTTCAGTTACAGTAATATCCAAAGAACGCTATTAAATTTGTATACGTATTTCCGCCGAGATGATATTATAAAGATTAAAGATTATTGATTTAAGTCGATATTATTGTTATTGCACAATACTTGTAGCTTCGAGCTTATAATGAGAATTAAAATATACAGTACTGAATATAAACAGTATTGTAATAATACGATAAATTTCGAACGATTGCAATCCGGTATTTAGTTTTAACGTTTGTTGTGGCTTAACTAAAATGTAAAACGAAACCTTTGTGTAAGTTTAACGCTCGAAATCCGCCTTTAAACGCATTACCTGCATTTCACGTTTGATCGTCTGTCTAAAATATTAATTTACAATGGTTTAAATAACCAAATTTACATCACGAGAGCCGTTGAAATATGTCACAATATAAAATACATAAAAACAATTCGCGGTTTGGATAACACAATATATTATACGACATATAGTCTCGTGCGCCTGCTACGAGTATACCTACCTATTACAGCTCAACGCTCACCCAAAATAGTCAACTAACGTTATTTGTTTTATGTTTCGAGACAAGTGCGCGCGAGATAATATTGTTATTATTATTGTTATTATTGACGCGTACACACTCGGCACTCGGTACCTTTTATATTATAACAACACATGCTGTATGTACATTGTTGTATCATTCGTCACTAATTGGTCGTTATTCGTATACATGTGGTGCAGTAGTGCGGGTGCGGGTGCGGCTGCCGCTGTTGATGGCGGTTTTTTTTTGTCGCGTTCCTGAGGGTTTCGCGAGCGTGAGAAAATCGACTGGCTACACGCCGTAAACCTCTTTTGCGCGATCGAGATAATATACTTTTATCGAAATACACCTTTGCCCGAAAACGGAACGCGTGTGCGATTCCCATCGATCAATCCGTTTGCATAGGACGAATGTCCTTTGTCCAGATAGTACTCGTCGGCCGCACATTCGTTTCGGAAATACGATCCATCCATCAATCCGTTCATTGTTGTTTGCCCGCCGCTTGACGCGGACGACTATAGACTGAAAGGACTCATTACCTTTTTGTCGTCGACCGCGTAATAATAATACTGTCATTGTTTGGGCGGGCGCACCGATCCCGTCGGCCGTCACTGCAGGGCGCGAGGCGGTCGTCGAGTGCACTCAACACGAAGCGGCGGCACGCAGACCATCCGCGTTTTCATTGCACAGGCCATGTAGGTAAATAAAAATAAATCATCGATGAGTGTATTTGCAATAATAATAATAATAATAATAATATAATGTATATAGACACAACGTTGTGACACGTCGATATTCGAGTAGGTATTTTTCTTTTATTATCATTTCCTTGTAATTTGTTCGACTGCAGCAAGTCTACGTATAATGATACACAATAATGTGTAGGTACTGTGAATTACGTTCAAAACGACTATGCTTATTATACTATTAATATGGTTTAAATCGCGTTTTTAATTTTTTGCTATTTCACACACCGAGTTCTATGAATAGCAGTTTTAAAAATAACCACCGTTAACGGTTAATTTACGGGGGTTAATTTCAAAACATATCGAAAAGTTGTTAGGATTTCAGTTACGGTACACAAAGTGCAAAACCATTGTAGTTTTTAGATCACGAGAATATCTATTTATAGATATTGTTGTTTAACTCGCGGTAAACGAACATTTTTCTTTTAACGATGACAATATATTATGACTTATACGCGACTGCCGGTAGTTTTTATAGAATTCATATAAATGTCGTATCGCTTTGTCAATAATGTTAAATAAACGATTATTATAGAAAGGCCACACAAAGGTTGTCCGGAGATTTGAGATTACTATTTTGACTGTATATGCGGTGACAAAACGAAACCTTTGTAATCCTTTATAGTTTACCATGACTACATTTTATGAATAGAAATTATATTGTGTTGCATGCTTTTAAAAATAATTAATATCCGTTTATCCGCTATACGAATAAGTATTATTTTTTTTTACCTTGAATATTTATAGAAATATCAAAAAAGCATAATATTGTATATAATAATGAATTACAATATGCGTGATACAATGATTTACCGGATTATTTTGATATAAAAAAATATGAGACATGATGAGAGTAGCTATATTATGTAGTGGGTATAATATTACACTTTAAAGTCGACTCAGGTACACTGTTTATAATATGCAGGTATGTAATGTATAAAATATATAATACTGTATACTATGTTTATACAAGAAAAAGTGATATATTAAATATTTTTCTTGATAGGTATGATGAAATAAATGTAGGTAAAAATGTTATTACACACTTACCGTGAAAGCCTTTATAGCTGGTTTCTATATGCTAATTTATAAGGGGGAGGTGTTTTATACTTTTATTATTGCCGATGCAATTTTAAATTTTTAATGTAAACATTCTTTAGTAGTTGATCAATAAAATTTAGCGTACTTAATGTTTATATAACAAAAAAAAAAATAGGTCTCAAATTATTATAATTATTATTATAGCGTAAAATCAGTAGTTTATGAATTAAATAGTGTTAATTTATTTTAGGTTATTATACTAAAAGACATCGGTTATTGTTTATTATTTTAAATTTATAAAGATTTTAAAATTTGAAGAAATATTACTGAATATAATTATTAAAATTAAATGCAATAATAATTACGGATGTATATTTTTTTTCTACGAGTATCCGGTATGAGGATATTTTTATAATTTATTTTATCAAAGGATTAAGATTTTTTTTATATTATTTTTAAACGGTTTTAGTTGTTGATATTAAAAAAGAGTGTTCGTATTAATATTAGCTTAAACCTTTAAATATAGTTCTTTTGCAAAAACAAAATATTTTAGTCCGTTGTCACGAACAGATGCATTGAGTATGGTATTAATAGTTATCAAATTACTGACCGAATATTGTTTGAATACTTTACTGATTATAATAAGTCGTTACTCTATCAACATAATTATTCAAATAGATAAATAATGCAAATAATATATTATACGTTTACATTTTATCTGTCTTAGTGATTCATACTTAAAATAAACATTTTGACGTGTTGTTCTTTGATACAATGTTTGCATTTGAAGCATTTTATTGGAAACTAATAATTTTATACAAATAATAATGTGTATATAGTATATGTAATGCTTTTCTTCATACCAAATTTTAGTTTAGCCAATCTTAAACCATCAGTTCAATTTATAGTCTTAATGATACAAAGCAATTTAATATTTTAAATAATAATTTCAGTTTAAATAAGATATTTATAGTTTATATTAAATTAGGAAAGTTTGTTTCAATATAATAATAGTATTTAATGTTGATTTTCGAGTTTAAATGTAACACGGGGTCGATATAAATTTAAATCATCTTATATCTACTTATATATTATATAATTTTATTTCATGTACATTTTATGTATTTTTCAAATGCAATTGATTGTTCAGTTTGTTACAAATTATACTACCCACTTAAATCATATCCCATAAACCTATATATTGTCAGTGGGCTGCAGTAGCATATGTTAACATTCAAGGTTTTAAACGCTTTAGAGAAGTAAATATATTTATATTAATGGTCGTTTCTATGTGTGGGCGTAAGATAACCCCGTAAAAAAATGTCCAAAGGATTCCATGCTCCTTCGCTTTATTCCTAATAATTAGGTATGCGATTATATCACTGTATTAACTATATCGGACAAAGATTTATTTATACTTTATATTATAAAGGGTCGTTTGCATTTTTCATACAGCTATCGTATTATGTCGTTTGTTAAATACCTACCTACGTAATAATATTTATTGATATAGTAAATTAAAAAATATTACTTTATCAAAGGCATTAAAATAAATAAGGGCAAATGTAGGTAACCGCTCTGTTGTACAGTAAAAGTCGAGAGAACCTAGCACTGTTGTATTGGTATATTTTATAGGTGTTAAATTTTAATTCAATGATAAATCATTGTACGTATTCTGAGCAAAGACTAATTCATTTCTAACGTTTTTGATTATCAAGGTTATCAGATCACTTTTTTTTTTAATAATAGAATTACAATTGGTCTACTAGACAAAGTGTCTATAAATATTAAAATTCAATTTTGTAATAAATATATTACTTTTATATATAAATAAATATTGGATTCAGATAATAGTAATTACAATGTAACTCTGTATAATTTATTAAAACAATATAGTTACAGTGATTATTATTTTATTTTTATATTATTTCATGTATATTTAGTAATTCTAATAAGAATTTAATGTTCTGATTATGTAATTATAAAAATTACTTTAAGAATAAGTCATAATTTTTATTCTGAATTAAGCGAAAAATGTTTTGCTTTTTAAAATATTTTTTTACGTATTCTATGTGAACACTATTTGGTTAAAAAAAAAATGCACCAAAAGATTTTATTGAACCATACTTTTAAAAAGTTTTTTTTTATACTATGTTTTAAATATTTGTTTCTTGAAGTGTAAATAGAAATTGTCAATCAGTCTTCAATAATAGTTATGAGTTAATAAAGTGTTATTTAAAAGTAATGCTCTTATACTTGAAATGAACTTGGTTGGAAATCGTTTTTTAGTGAAACGATTTGCTATCAATTTTAAATGTAAACTCTAATAACACTTTGCTTTCTTATAATTGAGGTTTTTATCCAATATTGCTTTAATTATTTTAACGTATTCTAAATTCTAAAAATAAGACAAAATATACATATTATGCAGTAAAGATAGGACAGAATAGGGGATAGGAAGTCAAATTGTAAAATGGATATCGCAGTGTCTGTAGTATTAGTACAGAAAAATGTATAGACATTATTTCTTATTAAATAAAACTTATTTAGTTAGTAATAACATGTTTATGATTTGAGTAAATAAAGATAATTATCATTAAATAAGATATTAGCTATTATTTGATTCATATACACTATTACCTATCCTATTGATTAGGTTAGTACAGTGTTTATAAAAGTTTGAGAATCCCTGACCTATAGTATTATACATATAAGTGTCAAATTATTATGTTAATTTTTTTTAATCGTGAAAAATAATGAATACTTAATTAGCGGACTATTTTTAGTTATAAATGTATACCTCTGTCTTCTATATAATAATTATAGAATTCATAAAATACATAATTTATTCAATTATGAGTTGTTTTTTTTAAATCCATGTTTTTAAAATAGCAAAACATTTATATTTATATTTTATAAATATAAAGTACTTTAAAATTAAACTTTAATCAAGTGTTTTACTATAATACAAAATATGTACAATAATTAGTACCCAACTATAATAATACACTAATACTATAATATGTATAATAGTTTAGAAGCATCAAGTTTTGTATCTTGTATTTATAGGTAATTTAAATGTAGTTTAGAGTATTTACATTTCTCGAAAGGTCTTAGAAATAAATATTATAATTAGGTACTTATAAACAACGTTGATTTATTGTTTTTAAAAGTATTCATTCTTGATACTGGGAATAATTTCTATAGACTGTATACGATTATATATAATTTAGATAGTTTAAAATTATTTGTTGTACATTTTGAAATTATTTAAATCTAAGAATTAAGAATGATAATTGTATAACATTGTTTCTATTTAATACACATTGTGTGTTTTAAATAAATAAATAAATAATAATAATAATAAAAACATAACACTTTAAGGAAATAAGAATAATTTTAAATTGCACCTATTAAAATTATTTGTATATTATACATTAGTATAAATAGAAATTAAATTTTAATGATTGAAACTTGACTATGGTGTGGAATGTGCCGTAGCTTGGAAAGAACACATCAATGTAAATAATGTTATTTTAAACGAAGTTCGTCCTTATGATTGCACGTGTATATATAAATAATTTATTGTTTATTCAAGGTTCTGATAACAGGAGCTCGTTAAGTGCAGAGAAAGAGTATTAACTATTTTTTTATATGAATGCAATAAAAACAATAATGGTCTATAAATTGACTTTATGAACATTTTTTATTGCTTTTAAGTCGTTCAGCTTGTGATGTACACTAAGATAGTGTGTTAAATAATTATTTTGTTATAAATTATAATATTATGTGTGCTTGTGTTAGTATTCCAATGAGTGACATTGGTATTATGATCGAGTTTATTTCATTTTACAGATTCCACATCAAATAATTATACATGATGGTATGTGCTAAAGGTCTAACACGTGGGAATATTGTTACTGTCTGAAATTGTGTTTGATATATTATAGTTTTGTTGAACAGAATTGTGAATTATATATTATGTTTTTTACGTATTGATTCAATAATTGTATTTAAAACAGTTATACTTAGTTAATACGCATAATATAAAAATCGGTATTCTGAGTTTATATAAAGTAGAAAAATAAGTTTGCAATAATCTTTGTATAATACAATTTTATATAAAATATTTCTTTGAGACTGAGACTGTAACTGACAACTGTATATATACATATATATATTATTTTTATAATAATATGGCTACATAAAATCTGAAAGTAAACACGAAAATTTTTTAAAGTCCCATAGTTTTTTTCGATCACTAATTAATTTTACACAGATGTTTGTTATGTACTATAGATATTATGTATAACAATGTTGTAGTAAAGTATAAGGTTGCTTGTATAAAGTAGATAAACCAATTGTTTTTCGGATTACTTGTATTTATATTGTTTTTGTTTAATAAATGGTTAAATTGTTTAAGAAAAAAAAAATATAATTCCTTTAAACTTATATTCAATTGACCTATTTTTTCTACGTTGAAAAACTTTATTACATTTATTGAATACTTTTATTAAAAAAAAAAGAACACAATTGTAGGTGGAGTATTATGTAGAGTTTTTATTTTATTAAAATATCAGTAATAATACAACTTTATTCCAACAAGCAATACATAATAATGAATAATTATTATCATGATGTAGTAATTAAGTGTGCAATATTAGTATAAATCATATAAAATCAAAGACCAATTAAAAGCGTACAGGTAGAAAAAACGTATTCTAATGAGTAATGACATTAATAATAATTAAAAATAACGAAAAAGAAAAAATAATAAAGGATGAATTATATTGTTTGTGTATACAGACATACAGTAGTAATGAGCGGAAGGATAGGATTAATTAATGTGATATATGTTTTGAAAGAAATATAGATAGCGATATGTGCTATTAGGTAATTTGATTTTGTTGGAGTTAGAAGCAACGGAAGGTATAAGATGATAAGTTTTGGTGGTCAGACTAAATGCGAATTAAGAAATGATGCCTTGTATTTTTTATTTGGAATTTAATGGTTTAACTGGTTAATTCTACAGTGCTTGAGGTTAGCTTTGTGCATTGGTCATCCTTTGTAATTAGAAGTGTGATCATCTCAGAGTGCACTTTTATCTACTTTCATAGTTTTATCTTTGATACAAATGTTTGAGAAGTGATCTTTTTCACACTTGACGCAATGGGAAGGATGATAATTGTAGTATTAGATTTGACGGGTCCCAAGGGTTGACAATTGACTTGTTCAAAATACCTTAAACAAGGTTGTTACCCGTTGGATAAATTAAAAGAGAAAACAGAAAAATTTGACCTATTTTCCTTTGTGAATTTTTAGATTTGTTGAGTTTTTTCAGGCACGTGAGCTTTTGAGCAGGCTAATTTTAATCAATTTTTTTATTAATTTAGACCGTTTAATATATATTATAAAATGTAAATATATAAATGTAAGTACCACGTAAATTATTATTCTCTCCTTTCCTTTTATAATCCTAATGGATAATTTCAATTGTTATTCATATCGATTAATGTACTTTTAAAATAGCAAGCAATTGAAAGAATTAAAAGCTTATAAGCAAAAAGTGATAAATCACAATTATACAATATATTTTGAAATTAAATATATAATATTAGTTGAATGCATAATAACATAATATAGAATAAGTATAATTTAGTAGTAAATATAGTACATTTTTATCAGCATGTTGTATTATTAACAAGTTATCAATACTTTTAAGTGGGTAATTGGAAGGTATAAATGTATAAGTTTAACTGTTGCATTTATCCCTTAAAAAAAAATTAAAATAATAATAATTCTTCTGTAATAGCGTTTTTAGATGATTGGTGATTGCGTAGGGCCAATATGGCCTATTTATGTGTAATATACATGTATACATTTAATATACAAAATAAAGACTGCACTTTAAGATATAATTTCGTAAACAAAAAAACATAGATAACAGAACAGAGATATCGAATAAACGAATTTTACGAAGCGGTTCAACATCGAACTAATATAATAATATTTAGTATAGTTGGTATTAGAAATGTGGTACCTAGGTAAGTATGCGTTAAAAAGGGCTATTTTAATCTAATAATATGTATTTAATATTATGGTTTGAATGCTTGATTACCCGTTTTACAAGTAAGGGTATTTCTCGATGTTAAAGCCTAAAGGTACAGGATTTGTACTTAGGGGATTTGTAGTAATAACTCTCGTTATTATACTATTAAAAGGCGATGTATATTGTCTTTCGTAGTAAATTATGTATTATGTTTATATTATTATATTGAAACCTGGTGAGCAATTATACAATATGATATCCTTATCCTTATTAATTGTAATGACCAATACTTATACGTTTGGACTAATTAGGGCGGCAGACCATTGATTCTGGGTAAGGTCAAGTCGTACTCGAAATTAGTCATCACTTCATCAACAATAATTTCCAAAATCATTGCGTGAACTGTATTTGTTCAATGTGAGTTAGATTCGTAGCCAAGAGTTTTTAAAGCGGTGTGTTTTAATTGAACATTTAAATACAACTTAGAGAGGGGTAATACTCACACATCCATCACGGTGTCATAGGTACGGTCACATTAATAAATTATAAAATACGTTTAACTTTTAAATAACTCTTTAAACAAAATAAATGAAAAATATAATCCATCCTTACCTAACCCGAAGCATTTTTAAGCATATAATATAGTTTTGAATTATATATTTATTATATCGCTGAAGGAGAAACGGTGTTTTAATACACAAAACACCTCTACCCTTATGACTACGCGCTTGATGTGAGCTAATAGTATAGATAATTAACATACTATATTACATTCAAGCGCAAAAAGCTATTTAAAACTATGTTATGTTGTACATTATGCATAGTAGACAATGCGACTTTTAAAGGAATTGGTGGTTTATAGTCATTAGTAAAATTAGTTTATAACATTTACAATTATGTAGTATTTTGACTTGGTACTTAGTAGTGTTACTTGCAATACATATCAATTTATGATTTTCGTCTCTGTTGTAATATAGTCTGTGAGATTTTAGTATGATAACTTCAAAGGTAAACGGCAATAATTAAACTATAATATACGTGTTATACACTTGTACGTTTTAATGTATAGACGCTTAATAAATTATACAAAAATTATATGCAATCTGTGTGTAATTATTATTTATCATAATAAATTATGTATTATAAAGTACCTGTATAGTATATTAATTATTATCGTATAATTTGCAAACATGTCAAGCTTACTAAATTATTGTATTCTAAACAACAACAAGATGACCAAGATTGGCAAATTATATTATTTTTTTTGCACGCAGTGGGTTTTTAAAAATTTTCTAAGAATACTATCATTGAATATCATCTCCTACAAAAATTTTAAATAAAATCTACATAGGCAACTACATTCAGAATATTCTTTTTACTTAAAAACATGGTTATGTACCAGGAATAAATGTAATTTCACCACTTTTATCTATCATATTCCGTATTTTAGATTCTGAGCGGAGCGATAAATGTATTGATATTTGATTTTACAATGATATAGTTTTCTTGTGTCTGTTAACACGATAGGTCGTCGAAAAAATGCTTCGATTTTAAAAAATGAAAGTAGTTTCTGCTAGAAAATTGGATCTAGTTGGTACTTTAAAGTTTATAAGGAGTCAAAAGTAAAATATTCACAGTACTTTTTTTTTTTAAATTTTCTTCGATTTTTTTTTATGTAACTCCAAAGCGAATAAAATAAATGTAGATGCTTGAAATTTTTACAAACTGTTTATATTATTATTTTCTATGTACAATTAAGTTTTCAAAACATGTCGACTCTTTTTAAACTATTTATAGGCATTAGAAATTTTCAATTTTTTTCGTTTTTTTTTTCTAAAAACGCCGATTAGAAATTATTTGCAGAGTTAAAAGTCTTGAAAATGTAATACAAGATACTACATAATGTTATTTTCACATCTATGTAAACATAATAAAAAGACATATTTTTGTTATATATATTATGCATTTGAAAATAATGTTGACAAAATTCGTCAAACAGAATCGTTTTTGCTTTTACAATGATATATCATTGAATTCAAATTTAATAACACCGTTATAGTGACCTACTCGAGTACCTAATGTACAGCAGAACAGTACACACCTTTAAGTGGACAAACATTTTAAATTTTTAGTTTATTATTTATGACCATTTTAATTATTTAATGTTCGAAAACCGTGCATTTAACGTCTTCCATAATATAATCCAGATTAAAATTGACTGACAAATGTTCACACGATCTTCATTGAAATCTGCTTAAATATTCATAGCTTATACCAAACGTATATAAAACGATGTGCCATGATGTATACTATTTTAAACATTCACATGACGTATTGTTTATTTTGATATTGCTTTAGTATACTGAATAATAAGTACCTATCATGATACCATATTCAGTACCAAACATCTAACTCGTTAAATTTTAACATATTTTTGTTTAAAAATCTGAATTTCTAGTAATAATATATATATATATATTTTTTATTATTTATTAATGTTATAATACAATATAATAAAGGATGATTCAACAAGTATGCTTATACTCTCTTTTATTCTTCAATATTTCAGCTATTTCAAATTCGATTTTTTGAATTTTTTTAACGTACTCAGAGATTTAAAAACTGAATTGAAGAATTTTAAAATATGGTCTAAGTATACTTAAAATATATAAGTTCTTAATTTCATAATGTATCTTTCTATATGATTCGTTTGTATTGTATTTGATCCAACTGGCGTGAAATTAATTGATAAATAAATGAATAATTAAATATTTAAGTTGAAAATACAACAATAGGGTGTTGTGTATATATATGTTAAAGTTTTAACGTGGATATGTTTTTGGTCTGGGGTCAATTGGAAATTTTCCATCGTCAACCAAATTATAACTTTGCTTCGTCCCAATTTAAATATAATTTTGCATATATATCCTGATAATTATATTATGGGTACGAAATTTGGTTAAGTTTTTAAGTGTTATTATAGACAACATTGTTGTATGGAAAACCAGAAATACTATCGAAACAGAAGGCGTGAGGTTTGCGCTCGTTATGATGTACATAAGTCAAATATTATGATGACAGATTTCAATGGTAAATGTAACTATACGACAATACTATATTGCATTCTTAATCGATAAAGCGATGCATCCACTGGAGTAACTAAGTCACAGAATGATAGATCTATTAAAATTGAAGTAATGAACAACAAATAATTAATTATGATCTATTATATTTTATTAATTTTTCTTTCGAGTTATTTTGTACCGATTTCGACTAAATATCGAGAGTATAGTCTATCTGAATAGAAACTAGTAAAAGTATTGATGTTTACTCGCTAATCATGCTTTATAAGCTCGAATATCACATTGAGGTTAAAACAGTACTTAACATAAGTGTATAACCTTAGAAAATGTAAAGCAAATAACGTTGGTTAACCAAACAACATTTTGAACATTTTGTCTGTGGCTTCAATAATGGGCCAGTAGTTCCCAATTATAACATTCTCTCTTTCGTGAAGAAATATCTCGACAATTATTTATTTAGATAAATTAGTTAAGAATTTAGGATACCATAATAATTTAATTAAGTTGAACTATCTTTCTGATTATGTAGATAAGATGAGACAACATCTAATTAATTATTTTTATAGCTAATGCTAACAGCTAATAGGTATCAGCGTTAACCTATTAGCTGTTAAATGCGCGAACTAATTTTTAATTATGCCTTGTTTTTGTTTTATTGGCCATGAATAAAGTCAATTGGGCCATTCATATTATAAATATACTAACAATTAAAAATAAATTATTCAGGTTATTAGGTATTTAAGTAATACGGGGTTAAAACAATATAATTACAATTATTTTAGATCATATTATATAGGTAGTTACATATTATTTAATATTAGACTAGTTTTTGTACAACATGATTATAATTATATAAAACTATAAAACAATTGTATTAGTTATTTATATATGAATAACAATTTAGTGTATATAATATTTATATTTTATACTTGTTTCGGTGTTTATGCATCTATTGGCTATTACATAAAATAAGATAAAAATACGCATACCTCGCTCTATTCAGAATATAATATGAAGTCTCAAAATAATGATATTTATAATATAATATTACATATATGTGTGATTATACTATGTTTCCCTTAATATTACCGGAGTCAGTACTCAGTTATTGTTATCGAAGTCGTTATCATCATCACTTTATACAGCCATAAAAATATTTTCGATAATCTAAACCAATTTTAGATATAAACATTATTAGGAACGAAAATGTCAAAGTTGCATATTATATTATAATTTATAAAATACGCCTACAGCAAGTTTCGAAAATGAAAAAAAAACTTTATTGTATCTGTTTACCCTTAACTGTACCAAAAACGGCAAAAACGATCAACCATTTTTCTAGAGTATCCTTTATCTCAAGAAAACATAGCATTTTTTCAACGATATTATTATTTTTTAAATAAACTATTGCAGACAGTTAAAATTAAAATATTATTTTACGAAATTCGTTAACGATTTTTTCTGTTATATTGAAAACAATATTCAAATACGCGATAAGACACGCGAGTATATCAATAATATATTACCCATGTAAATAATTGATGTGAATAAATATAACATGAAAAACATTATTATGTAACTATTAAGCAGTTGATAGTTTTTTATAAAAAAAACTATTTTTATGTTTATACAATTATAAGCCTATCAGGGAAAATAAGTTACACCAATTATAGATTTCTATGTAGTTAATGAATACATAAAAATAAATAAAAATCTCACTTCGTATATAGTAGATTGTTGGTAGGTATGTACGTTATTTTATTTTATTTGAATTGTAATCAGCTGGTTATTCAGTGAACAGATCTTAAAGGAATAAACTAATTATTAACAAACAAGTTTTTTTCGTAAAAAGATCAAATAAATAATTGCCACGCGCTAACTTTAAATCGCCGTGTCACACCCCCGGTGGTCGGCGGCCACGGTATAACAATTTGCAGAAAAAGAATATTTAATTTAATTGCATAAAGGAATTGTATATAGACTGACTGAGATTATACCGTTTTCAAGATCGTGTTCGGTGACACGATATTAATTCCTACGTCAAAACAAATGAAAAAACCGTGTAAATACAAAAGAAAGTCGTTTCAAATAATAATAACAATAATAATAATAACGATATAAAAGTCATGTTTTTTTAGTCAACATAAACGCTTTTCACTATTGTGTTACTACTTAAAACCGGTCCGTTACGATGATTTTTTTTCCTTTTAACACGAAATCTTTTCAACTGAACTTTTTATTATCGTGTCGCGATCGACAAACATTGTTCCTGTCACATCCGAGTTGAAAACAACACACACATAGCCAAGTCCGTTCCGGCAGTCTTTTGCTAAATTCTTACCACAACGCGCGATATCCACAGCCTGGACAGAATGGCCTTCTTCGCGCAGTATACATAAAACCGATATAGTATAATACTATACTGACGTACGCGGTGTCGCGGTGATGGCGAGTGGTCCACCGTTCACCGGTCGGTATAACTCGCATTGGACCTATAAAACAGAAGCAGTTCAAGACATCGCGTGCCTTAAAGATTATCATTGGCGGCGACGTTAACCGTATAAAAACTAGCGATTCGGCGATTTTTCATTTCCTCATTAATGAACACGTTAACCATCGTGAGAGACGCCGATCGCGCAGCTATTTAAGACGCGAACTGGAAGAGTCCGGAAACCGGGACAAAATACACACAGCGAAACTGCAGCATATATTATTATAATATACTCGCAGTCGATCTCGGCCGCGCACAATAGTATTTATAGTGTAGCTTTATACACGCACGTTGTATACACCTATATACCTCCTTACGTGTAATGTATTTTATATTATGTAAACAAATGCGTGTATGGAAAAAAAAAAACCGATGTCGGTGAAAAATATCGAGAAACGACGTTTTTGGCGCGGTATAGTATTCATATATTACACCTATACCCACGTTAAACAAAAGCGGAAAAAATAGGAAAAGAAGCTTTTTGGATAATATAAAAGCGTATATATTTACAAGGCGCGAATGCGAACGGCGGTGAAGGCGGAAAGCGGCAACCCATCAATTTCTATTACACGCACAATCGGCCGTTTGTTCGAATGCTTCGACGGCGAGCCCTTTTGTCTTCACGCCGTTATATATGCATATTTACACGCACACAAGCTCACACACACAAACACGTATACATATACATATATATATATATATATATTATATACATTATACATATATTACATACGCGCGTCGGGGAATTCGCACTGCTGTAGTCCTTGCCGATACGCGCGCACACACACATCGGACCCGCACACAATATTGCCCGACTATATTATGTTTTATTTCCATCCGTCCTCATTCGGTATAACATTATATATGTAATTCGTATATACATATATATATATATATATAGCTGTAGATATACAGAACGAATCACGAAGCACATCACACACCATCGTTGTATCTTATATAACCTCTAATCATATGCATTTATTCAAATAATTCTGATTTTTGGAATTTTTTTTAAGTATAAAACCATATATAGTTATATATTGTATAGGTATTAGGTATATAACGCACGCACACCATATTTTCAAATACTATTATTTTTCTATTCAAGCATTAAGTGTTGTGCAATGGTATACAGATTTGTTTTTTTAAAACGAGAACATTTATTTTTCTCGACATCGTTTTATATTTGAGCATCTCTTAGTAATTGATAAAACGAATAAAATATTATAACACAAAAATAACACAGTGCATAGGAAAAAACATTTCTGTACTTTAATACATTATTGAAAATTTCAAGGCGAATCACAATATTACGAGGTACCTGAGATTCTTACCGATAGCCCATTGACCATTATTCCCCCTTACTGGTTTTGTTATTGATTGATTCAGCCAGCCTCCTCTAACATAATTTGTACAGTTTACATCCTAAAATATGGATTTTTTCGATAGGATGTACACCAATCATTTATATAAAGTATATTGAATAACAAATATTATCAGCTTCGACTGAATATGACCAGTGAATTATATAAGATATTCATAATAAGCGACGATTTTCGACAAGTGATCTGGCTTTTGACAATACTACTTAATCAATAGTATAATAAACTATTATACTTGTTAATTTTTAAATAATTAAAATAAAATACCTAGTCATTAAAACCCCTAAATTTATTTAGAAAATCACTAATCAACTAAAATTTGTTTAAAATGTAAGATAATAGATATTTGGAACTGTCCTGTAATTTATTTCTATTTTAATTGATATTTACACATGATTCAATGATGTGAGGTTTCGTCAGCAATTGGAAAACCTGCAAATATTATAAATATTAGTTTTATAGTAAAAAAATATAAAATAAACTTAATAATATTATTTTTTATGGTTATCGCTATAGAAATTACTATAGAGGCGTATAAATTTATTTCAGCATGATAAAATCCAACTAAATACAAAATATTTAACTGTTTCAATATAATAACGATCTCAGTATTTTTATATTACTTCTTTATTTAATTTTTGGTACTCACTCGATTGTTTTTTTTTTAAGAATTACTTATGTATTTTTAATTATGTACCAACAGTTTGAGAATAGTTTTGAAATATTTCGAGAGAAACCTTTTTTTTATATAACATGTATCTATCACCACTTTTAGATTATTAGCGGAGCGATAATAGTGTAAAACGATTTTACAATGATGTGTATTTAAATTAATTTAATTTTTTGATATCTAGTAACAAATAAAAATGCTTTAATTTACTATAGTTACTCTGGCTGTAGTTGCAATAATATTCAAAATGATGTTAAGGGCCTCAGATGGAACAGGATAATTTTTCACAAAATAGATTTTGTTTTTATTTAAAAATAAATTAATTTATAGGTAGGCTTGAATTTTTCACTAAATATTTGAATTTTTATTTTCAAAAGATCAATTGTTAAAACAGTATTAATTTTTATGCTATAAAATATAGGGTTTTGACATTTACTTTTTTTTTGTATGTGTGATAAAATTATTATTTGTTATTAACAAAGCATCAAAGTTTAATATAATATCCCCCAAAATGTTTTTATAAATATTTATAAATATTATATAAATTTTATATTATATTTTATAAATATCAAAGTACATATAGTCACGAATATTTTTCATAATCGTTTAAAGTGTAAATGTTTACAAACTACGTCAACTTTATGAAAATGTGTAAAATATTTTATAGTTAAAAATGAATGAAATTTTAAATTAGTTAAAGTCTTAAATGTTGACAATTTAATACAAGATTTCTCTTTGGTTTTTCTTACCTAAGATATACTCAAATATATAATATATTATGCAAAATATACAGACATTATTGAAAATCAAATATCGATTAAATTTAATATTTAAATGATATATTGCCCGTGACAATATAATTATATAATAAAATATCCTTTTTCTTCTTTTTCTTTAAAGACAGTGACAGCCGGTTTTGACTTAGAATTTTATTTTTCGTATATGCAGCAATGATTTATAATTAAATCAATATTTAACACACCTGTTACGTAGTAGGTAACAATGAAAACGTTATCTATCTCTGATATGGTGTAACAGTGACAAATTAATACCAAACGGGGGAATATGAGAGGATTTAGATATTAATAACATTAGACAAGACGTTTAGGTACACGGAATACAACGTACATTGAAATAAAATGTTGATATAATATATTATTTTACTTTAACGATGACTTGGTAGTATTACACGGAGTAAACGATGAAACGAGACTACTTCGGCACACGAATATATGGTAGTATACCATAGGGTATATAATTATATACATTTTGTTAAATAAATCAAATAAATTGAATTGCATCATACTATAATAGAAGATGCAGTCGAAGGACGGAAACCACCAGGAAGACCAAGAAGCTCGTACATATCTCAACTGAAAAATGACGCAGGGATTGATACTTACGCCGGATTAAAAAGACTCGCCGAAGATCGCGATAAGTGGAGAGCGAAGTTAAAAACATTGTAAACCAACCCAATATAGGTTGAAAAAAAAATAAAATAAATCCAATACAGTTAAACTTATAATACGATTGGGACTCTGTGATAACTGATAATACAGAATGAATGTAAGACAACACACGTGTCTAGCCGTCTAGGGTCTAGAATATAAATAATGCGTATTATTAAAACAGTTACTATTTAACATCTATGTATATGACATCCCGCAGTCACCTCGTACGAATATTGCTCTCTTTGCAGACGACACTACTATTTTCACCGAATCACGTAACACAGAAGCAATAACCACAAATCTCCAAGCTCATCTTGATATATTATCATAATGGTGTAAAATATGGCGAATTCAAATAAATGCGTCAAAAAGCACAGGTGTTATTTTCAGTCTTCGTCGTTACCGCCCCCCTGCACAATTATTATTTAACAATGTAAACATACCTTGGAACTCGTCAGTAAAATACCTCGGCTTTACATTGGATAAACGGCTAACGTGGCGGTCCCATATCTTATCCAAACTTCAACTAGCATACTAGCGTCTTTCCATGTTATACCCTATACTTAATAAAAAATCTTCAATACAAAAAAAAATGCTCTCTTCTTATATACAATCAAATACTACGTCCACTACTCACTTATGCTTGTCCGGTCTGGGGAAAATGTGCGACCTCTTACATCAGTAAAATTCAAATCTTCCAAAATAAAGTGCTACGTATAATTACAAATGCGCCTTGGTTTATAAGGAATATAAACTTGCACAAAGACCTTCAAACCCGGGAAATCGTAGACCACATAAAAACATTATCAGAAAAAACTTCCATAGCTCAATGCTCAACTCATCTGGTTCACTTCATTATAATCTTCATTCTTCACGTACATCCGCCTCAACTTAGATTAAAACGTGGACGTCCGCACGATCTTCTTGCCTAACAACTACACACAATAAGCCGTAACAGTATGTTATTTGTTAAAAGTTTAAAACTCGCAATATTATTGTTATATCTGCTTTCATTATTGTTGTATATGTCTATATTATTTGTTTATGTCTCATATTGTTATTATTATTTAATTAGTTCACTGTTACTTAAATTTTTATTGCAGTTACGTCAATTGCCGTAACAATCACTATATATATATATATATATATATATATATATATATATATATATATATATATTGTAATTGTAGATAGCTAATATTCTATTTCACTAGTTAAATTACTTATCTTAGTTATTAATCATGTTCAAATAACCAAAAATGTACAATTGTAAATATCATTAGATGCAGATAGCCAAGACTAGGAACATCTTATTTTTAATAAGTAAAAATAGTAAAATATAAATACAATGATAGTGTTTCATTTTCACACCCATTAGATACAATGACGAAGTATAGATACCTACAGCCAAACCACTTCACCGTTTTAATTTTTCTATAAAATATTTATTTTTGTTATTATAATATAATTTCCTCATTGTTTTGATAGATGCCTTAGTACTGAAATCACTCAAATTTGCATGACATTATACACGCAAATACGCAATTATAAATTGTATTTAATATAAACAACCACATAAGCGAATTAATGGCATCAATAAATGAAAATCAACAAGCTGTATATAATCGTTTGCCTAGTAAGTATGAAGGGTTCATTTTGTGTGAAGCTGTGAGCATGAACACACAAATAAATACATAAATTATATTAATTGCATCTCTAAATTTTGGAAATTATGTTATTATTCCTTGTAATGCGTATAACAGTTAGCAGTAAACAGAACGGTATTTGTATATTGTACACAGCCACAGGCCACGTAGGTAATTATACTTATTTAGTTTTAGAGGAAAATCAATTGAATACAAAACGGTTTATCGATAATGTCAAATTAAAAAAAAAAAATGTCCAACTGTGTGGATTATTTCCATAAAGTATGTATCTACATAGAAACTTATTATAATTTTTTTTTTATTATTATTATTGAGATTTCAACAAGAATATTATATCTCCACAATATTACTGGGTACTGGGTAGGTACCTACCTACATATCATTTAACCTATTAATTTTTATAATATATGTTTAATGTTTATCATATATCCGTTGACATTTCTCAATTGTTTTAACGTCAGAATAACATTAATATATTTATAAATTATCTTGTTGTTTGCGTGACAATTTTAAAAATAATAATTAGCAAATAATAATTTAGTGCCCACAGTAATTTTTATTTGTATAGGTAGGTACCTAATAATATAATATCAATGTTTACCAAATAGTCCATATAGACACAGCTATATCTATATTCACAATTCGCCACCACATCAATATATAACTTATAGCACAAGGTATGTAATATTATATCGTATTATTTATACATCTGCATAATTTATTGCCATTTGCCATAATATATTATTATATATAATCGTGAAATTATTTTGTATCTAATTATTGTTTCATTAATAATACCTATATTTCACAAATCTTTACAAACAAATATTTTTATAATTGTATTAAGTTATATTGCAGTTATTAACTTGGTTTTTAAATATAAATATTAATTAAGGAATTTTTTAGGTACCTAATAAAAACTTTTTTAAAAAATAAGATGATAAATAAATGTTTTAATTATATTTTAACTAGGTAATAACTGATTAAAAAAAAAACAATATTCAAAATAATATATTGTTTTTTAATGGTAACGATTTTATGATTATTCATAAATATGAAATATGAATTTGATAGGATCTACATTTTTTGTGTATTTTATTTAAAATATATTAATTTATATTGGTTTGTGTAGTTATTATCTACCAACTTTTAAGTTCTAATACATACTATTTTATTTGCAATCATTTTTCATATTGTCTAAAAACATATAGTTTTCCATCTAGTCGCCATCGAGCCTCCATAGCTCAGTGGTTAGAGCACTGGTCTTGTAAACCAGGGGTCGAGAGTTCAATTCTCTCTGGAGGCAAGCCACGTTTTTTGCATTTTTTTTTCTTAATTACATTTAAATAATTTAAAACATATAATTTTACTGATGTGAAATAATAATATACTATTACTAGATAAGTTTTTTTAATTGCGTTATTAATGTTACTAATGATAAATCGTAATAATTAAATCTTGTTATTATTATTATTTTTTTTTTTTTGTTGAAAATTTCATTATTTTGACAGATAAACAAATCACGTACAGTTTGAGTAACTATCACAATAATTTATAATCGAATTTAAGACTTTGAAAATAATAACGTCGTTTTTTAAAAATATTTATGTTGTTTAAGTAAAATAATAAATTCTACTTAATTAAAATTAAAACACAGTCACATCGTTTACACAAATTAGGTCAGAAACTCAAAACGAACGTTAAAGAACTATACTAATTTTGTAGTTTATTAACAAAGCTGATATTTCTATCCCGAATGGCTTTCGTTATAATATATAATTAATTGTTATCAAACAGTTGTTAAACATTAAAATTCTCTATCCATACATTTAATTTATGTCTTATGCGTATTGTTATAGAAATGTATAACGCAAGATTATTTATAAATAAGTATTTTAACGAAGTATGAATAAGTCCATTTATGACCTTTGTACATGTACTGTTTTATGTCAATTTAAATTTTGTATGATTTTAATATTTTGATTTTAATTTACAAAATTCGATTGAACGTTAGGGTTTATGTTTATTAAAACGGGGTTTATTAATATTGAATTATCTTTTGTTTGATTTTTTGATTGAGCATTTTTTAATAATATCAAAATTTATAACATGAAAGTAATTTATGAGTAGATATGTATAAAAAATATTGTTAACGTATTGAATCAATAAGTAATTTTCTAATAATAAACTAATTATTTATTATAATTTATAGGCATTACTGTTGATTATATACATTATATTTATCTGATGGCAGTTTGACTCATGTCATATTTGGTTTTTTAAGCCTGTATGATATACTTTGGTATTTTTGGGCATATTTGAATAAATATTTTAGTTATTAAGGTCATAAACACCCTAACGCTATTCATAACATAATTGTATAAGCATAATACATAACATGTAATTTCAGATCAACAATTTGGTAATTATGAGGTACCGAATAATATTATTAAATCAATTAATTAACTGATAAATTTTATATAACTAGTAATTTCTATGACTACCTTAAAAATATTTATAATAATTATTATTAATAAGAAACACATTAACATTAATTATTGTTATTAATTTAACCAGCGGCGGACCAAAATATCATATTATTAGTTATTAACGACATTAATACAATTTAAAATGATGATAAGCGTATAAAAACTTTTTGTTATTGTTTTTTAGAAAATTTAAATTTCATATATTATTATAGTTTATTAAAAGTGACCAAAAAAATGTCAGAATGATGGAGTGTAAAAAAAAATATAATAATAAACCTTAAAGGATTTTGAATCTATATATAGTATATCAGTGTATGTGATATTGACTCGATAATAATATAAACTAAATATTAAAATATTTATCAGCACTCTTAACCCATATGATATTATCTATTCCATATGATAATACCTACTTTACCTATATTACACGCATAAGCCATGTTTGAAATTCGTACATATTATTACCATTGCATTATATGTTATTTCGAGTTTCAGCGTACAAGAAAACGTTTTCGAGCCTACTACCGAGGCTGGTAATCTACGGTTGAAAATAATATCATAATATAATATATTATTTCGCTATATTTATTCAGTAAGTGACCTCCCTTTTTTCGTTTTGGTCTATCGGAATCGATAATTTGTTATCTTCTGCGTCCGTGACAACCAGCCTCGTATATATATATGTATACGCCGTAGCAAACTACCCGTCGCGGCAGTGGTCAGATACCACCCCTTTGCCGATTTGTATAAAGAGATGGCACTTATCTATGTTCGACGGGACAGCTGGGCGGGAACACTGAAGTCCCACATTTAACGAATGATCCATCGAATGGATTATTTTGTTCTTTGATCGCTTAAGAAGTCACCGACGAGTTATTTATTGATACAGTATATAATATTATATGTATAAAGTTCGTTGGCCAGAGACGACTTTTGGTCGTAGTCGTAGCGAACATCGCGCGTACTGTACATAGTACAGATATAATATATAATAGAAATGGTTTTTGTACATAGTGTTAATGGAAATTTAATAATAGAAAGGTCACATAATACACATACGGGTACAACAAACATATAATGGACATCGTGGACAGAAAAAAAAAAAACTTATCCCTTTATTATTTCATATAATATATAAAAATGACCACGATACAGTATGAAATCATTCACTATTATTTTGCGTCCTTTTTATCATTATTATTTATTATTTATAGTACACGATTGTTAAGAGGACGCCATGCGGGTAGCATGTGTTGTCTCTGTCTTACTAACGTACATCATAACAAATTTCCGTTCAGTAGAATACATTTTGTGACGTTAGCTTTAATATTAGAGTAAATTTACCTATTATCAAATTTAAAGGTAAGAATATTATCTAGACAATTACATATGCTTTTAATGATATTTTAAAGTGAGTTATGAACACTTTGAAGTTGTTATATTTTACATAGCTTTAACTCCTCTTAGTGTATTTTTTGTTGTCGACAATAAATTTTTTCAAAATATTATCTAAAATCGTAACTAAATAAATATTTATGTATAATTTTAGTTATATGAATTATTATATAAATACAATTTTTAAACACAAAATCATCAGGAAGAAGAAAAAAATTAAATGCCTCCAGAGAGAATTGAACTCTCGACCCCTGGTTTACAAGACCAGTGCTCTAACCACTGAGCTATGGAGGCCACACGTAAGAACGTATTAAATATTAGACATTTGCACACAGTGTTGGGCATTTTTTCAGTTTCATTCTATACATGCACGAATAGTTTAAAGTTAATACTTCTAAAACAATGTAAAAAGTTATGTTTTCCGGAGTAACTGAACTGGTGGCTACCGTCGGATTTAATATCAGTATCTAATACCTAGTGGAAGACTTCTAGGAAATTTCAAAAAGGATTTTTTTTTTTTAAATAAATAAATTTAAATTTCTGTGTTAACTTTATTAAGTTTATAAAAAAATTTTTTGAAAAAAATATTCATTATGTGATAACATTATAAAATTACGAATGTGCACTTAAATAAATATTAATATTTCATTTCATTTTAGATGAATAAAATAATTCAATACAATTTAAATTAAAAATTAATATTAACAAATAATAAGTAATTACAATTATTACATTAGTAGCATTTACATTATTATTATTATTAATAATAATAATTACATTATTACGTAAGTAATTAGGTACTTTCAGTATTATAGGATAATAACGTTACTAATGTTTGTTATTATCATATTTATATTTTATTCAAGTATTGTTAAACTAGAATCTACTCAAGCAAATTATTGAACGCTACGTGCCAAAAATTAGATTAGTTTAGGTGCATAATATAATAACATTACTTTGATTTTTTTTTTTTTTTGTTTAATACTTGATGCCAATTCGTTGGTATTTGGTTTATAAAATTATTTAAATTTTTACCATGCCCTCAAAATCATTTTGTGTACCATCTTAGACACGCATGCCATGTATTTGCCATCCCTGTCACTAGTTACTAGATAATATATAAAAATCGTACTGTATTTATACTTAAAAATTAAAAAATATTTTAACCAGCAAACAATGTGGTTGGGCAGTTGTAATTGTCACATCTAATAATATAATAATATTAAAAAAAATAAAATAAAAATAATATAATATAATATTTTATGTATACAAAATGTATTTCAGAAATTATATATAAAAAAATTGGTAACAACTTTTATTTAAATCAACTATTTTATTTTCGTACCTGATATTTTTTGTTACAAATTTATGTGGTATTTGTGTTATATAAAAAAATTAAGATATATTTTTTGGTGCCCAATTGTATTAAGTATTTTACAGGTAGAAAATGCGCAATTATATAGTACCGCCCTAGGCCTATAAGGCTATAACTTTTTTTTGGGTCACTTGCCAAAATGTTGTAGTACAATAAGTTTAAAAAAAAATCCCGTGTCAGTAATCTCCACGGATTTGTTTTTGCCTGATTTGGAAAGGGTGGGTGAGATTTGTTAAATAAACATAATTTTTTATGAATATTTTTTTATAATCTTCGTCTTAATAAATTAACAACAAAACATTCACATCATAATATTTTTTATGTGGTTTTTGTTAACCTTTTTATTTGATAATTTAGAAATATCAGCTGTGTATTTTGTTAGTTTTAATAAAGCAGCCCTAGATTTTCCGTCTCGTCTAAATTTGATTGCATTCATCGTAAAAAAATAAGCTTTCACGACGACTTTTGGTTAACGCAATACAAAGTATGTAATGGGTCATTTTTTCAAAGTAAAAAATGTCTCTAAAAGAAAGTTCCAAACTTTTTAAACTTAATGTCTAGTAACTTCATTATTTAAAAATAATAAAGAGGTTTTTTCAATTATTTTTCATTAAATTTCAGATTTAACAATAAAATATAAATATGTCTGAGTGATGCAGTTAAAATTTTGCTAATGTACTACCAACGCATGCCATAACGGTTAACCACTCTCGATTTATAATGTACCAAATTGGTAGTCATCTCTTAGCCGTCAAAATATGAAAAATAAAAATCGAAGAATTTATATACCAATAAATTTATTATTTAATAATAATGCACTTATAAAACTGAAAATGGGTAGGGAGTGCAAGGACCATTAGTATCCTTCAGCTTGACGATCCTGATTGATACAGTTGACCAATGCAATTTAATTTAAAAACAATAGTTTTTATAGATTGTTATATTATATGAGTGCAAAATTAATTGCATTTTAGAGTCCAAATTATTAGCTTGGTGGCAACTTATGTGTTTCTGGCCAATTTAAAACCTTCCTAAGAGCAGTAAGAGCATAAATATTTTTCGAAATGTTTTTACTCGCTTGTCTATAAGCAATAATAGAGAATAATATTTACCTGCGAAACAAACTGGATTTAGGAGAATAGACTTTATTACAAACGTTAAAAATGATTTTCAATGCGAGAAAAAAATCAGAAGCAGTAATACTTGCAGTACTCGTTTACTATTATACGCCTATACAGTATGGCGGAAAAAGACTTATTTTTATGGGCACAATTTCATAGAGTAAAACTTTTTCATATACGTACTCGCCCGGATAACAATGAGTACCAACCGCTATAATCTTAATCTTTATTTTTTACTTTTACGAACTTTTTCGTTAACGGAAGAAAAAATATCTGTTATGAAAATCTTTTTTTTTTAAATATCAAAACTTAGGCGAATGGTGTATGAAAACTAGTGTTCTGACTGTTTAGAAGAATGGTTTCTGAAATGACAATTAAACGAATAAATTCAGATATTATTTGAATAAATTGTGTATTAAAAAAAAAAAAAGTTCTGACTGACTGATCAATGTACACTGTACAGCTAGAGAAGTAGAGACTTGAAATTTTCATCGTACCTTTGTACCAAGGAGTGTGAAATTTAGATTTGAAATAGACGTTTGAGCAGCTATTTGTTGACTCATGAAAAATGAATATTTTTTTGTTTCTATTCGGTTGCCATTGGCAACCGTAGTTATTATCAAATATGTAAAATGGATATATTTTTAGACTTGTATTTTATGTTTGTTCAAAACTGCCCAAATTATCGTGTTAAAAATCTGTGTAGCTTACATTTAACGAAGGTTAAGACGGAATAAATCCACGGGCATTTATTTTGTCAAGGGGAACACTGTCCAGGATCTAACTGATAAACTAGCTGTTCATTCATATGTTTTAATATTTGAACACATTTATTTGACTAGAAAACTTATTTATTTAGAAAATATTTAATTTCCAATATTGGAATTTTTATGTGTGTTCCAAAAATGTACACATTTAAAAATATATTTAAAACACCAAGACAATATTTTAAAACTATTTTCATTTTATTGATTTCCAAGAAAACTATAATATTTTAAAAATAATTAAAAAAGTTATGATATTCTTACGTATGTTTTAATTTTAGAATTTCACAATATTTATATGGAATTATATAGTAACTACTAACTAATAAGCTTTAAGAATATTTCCTATTAAAATACCAAACACAATTATATGCGTGGGTATTATATAGATAGCTTAAAAAGCATTGCATGGTTAACGTAAACTCTTTGAAAATATAGTTTTAAACACAATATAGTTTAATAAGTACTTGCGTATAATTTTAAAAGGAATATACTTTGCTAAGCTATTAAAAACTATTATAGTAACACATTTTTACATTTTAGAACGCTTATGGATCTTGAGTTATTGCAATGATATTTTGCATTTATACATTTAAATAAACGCAGTGTACCTAGTGAAATTACAGTGCATAACAAACAATTAATAGTATATCATTATTTTATACGCTATAATATTACTAAAAAATATACTTTGTAAGGAAACCGCACTTAATATACAACCTTATTAAAACACACATGTTATATTTATTACAATCGTGAGATTTATTTCTATGTTATACATATTATCCCTAATCAAGATCCTCGAATGCCGCAGGTATTAAATATAGGTTATAAATACATACTTAATATAACCGTTTACCTATATTTGATTAATAACATGTAATCAATAGTCATGTTTTTTGGTTTTTTTAATTATGTTTGGAGTGCTGTAAAAGTCTTAGAGCTTTTTTTATATGATTCTTAGCTACTGCTTAATTATTGTTTAAAAAAAGAGCTTGTAGTTTTCTACTCTACTATTTTTTCATACTAAAACATTTTTTTCTCTTTAAACAAAAATATTTATTTGCTGAAAATTAGCGAACGGTATCCGAAAACACAAAGTAGAAACATGACATTCATATTTATACTCTGTTTTGATACAATGCTATATAAACTGTTGACCAATTTATAACAATAAGAAAAATATACGGCACAAATTTTCATCTAGTTGTACAAGAACATTAAAGTAGATGTGAAAAGACAAATAACCATTTACTTTGACCAGCCGATGACAATGTGATAAATAGGATTTCAATAAAATTGAAAAGTTTTTGGATAAACATAAGTTATAGTCGTTGTTGTATAGACACCACTTGTAGTTTTATTTTTCCAACGCAACATACGTATTGTCTACACTCCGTAACGTATCGATTCACGTTGTATATGATATATTATTATGTCAAAAATACACAACACACCTATTAGTTTAGCAGTTTTAATCATCGGCAACAGTATTGTGGCTTACGTTTCTCGCAAAACACACAACGAACTATGTCATATTAATATATATTATTACAATATATCATCGTTGTTCTCACGTTTTTTGCATTTTATAGAAAGACAATTCATTTCATCTAACCTGTTCGAGTGTTTTATCAGTGGCGAGTGCACATTGCTGTAATAATAACACACATACTCCCGCGCTGCAATAACAATTACAATAATAATAATAATGATGATGATGAACCGATTCGTAAAATAAATAAACATAACATTATAACGGTAATCCGAACTGTTTTCCCTCGAGTGATGTTGTATATACGTTCGATGTATATTCCACTCGCATATATATATATATATTATAATATTTAGGTACATATACGTAATTTGCCGAATAACAATCATATTCATTCAACCCCGTTATATACCTCAAGCTTTCGGCGTTGCTGTGGCACCAGAGCGTTTTACGAGGGTAGGGGTACCTACCACGTACACTACTGCGTTGCGGGAACAAACACGGATATCGTTGAAACGAGACACGCGTATAGTATATTAATATTATGTGCGTTTGTGTGCATGTACCTATTATAATACGCGAGTGTTGTGTTCTTGCCATTTTCTGAAACAATATTTGATAAACAATTATTATTTTATTCTATTGCACTACTTCAATATTATATACTTCATAAGACAAAAGTTATAATTTATATATATATATATATATATATATATATAGTGTACGACGGTCAACACTCGGTGTAATGCCACTACATTGATATGATATAAATAAATAATATTACAGTTTTTGTCGTTCTTAGATGTTCATATTGTGTGTGTGTGTGTACATCATCTGTATACATACAAAGAATCGCAGTTTTACTCGGTCGTCGGGTATTTTACGATGGGAGATTAATGGATCGTCGTTCCCCATTGAAGTCGGGTCTTTGTATTTATTTTTTTTCATTAATTTCATCAATATTATAATTGTTTTTTAACCGTCGATGTATAAAATAAAAATAATATTTCTGTTCAAAAAATAAAAACATTCATATAATGCGGTATCTCCTTATGGATGGGTGAATTCGTCTCATCAAGGATAGTATTAAATATTCAAATACTTTAAAATGAGTAATCCACATGATCCAAGAACCCTTTTTGATTGTGTGACTTTTATCGATAAAAATAAAAATTTTATGGTAGAGTTATAACTTACCAATAAGTAACACTTTTTCATATAGACAATTTATTCTTTTAAACATCAATACAAAAATCAAAATATTAGATTATATTTTAAACGAATAACGCATTAAACATATTTGTATAGACGCGCATACAAATTATAAATAATTATATAATTTATTTATTTACTTTGATTTGTATGTTTATTGTTTATTATAAATTATTATGTTTTAATTGAACTAAGGATGTCCAATCTTTTTCATTGGGCGGCACACAATAGTAAAATGATAGCTATACGCGTGTGCAACATAACAACCTATCTAACTAATTTAATAATAAAAACAACAATATTTAAATATCTATTGGAAATAATTGCAATTTTATATTATATTTTGTTTCGACTTAAAAATTAAACATAGGTTAAAATTGTTCATAAAATTAATATTTTATCCCGATTATATATTTATATACATTATACATCATAGGTACACTTAAAAAAATAATAATAATGAATCACAACTTTTGTCTTTTATCAATCGTATTTCAAGTATATTAACAATAATACATATGTACATTCTAACATCCATTTACAGAAACGGTTGTAACATATTGTAACTATTGTCTAAAAATGTTTATGTAGTTCGTAGTTGACAATGAACAAAAAAATTTCATCTTACTAAACGAAAGCTAAATAATGATAAATTAATCAAAGTAAGAAACAACTAATCAACTTAAGAGTAACGTAATTTCATATGTCTAAATGGTTATAGTAAATTTTTTTAGACGACAATAAATTAGATACCTATTTCTATATGTATAATATATAGCTGTGATAAAAATGAAATAGTTTATATCAGATATATTCATCATTCCGTACGATGTGCGTTTATCAGGATGACTCAATTCCGTTCGAGTTTGATCGCAATTATATATGAATATTACGACATCGATGTAAGTAATCTAAACTAATCGCTTAGGTAACAATTTTTCGGGCAAAACAAATTTTAAACTAAAAGTTTTTACGATATATCACTCTCTCGTTGAAACTCTTAATTAAACTTATCGAAACAATTTTTCATTCCATTCATTTCAAACGTACAAGTTAATTTCCTTAATATCTCATCAACTATCGAAACTATAAAGATCTTTTTTGTCAAAGTAGGTTAAGCAAAAATTAATGTGATAATGTACAATATACGTCATTTATATCCAACAGCAAAACAGACATATAAGAAGCTAAAACATTCAATATTTCATAAAATTATAAAAGTAATTCAACTCAACTTAACTTTTATTTATTTGATAATAATTTTACAAACGCTATAACTATGAAAATGCTAAATAGTAAATAGAATTTAATTTTATTCTTAGAATTTTAATCTTAGCTATCAGTTATTTCACTACACAATAGTAAAAGTTTATTTAGCAAACTTAAAAATAATATTGCATAGTTTTTTGATTTGTAATGTTGTGGATAAATTAAAAAGTTTGACTTGGGTAAATATTAAATAACTATTGTTGATCTTAGTATTTTACAATTTTAATTGAAAAGCTATACATTTTTTGATAAATTATTCAAATGCTACAAAGAAAGGTAAAATTACCATAGTTTTAATAATTTAAATTTAAATTTAAAGATAATGAATATAAATAAGTGTAATATATTTCGAGGTTGTTGAAATAATTAATTTATAATGATTGTTTGCTAACTAAACATCGTTAATAGCAATACTATTTTAAACGATGCTTATTAGTTATTAATAATATTAATTTATGTTAGAAGTTGTCCAAGTGCATGTTACTTGGTAACTTCATAGTAAACATTATGACTAAAAAACGATTTTTTATGGTGTTACATATTATTTTATTGAACATAAAAAAATAATATAAAGCTCGTCTTTTCATGTTGGTTTCTTAAGAGGCTCATTATTAAATACTTTATTATAGCAACACATATATGGTTCACTATAAAGTGGGATTTTTTTTATAATTGTATAATTAATTTCGTTTTATAATTTGTAACACATAAATAGATATTAATTACAATTATGTATTCCACAAGTATTTACAAGTATGCATTTCTGTGTATAAAAATTAGTTTGGTGATATTATTCAGTACTAAAAATATTATTAAAAAAGAAGATGTGGTAGGTGTTTTATTCATGATATTTTAAGTACTGTAGGATTTCATCATTATTTTAATAATATTATGTAAAACAATTTAAATGTGTACAAATATTTTTGAAAGAATTTTTGTAACAAATAATGAGTTATACGAATAATAATTACAATTCGTGTATTATGTAGTATTCTCCAATAATTTAAGTATTATTATTATACTATAACTTTCTTAAATCTAGTTGTTGTATTTTCTTATATAATTAATCTATGCAAAAAAGGTGATTCATATTATGGGTTAATATAGACACAGGTTAAATATTATGTTTATAAAGTTTTTTATTAACTAGAAATAATTTGTTCTTATGAATAAAAATAAAGTAGTTTTTCACTTTATTTTTTATAATCGAGATAATCATACATTATTTAGTTATGGTTATATTAAATAATATTGCTTTAAGATAATAGGTACTCGTTTAATATACTACCTTTCTACTTACTTATAGTGCATTTTTTTTCTGATGTATATATATCACATTTAATTATCAATATCAAGATAAATTACATTTTTTAACCCCTAAATCTCCACCTCAATAATCTATTTATCAGATATTATTAAAATGAAAAAGTCCTAAATTAGAGATAAATGTATTTTATCACACTAGCGTGCTATATAAATATTAAATAAGTGATCGTATTAAAGCCGTCCATAGATAACAAATATTTAATATAGTCGTTTGATAATTATTTTTTTTAAATATTATTTATGTATCGTATCGTTACTATATGGTTGTCGGAGAAATAAAATATTTAGTTTACAAGATAGTTCAAACAATATTTTATCATATAATGTAAAATTACTAACAAATAAAATGTAGTATTTCGATGGTATCTGTATAGTATACAAATATACAAGTATACATAAAAAGTCATCATGTTTTACCCAAAAAAAAAAAATGGTATACAATGTATATTATTAAAATATAATTTAATGTGTATAATGGTTATGTATTAATTTCTAGTTGATGTCAAATTATCAATGTTTTTACAAAACCACGGGGTATATGTTTTAATAAAACTTTTAAACACCTAAATGGTTATATTGTATATATACATTTAAATTAAACAACTAATTTGGCATAAGTAATAAAAGTTATTATGTAATGAAAACATACATTTTTAATTTCATATTCTCAAAACAGAATATTTTTCAGAGTAAAATAAAAATTGAAATTTGGACGAATAGTTTATGAGTTATAATCGTTAAAGATATTTAAAGTTTTGGTAAGTGGAGTAATAAAGACTAACATTTTGCGGGGTATCTTCCCGTACCTCACCACTCACATAAATTGTAAAAACTTGTAAGTTGTAACTTATAAATTATCGTCTGAATTTCGATTCTTATAGATGGGAATACTCCAAACAATATTCTACTTCAAAATATGAAATAAAAATATATGTTGTTATTTTAAAGAGTAAAAACTTAAAAATTATTACGATAAAAATTATTAAAAAATATATTTAAAAAAAGTGTTGTTTTATTTTGACTGGAAATTATGTAAAAAATATTTTCAATTTTTTCATTAGGAAGATTCTTTATTCTGTGAATTATATATTTTTTTATCATACACATAGACACATAGTCAATATATTCACTTATTGTTCGTTATATTCATGTACAGATTGTGCAATAAAAAAAATTTAAATATATATATATATATAAAATCATAATAATATTATGAATACAGGAAAAATAAAAGAGCTGGAATGAGAAAAAATTAAAAGTCGCGTTAAAACGTGCCCTCGAGTTATGTAAACCTAAGTCGATTGTTACGAAATCATCATTAAAAAAATATATATTTTCGATTACTAAAGGTCAAAAATAAATAAACACCAATAAAGTTATTTGGTAACTGGCAATCGTTGGAGGGTAACTTCACACACATCCTAGTCCCGCTAACGGCTATTTGATTTATGTTTTAACGTGTGCATGTGACATGCGCATTTGAATATTTGATCAGTTTTCTGAATAATATTTGTCGTCTTATGCGTGGTGTTAAATATTAAATTAAAAAATTAAATTGCACACTGCTAATATTTTATACCAAATTTGTTATTTAATATAAAATAGTGTTTTAAATAAATAATTACATTACAAAATCTGTGTAATTAAAATATACATCGTTAAAAAAAAAAGAACCGGAAATTATAATAAAAAGGTCGAGAGTTTAGAATACTACAAAGACGAACGTAGTAAACATTTTCGTTAAGATTATTTATTTTTATAAAAAATTAATTCTGGATCGCTATTAATGTAAATTAATTGTTTACTATTATTATTTCATTAAATTAAATCATTTTTGGAACTTGAATTTTTCTTACATAATTTCAGATTAGTGATATTTTGTCAGTTGACATCAAAACGTGTAATTGTCAAATTCAAATATTATTGTTACAGTGGACGTAAATTGTCTCCGGTACGATTCTTGTATTCAGAATATTTATCGGCGTAGAATATATTTTGTGCATTATTGAATTAATTTAACAGTAATAATAAATTATCATATTATATACGACAATATTTTGATAAAATTGGTTTGAATGTTGTACATAAGACTATTAGGACTATTTAAAAATGTTAAGTTAGTAATACAAAATGATTTTATTGAATTACGAAGAATAAAAAAACTCGTATAAAAACATCAAGTAATTTATAAATTGCTTATATACCTATATAGTATTATCAATTTAACTAAAATAGGTTTTAAAATATAACGGTAGGTACCTATTGTTAATTACAAGGAAATTGAATCAATGTAAAAATGTATTATTCGTTATTTTTATATTTTAAATTATTATAATAAGTGTTATGTAATATTGTTAATATTACATTAAATTGTTGTATCTATTTGAAATAAAAATTGCAATTGTATAACGATAAAACATTACATACCTATAGCTATATAGTTATACATCATAAAATGATATTCCATCTAAAATTTACAATTTTTTTATTTTTTATTATTATTTTTTTTATAATACTTAATGCTTAAATAAATAAATGAAGAAAATTTCAATTATCTGGAATCATTATTCACTGAATTACGAGGAAATAACTAAATTTGTTTTTCTCATAATATAAAAACAGGTATGTTGTCGATTTTTTCATTTGTTTGCTATATTATCGGTATTTTTTTCCTTTCGTTTAGGAAAACTAATGACTCTCTAAAGTACCAAATCGATACAATTTTAAATCGAAAGATAGGTTCTTATGAAACTTTTACAATACTCCTTTTATTAGAAAAAATGATCACAGCAAAATAACTAAAAAAAAAAAAAAACCCCAATTCATTGTAAATCCAATATAGGAGTGGGCTACTAAACAGGTAATCCGGATATCAGTTGTGGTCACACTTCCTTTTCCAACCGGAAACTCTACATTATACGTAGTATCAAACTGGATAACATGAAAATCCTTTTTATCGAATAGTTTAGTTATAATAAAACAAATAATATCTTGACGGTTGTTATTAAAATTTCAAATAAATAATACTTGTTGGTAAAATATTTACAAAAGTTGGTTTAAACTAACGATAACACACATTAAAGTCATTATTGTATTTATTACAAATTCAGTTCCATGGAATACTAAGTTTTAGAAGCAATACTTAGTATTTTTTTTTTTTTTAATGTATTTATCATGGCGATGGTAATTACAACAAATACGTTTGCATAAGACACGGAAATTTGCACGTTTGGTGGGGAGGGGGGTAAAATATTTGTTAGAATAATTAACAAAATACTATGAACTCGCAGTAAAAAAAATAATAAAAATTTTCTAGATTTCAGAGCAGCCAGATCAAATAAAATATTTAACTTTACACGAGAGTGTACAGAATTTACTTACTAAGTTATTACTGTTATTAGATATTAATATATTATTATATCGTAATGCGTCTAGAAAAATGATATTTTGTGTTAAATCCACAGACGTCGCTTAATATGTAATGTAGACGTCTTGTTCGTTATAGACGCAAACGTCAATTATCCATAAATTGAATAAATAATATTATGAAAATATTTTATTAATATTATATAAAATATTTTTTTCCAAACAATCTTCTCGTTTTGGATAATGTATGGTTATGATTGATTATCTTCAAACTACATTTAATTATTATTAACTGTTAGTTGAAAAAAATTGTCCACTCAAAATTCTAACCTCAAGCATTTTAATTTTTTGAACAGTTATTACTTGTTATTTAAAATCTTCAATAATATTTAGTCGCTTATTCCTATTCAGTAGTATTTTATATACAAGGATATACGTACTTGTATAATAAATTAACAATTTAATTTACGTTTTTATTTATTTAATTATTTCTTAAAATCGTTTTTAACCTAACCTATTGTCTTAACTAGCCCATATACATTTCAACGATTAGTGACAACTATTATAAGATGTTCAAAACTCTTAAATTTAAAAATAAATATAATAAAGATACGTAGAAATGTATAGAAAACAATTGGTTAGCTTAGGTGTGGTATTAATACGCTATATATATATATATATATATAAAATAAATGGTACTCAATGTTTCTATCCAATTGAACCCTTTTAAATAAAGGCTTAAAACTACATCAGTGCAAATCTAAAAAAAAATACCTAACAAATAATAATAAATGTCACAGTATTAGAAATGTTCTTGTTTGCTGACCTCGACATTTTTTATTTCAATTTGAATTGTTACAATTCTCTGTGTGTTTACAAACAGATAAAAAAATGTTATTTGTCTTACACAAAATAATTTATTTGTGGACTGATGGATTATGTTACGAGTTACTAGAAGTGATTGTCATGCCCTTCAACCCTCCCCCCTAAAAAAATCTACATTCGCACCAAGGCTGCTGTTAATTTGATCCCGTGTGTGCAATATTTATCGCACGTTTAATAATTTGTTATTGTATATCAGATAGACTCAATAAAGGAAATGGGATAATTTGTATAGCCAAAAGCGTAATATATTGTCTATCTATTTATAACGGTAAATAGGTAATACAAAACAAATTAATAGTCCCATATACAGTGTTGACGATGTTTTTCAAAAGAATAGTATACCATATTTGTATACCATGTCCTATAAGTCCTTGTAAAATATAATAATTGTAAATTGTACAATAAAGTTTAATAAAATATATATATATATATATATTAATTAATTATACCGCTGAATAATGGTTTGAGCAAAGGATGGTCTATATTTTGTTGAATCAGTGGAAGAGTGACGAGAATTCGCACAGAACCGAATCAAAAAATCATCCGACCCGATGTGTGTGACATATGTGCCAATTGTGTGCCTGTGGATTGGATATGCAGCTATATATAAATATATATACGTATACTTACCGCAACGTATAGTGACCGCTAAAGTGAAACCTATGGTATGTACGGCGTGAAACGAAGTAGAAGAAATAGAGTGGGGTTGACTTAAAAATAATTTTGAAAAAAAAGGGATGAAGAGCGAACGAGTTTAGCGGTTTCGGCGACGGTGCGGAAAGGTTGCGGTTTGGTGGTGTAGGTGGAGGTTGTGGTATCGGTGAGGGTTGTAGCGTAGGTGGTGGCGTTGGCGCAGGCTAGGGTTGGTTTGATGTATGAATATGACTCTCATCTGCAGCCACTCCCCGTGGTTAGCGTCGTCGCCTTTCACGCAGGAGACGGACGCACGTAGGACGCGCGCGCTCCGAAAAGGACTTAATGCGATTGATGAACGACGAATTTTTGGCGAACGGTTTGAATGCGACGGGATTCTGTCTATGGCTACTGCTTTCGAAGTACCTACGCCCGATGTTAATGATTGTATACTGTATATACCACGTATATATCACCGAGTAAAGAACGGCAAAGAAAGAGAAAAACGGAAGAAAAATAATAAAAGAAAACCGTCTAACCGTTGTCAGTGACATCGTGGACCACTACTCAGTCGAAGTTTTCACCAAAACGATAATATCATAAAATAATCCATCAAATGTCAAATCAATTATCTAAGTAATTTAAGATAAAAAGGGCTAACGAAATGTAAATACATTTCAAATAATAGCATAGGTAATATATAATGTTTGTTAAAAATAGGTACTTATAATCAATTGTATTTTCATAGCACTATTATTATGTTTTAAGTAACCTAATTAAAAATAAAGCAATCATATAATATACTTTCAGGTAAGAATGTAAAAAATCTTATTGTTAAGTTAAGTAGATGTCTAGTAGAAATAATTTTAAGAAAAAAAAAACATCAATCTATTCTTTAAAAGTTTGTCTTTATTTCTCAATATAAATTTCCAGAGAGCTATACGTTTTGGATTCAATGGATTTACTTATTTAATAATGGAAGTTGGTAAAATATTAATATATAATTGACAATTTAAATTTAAAAATTAAAATACAACTTTATGTTTGACATCTTATTTTATTATTTATATTATTGATTTAATAAAAGTCCATTTTATTAAAAAAAACGTATTGTCTTCTGTTATTATATTTATAATAATTGTATTGCATATTAATTTATCCTTTTCAAATTGCCAGTGCTTAAATTAAAATTGGTAGTTAAATATTAAACAAAATAGTTTTGTCGAGTCGTCTTTAACTTCCAAAATTAATTATTATTAGTATAACAAATTTAATTTAATCACTGAAACTTATTTTTATTTATTTTATATATGCATGGCTTTTATTTAGAAAGCAATTGGATGTCTATATTTCTTCATAATCTGTATTGTTAACACGTAATACATTCAAACGTAAGATATGTTAAGGCGCATGAGGCTATTAAGTTTTCTCGTGAAATATGATTTACTTATTTACACATTGAATTTAGAAACGGAATATTTGATAAAAAGTTTTGACATCAACGATGCACAACACAATATTATATAAATCGAAACTCATACACTATACTCGTTTATACAGTTAGTAGAATATTTTTGCATCGCTGTAATTTTATTTTTGTTTTGTTATCCACAAACATGTTTCTATAATAAGTTTCTTTATGTTAGTTTTTAGAACTTTGTAAATCCTGCAGTAACGCAAATGGTCATTTCGGATAAACGTTATGTGATATAACCACTTTTTACTGTTCAAGTTTGAAACTTTATGCATTTGACTATCTATAAAAAATGATAAGGACGATTAAGTGATTATTCATCTTCACATTAACTTTTTCGTCTTGATTTTTTGAATTGTAATAACAATTGTTATTGAAAAGCAGTATCTTTCAAAAAAATATTATCAATATTTTATTACAAAAAGTATTTATTTAGTTTTGTGGAATTTCATTTTTAGTTCAAAGTCATTAAACGTTTGTTTTATCCTTGAAAGCTAGTTATTATTGTAATATGAATATTATATTATTATATTGATTACTTTTAAAATAATAATATTTAAAGGTACTAATCTATAATAGTATAGTATTGTTTTAAAATATATTTTAATAAGAAAATTGTTTATAACAACCATAACAAATATTGTGATTATTTGGTAAATAAGCATTAATCGGTGAGTATTTACAATAAAACGTATTAATAGAATAGTAAAACTAACAAAAAAAGCTCAACATTAATTTATATCCTACGTAAATATCTGCAGTTTAATTTTTATTCATTTATCCAACATTAACACATAACACATATAACGAATCTCGCAATCCTTTGTATATAGGTATTAAATGGATTTGCGTATTTATATTACGAAAGCTTAATGCGCTAGTTTTCCTTAGGATATTGTATATACTCTCTTATTATTTTGTTTCTTTGGTAATCTTATTGACAGTTTGAGCATGACGTGGACTTAAGTAATACCGAAAACCATTTTAGTTTGTATTAGTAATTTAGGTACGTAGCCGATATTTAAATATCTTCGGGTATCAACCGTACCTATGTTTTAATGCTATAATTTATCCATGGAATAGTTTTACAAAAGACATGCCATTTTATATTATTAATTATTGCGTGGGGCTATAATATGAACGCCCATTGGTAACGTGTAACCAATTGTTATTGTTTTTAAAAGTTTAATCGGTGAAAACTATTGGATTTTTAATTTTTTCATACAATGAATTATACAATAATAAACGAGACTGTATAATATTATATCATGTGTTTGAATGTCTTTCATAATATTAACAATACAAATTAAGACAAATGTACAGCCAGCTGCTTTCTAGAACAAAGCACATGTAAATAACAAAAAAAAAATATTATCAGTATAAAAACTGATTTTATCACGAAAAAATATTTTTTTTTATTCACATGAACATTTTTTTTTCAAAAAAGTAAAAACTTAAAAAATTATAAAGATAAAAAATATTAATTTTTTTTTAAATCATGTTTTTTATTTCGAATTGTAACAATGTAAACTTTTTTTTCAAAAAACGGTATAAATTTGGAAATAACGAGTGTTGTTTTAAAATCGAATCGCCCTGTATAGTGCTTTCATGTTATAAAAAATAGTATATAATATAATAATTAGATGGTATCTAAATAGAATAATATTTTAAAAGTATTAATATATCACTATAGAAAAGTATAATTAAATATAAAAATGCAGTTAATTTTAGATTTTCTTCATAAAGCATCAGTGATTTTGACTAATCTTAATTTATATGTTTCACTAATAAGTGTATCTTACTTAAGTACTTTAAACATAGTTTTTAAAAAAATTTACGAAATAAAAGTTCACTAATGCATTAATATTGTTTATATTTTTTTAAACAGTTCTAAAAAAATCTGAGTAAAAATGTTTAAAACTTATGAATTTGTTCTATAGGTATGATAAATGTTTTAAAAATATATATATTTGAAAAACTTATACTTTTATACTGGTCTAAGATTCAATATATTATTAATATCTTGTAATTAATTAATTACTATGTTCAATGTATGAATTAAATTTATAAAACTAAAATTAAAAATTCTTTTTTTTTATAGAATCAATATATAAAAAAATTTTTTAGTATATTTGAACCAAGAAATTATTTTTTAAATATATACATTTCTTGAAACATATCCTCGTGAAACTTTATTTGGCTGCCTATTTCGCTAATGTGAATTGTGTTTAAGAATTATATCCTCCATGCAAAATACATTACAAAAGAACTTTTATACTGTATATATTTACAGTAGAAAAAATTATTTTTAAAGTGTTGTCGTTCACACCATGCTATAATTCACGAATTAAAGAATGTCTCTCAAAAAGTTTAACCCATTTTATGGCGAGTAAATGCAAAGCCACAATGCCACACCACTGCGATTTAAAAAATTTAGAAATTTTCAATTTAAAGTTATAATACGTATTCTAGTTTAATTTATGATAAGCAAAGAAATGAAATCATAACTTAATTCTTCCATAAATATTACAAGTACAACATTGTTTTATAGTTAAAATGTAAGATATTTTCATAAAAAAATTTTCAAATATTAATCTCTCTTTCGCTATAAATCTCTAAAATTAAATTCAAATATATGATAAATGATTACATCACATACATGTATTATATATATTATGGATTGTAGGTTGTTGTGTATACTTAATAATATAAACAATAACGATATCGTGATACTATAGGTCTTACTGTGTATATTCAAATATTAGTGTTTGCTAAATTAAAGTGATATCTAATACTAACCTCCTCCGCTTTTTAACATTAAAGAGTCAATGAAAATGTATAAGTATGATAGTTTTATTTGTGATAAAAATAATTTTTTAATAATTTTGCGATTGGTTAATTATTCTTATCTTATGGGAGATTAAAAAATAATCTATAAAACATTACTTACTGAGGTAAAAATTAAAAATCAACTACTGTATGTTATAATTTAAAAATATAGTAGGAAATATATTATATTATTATTACATTGATGTTAAGTATGTACTATTATAAATAATTAAGGTGTATATAATTAGCGCTATTGTCGCAGAAAATATTCCTATAATTTATTTTAGAGTTTAGTGAAAGACTGAATTCACTCTAAATCGATAGAAACCCTTGCCGTTTATTTGATTCTCCGAGGAATAGACTATTATTATGGCAATAATCAGATGTCATATGCAGCTATATATTCGTAGTATTGTGTTCGTGGCCAAAGTCAAAAGAAATATCTAAGATTCTTAGTTTCATCGTGACATAAAACTCAAAAATAAAAAAATAAACGGAAAAAAGGTCTTCACCTTGAACAATTTATGAGCACATATTATATTATAATATAATATTTTGAACAATTTATGAGTAGGTACATCATATTATGATATAATAATAAATTATTACGAATAAAGATATTTTTATAAGACGGCGCTTTGTGTATGCAATCTTTATACATTGTTAAGATATTTTGTGCATTTTGAACGCCAAAAAATATTTGTATAAAGTATAACTTAAACGTGAAGAGATGAGATTTTTTTTTAGTTATTATATAAGATTAATTTTTCATTTATTTATTTTTGTTATTCATGATATAGTTTCAACGATTAGCTTACAAAAATAAAGGTTTTATATAATAATATATACACCACAATGAATGTATTAATTTTACAACTATTGATCTTTTTGTTGTTAAATTAAATTAAATTTCCTACTTTTTAAGTTAAAAAGGTACTCCAATAATTTTAAGTATTCCACTGTATTAACTTTAAATCAAGTCTAGTTTGTATTTTCTTAATATCTTAGTAGATTTCTTGAGGAATGAATAACTTAGAAAAAAATAGTCACGTTTTATGTATATGAATTATGGCAACCCATTCTTAACAAAAAACAATTTTGCTTATATTTTTTGTACTAGATAAAAAAAAATGTACGTAAAATATAAAAATACGACTTTCCAATGATTATTTATTAAATTTTTATTTTGAAGAGAAATAATTTGTCATCATTTATTATTATGCTATATAATACGATAATACCATGTTGAAAACTTCAGTTTTTTATAAAACCCACCCTAAATCCCTAACTTTATCTAAAAAATTAGACACGGCTTATTAAATATTATTATAATTAGGAAGATTCTATTATAATATATTATCTTTATCACTAATATACTGAATATTAAAAAGCCCATTCATACCTAATTTAAAATTACCCTATACTATATAAGTATTCCTATCGTATATTAAATATTATAAATTAATAAAATATAAAAGGTGTTTGAAAAAAAAATTATTCTGGAACTGAAAGGATTAAAAATGAAAAATATAATGGGGTCTATACGATTATAATATCATAGCTTTCGATTTTCAACTACAGATTTTTGTAGTTATTTAATAAATTAAGTGTTTTGTTATCATGCAAATATTCTACAAGAGATCCGCCTTCAGTTGTATTTTAAATTAAGAGTTAACCCAACTCAATTTGTTTTTATAAAATATGAATATCTACTTATTGATTTTTGTTTTTTTTTTATTAGTATATTAGGTACCTCTATAGTTATAGAAGTTAATTTTCACAATACCCACAACTACTATTCAACGTCTACGATCATCATAGCAAGTATAAATTTGTCGAGGTAGGCCACGATGGTAAGTGAAAAATAAATGCTAATATTATATTTAAACGATTCTATATTTTTATCTACAAACATTTTGCTAATAGTAAAATAATTGTGTTTATTATAACTATTATTATAGTCTAGTGAACGCTATTAATCAATTAAATTGTATAAGTATTACGCTAAGACAATAATAGATATAAGTAATGATTTTATCAAATATTATTTTTCGATGAGTTTCTAAAATAATAATTGTTTAATTTTAATAATATAATAAAGTGGCTGGATACAGGATTAAGTCGCTTTGTCGGATTGATGGTAAGAATTATAAGAGCGATAAGCATTACATTATCACAACGGTAATGAACACAGTAGGATTTACCAAATAATCCTCAATCCTTAATTCCCCGAAGTGCATATATACTGGTAATATTTATATAACATACATACATGAGATTAAAAATAAAAATAACATGTATATTGAGTGAACTATAATGCCACGTCTACTATAAATCTAACACGTAAAAACACGGTAACTCATTCTCCGACGCATATAGTAAGTGACAACATGGTACCAACAAGTTAACGCCGTTAACGGGTTTTGTTATCCCGGTGATTTCGAATTGTCGTTTTATTAAATCATATAATATAAATAAACTTATTGACGGTTTTGGAGTTTTTAGGTTTTTATTTGGAGAATATTTGAACGAGTGGAATCCGGTAAAATTGAGGCAGATACGAACGCGCGACCGAGACGACGGATGTCTGTCATCGTCTACTGTTATTGACTATAGCATGGTAAATGGAATTTCTATTGCAGAAAATAATAATGCGACGAATTTTAAATTAACTATGCACATGTCAGTATAATATTACTATACGTATATTTTGTTTATTGTGATTCGTGAAAAATGTATGGATTGTCACTGTAGAAAACTGCACATTTCACACTATATAGTAGCACGTTAAGCAGCACTTATTATATAATATTCGTACATAATATGCGTGTTTAACGCACCAAAAAATAAAAAAAATAATTTTCTTTTGATGAATATAGAATCGAAATAAAAACTAAAGTATTTACGTTTGGCTTAAAATATATTCAATATTAATATTTAATGACAACATAACGATGTGTTTATATTTTTTACTAGTCGTCAATAATTAATTTTCGTTACAATTTATAATGTAAAATATTGGGTAGGAATTAAAAAATATGTTTATTATATTTTTTTTTTTTTTTGTATTAATATAAGAGAAAAATATGCTGAACCCTATACCCATTACGTTGAAGAAGTCTTAAGCTATATTAAGAGGACGCTATACCCGCATGTGTTGTCTCTGTCTTATACACGCGTAACATAGTTAAAAACTGTTTTGCGCGGGACAATTTTACTCCCTCAATATTTATATCAAAATTACCAAAATCTTAAATCGCATTGAGAAGAACTTTACCGGTGTCGTAGCGTTTTAATTTTTTTGATAACATGAATGCAATTAAAGTTATCGGTTCGAGAACTTTAGGTTTTTTTTTTCATTTAATTATTAAAAACTATTGGTTACCACTATCAAAAAAATTAAAACACTACAACATAGGTAAAGTTCTTCTCAATGCGATTTAAAATTTTGGTAATTTTGATATAAATATCGAGGGAGTAAAATTGTCCCGCGCAAAACAGTTTTTAACTATGTTACGCGTGTATAAGACAGAGACAACACATGCGGGTATAGCGTCCTCTTAAGTCATTCAATTAAATTACCTTTGATGGTTAGACTAGATTAAGTTAAAGAGAATATTAAATAATTTTAACATTAAAATAGTGCATAAATGATGCACATAAGAATATAGTAAAATGTGTATTATGAGTATATTTTAGAGATAATTGATAAGTATATTAAAACATAATTTTTTAAATAGTCGTCTTAAAATAAAATTTACGAAAAGTATAAAATACAAAGTTTAAGGAAATGACTTTTGCGGCAGAAACATTTTAATGCGATTATCAGTTTATGAAAGATTCCGAAATAATCAATAGTCGTTCACGTTTAACGTTCAAAGATGGGGGAAAAAATAGGAATATTGAATTTTTAAAAGTACATTTGTTTAAAGAAACTTGGCTAGAAGTATTCGCCGCCATAATAATCTGAAATATATAATAAAAGTTTAAAAGAGCTGACATATTAGTATAATGTGTAGTCAGGGCCGTATTAGCGCATAGGCACTATAGGCACTGTGCCTAGGGCCTACAAAAATAAAATGTGTGGCTACTATTTTCTTTGTTACAATTATCATGTTTAACACTTATAATTACGAGGGATAAAGAAATATTCAAATTGGTGTAAAATAAGTTTTTTTTATGATTTTAACAATTTAATTTTCTATGTATTTGTAGACTGAGTAAAATTAATTGTTTTTAAAGATATTTATTAAAATTATTATCATATAAAAGTTTAGATTTGATATTTTTTTGTTTTTAAAAGATTAACATTGAAATTCAACACTTCCTCTCCTAAACAGAAGGTTTTATACCCATTTAAATACTGGACACCGCAGTGCTGTATAAGCGCATAGGTATTAAAAGCACTGTGCTTAGGGCTGCAACTGAAAAAAAAATTGGAGAGGGGGGTTCAACATTTTTTTTTAATATAAATACTAAATACTGAAAATGTATAGTCAATTAACTTTATTCATCACTATAAAATATTTCTATTTTTAAAAAAATCTTGAGGGGTCCAGACCCTTGGACCTAGCTACGGCTTTGCATAGGGCCTACGATTGTATTAATCCGGGCTTGTGTGTAGTAATAAGGAATACAATATCAGAGCATCGTATACTATTATAAAATAGCAGCAAGTAAATGAGGCAAATAATGAAATAATTTAAATATAATTGCGTTAATAGACTAAAGGTTGGGTAGGTTAAGAGTATCGATGGACTGTGAAAATAATAATATGGCGTTATTCAGCGATAGGTCTTGAAAGACGATTAGATTAATTAATATTTTGTTGTAATGAAGGGTAGCAAATTTTAGTTAGCGTGGTGTATTGGACGTAGCCCATTCAGTTCTCGTTTTATAAAAAGGTCAATATTCCCAAACGGCTCCTGTCGAAAAATGTTTTACGACCAGGTAAATTCCCAAACAGCCCTAGTTTTTACAACACAAATTCTTTCCCGCACAGACTTAGGACTGTCTCAAAAGAAGTGTATTAAAAATGTGTTGATGTTTTTTTTAAGGTTATATTCTTACTTACATTTTATTAAAATAATATTACATTTTAGCATTAAAAAATAAATATAAATGTGAAAGAATGTACGTATCTGTAAAAATATAAAAAAATCATGCACTGGGCAAATTTTTTGAGAAAATTTTTTTTTGTATAAGCGATACTTATTATTTCATTCGATGAAAATTTGTCAATGATGTTTTTAATGGTTTTACGACGCAGGTGTATCGACATGATTTCAAGTTCGCGTGAAATTGCGTCTCGGATTGTATTTTAGTTAGTATGTCAATAATTTTAAAAATATTTGGATGAGTAGTATTGAATTCGCTGTTAAATTTACTGTGTAACGATTAACAGCCATTTATGTATAGTTAAAAAAAAGGAGATGAACACTCAGCCCACATTCCAGGAGAGATACGACTATGTGACATTATATCATTTTTTATATCATTTTTATAGTTTGCTTAGATTATAACCTGAAAAAAAATCACCAACACATTTTAAACCGCACTTCTTTTGAGACAGTCTTAAGTCTGTGTGGGAAGAAATTTGTGTTGTAAAAAACCGGAGTCATTTAAGAATTAACCTGGTTGTAAAATCTTTTTCAACGGAGGCCGTTTGGTATTTGCCGGATGTATTAACGTTAAAAATAATTTTAAATAAATATTATTCGTGTTAATTATATTGAAATCATAAGATTTTAAATAAATATACAATTTTTTATACGAACATAAAACAACATTTAACCGATTTATGTACAAACTAAAGGTTATATGAAAGTTTTAGTTAATGTGAGCGATTATTTGCAATGTTGTATTATTAATTCAAATAATTACTATTGTAAAAAAAGACAAATTATATCGAGTATTATATAATTTATATTTATAATAATTGAATAGCTTTACAGATTATAGTGGTAACTATACTATATATATTGTATTTAATAAAACACCGTTTATAAATATAAGTTTTGAATAAGTTAAATGATTGCATCGTTTTTATTTTAAAAGATAACAATATTACATAATTAAAAAATAATAAAAACAAAAACGTATCTAGTACAACGACATTATAATCCATTTTTGTATTGATAGACATTCCTTGTAAATAACAAATAAATTACACTATTGATTACAAATACTAGTGTCTATACTTTATAGTTAATGGTTATACAAATATTATATGCGAAAATAATAATTACTTCAACGTGAACTGAATAAAGCTTAGTGCACTTAATGAATGCTTAATTTTTTGCAAAGAAAGAGACGGACAATTTATTAAGATCGAATAATATTTAAGGTTTCATAATAGCTTTATTCGAATTTGATGTTGGGTTTTTATCAATACCGGGTCGTATATTAGCAATTCATATACGAACTCGGCACATTATGTATTAAAATCATGTTTTACAATTCGTTTATTTGAATATATTGCCAAGTATTTTATGTAATTAATATATTATTCATGATTAGTATTAATATGATTTCATATTATCAATTATATTGAAGTAAACTTATAATTATTCACAAAGTCATTACAATCGTAGATACAATTGATTTACTTATTTAATAAAACTTTTTTTATATTTACCAATAAAAGTTTGTATAGAAATGATAAACACCACGTATGACTGAGAATTCAGTAAATAGAAAACTTAATAGCTTTACAAATAGTTTTATTATGAAATGATAAATGCATTTATAAATATAATAATCTTAATCCGATCTTTAAGATAGTAAATAGTATATATAATATAATATATGTAATGATATACATTTATAATATATTATTATATAATATCTATGATTAAGATCACGTAAAGATTATGTAAATACCTTCTAAATTTAGTTTTCAAAATATTATGTATAACGTTTTAAATATTATAAGAAGTATTTATTATTGTATTCTACTATAAATTAAAAATAACTGTTTGATAATATTTAAATTGTATACAGTTTTTAATACGATTAATAATAAAGGTACATAATATTAATAATATGTTAACAATATGCGTATTATTACAGTAGCTTTATTGATAAAAATATATTACTAAAAGTTTAACATAAGCTACCTAATTGAAATAAAATTTATATACCTATTTTAATCATCACTATTAGTAAATAACAAACATTTTCATTTCATTCAATTCAACAAATATTTTCATAACTAAATTAGCTATTAATTAATTTTATTAATTTAGTGTTACAAACGTATATCTATAGTAATATTAAGTAGTTTTAAAAATATTTTAAAATCATAGTCATAAAAATTAAATTTAAATTATATTTTTCAAAAAAATTATTTATTGATCAATTTTTGTTTTATGTAAATTAAATACTATTAAAGTATCCATTGAGCATACAAATACAAATGTATGTAATATAATATATTAAAATGAAAATGCACAAGCTAGTTTTGTTTTGATACTATACAATTATATGAACTAATATTATCTTCATTACCAAATAAGCTCGAAAAAATTAAGTTTAACTTTATTCATTTGGAATATCTTAAGATTTTCAAGTTAACTATTAGGTAAGTCATCATTATAAAGTCGTGAATTTTATATTCTATCTTATGTTCATAAATTAATAGATGATAATATGAAATCGATACTATAATTTTATAAATATATTGATTAAATAAAAAATTTGGGGATATTTTCAAATAAACCAATTGTAAAAGATTCCTTCAATACAGGCATGCCGATCTCATATATTATGGAATGCTAATATGCTTTCGTGGTTTGGTAGGTAAATAAATAAATTCAAAACAATATTTTATTTGAGATTTTTTCACCCTAAAATGAATATAGTACTTTCTAGTAATTTGAATATCATACGTTGACATTACTTTAAAAAATATGAATAATAAAAATAAGTTTTTAAGAGGAGAATGGGAGCTATTGGTTTTACGATGATGTGTATTTTTTTTTCTTAAAACATTTGCTAGCGCAGTAAATATACTTCAATTCTTTTATGGCACATTCAAACGATCCGATGGAGATTTTTAGTGGATAGAATTTTAGGTCAAAATTGAAAAGTTTCTTTGGACGAATTACGATTTACAGCTGAGAGCATTTTTTTGTAACTCAGTTTAAATTAAAAATGTAATCACTTTTTAAAGTCGATTTGAAGTTGTATTACATGGTTATATATTGTTCATTATTAAACTATCAAAAAAATACACCATTTATTGAATTTAAGAATAATTTAGTGTTATTTCCAGATTCAAAGTATAGCCAATATTTTATCAATTGTTATTCAAGTTATATTTGAATTACATTTAACTTTTAAAAACAATTAATCAATAAATAAGTTTCGTCATCATATTAACTTCTGAAAAAAAACGCAAATAGCTTACCATTTTTAAAATCTAAATCATATTTTATAAAATGAATTATTGATGTTAGTTGGTTCAGTAGCTAAAATCAAAAATTTAAAGTTTTATGGAGTTAAAAATTTAATTAAAAATAATAATAATAATAATAAATGTAGCTATTACCCGTTATTATGGTAAAAAAATATTTTATATTTTAATTTCAAATAGACCATTGAAAAAAAAATAAAGATGGTTTATTTAAAGTAATCTTTGATTTACTATTGAGTAGTTAAATATTAGTTATTATAAATTTATAATAGGTACAGAAAAAACATATAGGTTTATTGTGTAGTTATAAGTGAAAAATAAATTTGTAAATTCAAGAATTAAGTAAAAAACCCAGATAAGACATACATATCATAAATATTAGGTGTTGTTTATTTATTTAATAGGTAGGTGGTATAGAGACCAAGGTACACAATTGAATAAGGCATAAACGTTTCATATAGACATTGGTGTGTTTACAGGGTAGGTTGACTAGCTCGGGCCTACCCAATTTTTATTTGTTTGTTTGGTTTCATTTGATAGGAAAATCTTCTTTAATAGTTTTACACACTACAGAACAAAACTGGCCTACCCAATTATTTTTTGCTGAACACGCCACTGTTCATAGATTCAAAATTCAGTTTATTTGATTTAAATTGTCTATACAAAGGTAAGCTATTTTTATTATTCTTTGCCTTATTGAGATAAATAATGCTAAAGTTTAGTCCTAAAATTTTTTTTTCCCTTTTACTATTATTATTAATAATTTTCTTAAAATGCAAGATACAGCAGAGGATATGTCTTAGAGTGGGTTGGTAGTTTTAAATTTGAGAGTAATGATACGTTTTTAAAAAATATTTTTACCTAATTAAAATAATTTACCTACAAATGTTTTGTTTAGAACACTTGTTTATAAAATGCTTTTTTTTTATGTTTTGTGATTTTTAAAAAAAATAACTTTATAAAATAATTTATTGATAAGCTTGGACAAATAAATGCGAACCAAGTCTGAAATATGTTTTTAATTTACCCATACCATCTGTTAATAAAACAATACAAATCTAATAAAAAAATAATTTAAAAAAAATACAATTAATTTTTTTTATATATGAAAATATTCAGAATTTGATATCATTGACAGAAAATATTTTTAAATAAAATGAATATATTATACATCTGAAAAATTATTGATATTCCATACGTTTCGATTGGATAATATTTAGTTTTATTTTTGTATCTTAATAGTTAATACATTTGTTATCGAGTTTATTATTTTAGTTTTTAAATAAAAAAATCGACATATTTTACATTTTTACGAAACGAAAAATATATAGTATTAATGTAAATTAATTCTTTGATTAAATAAAAATATCAAATGGATTTTAATTTCTGTGGATGTCGTATGTATAATACAATTACTTCAAATTATGTTAATACTTATAGGCCAATGTTTAGAGTTTGAAAAATAAATTATTTATAATATTGAACGTTAATGTGGTCTTGTTCACTAAAATGGCTTATGGTTATTTGATGGATGTTTGAATAAAGTCATACAAATTTCAAACATGTTTACATTCGTACTTATTTATATTCATTAGATTTACAGTTTCAAATTTTATTGTTTTTATATGAACATATGTTTGTGTTTAAGTATACTGTTTTATTGTATGCCCAACCGGCGATAACATTTTGTTACTTTTGTTAGGAAACGCGAAATCATAAAATATGTAAATGTATTTTATGATTTATTATGTTTAATAAAATTATATTTTATGATCACATAATTTACGGCTTTTGACCAATTTATAAACAGTTCTTTAATAAATCAATACGACTATGCTATTTAATTTTAAACAATTACATTAATCTACGAGGGGAATACAATAAACAAAAGATTTATTTATATTTTTGTACAAAATACAAATTTTTTCCTGTATTGAAAAACTATCATTAAATATTATTGTCAATAATGCTCTTAGAAAATGTAAATAAACATTAGGTCGTGTATTTAAAATGTACAAGTTATGTAATAATGATTAGTGAGCACTGTGCACAATGCGCATGATAATGTAATGCAATGTATTATCGTGTTCGTCTAAATGTCTGTTTAACACTAAAAATCATTTTAATTATGTTATTAAAAATATCGTTAACAAGTCGATACTTAACGCTGGAAAAACGTTAAAAATATTTAATATGATTTGTCAACCTCTTGTTATGATATTAGTTCGTGTGTGAATTTTTAATTATCCAATAGGTACTTCTGCGTTTTAATTTTCGTATGCCACACGGCGCTCACACGAGTGTAAACAAATTGTTAACACACAGCTAGTAAATCTAGCAATGAATTGAAACTTTTTTTCTTTTTTATACCTCAAAGGCATATAATAGTATTATATATTGTGTATTTGTGCCGTACAATATGATTGTATTACCGTAACAGTAATATTATTTATGATTAAATTCGACGGGCGATGAATTGTCAGACGTCCGTGTTCGTTTATCAAAAAACAAAAACGTGTCCTGGAAAACTTCTAAGTACGTCTCCTAACTTTTTTTCCGAGAAAAATGAATACTGTAAGACAATATAGTGTTTACATCGACGGTCAAATCATATTATCACGTCTTTTTCCGTCGTATTTCGGTGTACTATAATACATATTATATACGTTTTTGACAGGTTGGATTACACGTGCTGCATTAATGTCCAGACAACGCCGGACGAGGGACGACAATATTGTATCCTAAATCAAAGGACGGTTTACCGACTTGTATAATATAATATGTCAAAATAATATCAATATAATATATATATATATATACAATACGTCATAATATTATTGTTGTGTACGGACGTACGGCCAGTCAAAGGTCGAGCGGGTAATCATAATATTATTATTACATCTATTCTACTGATCATCCACTAAATACATTGCGATATAAATTTTGAATCTGATATTAGAATGGGATTCACGTAGGCTACAGCAGCATAATATGTGAACTCGTGAACATTTCTGGTTATGTCGATGACTGATTATCTAACGGAGAGATAAAAGAATTATCATCGCTGTTAAAGATTTTTACTATCATGCCGACGGCTATACAAATAATTCTAAGTTAATCACACCGCACAACAGTGACAAAAAAGTGAAATTAAGAGATTCTTAAAAAAAAAACATTGAATATCAACAAACTCGAAGAAATCAATACAAATAAAAACACAAATAATTAATGAAAGTAATTTCTGATACACTTTTTTACTTTATAAAGAAAACAGTTAATACTAGAGCCAAAAATCAGACACAATACGAGTATCTGCCCAAGATAGATGATTACATTTCCTTCATGCTATTTTGAGAAAAAGAAATTGGGACTTTGCTTATTGTGTATAGTCAACATAATTTGTAATGTAAAATATGCGATTTTATATTGTTGTTGTTTTTATATATACATGTATATATGGGGAATAGAACGAACAAGGTCAACATATTCTATTTTGGTACCTATACCATTTGAAATAATAATAATTTTTTTTTTGTTCATGTCGTGTTAAAATAAATTTCGAAATTAAATTTTATTTTGTTTAATTTTTATATTACTTGTATTTATAAGCACATTGAAGATAAAATCGTAGTAAAGCATTAAGTTATTTAATAACTGTAAATTTCGTAATAACATTTCACGAAATTCTAAGTTACTATGCTACTGAACACCGTACATTAATTCAAAGGTACGGAATATTTCTCAGAATATTGTAAAATACAATGATGATTGTAACAATAAATTGGCATTTTTGAAATTGTTTGTAATAGATTATATTTATAAATAATTATTTAAAAGAAATACGTAAAACTATAGCGTATTAAATATTTGAGGATATTATCTCAGTTTTATTTTATTATTATTTTTCCTGATTTACGGTACGCCTCTCCCGAGCACAGAAATGCACATAATATATATTATCTTATAAAGGAAAAGAAGATAAGAAAGAATGCTCTGTCCTAAGACGAACTCAGTACGAGATATACATGCTGCTTGGCCACTCGATTACAATGGATGAAGAGCACTCGGTCCGCAAAATGTCGACCAAGTATACATTTTTCTTGAAAACACGGCCACGGGGGCGTATCCCGTACGCGTGTGTGGCGGCGGAATGGTCGGTTTGGGTCGGTTTGCCCCTACGCATACTTAATATCAACGCAAACCAAGAGAAGATGATTTTATCTACGTACAAGTCACACAATCTGCACGCATCGTCGGTATTCGGTTATAATATTAAATTTGTTGTTGTCTATATTATAATCGTACGATATCATTGTGTATAATATAATAATAATATAGTCTGAATAATATTGGCATTGTCGTATCGGCACTGAATAGTCTGTTATTCCGTCATTATATCGGAGTACTGGCCTGCAGGGGGTCTGGGAATTTCGTGCACTATGTGTACGATCGCGTGACTCGATGAAATTATACAATTATCAAAATCTATATAATCATATTATAATGCTCTCGGTCAAGGAATCGGAAATATAACGGGTGAACAAACGCGCGACAGTTACGATAAAAAATAGAAACGTATTATTAAATTTCGAGGGAGGGGGTTATAAAATATAGCAATACAAATTTTGCCACAACATAATAAAACAATTTTTTCCTCATTACTCAAAATTATTTCGGGGGTGGAGGGGGGCTGAACCCCCCCCACCCCTGTATACGTGCCTGGCTCACAATGTCGTAAGTTCGACGTATAGCAATATGTACGAGTATATTACACTCGTGCGTGGATTTTTAATTGTGTACATAATCCCGTGCTCAATCGTATTAGTCGGTTGGGTCGACGGTAAGTCCTTTGTGAAACTTCAAGTGTCTTCTATCGTTTGACCGAAAAGGTACAACGCGTTCAATCGTTCGATAGCCATATTATACCATATTATACTGACGCTTGCAAACTCTTTTTTTCCCCTTATTCCCCTTACACAATCACTGCCCGTTGTTATACCCGAAATGATCGTTATTATTCTGCCGACCGTGCATTGCGCAATGTGTAACCATATTATACCATATTATTATACTTGATAGATGTATTACATTATTGTTTGTTGATTCAAAATTAGACATTTCGTATTCATTTTCGTGGGCGATAGTTTCTGCCCGTGGTCGTTACTTGCTCATCGCCCTAATTAATTATACAGCCCAAGCCGGTCGGGTTTTAAATCAAGAAACCGATGGATACAAACAAACAGAATTTAAGTAAATCACCCGAAAGTTGTAATATATTCATTGGAATAATATTCACGTAGTCCGGTTTAGTCAGATCGATCAAGAAGCGATAGTAGCCGCCAGTCACCTATATGTTATGTACCTCTCACTGTGGATCCGTCTAAAAACGATGTTGTAAAAAAAAAAAAAAAAAAATAACAGTATCAATATCTCGCCGCGATCGACGAATTCAATAAGGATTTCAGACGCTATACACGAGGACTATAATACCCGATATCGTCAGTTCCACGAAATAATATGAATTCAAATAATAATAATTTACAAGTACCTATTATTATAAACAACAATAATATTATAATAAGGGAACATAAACATTATAACAGTGTTACATCGAATGCGTTATTGTACATTATTATTCAAGTTAAACCATTTATTCTGAAATAAATTATAAATTTTTTGAGCTATTCTAAGTACACACGATGCTATAAAATGTAATTGTTTAAAATCGATAGTTTAACGATAATGAGAACCATATTATAGTGTTACAGGATTACAGTATCGGTTATATAAACATAATATATATGTTTTAAGGAAATCGTTATAGTAATGGCGATAATATGCGTTGTTATATTTTATAACGTTTGTGACGCCACATTGACCATAGCGATATGGGCAAAAATTTATATTATAATGCAAACTTAGTATATATATATATGTATATAATAAAAAAAAGTGTTGTTTCGATATCGTAAATATCAAAGGTGAATAATATACGGGAAACGACGATATTAAAATTGGCGATCTCTCGCCGTTGTTATTGCGAAAAATAATAGTGATGTTATTAAATCGAGGTGCTTTGCTTAATTTTATTTTTTTCAAATTCATATTTATACACTAATACAATTTGATTTTGAACGCAGTGACTAGAAATTCTGCTAATTTTGTTTCGACAATATTTAACTAACACATTTTGAATGTAAATATATATTTTCTTAATTAGGTAGTATTTAATTCAAATCCGGAATTCTCTCTCAGTTTATTCCATTAAACACATATAATCCTCGGTAGGGATTTCTTGTATTAAACTTCGTACTTTGAACCTACCCGACTTTCCATTTCTCTTATTTTGTCTCTGTTTTTTTTTTTCTAGAATAGCTTAGTAATTTATATGAATAGTATGAATTTCATTGTAAATTAGTATACATTTGAATTTCTCAAATATTTTTCAAACAAATTAAAATAATATTTTCTATTACATTTTAGATATCTGTGTGATAATATTAATCTTACTAAATTGGAATTGTAGTGCATGTACTATACTATAACCATTATTATAGTATAATGTAATGGTAGAATATGAGGTATTGTTATTTTTTAGGAAATTATTGATTTTTTTTTTTAAAGGTATTTATAGAATATATTATAGAATTGGGTGAAAAATAACGATTTTAAGCTACAGCCGAGAAACTAAAATTGTTTCATTTGAAACAAATGTTGTTTCTTAATTATGATTTTAGCTTGAGTGGTTTTTTTTTTGTGTGAAACGGTTTTTTAGTATTACACTCTTATATTTATGTAAGAAACAATTATTGTACTGAAATACAATTTAAAATTGTTATTTTATTGTTTAAATTTCTATAAATTTTCATTAAACATACCAATATATCGTTCTTTAAAAATGGGTTTGTGGTGCCTTCTTAATGTACAATACACATATTATTATATAATTTATTAATTTATTATATAATATTTTAAACTAATTACAGATTTTACTAAAAAATTGTATTTTCATTTCATTCTTAATTTCTTTGATTCATAATATTATATATATTGTATTGTATAAATGAGTTATAGTATAATGATTTACATGCAAAGTCATAAATAATAATTATTTTCTTTTTATTTAATTAACTTTTAAATTAATTATACTTAATAATAAAGTAATAATATTTTTTATATTATGTATAGTGTAAATAGCATTTAGAGTATTTTGATTGAATCCTTTAAAAGTGTTTTAAAATAATTACTATGTACGATACTTAAGATATTTTGCACGTTTAAAATGTTTGTTATATTGAATTTAATCATTAATTCATACAGGCTTAAGTTTCTAAATTAAAAACTAAATATAAAATTATTTTCACATTGAAAAAGAAAAGATAAATCGTTTATTTATTTTTAGATTTGATCAAAGTGAGGAATGCATTGATTTGAAAATCATGTTTAATAATTTTTGTGAGCACTTTTTTGATAGAAAAAGTACTCAAACATGGAGCTTTATAGACTGTAGATTCTCAAGTGTTAATGGTACTTTAAAAAGTCCTTAAATAATGATTTGATTTACCAAATATTTTTTCTGAACACAAGAAATAACTGAAAATTGGTGTGAAGTTCAGATAAAATTTCAACAATTACTATTTTAACTAAGTTTTAATCAAAACTTTGTTTAAATATTATGTTGATTTATTTTATTATTTATTATTTACACATTTAGGGTGTGTGTGTGTTTGGTTAGATTAAATATTATTGCAAAATGTTAGGAACAATATTATTCTTTTATCGTGTTATTTTTACCGACTTGACAATTTAAGTGTGAGTCATCACTATAATATATACATATATATTATAATATATAATAACAATGTTTAAATTAGATTGTTACAGTTTATTGAATTTTTTCAATTTTTGTTATGTAAAATTGAAATAGTGCGTAATTAATAATGCACAATAGAAAATTGGTATTAAAAGGTATTTATATAATATTATGTATTATCTATGTTATTTTATTAACAATTTAAAATGTTTATTTATCTGTAAAATGAAATCTTCATTTTATTTTTAATTTAAATACCTAAATATTAAGATGTTTATTTAAGGAAAGTGCATTCCATTCGTACAGTAATTATTGCACAATAGTTTGATTGACGGTGAACTCACGATGACTGGAAATATCAAATTATAAACAAGAACCACGGAGTCGACAATTCATCTAGTTTTAAAATAATTCGAACCCAACGACCATATCGAGGAGATATTTTACCTATGAGTTAATGGTTTATAACTGGTCAAGCTGTGTTGGACTCTGCCTAATTCGATTTTCGCCCTGGCTATTTAACGGGAACCCGTTTGGCACGCGACGGGGGTCTTAGAACCAATATAAACTTAATCGTTTCCACCATTATCCTTGGGTGGCTTCGTGTATCGAATTGTCAGGTAATGGACAAACGGCCAACTGTGACCGAAGGTATAACGACCTCATCCGCTGTAAGACAAACAGAATCTGCTAGTATATAAAATATACGCCATTTGGGACAATCGCATGGGCATATTATTATAACTATGCATTAATGCACAGGTCGGGGTCGTACAGTTCGTTAAGTTTACTTACAACAAACATACATCTACCGGTAACCTATACGACACGGCGGATCGTCACCATAATATTATGATCGAATATTTTTCCCAACATTCGTATAGAACTCGGAATTGCGATTCGTCGTAGAATTTCTGAAGGCGTGGCTTATTTGCTTTTTTTTATACTCGTGTGTAGTTATTAATTAATTATTTTGGTCCGGGACGACTTACTAGTTAATACTTAAATAGTATTACTTTATCGTTCAATAATGATCGTACTCCATACAATCAAATCAATACCAGTCACGTTTTTAAGCACAAGACCAAAACGAACCACTAACGATTATTCTAGAGATGCTTCATGGCACCGTGTTGTGATGAATTGCGGTATTTTATAGGACAACGGTGACGGAACGACTACATACTAACCGCATAGTTTACGAAATACCGCGAAGATATAATACGCGCTCCATACTCTCACCCCAATGTGGTGAGGTACTGCGTTCGAACGTTTCGCTCGTTTATATACCAACATCACTATTTTAGTAAAACGTCGTACCAACATGTTATACGATAGTAAAATACGAATTTTCGTTTAGATATTGTCTCAATCGATTCGGAGGTCTAAAGGAGGACTAAGTCACGAATATTCATGGCGATTAGTCGAAGAGCTTATTCGTCACCGTGCATGTACCTCGCCGGTACAATTATAACATTGTGTACGATGTTCACCGTTGGTACCTTTTTCATAACATGGTTGAGCAAGTCAAATATTTATTTTCATGTAATGGTGATATACCTACTGGATTTTACAACATTGTTTATAAGTTATAAAATAAAATGGATCTATAGAACTATTAACGGTCCAGAAAACTTCCACAAAATAAATAACAGTCAATTACAATTTACATAGCGCTTACCCACGACCCGCCAACACTACCCCGTGTACTGATACCAACATTGATGGATACCAAGTTGAAACAATAACAAAAATATATTCAATCTCAAGAGACCCTATCTGATTTAAAACGTATTTATTCGTCAATTTAAATAGAATTATAATAAATATCGAATTCACAAAAATGTTTTATTTAGCTATTTTTTATTCACCATGTATATATGTTCCAATGAAGATGTTTATTTAAAATTATTTTTTGTAAGTTAAGTTAGCTATAATATTATATTTACAATATATATTTATTCATATTTCATTTTTTAATTACATATATTTATATAGTTATCAATTATTTTAACGACGACTATTTTAAATTATTTAATATTACGAGACTGGTTATTGAATAAAATTAATTAATTTTCACCCTTAAGACATTGTTAGATTTATCTTAAATAGTTAAACAATTTTAAAATTACAAAAAAAAAAAAAACGTTTAATGCGATTATGTAATTTTGAAAATTGTATTATTACAAATTTTACCGAGTCTAAGCAATGTAGCATATTTATTATTTACTATTCACACGTATCGCGTATGGAATTTATTCAAAAAATACAAGTGATCGTATTCTTAAAAAGGTAAATCATATGCAATTATTATGTTCTTCCCGTTGTGAATATTCTCGAAATTTAATCGTTGCAGGGATTAGACGTATGCAATACATGACTTTATAGTGTGTAATAGTAAAAGCAATTTTGTTTAATCACTGAAAACTAGTATAAAGGTAGAAGAAATAATAAAATATAGTAATATGAGTGACACAGGCTATTGCCTATTATGTAGTACACTAATGAGTATCAACTGATACTTCAAACTACATAATAATAATGTATATATATATATTTTTTTTAGTAGACTGGTAAATAAATTTTTTAATTTTATTTCAAATACAATTATTCTTAATATATTTTAGACTTAAGGTATAACATGATAAAAAATAATAATCAAACATAGTACATTAGATTAAATAATAATAAATTAATATAAAATAAAATAAATTTTTTAACGCTTGTTTATAAATTTGTAATTTGAATATCCTTTAGTAACTTCCACATACAGAAGGAATAATTTGGTCTTTGGTACATTAGTCAGTAGTCTTCTCTGTACTCAACGCAACAGAGAGTGTAATGACAATAATTTGTCCGTTGCCCACAGTCTTTGCAATTATGGTATTGTGGTGAACCACACTTTGATTTACAAGGAAATTGAATTTCAATCATAGTAATATATTATATATAGTAGTAATGATGTGTAATGTCTAATTATTTGCTATCAGCATTGAGATCAAGGTCAACAGGTAATAACGGTATAGAAGATGATTATTTTTTTTTAATGTCAGTGACATGTTGGACGAAGTGTTTCAAGTCCACTAGAGTCTCGGTAATATCGGTGATGAGAGTGGTGTATAACAGATTGCTTATAATCACTATACACGGCCGTAACGGTGGTGGTAAGGTGGAGGCGAAATTGAATTATAATGTTCACGACCGCTAGGGCGTTTAATTAAAAAGTTTGGCGTCAACTTATATGAAAAACTGTTAGTTGTGCCCGTGGGTTGTACCAACGTGCTTTGGAAGGGATGAAATTGTTTATTATTTTTTTTTTTAACAAATATAGGTGGAGCGCAGAAGTTTATATCTTTGATGATATAGGTGGACCGATATATTATATAGTTCGATGACTTACGAAAAATGGCTACAGTGTAATTTCTACAGTTTCTGTTTTTTCCTCCTTAGTTAAAAGCGTGGAGAACCGATTGGGCGAGCAGAACTGATGAAGTGGGTGACGAAAGCAGCGACCGATTCGATCTCGTATTTTGGTGACGTGTGAATACCAAAATGCGTTGGAATATACTGATTTTATTATCACTATTCAGAGCACGGTTATATTATCACCCATCACCAAAACAGATGAAATAGCTAATTTCGTGACTGAATTTCGTGACGCGGATACCGCGATAACCGAGTGATCAGAATATTATCGAATATATTACATGGTAAATACATGCGACCGTGGAAAAGGTCAAAGGCGGAATAGTAATATAATAATAATGTATTTAGCGGAAATTATTTTGTGTAATTAAAAGTACTTAGAGGCTACGAGTTTGTCTGATAAAAAATGTATACGTTGATATCGTGATATCGTGCTAAAAATAAAAAAAAACCTTTAAAATGATCGGTACTTTTGAAATTTAATAAATTTTTAAAAACATACTCTTGATACTTTTGAATGATTACGTACACGTACATACCAGGTATATTATACCTGTGTAATGTGTATATATTTGTATATATCGACTTAAAAAAAAAAAATTACACTGTTACGCAATTATACAGTGGCCTGATCAGGATTACCATAAAAGATATTATATCGTTACATACTACAAATTGTTCACCGGGTATTATTAGTGGTCTCGTATTGTCTTGGCTGCAACTGCGACGATGCCAAGGCGGAAACTTTTTTCAGCCATCTCGCGCCAACGACGTCCAACAACCACGGCCATAAATTCTAGGCAATATCGGTGGACCCGCAAGGGCCGCGAAGATCACGGGCCGCTTCGTGACGTCCGTTCATAGCGTTCATCACATTTTTGAGATACCTACGTCATCGTCTGTGTACAATTTATTTATTAAATGTTTTCGTGTTTGTTGACGAAATAAAGAATAAAATATTTTATCACCGTGCGACTCCGATTGTGTTGTCTCGTTGTGCATCGGAGCACGACCTATTGTGAATCCGCCCGACACTCGAGCGGTCCAGACGGAGGCCATCTCAGACGGAATGCGCGCCTTTGTATTTCTTTAATGAAATCTTCACATTTAAGAACAAAAGCTTCCGTGGAATTGAGAATTATCGATTATAATACGCTCGCTTTTGTCGGAACATTTCGGCGCCCTTTTTGGCACAAACAGCATTATCCCGTCTAAAAGTTACCTAATTCTCTATATTTATTTTTTTGTTTATCACAGCCATTTCGGTAGAGATTTAATACACACTCTTGCTAGCAGTAGTAGCGCTGTTTATATGCGTATCGCTACCTATTGACAAATGGACCGTTAGAGTCTTTGCCGGAACTGCCGTGGAAAACGCCCCAAAGAAAACAAATGCAGACACCCGTTTTTTGCCTTTACTTTTCCATCTTACGAGTATATGTAAGTATATATACGCGTATACATATTTCTTATGGCCCAGAAAACGCTTCCAAGTTGAACAGTCTGAAACGGTTGTTGTGCAAAAAAAAAAAAAAAATACCATGTAAATTATGTTTATTGCCTGTGAAAACGGGGTGCATGACTAAAACGAAAAAAAAATAAAAACAAAAAACTGGGATTTATTTATTTGTTTTGTTTTGTGTTTTTTTGTTTTTTTATTTTTTTTTTTTTTGCTGCTCTGCAGCGCTTCCTCTATAAAAATATGTGAAACGACTTTTCAGTGAACATTTTTTTTTTTTCATCTACTCGGGTCGACAAGAGCTTTTGGAAATCATATCGTGGATACTGCAGCCTGGGTTCTATATGACTATATGTTTTTCTATTTAAACCATTTGGTTCGGTTGTCACGATTATCATCAATGTTTTATGACCTGTGTATTTTACACAAAATACGAATAGGACTCTGTTGTTGACAGCAGAGTGTTGTGAAGTACAGAGAAAATTCACGTGGAATAATCCAGTATATTGACAAAGACAATAAACTATTAAGCAAATAATATCATATTTTATTATATTTAATGTAGTCTCGACGGAAAATTAAGTCGTGAATTTAAAGTCGTTATTACGATTGTGTACCTACTAAATGTTCTTCGTAAATATTTATAATTTAATTTAAACCATCTGAGAATCCCCAGGAAACTCTCGTTTATATTATTAAATGCCAATGTATTTCATTGTAGCTATGTTAACAAGAGATTGAAAAATAAAAATATTCTAACACATTATAAAATTACGTTTACGTTTTTTTTGTTATAAACATTTTTTCACCAGTTCTTCGTAAATGAATAAAAGAGTAAAAGTAAAAGAAGTTTCAAGTATGTTTTCATAAGTGCAATATAGAATTACAGATAAACGCAAATTAATTTAATAAAAAAAAATATAGATTACCGTAATAAAGAGAGATAAAAATTGTAATAAATTTAATTTAAACAATATCTTTTGAAATCTAAGTCTTGTATTAATAAATCATTGAGGTAGATCGTGCGAGTTTATGTGACAGTAAAACTACCATAATGTTATTACTTATTAGAAGAGTCGAATCATTGTAATTTGTAATTGGTTGACTCAGTCGGTGGTCTTCGGGGAATTTGATAAAAAAAAAAAATAGATTTTAATCATTTGTCGTTTTCCGACGAACATATTATCTAGTTTATCACATTAACGAGGCCCGCAACGAAAAATAATGACAATAGTAGCTTAGTTCTGTACAAATTAGTCACAATTACAGGAAAATCTCTTTTCCAGGATTTTATTTTTTTGCAAGCCTCGTGACCACCTCCCCCCTGACCATCTCAGCAATTGATGTATTATCTGAAATCTGAAATATTCTATAATAATGTCCCCCTCTCCTGCCCCATAATAGTATTTTTTCGTCACATTATAACGCACTTATTGTATTTTTGTTTGGATACGACGCGTTATTGCTCTGAAAATCTTTGGTAAATTTTTATTATTTTGCGCCCCCTTTTTTATTTTTTTTTTTCATATTCACTCACATTATCTCACATCCCCACTAATATCTCGTTGCTAATCGATTATGGTTCGACCACTTTGTAATAAATGTGTGTTGCGGGAAATCTGAATTTAATGGCTATAAAAATATCACTAACATGGAGCTATAAAATATATATATTATATGTTGACATTCGAATGCCGAGAAAAAGGAAACTGGGTCAATGGGTAAAAGTTTATTTGTGTTGAATTTTTCCACGATAATCGCAAAAGTTCAAATAATTATATAATTAATATTGTTTAGGAGGGACCTATGCGGCCACGATTCGCAAAAGCGTGAAAAAGAACAAAAGCCGTTTGTTTTTACTTTTGTAGATTTAAATAACGTCGCAAAAAATTATTCTTGTAATGTAATTGAAGCGTTAAAAACAATATATATCTGTTTTAACATTTATAAAATATACAAGGAACTCGGGAATTGTATAGAATTTATACTCAATGGTATATAAATTTGTTTTGTAAAATTGATCGCCATCACAATTTTTGTTATTGAATACGGATGTTTCGCGTTGTTTGCGCTGTTCCGTGAAATTAAAATATCAGTGTATTGTTGTTTTAGATTTTCGACGTACCTGATTTACGAATTGTTTTATAATACAATGTAACACTTGACTTATAATATATAAAATAGCAATATCGAATATCTCGAGTTAAATTAATATTAGACTGATGGAGGGACACAAATAAAAACAATCTTATTAGTTTGTACATTGTACGACTGTTTATGTAATTTTAACAACACTTAGTCTTTTTCGAGTTAAATTATACAATAACTTATTTCATAATGTTAGAATTTAGAAATTTTAATATGAAAGTGTAGAAGGTTATTAATTGTAAATAATATTTTAAATGGCATAGATAAATAAAAAATATCGGTAGTGTTTTATATGTTGTTTAAAATTCAAGTATGAGCCATCACAGCGCTATAATCATATTATATAGATAAACTCTAAAGCCGACGATTTAACACTGACCATTTAATTATTTTAATACAATTTGTTAACCACAATAGAATTAATGGTTTAAAAAGGCCAACAACGAATAAAAATATAAATTATTTTTATAATACAGGGAATTATTATTCATATATTTTCACACTCGTAAGTAATTTAGTCGTGGAAATACTATAGTCGATTTCTCTGTATATTTTTCGTTACGAATAGTTAATACTATTGTAAATAATTTTTATTCACAGTTTTAATTTCTATCATGCATATAATATAGATAGGTACTTTAAGTTAAATTTTCTTGTAAAACAGGTTTGTTTAGCGTCACTTATAATATGTTTATAGATAATAAATAATACCTATCCAGTAGCGTGTGTGTTATTATGTTTCATGGAGTAGATTTTATTAATTCTATGCAAATTTTATACAGATAATACAATGAATTAATATATTATGCATCAGATACCATTTGTTAAAAAAAAATATTACCATTTAAGTCCACATTAAACCCTACATAATTAGGTAAAAATGTTTGAAACAGTAAAAGATGTTATTTATGGGGGATATTTATAAATCTAAAAACAATTCTATTGTTCCCCGTGACGATGGAGTAAGCCTCAAATGGTAAATAATTATGAAACTGTGCGTTAATTATCAATAGGAAATATTATAATACTGTTCTAATAATATTTATTTTTAAATCTCGAATATATGTTATACTACATTTACCTTTTTACAAAAACTAAAATCAGATTATTTAAAACCTCACATTCTTTGTCAGGAATTTGTGGAGTTCATGAATAATTCTTTTATTGGACTTACTAACTTTTAAGATTAGTCCCATGTATTATAATTATATGTCCAATGTATCTAAAAAATTAAAAATTATTATTTTGTTATGATACTAAATCATTCGTAGGTATGTGTTGTTTGACAATGCCAAAATCATAAAATGGCAATACAGAACATTCGTAAATAAAAAGCATTATGCAAATGCACGGTATTATATATTACACGAATTAATGAAACTAAATTAAAATAATTTTATAATTGTATTAAGTTAGGTATATTATACGTTAAACTATGATAGTGGTCATTATTCGGAGAATATAATAATGCTCATCTCCAGCGTAATAAATAATAATAATTATTAAATATATTTAATTCATTATTTTTTTTGAATATTTTTTGTAATAAAACAAATGTTTTTTTTTTAAATTATGTTTTTAACTGACACGTCATTAACTAATGTAATTTGCCGGTATGTTTTCTATGTGTAAATACACGTGAAAATCGGTACCAGTCTGAGTTGAATTTATGGATAAACGAGTCAATAATCCATGAATTACAGACGGCTACTGTATTTCGTTTTTAACATACAAAACATTACTATAAGTATAAATTACAATTTAAATAAATGTGATAAAATAGTAAAATTCTTCATCACAACATGCATAAAAAATGTAATAAAAATAAATTTCAATTCTCAATACCTTTATTTATTTGTAAACTTTTTTATTCAAGTGTTTACGTATCTATATATATTTGAAACATATCTAAATTTAAAATAACGGCATTTTGCATAGCACTGTACGTGAGATTAAATTCGTCATACTTATTATGCTAGTTATATACGTACCTATTTTTAGTAACGAAATGCACCAAAGTTGCTGTACTGTAAGTCAGAATATCGTTATAGATTCAGTTTTCTGTGCGACGATTTGCACGTATCAGTTGATTTGCAATGACTCACGGTGTTTGTGAACTAATAAGATAACTGTCTTGATTATACACTATATATAAATTAAACTTAAATAAATCTTTAATAATAATTTTGACTGTAAATTGATAAATGTTTAAGTTATGTTTTATTTGATACATCTACGTATAATAATAATGTCTAACTAGTATTGTAAAATGCAGGGCCATAGACTAATAATTACTCTATGTGTAGCAGTGTAGGACATAGATTTTACAATTGATATCAATATATTTTTAGTAACTTTTTGTATTATATTTTTATTACGATTGTGAAAAATTTGTTGTCTGATCGGTAAATGTGCTAATGACTGTGGATTCGGTATTGGTCGATTGTATAATTGAGTATAATGAACAGTACATCAAGACTACGAGAGTAAGTAAAAACAAAATTAGTTTAAAATTAGACACTCGTTTCTAAATATTTTAATTTAAAAATAATTTTTATATTGAACAGAATTATGTATTTACTATTCATTATTATATTATATTGAAATTCAATGATAAAATTGCTTAATATAATAAAAATTATCATAAATAATACTTACTATATCTATATATTATCACTTTTTGGAGTGATCAAATTAGTGAGGGTCACGTTCCGAACAAACAGTAAATTTGTGACTCACCGGTCACCGTTACAAAGAAGTTGAGAACACTGATCTACAAGATAATGTACACTGGCTAAGTAGTATAATATGTATCATGAACTTAGGGCTTCGATTTAAATGAAAAGTGAATTATTTTGTGAGTGCTTTAAGACAATGCATTCAAAGTACATAATTTATTTCATATAAAATATAAGTACTTCAAAGGAATCGTTTATTCTGCATTTTTTCTTTTTATTTCTAGGTAATTTTATTAATTTTTAATACATAATAAACCGAAACATTGTACAGTTTTTAAGTACAAATTAGGAAATTCAAAATATTATTTCAGAAATATTTGCTTTAATAGTTTTCAGATATTTTTTTGTCAGATATCAAATGTTGGTGTCAATCATTTTATAAATGAATGCAATAACGTTTCTATTTATCTTTGTCGATTATCGAATATGGTGTCTAACTAGAAAGTAAACAAATAATAACTAATTGGAAAGTTGGAGATACATCGCAATCGCATTTATTTCCAATATAACTACTGTTTATTTTGTCAGTGTAAAAGTTTGATAATATTTTGTTTGTATATTATTGTAAAGTTAAGATAAATAAGTGTTTAAAATGCCAAAAGTTATACCATCATTTCCTATTGCTCGCGTGCCTATAAAAAAAATGTAATTTTTGAATGGTATTGTTGATTATTTTTAAATAAATTTTAATTATTTTTAGGGCATTTAAATCTGGGCCCTAATCACGATAATGCAATCTAAAAATGATATGAAATTGATTTGACCAAGTCACTAATTATCTAATCCAAAGAAGTAATTACATCCGCATGTGTTTACTCTGTCTTACACATACGTAACATAATAAATCTATGTAGGTACCGGATTTTTACTACAGTTGGGTTTATAGGTAGTCAATATTAGTATAAATATAAATATCATCGAATTCGTATAAGAAAATACAAGTTATGTCAAGTAGAGTTTTTTTCATTTTTTTTTGTTGAAAATAAGTTAAAGTAAGTATTTAAATAATTCATTTTTTTTCAGATTCATATGAATTGTTAACAATAAATATATGTATACAGAAAAACTCTCTGCACTCTTGTCTACAAATTCGATACCTATCTATTATGTAAACTTGCTTCAATATTAACTATAAACAAGCTGTTGTAAGAGTTCAGCACATAGATTTGCTATATTATAGGTATATGTGTAAAATAGAGATAAAACAAGCGGATGAAGAGTCTTCTTAATATTTATTGTAGATTGAAGGTAACAAATAATCGGGACCTACCAGTTGTAATAATTCCAAAATTATTATTTTTTTCTGATCAATTTACCTACCTAATATACATCGATACATTTGAACACCTTTTATTGTATACAAATACTATTGTATTTATATATTATTGTAAATGATTTAGTCCCCGAAAAAGTAAAAAGTTTCTTTAATATTATTGTTATTTAATCAATAAATACCTATATTTTTTTAATTTCTAAAATAAGTATTATTTCTAAAAATATGAATTAACGAATTTAAATATCAAACATTTTATTATTTATTCTTATTTTTAAAAATGAGATACAAAGTGCAACTACCATTAAGTTATTAAACCTTGTTGGCTTTGACTTATTAGTCTGTAGTGTAAATAATAATAAAACAACAATTTATTTGTTAATAATAACATATAAATTGCAATCCCAGTATAACATGTTAATTGGTACACAATTGTTTTAAAATAATGTTTTAATTTTATTAAGTTTTGCTATTATTTATTTTTATTTAAAACGTATAAATAGAAACGAACACTTGTAAATAAAATTTATTTATAGATCAATAAATATTTTTTATTTTATTTTAGTTAATGAACCATTAGATGACTCGTTAACTTATAATTTACTCTATTTTTGAGACATTGGTTTAGAGCTTTATGTATTATCCATATAAATTGCTTATTGAATTGTCAGCCTTTATAGCTAATAAAGTCTATATTTTAAATTATTTTTCAAACAAAGTTTAGCTTTAGTGTTTACGTCTAAATAAATTTTAAAATGTGTATAAATAGTAAATGTATTATTTATAATATAATACAATATATTACAATAATTTATTTCGAATAATTTAACAAAATATATTATATTAACAGAAATAGTAATTATCATAAATATTAAAGATTAGACTAATATATTGCACCTAAATATAAATATAACTATTATTATTCAAACATTCGTTTTGAATTTTTAAGTTTAGTTGAATATATTTAACTGATACCATAGCTCGCATTATAAGACTTTAATTTTTAAGAAAAATTTTATATTTTTATAATATTATAATACTATAAAATGCAATTTATTATATCGAGTAAAACAGCTTTTGGTTATACAATTTCATTATTAATGCTATGTGTAATTAAAATTCTGAATTAATAATAGTGAATATTATCATGTATTTATTATAATTATAGTCGTGTGTACAATTTATATTCAAACAAAATATAACGGATACCGGCTTAAGATTTGATTTTTTAATAAAATTACAATTATTGAGCACCAATTTTAATTTCAACCAATTATAAAACTTTAAATTTAGTTTTCGAAAACTACAGGTTTAAAATGTATTTTTAATATTATTGGCCAATTTATATAACATTTTTTAAAATTTAACTATGTACGATTATATCATTATGGACGTTATTGTATGTGTAATTTGAGGTGTCAGACCCGTATAATTGCTGGAATTAAGGTAGAGATGGTAGGTTAAAAAAACACAATTTTGTATCCGCTTAATACTAGAAATTAAACTTTGTTATTATAGCACATACATTTATGAATTTCAAACAATAGCAATGACCATATTAGGTATATGAATGCAATATATTAGTATTAAATAGTATTTTTACATTTTTTTTGCATAGTTAGTGAAATATCAATGAGAGCGTCCTTTTTGGTAATTAAAAAATGATTTGTTTGATAACAAATATTATTAATATTCGTTTGATACGTTCTGTAAGAATCTATACCTAAGATAAATTCGTAAATATTTTCAATGTTTAGAATAAATCAAATTTAACAGTGAACGTACTGTGTCATTTAATATTGCCAAGAAAATTAAAGCGCTTATCTAATAAAATATTTCAAAGTAGGCATAAATCAATAGAAGTGTTATTTTTTTTTTGTATTGCGTGTACATAATGTAAACAAAAATATTTTTTTTCAAATAATTATTGACAAGCTTAAAATCGGATAATATCTAACATCATTACGTTAGGTTACACGGAAAAAGTAAAGTTATTTGGGTAATATATATTTTTTTTTAACATAACTTCTATTGACAAATATTGACAAATATTGTTATTTTTCTTATTTGATCAATGTCCCTTTACGCAGCCATAATATTATTCTATGAAATATATCATATTTTTTTTGAATCATTTTTCACTGACATAAATATATTTTTTATCGTTGTTTTGCAGGAATATTTGTTTTTCAATTGATGCCATTGATTTTTTTTAAAAACATTTACAATATTTTATATGTGTTTTACCGTAGATCAATATAATATTCTTATTGTAAACATATTAATCATTTATGCAAAATGCATGTATAAAAAAATATGCACGCATAGTAAAATAATCGTACTGATTTACAAATAATTTTTGCTTAATGTAGTTAATTACTTAGAGTATTATTATATAAAAGGTATTTAAAGATGAATACATGCTTTAACTTATTTTCAATGATGTTCTTTCAAGACGGAAAATATGGAATATGACTGTAGTGTACTGTATGTATACTTCAATGGATAATGCCATGATTTTAAGAAACATTTTCTTTGGATTAAAAAGTTAAGGTTATCATAAAAACAACTCATAATTTATATTATAGAGAGTATATAGTATTTAAAATCTAACTAATATTTCTTATGATAATTGTAACATTTGGAATGTATACCATTTTATATTTATATTTTTCAACATTAAAACTGCGGTAGAACATTATTATTACAATATCATTAAATACACATATACCTACAGTTAGCAATAGCGAGATCTTTAAAAACTGTTAATTCGATAATACGTTTAAATATTAATAGTTTGTTTACTTTTGTTTTATCACATGTATTTCCACACTATAATTATTCGTTTAATATTCATAAGTATCTACAAATAAATAAAAATAAATAAAGGTTGATGCATAAAAAAATAATTGACAAATTTGCAAAAAAAGCATCGACGTAGTTTAAATTAGAAAGCCGGGCTTGTAATATTTTGTTTATTTATTTGTTTGAAATGCTGTTAAATCCATTCGAATACATTTTAATAATTAGATATTTGTATTAAGCATTTACATTTAGATATTAGAGTACCTACACGTAACAATAAATAATTTAAAGTAAAAAGATTTATAACTAAATTACTAAATTAAAATAGAATCATAAAACGAAAATAATTGAATAACAATGGCAGAATCCAAAATAAAAGGATTCAAATGTTTTATGACAAATTCAGAATGACTATAACAGTAGAAGCATAAATGAAATAGATATAATGTATGATACAGTGATGGATAGGGTAGGGTAGGTGTGAGGGAGAGATGAATTGTATGTGTTTTAAAGAGCCAACTTTAGGGAAAAGGACATTGAAATAAGATAACAGACGATCACTTATACTTTTAATGAGTACCGAGAGCTGGATCAGACAAAAGTCTAAAATTAGATGGTATATTAATTATAATGTATAACCCGCATGCATGAGCTACTAAAATAAACAAGAGATTTTATGTTTAATTCGAGGTTTTTAAACTGTAGATGATGTAGTTATGTGGAATTTAGTAAATGCGATATTTTTTTGTACACTTATCTGAAATTTGTAGGCCGCTACGATGTATATTGTTATGTGAAAATAATGAATAAATATACAGCTTATTAATTATTCCCCTACTCGTGCCAAGATAAAATATTAAAATGTGTATTTAGATTTATTAGATATATCATACTACAATACAATAATACATCCATATTTATAAAACGAAGATTTTTATACAAATTCGACTATACATAACATAAAAAATGATTTATCGTGTTTAACCCTTCCATTTTTGCATTTCTGAAACCACGTTTCTTTATAAAAATAGTTTTATTGTGTTTTATTATAAGTTTAGAGTGAACGAATTCAGCTTATTTAGAAAGAACTAGGTTCTCAACTAGGTTGGTAATACATAAAAAAAAAAAAATAAATAAATACATTTATAGTAGGTAAAGATGATGTTTAAAACCCGATGAAGTCGCTTTACTGTAAGCAGTGCTGTAGGTTTCGAGTATACCTCGTTATTGAATAAGTCCTTTAATGAATGAGCTAAATCAAATAGTCGGTAATAAATAATTAGGTACGATATAATATAAATTATACGAAAATTGATTATGAGCAGACTGTGTGCCAACCGAAATTTCTAAGAATATAATAGTAGTACCATATATTGTACCACTTTTAGCAAAATACATCACATAATATAGTGCAATTATTATTTAATAACTATTGTTACTATAAATTATAAGTCAATAATGATGCAAAGTAGAATGGAATGAATATATAAAAATTAATCTAAATATTTTGGAAATTTCATAATGTGTAAAAAATAAAAACATACGTAATTATAAAAAATTTCAATAAGAACCTATCAAAATTTTTTTTAAATTACCACAAAATTACAAGAATTATTTGAGGAAAAATCGTTTTTTTATGAGTAAATACCTATCAAATTTAATTTCCAACGTTTATAAAAAAAAAATATTGACAATGGATTTTCGTCATTTTTTAATTGCTATTAGAGCAATTATTAATATGTAAAAACTTATATTATATTTCTAGAACTGTTTTTAATATCGAAATAAATCGAAAAATTCTTCAAAAAGTAGAAAATATCCGTATGTCTAAAACCGTTCGAAAAGAGTAAAAATATTTTTTAAAATTATTTTGTGTATATAAAATGCTTATATATATTTGGTAAACATTTTAAATCTATGGTATTTTTTTTTTTTAATTGCAATAAAAAATAATATATTAAGTAATATTAAAATTTAATACTAAATATGAAATACATTTTGATTTATACATACTTTATATTGCTTCTTTTAAACTATTGTGTACCGTGAATTATAATAAAGGTAAGAGCAGTGTTAAAATTACTTACGATAGTGTCAAAGCTCGACAACGTACCTAAGTCCTAATAATTAAATGGGGAAAAATATTTCAAGATTCTCAAGACATTATACTATGCAGTAGTAGGCAAGAAATACCGTTATATTAGTTTTATACTGTAGCGTGAATAATTCAAGTACCCACAAGTACCCAAGAAAGAAAAATTAGAGCATAGAAAAATATTTTCAATTCTCAAAATTGTTTAATATTTTGTTCCTTAAAAGATTAAATATAATGTAGATTTTAATTGATATTTTAAAATTAAACTAGACGATTTAATGTAAAATTCGGAATACATTTTCCAAAAATATATGCAAATAATATATCATAGTACTTAAACTGTAAACTATGTAAATTAATTAAAACTGTATTGAATCGTACTGTATAAATAATATTTTTTGTTCAATTTTTAATTATATTGTACTGTATTTGTACTTATAAATCTATACAATTATAATGTTATTCTGTCCCTAAAAAGTTTGAAATAGCCAATTTATATTCAATTAATTGATGTAAATGTTTTAAAAGTCGAATTCGTTAAGTATTGAAATATTTATATAAATATAAAAATGTTCGAAGTATAAGTATAAACAAAGTGGCATTATTTAGTATAATTTTAGTAGAAAATGATTGTATACGAATACGAGTACAGATACAGTGAGACATTTTACTGATAAAGATCAAAATGAAGTATTTATTATATATTTAATTAAATAGAAAAACATTTACCAAATACACCAAATTTATATTATATTTTATAATAAGCTGACCAAAAAGTGTCTACTTCTGACCAGTTATGTAAAATATTTAAACTAGTAGAAGAAGGTTGTATGTTTCGATCGTTTATAGAGGATTGAATTGAACAGTGAACACTGTTTTTCGAGGCTTATCATCTGCACCGGGTAGAACGAGTGCCATATCCAAAATTCCGGTCTGCATACTAATGTTATTACAACCCAAACAATTATTCCGGCAAGGATTTCTGTGTATATTTTCTCCTCCAACGTATTATTTTACGTGGACGACTTTTATCAAAGGTCATTTCGCTTTCATGGATCCTTTTACGAGATATTGTGCGATTTGCCTTTTAATGAGCGCTTACTATAAAAAAAAAAAAAATACTTTACATCTTCAAAACACGTGGTACTTGTCGACCCCGATTGTTATTACTTCCATTATATTGTTCATACTGTAAGTTGTGATTATTTAAATAAGAAAAAAATTAAAATAGTGTATTATACTTTGATAATTTATTGTAATTATAAATTGGTTCTCCTTCATAAAAATGTATAATTCACTAACGTATATAAACACTTGCGTTGTGTATGTTATTGTTTTTATATATACATAAGTATTAATAGTTAATACTCGGTTAGTATACGAGTATACGTTTATATTAATCATAATGATTGATGACAAATTTATGAATACTTTTATGGTACAATAATTACTGCATGCTGATCAGTTATACTTGGTTTTATTTTCATTTATTGTTTAACCCTAAGGTTGGTCTTGCAGTTTTCTATAGTTTTCACTCATCTCTACCACCAGCTAACTTCTCTCTAATTTCTTGTAATTTGTTAGATAGGATATTATCTTTTTGATGTAAAATTTTCTTGGTTGTCCTATATTTCTTTTGCCATTTATCTTGCCTTTTATTATAATATACAGAAGCTATTCTTCTCGTCTCAGGACATTACCAATCATAGTCCATCTTCTTTCTTTAATGGTGTTAAGTAACTTCTTGGTTTCATCTATTTCGTGTAGTACACTTTTGTTTGGTCTTTTTTTGACCTCCTCAATCGCAACATTCTTCTCCAGCACCACATCTCGAAACTTTCGAGGAACTTTTGTTCCGCTTTGTTCAGTACCCAGGATTCACATCCGTATATTTCGACACTCTACAGAGAACACATATATATTTATTAGCCGTCTTTTCAAACTTATGCACATGTTTTTAGATCGCAGTAGGTTTTTTATTCGCGAATGCTGTTTGAGCTATTCTAGATTTTACTTCTATGGTACATTTTCTTTCTTGACAAATTACACTGCCTATAGATACCTATCTGAAACTTTCCACTTGGTCAAGTGTGTGGTTGTCAATTATAATTATATATTCTTAATCTATAAATATGATAACTTTTTGACACATCATTACTTTGGTTTGGTTCCAGCTAATTTTTAAGTAATAATTTTGGAAACATCTTGCCATTTTTGTTTGTGCTCTAACTTTTATCTATATTTAATTTAAGTCAAAGTATTCATTGTATTTCATCATTTTATGTGTTAAATTTTAACATATAAATTATGATGTATAGTAATTTAAGTAATGATTTTAGACTTAAATACCGAATACCTAATATAAAATATAAATTTAATATCTTCATTTCACACAAATAAAGAAAACATTTTCTTTATTGTTATTATTGTTATTAATAACAATACTTAATGTTATCTATAAGTTATCGACGTCGTTTTTATTTCTTGTATGAAAGAATAGTAGAAAGGCATAATAAATTTGGTTTCGAAATGCGGTGAGCGAATGCCAAATAATTTAAGACTTAAGTTAGTAAATGTTATTGTTCTCTGTTAATTTTGATTAAATAAGGTTTTATTCAAAAAAGTAAATGGAAATTTATCGACCGTTTGTATATAGCCGAGTTTTCTATAATGGAATTATTTATTGATATATTGAGTTGGACGATTCCTGTTCATCCTATTGTATTATTATATTATTGTAATTAATTACTTGGGCATTTTTTTTTTTAATTTAACAAACTTACACAGTTAATGTAATAAAAAAAAAAAATAAATAAATAAATAATTATATACCAACTCAATATTTAATTTAGATCAATTTAATAGAAGTAATAGAAGACCTATTATTATATAAGTGTATAATTATCAACGTATTAGTATTAATTGTTAACAATATTTTATAGATATTTAAATATTATTTTAATTAATAAAAATAGAAACTAATTACTTTTTGGGGTTTTTTTTTTTTGGTATAATATAAAGTTTTATAAATAAATATAGAATAATTAAAAAAAGGAAAATTTATTCTCAATATTATATTTTGTTAACGAACTAACTATAATTAAATACAAGTAAATAACAATGATAATAAAACAAAATAAACAAAAGGGTCAAAACCATGTTTTTGTTATAAGATATAATGTCTGTTAACGTGTTTGTTTGTATAGAAAATAATAATATTGTAAGATACAATAATGCACTGAAAAAAAAAAATAGCACAGTGGTGTAGTGGTAATAATTGCGATTAATTTTATATAATAAAAATATTATTTAAAATAAAAGAAAGGTAGTATTTAATAAGAAGAAATAAATAACGCGAACCGTAATAATATGTTACAATTTGAAATAGAAAATTAATAACAATTTTCTTGTAACGTTCACTCAAAATTACGCAGTAATACAGTATACAGTCGTATTATAAATGTATATGTCTACATTTACTCAAACTACGGGTATTAGCGCACACGTGTAAACTTCAAACATCATCTTTGCGCCTACATCAAAATAGCACGTATTATAAACACTCGTCTAATGCCGAAATCGTGTCTAACACTGTCTTGGCCACAAGACGAATGAAAAATCGAACGCGTATAATATTTTCTACGATACACACACACGCGCACACACACACACAACAATATCGTGCTATAGATACAGTACACGGAACAAACGTAAAATATTTGTAAGTCTTATACACACGCATGATGCACACATTGCATACAAACTTTTCTAAGGTTGAGTTACCGAAACCCATACAAAAAATATAGCCCTAACGGGTTGAAAATCCAAAAAAAAAAAACACATTAATTTGAAAATGCGTGTACACTCACACACACACACACACACACCATAAAAAGTCGTAACATAACGAGCCACTAGTTGGGTGTCACTTTGTCGTATACCTATACGCTGATCACTTTGACGCACACGAATAAAAACGGAACACACGTAATTATTAAAATATAACACTTTATTAAAGCGTAGTGTTCTATACAGCGAGTCTATTTTCGTCTTCTTTTTTTCGTGTGTCATACATCCATGCCTGTTTCCATAACTTAATCTACTTTACTACGTCGATATACTCAATAATTGTTATTGACCAATTTATATTTACCGACTAAATTTGGTTACTTATTACATTAACGGTTTTTGAATTGAAATTTATACGTATCTAATAGAAAAAATACAAAAACTAGTAACTTTAAGTTTGAGAATTTTAGAAGTTAATTAATTTATCGACAATTAATCATGATTGAGTTTGGTTATAACAGATTATGCCTACACAAAGTACGTTCGGTGTTCATTAATTTTTTTTTTTTTTAGATTCTGAACGGAGTGATGAATGTATTGATTTTATAAAGATGTGTGTTTTTTTTTTATTTATTTATTTTTTTTTTGTGTCTGTCATCACGTTTTGGAGTAGTAATAATGATTCGATTTTTGACTTCAGCCCCTCTTTGAAAAGGAAAATTCTTCTAGTTGGTACTTTGGGTGGTTAAAAGTAAAAAAATTCTAGTAGTTTTTAAAAGCGACGGGAAAAACCTTGAAAAAATAACGGAAAAAACGGGAATTTTTACGCATAACCACTTTTCGACAAAATCGATTTTTTGATTTTGCTGTAACTCATAAACGAATCATTGTAAATACTTGAAATTTTCACCAAATGTTTATATTAGCGTTATCTATTAACGATTAAATTTTCAAAGTATTTCAACCTTTTTTAAGCTACTTATAGACAATCGATATTTTCTACTTTTCTAAGTTTTTTTTTTGAAATGCCGCTAAAAAAGATTTTGCTGTCCAAAAAATCTTTAAAATTTAATACAAAGCTTATTATAAATTGTACTTATCGTAATAAAAAAATAAAATAAAAAATGATTAGTCACAATTTTTGTTTATAAGTTTTTGAAGTTCATAAATTTACGAAATATATCAAAATCGCGAAAATTTGCAAGGAATTTTAAAGTTGAAAACTCATAAAATTTTTTTGATTTAAGGTTAAAAAATCCAATACAAAATTATCCATAAATTTTTCCCTTCAAGTAACTGTAAAAAAAAATTACAGCGTCAATATAGAAAAAATGTTATGAGCGTATGAAATGCAAATTTTTTTCGAAATCATGTAAAATAATGATATATTACAATTTAAATTTAGGTAATAATATAATATATCTTACTAATTATCACTGATTGACAAATCATCACCGTTCAGAATCGTTTTTCGTATACAATGATACATGTCATTGCATTCAAGTTTAACACATCCATTATAGAGACCAGTGACCTACTCTTCATCTCTACTATACAGCAGAGCGATACCCACTTTCCCACTTTTTTAACATTAATACTTATTTTAATTATTGTTTATGTCGTATTCGACACTTTTATTATTGATAATGTATAGAGTTAAAAATAATTAAAAATAAAAGAAAACAAGTAATGACTCCCGACCAGAAGTCCTCCGTTATCGATGTTTCCAATAATATGGCAATATATTATTCCTGTCTTATACAATTAGTTAATGAAGATCAAATCAAATATATATTCATTTATAACATGATTATGCACCATAATAATTGTAGTTACGTTATTGAATATCTGCAGTAATTATTATTTATTATTATAATTAATAGTATGCTGTCTGTTGTGTAAATACCAAATATTGATCAATATAATAGTTAATAACTAATAATAAAAAACAATATATATAGTATAGGTTCAATCTGATAGTCAGAAATATTTACCACCGACTACCACCTCTCTTGACGATTTTTATAGTTTTGGTTAAGAATAACTTGATTTATTTTGCTATGAAAATAATATTTAACATCTATTTAAATTAAATTAATTATTAGTTTAAAATTATATAATAAAATAAAATAAACCGTCTACTAAAATCTCTCAATATTTGTATAGTTTATGTATAACAGCTAATAATATAATTACGTTTCGGAAATAAGAAAATAAAACATTTAATTTAATTTAAGACCTATGCAATAAAGTACAAATAAAAATCAGGATCGTAGAATGCACTTGTTCCGTACTTGTGGCACCATTTCATAATTTATAATACTACCGAGAAATAAAGTTTTCATTTTTAAGCCTTTCTTATTTGATAGTTGGTACTGGAAAAAATAAATTATATCATTAGGACGTTCTACTGTTATATATATCTAGTTGTATAATAATAATAATATAAATATGTAGATGAAAGGTATAATTCAATATTACATTGTATGAAATAACTACAGAATTTATATAATACATAATATTTTTTAGAGATAAAAGCTGTTCAGACTTAAAATAAATACCAGAATCAAAATTTAAATCTAATTCATTAAATTTGACTTATTACTTAAATAATATATATTGTAAGGATTAAGAAATACATTTCATTATTATCATTTTTTTTGTTTTACAAATATAAAATAATATTTACATATTAAGTAATTTAAGAGTATGGGAAAATAGAAAAAAAAATTATGATAAGCATGACGGAAAACAACATTAATTATAGTGATACATTCTAAATCAAGCACTTTAATATAAAATAAATGTGTAACAAAATTAAAACAATAACAAAACATTTTTAACGAAACAATGATTTTGATCATATGACTAGTTTTTGCACGGTTATTGATGTTGTTAAATATAACAATCGCCGTATAAAACACGTTTACATAAAAACATAATTGTTTACTTTTTGATTTCACCTGAGGTTTTAAATGTTTTGGTTTTGCAATAAATAACAATGTTCTACTTATTCTTAAAAAAAAACACACCATTAGGTAATGAATTAACCAAACATTTCTATAACACTTTTAAAAATTGAAAACGATGCACGGAAAATATTAATTTTTTAGTTTTTCAATAGTTTTCTAGAAATTTGTTATAAACCGCAAAATAAAAAATAGCAATAAAGTTGAGTAAAACGTAATTTATCTAATTGTCAACTAGTTTTCAGTTGCTTAAGTTCTGCACATATTATTTTAGATTCTGAGTGGGGTTATTGTATTGGTTTTATAATGATGTGTGTATTTATTATTATTATTATTATTATTATTATTTTGAGTGTCTGCATGAAGACGCTTTTTGTAGTAGAAAAAATTCTTTTATTTTAAACTTTAAGGGGGTTTACTGGTAGAGAACTGAATAATATAATTAGTATGCTTTGAGTCAAAAGTGAAAAGATAATCGAGAATTTCAAAAATATGTATTATATCATAGGGATAAACAGGAGTTTTTGCATTATTCAGTTTCTGATAAAATTTATTTTTCCAATAATAATTCCACAGTAAATTACTGCGAAGATCTGCATTTGTCTACGCGACTGTTAAAATAAAAACAAATCATTTCAACACGGAATTTGAAAATATATACTGAAAAGTTTTGTCTTCAATACGTATACAATATTTGTAGTCGATCGAAACGAAGAATAGTCAAGTTGGATTTAAATAGCAAACGAAACCACACCGGAACAATAATAATAATATACTGTTTGTTTAATCGACGAAGAGGGTTCGAAGTTGACACGCCTGCCGAGCGATCTGACTACGAACAAGCCAAATGCGATGACGGATTTCAAATGGTAAATGGCACTAATGCCGAGTCTACGGCACGCGGCAGTGTGTGCGGTTAGACCGAATTCGAGCGATTGTGGATTTAAATATCGTGTGAGTAAACGTTTCCGTAACTCGATTGGACAAAAACATAATCGAGTGTCGGGGCGCGGACTCGTTCCCGCGATTCCCGGAGGTTCAGACTTCAGATCACTGACACGCTAAATACTACGATTTTATGTTAACAAGTCGGAAAGCGGGCACGCGGGTCCAGCAATTTATGTATGGCTACGAAAAATCATCGAAAAGTCATCCTGTCCTAGACACGACGGAACCGCGCCGACTGTTGAAGTGTAGCCGGTGTATAATATATATTATAGCTGTTCAAATCGACCGATACAATAACCGAATGCAGTGTAAATCGGACGAACCCGTAGAACCGAATAGTCTGAGAAATCAGAAAATATGTGCGCGAAGTCGGTGCACATGCGGATTAGCTGACGGATGGCTGCAATTTATTGTCGTTTGGTCGTGCTGCGCAGCGTCAAAATACAAATTGATTCCTTTGATCTTCTACATCGTATTATATATTATATGCTATCATATCATGTGATATGTCAAATAATAGATGGTCAAATAACTTGTTGCGATAGCATTAGAATCGGGCGATGGCCATCGGCAGACGATATAATAATTAAATTCATAGCTCATCTTTATACCATGTACAGAGCTAGAAAAATAATGACATGCAAAAATTAGATTTTCTAAATTTGTAAACTATATGATTTAAAGTATAAGTAATAAGTTAGTATTATGCACAGTCGTCAGAACACCAAACTTACGGAAAAATAATGCAACATTATATTATTATAATTTCTATATTAAACTATAAAACAATGCTGGAAACTTTATAGTATTTTAATTCGGTCAAAATTATTATTGATACTTGAATTTTCATCAATCTTAATCATAATTAATATATATAAAATATATAAAATTTAATTTTTAACAATCAACAAGAATTATACCAAATTAATTACCCTGATAAGTGTGAATATAATATTGTTTCTTAAAATATAACGGGACATACATTTACTCACGTCTAAAATTAATTTATAGACATGCGGTGGTATGGAATAACGTATTTTCGCTTGAATTAAATTAATAATGAATAAATGTTTGTAATATTCCGTTCCTAGACGTTCACATACAAATTTGAAGCATTCAAATTAATCATACTTTACGATTTCATGATTTATAAAATATGTCAAGTGTGCAAGAGCCGAATGATGAAGGATGTAGGGAAATGTTTGGGTATTATATGTGTAGTATACGACTGAAATGTTTAAAGATGAGTACTCGTGGGACAAATATTAATTAAGTAGTAATAATGTTTCATTTTTTTTTTCACAAATTATAAAGTGTAGGTATGTACACAATCGTGTGTTTTAAATTTAAAACTTAAAGTCTTAGACTAGTTAGTAGTGGTCAGTCTGCGGCATATTTGATATTATTGAATAGTACATTTATTTTTTGATGAATAATTTATGATTTGTAACGTAATACTTAGGTATTTAAATTTATTTCAACCAAATATATTAATATTAATCAATTCTTAAATCCCTTTATTAATATAGAAATCATTATAAGCTTTTATTATTTATTAAATAATGTTTAAATTAAAATTAAAAACAAGAAGAAATCATCAGTTAATGAAATTTATGTAAAAAAATAGAGTATATTTCGATTAGACATTGAATAATTTTAAATATTATAAAAAAAGATGACTATTTATAAGGCCTCTCAGCTTTTATTTTATTTATTTGGAATAATATAGAAAGATATAAGAACCAATTATTACAGACGTTAAAAATGAACTCATGTATACCATAAAAGTATTGTAGTTAGTTAACATTTATAAAACTCAAAAAAATTATAACCTATTACTTTATATTCTATTGTGCAATTAAAAGAGTAGTGAAACTTGTTATACTCGACTTTTACGTTCTATTTTTACAAAAAGTGTACCTTATTTTTAATTAATATATCTAGATCATACAGTTAAGATAATATACATAATATTTATGCACTTAAAATAATATTTATCAGGTAACTATTTTTTTAATTTTTTTAAATAAGATAAAACTATTTACTGCGACAATTCTTAATGTTGATCTATGCTTATATAATTATAATGCTTTTTACTTAAAAATGGTGATAAAAAGCTCATAGTATTTTTTCTATTTTAAATTATAAGAAATAGAATAGTTTAATTATTGATGGTATACTATTTTATATGTACTTACCTACAAATCATAATAAGCTGAAATTAAGATTTACAATTTTATTAAATAACGCAATATTTCTTCCAAGTTTACCTGAGCTAAACATGTGGAAAAATCAAAATATATTCTGTTAAAACATAAAAATAGTGTAAAGTACAAAAGACACGCAAATGTTTTTGTAGCTTTAAATGGTAAAAAAGGAACGGCAATTTACATTAATGCAGAAGTACCTAGGCTTAAGTTAATTATCTTTTGTAATATTTTAAAGAAAAGAGTATATATTTAAAGTTGTTATAATTAAAAAATATGTTAAAAATATGTGATATTATGTTTCTACCCTATTAAACTGTAGTATCTATACATATAAATCAGGTTATTAGTGTAAAGTATATGAAAGTAAATAATAATAAAAAAATAAATATAAATACCATTCAATAACATAAATATTTTTTTTATGGAGTGTTTTAATTTTTTTTTTTTTTTGTTATGTATCTCATACTAAATAGAAAATTCCTGGTGATTCATTTTATTTTCAGAAGTTTATTTGTAAAATTAATTATTTAAATTAGTTAAAATATATACAAAATTGCTGTAATTCAATAAAAAAAGGTAAATTTGTAATATTAAAATTTGAATAATATGATAAATTGATATACGTACATGTATTAATATATGAGTCTAAAAAGTATGTGCTATTTTCAAGCATTCAAAACTTTAAGCGTATCGTCATATAACAGATTAATTGAGAAAATTTAAAATTTTACATACATTTCTCAAATTTTATTAAAATATACTCATTTGAAATTAGTGGCATTAATCCATTGATGAGCTTAATTTAAATTAATAAAAAACAACTAATAATAATATTTTAATTAAGTTTTTACTTTATAATGCATTTAGTGTTGTGCAATAAATCAAGAAACATTTTACATCCAGGCCTAAACTTTATATATTTCCGAGTGGTGTGAGGAATACATTTTAATTTTAGTACATATTTTATTATACATTTTTTTTTGTAGTAAAGTCTTTTCTTTTTTTTTATATAATTTATTGTGTATAAAAGAGGTAATATTATTACGTTAAAGAACGACATTTCCAACATGTTTATTATTAATATTATATTTAACTTATGAAATTGTTCGTTTAATATCTTTTATTTTTATCATTAAAATCTTGGTTTAGAGTTAAAAAACGAGATTTTTAACTACCGTCAGTAAATAAGTGAGTTGTATAAATATAGTATCCGATTTAAAAGCACTTCATTATACCCAATCCACTTGCCTCGATATTTTGATAAATGTAATAATTAACTGGCTAACTTGTTGTACTTATTCATTGTCCAACTGCGATTAATTATTAGTGTTTTTGATAGCTGTCACTATTAATAGCAGAATGACGTATGTTTTTTTTTTTAAATGTATTGCAAAGTACATTTTATCGTTTAATAAAAAGAATATCATCTAAAAATGTCAACACATATAATGTTAGTGATATTGACTAGTATTTTACATGAAAAATGATTTTACTAGAATTTTACATGCTTTTGACAAACCCTGGTTAATCCCGATGAATCTATAATAATTCTACTCAACGTTTATGTTCAGCTTGTCCTAGGAAACGCCTACACGTACGTCCTTAGAAACGACATTGTTTTTATAAGAAGGTATTGGATATTTAAGTGAAGAACAATATTTCAATTTGTGATTAATATTTAATCTATCAATTTTAGTTTCTTATCACGGAAGCTCATTTGATTATTAACAATGAATACATCTACTACTGCGCTATCTCTGAAAAAGTAAATGTTTATTCTATTATTTAAATATTTCATATTAATTTAATTTATCATCGTCTTTAATTGCATTTCTGAATACACGTGCTTTGTATTTTTGTAAAATATTCAGTGAAGTAATAAATATTATACTGAATAGGTACAAAAAAAATTAAAAAAAAAAACACAGATAACGTAAAATGAAACATTCAAATTTTTAATTTATTGTTGAAATTTTTTAAAGTATTCATAACAGGTACTTTTATCGTGTTTATAGTCATACTGCCAAGCTTACTTAAAATGCATACACCTACGTGTATTTATGTATATATGTATAGTTATTTTTCTTTATTCATTATAAATGAAAGAGTATTATATAAATAATTTCAGAATCACTTGTGGACTATTAGTTTTATAAAAAAATGTGGGTGCGTTAACTTTTTGAAAACCATTTGTGTTTGAAAAACATCTTTTTGAAAAAACGCTCAACTCAAAAATATAAATTATAAACTCACTAGTATTTCACAAAACCGTGCAATTTAAACATATCTATTATTATTAAAAATATTTAAATTATATTAAAATTGATAACTATTGTTCATTAGGTTACTTAAAAAAAATAATAAAGTATTTTATTTTAATTTATAAGATCTTGTTCTAGATATTTTGACATGGTGTTTCTTATAGAATATGTCTTTAACGTCACACAAGTTAATATCGTCTTAATATTTATAGGTATCAATATTGCACCTGTGCAGTGGTTGGAAGTTCACATTACATTATGGACTTGGTTTGATTTTTATTTTATCTTTACTATCATAGAAAGGTGTTTCAAATAGCTATAATATAAAAGACATTTTATTTCATCTACAAAAGAATATCTTGAATTCTTGTTGTTATCCATAAAATTATTCCTCGTTCATCAAAGCGGTGTACCCAACAATTAGTAAATACATTGTATTCGTCGTAAATTCATCTTTAAAAATATAATTGAATATAATTTGTTTATACAATGAAAACCATTAGCAGTGGTTTTCCGGCTCACAGTATTATATGGCTAGGTAGTATGATAATTTTAATTGGTTTTCAATTGAAAACGAGAATTTAATTAATATAGAACTCGTAATACGTATTACGTACCATATATCTTGATAGAAATTTCCATATTTTATGCACAGTTTAATATAAGAATGAGTTGAAAAGTTCGCACGTCAAACACCACGATTATAAGAAAACAATGCGCTGCTGGAAAAGTTGAGGCAGATAAAAAAAAAAAAAAAACTATTCATTAATATCTTCGCGGAGGTATATTCATTTTGTAAAAGCTATATGTACTAAATCAAATTTGTGTACCAAAACACTATATATATATATATATATATATAAAATGTACATTTTACACGACTTTCATAATATTTCGTTTCAATAAATATTACTGTACAATTTATTGGTATCGATAACGATATGTACGTGACTAGTTCTCGACTTTCGTTACAAACGTTTTCCGATGTTTATTGTGATTACAATATAAACTCGACCGTATAACTCGCAGCCAATAATGATTGTATGGCAAGCCGACTCCACGTAATGCACTAATGTATCGTTTGGCGACAGTTAGCTCAATTCCACATCGGTTAAAATTCGTTCTAATATGGTCCGTAGCGGGGTAAATCCTTGGACGAGATTTTGTTAAACACAAAGATTTAATCCTTTTTCTTTTTAAGTATACCAAATCCAAATCCGACCTCGAAGAATTCGTTTTAGTTCAACGGCGGGGGATCTTAACGTCTATTAAGCTCACGTACCGATTTGGAGATGTGATAAGTGTCGCGAAGGACGTTTTTGAATCCTCGGCGATTAAAATAAATCCTTATTCGACGTGACGTCCAAAAGCTATTCACGTGGGTCGATCATCGGAGTATGCCTGCGAACGTCAGAAATCCCGCGTGACCGTTTACCATTCGGCTGCCGTTCGATTTGATTCCCGTCGATTTTATTTTTTTCCATCACATTGGCTATCCGCGTAATACCGTCATGCCTATCATTATTATTATTGCGTACAAATAAGCGCGGTTGTACAAACACGCGAGTACCTGCATCTTGTTAACGGGCGCGACTAGGTCGACGGCCTGCGTTGTTTTTCTTTGGGATTAAGTCGAAAAATTGTGCCAAAAATACAAGTTTTTCTTTTCCATACCGACGTCAGCGAATAGCATCGGCTCGCTGCACCCTTTACAATCCATGGCAATATAATAACTCAGTCGGCAATCGAGAATCTGGATCTTGGCCCAGATCCCAACACACCCTAGCTATGGTGCATTGTATTATTACCTTTCTCCTGGGTCTCTTTCAAACTGAATTTGCGTGACATTTATCCCGTGGAGATTATACGACTTAACACGACTTTGGCCACTACACAAGTGTATAGAATTGAGTTTGAGGTGCGCCGAATGGGGGAATTGTAATAATTATTGTCTTTGTCGTACTATCTGTAAAAAAGTAATGCGGTCTGTGCGTCATAACAATGTCATGTTTGAAGTTACTTACTGTCTGCTGTAAATGCAAATTGTACTTGTATTTTATCGTATTCCAAAAATGTACTTACTTAAAAAATGTAGCCATATGCGATCGTAGACGTCTTAATAGTTTTTTTACTGTGCAATTAATTACAAATAGGTACATATATTTTCCTGAAAGTCAGTTATGGTTTATTTCATTCACTTTTTGTCCGCCAAGAGAGTTAAAATTTAGTTTTCTTATTTGGATTTAGTGACAATATAAATTATAATTATATAGTTGAAATAATTATAGTAGGTGCTATTGTTTAAGTTCAATCAATGGAAGCTGCTATATATTGCTACTTGCCACTACTGTTTCGTAAGATTCATTTATTTTAATATTTGTTTTAAAAAAAATATGTCTCATTGGGATAAATCTCATAAAAGGTGATATAAGTTTAATATCATAATGATTTTGATTTATGATGCGACCGTAAATTATACCATGGTAAAAATATATTTTTTCAAGTATAACAAAAATAACAAAATATCATGATATGTAGTATACAAAGGAGTGACTTTAGTTTTGTGTACAATTATTCACTTTTATGTTGGTATTTCAGATACACATTATTATACCATTAAATAGGACAACAACAAAAACCAATTTTTTTGGCTAACTTCTTTCTACCGTATTCATACTTTAATGGTAGAAATAAAATAAAATTGTTTTATTTTTGTGTGTTATAAATATGTATTTTTAAACTGGGGAAAACTTACGTAATATTCTTAATTAATTAGGCACTATACATTAACTATATATATAAGAATATAGTAATCATAGTAGTCATTTTAAAGATATTAATATTATATTATATTAGGTATGATTTGATGATCTTACAGTATTCAATGTTTGAAGTTGATTCGTATTATTTTTGAAATTTTATGAAAATTATTATTCATACATAATGTTGTGAAATATTTACACAAAATGTATTTTAATTTTTTTTTTTTTTTTTTTTTTGTTACCAATTATAGAATAATCGGGTAACTTCATAATGAATTTGTTTTTCCAGCGAATATATTTTATTATTATGATAAAACGTTTAATGAATTTCCCACTTCAAGTGTATATATGCAATGTGCATACATAATGTATGATTGTCGTCCAAAACTTTCTTAAAAAAACAATTATATTTAAATATTTTGTGTAACTATTATTAAACACGTAAAAACTAAGAATAGTCAAATTTATAAGTGTTTTATCTCCGATAAGATATTCAGTGTTTAAGATTTTAATTGCATGTGAAAAGGAAGTGGAAAATTCAATTTAATTAAAAACGAACGTTGGAGTATTGCCAAAATAGTTTGCTAATCGACAAGGCGTTTCTTGTTTGCATAATGTTTGTTTTATTTGTAGGCATTTCAAATCATCTGATAAATAATACTTAATTGTTATAAATTGAAACTATCCTAAAGTTTCAATTAATTTTTACATAGATTAAACATATTATAATTTTATATTTCTATTATAAGATTATATCTAATTTATAGTGTGCAATTTATTTTATTTACATACAATTAAAGAAACGAAATCCCTAGAAATCTGAGTTATGAAATAAATAAAATGACGTACATGTGACTTCTAAATGTGTAAAAGTCTACATTTCAAAACTAAAAATAACCTTAGCTACTTAAATGTTAACTTTTTAAACTTTAACTTATGAAAAAATATTTCATTTAAGATTTGAATACTAGTAACAGAACATTTTGATGTATGCACTTAGTATATTAAGCGTTGCATATAAAGATGTTAAGAATAAATAACCGAGTAATAAAATACATTTCTTTATTCTGTAGTATAATGTTAAAATAATACATTCATAGTAAATTATCATTATAAATTATTCCATGAGTAAATTATGATATAATTATTAATTAATAAATAAACAAAATTACTAAATTGTTTACACCATACTTATTTAAATTATTTTAATACTACTTGAAAAATGATGGTGCATATATGATACAGTATAAGTGTTCGGATTTATGTCTTTTTTTCATATTCTATAATTATATTATATTATTTTTACATGCATACGTATGTGTAAAAAAAAGAATTTGAGATATCGAGAGAGATTTTTTTACATACATAACACAACATTTTATTGGGGAATTAATCAATGTAAAACGAATACAACATTAATGATTATTTAAACCAAAAATATTACAATCCTTATTTAAACATTAACAGATAGTGTGCAATTATTCTAGTAAATTGTTATTGACAAGAAAATCTTTTTTTTTAAAAATCCAAGACAAATCAAGTTGAATAAACGTTGATAAAGGTAAAGGAACTGCCCGATTCAAAAAAAAAAAAAAATAAAATAAGCACCATTTTGAAAAACCAATATATCTGTTTAATATTATTATTTAAATTCAATCACACCGTATTACATTTGAAGTAATACATAATAATATTCTACACTCTATTTATAGACGTGATAGAGACCCGATATTTAAATTGTTGTACAATTTTAATTTGAGTTTTGAAAGAACATTATTTCTCATTAGATTAAATTTTGATATTCAGAATAAGCGTAGTCGAATGAGATAAATTATTTCTCAGCTGAAATTCCATTAAAATAACAATTGTTTTTTTTTGTTTAAATCCAATATGATATTACCAATAGTACAGATTATATAAAAATAAAAAAATAATTGCTTGTATCATCATTTTTGAATTTATAATAATATATAATACAAAATTGATTATAACCCGATTCATAATTGAATATTATTATTATTTTAACTTCCTAAAATAAATTTAATTATATAACTTGATTTAAGTCAAACTTATATTGTAAACAAATATAGTCTGAACTAATGGCTTAGATTTTAATGTTATTAAGATCGATACAATGAAAACGACAATACCACCATAATCACTAATTATTATTATTGTACTAGGTAAGCAAACATGAGTTGAGTACCAATAAAAATCAATTATTGTCTTTTTTTCTTATTTTTATTTCAGTTTCATATTTTAACAGTTTACCATTTTCTAACTATTTTTTTTTGTATGTTTTAAGTTAATTTGTTCAAAGAATTTCAAACTGTATAATATAAATATACTTATAATATCTTATTTTTTTCTTGTATCTTAATTAATATTAATTTAATGATAAAAATATCGTTTTAATATTATTTTAGTGATTAAACTTAAATATTTACTATATTTTTTTTATATTACATATAATAAATTAATTTAAAATCTATTTTACATATCTTAAATACAATTCAAGTTAATAATATCTAAAGACAAATTATACAAATAATAACTAATTTATATGTATTCTAAAATTTTGAATTTAATCGTCAATTTAGATTAAATTAAACAAAATTGATTAAGTATTAAATGCATTTTTAAACTAACTTGTGACTAAATTATAAATATAAAACGGCTTAAATTATTAACCAAATAAAATCAAATACGAGTGATAATAAAAATTAGTAATTGAAAGTCACTTAATGTTTTCAATTAGCCTTACAAAGATATGCAATTTTAGAATATAAAAACGGAAAAGAATTGTAGTATAAAAATAATTTTTGGGTAGATATGGTATCTTTTGTATTTAATATAGTATTATAGTTTGTTTAAATTATTTAAGTTCTGTACTAACAAAAGAAAATGCCTACAAAAAGCGTCGAAACATTTACAATTATGATTATAACAACACAGCAATAACCTATATTAACCGGAATTATTCGATTTCAAAAACAATGAAATAAAATTTAACATTTTTATTGCACCCGTTACAAAAAGACTGGGACATAATACTGTAGCAATTGTTACAACCCTTTATAAAATGATTCAAAGGTCTATCCCTTCGTAATGGTGTTGTTTATTGGACTTATCGTTCATCTAAAGATCCCGTAGCCGGTGGCGCTAGTGATAAGGCATGGTTGATTTAGCGTTTCAGTCCTTTTTCCTCTGCACTCATTTCCTTTCGTTTTTCTGAAAAGGGGTTGGTTCGAAATAAACAAAGTTTGAGTAAAGGGTAAAATGCCAAGTTGTATTATATATGTATATTGTAAACATATATATATATAAAGAGAGGGAGAGAGAGAGAGAGAGAGAGAGAGAGAGATGACGCTTCTCCTTTCTCGCACTTTGGCAAGTTTTGTTTGCCGTGGACGACGGAATGAACTGGGTTTTTGTTTAAGGACCGAAATTCGATTATTGATAGTAAGTTGAAAACGGCATCTGACTTCTGCATTCACCAATGGTTTTCAAATAGAAAATGGCAACAACGGGTGCGTATGCATAAATACATATATAGTTGTAAGTATATAACGTTGTGGTTATTATTTAATGAGTTCTTGGACCGGTATTAAGGACATATAGTATTATGAAAGGTACAAGAATTAGATAAAAGGAAAAAAACACCACTTTTTAGTTAATAAAAAAATGAACCTACGTGTCTATTTATTATACCACTATCACAGTACCTACCACATATAGGTTAAAAGAGTCACATGTGCTATTATGTTTTTTTTTTTTTTTTTACTAAGGTCGCAGTACTACCAGTTCACATTCAAAACATTATTATCCTTTCACAGCCGCTCGAGAGTAGAGTATTTGTTTGGCAAACGCTTCAAGTGGAAAATATATTATGAATGTCTGTATTACATACTTTTTTAAAGTGTTTATTTCCATTGTGTTCGTACTGTTTTATTATTGTGATCGTTAGTATTATTATTATTATTGTTGTAATATATAAGTGAATACGTAAGGATGTATGTGCTTGATGAATGTAACTGAGTTATAATTTTAATTATTTTCTCTACGTGTGTTAATTAAATACCAAAATAAGATTTGTTTGGCTTACAAGTACATACTCACCTCATTTTGTAGTTTCACGTGAGACATAATAATGTATTCCTTTAAAACATGTACGTAACATCAAAATTGAAATAAATAAAGTTATAACATTTTAGTAGGTATATTGAAATTAATCACATTTTTTATAAATGTTATACTTTTACATTTATAAAGTACAAAGTCTAAATTATGTCACGTATTAAAAGTTTGATTTTAGAAAAGCGTATATTAGGTAAAATAATTATAAAATATACGAATAAATGCATAAAATAAGGTACACTGTCGACTGTCGTTAGCTTGTACTACACATTTACACCTAAACGTTCTTCAGAAAATCTGTCTCGTTTTTCACAATAAATTTATTCGTACAATACTTTTTTGAAAATTATAATATAGTTTGTAAAATGTCATGTGCTTACAGACATATTGAGTGCATTCTGTGCATTTCCATATAAATGTATAAACAAAATTGTGTGTATTACTTATAGTCCAATGGCACATCATACATTTTTTTTCTGAAAAATCATAACAATAAAATACCAAAACTAATTGAGTTTTCTATTGCAGTTGAGTTATATAATTTGTCTCGTTTATTCCAGATCAGTGTACAGGTAGTAATACAATATTGAAAATTTATTTTATTTTTATTATTTTATTAATTCTGAACAATATGATTGTATTTATTTTTTCTATTCTCAAAAGAATCAAGTCACCTATGAAATTACATTAATGTATCCCCGTTTATATACGTCGATCGAGCGTTAGCTAGTCATCTTGAAAAACGGTTAACTATGATAAATGAGAATGAGAATGAGAATAATATTTTTATATCATACATATTTTCCTGTCCTTTGAATAGCTGATAACAAACCATAACACATAAAAGGGGTCTATTTACCTTCATATAGTACATGAAATATTGATGATCTATATTATGTGCGTTAGCGCACGTGAAAGAAAAGCCAATCGGTGACCAAAGTCACTGGGTCATTTTTTTCCATCTCTCCATGTAAGACACCAGACCATATGTCAAAAATGCTTTCCAAATACTTAAGTCTGACATGATAAGAGTCGTATTTATATGTAGTACAACAGTTTCCGTATAAATTTTTTCTATTTAAATGTATCGATACGGAATATAGTGAAGAATTTATTTTTAAAATTTAATTTAATAGTTTTTTTTTTTTTTTTAATGAATAATATAATATCTAGAAGATTTAAGATAAGTAAGATGAGTTTAAATCTTCAAATAGTCTGTACCTACTGGCTGATGATAAATGTTTTGAATAATGTATTGTTAAGATTTATGCTGTTTTATTTTCGTACCATTAATAAAAGTTGTCAAATACCATGATTATTGTTAATTAGGTAAGACTTTCTGTTTTGAGCTGTTATAATCCTGTATAACCTTTTCTTACCATGACATCTTAGATTATACTGGTACGCTATGACGTGTATGCTTAGTTGACAGATGTCAACGAAAATTATAGAATACATTGAAGCTAATAATATGGGACACAATTAGAAACTGAGTATCACATGGTTAATAATTTTGTTTGGATAATAATATTAATATTAATTATTATATTATTTTAAATTGTTATATCAATAAATAATATAAAATACTTTTGGTTTTAGTTTTATGATTTATCGTCAACAATGTCAATATTTCTAGATTTTAAATTTTATATTTACATTCATTGAAAATATTACCCAAAACATATTTTAATTATTTGTGTTATTACAAGTGTGTATTGATTATAAATGAAATAAAATATATTAAAACTAAATATTTCTATTATACATATTTTATCAACAATATAATAGTATACTTATAGAAATTGATTCAATAAGTAGCTAAATAGTATTGTTATTTAAATATTATATTTTTCAAAATGGTAGTTAATAATCTAAAAATATTGTGTTTTATGTTATTTGAAGCTTAATAGATATTTTAAAAATGTTTTGCAAAACATTATTTTGTATTTTTTTTGAATAAATAGCAATCCAGAATAAAAAAAAAATTCTAGGAAGTATTCACATCATCACTGGAGTTTCTCTACTTTTTATTAATTAATTTAGAAAATATTGCCTTTAAAATATTTTTTTTTAGTACTCACCTATTTCAATAAATATAGTTATAAGGTCTGAATTTTAAACTTTCGAGAAATTCAGAAAATTTTATTTAATTAATTATATATTGGTAGTTAATTACATCTCTTTTTTTCTAAGCTATTCGTGATTACAAAGTTAAGCATAAAGCTAATTATTGAAGGTAATCCAATACTAGTATTATAAGATTGTATTAACAAGAAATTCAGTTAGTGGATAGTCTCTATATACAAGTAAGCTTCATATTTATTATTATTTTAACAAAATGTGTAAATATTATAGAAAAATATTTACAGCTTGGCTATTTTTGTATTTTATTTTGAATACATTTTTATTGTATTAAAGAAAAAAAAAATAAATGTCAATAAGTGAACTACATAAATTAATGTATAACCTATGTAATTTACCAAATCGCCTAATTGCCTTATAATTGATAAGGTCTTCTTTTTTTTAAATACATTTTTGTTTATATATTTTTAGTCAGTGTATAATGATTAATTTATTTAAAATTGATAAAAGTCAGTCATTGGTTTGAGCTATTTTTTTTTCAATACTTATTTTGATGTTTTTAAATTATATCTTTAACATTACAAATCAACATTTTAATTGGATTAAAGAAGAATGAAGAACAAAATAAATATTTTGCGTCACTCAGTATAAATTTCTAATTCTAAATTCTGGACAAGTCGGCAGGAATTGATTATAACTTATGGCACATATTTCATTCTTCATAGTTTCAATAAGTAAATTCCATTGGGTGCAATCAGAAATTCAGTTTCATTCCATCAAATATTCTGAGAGAATTTTTAAAGTTTTCACGTGACATTGTGTTAATGTTATTTGTCTCGTACTTGGGACAGTTCTGATGATTTTTCTGTCGTCGTCCGGGGATAGTATATTTTATGAGCGAATGGTCTCTTTACTCTTATTGCAAACACTACTTTACTTTGTTGTAAAAAAACACATAGTTCATAATCATATAATATGAAAAATGATGTTTTATTGATGAAAACCATAATTTAAACTAACAAATAACTCCTTGGTAAATAGTTTTAGTGACTTGAAAATTTAATGATAGTAAATAATTAGACTTTGTTAAATCAATTTAAATATTTAAATTTAATATTAATATTTGTTTAAAAACAAAATGATGTAAATATATTAAATAATTTACTATGTTAGTTGTATTTTGTGTACAAAACATTAGCGTAAAACAGAAATATAAAATACTTAATATATTATGATTTTAGATATTCAAGATAATGTATTTAACATTTATCCATCAATATTCTAAAGGATTCTAAATAATACTTTTATATAACTACAATTTGTTTTTTTATTTTTAATAATTTAGTGTTATTTATCAAACTTAGAATATTCCCTATGTTATGGATTGTTTAATTTCCTTTAAGAACATCACTTTAATAGGTATTTAAGTTAAATGTTTAAATATTTTAAATATTTTTAAGTTTTTATTTAATTTAGAATTACAATTAAGTAAGTAATTATATTTAAGTAATACGAAAACAAAACAATAATAACCTATAAAATAAATTACTGAAAATATAGTTTTACATTTAACACAATGATGAAGGTGAATTTCAATCTACTATGTGAAACTAACATACTTAAAATATTTATATAGTTATTATAAATTATATGCAATTTTCGAAAAATATATAGCATGCATAGTTGAGCGAGTTGTTTAATTTCAAAGTGGAATAACGAATAATTATTAATAAACTTCTCAATCAGTGATAATAATATACCATTATAATTAAAAAGGTCTTATATTAATACCATTAACTATTTCGTTTTTAAAACAATTTTATAATGTTTAATGTTCGTGACGCGTAAACTTTCCAGTCGCAAGGGAGAAGATATTAAATTTTGGTCTTTTTTTTTCCGTATAGTTACTGTGAAGGACATTACATTCATTAATTATAATATAGTTCAAACGAAAAAAGTATAGTTTTAATTAATTTGTATAAAATGTTGTGTTATTATAGACATGCATATATTTTTATAATTTATGTTTAAAATATAATAACAATTTATAATAATATTATTATATAATTTTAGGTAAAAATCGTTAATTGTATTACTTTTGTAGTGTTTTTTTTTTTTTAATTTTTGACTCGTTAGGTTACTCTGCCTTTTTTGGCTGCATCTACGAGTATATTCATAATAAAGACCTTTTTTTTTTTTAGTTTGGCGAATAATGCAATGTATTTTAACGGATGCTAAATTGTTATTTATATTTTCAATTAAATTAAATTAAATTAAATAAAAAACTTTTTTTTGTAAAATATCGGGGCTGAAAATGATGAAGTTATCGAGTAAAAAAAGGTTATGGTAAATTTTACCCCGAAAATTTGGGAACAAGACAAATTTCACCAGAAAAAAAAATTCAAGTAATAGTAGCATCGGCATTCGATAAAAATAAAATATTGTAGATTAACGATAATTGTATGGTTTTATCTAATGATCTGATTAAAAAATACATCGAACATTTACCACCTACCTCACATACATGAAACAGTTTATAGTATAATTCAAAATATATCTAGATATACAAAGTTTAAATTTTGGTACGCCTCAATATACTTATCGATATTAAATTTAATAAAAAATGTTAATACAATTTTATACGGGTTACTATTAAAACAGATTTAAATTGAATAACTCATGCATATTATAAACTACTAAACTAGTGTTACTAGTATTTCAACAAAAGTTTTGATTTTACTTATCCATATAGATATATATTTTCACAATCCTGGTTAAACCTTATTAAATTCAAACATAAAATTATACATACCAATTAATTATATTTAAGTGAAACATATAAAATGTATACATTTTACATTATCAAAAAAAAAAAAAATTAATTTACATCGACGATTATGTTTAAATGTATAACAGTAAATACAAACAAAATATTAAGTAATATTATTTTAGTATTATATTCTAGATATATTATTATTATTTTTATCGTTATCGATATTCATATTGTATTGTTAATAATTTTTATACTTTACTTTTTATTATCTTATTGATTTTAATAAAGTAATATTCTGCTTACTCGAGTGAAATATACGTGTACCCAAAATTGTTGAAAACACTAAGATTTCATTTGTTTACATACCTGTCGGTTTTTTTTGTTGTATAAATGGCTATAGTGGTTGTGTGCACACGTACTTTAGTAGATAATAGTTTTTGTTTTTCTTATTAATAAAAATAAATAATAATTATAACCTATGTATAGTACATAAATTAGCAAATTTGATTACATGCTCTAAGTGACGGGAATAACGAAGTTGGGAAGGCACTCACTAGTGCCACCCGACAGATTAAATTCAAATATATAGTATTTTTATAACTATAATACTCTGTTGACAATTATATTTTCGGAACTAAATTTTTGCGCGCTCTTATTTAAGTGAATTAGTAATTTACTTGATATAAGTACCACATCTGGATATCTGGTCATCTGGAGTATTTCAGACGATGAGATATTTTTAACAATTTCGACTCAATGCATTTTTCACATATTTTTAACACACTTATAGGCGTGTCACAATATATTCAATAAGGTTTAAAATCTTTCTACAGAAATAAGATGGTACTACACGGACAACCACTGAGGTAAATACCTTAAAAATAGTAATAGCTATGAATATTATAATGAACTTGTTTTCGTCAATGTCAACATTTTGAATTTTTTCGATGTCAACTATTTAAAATTTTAAAATCGAAATATCCTGTAAAATCGTTCATAATTTATTATATAATGTATATCAGTCTTATGTAAATTTCAATTGAAATATCATAAAGTTATTAAACATTTTATATTTTGTTTTAATTAAAATTTCTTTTGATTTGTAAGAGGCATTAAAATATTTTGAATTCTAGATAAACTACTTATTATCTCTTCATTTTTTTCTAAATATCCTCGCAGGAATAAGTGGTGTTTATGTTTTAAGTTTATGTATCAAAGTCTAAATTAAATTATTACTCTTCTATCATAAAACAATGTTTTTACTTTTAAATATCTATGAAAATATAAACTAGTAAAGAGTTATTTTCAATAAACAGTATCAAAGTGGGATTGCTGAGTGAAAAATTAAATGATATCCGAAAATTTGAATTTAAATTTAAATTTATAATTTTTTATCCTCCGTATTCATTATTATCTAATCATATTATAATTTATTTCCACGGCCTCCTCGTTTTACTTAAGATATTATTTACTTTATTTAGCCGGTATAACAATGACCACAAGTCTGTGCGATCATCATCTATAACATATTATATTAAACAATTTATATAATTAAAACAAATGTTTATTTGTATATCCAGATTATACCGCGGATCCGTGGACGTTTGTCACACGTTAAAAATAAAGCATTCCACAGTGACACTATAACGGACATCCGCAACGGAGTTGTGGTCTTCGTCCAACGACGGTTAATTAAATTTGCGATTTCGGCGTTATCACATTACTATCGTGCCCGACGTCGGACCATAATAATAGAATGTATAATATAATATTTTTATCTTATATTTTTTTTCCCGACATTCCTCGCACGTCCTTTCGACAAGTCAGCTCATCGGATTCACGATCGCTATTTGTTATTTATACACAGAGGTAATATATTATTATATCCATCTTGGTCGGCGAGTTTTCGGACGGGAGGCAGTGCGCGATCGGGTTGCCGCTGACTTGTCGGCGCGGCGGCAGGACCCGGGGCAGGATGCTAGGGCGCGAGTCGTAAGAGTGTGACAAATGGCGAGTGGGGGTCAGAGGAGGCAGCGAGCGATTGTTCTTTTGACGCCTCTAATGGACGTAATTTTTTCGTATAACCCGGCTCTCGCCCCCTAGAGATGAGCCATCTTCCGACCGCCCCCGTCTTCTCGTCAGCCAGAGAGATGCGAGTCGCGACGAGTCGACTGTTCAACCAGCCTGCTGCTGCTGCCGCCGCCGCCGCCGCCGCCACCTCTCAAAGGGACTCGGCGGCGGCGGCGGCGGTGGCGGCGTTGAACGTTTTGCGCACGGCAGTCGGACGACAATGTTTGGCCCCGTCGGTAGTGTCCTCCCGTCGATCGCCGCGATCGCGACCGAAGAGAATACGAATACGATTGCGACTACGGTGGCGGCGCAGCGGTTGCAGTCGATGTCAAGCGGTGTTGTTCGCGTCGTGTCGGCCGATACGGTTTTCGAATAGTGTGACATAACCGCCGTGCGTGGGGATCCCTCACCCATCAACCCAAAGACGATTTAAAAAAAAAAAAAAAATAATAATAACCTTCATTCCGGTGTTTTTGTTATTGTTATCGCCGTCATCATCGTCGGTTTTTTTTTGTTTCCTTTTGTCACGTACCGCATATTATATCGTCGTTATATAATAATAATAAAAAAAAAAAACTGTTGACACAACTGCCGCGTGTCCGTACACGACGAATTTCGTCCGCGTGTCCGATGGCGGCCTTGTTCCTGTCACCGTCGTCTCCTTACACGATATTTGTTTACCTGTTACTCATCCGTAAGTGGTTGCATACTTATATACGAAATAAAAATAATGCAGGGACTCCCTTAATCGCGATTTTTTATTAGTGTTACTATTTTATGAATACTTCATTTTGCGTACTCGTTAATATATATATATCTGCGAATACGTTTAAATATGTTATGCTTGTAAATATAAGCTGCAGTGACAGGACCTAGAAGGGATCCCTTTATCTTCCATGACTTGTATTGGAGTGTATTAATATTACACGATAAATATTTTATTCGGTATAGTGACGATAATATTTCAGTTCCTACATAACAAAAATATTTATTGAGAACATTTTAGAAATTTCTAATAGTGTTGCTACTATACCGGTATCCTACTGCGATCTATTCCGCATGCCTAGTATAATTTATTAATACGAGTAAAATATATAATAAAAAACCATGCAGGATACCAATATAATATGTTAAATATAACTAACATAAAAGAACATAAATTAATTAACTGTTAAACACTCGGCTCTTCGTGTATAAACTACATACATATTAATAAATCAAAGAGATTTTAGAAGAGTTCACAAAATATTATCAGGTCCAAGACAGTACCGTCGTATGAACTAAGTAGGTATTATATTTTTTTTCACATATTTTAAGAAAACCGTATAATATTATAACCGTCGTGGGTCCGTATTTAAAAATATAAATATTTTTTCCCTTGGACATTATCTTCAATAAAATATATTGCTCTAAAAATTGTAACATCACCAGATAAATATAAAATAAGGGCATACTTGTATGCTTTAGTACATAAATACAACTACGATTACTTTTTTTTTCGTTTTTGACAGACAACGTAATTTAGTGAATAATATCCTATAATCTATATGTTTTAATATAAATTGCAAATCATAAATCCATTCAAATGCTATTATTGTACCACTTATGTTGTGGTTCAATTTTACGTCAAATAGAATGTTAAATTATAATACTATCTTTGCAAATTGGCATAGTAATAGATATTTGCGATATTTTGTCAATAATACATGTATTGGGAAATGTACAGTTGATACAATATTAGCGAATTCGCACTCAATATGTATTTCACAATTATGGGTAGCTACATCATAAAATATGCAATATATAATTTATTATTATAGTAGGTAAATATAATGACGAGTCTCTCAAACGGATCAAACTGTATATACCATTTATTATACCTACAATGAATATTTTTTATGAAACATTAGTATAATATGTTATGTATATTATATATTTTATTCACAACAAATAAAATATTTAAAAAAAAAATATTAATGAAACAAGTTTTAACTTAAATAAGCATCGAAAACGCGTTCAGTTATGGATACTTAGACCTGAAATTATTAAAGAATTAAATTATCGAAATTGTAATATTCTATTGTTTTGTTAAGTATTAACCTTTACTTACGTACGAGTAATAACATGCATCACTAAAGTACATTGCATTATTATATTGATTTATTTAAAATTTGCCTAAATGTAAATAAAAATTCAGATAGTAAAATTTAAATATAAATATACCAAAAAAACTTACCGATCTATATGATTATTCAATTATTAATATTAATTACTATTGTTCACGATATTATATATGATATGTATACAGTTGAAGTGTTAATACTTTAACAATTATTAAATTAAATCAAAATAATATGAATAATATTATAAAATATCTTATTATACTTATATCATTTTTCATTTATTTATTTTTACGAGTTTATAACTTTAGAAACGTTGTAAGGTAAATTCTTAAGAACTTCATTCCTTCAATCAAAATGAATTAATTTAAATTATTAATACATTTCATAAAGTCATAATTGTTTAATAATATTAAACGTTTTTAAAATGGACAAGAACCTGATGAATGTGAATAAATTAAAGATATAATAGTATCTACCAAAAAGAATCGATTTCAAAACATTTATAGTTTAACACTAGACTTTTGAAATAAATGTATTATACCAGCTAATCATCTATAAATATATTTTTATAAAAATATTTTAATATTTAAATTGATAAACAAATGACTTGGTTTGCTTATATTATGCTTATTTTCACATGGAAAGTTTGATACTTTAAACCTCTGTGAGAGTGCTTATAATATGAAAATATAGCTACTATAAATTTAAACCAATTTAAACAATATATAAAATGTAATACAATTATAAAATTGAGCAAACACGGTAAATAATAATGGTTTCATTAAAAAGTTTGTTTGCACCTGAAAGCACAGGGATATATTGTGTTAAATCTTTTGTAAGTTAGATTTTCCTATATATGTGATGTAATATTTTAATTGAATATATTTTGATTCAAAGCAAAGCTGTGACATAATTTAATTCACTTAATAGGTGGTTATGTTACTGTAATATTGTACTAGTAGGAAAAAGTTTCACTTTTGAAAAAGTAAAATATTAAATATTATATATTCTAAATAATAAATATTATTTATATTTTTTCTCGAGATTATTACATTTTTGGACTTGCTCATCTGAAAGAATAGAAATGTTATATAAATTATTTGGAGGCTGAACTCAAGTAAACATAATTTTGTATTATTTTAGTAAGTACTATTAAACCGTTTAATTTGGTGTACATTGTTTTGTTTTATTTTTTAATGAACACAAAACCAGTATTATTTACTGTTACTTTATTTAAGTATGATTTACGTACTCAACATATTTGTAGAAATAATCATGGTAGATATTTTTAGTTTAATTATTTCTAATATAATGAATACGAAACGCTGGATATTTTATCGTTATACACTTAAATTATATATGTATGCTGTGTATAATATGAGTATACTATAAAATGATCAATCAAGTTAATCTAAAAACGAATTAATGTCTGAACACTTTGAACATATCCATTATAAATGGTAATTGATACATCCAATTTGTAACAATGGATATTAAAAATACATTTTGAATTTTGATCATTTTATTATTTTCGTATTATATCATTTTTAAGACTAAATGAATTTAAACGTGTATATTGTAGCCATATCATTGAATATTATTGTACATCAAGCGTGTTTAATTGAGTGATTTATGTGTGCATAGATTAAAGAAAAATATAATATGTAAGACTTGACAACTCAGAATCTATATACGTTTTTAAGTACAATATTTTTTTTATTTTGAACAATATATTTAAAAAATGAATTTTTGATAGTTGTATAAAACATATTCTGACGTATTGTGGCGCTTATCATGTACCATTGCGTTGACATTTTACTAACGACATGTATTCATAAAAAGTTTATATATATATATATATATATGTATATATAAGAGACAGATTCGTATAATAAATCTGTCACAGTTGTCCAAAGAATTTCTACTATTTAATAATATTAACGTTGAGCATGGTAGAGATTTAAAAATTATACATTTACGTTATTTTAAATTTGAATAAATTATCATTTGATATGAAGATACGTTTATAAGTCTTATACACGACAAATGTCAACAACACAGTAGGTACCAATATGACGGTTCTGAGATTATATTTAAACAAACTTTAATTTATGTTAAAAATATATATTAAACAATCTAAACGTGTTCTAAAATATGTTTTATTTAAATTTGTAGGACCTTTTACATACCTAATGTAATTTTTAATGTTTTTCTATCCTATTAGATCGTGAGTAACATGTATGCATTATATTAGATTTACAGCGAATTTTTTTTTTTTTTTAAAAAGTATGGGTACGCGATGCGAGTTATGATAATAAGTTAATTTTAACAGAAAAATAAAGTTTTACAAAATATTATCATGTAATTGATTTGAAATAGAACACAAATAATATTTTAGAAAGGTAATTAAAATCTTAAACAATTTGAGAATTAGGTTTATCATTTTTTTTTTTAAACGTATTTAAGAAAACCATTTTTTACATTGATAATGTAACACACGCTGTATAGTTTATATTTGTATTATATGAATAAATTTGAATTATTTAGTAGTTGGGTTCCTACTTTTGAAACTTTCAATATTTATTTAAATGCCAGTTTTAAGAAGATCTTGATAATTTTTGGTAACCCCACTAGCATTTTTATATTTAATATATTTAGTTTATTAGCTGACGTTTGAGATTATTGTCAGTAAGACTGTATGTTTTTAAAAAAAGTACTTTAAAAACAACTTTAAAAAATCGAACTTGTTTTTTTGAAATTAATTAAGTCTAAATAAACGTGCGAATTAAGTTATACATGGTTTCCGTTTATGTCGTAATAATGCGTAAAAACTTTTTTTAAAGAACTATAAATAATTTGTAAACGCTTCCTGACTATACTTTTATAAATTCATCACATAGTCTCAAATACCACTTAAACTGTAAAGTTTAAAAAACCGACAAACTTCAAATAAAGAACTTGATAACTTAATAACAATAATTTATTAACCAAGATAATATACTAACTTGATTTCTTTTATCTAATTATTCTTTTACCTTAAAAATTATAATTAAACTGATTAAGTCTGTAATAGTGTAAAACCACTGATGTATAAAAATAATTATTAGTTACAATAATTACTCATATTACTTTATAAAAACAGAAAAAGCTTTTTTTCAGAACATTTACTAAATCATTCAAACACTCATAAAAAATTACAATAAGATGATAAATTTTTTTAATCCGAAAAAATGTGTAGTTCTTACTTCTTTGATTTGCTTTAACACTGACAAATAATTACCAAATATGAATAAGCAATATAAAAAATTAATATTACACTATGAAATATTATGTATGGTTATCTGAATAATAAGTTTAAGTGTTTAACTAACGTCAAACATTTTGATGGATGTTTCTCTAAGAGCTCTGGTGGACCAAAATTCAAGCGTGAACGCATTTTCTTGGATTATTATCCACGACAACAGTTTTTATGAAATAAGAATTTTTTTGCTTTGTGCTAAATTCTAAAGTATTCAGCTCTTATCTTCTTCAACCAATTCTTCTTCTATTGTGAACTAAATATACTATAAGATGACATAAAGTTTAATATTTCATCCGGTCCATTAACAAAATGATTTTTAATTAAGATTATTTTTTATTAATTTTTAGAAATGTTTATGAGTAAATAATAATAATAAAAAAACTATTAAATACTTAATATCGAATAGGTACTTGAATTTTAAATTAAATATAATCATTAGTTCAACTTCATAACATGTCATGGTACTAAAACAAACCATTGTCAATAAAAATATGTAATATAATATGTACACAAGTCATTGCCTACATTAATAATTAATATCAAAAGTTCTTGTGACATTCCTATGAATGTTAGGATATCTTTTAATTTTCAGAAAATAATAGTAAATACAAATATTTGAATAATTATTGGTATTGTTAGAATAACATTAAAATAGGTTTTGATGACTTATAGCAGTATTCATCTATTTAAATTCGCTAATACTAACAGTATTGTGTGTGTGTGTATGTGTGTTTTTTAATTTAAATTAAGTCTATAAGTTATATAAGGAATTGTTGATGGCTTCTACTCAAGTCTACATAATCAAATTAAACTTAATTAATTATGCGATTCATTTTGTCAAGAGAAGCTTTTCAAGTGATTAAGATGACATAGCACGTATTCTCATTGGTACACGGTAATTAACATTCAAGTACATTATATACATATATTGTGTTGTGTGTATAAATTAGTTATGATATTAATTATTGTTAGTAGAAACTCAAGTGAGTGATCTGTAAGGTGATATTTTTTGTATATTATATTTATATACAATTCATAATATATAGTGTTCTACTAAGATCTACCATTTTGAAGCGATGTGTGAAATGTAAGGACGACCATCAACCCAGTACTGTAGAATAGTACTCGTTTATTCTCGGGAGACACTCAATGTAGCACGATGAAGAGTAAATGAGAATTCTACTAAAGTTTATTAAAAGTTTAATTGTTCATTGATCCAGGAGAATTCCATAAAATACAAAAGGTTAAATAAAATGTTATATACAGTTATAATAGAATTTGTTTATCTTAGGATTTCCTACAAATCGAGCCTATCATAGTCGAGCTCAACATGCAAAATTCGACGAAATATGTGTTGGTAAAATATGTGATATCAATAATTTATTTTAATTAATTTTAAATATTTTTTTAAAAAATATGTAATTAATTTATTATGATTAATTTTAAATATTTTTTTAAAAAATATGTAATTAATTTATTATTTTTATATTTTGTACGAGTGAGGTTTTTTTAGTATTCATAATAAGGTGATGATAATGCTGTTATCAAAATTTGGGGGTTTTCTTATTATTATCCCCATCTGATATCTGGTTTTATATTTAATTTTTAAACGACTTATTAATGATATCTGGACACACTCATGATCTTGATATATAATTGTCTTAAAATACTTGAAAAATAAAATGTTATAACATTTAATATTAATTTAACAGTTGATGTGTATACAATTGTATTTATACAAATTTCGAAAAATCAATATAATAATAGTTATAAGACTAATGACGTTAATTATTGTAATTGTCGACATAAATAACTGAGTAAATCCTTAACTTGCTAAAAATATTGAAAACTAGTCACGTTTTAGCTAATAAAATACATAAAAATATGTTTTATCTATGGTAATATCAATGGCACTAAAATAGTTATAGGTGTAACCCCATTTACGTAGAGTCGATTTGAAATATTTTTGAATTAATAAATCTGTATTAAAAAGATTAAGATAATTTAGCTTTTTTTTTTTTTTTGGTTATACATTTTTACAATATTATTACAGAATTACAGTACTCATTTTACTCCTTGATAATATAATTTATAATTTACTACATAGATTTCTAAATCAAAACAATCTTATATTACAAAAATTAATGAAATTAGTATCAAAAAATATGTCGGAATTTAATAATATTAATTGATTGATGAATCATATAAACAAAGCTGTTAAATACTTTTCATTTTCACAAATGTTTCTTACTTAAATTTAAATTCAGAGCTGGAATTATGGTTTAAGAAATGGAAACGTCTAATATTCGTAGTTACCTATTTCATTATTAGTAATGGTATTGAATATATTAAGTTATACCTATAACATATAAGTACTTTAAAAGTTTATAATGACTTGCTTTTTAGGCAATGCCATATCAATTAACATAAGTAAGATGCTAGTTTTAAATAAATGCTTTGTTGATATTTATCTAACAGTTAAACAATTGCTTTTAATAATTTATATTTTTCTTGTAAGTGTTGCTATTCCAAAAAGGACCTTTTCTTCTCTTCGCTAGTTAACTTATTTATTTTAATAGTCAAAATATGTTTTACAATACATGCACATGTATATGTAATTGGAAGATCTATACTTATTTATACATCTATATATATATATATATACTAAAGTTTATAATTGACAAATGATTATTATATATTTGCTAACTTTTTGCTTTAAATCAACTAGATTCAAAACCTGATTAAGGTCTCGAATGGGGAAAGAACAATTGACTTGCTTAGCGCTTTTGCTCATTCGCAGGGTCATATAATTAAATGTGAAGATATTATAGATAGATTTACAAAGGAGAAGAAAAGATGCATTGATTTGATTTTGTGAAACAAATATTCTATATTGCGAATTATTTGTAGAAATAAATTACCTACTTTTATTACAAATTTATTTAGTTGTATAGAGGAAATACTGCAAATAATTAGCCTTCAATGCAGGTTAAATAGAAAAAAGTTAATTTCATTTTGAAAATTCACCTCCCTTTCTTGTCTGACTGAAAAATAGGTTGGTAATTAATTGTGCTCCAAAAGTTTTTTTTAATTGCATGTACTTGATGTGTCTAATTCAAATTGAAAAAAAAAATGTAAAATAATGAAGTAGATTTTATGAGTCAACATTTATTTTTGTGTATAGTTGAAAATAGATGTTATATTATTTCACGGTATAGGTCAAAAGTGTCGTCGGTATTTTTAATTATTTGGTAATATTTATAATAAGTACAATATTTTAAAATTTAATTTCACCTAGCCCAAGAAATAGACTTATTCCACAATTTTAGTTAGTTTTTCAGTGTGTTAAATAAGATGAATATTCAAATTAAAACAGTACGTCATAAAACAAATGTTATTATGATAATAGTTTAATTCCTAGAAAAAACAAAACATTTGTTTCATAAACTTCTATAAATCATTTATAGTTGCAGTTGCTCATACTAAAATAAATAAATTAAGGTATATAATATTATTGATAAATACAAAGAGCAAAAATCATTGTTATTATTCAAGATTATTACATTTTAATATTTTTGGAACTATAATTTTTTGAACAATTGAAAATAAAATGCCGTATGGTACCAATATTTTACTTATTTCATTTCTTTTATTCAAAACTCAACAGACCGAACCAATTTGCTGTTTACCATTGCATAGGAATCTAAAATGATAACATCTGTGGCGAAATATTTTCACAATATTAATTCATAGAGTTATTATTTGTTAAATAAACAAATGTTAAACTAAATTCCTAAGTTTTATTCAACTTTCTAATAAAAATTATATGAAATTTGGAAATTATGGGATTAAATCTGTTACATTTTTCGGGTTTATCTACCAAGCTGGTAAATATCTGGTGAATACCTGCACAGATAATATATAATATAAATAATATCATACAATAATAATATATAAATTATCCTGGACTAGTTTTGAAGTTTAGTAGAAGTTGTAATAGGGATTTATTTGAATATATAGTATATACTTTGGGCTATTGATCAAATTCGGCAACTTAGGATGACTAGTGAAATCTGCATGTTAATAATTTCTATGGTGCAAGTATAATATAAGGATAAAAAAAGGAAAATATAATATTAGAAAAGAGGCTATCAATGTTCGATTAAATTGTATTTTTTATACAAATATTGTTTAAAATCTTAAAAAGTATAATTTATGAAACTTAATATATTCTGTATTTCTGTGTATGTAATCAGTATAAAAATTGAATATAAAAATTTTATCACATATTATTACCATTTTAATTTCTTCAATAATTGTGTGAATATTGATATTAAATTATGTTTTCTTCTCATTAAATCTGTTAGTAAAATATATTAGTTTTAAAAAATAAAAAGTGTATTTAAGCTCAAAGAGCTATGAAAAAAAATATATTCCAATAGAAGAAAAAAAATTGAAAGGTCGGCATTAAAAAGATTATTAGTAAACTGTTAAAAAAAAAAAAAAAAGTAACACCAATTAGATAAAATTATAGCACGAAAAAGTATTTTTCAGATGTTTGTCATGAATTAACTAAACAGGGTGATGAATTCATCAAAATGCTTTAGATAATAATATTCAAATACGTAAAAAAAAATATATGTTATATTTTTAAGTCTAGTTAACAAAATAATAATTTATTTATTCAATTGATAGATTATAAAGTTTGTTTTACACTATTTCAATAAAAACAAAGAAGGGTTATTTATATTATACCTTAATTATTAAGATTAAATCATAAAAGATAATTTATCTTCTAATTTGTACAATACATTTTTTTTATAGCTACGTGGGTATAACTTAAAAATAAAAAGAACGACTCACATAATCGAGAGATTAAATTTCTGAAAGCGTGTAATATGATGAAAATCCTCGAAAGTAATTGGGAATAACCGAGGTATTGAAAACATTGATAGAATCAATTCTTAATAAACATTACGACGTTAACTAAAGGTGTATTTCCATAAATTAGATAATTGCATTTTTTTTTTATCAAAATTAATAATGTATTTAGTTAAATTATTACTAAAAACAAAAACATTTTAAACTCAAAAAACAATTTAAATAAAAATATATTATATATATGTGCATTATACGTTTGTGCACAGAACCTTTCCATTGTAATATTATTATGCACAATTATTTATGATAAATTAACATAAATTATTAAATTAAAACGTAATAATGTTGATTAGTGTTACCTATGATAATATAGTGGTTATGAAAATATACAACCCACACTTGTCTTCTACTTTAATTTAATCGTATAAAAAATTCGATTGTTACACATTGACGCAGTATTCTATTAATATCAAATTATAAAAAATAAATACATAATAAAATACATATGGCCCAATACATATTGCATAATTTGTACAAAATAAATAGATCATTTTTATTGATTTTAATTTAAAAAGTCTTTTATGAAAAAAAAAATGATTTAAAAATATACATTTTATATTCCTGAGAATGGAACCCATCTCGCATCCCTTTGGGAATTTTCAGGAGTGCAGATATTGTAAATATTGTGTGTACCTACTACCTACCCTTGCAGATGTAAAATTTTCTCATTTAATTATTTTTCTGTTCATTGAAGTGTATTAACGAGCACAGTCATCAATATTTTTGAAGATTTGTTTAAGGTTCAGATTTACAAATATCCGCTGTTTTAATTAAATGTTTTATTCATAGGTATAGATATATCATGCAATATAAATTACACCAACATTTGTTTTTATTCCTATAATTAATTTATGTACCTATACAATTTATAATTAATGAACTAACGTCTTTGGAAATATTAAATACATATTATATTATTAACTAGTATATAACATACAGGCTAAATCAGCCAAAAAAGATTTATCAACACAAAAAATAACTAATACATTCATATAAAATTTTTTTTAAGTTAATGCTTATAAATAAGTTATTACATTATTAAACTTTGTTTAAATACTTTGAAATTGTAATCAACTATAAAAAAATATAATTTAAGTAACAGTAGAATTATTTTAACGGTTAATGCCTTTTACAGTATTATAAATAAACTAAAATCGACGATGAGTAATAAAAAATGTATACAATTTTTACAAGTAGATAATTTGAAAATATTCATAGTTTTGAGAAATGTTGTCAAAATTCTAAATGTAAACGCTTATAAAAAAAAAAAAAAAAATGTACTGTGAATATATATTTTAAATATTTTTCAACAATTTAAATAACATATGACGAACTTTGTATAACACAATTTTACCAAAAATCAATAACATAATAAATAAATCATACGAAATATAAAAATTTAAAATACCTATCAATAGCAAAAAAGAATCAACTAAATATATTTAAAAAAATTATTTAATGTCTATAAAACGCCAAAATGAATGTTTGGTAAACATTTTTAGTCGTTATAATTCATTGTTGAATTACACCAAATAAATTAAATTGATTTTGTCGAAAACTGGTTTTGCGAGAAAATTTCACTTTTATATGATTATTTTTATTCTGTTTTTCGATTATCAACTAGATGCAATGTGCTCTTAAAACCACCCAGAAAATCAAAAAAATTAACTGCTCTAAAAAAATATGATAACACACAGAAAAAAACACACTTCATTACAAAATCAATAAACTTATTCTTCCGCTCAGAATGTAAAATGAATCAAGGATAAACGCAAATGTAAAAATAGTATTCGACAAGGTAAAAACTAAATTTTTATATGGAATAGTCTCAAGAGAATAAACTAAAGCTGTTAAAATAAAATTGGTATAGGAGAATACTATCTAATACAAGTCAGTGGCGTTACGCACGTAGCTGCGGGGATTAGATCAATATATATTATTTTTTTTTTACTGTAGATATATACGGGGATTGATACCGAATATTTATATAATTATATTTATTTATTTCAAATTTTAAATGAATATGTTTAATGTATTTGTGTTTAAATATAGACGGCCTTTAGTAGTATTAAATTTAAATTTGGAGAAGGAATTATAGCCACTACAATAAGGCCTAAGGATTAGTGACGAACAAACTTTTACATGTTTTATCCCCTATTCACAATATAATTGTAAATACACGTAGGCACAATAACTAAATGGATTATTCGAATCGCGATTAACAATTATACAATACCTCTAAAGAAATTAGATTTTTACTAATTAACTGAAAACGTATAGGATGAATACTACTGTATTCTAACATATTTTTAAAATAAAATATCGATTTATCATAATTTTACATTTGTTTTTTAGAAAATTAAAACTATTATATTACTATGTTTTTATAATTCTTAATGGTTCACATTATTTTAACATATAATTTAAGTCATAATAACGTTCCACTCATTTGTGCATGTTGTGGGAAATAATGTGTTTTATCAAATTTAATCTTAAGCCGTATTTTATGTTCAAAAATTAAATTAAATTGTGTAGTGTTTAATGAAACAACTTCAACGAATACCTTTTGATTAAAACATATCAAATTTATCTATCTAGAATATTACATAATACATAATAATAACATACCATGACGTGTACTCACATGGCATATGCGGCAGTCATTTAAATAGGACTTTTTACGATTTAAGTAATATTGTTGATATTCTTATACTATTGTGTTGTTTTATTTTAATACTCAGATAATAAGAAGAAAAGGATAAATTTTATGGTTAAAAATATATCGTTGAACAATATCGTTATTCGCACCGCAATAAACAGTGTCTTATTATATTCAAAACAAATATACTTATACTATACGAGTCTTGATAATTTTTCATAATTTATTAAATTTTAGTATCATATAAACATGATTAAAGTATGTTTTGTAGGAAGTTTTAAAGATTAAAATGCATTATAAATGCTTTATAACGTTATAAGCTATTATCAGATAATTCATAATGAATTACATTTTTGGTGCTATTGTCCAATTATTTATTACGGAATTCAATTAGGGTCGTTATAATATATATTTATAAATAATAATGGCCAAATATTTCTGGGTTTACATTTTTAATCATAGTAACCCATAAATTTAGTTGGTAGTAAAAGGGAGGGAAATAGATGGGTATAATAATATGTATATTTTTTTTTATATAATTTTAAAAATCAAATCTCAAGACAAATTATGATACATTCATATTTTTGTTAATTATTTTAAATTAACGTTATCAAATTCCAATGAACTTTCATATCTCAAACTTGTAAAAATAATATGATACCCAATAAAAACAAAAATGTATCATATAATTGAAAAATAAAAGTACCCACAAACACCAAACTTATATATTTAAAAAGTGATATTTAAGTTATTTAGTTCAACTTTATAAAATATTAAAATTAAAATTATTAAAAATTTTTAAATCTAAGTTTTAAAAAAAGGAAAATGAAATTATATTCATATCATGTAAATCATTTATAAAGTTCAAGTTGAACAACATTAAATACTGCTGAATTAATAAATATTATTTTATTTTAAAAATCTAACCACTAAATAAAGTTTATGAGGTTCCTGTATGTCAATGTTTTAAATCGTTACTCGCATAAAAAAATCAAGATATCTCATTAATAAAAAAAATTAACAATAGGTAATAACTAATAATAACTGTTAGTTTTACAGCAATATTTTTCTTTTTATTTGTTTATAAACACTTTCATAATTAGTGATGAAGTTCAAAAAGTTTCATTTAGTCCAACCTTTTAGTTGGCAATTATGTCTAGTTAATACTTTGAAAAAGTAGTTTTTCGACATCAAGGGTGGTTTTAAATATGTTTTACTGAAATTCTTCTTACAAAATGTATGATGCATTACCTTTGATTTAAAATTTGTGTATTATTGGTCTATCTGTGTTGCACTAAGTTAAAATTGCCAAATTTTCTCTGATTATAATATATTCTCTTTGGTTCTATTATTTGTTTTATTTTAATTTAAATGTGATTTAGACTTTATAGCTCAATGATTACTTTACATCGTTTCATTTATATTGATAATCCAACAAACAGTAAATACTTTTTTGTCTATAAATCTCATCTTCTGTTTTTTTTACAGGCTATTTAATTATTTTCTTTTTAAAGTTTGAAATTTTTCTATAACTTATTTTGGGTTTGACCCTTTAGTATCACATCTTATTGTTTGGTAAGCTGAGTATGGTGTGTCAAGTTTTATTGTTATAATTTTGAATAATTATTTATTAAATATGTGAATATTTTGATAGCTTATCTTTATTATAAAGTAAACTTTCAGCATATTAACTTTAATTTAAAGCAAAGTTTTTTTTTTATTTAAAAATTGTATGATAATATGACAATTTTTTTATGTTATGATTTAAATAAATAACGATGATAATGCGGCAGATAGGTTACCGGACCAATATTTATTAGTTACTACATATTGTCTTATGAAAAATTATTAAAAAAAAAAATTCAAATTCACATATTATATAGGTAAGACAACTTAATATAATAAAATAAAACAATGATTGACTATTTCGAATACATAAATATATTATTTTTTTTTTTAATGAAAATTTATTTGAAATAAAAAATCTTGTAATTTAAAATTTTCCCAAGTGAGTAATAATAAACTTTTTAAGCATTGGAGATATTCGTTATCGTTTGTTTTCTTAAGTCACCGAAACATAAAAATATCAAGAACAAGCATAAAAAGTTTACGCTGTTAAATAGATTTTTATTATTCTCAGACAAAAATAAAAATAAGGTGTTATATTGTAATTTTGTTTACACTTTGGAGTTTTAATATTAACTATATAATATTGTGTACCTACATTGTATAGATATTTTATGAAAAATACAATTATTTTTTTATGTGAATATATTATATATTTTTGTGACTTTTGGAAGTTTATAAAAAATGAATAACAATTTAAAATACCTATTAACTTTTATTTAATGTTAAAAACTCAAATAAAGTATAATACATGATATGTATAGTATAGTATATTAGATACTACAACTACTGTATATTATTATCTATAATCAACAATAATATGAAATGTCTATCAATAAAAACACATGCAAGCAACGAATAATGACTACGCTAGCCATATCATGTATACAGAGCTGGATATTAGTCTTCTCGCTTCACCCGCTTTGACACAAGATTTTAGTATGCTGTATTATTGTGTTATTACATTCAAAATTTAATAATAAATAATAACATAAAAAAAACTAATTTCAGAAATGTCTTATTTTTTGAAGATTATCGTTAGTTTTTTATACATTAATTGAAAATGTTATTTCTTAAATAAAGTTATTATTACTATCAATATTAATAAAATTTCAAAAGTACTATTTAGAAATTACTTTTTATAAAAAAAAAATCTCTAAAGATTTTGGTTCATCTAAAACAGTGTTTTTAAAAATGAAAAAAATAAATCATTACCAATTCAATCCATTATTCGTATCTCTACTCATCGTATATTATACTAAATTTATTTATGTTGGCTATTAATGTATTTAAAATAATAATTATTATTATATGTATTTTAAACTTTATTATACGTAATAATCTCGGCTATTAAGCTAAAATTGATTTATTTTTTGTCATGAATATATTTTTTTCGCTATTACTTTTAAACGTATAATACTGAAAATTATATAGGTAGATATGTTCGTTTATATAACTTACATCAAACGATCTTTTTTTCTTCTTTAAAAATAATTATAATTGGTCAAAAAAATTTGAAATTACATATTATATATAAAATCTATGAAAAACGTTTATTCATTCATATATATTCATAATATTTACGTAGTTTGTACAATAATACATTATTTTTTAAAAAATACGTACTTCAAATTGAATACTATGTGTTTCTGTCAATAGATTTTAAATTCAATTTCTCATAAAAATTTATAAATTATATTTAATGTTTGTTTTGATTGAAATTTCGAATGCTATGATTACATAAAATAGTTAAAACTATTGATGAAACTACAATGACCTAAATGAATATCATTTAAAAAAAAATACAAATAATATGTTTGCTTATAATAGATACATTATTGCATAACAATTAATATTATAAATGATTTACATTTTAGCTAGTTTAATGTTTAAATGTATAATCTGTGAAGTTGCATCCATTTATTTATAAACTTGTTAAATTTTAAAAACTTGGTATTATGTTTATGATAAATTTAAAGTTACAAAATATATATCTCTCATAAAATATCTTACTTCAAATTAGCAGTTAACATTTTACCCAAAAATATACGAGCCGTTTTGTTAAGTTAAATCCTAACTTTTTAAGACTATTGATGAATCTTAACCTTAAGTTTTAGAAACGTTTGGTTATTACTTATTAATATTTAAAACTGAAATTAAAATTCTGTCTGAGTTCCAGTGACAGTAGTGGCGATTTATTTAAATTTTAAATAGAAGTATTGAAACTCTATAGTATAAGTAACTCTTCAAATGTGCAATGGTCGATTTACACGATTTCCTGTTAAAGCTGAGTGGCTAGAAGACTGTAGTTGATTATGTAAATTAGAATTCCGAGGCTGAGTTTTTTTTTTTATTTTCATTTTTTAGCAAAACATGTCAATGGCTCATGAATGCCATTAGACCTGCTGCAGTAGAGAAGGTTCAGTCTAAACTAGTGTAAAACGTTCCGGATCAGTGGAGCCACTGACGATGATGGGGTATGGTGTATAGTTGCCTGTAGTAGTGTGGTAGGGGAGTAAGCGCAAAGCGTCATTATCGTTACAGGGACGGGAACGAGTTAATTAAAACCTTCGACCCGAAAGTCACCGAAAAACCCACCTCACTTTTCACTTTTCATGCATAACGAATTATTTTCGGAGTTATGATTTTAATATGATATATTATGTCATAGAAGTTATAAATACAAGTAAAATTTAATATTATTTTAATTCTTGAAAATTGAAACAGTATTTTAATATAAGAGGTATAATATTAGAATGCTTGAGACCAAACAATGTATTATCACATACAAGAATAATTATTTTACATTCTCATTAATTGTAAAAAATACATACAGTGAGTTCCTCTTAATGTGATCACTGGTTTATAGAATCAACCGTTAATTGAAATCAAAATTGAAAATCCCAAACCAGATCTTATGTTACTAATGTGAAATTAACCTTTTATTAGAATCACCAAGTATCGGATAATTAATATTTTTTAAGAACATTTTTTATAATTTTAACGGTATTTCAAACTTTCACTAAAAAGAAAAAAAAACAATTATTTTGAAAAAGTTAAAAGGACAATATCAAAAATATGTCGTAAACGATACTTTTCAGTTGTTCCAAAAGTTATAGATACAATATACTTACATTATAATTTATTTAGTTTTAAATAATTAAAAATCATGTATATATTATATTAACTGAATATGGATTTTAATTTCAGGCTAATATTAAAATTAAATTATTAGATTCTCAAGTACAATCAAAAATAGATAATTTTTTTACTTAATTTTAATCGAATTTTAAAAATACATATAAATATAAACTCATCGTCATCAATAAAAAAAAAAAAAATGTTTTATGATATCAACCCGTTAATATAATCAAAATGATCTGAACCAATGTGATCATATTTATTTAATTTAAATTGTTAACATAGTTGTTGATATTTTTTACGAAGAAAGCAATTAATGGATTTCTTGGATTTCTATAACATACTCAAGTACATAAATATTGCGTTTTATAACTTATTAGAATTCCTTGTTAGATAATTGTAAGTCAATAAGTTTTGGTGCTAAGTAAAAAATATCAAATAATAAATTAAATAAAAAATAAAAGTTATCAAAACCCGTAATTTATAATGGATAGTTTTAGAGTAAATTATTTTGTATGTAGAAATTGTCACGAAATAACTATAAAAAAAAAATTTTTTATTTTTATTTGCAACTAATATTTCAATACTTTTATCAAGTTTCGTATGTTTGAACATTTTTTTTTTTTTAATTTTTGAAGCTGCATACTAGATACTTAAGTTAGTTTATCTACGAAGTTTACTAACAGAATGTATTTCGACATTTCCGCTGTTTTAGTCAAAATGAAATCTGATCTATGTAATTTTTAGTAGTAAGTTCAAGTTACACCCGATGACATATTATTGTGACTACCTATAATTTATTACAGTGATCACCATGTGAAACGAACCTAAGTAGTAAGTATACAGAGCTTCTGAAAAGCTACTTGACATGATGGATTTTGATGGCTTAAAAGTTTCATTTTAGTGAGGTCATGGAGAACTTTTCCTCGATAAATAATATAGTTTGTATAAGTATTTTCATATTAAAGATTAAAACTTACTTGCTAAATAATTTAATAAGTATGCTGTTATAAAAATAAAATTACAAATTATAATATTTTTATAAAAATCGTGTTAATAATTCCATTAATATAATAATTATTCTGTGTGTGTGTGTGTGTGTGTATGTGTTTAATCAGATGGATAATAAAGAATGATGTAATAACGACACGGTGGCTTAAGATTAAAAAATTAAAACTATATTCATTGTTATTTTAAATAAAATATCAATAAATTATAAAATTTTCACAGATTGGAATCAAATTTATATATTCAGAAAATGTGCTTGTATTTAGATCAAAGTAAAAATGTTATAAAAGTACATTTTATTAAGATAAAGGTAGTGTATACTGATAGGTTTAAATAAATAAAAGTTAGAATATATTTTCGATTAAAATTAAATAACTATAAATTATAATTATTATAATTTATAAATTTATGAATAAATTGGAATCTGTAAAGTAATACAGTGGAAAAAAATAAAATAATTTTTAAATTAAATCGGTAGATAGCTAATCAGTATATATATATATATATATATATTAAAAATAATGGTTTATTTATAAAGAAAGATAAAACATCAATACATTTTAAGTTCATTAATTTTATTTTAATATTCAGTCTTCGATTGATGTATTGATTGAAATTTCTTAGTTAGCATTATTTTAAACCCTTTATAGTTTATACTCTTAAAATTTACAATTTGAAGCAATTGGTTTTCTTTTATTTAATCACATAATTATAATTTGTATTTATTATCAAGTGTTTTTACTTTTATAATTGTTGTCCATAATAATTTAATTTTAGTAAAGGAAATAATTGTAATCTGCTATTATTAACCAGTATCTATAATGTATATTTGAGATTTGACAAAATTAATATTAATTTATTCAGAATTTAAAATCTTTTCTGCAGTAAATGCATATAGATAACTTAATAATGAATAACTTTCTAACAATTGAATTTAGATTAACATTTTCATACTCTATATTTAAATATGTATAACATCTATCAATAATTATAAAATTGTTAAATTTGTAGTCATGAAACTTAGATCAAAATTTAATACATTTTAATGCAAGCAATGGTAACTAATCGTAGTAAAATTTATTTCATAGAAAAGAATGTTTGAAACATGTTCAAAGTATATTTAGTATTACCCAAAATCCATTTATTATTTCGATTTTAAAGTAATAGTTCATTTCTGTTAAAAATAAACATTTATTTAACTCACGAAAAGAAAATCAAAATAATCACAATTTTTGAATTTAAAAAATGGTTACTATTTATAAAATATATTTAACGAATCTGATATTATGTTTAAGGAAAAATAATGATATTCAATTCATAAAAAAATATTTGATAACGTTATGTAATGAAAAAATCTGAATTATTATACAAACGTAAAAACAATCTCACGATTATTGATCAGGAAGATTATTGTTAGTTGTTCCGCTAAAACAAAATAGTGGTAAATGGTTATAAATTGACAATGAGATATCTATATACACGCATGAAGTATGTGAGTTGTATTAAAATGTTAGGGATGTTACTTTTTTAAAAGTTTCTAGAGTACCTCTACTACTTTTTTTCCAAGTCAAGTACTGGTTGTAATCACAAGTTTGCGAACGCACACAGCACTTCGATGTTACGTCCGTCCATCGCAAAATCGGGAAATAAAAAATCTGATGTATACTAAATATATTATTATACTCAAAAAATTACACGATTCGATCAATTTATGAATTCGTGATTTGGTGTTCCGGCGATTGATGGAAAATTTATTGTTATAACCAACTGGCGCACGAGGAAGAAGATAAACTATATTATTATTATTATTATTATTATTATTGTAACAGTCGATCAAATGTGAATTTATACCGAATGAGGGCAGTGAGTTTGGCAAGAGCTTTAGCTAACCGTCATGCGGGTGGTATACGAGTATAATAGTCCACTTTCTGTAAGAAGACCGTAATAGTACTGTACGGCCGCCGCGGAAGTCGCTTCACTCGATTTTCTGTGGCGTTTATTTATTGCTCCCGACACGGTGAAATATCACCAAGTCGGACACGTCAGACACGCCACGGCCATATTATGTGTGAAATGCGAATGTATACATATCGAGAGTAAAAAAAAAAAAAATCCTTAATCGTTTCGAGACCCGCGCGTGCACTTCACCCGGACGCAATCAGCGGCGTTCGAGCGTCGAGGCCCAAACGCGAATCCGTCGACGTTGAATAAAAATTATTGCATTTCACTGTTTGAAGAAAGCGATTCGAATTTAATCCTTGTAAAGTTCGGTCACGGCAGTCTGTTGTACAATAATTGCAGTAGTTCTATTTAGTGTTTTTTAGGTTTGTTTTTATTTCACGTTTATATACGAACCGAACGAATTAATGTTTAATGAACACATAATGAAAATATTAATTATTCGCATTACTCAATTCGACATTCGACATTATTGCATTGTACTCGAACAATACTTTTGAATAGAAAATAATATAAACCCTGTCGTAGTGTTGTCATTTGTTTTTAATTATTCAAACAACATTACAAAATCTGTTGTAACAACCTACTTTTTTAGTAAAAAGTATAGGTACGTACAAATTCTGTAAACTCCATTCAATATATAAATTATAATAATCAATTGTAATGAACGTATTATGTTTACTTTTATTATTATTATTATAATTGGAGAGGAAAAAAATATAAAACAATATAATTTAAATTAAAATCAATTTGTAGACACCACGGTGAGTCATATTAGATACACTTTAGTGACATATTATATTTTAGGACTATTTTCCTTATAAATTAATCATATATAATACTTTTAGAACATAATTTTCATTTAAAATAAACATAAATTTAATTTTGGTAGGTACTCATCAATGTATAAACTAATCAATAATTAGACATCTAAATATGACTTAACGAGTGATAAAACAAAATATGCATGTAATTATAATGTCAAAATGTTAGTGTTAACATGCATTATATAAGTATGAATCTATAAGATTTTATTATAAGTTTAATTTATTTAAAAAAAATCTATTAAATTAAAATAACAATATATATATATATAAGTTATATATTTTGAATAATTGCGCAAATATTGTTATTATCATTCACAATAAACTTATGTATAATACAAACAAATAAAATAATTTCTTTAAAAGGTTAAACTTTTTATTAAATTGTCTCCGTATACTCTTCACTATTACGTATTTGATTGCATTTGATTTTAAAGATATATTTTATCAATTCAATATGGGGTGTTCGGTAAGGTATATTATAAGTTTATTGATCTATTTCAAAAGATTAAAATTGTAGACTTTACAATTTTATAGGGATTAAAAACTAACTTTAAATCCTGGTTGGTTTTTTTATTTTTTTATATTCTTTAGATATACCTATATAATAACGATACTGACTAAAACATTATGCTTTGAACTGTTTCAATAAATTTAAAGATTTTAGGAAACTTTTAAATTTATTAGATTCGATAAACTCAAAACTGTAAAAATATCTTCGCCAAAACGAATAATTATTGATCTTAAAATGATGTCATAAACGTAATATAAAATGTACCGACTATACTTATTTTATTCATTGATATTTTTGCCTTATGTATTATATTAATTAGTGTTAAAATGTACGCGTAAGGTCACGTCCTCACAACCATCATGCATAATCCCTTCTCTTGATGCCTATCCAGGACATATTGCCACGAGTTCACGGTGATAACAATTATGCATTTAATACTTATTAATTAGTTTGGTTTGATGTTCATGCGGTGCTTATATTGAGGATATTTTCTAACAAGTGTAACAAATATATATATATAAATATGTTATTATATTACTAAATAATACTATCATAATGTTATTCCTAATATACAAATAATAAATATTAGCAGGTCATAATATATTATACTAATTGTCACCCCATCGCTTAAATATAACGCACTCGGATAAATTGTTACCAGATGGTAACTTGTACAACTTATCTCAACTATAACGTGATGCGTATCGTGCATAACACATGTAAAATTGTACGCTTTAGTAAAACCAATCGTAATGGAAAATAAAAAGACAACATTAGAAGTGGAGTTGTCAAATGGCAATGTCCAATGTGATTTTCATACTTCAATCGAAATTCTAGACTAACATACTCAAATACGTGCGAGATAGATGATGTATGATCATATTATATTATATTTATTTACGTTTGAAGTTTGAACGGTAGATTACGATTCTATAGAGTCATATGATGTATTTATATATACAAGGTAATTCATTTAAGTGTCTATATACATTATTTCAAAAAAGTCGAAAATAAACTTTTTTGAAAATGTTATATTATATAGTATTATAGTTTGATATTATTGAAACATAGTGTTTTTAAAATTTCTTAACGTTCTCATTTTTAAGTTTTTAATTTCTTAAATGAAAACATATATTTATAATTTAATATTCTGAAACGGGATATTTTTGGAGAAGTTTGATACATAAAATTTGAATTTTGAACGAACGAACAGTTAATTAGTTAAAAGTATTAAGTATGGGCCGGGTTAATGTGTAAAAGCATATTTTCTTCTTCAAAATAATTATGATATAAATATGTCAACGTTTCCTAATATGTAGGTTCTATAATTTATTTATTTTATGCATATTTCAGTAAAAAATAATATCAGTTATATGTTTTTAATTTATTGCATAAAAGTCGCGTATTTTATAAATATAAAATTAAATTATTTAAACTTTATTTAAGTTTTTATAAGTTTTATTAAATTGTTTATTGTAATAGGCAATTACGTTATTTTGAGGCAAAGACAATCGATCGATCGGCTGAGTAAAATAATACATTTGTATTATTTTCTGAATATTTTATATAATACCTATCTACTAATAATTATAATCTCGTCTAACGTATTATATTATAAACATAACTAAAATTATTTTACAATGTGTGTGTGTCGTTAACCATGTCAAACCGTATCCAAATATCTTTATTCACTTATATTAAAAAAAAAAAAAAAAAAAAAAAAAATATTGCATAGTATTCATTTTCAGTCCATATGCTTGTTATATTTTTAAATATTTGATTACATAAATATGTGCATATCATTTTTTTCTTTTTTTGTGTAAGAATTGGGGGACTAGTAATAAGTATTTCAATTGTACGTAAGTCGTGTAGAACGGCAAAGGGGCGCTCGCAAAATGTTAGTAAACTTGTTATTTGAAATTTGATTTTTTATTATATTGAAATATATAGTACACGGATAAATACTTTGTTTCAGAATATTAAATAAAAAACGATAATATTTTTTCATTCGAAACAGTAAATAGCTTAAAAATTATTACACACAATTCTGTTTTTCAGAAAAGTTTTAAAACGACAGCTAATAATTATTATGTAAACATTATATTATTTTCAGACACGTTGACACTTTTTGAAATAATGAATGTAGGTGCCTGTGTTATAATTGAACGTATCACTTTGTACAGCACGCATTACACAGCATACAATATATGCGTACAATGTACAACTGCCACTACAATACTATATGTGCAATCTACCGTGTGATACGGGAGATACCGCGCGAATACAACTTCTCGTACCTATACCATATTATGGCAGTAAACAAATAATAATTCATAGAATCGTCAAATTAGTGTACCTACCATGGAGCTACTACGTACAGAGTCTATTGTAGGTCGCACAGGGATGAGAACGGTCTGTGCAAATATTAAATTCGTGATGGCATCAATTAACTTTGTATCAACACGCCAAGCAACTTTACACGGGTAGATATAGTTGCTTAAATCGCACAATCGTAATATACGTTATATTGAATCAGTCTTGAATCGGGAACACGTATATTATAGTTTTGTTATTTCGATTTTAGATTTCGATGTTTCTCGTTTATATCGTCGTCCGCAGTGTTGTATTGTGTTCGCTGTTTATTTATCGGTTGCAATGGAAACTATCAGATCTACATATCGGATTATGTGTAAATATTATTTGGAAATAATTAAGTCATCGGTAAAGGTTTTAACTCGAGCGATTCGTTTAACATCAAAATACGAACGTCACATATTATATTGTAAAAATCTATACGTTAATTAATATTTACACGCTTAGTTTTGTATTATTACATAACATTAAACTATAAAAGAATTGAGTTAAAATCAAATCTACTTTATTAGCGATACGCGATATTATCATATTAATATATTATAGCACTGCGATTATTAACTAAACTAAATAAAACCATTTTTTACAATAGGTATTTAAAAAGAAAAATAAATATCAAATACTAGTTTGGAAACATTCGTGGTTATATATTGTGTTGAAGTGAGTTGTTATTAAACTTTAAAGACAGATAATTTGTTAATTATAACTATGTGTTGAAAGAAACCCTCGTGAGAACTATGGGCTACTTTTCAGTTTGTATAAATATTTATACTGCTATATTATACAAACTCTAACTACTAACGGTAAACGTCTGTTTATACGTTCCGGAACATCTGGTTTAACGTTTAATTGGGCATCCTCTCTCATATGTGTATTCTATACGTGGCCAAAAACCACATATATGCGTTAAACGCATTAGCGAGCAATGGTTTAAGCTTCAATAATAGTTAAAAATAATTTAATAAAACAAATCAATACCAAATGTTCAATAAACCTTTTTTTTTTTTTACAGATTTAAATTGAATATTACATGTTCACATTATATATAAATGTATAACTCACGACCTACACTTTTATTTTTTATCTCGCAATACAACCAAACAAATCGTAAATATACTAATAAATATTCCGAAATCATATTCAATACAATACCCGTTCTGGAAGTGTACATAATTTTTAAATTTTAAATGTATACAATTATTAATTTTTTACAAAAATTTGTAGTAATTAATAATTTATAATAATTGGTTTTAATAATAATTTAAATTATCATTTTAAGTTATTTTTACAGACAGTATTTTTTTAATAAAATAATATATATACAATTAGGAAATTAATTAATAATGTATTCTGTATAAACTTCTAAGTATTTCCATTGATTCAACGTTGAGACTTAAATTGCAATTTATTCAAGATTATAGAGAAGTTTGTTTTGCTTTAATCGCTCTTTCTTATTCTCTTGTTAAATTTAAAACATGTCTAAATGTGAATATATAACACAGTATCTATGACATCTAATTATAAAGACTTTCCACCTTAAAACTTTTAAGACATTCAAATGTCACATTGAATTCATTGTGTACATCCACCTAATGTACAAGTAACAGGTTTTACACTACATTTGTCATTTTAACTAATGTATAACGATATATTTTTTTGGGAAAAATGAGAAAAATATACGCAAATTAAACCACAAATGGGTAAATACAAACATAAAAGAAACTCATTTATTTTATTCTTCAAGTCAGGAATCTATTATATAAGAATAATATTATGTACATACAAAATTGAATCATTTACGAATATTAAAAATTAAAAATTTTATTCGTATGAATTGTACAGGCTTAAATCAGGTTTTGGGGTATGAGGACGTTTTATAATCAATATAATAGTTGATTCTAAAAATGATAAAAATGATGCCAAACAAAGTTATTATTTAATTTATTTGTTTTTATATTTGTGAACTTTTAAACATTAATTTTACACCTTAAAATTCAAGTATATTTTATACTATTTAATTTTAGATAATATCGCTAAATTATGCAATGGAAATATATCCTAAAATATTCTAATGCGTAAATAAATTTAAGTTTCTCCCAAGATTTATTCAGTGTAGAATATACATTTAAATATCTATTGTTATTATTAATTATTTAGGTAATACAAATTGATGAATATGCCACGTAAAAAGTTAAATCACCTCTACAACGACTTACTATAAATCTTAGTAAATTGAATGATGTTACATTATGAATCCATTTCAAATATTTAAAATATAACTAAGTAGGTGCATGAGTTATATAACATTATACTAGCAACTAGGTGCATAGTAGTTTAATTTGTTATTAAAAAGTTATACATTAACAATAAATAGATAATAATACAATGCACAAGACATTAAATTTCTTATTTTTTTGCAATAAAACGATACAATTACGTTATGCCTTTCAAATATAAATAGATTGGTTATAACTTACTTAAGATAGTTGACTATAAATTAAAATATTATTTTCAAGAAAAATAGTTTTAGCCATTTAAAAAAAAAAATTTTTATAATTTTCCATCGAAATTGTATAATTTAAAAAAATAAAAAGCAATTGATTAAATTATACCTAAAATCAATAATTCAAAACAACTTGATAAAATAAATAACACTATACTATTTATTGATATTAGAATAAAATATTATAAATACGAGTATATTATCAGTTAAAATTTAAAGTACGTAGTGATAGTGTTTTTGTACAATTTAATACAATTATTCAATATAGAGATGTGTATGCAACGTTGAGTTTGTAGTACTCTTAACAATTGTATAAAATAGTTTTAATTAGTTTACCTAAGAACAGATTATAATATTAAAGAATTTTAGTTAATGTAGGTATGTATTGATGCATCTTAAAGGCTAATAAATTACAATCTCCGTGTTCTTACGCACAGTTTGGTAAAGTAATATTAATAATAATTTATATACGGTATTAATTTAGCTTGTTGGAAGGTTGGAAGTTTAAAAGATATATTTTGATTTATGGTAGCTATACTGGCTTGATTATTTTAAGTCCAAATACTCTAAATTACGACAAATAGACATATTATATAAGTAACAAAATGATAATTACACACATACATATCTATCTATAACTATTCTATTTAAAGATATTGCAGAAAATAGTAGGAAATATCGGAAAATATGTCAAGCAATCTAAGCGAAACACAATAAAATAAAAGTCAAGAGTAATTATTCTCTTATTGAAACACTTTGAAAACATTCTAACAATATATAACGAATTGCAAATCATTATAACGCAGGTTCCAATAAAGTAAAAAGAATATTCTCCATTATATATTACAATAGTGTATGTTGATATATACTTTTTATAGCATACAGGTCTAAGTTAAATATATATACATATATGTACATGTAACTCATACTTGGATAATAAACAAAAATGGCACTTTCGGTAGAATCAAAAATTAATATCGACAATGACCTACTCCCAATGATCCACATAAAAAAGTATTTAAATGAATATTTCCCTAAGAAGCTGTGATTTACAAAAGAGCAATGAGTATGTGGTTATTTACAATTATTGTACAGTCGTTAAACGTTTAACATTTATTCATTTAATTAAATATAGATACAATTGTATCTACAAAAAAATGTATTCCAGATGTCTTAGTTAAAATATATATATAGTTATAATGTAGATGTCATACAGATTAATTATAAGCTTACTCCTATCTCATTTAATTGTTCATACAATTTTTGTTTATTCTCAAAATTAATTTATTTTTCGAAGGTTAAAAAGAAAAACCATTAATTATAAAGAACCTTTGAATGTTATTGTTATATGCCTTGGACCGATTTTCTTTTCATATTATAGCGTATTATATTTAATACTTGGATATTTTCCAAATGTTTATATTATCATATTTTATACATGATATAATTTTCAAAAAAATGTTTACTCTATTTTAGCTAATTGTAAGCATTTAAAATTTTCGATTTTTTTTTTTTGTCTTAATTTTCTTATAATATAATATTATATTGACAAAAAAAATACAGTTGGTTAAATAGGTAAATAATTTAATACAAGGTTTCTCATAAGTTATTTTAATTGTTATTTAAAATTAGAGATACATAGGTACGTTAAAAAAAAAAAATTTTAAGTTTGAAAAGGTATGTCAAAAGTTATTTTTTTTTTTGTAAAACAAAAATATTTTTCTTGAGAATTTAAAACTTTTAACATAGATATATTATTATATTTTACGTAATGCAATTATGGAATTCTTCGAAAAAAATTAATTCAACCTAACATATTTCTAATATTAATAATGGGTGGTAAAATAAATTACTTTAATAGCAATATAAATACATTATAAAGTATTCTTAGTACCTACGTAATGTAGACTAACAACCGTCATTGCTCTTAATCGTTTTTCGTATGCAATGATAAATCATTGAATTCAAATTAAATACATAAATTACAATGACTTACTCAATGACGAGGTACACTCGACTGTATAGCAGAGTGGTTACCTATTTCCTCTCTTTTTTTAAAAAAAAAAAAAATAAATAAATATATTTTATTTAACATTATGCAGTGCATCAGTGGCCACTGGGATAAATTTACATATTATATTAAATTTGGTTGAGTGGATTGGCAAAAATGATGCATTTTATGGTAGTGGAGATGGATTCTGTGTCCTGATTGAGCGATTCGCTGGTGATTCTAAAAGTTTAGGAATATAACAGTTTTGTTTTACATTCCTGATTCAAATATCACTAATCCTCTTCTAATAGTATAACGAATGTACTTTTACGATCATTGATTTTTAAATTATGCTAAAATATATTTATTTGATAAGTCATAAATTAAAATGATTTCAGTTGTGGCTTAATATTGTAATGGTTTAATTAATTATTGTTTTGTAATTCATTGTATTTCAAATGTTGAACAGGTATGCTTATTTAACGGAAAGCCTGAACATGAATTACGACGAGAATCCATTAGCGTAAAAAGTTAAACAATTCTTATGTAAAGTATAAGTATTACCTACTGTAATGAGTTCATAATTTATTGTAAACAGAAAACATAAATAAAAAACAAATTTAGAGTATTAATGTCAATTAAGTAATTTAATTAAAAAATAAAATGGTACATCTTTATTAACTATTTATAATGACTAAACATTTTTAAAATCAAATTTAAGTTATTATAAAATAAAATATATTATGTAAGAAAAGAAATACTACTTGCATAACATGAAGTTATAACAGTGCTTAACATAAAATTACATTTATCATAAATATTTTTTAGTTTAATACATAAAAAAGCTATCTTTAATAGTTATCTAATAATTTAAATTTTACAGATTATACGAGTAAGTATATATCACTTATCGGAATATATATTATAAATATATTTTTTTTTAAATTTATATTCTGTAAAATATTATATAAAATGAAAAATGTCACAGGGGCTGAATTTAAAACGAAATGTTTGATGAATATTAATAATTGTATATTTAAATCAATTTACGTTACAAATCACGATTATATTTAAACAGGCCTACATTAATATTAATTATTGATAACACTATAAATGTTTAGTTTTTATTCTCATATAAATCACAATATATAATAAATATTATGCTATCCAAATCATCACCATAGTCAAGGCATTATAGTGATCTCGTTAGCTTTTAATCTGTTGCTCTATCTTCTGATTTAAAACAAAATAATTATCGGTATGTTATAGTGTTGTGTACATAAAGGATTACGGTAAACTAGTCAAAAGCGTGACAATGTAATGTAAAATCGAATCCGATATATGCAGTATAAGAAACTTTGGCACCAAATAAAACATATTGTGTTCTCGGTTGGGAAAACAAACAGTAGTTGAAGCATGTAAAAGATTTTCATTTGATTTAGAGCAGTGTATAAATGAAATGTGTTATAGAAACATTTATCAAAACAGATGGGTAAAAAATATTCCTGGAAAATTGCTCTCAGTGGTCTAATTTTAAACTAACATAAATCCCACGGTACATCTATTTTACTTAGTGTATTTGAAAAATTTACTGTTCTATTTACATTGTACGTACATTGTAAAGTATTTTTTTATATATATTTATAAGGACGTGTTTCAAATTTATAAAAGTATTAAAACGGAAAGCATACCTAATATGTGTATCTTGTTGGCAGTTATTCTTCCCAGTCCCCGTACAATTGTATTACTGATTTATGTCTGCAGCTGCAGTATGTGTCATTAATCAGTTATACTGGTCATATATTTCCAAATGTAATTTAAATACAATAATATATTTTCTAAAAACATGTACATTTTTTAAATAATACATAATTTCATAGTCATCGAGTCATTTGATGGTTAATGTAAAATTGATGATACGTAATAATTATAAAATTGTCTATAAATTAAATAAATACTTACCTAAAATTAATAACAGTTAATGAATTAATTTTTTTTTTATTTATCAAATCTTGCTATGCACACAATATTTTTTGTCGGGTTATTAAAGCTTAAACAATCAAATGTACATTTACTTAAGTATTATACTTAATAGTCTTATTTTACGAATTTACAATTGTAATAATAATTGTATTTTTACATTGTTTGATAATTAAATTAATAAAAAAAACAACGTTTCTAAACCAATACCCCTTTTATAATTTTAAATAATCAAATTTGTTTTTATTTTAAAATGATTATACATATTAATTTATAAATATAAACCTAATATATACTTTATATATTATATTGTGTACTGGAAAAGTTTAACAATCGTGCAATTAATAAGCATTACACAACTTGGATTATTAATTATGGGTACATCAGTAAATTTTATTATGTATATCAAATATGCAAAATACAAAGCGATTTGTGTACTAGACATCAATATTATATTCAGTTGTGTACATTCAATATACGATAATTTTGTACAAAATTGTATTATGTTAAAACTACAAATATACCAGCGGTGTACAATGTATGTACATAATGAACAAAAAAGATTATAAAACGTATTAAAGTACATATAATTTACATAGACGTAATACATCATGAATGTATTCTATACTATAAACATTACTATATTATTTAAACATAAAGAAATTACGGTATATTACATGGGAAAAATGAAAATATTTAAATACACAATGTACATGCAATTTTATATAAGTAGAACGTGCAGAAATTAAAGTTTTTCAATCATTGCACCATATCCATCAATAATTTATTAATTGTTATCACCATCTAACTACTTATATAATACATAAAAAAAAGAAGTACATTGCAATATATCATTAAAAGATAAAATCTGATATTTTTTAGCCATTTGTGTTTTCAGTATAAATAACTGTTTCGTATTGAAGTTTATGTAATTTTATAAACTCCGTTTGAAGTTAGGTGAATCATTTATTATACCAAAAGAATACTATCATGGAACAGATTAAAAAAATTTAAGCAAATTAGTAACAATACTCTTTGGTATTACAGTACTAATAGTATCAGTGTATAATAATGCAAATAATATAATATAATGACACGTCAAAACACATACAGATGTGAAGTATTAGAACTCGAAACTTTCAATAGATCATTAGCAATTAATTTAATAAAAAAGATTTAGGTAAAAATATATCGAGACACTTAGTCAAATTTTTACAAAATTCGAATTATCAAACAAATTTAGGTAGATTTACAAAATGTACAACTCGGTATTAAATGCACTGTACACTAAACAAACTGTTAAATTGTAGTTATTTAATGTAATATTATAAATTATAATAGTATGTATATTTTATACAAACATTTTTACACAATACTTATTAAAGGAAGTACTTAATGTATTATTCGATTAATCCGTAATTGAATTTCAAAAGTAATACACTAATACGGAAGTAAAATATTATATTTATGCAAGGAATTAAAAAATAAAAATATATTTTAATAAAAATAAAAATAAAATACACTATATAAAGTACTCTCGTATTTGAAATTGCAAAACAAGATATAGTCAATATTTTTCAATAAAACATAAACTATTCTAAGGCAATGATATTATGGGCTAATTTTAAATCAAATAATTAAACAAAAAAGAAAAATAGACCATTTATTGCAATGAATATAATTAAGAACAGTATTATCACATTAAAAACAACTAATGCAATATACAAACAACACAAGTCATCGGGTTGTAATTATCAGTATTATAGTATAGTCTGCGCAGACATTCAGTTGACATACTCCGGACATATAACAAGACGAGTAGTTAAAGTTTAAAACATTTCATCACGAAGCCAGCCGAGTACACTCTAATCCATTTGCAGCTGTTAGTTAGATATAAATAAGTCATAGGAACTAAAATAATTTTCATTCATGTAGAGTCCAGTTTACCAGTATACATTCAAAAAGGATAATATTATTGATAATTATGATGAACCCTGTCAATATACTATATTCACTTTTAATGTACAAAATCAATGTAACTGCCTGTGTCTATGCGAGGGGTGATTATAATTATGTAATATTGGCAATGGAAAATAACAGTCTCGTATTCAATTATTATTGTCTATTCGTTCTTAAAATAACAAAAACAATAGCACTCTACGTTAAATAATATAATATCGAGGCAAACTTATACATATATGCATAACAGTAAGCGCCTATATAAATATCGGGAACCATGGTTATTATTGTGAACTTGAAACGAAATTACCGAGTTTGCAGGGTTGCCGGTCACGAAGTGTGACCGAAACTAAAGTTAGGCAATCGTTTGTATAATTATTACAACACTTCACTTTAAATAATAATAACAATGCAATAATAAGGCGGATGAATATTAATAAATCATAATATACGAGGCACGTTTGAAAATTAAAAGGGTTGTGGGGGGGGGGGTGCTACGGTGTGATGATCACGGAGCTTCACTTGAACAGGCTACAGTATTGGGATAAAAGAAATTGAAAAAAAAGCACAGGTACATAACCATCATTATTTTATTATGAATTTGAATAACAATTTGATACCGCTTAACGCGTTACGACATAGAAACGAATTAACTCTATATTTTTTATATGCATTTGTCCGTTGTAACAGTTTTTATCACGAATTTCATAACCCAAATATTATATTATAATCATACTCTTACTATTAGTTAAAACTAAAGCACTTATACGAGCTTATTTATACAACCATCATACGCATAAAAAAAATCATGAATTGTGATTTTAAGTAATCATCCATCAACGACCGAATGGTGAAACATTACCGCCCGTTTAAACAAACCGAATCAATATACATCGTACATTTAAATATAAAATCTCTAAAAATATTATAACCATATCAATGTTATATATTATTATATCGAAATGTATACATCTGCGTATTAAATTTATTAAATTATAATATTTAACACTATATCTATAAGTTCGTAATATATTACCTATGTGGTATGTTATGTATTCTTATTTTATGTCAGTTGCGATCAACTAAATATTATTCTCCTAAATTATGTACGATTTGTATTACGGTGAATTAGAAACAAGAAACTCCATTAGATATCCCATCTATGCACTACAAAATTGTAAGCATGTTAAGTGATTTATCCTGTAATCCTTGGTATTGTATACACAGCGATTTGCTTATATTGGCTACATTATTTAGTACTTAAAATATAGATATATGTATAAATATATGTTACCGGAAGTGTTGACAGTTCGGGAAATCAATATTATATTGGTTTATTTTATTATTATTATTCAAAAAATAAACAACAAACATAAAAATGAATTATATAACACAAACATGCAATGTACGCGTATGTGTCGGGAATAATTTTGACTATAAGTTACGTAAAAATGAAACCACTCGTCAGTAAAACTTTCAACGGTTTGGGTGGCTTTTCGGGAAAAATTCCCGCAGTTAATTTTTAATTAGAAAATTATAATACTTGTAATAATTTTCTAACGATATCAGGCAATGAACGCGGTCCATAACTAGTGTAGATAATTATTTTATTGTGACTATTAAAATTGTTTATACTTGCAATTTATGTTAAAATGAATGAAAATACACATAATCAACTTAAAAAATGTATTATGGCGTACTTACAATATATAATAACATAAATATATAGGTATATAAAAACCTTATGTATGAAGTATTGTTCAATTATTCTTATTTTTATTTTCCAAGACATTTAAATTATAAATTATGGATGATCTGTGAGCACACCTGTTCATATTGTATTCTGTTTTACAACGATATCGGACAATATTCATGTGCCTCTGAAATACTATTTGTAGCCGCTGCCTTCCGAAGTGAAATTGGTTTTTCTGCGTGACCTGACGATTCAAAAACAGAATCCAGATTTAATAATTTTGCTTTGTAACAATTTATTTTCGACCTTATGTATAGTGTATACGTATTTCAGAAATCCATTTCCCAAAAAAAAAAAAAAAATATAAATAACATTACATTTAATTATTTACAGAAAATATTTTACTAAGCATTTTCGAATTGACTATTATTAAAAAAAAATATTTATTCTTATAAATATAATATAGTTAAGTCTCGAACTCGCGGTCATCGGACATTTTCTGAAAATGTATGATAGTTAAAAAGATATAAAATACAATTAAACTAAACTATTAATTGCTTAAATTTAAAACATTCATATTGTATCAAACTATACGAACTAATAAGCATTAATTTTAGTAACACGCGCACAACTGTAATTCATTTTAATATTTGTTCATTTTCCGTCTGCATATCGTCGATACATTAATAATTATTGTCATTATTCGATCGTGAATGAGACTTTCTAAGTCTCTTGAGTCCATTTATAATTATTTATGCAATACATAAACATACATAATAAATACTTGTGCATATCAAAGTGACTATAATTATAATTGCCAATAATACCTGTACTTTATCTATGTTTATATTCAATAGTGATTAGTAGGTTGCGCAGCTCAAACTATATTATATCATTAGTTTGAATAACTAAATAATTTACTATTATTTTTATATTTACATAATAATACTATGCCAATTGTATACTTATTATTTATATATAAATACACATGTATTTGATTTTTTTTTTTTTTTTACTATGGAAAATTTATTTTAAGTTAGTGTTACGACTCTTTCTGACAAAAAATAACTGTACGTGTATGGTACATTGTAAAGTTGGTGTCAGTAGCTCAATACTCAGCTACACTCGACACAGTGTTCGGGATTGCCCGTGAAATACTGATGAGTTACGTCAGTGAAGTATGTGTGTATGTACATGTGTTTGTGAATACTTGTTTAATATAGTAAATAAGAGAAACAATGGTATTTTGAGTATGAGTTTAAGTTACACAAATATTATAATAAATAATTTGCAAACAAAATATATATAATACGATTAATTAAGAACCTTAGCCCTTGTGGCTGCACAATACAATAATGAAACTATGTTTCCTGAATCAACAATAATAATATAGCTCTTTTGACCCATTAGTGCAATATGATATAAATATACAAATATATGATTAGATAAGTTTGAAACACGTACGTTCCACAGCTTCATTCAAAATTTTATTTTTGCAATTTTTTTTGTATGACTTTGTAAAACTGAAATTAAAATTTGTAAAAATTTAGTACTAGTAAATAATAATATTTTAGTACGAAAAGTTATTGTTCGGCTATGTTGGTGCGAAGGGATTTAGAAAATTTTTTACGAATGTCCGTAAACGAATTTGTACAAATTGAGTACTTAATAGTGGCTTTGAAACTTTTTGTTACCTAATAATAATTTTACGAATCAGAGTGGCTTAGAAATCGTTCTTTAGATTTGTGAATATTTCGCAACTAAATTTACACAGATGTCGGTTAATAGTATCAAATAAAAATTAATATTCTTCAGAATAATATCAAAAATAATATATTATATGATAATTTACTTCTATATAGCCCGAGTATAGATTATTGTTGCAATAATAAGTAATAATACCTAACCTATAACTTAACCTAACTCCAGGAAACCAAATGTTATAATCAATTAGTATAGCTGCATAGACAATGCCGGCGGAGATGAGGTGTGTAAGTCTGGTAGGTTTTTTCTCATCGGCATTTTGATTTAAGTGTATATTAATTAGATAGTTATTAAATTTATTTAAGAATGTCTAAGACCTTATTCCGGTCTAAGCTTGTTGTTATCTAGAAATAATATTTTGTTTAAATGATATTTGATTATATACACCTATGCTAGCACTAACATAGTATATAAAATGTATTTTATTCGCTATGGGGGATACCACTACATTAAAATATTAATATAGATAATTTAATATTTGCTTAAATAATTACATACACCACAATTTCCTAGAAATTCTTGTCGCACACTCAAAAGGAAATGGTGTCATGGTATTATTATTTTCTTTTAATCTTGTTAATTCAAAGCTAAGTGTTCCTTTATCACGTAAATCCCATGACGATATATATATTTTATCGTGCACAAATTTATTTAGATTTTATAGATATAAGATTCCTATTATAATAAATAACAATGATAAAAATAAATTAACATATTATGAAAAATATATTGGTACCTAATCGATAAAATTATTTTTAAAACATTAAGCCATTCATTACACGGAATACCCAGTTAATCGTTTAATGCTATTTCACGTGGTTCTAAAAAGTTCTCAAAAATCATTCTTACTATATATATATATATAAAAAAAAATATACATGTTTAGTAGTTTATTTATTTATGCAGTGATTATATCCATTAGCTGTCACAGTAAAATAAAATATAAATTTAAAATGATTTTAATCCGACAGGGTTTTAAACGACTAAATTTAAGTTTGTAAGTTTACGATAAACACAGATATTAATAACAAGTAATAACTAATGTCAATCAAGATCAACATTGCTTTGAAATTATTATTATTTTGGTATTAAAAAAAAAAATGAATAATAACCTAAATAAGATAATTTAAAATAATATTGTAATACAATAAAATATATAACTAGATGTATATGTTAAAAATTAAAGTTATGTTATATTTATATGAGATTAAATTTCTGGTTTGAATTTTATAAAAATTATTTATTTTATTTTTCATATTAATAAAGTTTGCCACTAACAATTATAAAAAATAAATTAATGTTTTAAGACTTCAAAATAATGTGTTTATCTAATTTGTAAATCTAATATTTTCCAGTTGATTAATACACGTGTAATATTTAATACACACCTACATGTTACAATGTATATAACATTGGTTTGATGAAATTAATAACAGGTCATACAATAATGCGCGTGTAATGGAACACGCTATGTATCTGACCTTTCACCGATTCGCATTTCAATAGAATTTGTGAAATTCTAAACATTCTAACCATTAAGCTTAAACAAAAAAAAAAAAAAATGTTAGAAAAGTCCAGACAAAATATAGATACACGTGATATTACCGGGCTCTTGGCTAACTTCACTAATCTCATCGATACAGATAGATGTGCGGACGTGTTGTGGTATTTTAGGTGTAATGTATTGTGTATCTGGAATATCTTAAAATTACAATTAATAAATTAATGATTAAATTTAATAACGGTCTTGAGCAGTCGAGTTGAAAACACATTTACTGCAATTTTCTTAACGTTATTCGACAGTTATCGGTTGTTTTATTATACACTTTATAAAATCATCGCATAAATCGAAACATTGTTATTTTAAAGTTCTGTGTCTAGACTAGATTTCAAATATTTGACTTTTCAAGAACTCCCACTACTCCTTAGAAAGTATTTACAGACAAAACTAATAAATCAACGTTCATTCATCATCAGTCATGTGAGTTGAAATAAAATGGTATACACTAAGTGATTAAAACCAACATGAATGAATACCTAATAATAACGAATAATATTATGTTAACGATATTAATTAAAATTATTTTTGGTTTACATGTTATTAGCTAAACGAGGTCTCTTTATAGTGTTGTTCATTATAATTTTTAATAATTTTATTTCTGAAAAAAAAAACCATACACAAACTAAAAAAACAGGAAACCCCGGCACTCATCTAACCATTAATCAATAAGTACTACTTTTTTATAAATTTCACAGTCATTTATGACATTACATTTGTGTATCAGTGAATAAACTAAATACTACACACCGAATATAACTAGGGTTCGCAATTTAATGTCCTTAAAAAGTACTAAATATGCATGCATTTATACGCATAAAAAGTACAAATATACACTTAATTTTTCTTACATAAATATTTCCGCAAATACAAATATTGCATTAAAGTTAAGCCGTGATCCCGGGATTAATATTTTTAGGTTAGTTGAATTAAAGTACTCTTAAAAGTACATAAATTATAAAATAAATACCTACCTATGTTTGTAAATTTTTAAAACGCAATTTTCCATCTTACATAATAAATAGTATACAACTTAAAACATTTTCCTTGAAAATGTTCTAGTTATAATTATTTCTAATTTTTCTATTAAATTGCACGTCTGTATAACAAACAAAAACAAAAATTAAATATTATACGCATGTAGAATGCGTGTCAATACTCGTAATTGAATGTACACGATGATATAATATTATATATTGTTTTATTATGTTTTTCGTGTATAAACCATTATTTTTTCCACTTATTCCTGACTGAACCAAACAATACTCGTGGGTGATCGTCGGCCCCGACAATAACTAATGGACGACGATACCATGGTAAATTATTGTGTTTAACACCGAAGGCCTCGTGACATGCATTTGCGGCGGCGGCACGTGTATACGAAATAACTTGCCTGTATATTATTACGCATACGCCGCGTGGCCACGAATTTGTTGCCACGAGCACACGGCACTGTGGCATGTATAAGTTTTCAGTGAGTTGCGAACAGGTAATTGTTACGTCTTTAAGTTTATATTATAATATTATACGGCGTAGGCGTATAAAGATATTGTTATATTATACATTACGATATGCCTCTGATAATATACGCGCGTTCTCCTTGTATTTTAGGTACCACATATTGTTACAAAGAGTGGTTCATATTATTGTACCTATACCGGCGGCAGTGTTCTCACCATTCGGGTGCTGAAAAATTAAACGATCAATTTACAGAGTCTCTGAATAATATTTCTCCTCCATCACGCGACGGGAAAAGCATCCCGTATTCACCGTACAGTTATACACGAATACACGACGTATTAAACACACACATATTTGAACTGCCGCGAGTCTGTCGTGCCGACCGTGTGTGACGAGAGGTCGACTATACTCGCTCTTTGTTAAACTCGTATGTGCCGTGAAGGTGCCGCAGCAGCGCAGCGAAGTACTATGATATTGATGATGATGATGATGATGATGATGATGATGATAATATACAAGACTCGTACAAATCCTAGAAATCCCTTTGTAAACGTCTTCAGACACTCTTTGACAGCACGCACTCGAAAAACTGTTTTTGTCTCGTGCAGTTAAATATTTGACGTATTCGTCGGATTTACAGTCTCGTACAGTGATAATAATAATGTTAATATTAAATATTATTATTATATTATAATACCAAAACGTACTGCCGACAACCTGATTTTGATATCCGACTTTCCTTAAAGAACACGACTTATTAATGGGCTATATGTGATTTCCAATTATATCAGCTACAATGATAATAAACAAACAGTACCTAACTATAATTAATATATTATTACACTGGGCAGAGAGGTAAGTCATTATATCAGAAGTCACCAATTGATATTTTTCAAGGGCCACATTAAGAATCTGAACATTTTTCGCGGGCCATAAAGATTTTAAGTAGATATTAACATTATTTAAAAACCAATAATATTTAACGAAAATAATATAATTTACAATCATAACACATACCTATAATTTTGTCGAAATGCGTTTTATTTATTCTTTGTCTGCGGGCCGGATAAAATGTGTTGGCGGGCCGTATGTGGCCCTTAAATGTTGGGCATTATATAGATATATAATGAATCATATTTTATTGTATATCACATAAATAAATTACTATAAAAACGTTGTTGTAATTTTTATTTTACCCTAGATAAATATTTATTCCGTAATATTCTAATAATTTTGGTTTCAAGATATATTAAACTAGTTTATTTTGACAAATAAGTATATTTTTCTGCAAAAAAATAAAATACGAGAATGATACTTGAAAATGAATGATGAAATAATATAAAACACTAGTTTTTCATGTATTTAATGTCCTAGATACCCCTCAATCACAAGTTAAAACATTGTTATGTAGTTTACGTTTATATCACTTACCTTATAACATATGTTAAGCTTTATATTTTGTAGATTTTAACAGTCATGGTTTTTAATAAATGCACGGTCATGTGTGGTAGCTATCTTATGTACCTTTTTTTGGATTTTATCTCATAAGTAGGTTATGTATGCAAGAGAGACGTGGGTGGTTCTTTGGAAATATCTTCATCATAATATTATAATATTTCAAAAATTAAACGACTCAATAACGATAAAGATATACAGATTAAATTAAAAATGAATAATACTAATTGTATAAATGCATATTATAATAATATAATATTGGTACGGCAGTTATTATTTTCATTTTTTATCATTACAATTTGAATTCATCATTAAAGAAAAACAGAAGTAGTGAATAGTATTTTTAATGGAAAATAAGGGCATAATATTGAAATATATCAGCACCTCAAGCCACACTAATAAAAAAAAAATCTATATTTATATTCAAAAGAGAAATTATTACGTAATCTAAATTGTATATTTTTGTTTATGATGTACATCAAAAACAGGCATTTTTTCTAAATAAACATTTTTATAACTACAGTTATATAAATATTAAATATAATATTAATAATATTAGTTATAAGTCGTGTCTTTTAAATTTTTAGCCATTTTTCCTTTCAAAATATTGACTTAAGAAAATAGTAAACGTTTTATAACATGATATAATGTTAAAATGTGTTTTGATCATATTTAATATTTATTCATTGGATGTCAGTCCAGTAAGCTTATATTATAAAAACGATATATATATATATATATATATAATAGTTATTTAGAAAACTCAATTTTGATGTACACGATAGACGCATACTGGATCGATTTATATTCAAAATAATTTTTTTATGATATATTCGAGAAGTTTCTTATTTAAACTTAACTTCACACAAGATAGTTTCACATTGGTTTCCGGTTGTCGTAGTGAAATAAGTTTAGAATAAGCACATTGTTATATGCGCATTTATTTTATTTTAGTAGCTTTGCAATAAAAATATATTTGTTGTGGATAGTATTATGTTACAGAAAGACATTCGTATAGGAAGGAAACTGTTTTCGGTGATACAACCAAAGCTCGAAATAATGAACGGATTATGATTGGATCCCAGCCCTCGAAAATGTACTTTATTTACTGTCATATCGTATTGTTGTTGTATTATTAATGCTTTTATTTATAAGGAAATAAAATAAACCAATTTCACAAATCAATTTTGAACTATTATCAAACTTCAAAACACCATTGAATGTACTATTGTGACTAAGTGTCAGACATTGATTAAACTTCACGATTACCTATATACAGATCTAAAAAATACTATTAAAATAAAACTCTTTATTGTTTAGTATATATATAAGCATTGCCAAAACTCAAGTTTACATTATTGTTATTCTTAAAATAAATGATAATTTTAGATATTTAATTATTTTTACTTACTAAGAAAAAATAATAAATATTTCAGAAACTCATTGTAAAATTAAAATTGTTACTAAACGTTAGAAATATAAAATCTAAAATTTTAAATTAAATTTAATAAATAAATATATTATTGTTTACAATTCATGAGTTAAATATTTATGATATAATAAATTATGATTAAATGTAATGTTTAAAAAACGGAGATATACAATTACATAGTAATTTAAACTGATATTGTTCAATTACTACCTTATAGTTCTGAAATAAATAAATAAATATTTTTATTTTTATATTCATTATAATATTATGATGTACCTATTATTATACATAATGTTATTATATCCGTTTTATAAATATATATTATACATAAACTAGTAAAAACAGAGTATCTCTTTATTTTTTAGTTTAAACGATAAAATAAAAATAACTAGTATAGATACTTAATATTTGTTGAATTTCAATATCGAGGATTTTTTTAGTATTATTATACTTTAAGTTGTTTTAAAAGTTCAAATTCATCTTGTTATTGTGTAGTGTGTATCTACTGCAGTAGATGAAATTAACTAGATATAATTTTTTTTTCAATTCAATATTGTCTTTTTGAATTTAAATTCAAGAAATAATGAAAGTAATAGAGGCTTATACAAAAAAGCGTTTCCTCAGGGAATTTTCGTTGGATAATTGAAACAAAAAAATGAGTTTTTTTTGTAGAAATGAAAAAACTTACTAAGATCAAGTCAGATAAAACAAAATAATATAATAAATTAAATAATAAAAAAAAATTATTAAGTTATTAAATATTAATAAAATATCTTTTTTAATTGTAGGTACCTAACTAATATTTAAAACTTTTTTACAGTTTTATATTAAAATTGTACCTATTTATTGACGTTTAAAAAAAATATTATTCAAATAATAATAATATTCTCAAAATATTTTAATCAAAAATAAAATATCATTATTTTATAAAAACCTATCAATCATTATGATGAATTTAAATGTTTAATACAATTAATGATATTTGAAGTGTTGAATTTTGTACTAACATAATATTAATGTTGTATTAACTATACAAAAAATTAAAATCATGAAATTAGTAAAGATTTGTTTTCTTATTAAATACATATTTAGTATTATTTAAATTTACTTAATATACGAGTGACATCCCAAATTATTTTAGAATTGAATACATCACTCAACATTTAAAATTAAATCTTATTTACCGATGATAAAATGGTCACCGAGAACTAATGTATTAAAAAAAACATGGAAAAAACTATTATGTTGTGTTACTGTATTTAATTTCAATCCTGGTAGAATTATGGGAATAGGACATAGGTAATTTTGATACTTTCATGTATTATACTGCAGTACAATATATAATAGCAATAAATACTAATGGGCTCAGCTGCAGATGTTTTATATGTTAGATCAATAATAATAATAAAAATAGTAATAGTATATACTCGATGACAAAAAATTTAGGTTATTGATAAAAAATATTTTTTTTTATATATATTTTTAAATAAATATATCAATTTTAGTAAAACGTAATTAGAATGATTATCACCAATAAAATCTGAATTTATAAGAAAGACAAAAAATATTTTAAATGTAATTTCAGAGTTTCACATTTTACTGACGTTGATTTGTCTTATTGCGTTTCTTAGCTGTCTATGCGTGATGCGTACATTTGTTTTACAAACAAAAAGGCGATGGTGTAAACCATGTAATCAGAAACTAAATCATCGCAGCAACCATTACTTCTTGCAAGGACATTTTTCCATCCATTTAATTTGACATCAAATTGTAGGGAACATTATTTCTCGATCTCTAACGGACGTGCAGGCCTTATACAAGAAAAATCGAGAATTTCCCCGATCGATTAGTCCCTGCTATTTTCATTTTATCCCTCTTTGCCTAGCCATTAAACAGCTGGACATCAGACACGTTTTGCAGTTTGTACATGTCAAAACTAGTACTATTTGCTTCCTTATATTTTTTTCTCTTTTTGCGCAGCGTGTGGCTCCCTGCAAATTGGGTGAGAAACAAAGCCCTTTATACCAATATAATCTCAGTAAAAAAAAAAAAAAAAATACACCGTTAGTAGTTACTAACAGTTGTTAAATATGAAGGGTAATTTATTTAACGGATTCTAATCATAAATATCAATTAAAAATTATGTTATAAAATGTTAGTTCAAGTTCATCAGCGTTTTGTATTTTTTCTAAACAGCAATTTTATAATAAATTTAAAGTGACATAAATAATTTATATTGATAATTTAGTGTATTTGCTATTTGACCTAAGAAGACGGGTAAAAAAATAATTTAGTTCACAAAAAAAGGATAAATGCAAAAATTCACTGTTTATTTGTTATATGAATTACCTAAAATGTCTGTGTGCTAAAGGCTAATGTTATTATTTAAAATTCATTTTTGTAACCTATAAACTGATGTATAACAATATTGTTCAATTAAACAATTTTGCATGATAGCATAGCGACAAGTGATGCTTACATTATTTCCCTCGTGTTGCGATACCAAATGAAAAAATATAGTGTATATATAATTATATTATATATATATTACATCAAATAACAATATTATCAATAAATTATGAAACGTGTACTATCGTACAAATAACCTCAGATGTTGAAGCCTCTTTTCTTTTCAATAAAAAAAAATGCAATATTTCAATTTACATTGCCAATAATGATCATACAACATTATCAAATAATAACTATACCAAATATAAAAACCTAATAGGTAAATTTAATTTAGAAATTTCAAGAAATTAATTAATTTTTGAAACGTATAAAAATATTGTATAGATATTATATTATATTACTTAAATAAGTATTTACTATACGGTCATACATAATTATTAGTAACTGCTAACTAAGTACATATTATGAAAATATAACACAGTTATATATACATATTAGATATTTATATTGAAGTCAGTACAGTCAACTATATTAAACAAGATAGAAACGAAAATTATCATTTAGGTAAATATATTTTAGTTGTGATTTGTAAATATTCACATTATAAAATTAGACCAAATATATATATATTAAATGTTTGGGCGTGAAATACATTGATAGGTTAACCGATAATTTCAAAAATAATAAAAACAATATTTAATTATATAGTCGATATAATGATATTAAATTGAAATTTATAATATCTACCTATATATATTTTTAGATTGCTTAGGCACAAAATAAATATGATTATTGATTAACGCTGCCGTCGATTATCAATATTTAATTTACAAAACGCGCGCACGCCGTTTAATAATGATTAATGATATAATTATTACGCAAATCAGTCGACATTTTGTCGTGCGTCCGGACCGTCCGATACCATAACAACTTTCGTATGGAAAATATATCCGTTGGGCGCTAGGGACATCGCGCGCAGTCATTCGCCCGTCCACTCCGCCGCCACTGCAATAATTTGATGGCCGATAATATAAAAAATAATGTAAAAGTTTTAATAGTAATCACGATAATAAGTAAAATAAGAATTGATAATAATAAATAACAACGCGATCGCGATTGCCGTTCACCGCTGACGTCGAATCTGCCGGCGACAAATAGTCGTTGTTCGACGATAAGCCTGCGTTCAGCAAACCACGGTAATTGGTTATCGTTTATTTTATATTAATACGGAGCACTACTAACTGGAGGAGAACTTTAAATATTGCACGCTCGTAATCCGTATATTTACACACATAAACTACCATAGGTACTAATTAGGTACGGATACGGAATATAATATGTAATGTTGAAAATGAAGATGATGATGCGTATAGTTAAGTTTAATGATATTGAGTGTACGTCAATAGTCAATGTAAGCTCGTCCTGCGGCACCGACACTTTCATGATCAATTAATAATTTAAAATAAGTCGCGTGTTAATTTCAATTAAAATAGATAAGTGTTTACTGTGTTAGACGGTGTTAACTGTTAAAATTAATCATCTTTTTATATATTTCAGTATACTATAGTTTTCATTATATTGTTATTGCATACCGTATTATAGTTGTAAATTACTCGGAATTACCTAATAATCATTAAAATTTAAATTATACGCAATAATATCATAAGGTATTCAATAAATGCATATACTTGGATACGGTAAAAAATAATATATTTTTATATCATGTACAGAGATGCGGACTTGTGATTCTGAAATAATTGCAATGCAACTAATAACGATTTTTAAATTCATAATAAAAACGTTATTAGGTAAATAAAACAATAAATATACATATATATATTATATTTATGTTACACACAAATAACACGGTATGTATGTAATAGGGGGACTTGATTATGTACATATACAATTATAATTACACACATATTTTTTTTATAAGTTTTATCATTTTTTTTTTTTTTTAATTTTCTATATTTTTATGTGTTTTCAATATAAAATGTAACCAACAAAATAAGTCAACAATATTATGTTGAGTATTTAATCATTCGTTAATTCGAAATTATTTGCTTGCTTTTTTTATACGAGATAATTGTTAGTAGACCGCGGAAATCAGTTACCATTATTTTATATGAGTATGTTATACTTATATCGTCTACTGTTTGCCCTACAAGTTAAATTAAAATGTTAACATCGACGAGTTAACTGTTATAAACTATTGATATTTAGTATTTTTAATGTCCATATATTCATTGTAAATACATTTTTGGAGTTCAAAAAATGAAGAATTGTTTTTTTCATTTTATCTCGTTATAATCATAACACTGGTCACTGGATAACAATTATTATTATTTTAATGTTGATAGATTTATGATAATCTATGATATTTTATAATAATTATTTTTTTTATTTTTGTTAAAGATGTCAATTATATTATCTTTATGATATTAGTAAGTAGGTACTATTCTTGTAAAAAAAACATACAGTTATACAATATGTTATAAAAAATATGATATTTATAATTTGTTAACCTAAAATATTTTTGAAATATCAAATGGAATGAGCAACTCTTAAAAGTAATAATATAACAATGAAATTAATAAAATACATGTTATGTACTCGCATTACTGAATTACTCATAGTCAAAAATATTTCAAAGACTGATTGATGACTGTTGTTCATTAACGCATTTAATTTTGGTTTTTATTTCATGCGGTAAAATATATTATGTTAAAAAATGAACGGTTGCCAAGTAAATTTAAAATGTTTTTCTTTAATGCGCATATTTAAAAAAATAAAGTTATACGTAATTTATATTCGTTGCAGGTTATGAATTATAAAATAAAACATTGCATAAACATTTTAATTTTGTTTTAAACATCAATAATTAGACTCTTTAGAGTATCTACAGTGTATAAAATGTATACTTATTATTGCACATCTATTTTTCACGATATAAACGGGTAAACGGGTACTTAAACACTAAATATAAATTTTACTAATACAGTATAAATATTGAATAATCGTCAAATATTATATATATATATATATATATTCATTTTATATTTCTATGGAAGTGTATAGTTATTTAAAAAGTTTAGTTCATTTTATAAAATAATAACGCAAAATCTGCATCTGATGGCTATATTTGAAGAAAATAAAATTATAATTCGCTAAAACTTGTTTCTACTTATGTTATAAGAACTTTTTAATAATAATTTATACATTTCAAGATAAGTACAGAAATGAAATGGATAGTTTTTAATTATTATGTTTAAGAAAAACAAATACAATACTAAACGTGATTATGCGTGGGTAAACCTTAATTTAACTAGTTACTACTGGAAACCATACTATAATCATTTTTCACCTTTTGGTTGTGTTTTTTTTTTATCGAGTATAATAATTGTACAAATAATGCCGTCGTTTGTTATAAAAAATAAATCGCTTTAAGTACTTCTTTTTTCTTGAATTCTGATAGAAAAACATGAACAAATGGTATTAAAGTCGTATATTATATAATATATAATAATAGTCTATTTTTGGTAATATTACATAATATTATAAGTACATAATATTATAAACATTAAAAAATTGATCATTATTTTTTCTTATTACTATATACTTTTAACTGTTTTAACTGTTTTGATTTTTTTTAAACTTTAATTCCAACTATAATATAGAAAGAGGATTAAGCTATACTTTTATCAATAACATTGACGAATATGATTATCTCACTTTTAGTGATCTATATGTTGAGTAAAATATACAAATTAGTATAGTAAATTCTAATTATTATTGCACTGATAAAATGTTTGTTCAATTATTTTTGGAAATTTATGGTCCTTTAAAAATAAAATTTGTAGATGTTTTACAAATCACCAATACTTAATAATAAATTGTATCTATCTCTAATATACACCTTAAAAAGTTCGGTATAATTAATTTATATTATTATTTAGTTATAAAAAATAAAACAAAAATCATTACAAATATAATGTATTTTTATAAAATAAAAACCATGAGTAATTAGGTAGTGACAAGCGTGTATATTTAAATTAAATAGTTTTAAAACTATTTGAAAGTACTCTAATTATTTTGGCTCATATTAAATAGTATAATATAGATATATAATACTTTTTTTAAACTTTGGATAAATATTAATTTACATAAAACTAATTTCACTAAAATAAAAGTTAGTTTGAGTTGAATTATAAAATCAAAATATCAACATAAACTTTAAGGTCTTTTCTAAACAATGTAATTTTAAAGAAAAAATGCGTTCAGATTTGGTTGGGTAATGCATATTAAAAGTATTTATAATGTAACCAGTAAGTTATATTTATTATAAATCAAAATATTATTTTGTGATAAAAATGTGTTTCTTAAACTATAACTATTTAGCAGACATTAATTGAATACAACTGAATAGAGTGTCTTTTTCAAATCCATTATATTATCATCAAGTTTGAGATAGCTAATGTTAATATATCATTATTTATCAGTTTATTTTTGCATTAAAATATGCAATTTTGAATTACATTATTAGGTTTTTAAAAAAAATAAAAATATAATATAAAATTGCACTTTAGAACTTATAAAAAAATTATACCTACAATTTTCATATTTTTACAACAAATTTTTATCCTGTAATTACTGTATTATTAAACGTTAATTTTCAGAAAAAAAAAAAACAAGAATATAATAAAACAGTTTTTGTTTATAAATACTAGCTACCTATTTAATTAAATTCAACTACGAACGTAGAACACATTACTTGCGTATTTTATCCTCAAGAACATTCTGAAGTTGCATAGTTTAGATTCATAAATTTGATTGAAAATTACTTTTAACCAGGTTAAAAGAAAAATATATTTAGTGCACCTACATTGAAAAGCAAAAAAAAAAAAATTAAATACAATGGATTTTCATGAAATTGAATAAAACATAATATGTGCTGTGTCGTTCATTAAGCTTGCATTTTTCCTTGGATATCCGATTTTCAATTAAGCTTATACCATTTACCCATTATATGTTTTTATAATACTTTAGCAATTTTCCAATCTAAACTGTAAGAAAAAATATTATATTGAATAAGTATTTACTATTTTTTACTATTCAGAACATTTTATATCATAAAGTGCAATGCCGACGTCGCCTACGGATACGCTCCACTACCGGATACTGGTATGCCTGGCCGATGTTGGAGGGTATTCGGCGAATGTTATAATATGTATTTTCATAGTGATCTAAAATACTCGATCGAGAGTGTATGACCATAATATTTTTGTAGGCCACTCAGTATACGGTTTTTAAATAAGTTGGTACAGTTGGTTTAGTTTCCGCCTTTTTTTCTGATTGTAGGAAGATTTTATCTACATTCAAATATTGGTGTGACGTGTAGCGTGATACGCCGAAATAATGTCGACATAGAATGTGTTAGTTTAAGTGAAAAACAGCTATAGTATATATTATATGTGTGTGTGCGTGTATTATATATATATTATAATGAAAAATCAAATTTAGTTAACGAATTTTTAACAAAAAGTATGAAGTCAACGATAAAAAAAACACCTAAACTTTATACAAATACAGTATTTTGTGTTATCATAAAAAGTATAACACGTGAGTTTAAAAAAATAATCTATTTATAATTGTTTATATGATTGAAAAAGTATAAAAATAAATAATAATCGTGTATAAAAGTATCAACAACTGTTTTAAAATAAAAATTAATTGCAGTAATAATTAACATTTTGTTTAAAAAGTGCATTTATGTAGTGTTAAAGGTTTATTATTCACATTTATTTTAAAATGAAAATATGTTAGGAATGCTACTGACAGAAAAGTTGTAAAATTTCGTAAAACCAAAATAATGTGTTAAGAAAACTTTTTTTCATAACCAAAGTTATACATTTTATTGTTATTCATTTATTGATCAATAACACGATTTTACTATACAATAGTTGGTAGGATAGTTGTAGGACTCTCCGAGAAAAAAAGATTTTAGGGTCAAATCCATCCAAGTTTTTTTGTAGCAATATGTTTTGCAAAAAGAGTGGCGTGAAAATATATCGTTGCCGGTCCGCTGCAATCGGATGATTTATACAGTGCGAAAAGCGGTCCTTTTTAAACCACTTTGTAGCACTGTGTCAACCCTTTCCCATCGGCTTCATCAACCTACCCGCTTTCCCACTAACGATATTTTGTCTGGTTTTGAATATTTTACTAGATTTCCTACCGAATATTTGATGCCACATCTGACATATCTGGACATAATTTCTTTCTTTCGATAACGATAATTTATATTATTTAGTATGTAATGTTACAATATATACGCCGAATTTATTTTTATTTCGTTTTTACATATTATACCTATAAGACATAACTATGAAACTGTTATTGTTTATTAAAAATAGAACACATGCTATAATAGTGTTATAATATTTATCGAATCCGTGTAGAATGTAGATCTGTAAATACATATAATATGTGTATAACTGATAAAAGATTTAAAATTCTTGACGTGTTATAAGTACTCACAGAAAAAAAGTTTTTTTCAAATTAATTATTTTTGAGTTAAATTTAATCTCTATAAGTATTAATATTATTAAAACCAATTTAAAATCTCGGTAAAAACAGTTAACCTGTATAATTGTATTAATACAACTAAACCTGTAACGTATATAATAGACTATAATATTCTAAGGACTTTAAATTATTTAGTATTATACCTATACAATATACTTTATACTGCAGTTATACCAATAACAATATATCTACTATTATTTTCTGCAGTAAAACAATTTATCATTGTCCACATACAATAATGAGTCAATACTAGATATATAGTATAAAGTAACCCTGTCCAATTTTGTACCTAATTAAAAATATATTTATAATTAAATATAATTTATTTTGGATACACATAAATCGTATTAATAGGTATGAAATAATAACTATTATGACTAATAAAAACGTTGTAAACAGAAGGTAATTAAAATATTAATTTAATTTTTTTTTTTAATATTCATCAGTAGGTATATAATTTATTTAAGCTAAAATATAATATTCAGCATTGTAAGAATGAGATTATTAACTAAACTGTAGAAAATTAATTAATTTTTGTGAAGATTATGTAAATGTTGAAGTTATAATTTATAAATTATGTTTATTAAATAATAATACTAAAATAATATAAATTGTACAAAAAGACTTAATACATTCTATAATATCTATTTAATATATTTTATTATTAGATAGTGTTTTTTTTTTTTTTTTTTTTTTTTTTTTATGTATAAACGTTTTTCTAAATAAAATAAACGAACAAATAATGAGATTTAATTAAATTTTCACGGTTTAAAGAACCAAGTGAAGGATAAATAGGTACACTGATGACGTAACGTTTAATTCCTTAATGAAATCATTATTACTACGGAAGGTATTTAATTAATTAAGCTTCTAAAACAAATTTGCTTGGCTGTATAATTTTCATAAATGGATATTTATTTTACTAAGATATTATATTCAAATATTAGGACTCCAATTTTATTAAAGTGTAAGTATTTTCTACCTTTTCACCATCATCGTCCCTATTATTTCATAGTAAATCTTAATAATCAATGCAAATTATAATTTATTTAATATTGGTCAATAAAAACACATATTTTATTATTAATGATTGGTACATATTATAGTTATTGTTATTTGCGTAATATGTATTACCAATAAATAGTAAACATTTTAAATTTTAGACGTATTGTTTAATTTTGTATGTAAAACCAGTCGAGTGATTAATATTCGAAATTTAGTCGATAAATATTATAATTTAATTAATTTTTAACGAATAATCAACGCTCTTATAAGTACAAATACATTTGACGAGTGTTTGACATAGCATCTTGAAAACGGAAAAAATAAATATGATTAATTGCTCGTTGGAAATCGACTCGGACCATTAGCGCAATGGTACATCGTACAAAAGCCTTCGTTTTGTATTTCTGTAATGGACAGCTGTAGTGAGGAAAAATCATCATCATTCAGCTGGGTGTGATCGAACAGTCTTATTTCAATTAGATCAAAGAACATGATTTCCGGTATGTAATTAATATGGAGTGGTAATTATATTTAAGGTTAGATCACCAGAGACTGTGCGTTTGAAAACAAAAATATTAGATTATTTTTCCTTGGTTCGAAAAAATATTGTATAACATATTTTGTTATGATAGTAGACCGTGTACCCACTCAATAGCTAGAAATTGTTTATTCATGTGTTTAAATATATTTATATAGACATTATAAGCTAATTGCAAATTATTGCATTAAAAAAAAAAAAAAAAAAAAAAAATGCTTTAAACGAAGTTTACTGTAATTTCATCGATATTTGATAACTTAATAATATACTAGAAATATTTTTTTTAAATTAAATTAAACAATTACATTTTTAATATAATAATTATTAAAGAATAACCTAGTGAGGTGCATTATGTTATTTTAAATATTCATGAACAATTAACATAAATTAGATAACAATTGTAAAAATAAAAATCTATAATTTTTTAACCAGTAAATTTTCTTTACTTCGCTTACAATGTACAATATTTTAATAATTTAATAGTTTATTATAAATAAATATAAATTTAATAATTAATACAATACATTTCTAGAAACCTATGTATATATTATTAGATAAATTACCTTTATTAACAAAATTTGCTTAAACGGCTATAAATTGTTATTTTTATAAGCCATGATTATCTTATGTATTGATTTAAAAATGCTTAATTTGTAGTTATATTTGGTTAGTAATATTAGAGGTTATAGTAATGGTAATATGTTTTGTTAGGAATAACTAACTTATAATAATGCGGTATCTGACTATTATTTCAAAGTCAAGTTAATAATAATAATAAAAAAAAATAAAATATCATTTTTGAAATCATAAATTCAGTTATTTGGTAAATGGTTGTAGATTTTTTTTTATACTTCAATACGTTTTTTCTAGAAGCTGTGTATATAATATGTAAATAAAAGTTTAATTATAAGTCAAAATAAGAATTACTTTAAAAGTTAAATAAAATATTTATCATTAATTTTTTACTTTCAAATTTCCCAGAAAGTTAGAAGTCATCATTATTGGACTTGAAATCGACAAAACGAAAATCTTGCATAGTTTATTAATGGTCAAAGAGATCGCAATACTGGCGAGGTATGTAGTGACATCAAACATATTTTCATTGAATACCGTATAGTATACATCTGAGACAGAAAAAATTCTTAGTATTTCAGAATCACTCACTTAAGCACTCAACCAGGACCCCAATTCTACTTACTTCCAGCTTAATAAAATTTAACGTCACCATCAATATATTATTCAAAAAGATATAAATTTCTTCAGTATATTATCTAGTATTTATAAGTAGTCATTTATTAATTAGTGTATGTTAGATATTTTGTATATTATGTAATTTATTATACTAAATTAATATCATCTAACTACTTGCCTTATCGGCCATTGTCACCGTGGATTTATTTTAATCAATAAAATATAAGCATTACTTTCGTTAAGGTATTATGGAAAATTTATGCAATACGATAGGGTTAAGTATTTAGCTAGTATAAGGTAAAGACTAATTAAAATAATATTTAAATAAAAATGCAGAAATGCTTAGGTAGATAGCTTTGTAAGGTACTAGTTTTGCAATTTGAATTTATTTATTTCTATTCTGATATAGTAAGATTACAATATTCAATATTTGGATACTTGATTAAATATTATTATAAACATCAGAGGTGAATTTTAATTACGCATTTAATTAATTTCAAAGTGTGTTTGCTTATTGTTTAAGCCCATAAGTGTACAATAATAGTGATGTGTCCGCTAGGCTGTTAGCTATTAAATAATAACAATGAACTGTTTCATCTATAAACTGTAAAATTGTATATTTGAGTTGAATTTATAGTTGAAGTATATTATTTACTAGTTACTATAATAATTATATGTGTAATTTTTAGCCACATAACATTTTAACGTGAATTGTATTATATGATATAATTTTGCACGAAAACTTCCAAAACCTTTTGAATATTATAATTAATAAAAAAAAAGTTTTGTAACATTTTTTAATTGTTTGATTTTTATGTTTAATGGTATTTAATTAAAGTTATATGTAATAATTTATTAACAATTTATTTGAAGCTTTAATCGAAAACACAATATTTTTTCATATAAAAACATATTTATTTTATTATGGAATATGTATACTGCAATTGAATTTTGAAAATAAATCACTATAAAAATAGGTACTTACACAAAATATATAAAAGAAATTATAAATATTTATACTTAACACTTTCCATTTATATTTAACTAAATAGTTTGTTAAATATGAATGAAAAATCCTAACTTCATTATTTTTTTAAATAATTAAATTTAGTTATTAAATTATATTAGAAAATATGTTAAATTATATTATATTTTATATTTATATTTTTGTTCAATTCTTTTTGATTATTCACGTCACAATTACTATGGATACTTAGTTCAGAAACTTCTATTTGTATTTATCGTGGTCATTATATAATTTGAAGTATTGGACTACATTATTATCTAAAGGGTTTGGTTTAAATTGCAGTTAGTGCATTATTCAATACACGTTCACTTTTAACTTTTTCCTTAGGGACCAAAATTATTCTTACGCTATACCCTTTGATCGAATTCTACACTTTTAAAATTGTCTTTTTTGTAAGACATTAACATATTTTTTCTAACAGTTACCTCAATTTTAGTTTCTTCTCATATCCAAAAATAGTAAAACCTTTTTTCAAATTTTATTTCCAATATTCATATTTATATATTTAACTGAATTTTAATTATGCATTATACTTGTTTAAATTCTATGTGTTTTATTCTATTCAAATAGGCATTTATTTGTTAAATAATATTATTAATAATATATATATATATATAGCTATAATTGTCTAATAAAATAGCTTGTTCTTACAACAAATGCATAATGTTGATACATTTTAAAAATTAATTTTCGTGTATTATTATAAAATATTGTATTTTTAATATTAAATTGAAAAATTATTGGTGTCATTTTAATATTATAAATACACTATTTTATAATAATACATGAAAATTCATTTTTAAAATGTACATTCACATTCTACAACTATATTTCGTTTAAAAGCTATTTTAATTTTTTTTTAAATATTTTAAATTGTTTTAAACTCAGAAAATTATACTTGGTTAAAAATTTGAAATTGCATTTAAAAATCAATTTCTAAAAACAAATTAAAATAATAATCGATTTTTAAAATTCCTTAATATATTATTATTTATTTAAAATTATAATAATAAGATCCCTATATTCAGTAATTATCTTCTTTTTTTAATAGAAATAGTTATCATAACAAACAGAAATTAGGTAAATATCTACGTAAATAAATGGAATCGTATTAAAATTGTTAAATTCAACTTAACAATTTTAAAAACAACTACGTCGATCCTATACGAGTTATTATTATTATTTTTTTTTCAGTAAAACCAAACTTACTGATATTTTTTCGACAATGTTCGTATGTTGCGAATAGTTTTTTTTTGCACATAAGGAAAATACTGAGTAAATAAAAAAGTGACCTCTTCAAAGTACCATCTAGATAAAGTTTTTTTAGGTACTTTGTAAAACTTTTTAAGCTCTTTTACTACCCAGAAAATTATCCATAGAAATAAAACATTTCAAACACATGATTGGAAACCAGAGCAGTATTATACTTCCTTCATTTCTTCAAATTAAAAAGTATAATTTATTTGTGCTTATGAATAAATAACTATTCGTACGTATACGACGGTAGTTTTTTTAGCTTTTTTCTAGATAATTTTAAGTATTATAATATCATAACATTAAAAAGCTGTTTTTTTATATGATTATTTCAAAAAAAATAACTTTTATGTCGTTTGCTTGTGAATTTTAGATTTTAAACAAAAAGTACGATACTTGTATTATTATAATAGCTATCAATTAATAATATTATCAATTCATTATCCATACTAAGAAAAAATTATGTATTTTTACTTTGATATTATAAATATCAAGTTTGAGTAAATAATTGTTTAAACTCTCTACGCACTACAACTTATTATAATAAGCGATTTGTTAGTATTCCCATGTGTGTATTTTGATTTATTCATAAATAAATCGTCACGTAGTTATTTTGAACGGACCACAACTATATGTGTAACCATGAATTATGAAAATAATTATTTTACGATTTATATTTTTTTTTGTTTTTTCAATGATGTAAAGAGATTTGGGGAGCCTGGAAAATTATTATTCAATTAACTAATATTATCATAAATTATAATCATTCTATTTTTATATTATTATTGAAGCTGGGTACTTTTATATTTTTTATATTTGTATGTATTCCTCAAAATGCATATGTTTTTATTTTTATCGGACTTCGTATTGCCGATATTTTATTGTGATCGGTACTAATTTTCCATCTTACATTACGTTAATTTTTTTATGATTTTTTTGAATTTATATTATTAGATAACATTTTCTTTATTGACCATTTAAAATCATTTATTTTAAAAATATAGGTATTATAATTGCAACTCGAGTTTCAAAACATGTGCTCTGCTGTTATTTATATTTAAATATTTTAGTTATTCACTAGGGATTCGTCTATTAACGGATCCATTTCGTTTGGAATAAATGTCATCGTATCTGAATTATGATTGTATAATACATATATAAATACCTTTTTTTCCTCCGTTAAAGTCATTGAACGAACAAAATACGGCCATTTAGTTTTTTAAGGACACTTCGTATGCGTTGTGTTAACGTAAAAAAATAAGAAAGAATTCGATTATCTGAAATGTGAATGAGGTCTTGGGTAATAAACAGGACGAGGAAATGGCCGTTCTCCAGTAGTCCGGAATAAATCTAAGATTTCAAATCGAAGATGCGATGAAAAAAAAACAATACCGTATCAATGGTAAAGGGTGAAGGATTGAAAGGGTTGTCCACGGAGAATTCCCAAAAGTCGTTCAACATTTTAAAATACGTAAGCTAAAAGGTTTGATACTTTTATTTTCTATAATACAGTCATACAATTTTATATTCAATATTGATGTCTAGTTCTATTACTATATAGCATAATATACCTAACTTAAATAGTTTATTACATAAAATTTGGTATAAATAAAATAATGCGTTATGGGTTTATGGCTGAAATATTTATTAACTTTAATGATTTCTGATTTTTCATTAATTTTAGGTTGTCATCAGTAACACGTAAGTTCAACAAAGATATAGTATTAATTCATCTTATCGAGATTCACATACTTAATGGATAAAACTATAACTTAGGTAACCTTGTTTATTAATTTAAATGAGTAAATGGTTTACCGTGAATCGTTATTTTTGAGATAGTACATTACTATTATATTTATAAATAAAAAATAACAATAACAATACAATATTAATTTATTTAAAATCGTTTGATTTCGCTGTGGTGGATCCACCATTAGAACATTCGTAGTTTGGGAATACCATATTTTCCTATCAGGAAACTTAAAAACCACGAGTAATTTTGATATACTTTTAATTTATGATAATAATACTTAGTTTTCTTTTTATATTATAATAATTTACTTTACTATCGAATTTGAGTGATTTGTTTAAACCATAAGAACATGATATACTTTGTTTGATTTTTTTTCTTGCGTTAGCGTATGAAGATGTTTGTTCATAAAAATTGTTTCAGGTGTATTAAATAATATATATATATATGTTTGTAGTAGAAAAAACATAAAAGATGATTTCGTTATTTTAAATACAATTTAGTCGGGTAGCACTACTGAGTGCTCTCTCAATCTCGTTAGGTACTTCTCGTTATTATTACAACCAAAATTACTTATTGTATTTATTATGTGTAAAGATCATAATTATATTTTAATAAAAACAAAAATATAATCTTAAACGTTTTATAGTGAGTTAAAGTATAGCTAAACGTTATAGTTTTAAAAAGTCTTATAACATAGAGTAAGCATCTAATTTGCATCGGCGAAGTAAAAAATAACCAAATTAGAATATTGGAATAACCTTAATCATTTATACAAAAAAACTCGCATCATAATACAAATTTATTATTATTTATCAAGACTCTATTACTTGAAGCGATGTTTATGTACACGGGTAGAATAGACTAAGGTACCACTGACAGTGAAATATTTAAATTATAAAATTATTTTTTTTTTGTGATAATTTACTGTGTATACACTATGCAGATTACAAAGGGATAAAAAATATTTTATAATAGAAAACCAACTCGTAGCTTAACTTATACATTTTTTTTAGCTGGCTGTCGGCATAATAACGGTCATTATAATATATTTGTTGTGAAATAAAAAACAATATTTATTTGTTTTTAATGTAAGTTCATGTCAGTAAGTAAAAAAAAAAAAAAAAAGAAACTTACATTTTGTATGTTTATTTTACGATGATAATATTGATTATTAAGTGAAGTATATGTATATATCTATATATATATAGGCAGTATATATTGTTTTTATAGGTTTATGCATATATTTTATAATAAAGTTATAATACACTATCCATATCATTCAGAAAGTATTGGTCTGTATTTTAAATATTTAAAAAAAATCTTTATAATTAAAATGTTAGGTATCATCGTTTACATTTTCGATGAGTATCGTTCTATCTACAAGCAAACATTCATTGAAAATCTCACGTACAATTTTCGACAATAACAGAAATTTTCACTTAAAAGATTTACACCACATACTTTAAATGCTAGAAACTGATATTTATTGATAACTATAGTGAAACATGTTTTTACAAACAATTGTAACCTTTTTAATGAATAATACGGCGAATCCCTAGTGATCACAATTCGTGGAATTAATGATATTTTTCAGTCACTGGTCCAAACGAAATGGTTGCTTTTATGATATAAGGCATAAGATACACAATTTTTAGCATTGTAACATTATTAAAGAGTAAAGGTAGTTTAAAACTCCGAAGTAGCATTATCTGAGTGTCGATTTCGAATTTTAGTTCATGCGAAAACAGTCTTAAATAATTAAGTAAATTCAGAAACTTAATGGAATAGTATATAATATCTTCATCTATATTTAGGCACTCCTATATAATTATATGTAGATATGTATATTTAAATTAGTGGTAATTTTGTGTGAAACTGCTTTATTGATTTCCTCTGCGGTTTGATTGTTTGTAGTTGCTATAGCACGTCCGCAAAATCAATCAGAATCTTGTTTAATTGTAGATGATAAACATTATCAATAAGTTTATTGATATTTCAGATGCAAAATAAATTCCAAACTATTGGTAATATTAATATAATCATTTTTATAATTAAATCTGTCGCTAATCTCAAGTCTATGCAAATTATTCAAAATTTTAGTCGTCTTGAATATGATATCATAATTTAATAGTCAGCGTTGACATGATTAAATGATGAATCATTTTTACTACTCCAAAATGTGATGACAGACAGAAAAAAACACACATCGTTATAAAACCAATACATTTATCATTCTTCACAAAGTTTAAAATATATAAGCACACATTTTTTTTTATAGACATTTTAAATTAAAATTTAGTCAAAATTACACGTTAAAACAAAGAATAACGAAATTGATTTTAAATTGCGTATTTCATAAATATTTGATTGAATAGCTAGTCCAGTTCAGCATGTTAAGTTAACAGTCCATCAAAATGTTAATAAATGTTTTGTTTGGTTCTCATAAAATAAGAAGATATAAAAAAATTATTTTTTAATATTATGCTCGTTCACGAAGTATGTCACAATCTAAGCTATTTGTATTTCGTGTATGTATAATATTTATAAATATTAACTTTCTATTGAATGCGTATTAATTTATAATATTATGCACTTAATTTTGTTTAAATTATCGAATACATGTTATTATCATAAATATTGTATTACCTAAGTTAGATTTAATTTATATGTTTAAAAAAAATAATAGTAAGTAAATTTGAAATTTTCTAATAACTAGTATTTTTTTATTATTAAAACATTAATGTACCAATCTTATACAAACGGAACAGCTGATTTCATATATATTGAATAATTTTGACGAAATAAATGTATTGGCTAGATATTTGATGAAAAAAGCTTTATTTAAAAAAAAAATATATATTACTTTGTAAGTAATTCACATATTTTGATATCCACTTTTTAATAAATAATCATGTATTAAAAATAATTTTAATACTATTTAAGTTTATGGATTGTGAAACATTTTTTTAGTTATATCAGATTCAAATAAAACTTTTGAAAAGTTTAAAAAAAGTTAGAAAAAAAAATTATATATAGGTACATATCAAATGTATGGTTTATATAAAATACTTAATAATTTAACATAGTGGGAATAAAAATAACTTTTGATATTTATTATACAATATAAAGTAATGTGTATATGAAATAATACTATAATATTCCATATATTATCATAAGTTATGTTTTATTTTTAATGAGTGACTAACCTCCGAATTTGTTTATATTCTATCACAGTATATATAAATAACTTAAATACAATATGTAAGTATGAATAGTATTACATATATTACATGTTATATAATGATGAATAAATTTAAATTTCCCAATTACATATTGTCTGATTAGGTATCTAATATTTTAGTTAATATATATTTATAGAAAATGTATTTTTTGGTTTTATTGTAATAAAATAAGAAAGATATTTTTAAACTTAGTATTACCATTAGTTATTAATGGACAAGAATATTTTTAATTATAAAAAAGCTTGTAATCTTACATTTTAAATGATAATTTTAAAATTAAAACTTATAAAAATATTTAAAAATAATTTAATGAATTAAAACATAACACAATGCAGTATCCGAGTAAGTATTCTATAAAATATCAGTTATGTTTATGTATAAATACAATAATTACGATAAATAAAATTATTAATATCTATTTTGTATTTAATAAAGTTTTAAATAAATAAGAAATTAATTCTTGTTAAATTATCATTTAGTATTTATAATATTATTTTGATAGCAAAAATTAATTTAAAATGCGTATTTTCTGTTACTTGTAAAACATAAATTTACAATACATAATAATTAAATAAATATTGTTTTTTTTATTTAATTGAGTTGATAATAATATTACGACCAGTGTTTTTAGTTTGTTTAAATAATTGTTTTTAAATCACATTGAATAAATATGTAAGTATCATTAAATTTGACGACTGTTATATATAGGTATTATATTTTATTAGCTTTAATTGTTACGTCATTACCTTGTATATTAAGTTTTTTATTCAAACGCAATAAGAAAAGAAAATTTAGTTGAATAGGCTAAGACAAATACATAATATAATAATGCAAAGTTTAGTACCTGAGTAATAATTATGTACAAACACTATTCCTATGTTTGTGTTTTAATCACATTTCTGAACCACTTCCGTACACGCTGCTGTAAAAGCAATAACGAAATCGCTAATTACTAGTTCAATTGATAGGAATGTTGTATCGAGCATAACTAGTATATATTATACACTTCAGTATCAGCAATAAATATTCATTCAATTGCATTAGTGAACGGGTCTCCGTGACAGTTATGTGAATGGCCTACGAGACGACATCTTGGAATCATTAGTATCATTGGTTTTCGTTGTGTAATTGAATAATAAAATAATGGTTGATATGGTGAGAGAAATGCTCGAGCCATACAATACGTAATTGCGTTATGGACAAATGTGCTTTCCGCGTGAACGAAATTTCTTCTCCGCGTCCCTCTTCCTTACTCGAATATACTTAATATTAACAGTAAATCAAGTGAGCTTAGGTAGGAGGGCGTCCACACCGGTGACCGTTCTCATAATAATCGTAAATTTAATGAGTACACACGTCTAACATGTACAAACGGTTATAATAACGGATGTAAGTATTTTTGAAGTGTACAACAATAATAATCACGCACGTATATACACGTTGGAAATAAACTGTGTTCAAAACATTTTACTACTTAAAGAAATGTTTTATAACATTGTTTGTTTTTTTTTTTTTTATTGTACTTAATTATTTTAATTTAAACTTTCCGTTTAGATCATTATGATTTTTAATTATTTGTACTTTATAATACTACCGTGCAGTATTTTTTACCACACCGGCTAAAATTAAAATTTAACAATTTTTTCTTTCTGGTTTTTATAAAAAACTAGCCCAAATGACTTATGGGAATCTGGGCGTCATCCATTTGAGAGCGAGTACCTCTTTTTACCTTAAAATTATCATAAGTCATTTGAGTTCATTATTTTTTGCGCATTTGAACACGCCAACACGGTTACCCTTTTTATCTTGGAATTATTATTACTATATAGGTTTTTAGAGTTTGATTTATATGGTTTATTGTATTTTAAGCGTGAATTTTCACTGATTAGACTCGAGTTTGATGTAAATTGTTTTGTAAAATAAAAAAATAATAAATCAATAATTTTCATTATTCAATTTCGATTATTATAAATGACTTTTTTTTTTTTTAAATATATCTATTGTTAATATAATATATTATTTATTCCATTTATTTTTAAGACCTCTTCGCGTATATAGTCTTTAAAAACGATTGTTAGACCATCGGAGTGTACGATATGACAGACAACGCTTACTCCAAGCCACGAACGACGTTTATTCCTTCAAATTTTACTCGAAATGCCATTAGTTTCACACCACATTATATTATTATATTCATTTGGAATTTGTGCGACCAATTAGTCACCTTTTATTAATCGGCGCTCGGATTTCATTACTCGTTACACGGTGACATGGGACTACACGAATATACATTGTAAACTATGGTCAGGTCCTGGCACAAGTAACCCGTGAACAATATACGTAGACTATTGGTGATTAATGAGCCATGTGCGTCTTACCTAGAAGCATCACCCTCGATCATCGGTAACGGACCTGTGGTAATGAGGCCGATATTTCTGAGGCGTATAATATGGTATGCTCGTTTTGCCAAAAGGCCATTGCACTATGGGGACACTTTACTCACATGCAAATCATGTTTGATCGAGAAAGAAAAAAATCGGTCAAAACCAGTGGTCAGCGACCACAGTTTTCCATTAATACCTAGCAAAAAAAAAAAAATTAAACCGTCACTGGTACAATAATACCATCGTAATAATATTATACTATACAAACCGCGTTGTTTACCACATTAGTTAAAGTCGAATTTTTACTCGGATTTAAATCTGTAGGTACTGCAACCTAAACGGTAAACTTTATTCCGCGAATGCGACGTATCGCGGGTTTTGGCCATATTTTCTTTCCGCGGTCGTAGTTGTAGTAATGCATTTCCCGGAAAACGAGAGTCTTTGAGTGTTTTCTTCGCTCGTTCACCGAGTCGTCCGAATCCACCGGTTCTCGATAAGACCGTCTAGTGTGTAAGGTCGCATGCATCGCAATGGCCTTAAAGAAACAGTCGACTACAGCCATATTTCCACATCGTTTCGTTCGATTTTCGATTAAAACGCTTTCGCGTCATATGTACAGGCAGTGCTGTGTAGAGCGATGAAATTACAGTGGGACCATTCTTGAACGTATTTTCATTGATATATAGTATATTCGTGAGATGAATCATTTCCGGCCCGGCAAAACGCGTCGTCCGTCTCCCGGGGATTACGATCTTTGATAGCTACGTCACGGTAAGGCGGGCATCTAGTCACCTACATTATGGTTCGCGAGTGCCATGTGAGGTTATATAGGTTATTCAGACGCTTCTATAGCTGTTATATATATATATATTGACATTATTTAGAATTAATTGGATAATGTATTTACGTACTTGAATGTAAACGAAATGTCAGATGAATTAGTAAAATCCTAGTTAAACTTCAATAAAATATTCGTGTAGTTCCTATATAATATAACGATTTACAAACGAATAGAACATTATGAAAACATGGAATACTAATGTGAATGGTTGTGATTTTTCATATCGTTTTTTTGAGTTCACATATTATTATAACACAAACACATGTATTATACATTTTTAAGACTAAAATCTAAATTAATCCTCAATGAAATATTTATACATCACCATATTAATAAGTAGAACATATCAAATATAACATAGTAAATATATAATTAAACCACAACAAGAATGTAAGTGTGTAAACAAATATATTATAATTCAAATCCTGTAGATAAAATATATTGAAAAATAAATTCCTTCAGTAACATTGATAATGTATTTATCATAAAAAAAAATTATCGTGTTCATAGTACTAATATAATAATTGAAACTTATGTATTTAATAAGAACGAATGTATTCAATTGTAAACAATTATTTCTAGGGATTAGAAAATAAGCACAGATCATAATGATAAATAGTTTTTATTTATGGTAATTATAATAATATAACAAATGCTAATATATCCGTAAAAAAAAAATAAACAATCTATAAGGTTTCCTTTAATTTATTATTTGTCTATATCAAATTGTATTTAGAAACAGTGATTGTTTGATTTCCTTGTATGCATTTTGTAATGAATAAAGAACATTATCGACGATTACAAAAAATAAAGAATAAATCATTTCAATAATTTTGATCTTAAAAAATATTTTTTTTTTTTATAATGTTGAGTCAATATTGTCAATCACTCGACTAGTATAAAAGATTTGCATTAATATTATTATCCAGAAAAATATGATGTTATGCACTCAAATTGCATACTTAATGCGCCGTGTCGGAAAAGATTTTTTCATAACGGTAATAAAAACAACTTAACTGTTAAATTTACACAGCATATTATTTTTATGTTCTTAGAAAAACAAATTGGATTTATAATGATGATTTTTGTAAATTCATTTCGTGATGACATCATAGCATTAGGATCAGGTATAATATCATCTTCAAAGAATGTAAATTAAGTATTGACTCGGAGTGGTGCTTTAAGAGGTATTTTTTCAATGTTTTCATTAGCCTTTTTTAATAAGATTTAAAATGACGGTAGGTAGTATAATATAACAGTCAGATTTATTATAATGAAATTGAAATTCTACCTTGTCTAGTTGTCTACACCAATACCTTAATGTCTACATCAAATTATAGTCTTCAAGTACTCATATTTGATAGTAAGCATAATCTTGAATAAAAAAAAGTCAGGTAAGTACTTGTCACTTTTACTCTTGTGAGGGATAATGATGTATTGAATTTCAAAGCACAGTAAATTATAGCTTTTAAAATACGAATCTGAGTGTAAGTCTGTTTGACCTGTTCTTACCGTTTTCCCGTTTTCGAGAAATGACAATTTTTCACGTACATAACGCTTATAGAAACAATTTAGTAAATATAAAACTATCTTTTTAAAGCCTCATATAGTCTGTTTATTTGCTACATACAAACGTTTGAATGTTATTCCTTTTACCTCAACTAGACGATCAAAAGTTATGTAAGTAATAATAATAACAATGATATTCTATAGTTTAATAAATACTTTTATACTATTTTATTACTATATACTATAGTAATTATACAGTTAAAAGTATATAAAATAATACATTAACTTACTATTTATCCGTTAAACAATATTAATTTGTATTATATTGAAGTTTAATGATAATAGATTATGTTCATTAGTCATTATTCGTAATTTTTAGTTACATATTTCTTATAATAAGTATACACAATAATAAAATATTATTATTTACTTTGATATTAAACAATAATACTATGATACTATAATCATTTATCAAATAATATAATATAAAATACAAAGTATTACCTGTGTATATAATATTAAATTTTCAAAAAAAAAAATAAAAAATACTTTTAATACAATTATTATGTGACAAAGTTAAATTTATAAAATATGGTGATCGTGTCATATGTTGTGTATTTTTAAGTTGATTAAAAAGTGGTTTTTACATTTATCATAACATTTTATGCGGTTACTGGTCAATATATTTAAATAAAAGTTTTATTATATATATATAATATAATCGTATTAAAAAAAAAAATAAACAGCACGTGATTAGTTTTCGTAGATAATAATTTCAAATACAAATATTCTTTACATCATAATTTTATTTACATTAATTTATCAACAAAAAAACCTACTTATTTTAGTTACTTAAAATTAAAATACTATAATTATAAGTACACAGCATTCAACATTATAAATCTACCGTAATTTCGTATGAATTCAATAATAGTATATCTATTAATTTGCAATATTTGTTAACCTAATCTATTCACCAATTGTTCACTAAAATGTTGCACTCAAAATTAAAACAACATGAAATATGTAAAACGCAATTATCTTTGAACTGACACGTATTTATAGGTAGGTATTAATAATTCGTTAATTTTTTCAATACAGTTATACTTTCAAAAGCATATAATTATATATTTATTTAGTATGAAAGCATGAACAAATTTATGAAATTGTATAAATCAACAAAGCAACTGAATGAACCTTTTAGTAATATCATTTTTCATCAATCCCGGTTGCTCATAAGGGTTTTGTCAACGGCCGGAAGTTCCAGTTTCTGCTATCCTACTCTAATGGTGTGTAAAAGTGGTCTCGCTGGGTCAGTTGAGTATAATGGACGTAAGAGTACAGAGTAGTTCCGGTTCAATAGAGCCGTTGGGCTTTGTGGTCTCATCCGGTAGCGTTAATCGACAGGCGCTTTCCGAACGCTATAAAACTATAATTCAATCAATTCTGGGTACACACATATAGCCATTAACTAAAATTTAAAACCAACTGCAACTTATGCATATCAATACAACGTGTTCATAAAATAAATTATATCCGAGGAAAATTGGCCTTCCATACAATAAAAGTTTACGATGAACTATTATGTACTATTGCATATAATAATTTACTTTGGTTGTATAGTAAAAAGATTTTCAACTAAAAAATAATATTATTAATATCAACTACTAGTTCTACGAGTTATAAAATAAATGAGAACCATAATATTTTAAGGACACACGTTTAATAGCATTAAAAAATTGCACATATATTTTTTTTAGATTGATTTTAAACATTATTCAATTAAAAACTATAAATAATCAAATTTAATTTAATTATAATATTATTAATTAAAAACGTTTACAATTTTATAAATATTAAGGTTTACCATTAAAAAAACACAATATGTCAATATCTACAATGATCTTAAAATTATATTTTTAATAAAATAAATAAAATGTACAAAATCAAAAACAACCAGGAACGTCGCATTGCTGTACATTAGGTGTCAAGTATATATAACAATTGAGTAGGTTTCTGGAAAAGATGTTTTATATATAAATTCAATGATAAATCACATGCAATGAAAAACGATACCTACTTAGACGTAGGTCGGAATCTGTGCAAAGACTGCCTGTCAACTTTCAAACTAAGTTTTTGAAGTTATTTTATTGAATATTTATATTGCATATATTGCAATATATAAAATCTATAGGTTATAGTACATAGTAAATTTCGATTTAATGAATTTTCGAGAAAAAAAAATATTATTTTGAGTAAAACTAATAGATATGGCTAGTTTGAATTTAGAAGTTCAAATAGCAACTATACATATTAAATAATAATAAAGTTTACAAAACAACTGTATTCTTTATTATGTTATTGAATAGGTATATTGTAATCTCTACTTACTATAAATATGAAATATAGTATTTACGGCTTCCCGTACAGCTTTAGAAGAGTGTATTCCGGAAAAAAATACTTACGAGTATTATAAAAATGTATAAAATAGCTTAAATAGGTAGGTATTTGTGTGAAGAAAATAACATAATAATTTTACGAAACAAAAATATTTCGTTCTAAAGTCAATAAATAATTTTTATACTTGTAATGTAAATTTCTCAAAGTGATATTTATTATATACCTATATATTTTTATTACTTTTTCGTGAACGCATTGAAAGTTTAAATTGGAACTTTGATTCAAAAAAAGTCATTTTTTCGAGTTTTATAATAAGTCGAAAAATATGTAAGTTGATTGAGAAATATTATTATATGCATTTATTTTAGAACTTTCTAACATACCATGTATTTTATATCTCATTGATAATATTGTATTAAACAATAAAAAAAAAATGTTTTCACTTGTGATTTTTCATATATTATCTTTACGAATTAAAATGTGTATTGCTGTTGTATTATGATTTTTTTTTAGGTGCTTCTTAATTACAAGACTGATAATAGATTTTAAATTAAAATTGTACGCTGTAAGGGTTGTCCAATTCTGTTTTGACATGGGTCATCTCTCTATTCATAAATTCAAAATATTGTTTCATAAATCGTGTGCTTGGTCATTTTACGTCTCGCGTTTTCGTGTTTTCAACATATTGTTCCCAGTTTTGGACGATGTACCTACTCAGTATAATACTATACCCATACGAATATGACCTAGAAATAAAAAGCATTTTTTTAAACTCCCGTGTACCTATAGACATTTCAATAGTATTTTATTTGTAAAAGTTTTTTTTAATTTTTTTTTTTTATTGGTTTTCATTATAATCGGCATCGATGAACCTCATTGTTTCCATTGTTAACCATGACAACTTGACAAGTATTTAAAATTAAATTTTAATTTTTTCAGTATAAAAATACTAGATTAAATTAATTTTGGAATATTTATAAAGTGTAAAAAAGTATTATATAAATTTTAAATTCACAGTTTTTTACTTTATTGACTTGTATATCAAATAACAAAAAAATATTTAAAAAAAATAATATTCAAGTATTTCATATATTAAAATAATGTAAAATGTTCAAATTTAATTTATTCATATCGTATAAGCAAAATATTATATTTAATTTGTTATTTAGAAATTGTTGATTCAATATATATCTCAATATGTATTTATAATTTTGTTTTAAGCCATAACCCATTCAAATTTTTAGATAAAAAATATTTTATACCACCTCTTTTTTTTAAATATTGGTTTAAAATGTATAAAATAATAAAAACAGGTAGATATTTGTTTAAAACAAATAACATAATTTTACGAGAAAAAATGTTTCACTTTTAAAGTCAATAAATACTTTTGGTACCTGTGATGTAAATTTTAATACAATTTGTAGTATATTTAAATGTAAAGATGTTACAATATTTGAACCATCAATGGTTTTTTCTCGTTAATTCTTATACATCGTTTTAAAAACTGTTCATTGTCAGTTATGGTGAATTAAAATGTATGAACTTATTTTATATAAATGTATTCTGTATATTTTTTTGATTTAACGTCATTTTTAAAAGTTTGAGAAAATACGTAATCCATGCGAAGTGTTTACAATATCAGAAACAGCAAAAATTAAGTTGATTCCAATAAGTTGTAGGGCGGATAAGACACTAAGATTTGTAAAGCAAATATCGTCCGATTTTAAGCTTACCAATCTTGCATAACTGCTCACCAGTTCTCCGCGAGCTTGGTCTTTTAACGTTAGTCAATAGTACAGTTGACATTAACTTGAAGTTCTTCCGAAACCTCGCCGATGGTTTTCCCGACGCACCTACGCTCCTTCCTCTCGTCAACTTTCGACTCCCTTCACGTCTTACCCGCTCTACCACCACTTTTGCTATCCTTATACTAACCACTAATAATTATAGTTCGAACAATCCAATTCACCGCATGATGCGCCTTGCTAACGTTCACCCTTAGTTCTTACACTAATCTAGATACCTAGTTCCGTTTCGCTTCCGCTAACTTGCCTCTTGCATGTATAATTTACTTACTTTTAACTGTACTTTGTGCTAAGCCCATATTAATAAAATGAGTAAATAATTAAATGTTTTATATATGGGCTATGTATAAAGTTTAATATTAAAGTATGAATTAAACAGAAAGCACAGATGGTTTTTATCAAATGTATATTATAAACTCACTCATTATTTTATTGATTATTTAATTTTTGAAAAAATGAATTTACAATTTTATAACATATTTCTTAATAAAAAATTAAAAGTTCACTAAGAATACGATGTGATATCAAGTTTCATATTGAATATTTGTATTACAACATCTAAATTTTTTTAAACGTTATCATAATTTACTCACAGTTATTATTATAATATATTGATATTATTTTTTGAACAATCTGTTTTTATAATAATATGATACCAAGAATAATATACCATATATATTTTTTTAAATGTTTATAAAAAACTCTGAGAATCTTATATAACAACATAAATTGTAAATTATCAAGCTCCGGATCTATGGATTTTAGGCGTACTGCAGTGTATGAATTTGTCAGAGGTTCAAAATACTTGGCAATGTCTCAAAATTATTTGAATAGCGTTTGAAAATGGTGGATGGGTTAACGAGTACCGAAAAAAAAATAGATAAATCTGTGCTATAATAATTTCTAACGAGATATCACACTAGGGACCAGTGATATAATACTCAAAAAAGTCCTTCTAGTAGCGCATTGCATTTAATCGTCTTATCCTAATTCCTTATTATATTCTTCATAATCATACTTAAAAAGTCTGACTGTGTTATTTAATATTTTTATCGAACAAATTTCAAACGAGATGAGTGGAATATAATGTATACGTACCTACAAACTTGACATTTTCATGTTGGTATTATAATAATTCGTCCATTAAATATCATACTTATTTTTTAACAATGCGTTATGATTATAAATCATACATTTATTTTAATCTTTATGTATTTAATTAACATATATTTCTATACGTTGATAAATATTTTAAGTAATATTATCATGCTTATCAAATGTTTTTTGATTCATTTAAGAATAATTGAATTTGTACACCGATTATATTGAAAGTTCTATACTTTTATTTTATACTCCAATAAAACACTGTTAAAATGTCAATTATCAAATATGAATATCACCTTAGTTTAAGTATTACACGTTTGACTGTGATTAGTCACAATGATATAAATAGTTGTATAATACATTTTGAATACAATAGTAAGCAAAGTTTGTGTTTTGAATAAATAACTTTAAAATACATTAAATTGATTTTTTTTAAATATAAAATGAACAAAAAAAAAAAAAATGGACACACTTAATCCACCTGAATCACTGAATCAAGTAGTTCGTAATTAATTTTTCATTGGTTATACAGCGATGTATTTTATTGATATTTTTTTTTTAGTTTGTAATTAAATGTCATACATTATTCGAGTAGAGAGAATTCTCCATAAGTCTCATACATAGAGTAATTTATTATAAATTGGACACAGACTAGTGCCATACTTAACGATGTACCTACCTTCATTTTTCAATATTCCAATTGCTTTCGAGGATAAATGCATAAAATCTACAACAAATTATTACCTTTAAGGAAACCTGACAGAAGATTTGGATTTGATTTCCGACGAGGGTTGTACTTCTAGAGAGAAAAACTTTTTCAATATGCCCAATTTTTCGATATACGCATACAGTTTATTTATATCAGTTCAGGATTGTAATTTACTTGATTATATTTATTGTTGCTTTCAAATTCAATTTAATGATACAATTTTGCGATGTGTGGTAGACTGAGTTAAGTGACACAAATTACCAAACTAACTTAGTCCTAATTTTTTTTTTTTTTTTTAAAGACTATTGATTATTTTATCATTATCTAACTTTTAAATCATTTATATATTTTTTAAATGTTACAATAGATACACATTTTTGTTTTTCATATCATTTTTATTTTTTATACTATGCATTAAAATATTATGATTGAGATATAAATGTATTTACCACTGTGTATATATAAGTTAATGTATTGAATAAATGTGTGTTGTATCAATAATATTGTAAACAATTTTAAGCTAAAGCCCATTTATTACACAATGTTACAGATATCGTCCGAAGTTTGCACGACGTTAGCATACAATTCATACCTCCAGCAGTAGAAAGAGGACACGATGTCATGATATATTGCAACTACAATTTAGACGGAGCTCCAATGTTGTCGGTCAAATGGTACAGAGGTAGTCGCGAATTCTACAGGTATTCCCCCGGGATGATACCCAGAACGCAGACATTCCCATTTTACGGGCTTAATGTCGACGTAAGTACACGTTATCTACTAATCTGAATCAGTGTTGTATAGTGTTATTTTAGAAAAATATTTTACTAAAATGATAAAGACATGAATTTACGTTGAAAATAAAGTACAAATAATAACAATAATAATAATAACATAATAATGATAAGAAATCTAAAATATCATTTCAGACTTTTAGATATTATAATCATTGTTTACCTGAAATATAATCATATTATAACCATATAATATTTATCAACCTATTTCTACATAAAAAAAAAAAAAACAAAAATTTCTATAATTCATTACCAATTTTGAAATGTTTTGACTTGATGATTGTTCATGATAGTTTACATCATATTTTCTTCAATTAAAAAAAGCAAATTAACATTAATTATAAGAAAACCTATAAAATGATAAATCAAAATATTCTCATCGGTCAACTATGTCTTAATATATTATATTCCTTTACTTCATAATTTCTGCATAACCTTTAAAACTTATATAACTATATGAATACCTAATGAAAATTTGTAAAAAAAACTTTTAAAAGATTAACATAAATTAACTTTGAAATAGGCCATTTAATATTTTGAAAAATCACGAAAACCGTGAATATTTAAACAGTTGTCGTAATTGCGTCTTGAGTTTTATTTCCTCAAAATCTACAGTATGGAATTTAATAATATTTTTGGATTTCTAATATAATCATAATTATACAAAATTGTTATTTACAGAAATGGTTATTGAAGGGTAAAACAAACACGGCGAGACACTGTGTCTACAATATTATACATTATACATGTAAAAAAAAAAAGTGAATTAATAACATAGAAAACTGAATACCTTTAAAATATGATGATCAGATGTTTTTTTTTAAAAAGCTTAATAACACAAGGTGTAATAATATAATAATTTGTGTTCGGTATTGAGTGCACAAGAGTAATTAAGAATATTGTTTTTATCAGAAAATACTGACCTTATTGTTTAGCTATTGCATAAATACAATGTCGTTAAATAATAGTCATGGGACAATAAAAAAAATTGAGAAAATCTCGTGAAGACATTCAGCTGGTTCCTCGAATAAAATCCCATGCCTGTCATCGTAAACCTTTTTTCCCTCTACCACCTCCTTGCCTTCTTTTATGCGACTTAAATCGACTTGATTTAATGCACGTTTCCGTTTTATTGTCAGAGAAGCTTCCGAGATTCACATAGTCTCGAAAAAGTTTTTTTTTTTTTTTTCCAGAGGACTAACACAGGCATTAGGGTCGGTGGACGACATGGCCGGTAAAGGGCACAGGCCGAACAAAAACATCGTTGTCAACGTCGGTAAAACCGTTTTTCCGGTCATCAACGATTGTTACCGCAGATAAGTTTATACGCGTCGTGTGTCCGTGTATTTATTTCCGTGTTAGTGTGTATGAAACACATAAATCATACGGTTTGAATAATACATGCGCCTTTTCTGTGTTATATTATATTACACTTGGTTCCTGGGAAAAGTTCTTCAGATTCATTTTTTGACAGTTATCCATGTGCCATATTTCCATGTCACCGCCTTCTAGAGAAATTAGTTCAGATAAAAATAAAATAGTCATAGAAAAAATTCAAAAGAATATAAGTAGACGATAAATACTATGTACGTACGTACGACGAAAAGCTGTTTGACATAAACAGTACAATGATGAAAATAGTAAAATATTACATTTATTTTAACAAAAACATTTCACTAATTTCCATATTTATTTTATATTTTATAGTCGATTGTCAGTAGCCAAAAAAATTAGACCCGATCTGAAAATTTTCTCAAAGTTGTATAAAGTTAAATTTGTAATAGTATTGTTTTAGTTGAATCGGATTGATATATTATTGTATATTTATATCGTATACTGAATTTTTTTTACACTTGAATTTATATTCTTTATAAAAATAAAAATTATTTCATTCTGTAAATTATTATTTTTTTTTTTTTTATATTAAATTATAAATATAGATGAATAATTTACCATACCTAGCTATATTAAATTATTTTTCAATCTACTAGATATACATTAACGAAAATAACTAAATAAATACTTATGTAAGTAAATATGGTAAAAAGCTCCCTATAATCATAAAGTTACTACTAAGAAAATAAATTAAATAATGCACTTACAATAAATTTGCATTAAATTTGGCTAGTTTTGAGATACATTAACTAAATAATTATTAATATTTGTATTTTTTTTTTCATTGAAATATATACTAATATCGGAAATTTAAATCTAGATATTCGTAAAATTGAATAATATTAATAAAAATTGATTCTTTACAAATGTTTATTATACGTTTTTTTTTATATTATAAGTATAAAATCTGTTACTAGACTTTGTAAACTTTGTTTTTTTTTTATTTTTGAGTAGGAATATAAGATAATTTTATTCGTTTCCAATTAACTAATAATTTATATCCTGAGATTATATTTTGAATACTGTATGTGAGCGAAAAATAAAATACCAAATTGTAAAATTAGTTCTAACATCTAAAAAATGTTTTTTTAATTAATCAATTGATTGAAAAATATTCATAAATAATGTATTGGATTAAAAGATGAATAAAAATTTGCTTATGGTAAAAGGTTAACATAATTATAATCTTACCTTTTATACCTAGTGTTTATAAAGATTTTATACTTAATGGTCTTTGGCATTTACTAATATTACTAAGTGCTTATATCGTTCATTAATTTAAACATAAATGTACTTAACGTACATGCGAAAGTCAGGAAACAATATATCTAAACTAAAAGATAAAGATAAAATATTTTCATGAGGACATATATTTCTGTAAAACCTTTAGTATATTTAGAACCTATATTATGTATGAACAATGAACATACAATGTAATAAAATAGCTTTTCGCCATGCTTTGTTTATTCTGAAAAAGTGATAATGTGCATGTACATTTAAAAAATTTCATTTAGAATAATTAAATATTTATGAAATCTAATTTTCTATAACATTGTATATTTCAAACCACATCATACATATTTAATTAATTGTTTAACATGTATTAAAACTGAAAAAAAATTTTTATGTGTAAAATAACATGATTTTTTTGCAAAACAAACAAGACAAATTAAGAACGGTTAATATGCCATAATATTTTATGTAAATAAATGACCCATATACAAATTAAGACGACAATGTGACGAATCTTCTATAAATACGTACGTATTGAAATAAAATAAAAATAAAATAGTATGCATTTATAAACAATATATTCAAAATTTCGATTTTTTTTTTTTATTATTATTATCAGATTGGTAGTAAAATTAATACTTTCCTCTTAGTACATTTTTTTTTTCGGAAATTTAAAACCAAACATTATTTAAAAATGAATTATTTTTTTTAAAGATATATTCAAAATGTAATCATGGAATATATATTTTCCTAAAATTTAAATATAGTTATTTTAAAAAAACTGGCTTAAAATTTTTCCAAAGTATTTAATTTGGCTAATAAAATTGTTATACCAATTTATACCATATATTATGTATAAAATACAATTGCTACATTTTTATTTAAATGTTAATCTTATATTATAATTAATGGCTTGCATGTATGGTGACATAGAAAAATGTATTATATAATAAACAATTTATTGTTTATCACTTATAATAATATTATGATAATCTATTTAAATAATTTTAATAAAGACTAATAGTATTTTAAACAAAGCAAATTTGAGAAAATATTTTTATAATATAGGTATAAATCATAATTTATTTCCAAATATATTAAGTATCATAAATACATATTACATTAAAAGTGATGATAATAACTTTTTTATCCATAGACAAGGTGTTATAACAGCTGATTATTTTATTACTCAAATAAATATTTATGTACAGTTGGATACTTGATACTAAAATAAAAAATGTGATAAAAACTTCTGTATTATAGGTTTATTCGTCATAATAATTATTTATAATCGTACACATTAAACATGCATGATATGATATTTTAAGACTATCGTTATGACATATTAGGTAGGTATTACGTTTACGTTTTGAGAGAAAAAAATTATTTTAAATGTGGTTTAAGTTTGGTTTCTGGGTTATTAAAAATATACTCATGCCTGTAATTTTTTTATTTAATAATTTAATCATTATTAAACTTAATGGTATAATAAATAAATAAAATACTTATTGGTACATTTATACAACACGTGTAAAATTTTCATCCCTGAATTGAACTAATCACATCATTGTTTAATAATAATAATAATAATAATAATCGATAATATTTTTGAACAATAAGAATTTAGTTTTAAGAGACAACATTATTTAATAACAAATAGTATAACATCATAAGTAATAACAAATACGATTTTATATCCTCGATTCTAAACTAAAATCATATTGAATGCGACTTTTTTGAAAACTGTAATTGGATCTAATTGTATAACGTGTATAAGAGCTTAAATAATAATTTGTATGTTCGTGGTCGTGTCTTGATTTATAAGCTTAGAACAATTTATTTTCTTTCGGGTAAAATGGAAAACGAAGAGAATGCAATGTCATTGGTAAAAGTTGTTTGAGTTCATAAATCTTCGTTTTGGGAAGAATTGTGTTGTGTTAAGTATACTTTAAAGACGAGAAAACTTGTTATAAACTTGTCATAGAATTTTTTGATCAATTTTCAAAACCATATTTTAACGTTTTTATTAAAATAATAATTCTTTGAAAATGAAATCCAATCACTCGCTATTTTAACTTTTTTTTAACGTTATAATAATGTATAATTTAGTCAAAATCTGATACATAAAAATCATTATTAGAAATATTGTCTCTTGTTAACTAATAGTTAGACACCTTTGTTCTAAATATTAAGTAATTATTGATATCAAGCAGCTTAAATTACGATAAATATACCTTAATAAAATAGTCGAAAATTCAAAAAATTTATAAAATGCATTGTTTTTACTCTTTTCAATTAAATATTTTGATATTTAAATTACGATAATCAATGTATAAAACAATACATAAACACATACAAATACACATACATAGCTTACTATTTTTAAAATAAATTATAATTTTCCCTTTAACAGTATTTATTTGTAATAATAATATTAAATATATCTCGGTTCGTCCAAAATATTCACTCTAAAGACTAAATGCATGAACATTAAAATAAATAGTTATGAAAAATACAAAAAATCTGTATTAATTTTTCTTACAATACAACTGTATTTTTTTTATCGAAGTCTACTAAATACATACAATACATATGATTCTATTGATATATTTACTATTTACATTTTAATACTTAAACAAATATAGAAAACCTCTCCAATAGAATAATAACAGACTATAACACCAGGTTGTATATATATATATAAAGTATATAAGTTTATATAATGGTTATATTATACTCATACAGAATGTATACAATTGTGAAAAACAAAACTTGTATTATTGCAGTTGTCTGTATCAAATGCCACACAAGTATTTCTACGCGATGTTGATTTCAATTTGTCTGGAAACTTGAGCTGTGAAGTAACAACTGACGGGCCTTCATTCAAAACTGCGATCGTCTCAAAACGAATCATAGTTGTGGGTAAGTGAACACAAAACAGTGAACACCTTTTAACAATTTAGTTACCTCTTATGTATGTATATGTTTATTTGTTTATTAATTTAATTACATTTTATATTTAAAATTAAATATTATCATAATATTTAAAATATAAATATAGAGATATAATAAAAATAATTTATCAGTAACAACTTTTCCGAACATAAGTCAGATAAACTCCATAAAAAATATACATTATATTGTAATATAAACAAGATTGATTAAAGTTATACGTTTAACACAAATTATAATTAAATATTGTACTTTAATAATAAACAAAATAAAACGATGATTTGTGTTAAATACATATTATTAAAACTATTTTCAATAATGAATCTTTTATCTTTGATTAAAAACCCAACTTGATTAATCAATTATTATGATATAGTTCGAATTTGAAGTGGCATGCTAGTTTATCTTTATTCTTTGTACACACAGAATATATTATTTTGGTCACTTTTTTTTTTAATATATTATATTAACCTTTGAACTAAAAACTAAGAGCTTTTTGTTATTATTTTATGATATATACGCTTGATCAAAGTTTAAAATACAAATTTAAGAATATTATGCAATTTTATTATCCTAACATAATAAAGATCTAATGTCAGCTTTTAGCAAACTACCCTTAAAAAGAAATGAATACATTGCTTAGCTTAAACACGTATAATTTCCCAAAGGGTTGATTTTTTCTAACTATGTTATTCCTAAAGGACACAAACTATCATAAATATTTCAAGTTTTACTTATCTACGCGTTATAATCTTATTTAATATATTCTAATGAAACAATATAATGGTTATAATTTTATTTGGTTTATAACAAAAGATTTCTAGTCATTGATAAAAAAAATATTCATGTATAATAAGACGAATAAAGATAAATGGACATATTTGGATATGGGGATAATTGGACGTACAAAATAAAGAAATTTCTAATAATCTACATCGTCAAAACATCAACACTTAAAGCATCAAATGAGTAGGTATATTACGGAACCGTCATTAAAAAAAAAACTTCACCATCGTGCACTTGTACAAAATTTATACACGAACGAATAACACATTTATAATTGTGAATTGTCGTGTAACGCCGTGTTTCGATAAAATGTGATATAAACGGTTGTGATAACCAATAAAATAAATGTATTATTATTGTATGTACATATCACCAAAACGATAATTTCGGTACATATGTAATACGCAATATTCAATAATAAGTGATAAGGTAGAATACCAATATAATAAAATAATAAATAATATAATATTCAATATTATTGGATACCATTATAATTAGATTATAAACATAATACCAATGGTTTTATACTTTATAAATATAAATAAACCAAAACTAATAATTTTTAATATTTTCAGATTGTTCTTATTAAATTTTTAAACTGATCTATTATAACAGTATTATTTTAAATTTGAATATAAATATTTTAATGAGAGTTATATATTATACTTGTATAATATATAAGTATTAATAATATGTAACTTATGAAATCTAATAATTTTTATACTTAATTTGTAAATTATACCTTTAATTATACGTATGTCCTTATCGTTGTCTACCATTGTAATAATAACTGAACTCACTAGTTCTATGAACTACTGTATTCACAACAATTTTAATTTTTTAGTTAAAAAAAAAATATAATATAAAAACATGTGGAAACAATCAATATTTGAATTTTGAATACATTATAATATTATATTATATTTATATATATATAGAGAGAGAGATAATAACTGTAAATTTTTGAATCTCTAATTCAAATTATAAAACCAAAATTAAATAGGAAGATCTTTTAAAACTTATAATATTATTATTATAAACATTAATACTGCAGAAATAAATTTGTGTAATTATAATGGTGACTAATTTGGAATAAATATAATAAACTGTAAAACCTACTGAATTTTTTTTTATCGAAATAGCAATATTTTATTATTTATTGTGATTGTATCAAAAAACAATAGCAATACACAAATTTTTCAAAATATAGATGGGTGAATAATGTAAATACTTAAACTTTAACAATGGTTAATGAGCATACTTGAAACAGTTTCATAGAACGTGAGTTTTGGTTTAATATTCTTTGCAGTTAAATACTACATACAATATAAATTATTATACAAGTATAAAATAAGGTAGCGTAGGTATAAAATATAGCATCCGATAAAAGTAAAAAACACTAAAACTAAATTTTTATAATCAATAAATAATTTTGGGATACCTACTTATATAGTATGTATATCAAAACTCGACAATATAATAACTTTAATTCCAATTTATTCTTAAAAGCTATTAATTATTAGATTTTGTTTTAATTAGTGTAATGTGTTAAGCACAGTTAGACAATACCATTAATGGTCAAATGTCTGTATGCTTATGATTAATTAATGAAAAAAGATAAATGGTATTTAAGAATAAATTTACATTAAACATACATTTCTAAAAGAGTAAAAAAAAACTGGAGAAGTTGCTCACAGTGAATATTGAGTGCACCTCGTCACTAAGAAGGCCACTGTTATGAATGTGTTCAATTTAAATTCAATAATAAATTCGAAAAATGACGATGAGTGAGAAAGGACTAACCTCTATTTTTAAGGTTATTTTAAAATTTACTTATACTACTATTAATTACTAATTAGATATTCATTTTTATGTGTTATGATAAAACATCTAAATATTAACATATATTTATACGATCTTTAAAAAATCTTGTTTGGATTCCCCTGTACAGTTATAATCACTGGGATTATTTTAAAGTGTCTTCAAATTTCTCACATATAAAACTTGATGCACCTACATGGTTACGCTTGCTTACTACAAAAAAAAAAAATGTATACATTTTCTGTTTGTTTTTGGTTAGAACTATATAAATTTATATTAAAATAAGCCAAACTAGTAAGATTGCCAATAAGTGAAATTTTTCGCATTTATTTGTAAAATAAATAGTAATTTTCCAAGCTTGTGAAAAATTGAACAACTAAGTAGGTGTTTTTGACGTTAGGTATTATTCATAATTTTTACTCCTATAATTATAATAATTTATTTAATTTTTAATGTTTATATATAATAATACAGCTGGTGGCTATATTTTTATTTTTTATTTTTGAATTCGAGGTATTGATCAGAAATTTAGTTCACTTAGAATAATATTTTCTCCGATGCTTTATTTTAACTTTATTACAAAGTTGTGTAAGTTTTGACATATTTTGCTATTATAGTGAGGTTAGGAGTACCTTTTCGATTTTTATTCGAGGAGAAGAAACTGTATTACTTGGCACAGTAAACAAATCTTGACTGAATATTACAAATAGCACCTGACATGACCGAAGTTTGAATAGTATGTATTTTGTTGAACTTATTCAAAGATTTTTATATTGTTTTCGTGTACAATGATTTATGTAAAAAAAGGTCATACTCGAGATCTACAAAAAAAAAAAACAATATTCAGTCCAAATATTGTATTAAATCAATTAACGTGTTTTAAATTGATCATATTTAATTTAATTTTAATTTTTCGTATAAACTCGAAATAGTTTTTATTTTCTTACATATACAACAGCTTCAATAACTGCATAATAATATTATGGTATTATAGAATGTGTTGATTTTTTATTTTTAGTATTAAGTCATGCTATATGCTCTGCTTTAGACTGTTTTATTTTCAATTGAAATGAATAATATATAAGCGAACATATTGATTCACGATGTAAAGTGCAAAGCATGCGTCTGATGTAGTATGTTTTGGATTTGCTGATTATCCTGAAGACTGTCTCAGAGACAACATAAAACAGAAATGTTATAGTGTTGAGATGATATTTTTATTCAAATATACTGTCAAAGGTATCATCGTGCACATTTAAAACATTGATTTAGCTTTCAAGTTTCAGTAGTTACTCTTAGCATGGTCTGATTAATAAGTTGTTTTTTTTTTCTAAAGGGGTCTGATAAATTGTGATATAATTTCGATACGTATATTATATCATTTCTACTTAAAATTTTTATTTTGCTCTTTCCAAATTTGTTTTGGTTTCACTGTTTTCGATATTAACTGATGTAAAATTACGTCTTTAAAATAAAAATAAAAATAAACTATTAACTTTTCTATTAAATACTAAATTATGTATAATGCATTTCGGTTAGATTTAGGTAAATTTCTATAGATTACACAATTCTTTGTACTGTAGGTCATTATTAAAATGGAACTTTAACAGTTGTAAATCTACGAATTAATTAATTAATTTTTTAATTAAATTATTTTTCTCACTCAATAACAAATAGCTGGGATTTTTGGCGACACATTGAATCTCGCTGTTAACGATTTATGTCAGTACATAAATTTTACCCCAGAATCATGGCTTTACCGATGATTGGAGGGGAGTACCGCAAAACTGTTAAACGCGTAAATCTATTTTTTTTAACAACCCCTCCATAGCTATGCAACTTTGGCAAAAAGCTCTTATTATTAAAAAAAAAAAAAAAGTACGACCAATGAATGCAATAATTTTAAATATTCGAAAATATATATAAGTAAATTTATGAAACCATTCATTATTTAACTGCTATTCAATAACACATTTTGTTATTCCAAGTATTCTTACTGTTTACAAATAAGTGATATTTCCTTTAAGTTTAAGTATTACTACCTATATAAGCCTTTTACATAGTTCAGTATTTTAATACACCATAAATACTCGAAGTTTTCTATAAAGTACTTTGATTTTTGTAAATGGGACTGGTTTTGGATATCAAACTGAAACTAGTTTGTACTTAAAACAGGTTAAACTTAAAAAATACTGAAACTTAATTTTATAATAAAACAAACAAAAAATTAAGGAAAAACGGGAATTTTTACGTAGTTTGTTCAATTGTTCGATTCTTAATTTTTAATTAGACCATCATAATAACAAAAATATTAAGTATGATAAATATTGATTTATAATATATTATATAATATCATTATCATATATGAATAACAGAACGTATAATGTAACAGAACAATTAATAACATCACAGTTAAAAATTTATATATACTTAAATGTGTATAGTTATTACAATTTCTGAAATTCAATAAAACAATTAAGTCCGTTAAGTAAAAGACTTTAGTTCACAACACAAAAATTTTAAATAAATAGTATAATTTATCATCCCTATTAACTGTAAAATATAGATGAGCTGAGGTTGAGGTGAATTATTTTGTTTTACTATTTTTATAAAAACCATAATTCATATATTCAAACTGTGGCATTTATTTTTTTAATAATATCAATACAAATATCACAGAAATTTAACAAAATATTATTGTTATACTTACATAATGTGCTTCAATGATTTATTACTTTACTAGAGAATTTTATACTAGAGACATATCCCTTTGGTAAAATGTTAACTTTATATTCTACAACATAAATATATTAAGATGTGTTATGAATACATTTAAAACGATTAACAATTATAGTATAATATATTGATGTCAAGACTGAAGACACAAAGATAATTTATTATATTGAAGTACCTATTTATGATTGAATTAAATCAAATTTAATTTTAATTATAAATAATCTAGTGGCTTTTGTATTCTAAAATATAAGATACGAAAAATATTAAGATTAAAATAATTTTAATTGAACATGATTTCAATGTTAAACCATTAATATATATTATTTTCTTATCCTACTATCTATTTAGTTCCTTTTGTATTAATAACTATATAAACTACACGACATTTAATAGTTGAGTAACCTAAAATTAATTATGGTGAATTAAGCAAATACTATGTTGACTAAATTGTCAAAATTAACACTTCTAATATTCGGTTTTTTTTATATTGATAGTGATTTCTAAAAATAACTGTTTTTGCTATTAAAATGAATGTTCAATAAATTGTAGTTTTTTTTTATTCATATAAAACCTGCATAAATTGTAGCCTGTGGATGGATACGAGTATTATAGTAAAAAAAATAATATATACTCTTAATCTATATGGTTTAAATTAGTTTCTATTATTTCAGTTAGTTTCTAATAAAGTTTCAAATAACTCCAAAAAGTAAGACTTGTATAATACTCTACACATAAGTCGAAACTAAATTCCTGCGTAGCTACCTAAGGGTTGAATTAATAAAAAAAAAAATTGGTTTTAAACATTCTACTATACTTATGAAAATTGTTAATTCCTTAATAAAAATTAAAAACAAACTAACTCACACACTGTTTTTAATTTACCATATTTTGATAATAATAAATATTTTATTTCTAGACTCTCAGTCATTCAGATAAATTTTACTAATTGTTAATATGTAATATGACTAAAATTATGCTAATGAGGTATTGTGTAAATTAAAAAAAAATGAAATTTATGAAGTAAAATAGTCAATGAATTAAAAATTATAAATTATAAAAATCAAGCTTTTAAAAATAGACTATTTTACTTTAATAAAATTATAAGTTAATATGAACATACTTTTACTTATGATATAAGTAAGATATATAAAACTCAATATCACAAATAGTTTGTATAAAAATGTTAAGAAAATCAAAGTTAAAATAAAATACATAAAAAATATATTCAATAAGATATATTTATTAAAATTTAGAAAATATATTTCCAAAACTTTTTTGAATATTTTTAAATTTTTATCAAAGTTATAACTTAGTTTGGCTTTTTTTTTAAACATTTTCATATTTTGAGATCATTTTTATATGAATATAGTAAGTATTTTTCATAGGAAATTGGATAATTGTAATTAATAATATTAGATTAGTTTAAAATAAATTAATAAAAGTCCTTTAAAATTGTTTGAAAAACTAAATATGTGACATTAAAAGTCTAATTCTACTATTTAATTCTATAATTAGGGGCTCTACATACTATAATTAATATTGAATTTAGCTTTTTCTACGTTCAAAATATTTATACAGATCGATATATTTTTTTTACAATAATAAAATACCATTTTACCCATTGTAATTTAATTTTATATATTACATAAATTAAATCATATTAAAAATTTTAAAGTTGATATTATAGTTTTTGCTCAAAAATCTTTACCTACTTTACCTAAGCATTCAAACTAATTTTAGTTGGGGGAAAACGCAACGAAAATAAAAATATAACAAAAAATAAAAAGTAAAAAATAATAAAATTAAAATAAATATTATAAAAATAATAAAATAATAATAATAATCACATATTATATATATATTTATTATACATAATTAATATGATCGGGTTCAATAATAACATAACTAATCTTTTGTGTGAGTAAAAATAATAATAAAAAATATTATTATAATAATAATTTTATCTTAAACGACATTTACAACAATGACAATAATTTAAAAATGTGAACATTGCATGGTCAGATTTTTTTTATCGAAGTGATCTATGTACGTTTACACAAATACACAAAATGTGTATGCTGAAGAATTACTCTAGAATATTTATTTGACGTTTTTACAGCCATTATCGTAGCAATTTATAACAATTATTTATAATGCTTCTTCTACCACCTACAGAACAAAAAACATAATCGTAGATTGTAAGATTGTACACTATTTTTAGATATGTACTAGTTCTTATGAATAAATCATGACCTATCCAATATAATATATACACACATTAAAAAAATCAGTGAGTAACATAAGTAACTGATATGTTTAATTATTCTAACTATGTTTTTATCATTATTATTTTAAAGTGTTCTTGACATTAAATCATCTAAACTAAGGTGTATAATGTTTCAGTTATTAACATTTATATATCAGAAAATGTTTTTTACGTAGTAAGATTGTAATAACTTTTGCTTTTATTTTTTAAATTTAATATTAGTAAAAATCATAATAATTATGGAGGTAATAACAGTTATTACATCTTATATAACATATAACTATACAATATACGAGTACATATCAAAATGTACTAACTGTTATTATATACTCTTAAGTATTTATAAATATGTCAAACTCTTTCTACGCCGTCGTCTAAATAAATGTAATTTACAATTAGTAGTATTACATACCTATAATGTATCCACATTATATTAATAATTTACGATTCGCTACTAATTGTACTTTGTAAGTTTAAGGGTTGTATTTAGTGAAATATAGTTTATAACTATAATAAATTAATAAGTATACATTTAATTTCATCAATACTATTATCTTTTCTTTTTTTTTTTATAGATTTATATTGACATTTTTATTATATAGTAATGTAATCAAAAAGAAAAAAAATATATTAACATAACTGAGAAATATTTTTTGTATTTGCTTAAATTATTCATAGAGGTTTAATATTATTCTAATATTGTTTTGTTTCAGAACTACCAAAATCAAAACCAATAATTGTGACGGATAAAGACAAATATGATCCAGGTGATACTCTTGTAGCAAATTGTACGTCACCGGCTTCTAAACCTGCAGCCGTCCTAATGTTCTCTTTAAACAATATGCAAGTGAGTACATCATGCGAGATACTTTACAGCTATTTATATTAAACGATGAAAAAATGCTTCTTATGGTTCTAAAAATGATTTATTTTTTATATCGTGGTTTATAATACTTGAGAGTTTCGGATGTTTATTTTGATTTATATGCAAACTAATCTCAAAAAAGTGGAGCTATACTCTGCATCTGCATTCACCACAACTGATGGCATAGTAACTTCTATCACGGTTTTTTTTTTTTTTTTAAATCTACGACGAAATTTGGAAATTATACAAACAATATTTTTTAAATTACTTATCTGATTTTATACCCCCCTACTTGTCACGTTTGTTCTTCCATGCTCTTTAAAATAGTTTGCCGAAGGTCATAGGTACGTACTATTATAAGTCTATAATATAAATCTGATGTATAATTTATCAGTTTCTAGTTGTTACATTGTCTATAATCAATGGTTGATTTGAATTTATTCTGATAGTTTGTAACGATAACTAAATTTTAATAAAAGTTAATAATCATTAGGTGTATAATTATTAACTTGATGCATATTATACATGGATATATTCATAAACAAATTACAAATAATATAGCTAATTTGTTCATTAATAATTTTATTACAAGTTATATTCATATATTAAATAATAATATGCTTTCCTCAGATTCTGATTGTAAGTAGGTACTCGTGATTTTTTAAAAAATACACAAACTAGCCAGAAATTATTATGTATTCCGAGGAAAAAACATAAATAAATTGAACTAAGAAATGTTAATTTGACAAACCAACTAACATATTATACCTTTATACTGTGCAATTAATGATTTTTTTTTCCGAAAATATGACTTTTTATCAAATTACTAGATCGTATAATAAAACAATATAAGTAGTTATTATTTACTTGTATGCATACCTATTATTTAGAATATATTTATTAAATACTTTATTAATTGCATTAATGTACCTAATATGATCATTGATAATATTATAATATGTGTTCATAAAGATATTTTTATCTAGGGTGATAATACAAACCTCAAATATTTATAATTAAAATTATCGGAGAACCAAAAAGGTTATAACTTAATATAGTAAACAATGATTTTATAAGGTCAATCGAAAACATTAAACAGATCAATTATAATATAACTATGATGTTCGGGTAATATTAATTGTAGTAAAGCGATTGGTATGCATGTTCCATGACATTCCTATAATTACCTGTATTTCCTAAGCAATAGAAAATTGTATTTTCTTGAGTATAAGTTTATAAATTACTGTAACGATAGCCTTAAAATTATGTTTAACCTAATTTCACATGTGTAAATAAGAATTGTATGTTGAATATAATTTCATAAATGAACTACTGATTTATACCTTTCATCATTAATTTCTAAATCCCGGAAGGTATCTATTCCAAAAAACGTATTCTTTATTTTATACATTTTTTTTTTTCATAGTCTTATCTTAGTTTGTTGATGATTTATTTTTATTTTATTTTTCAAGAACACTATTCTACATAGACAGATGTTAATAAGTTTTATATAGCACTTTACTGGAACAAATATTTAGTTTATAATAATAACTTAAGTATAGAGCCATTTAAATATTCCCAATAAATTCTTTGCGCTCAATGATAAAATACAACAATTTCTTATTTATTTATTTTTTTGCAGAAACCTTTGAAATCTCTGTATTCTGAGCTCTACTTATAGGACTTTCAGTATTTATAATACCCTGATTAATTAGCTCCATTAGACCACAATTTTACTATTAATTATTTACTAAGTATGATATAACGTTATCGTCAATATGAGAAAAGGCATTTTTATCACTTTTAATATTGTTTAAAGTGTACTATTCTTTAAGTTGTATATTTCTCATATGGTACATGGATAATATATGCCTGCATAATTTATATTTTATGTATCTATCTACATTGTAATAATAAGAAATGTGTTTAATAAAAAAAAAAATATATTTATTTTGTAAACACTTTAAAAACGACACATAATAATTCAACATAATGTTTTACTATATTACAATGTGATTATTATCTTTTAACTATAATCATTTTGTCAAATATTGGTATAAACTAAATGCTTAATATAGGAACTATTCATATTATTATGTTAATTTTAAAATGCAATGTTGTGTACATTATTTTGAACACCTGCTTTTAAGTTCTCTTACGAGATTCTAACTTTCTGCATACCATTATACGTATTTGGTCAAAAGCTACAACAATTTACCATTCAAACTTTACTAAAATTTAATTATGTAAGGTATTTATTTTAATCATGTATATATTTCAATAGACATTATATATTATTATTATCCTTAGAACAGAAAGATCTAGGAACCTACTAATAATCATTAGTAATTTTCTACACTTTTAAAAACCACATTTTTGCTTGTTTATTTTGAAAGTAATTTTTCAAGGCCATAATATTCATCTTTTAAATTAAGAGTAAAAAAATTATTAAAAAAATTAAAAATTTTTGAAAAAGCGATAAATTTATTAGTTTTATAATGAAAGCGCCTGTTTTTATTTGTGTTTATCTTCCATTCTATTTTTAAGCGGTAAAAGTACTTCAATCTTTGACATAAAGAGGAACATATAATACAAAAGTTTTTCCTTCTTTTTGAAGGATGAAAAAGCTTATATAGTATGGATATTCAGTTATTTTAAAAATAATCAAGTAAAACGAAAAATAGTTACTCAAAAACAAATTTAGTTAAACAAAATGAATTGGTTTTGTGTTTTTGTTGTAAATCAAAAACGATTTAACTACGGAAGGTAGTTAAAAAAAAGTAGTTAACTTAATTATTACATAAAATATTTATAATTTTTTAAATATTATATGATTTATTACAACTCTTTGCTTTTTTTTGTAGACATAATATGGAGTTTCCAACTTCTTTTTATAATTATGTTAAAATGTCTAATATGTAAATAAATTATTAAAAAACGCATTACAAGGTCCCTCGTAAATTTTTCTTATAGTACCTAAAAATTCTTCAAAATCAAAAATATCCTCAAATTATTTTATTGTTAAAACTTAAAGAGTGTATATAATTTTCAAATGTAATTACTTATGCTTGACAAGGATCTTCATAATTTTTTTCTTTTCAAAAACATTCTTATTGGCATTTTGATGAAATTGGATATTAAACAAGAATAATAATTGAATTTATTGTTACATAATTAAAAAAAATTGTTCTTTGGGACTTGAAACTTATGTCATTATTGGTATATTATTATTACGATAAGGTATACATAATTATTTTTTTTTAATATTTAGAGTTTGTTACTATCCTTAATTAGTGCAGTTTACAGTACAACAAATATTTATAATATAAATATTTAATAAAATATCATTGGAAATATTGGTTAACATTCGACGGTCTTGTCTGTCTCTACTCAGAAAGATTTTTGTGTACAATGATTTATTATTGAATTCAAATTCGACACATCCATTACAGTTATTTTAGTTTTTGTGAATTTATCTAATGCATCAACGTCACAAAAAAAACTTATTATCTATATTTTTCTCTCAATGAAAAAATTTGTAGAGTTCCTTTTGTTTTGGAATAATTATTAGGTCATATTTTGTTACTTAACTATGAGAATTTAAGGTCTTAGAAGTTCTTAAAATAATTGATCTGGCAATTATGTGGTTTTGATTTCTTCTCGAATTGGATTATATATTATGTTCTACTAATATATTATGTATAATTATTACTTGGGTTCCTATTAAACTATGAAAATTATTCTTTAGTCATAAAATATTAAGATATAATTAAGTGTAGGATTAGCACTTATTCTAAATATTCAATAAATAATCTTTTAAATATAAAATGCGTTATTTTTTATGTTTGAGTTGATAGGCCTTTTTTTCGTTTATCTCATTCTGACAAATTTTATTGATTTTATTTGTGTATTATATTTGCCATTGTCTATAGTAGTTTAATATTGCACACATTTTTGTAAAACAAATAAGTACTCCAAGTTATTGACGCATTAATATTTTGGATAGAACATTTAGTTTGTCATCATTTTTAATACCTATGATAAGTTTAAAATGTTTAATTCGATAACATTTTATACAAAGAATATTTATTTTTTGCTCAAAAATCTTACAAAATTTCAATGTATGTTTGGTGTATTCGGTATTTTCTGCATTTTAATTGCATCATTAATATTGCAACCATCAGTTCTTATATGAGATGAATATAGATGTGTATTTTAATGATATAAGTTTTTGATGTATTAAGACTTAGATTTTAAAACTTCAGTATTGTTCAATACCTAGTAATTCTATATTAAATATTTTAATACGTTTTAAAATTAATCATGTCAATAGTTAATTTTTTAAATAAAATCCTATAAACATTGTATTTAGGTATATACTCTGCTCAGAAACTCGACTAAGTAATAAATATTGATAAAAGAATTCGTAGTTTATTATTGATTTTTTAAATTCATGGTAATTAATACATATTTAAACCGTTCCAAGCTGAGTAAGATTTTTTTTCTTTTTAATTTTATTTAAATGCAAAAGCAATTTTAAATACGTAAATACCAATTTATTTATTTGTTAAAAAAATCTTAATTATCGTAATTTTTTAATATATATTTGTAAGTAAAATATATTTATTATTATTTTAAAATTATATGTGACGTTAATACACTAATACATTGTTTTATATTTTTGGACTGTGATTTCTACTATCATTATAATAATCTAATAATTAATGTACTATATATTTTGGTTGTGTTAAACTGTGTAGTTTTGTATGGAAAAACTTGAAAATATTATGAGAGCCGTGATTACAATCTACATTTTAATCTCCTGTGTTGTTAGCAGTCCATATTTAATAGTTTACTACAACAACATCATATGCCAATTTTACTTTTTCCCCTTGATAATATGTTTTTAACTCTAAATCCTATCTAACTTTTTATTAAAACGTTTCCAAATGATCTCTAAAAAGATAAATTGGAGTCAAGTTAAAAATATCTACTACCTAATGAAAATTACTGTTAATATACTACGTTTTAATCGAAAAAAAAAGACGTTTTTAAATTTATTATAAGAACACCAAATTGAATCCCATAATTATTTAATTGCTATGCATTCTTAAAACTTTACTTTGAAGCTTTGCCTAACAATTAATCAATCCGCGATGTTCATGACTACCAACAAATTATTCAATAACAAAATAGTATTCAATAATCATTAAGAAATAAAAACGTTGAAATAAGTACATAACATTATTTAATCAAAATCAATTTGATTTTAGTCATTTTATATACAAATTAAACTGAAAATATATTGAATCTTAAAATTAAAAGATCGATTTTTATCAATTATCAAGTGATATTGTAAAAATTTATGAAAGCGATAAAAAATAACGAAGTAGGTATATGTGTGTATTTTTAGTATAAATATATTAATATACCAATAAACTTTATGGAATTTAGAAAATGTCAATTATAAAACCATGTGAAAATTTTTTATCTACATATTTAATATTTTTATAATGTTACAATAAAATTATAACAAAAATATATAAAAAAATATTTATATATTGTTAGTTTTGAAGCTAATCATTGTAGATGATGTCTTAATGTTGGCGAAATACTAGTCTAAGTTTGTACTTTGGATATTTATTCACCAATTTTTAAACATGAAGCTCCCTTAGTTTTACTTATTCCATCGGAAAGCTGTTAATTTCGAATGAACCAAGAGGTTTTTATTGCTATTTACAGAAATATATTTCGATGAGTTAATAATTTTTAATTTTTGTCTCAAGTCTCAAATGTGGCAGCTTAAATTGATCTATTTATTGCCCACACGACAAGTTGCCAGTATTGTAGAAAACATTTCATATTATGCAAGTTCGAGATATGATTTTAGGAATATTGGGATTTCATCACAGATAAGTTTTTTTTTTGTTTAATGTAAGTTTATTTTTTGTCTAGGTATATTTCACAAAGCCATTTTATTTTTTATTTAGAGCTATTGAAAAAGGATTTATTGGTTTTGGAATCACAAGTGTAATTCATCAAAACATTTTTGTAGAACTTTTATTGAATTTGTCTAGGATTTATTTTTTATTAAAGTTTACGGTGTTCATCTTGGATACAATACCATTAATTGCATTCAAGTTGGCTATTATGATAATTTTAATGTTAATTAAATTTAGTAGTAATTTTACTGTTTAATAACATTTTAAGTTGAAAATATAATTATAGTTTTCCGTTTTAGCAAGTTATATCAAGTTATAAGTAGTTAATAGGGTAAATGACTTAATTGGATAATTTATGTTTTTCAGTTCTTCATAGATTTCAAATTTGGTGATTGACGTTGGCACATCATAATTATGATGGTTGAAATGTCTTTTTCACTTTCACTTTTAAGTTTGTTCGTGAAGTATCCGCACTTTTTTCTTATAAATATTTCCGATATCATCGATTGTTTCTACATTGATTTCAGTTTTATCGTTTTTATCTATTGCACTCGAGGCGTTGTGTTGTACAGTTGAAATTTCTGCGGTACCTAAGTCTGACGTAACTTGTATTTATTACGAATAATGGTGGACATTTTTCATTGTTACTTTCTGTTTTCCGTGTTATGTAGTTAGTTATTAGATTCGATATGTTCTTTATTAATAAGTGATATTTCAATAGGAGTACAGCAATTTGGTGTAAAGAAATATATCAAGGTTTGGTGGATTATTGGCTTTTTATTTTTTTTTTCTAGACGATATAAATTTGATATTGGCATTGGGGACTGGCAACAATAACTGAGAGTCATACTCAAATGTTTATCTATTTTTTTATTTTAATGAGGAGTTATGGCTTTGATTTCTCTAACTAGATTATTGATTTACGTGTAATAATATGTATATTTTTATTTAACCATTTTGATGTAGAGTAATTTTGATAGTGAATTTAAACGATCTTATTTCCCGTAGGTGAATGTTTTTTAATCATAATATAGTTAATATTGAATTGTGTCAGAACATTTTGAAACATATAATATAATATACAACACTAGATAGAAGCATCATAATATTAATGTGATACTATACTGTAGTACTAATATATATATTGATAAAATCTGTGCACAAAATTAAAGTCTTGTCTCTGCAGTAACCAATTACGTACTATTAGATATATTTAAATATTTTCATAAAAACTATATGGTACAATAAGCCATGTCCAATAAATGTGTGTAAAATATAATGCTATTTTGAGTTATTTATGATAATTTTTATAATTAAAAGTAAACTATGCTTAAAAACTTTCCTTCGTAAATTAATTTTTAATACTCAGAGAGTAAATTGCTTCGACTGATGAATATGATAATATTATGTATATTGTAAATCTTATACTAAATATTTCTAAACACGCATAAAATAAAAAATTATTTATCATAATAATAACCTAGATTTACAATAATAACTTCTCTAAAAATGAATTTTGTAATTTCCTTTATTGTTTCTAATACAAAGTTTTTTTTTTTAAATGTAAATCATTTTATTATTATTAAATAAACAGACATATGTTTAAAAACCAACGACGCTAAATATCTAATAACGAAATACTAAATTAATTTTCACTTGATCGACATTTTACTCGTTGAATAAAATACTCTAGAGTTCAGGATCATAAGTTTAATTCTGTTCACGAAGTAGATATTAGACAATCACGATCATTAAGAGTATTAACGGACAATATAATATGGTAGTTCGGGGCCGTACTTGACCTAACGGATATATATTTTTTCAAAACGCTCTCGTCTATACCCTATATACCCTTAGATTTAAAATGGTTGGATCATCACGTTCTAGTCATTGACATTTTTTTTTTACACAATATTTTAACGTGTAGATATATAGAATCATGACATTAACTTATGTGTTACCTATATATTCTTTTAATATTATTATTATTTTTCCACTAGGGGAAATGTTTTTGTTCGAATGCCCGAGGGTTCTTTTTACTATCGGTATACATTATTTACTAATTACAAAATCTGCAGTATGCAAAGGTTCGTTTTATTCTTTTTTTTTCCGAAATCTGCAACTTCTTATATTTATACTTGATGCATGATTTTTCAAGTGACCACTTAACTGGTCTCGTTAGTGTCATACTGTATAAACACGAGTACTTCAATGACACGGGTCTCGAGTACAGAAAAACATAATGAGACGGCCACATAACACTGTAGACGCTAGCTGTATGGTGTAGACACCGACAGTTCAATCCAAAATACAGGATAATCGTACTGTGATATTAAAATATAGACACGTTTGCCATTTATTTCTCATCTACCTAATCTGTTTGATTATTTCTATGAGAAGTGATGTATAAGTACTACTGTAGTAATAATGTATACATATTTTAAACAGTTAATAATGTAATAAATAGTTTAAAATTATTTTATTTAGAATTAAAATAATATTACAATTGAAATCATAAAAAAACTTTAAGCGAAAACGTCACTTATTTCCGTAGATCTGCAGTTATTGAATTGAAGACTCTCTGGGTAGTATTCAGAAAAAATAACTTTTTAATGACACTTTTATTCTTTTTAATTTCAATAGATACAGACAATTATGTACATCATTTACGTGACTTTCGGAGAATACTAGATATTTAGTTCATAAAGAAAAATTGTTCATTGTAGACAGACACGAAATGATATTATGGCTTATTTTATGATCAATTGTTTTCTTACTACAGTTTAAAATTTAAAAACTATGAATATTATATATTTTTCAATTACCTTAAACGTTAAAGTTCATAATGCCGTTATAAATGTTGACAATTTATCAGTTGAAGATAAGTCATTACAAACTATATGTATAACATTTGATAACATCGTCAAACAGTGTAAAAAGAAATTATCTTAAAATATATATCGTTATATATAATCTCCCTTTTTTATATTCAAATAATTTAAAGAGTTTAAAAGAAGTTTTTGCTTTCCATTATTTACTCTTTTTTTTTTTTTTGCTCAAGTTTAGTAGTTTTTTTTGTTTTATATGGTTAAGTTGTTAAATTATAAAATATTAGACTTTAATTTACTAACTATAAAAACAAACTGATACGATGTGTAGCAATAAAAACAAATTGATACAATGTGTTTAATTACTATAGGCACATTAAAATCATTAGTGAATATAAATCAGCAATTTTCAATAATTGTTTCCCTATCCGCTTCATATGTGTTGATTTAGCTATAGGGAATACGAATCACATTAAAAAAAAGTTGATTATTAAATGACTAAAATCGCATATTTTAAAATAATGTCATGTTTCAACAAATAACAATATAAATAATGATTTTATCAAAATATCAATTTGGTATTTGCGTAAATATATTATATTTCATTAAAAAAGTATAGGTACTCTATAAATTTACTATATAGGTACACGAAAACAACTGTGAGTTAATTATTATTTAAAATAATGAAATACTAATAAAAACTGGTCATTGTACTCTTTCGTAGTAAAAAAAAAAACAATTGTGATTAAAACACAATAATTTTATTAAATTATGTACAAATGTACACTATGACTTTTAATAAATAAATATTTTTTTCCAAAAGCGTGTTTGTAGATAACTATGAATATTCTTTAGTATACTTATTACACTGCATATCCGACTTCATATAAAAGTGTTGTGTATTTGATAAAAAAAAAACTCTATTTATGGTACACCTAATTTACTATTAATATTATTATTATAAATTACTTGTTATATATAATTTAAAATTTATCAAATTCAACTAATACAGTATATGTATCAACGTTGTTATAACTAATATTAAATCATATACAATTATGTGTAATAACTAATGAGTAATGGAAATAATTTCACGATTCCCTTTGTTAATAATAATATAAATTATTTTTTAATTTTTCAACTGAATTAATTTACGTTTTTGTCCGAGAATTGTGTTCCTCTATTAAAAATAGAGTAGTATTGATAAATAGTCAGTAAAATAAGTAGAATTTCAAGAAATATTTGGAAAATATTGAATCTAAGAATAAATTATTTGACTTAAAAATAGATTTTCATTGAAATTAATAATGATTAGTCTCACGCATTTCCATAAATTCCAATCACAATATTTTGTTAAAATAGTTTTTAATACGTAATCTAAAAACTTATAGGCAATATTTTATTTATTTAGACACAAAGAAAAAAAACTTTATTACATTTTGTTTTCTAATTTTGATTACATTATTACTTTACTGATGGATGATGAATTACGAAAACATCTCTGTACGATTTTATTTAACTACGGTTACAGCTACGTGTAATACATTCAACTATATTGAGGTACAATGTAAATGTAAACTTCAATATGTTACACATTTAACGTAAAATTGTACGCGTACTCAATTTAATAATATTACTTGTTCTATACATTTAACTTAATACTTTTGATGATGTGGTTCAATCAATAAAGATTTTCAAACATTTATAAAATAAAAATAAATAATAAATAATTTATTCTATTTACCACACATTAAGAATTATGCAATTATAACATATTTTTGCATAGCATTCAAATTAAAAAAATCCACATTTCGCTTATTTATTGAATCATATTCATGAAACTTATAATGTTAGAACTTAGAACCACCAAAAAAATAGATATCGTTACAATACGATTTGTGTTTAAATGATTCATTATTTGATATAAAAAATATATATTTTTTAAATCGTATAATAATATTTTGCTTTTTTAAATATTAATTCTCATTAGTTGATTCTGTTTGGTATTGCAGGTAGAATGAGCCCGTAAACCCTGTATTTTCTTAAGTTATTAACTTTTTTTTGTCATTAAATCAACATCGTTAAGCGTACCTAAATATATCACTATTTCGACGAAATGGTAGCAGTTTATCACGAGTATACACTCAGTGAACAAAGCACAATAATTGATCCTGCACATGTTGACCACAGTATAGTGCATTGTCCACTGTATTATACTACGTTTTAATATTGTATTCCGTTAAATTGTCAAATCCGTTTAAATCACTTTGATTTCCACCCTATGCATAAGGGTTTAGTACAGTAGGTATCGTCTCCTTCCTACGGCTATAATAATACGCAGCTGACAAAAGCACACCCGGTTCATATTTCATTTTTGCGCCTGGGTTATTCACTAATGACTTAATTATATAGAAGATACACTGCCTTCATTCTCCACCTTCGCATCCTATTTTCGGCTTTTGATTAGCACCGGTTGTTGTATTTATCTTGTGTAAAATAGAAATGAGTGAAATTAAGGAATAGAGGAAAGGGAAATGGTAAGCATATTACCCAGTCTAAATAAACTATACCAGATGCAGCGTTATAACTATTAACACAGTCATAAAACCTTAAATGGAAAATTTCAAATCCTATAGTTATTTAGAAAGTCACGTTATTCAAAAAATGTGTAATCAATTTTTTTTTTTTTTTATATTCATAATCTAAATAAAATCTGAACGATGGACACAGGCAAAAAAAAAATATTTATCACTGTTTTGTTTTTATTTAAAAATTTGAATTTTAAATGCAATGTTCCATGTAAATAAATAAAATAAAATTGACTGCGAACATAATTGATAATAAAAACTAATATTATTTAGTCAATTATTTTGATATATATTTTAGGTCAATAATACACATCGAAAATATATACTATGACTTTTTCTACAGACATACCTATAAATTTTTATGAGCATGATGGCGTTTTGCATTTATTTACCCGCTAGATTCAGACTTAAAAGTGCTGTAAAATGATATTTTTTTCATAAAATATTTAGTACTGAAAACAAATTTAACTTTATAATATTAGATAGCTTATTTTTTTTAAATACAAACCTTTGTAATACAATTATAAATTATACTATATTAACTACTTTCAGAGCATAGATTTGATATTTTTACTTCTATTTTTTTTACTTAAAAATGTATACAATTAAATTATTATAAAAAAAAATATATATTTATACATTTTAACTATTATTAGATAAATGATCGATGGCTCCGAAAAATAATTAAATTCAAATATGCAAAGATGTGTTTTGTAAAATCTTTTTAATATACCTAAGTATGATGTTTTACTTCATTAATTAATGTAATTTCATTGATAGCTTAATATTTTAACGCAAATAAGCATACAGTAAGTAAATACTATTAAATATTTCAATAGTACTATATTTTAATTTTTTTTATGCTATATAAACATAATACATATATACTTATATAAATTAATATACACATTCGAATAGGACTAATATACTTGGAAATAACTGAACCAATTGACGTAACATTTTGCATACATATTCTTTGAGACTCGGGTAGTATTTACTATTTATAACTTCAACCTCTATAGGTTTCCATAAGGTAGCTCACGCGTAAATTTTATTTTTGCTAACGAAAATCTAATATTTCTTTGTTTATATAATATAGTGTTGCCATTGGTTACTATCCGTATGTTTTGTAGCTTATATACTTAAAAACTACTCGATCGATTTTAACGAAAATTTCAGAAATTGTTTTTACAGAGATCAGAAAACTTAAGAATATAGCATGAACAACGTTAAATATCGTGTGCTTTTTCTCCAATTTTAGACAGGCAGATTGTTCATCTTAGTAGTATTAGTCCACAAAACAAGGTACACGAAGTCCGGATTCGATCATGAAATGAAGTGCACTAAAACTGAAATACATACAATATAGCGCCATATTTTATGTATGTTTTTCATTTTTTTTTTTTTTTTTTTTTTTGATGGGTTGTACACGTATATACAGCTAGTTTTTCAATACATCATGTTTTAACGATTATTAAATGGCTAATGTCTATGTTTGTTTGACAATTCATAATGTAATAATAATTAATAATACAACGATATACCTAATCACAATAGAAAAAAAAGTTTTTATTAAAAGTATGAACTTACTCGGTACTCATTAAAAAAACCAGGATCTGTCTAACTTCTCGAGTGGTTAAATTGTCATGTAGTTCATTTAAATAAGAGTATTACATTCAGGCATTCAGTATATCTTTATTAAATTGTCTCGTCTGGTTCCTTAAATGTTATATAACATATTACACTGTTCTGCATTTCAAACAGAAAATTTTAACGGTGCAAAGTAACAGCTAAATATGCTTTTTAGTGTTTATTATTACCACACATAGTATGTGTATACATACAAATGCAGTTATAACTTAAAGTGTAGTTTATGGAAATAAAAATTGTAAATAAATAACTAAATTCTAGCGGTGTTTTTCAGTGTACAGAAAAACAAATGTTGTCAATATTTTTCTCTAGCTAAAATGGAAGATAAAATTGTAATAAACTAATAACAATCATAAAAATAAATAATAGTTGATTAATAATTTTAAATATACCGTTTAGTTGTATTATTCTCGATTGTGGTTTTATGCGAAAAATGATCGAGAAACAAAAACCATACGCGACGAGTGATCTACTGATAACATTTTATTAACAAAATAAAATGTGGTCAATACAAATGTGTTAGATATAGGTATACAATATACAATTTACATATTATATAAAAATATCTGGACCAAGATAAAACAGTATAGGTACTAATCGAGCCATGAAATGAACAAAAAAATATACTAATAATTCCAGACTCAGGAAAAATTAATTTTTTTTCTTAAGGCAATAATAATAATTGTGCACTGAATAATATTAACATAGGTATGTGCCTATGTTTGTATGAAAAGAAATCAAAAAAATATTTACATTATAAACATTATACTCAAGCAATTACATGATATACATTTTTACACAACGCAATTAATCATTTTTTTTCCAAATTAATATAAAAAAAAATTATAATAATAATAATAATTTAACTACCAATACTTGTTATATTTTTTTTTTTTATACAGATAATCATAAGTTCTTTGATTGTGACAATAGGAAGGAATTTTTTTTTAAAGCTTCAATAGTATTAAAAGAAGTCAATAATTATTTACCAATTAAAATTTAAATCTTACAGGACTTAATAATTATAGAGTAGCTATCTCAAACAACTCATGCCATACAATAAAGTTTTATTTTTGACTCTTCGGATGCAGTCATTTTAACGTTAGAGTACATTAATTGCCTAATATATTATACAATTAACTTACCAATTAACGTCATACATAAAATACCAATACGGTAATATATCTTAATTTAAAAGTAAAAATATCATATTATGGTATTAGCATAATACTAATAACGTAAAAAATCTTAAATTCGATTTTGTTGTATTTTTTAAATATATCTCTCCTTGAAATTTAATAATGTAGACTATATATAATTAATAAAATCAACAATTTAAACGTAGCTGCAGTGTCGGATAGACATGGAGTCAGCCTATCGAGTATTAGGATTTGCAACGTTTGATCACAGTTAAAGCTACAACTATATACAGCTATACAGCTAAATAATTTGATTCAATTATATTTTCTACTAATTTTAGTACTAATTAATCGTTATCAAACACTCATAACCGGCCCACTGAGATTTTCTCGGTAGCTCGCCGACTTTATCCAGGCCTGCGTAAATGATATATTCACACAGCTATATCAGTTTAACGATATTAGATTATGGTAAATACATGTCATTATTCCGTACAATAAATTATTAAGGACAGTCAGCAAACTTAACCAAGCTAATTCACATAATATACGAGTATACACACTATATTATATTATAATGGTAATAATCAATTTTAAGAATTCCAACTAACGCTTTTTTAATTTTAATTTTTTTTGTTCATTTTTTATTAATTTTAAACGACTTTATCAATCTTTGTCAATGTTTTATGATTATTTTGTTTTGTTGCGTGGGGGATTTTCGCACTGTGTCGAGATTCGAACTGATAACTGCTCACCATATGGCCAGTCATGACGTGACCATTGCACAATACTTCCCCACATTATTGTAAATACATATTTTTAAACAGCCGTTATTCTTAAAATATATAATTGTTAAATTATTTAAATATCATATATTATGTGAAAAAAAATTAACTAAATTTATATTGCCAAGACATTTCCGTACAGTTAAAGAGATTACCAAATCGTCTGCGATTTATATTTTTTTAAATTCTTCTATTGACTTATTTATTATTTTAACTTTTTTTATTAGCTTACAGCAATACGTTTCACGAAAATATGTTGTTTTAGTCATTAACTGATTTATGGATTTTGTTATACAATATTACGAAAAAACTATCAATGAAAAATGAAAAATGTCCAAAATATAAACATCGTTTTCAATTCAAAAATCTAAAGAAATTAGCATTAAATATTTTTTTACAGTTTATTATTACATTTTGACTATAATAATATATAATCGACGAAATCAAATTCATAATAAAATATGTATTTATGTACATTTATTATTTTCTTATAAGGAATCTTTTTATTTATTATATATTATAATATTATCCGGTGTTTGGCTCCTGCTTAATTCAATGAATTAAGCTAATATGCACATTTATAAAATATAAATCATCATAAGAATGATCTAATGATGAATAATATTTATATTTATTTTTTCTCGGCTCTTCTGATTATATTTTATGAAGTATAAAAACAAAACAGCTTTAAATTAAAATGTCTGTAAAAAAAACTTTTATTTATATATTAAATTTTCTTCTTATAATATATTTCTTATCTTTTATAATGTTTTATTTGAAATTTAAACAACTGAGATCAAAATTATTTTTTAATGGTTACTTATAAAATATGTAGGTAATAGATATAAAATAAGTAGGTACTTATTATTATAACTGATTTTTATCACACGAGTTCCATAAAAGTTTATTCTAATAGGGATTTACAATGATCAAAATATATAACGAATAAATATATTTGAAGTATATTGAGAAAAATCGTAGAAATCAGTAACATTTGTAAATTATTTTTTAGTTAAAAATGCATACGAATTATAAAAGTTATAACCATATTATTGACTATTGTTACAAAGTAATCGTTTTTAAATTATTTCAGATTGGTAGTCCAGAAACATTGAAGTATAAAAATACCTCACAATTGAGCAGGTTAACAGTAACTCTCAAATTAGATCAAAGACATTTCAAAGACGGCCGTAAGCTTTTACTAAAGTGCACTGCTCTAATAAATTCATTGTACAACCAATCTTCGGAACTTAGGTTACCGATAAAATCAACAGAGCCAGTGCCCGAAAAAGGTTTGTATGTTATTTTAAATTGTATAAGTGATGTTATTGTACTAGTTATTAGAAACTTAGAAAATATAATATTAAATGTTAGTTTTTAAGTTCTGACCGAGCGATGAATGTAATGGTTTTAGTATGTAGTGTTTTTGTCTGTGTACATTTTATATAAAAAACAAAATACATCAATCTTAAAAACTAAGGGTAACCTTTGTTATCAAATGTTGTCTAGTAGGTATTTTTTAAGGGTCAAACAATTCTCATTAATTTTAAAAATAATCTTATCAAAAAAAATTACAAAGAAATGAATGTATTGATTTTACATGATGTGTATTTTTTTAGTATAATACTTAAAATGTTCACTAAAAGTTTGTATTAGCAATTTGTATAAAAGGAAATAATACATATGTTCAAAATATTAACTATTTTTGACCTATATAAAGAAGTTCAACATTTTCTATTTTTTTAATTTTTTTTTTTTTTTTATATAAATGTCAATAACAAATTTTTTGTTTAGTCAAAATACTTAAAATATAATATTAAGTTCTTCATAATTTCTTCATTTACGGCTAAAAAAAATATTTAAAATATTTAAGATTGTATGCTACAATATTTTTTTTATAAAGGTTTGAAATTCAATTGTTAAAAAAAATCGTCAACAATTTGTAAATTGTTTTGTATTTAAAAATTCATATGACCTAAAAATCGAGTCAATTGACCAATTAGCCACCAAACATTACAGATCCTTCTATTCCAAACTACCTTTCCATACTAACCCGTTAGTATCGCAAATCTTATCTACTCAACCCATAAATACCATCCATAGGCTAAAAAGAAAATATTGCAGCGATTTGTTAATCTAAAATAAATTCACGTTGGATTCCATCACTGGTTGGTCTCCCTCTTCATATTATTCAAGTCAAACATGTACATAAATTATCCAATTTACTTATTGTGATGTCAAACACAGATTTTAAATATCAAATAAGTAAATAAATAAAAAAAAAAAATTCATAAACTTTCGAATATCCATATACCTAAATTAAAAAAAAATAACACTAGGTTTCTCAAAATTTATTTTATTATTACCTAACCTAAAACTAATAAAAATACATATTCTGCACTATATTTTTTTATTTATAGGTATTTGAAGTTCAAATTTTCATAAAATTACAAAAAGTTGAAAATAATTTTATAATGTATATGGTATTTGATGCCTAAGGATTGTTAATTTAATAAAATATTTCTCATAACTAATAAATTAATGTTGTAATTAAAAAATGTGTTTACACAATTTTTACTAGATACTTTGAGTTAAAATTTGGTCAAAATCCGAAGAATATTTGAAAATTTTAACTTATACATCATTATATTTTACAAATGGTACATATGGTATATTCAAATGCGATATTTTTTTCAGAAAATAAATTACTTTAATCGCTTTATAAAAATATATCATAAAAGACACATTATAAATATTTATAATAATGCTGACCGACCGTCAACACTCAGAACCGTTTTCTGTATACAATCATATATTTTAAATTTAATACATATACCGATATACATATTTAAAACACTAAGTCAATGATGAGGTACATTTATATCTACAGCAGAACGATTATCTACTTTTTTTTTTTAGTGCGTTTTAAGTACAAAATGACAAAATTTGTTAAAATAACTAATGACATATTATTTTGTTATAGCTACAAAGCATGAAAATGTAATGCAAGGTTTCTCGTTAAATTTTCTAACAGAAATCTAAAAATCACCAAAATACAAATATCAACACAATTATCTTTATTGACATTTTAACTTAAATTGTCAATAAATTATAGATATATAAATGAAAAACACTCAGTTTAGTTGTTTTGTTATAATTGAAAAATTATTATTTGTAAAAACATGAAACTTCTTGCCATCGCGTATATTATTATATTTTATTATTTACTTTCACAGTGATGTTGTTTTTAAATTGTTTAGATTATAACTTTAAGCTATTTGTATCACTAACTTATTAATACTATTCGCGCGTAGTAAGTTGATATTGACTAAAGTTAAAAACAGTTGGTTATATAATATAAAATACTATTTTAATCATCACTATATTATAATACATACAATTTATTTTTTAACAAACTTACTATATTATTTGTAGAATAATACAATTAGTCATATCAGTAACACAAATAATACAATATTCTCATAAATTTAGTCTGACTGACAGCTCAAAATTGTTTTTCGAATTCAATGATTTATCAAAGAACAAATTGAACACATCTATTACAGTAACCTACTCAATGACAAGGTACACTCACACCTATAATATAAAGCAGATCGATTTCGTCGAATGTTATATATTATGTACATAATATGCATAATTAACATACATAAATACCACATACATATAATAATATTGTACTGATATTTGTTTATAATAATTAATGACGTTAAAATAATTATTTATGAATTCATTTCCTACAAATTCAATGTTACAGAATTTATACTTGCACTTTTATTCTATACAACCATTACTTGCAATATTATAATATTGTATTCAACAGTTAGTAGTTCAAATATTAATGAATTACTTAGAGGCATTTGGCCTTGCAGATTACATTAAATTAATTAAAATATGTATTATTTAATTAATAATAATATAATTCTCTCCTGAGGATATGCCTAAAATTCAATTAAAAATGTCATCATATATTTTAATTCATTATAAGAATGGGTTTACATGCAATTGATTAAATTATCATAGTATATTGTAGCTTTGATAACTGATTAAAAAAAAAAAATGGCCAAATATGAAGTTAAAAACAAATACGATGAAACGTATATGATTTTCATACATTTGGGACATTCGTACATTGTCCAATTTCGTCTATATATATATATATGAATTTAATGTTGTAAAATAGTTGTTTATTATCAATGCTAAATAATAAGTTTGGATTTCCTCCACTGGGAGTCTTCTTCATTCTGTGAAACATGTCTTTTTTCTCTCTCTCGTCAAATTTAATTATTTGTCTAATAACTTCATGTATAAATACATTTTTTTTTGTGTGAGAAGATACATACAGTAACGACATTTTGGCTGTTTAACTAATTGGATATTAAAACATTTGATGTTACTACACGTTTCTTGTCTAGACAGGTCATCGTTAACGGCCATGAGTCATAACGAAACAATATAAAATTAAGTAAAAGAAAATTACGGTTTTTGAACAGTTACATAATATGTACTTTATGTTTCCCAATATTAGCAATATCAAACTTCCGTGTTCACTACACTTCTGTATACAATAATATCAAATCAATATGCGTATCATTGATTGTTTCAGTCTTCATCGGCAAGAGCCAAGGGGTGCTCATTCCAATGAGTTAATCCCATTTAAGAAATTGTTTTTCAACCACTCCCTTCCACTTGCACTACATTTAATATTGCAACATTCGCACGTTCAAATCATGTCTCGGAGGGAGATACATACAATTGCTGCAGATTCTGTCAATTTTCTTGAGTCCACCACTCATTATTTTCACGCAATTTATTCTACTACAATTCGTGTATTCCAACAAAACCTAAGGAATATTAAAAGAATTATGCCCTCGACTTTTTATCGGAAACTAATTTGTATATCACAATAACTATCATTCGTCTCTATAATACTTCTTTAACTATCGGTAAAAATGAATCGTCATGTATTGGTAGGGTATATTAATAGTACGATTTCGACTATATAAACTTCCTCTATCATATTTACCTGTCCTAATTTTAATGTGACACGAATGTTTAAGGGCAGTATCTATATCATTGAATTAACTGACATAATATTCCTCACACCAGATTCTGATATAAATATCCGTTTAATGGTCTAAGTTTCCGTTTCTTTTCTGTCCTTAATTAAACTCTACGATAAATTTATAAACAAAAAACAAATTACATCGCTAAGTAACTAGGAATTTTCTACCCTGCACAGAAAATTATGAATCATAGATGTATTTTTGTGTGTCATGGTAGTAGGTAAATATTTACGGTTCACTATTTTTTTTATTTTTTTTTATATATGATTAAAAAATTATGATTGAATAAAGCGCAACCTAGGTATTTACTATAAGTTTATTACGCGAAATTGATCAGAAAAAAAGTGAAAAATCTTATATTTTTATCAAAAATGCTTTTTATAAAAGCTAATTTTCCCAAATATTCCTTTAAAAAGCTTGCACTAATTAATTTATAAGAAGTTTATTTTGGTTCCATATTTCAAAACTCATACTAGGTGTTGCCAGTGGACACTCACAATAAACCACTATACTTAATTAGACCATTTCTCAGGTAACAAACTTATTTCCTGAGTGAGAAGTATTCATTACACCGAATTTATGGACCATCATTATACCTAATGAAATGGGTACCCGAATACTATATTTTTGGGGAAATTATATCGATAGTTTTAGTTCTTGATCTTACCACGAATAAAAATAACTTAATTATTGTTCTTACTTAAATCAAAATCCAAAAATGATTTACACTTAGGTAAGTATATATACATTTAGTTTTGACATAATTATTAGTTTTAAAAATTATTTAATGTTGAATGTGTCATATTTATAAAATGTTTTAATTAAATTAAGTAATTGTTTTAGAAATAAGCCTTAGTATCTAATCGAATTAATTTCTATCGACTTTGTGTACATAATATTATTAAATATTAATATTAGTCATTTAATAATAACCCATATTAAATACCTAGAAAATTATATTTATTAAATTCCCACACTAACATAATGCTATATATGTTGTATTAATTATAAAGTAGCTTTTATAAAACTTTGTTAAACATTTCAATAGATAATGCTATAAAAGTTAGTAAAGATAATAAGCTGGATCTGAGAATAAGTTACGAATTAAAGTAAATTTAAAATGTATGATAAAAAATTAAATGTTATCCTAATATTATAGATAATATAGATTAATTAATAAATGATATAGAATTTTTAAAATTCAAATAATTTAGATTCAAATCAATTTATATTTCGCTTTTACTTTTATCAAATAAATTTATCGATTGATCATAAAATTCAACATTATTGATTTTTATCGTATTTTTTTTTATCGACATATCAAACTTATAAAATATGTATATAAAAACTTGGAAAAAACAATAGTTAATAATAAATCAATGGTGGTCTACTAATGTTTTGAAAAAATGATTGTAAACAAATTGTATTGAATGAGAATGAGTAACAGATGTTAATACAACGGAACAATAAATATTATTCTGCTAAAAGTTGTGCATTAGCGAGTTGAGTACTTTATATACATATTACATACAAAGGTGTATTATAATGTTAGGCATAGCACGATATCAAGACAATAACTGAATAACTTATTCTACAATATTGTTTTTCATTTCTATTTTGAGCAATAACAGATGTTTTTTATTTGGAGGATAATATTATGGTACTATTTGTCACGGTTATTTATTTTTGATTATTCTACATTGTTAATATGTAGATTTCGTTATTATTTGAGTGTTGTTTGCAATATATTTAACGATTTTTAATCATTTAAATAAGTGTATTTTTAGCATCACTTAAAAGTCAAAATATTATTAATTATGTCATAAATTATTAAAAAAAAAAAACCCCGAGGGAATTTATCTGCTGTTTATAGGTTTAAAGTGTATCTTACCATTGAAGTGTAAGAAAAACACTACAGTATGTGTTAAATCGTTTCTCAAAATAATGAATATAATAGCATTAAAAATCATCACAAACAATAGTATAAACTCTCACTCATCTAAAAAGTGCCATAAAAAATAAAATTAAAATAAGACAACTGTAAAACCTAAAATCTTCTTCCTCCGCTATTCACGCATGCATGTTATTTTTCACCCCATTTATAACGTATAATCTATAAAACTTGATTATTTAATGAAAATATAGATTATAATGAAGGTAGAGTAACTAACTAAGAACTAATTTTAAACTTTTAAGAAACCACATATATTATTTTATTTTTTTGTTTATCGTTGATAATGTCATGAGTTTTTAAATTGCTCCACAAATATTCAATAACTTTATCTACTGACTAGACATTGAGTCTAGTAAACACCTAAAAATTATATCTTCATTCATCTTCGTAGATTATTCCTTATACTTAGCATAGCGTAAGACGTCCACCCAAGAGTAATCTATTGTATTCCTTCTGTCTATCTTGTATTATACGTTGATTTTTTTTATTTGTGTATAATATGTGTTAATTATTACATCGTAAATTGTACATGTTTATTTAATTTTTGATAAAATATTCAAATTATAATATATGTGGTTTTCACTATTTTAAATTAATTATCTTTTTAATTAATTATCTTCATTTAAAAAATTAATTATTTAAAATTTTTCTTGTATCTTAATTAATAAATTACGTAGATATTGAATTCTTTGCGATTTATAAAATAATTAAAAATTAATACATATTAAGTATAAAATATGAACATAAAACAATTATTTTTTAGAATGTCACTATAATTATAAAAACAATAAAAATAAGTATATGCTAAAAACTCAGTTTTAAGATTTATATCTTTATCTTATTATAACTTTTGTGGCATAAACTATTAAAAAAAAAGTATTCATTTATAAGCTCTCTGTGAAGAACTATAATTTATATAATGTATGTGCTATAAATTAAACAATTTTTAGAATTAAAATTGTTCATGTTTGTTGGACATCATAATTTGATTTATATTCTAATCATATTAAAAAAAAATCGCAAGTAGACGTTTTTTTTTTTGAAAAGCTTATAAAGTTTTTAATGCAAAATATGATTGTGATTTATTATTGTAAATGAATATCACTTAAAACTTTATACATATAATATAAATTTCCTTCTAATAATATAACAAATTATACAAACAATTAATCCATCTGAATTTTGAAATCAATTTTAATATATTCACTTAAACTAATTAGGTATTGGCTTGACAATATAATACTTATAATTAAAATTGTTCTAAGTTCACGGAAAAAATCTTTAAATGTTTATTTATTAATTTCAAAATGATAAAATTTAAATTTAAATATACCTAAATTTGATTTAGTGGTTGTAAACTTACAAAATTCTTATTATATATAATATAATTACAATATTAAACAATTTGAATAATTTGAACTATGTAATATAAAAAAAAATCAATGAATTTGTTTTTGAGTATGCTCATCCGGCTATTGTCATTGTTAAAGTATACGAGGTCAAACTTTATAATACATCACATTTATTTAATGCCTAAGACGTGCTAGTATTTATAATCAATGATATGACCTTAAATGTCATAGAATTAATGAAAGATTTAAAAATATTTAGTAAAATAGTGATTTGGTCAATAATAATATTGTACAATTTGCATTATTTGAACTTTGTTAAATACGATCAAAAAATAAATTATCTTCTATTATATTCATTTTATGTAAATATATTATTCAATATAAATGTTTATTAATGATATATTAATAATTTAGGTTAATGTTTATAAATTATTTTTATATAGTTCAACTTCAATACAATAAAACAAATAAGTTTTTATAGCATAAATTATTTAAAATAAATAAATTGTCTTAAACACAGGAAGTTAAGCAACCGTATATCTTTGAGCATATCGAAGCAAAATAAAGTAGTGAATAATAACTATATATTTTTTAGCAATGGTAGGTTATTACGTTCAAAAAACGAATATGAGTGGAACTCAGTTAAAATCACTCAGATGTTTTTTATCTTCAAATTATTATTGTTACAGTTACATTTAATGTATTATGTTTGTATACACGATAATTTTTATTCAACTTAAAACAAATTAAAATATATTGTAGTATTATTGCCATACAAAAATAAACAACATTTGCAATTTATGGTTATTTTTTTGAATTCAACTTGAAATTCTTTTATTTAATTTTTGTTTCTTTTTGGATTACCAGGCGATGGAAACGCATCACATACAGAGTTTAATATAGTATTTAATATATATATATATATATATATATATATCAATTTGAAATCGAATCTAGTTTGTACTTTAAAAAGTAATTTAATTTATTTTCGTTGTAGTTTTTCTTTATGTAAGAGATAAAACTAGGTAAGGACAATATACGTACCTACAAATAATCTACGAAAAATATTATAAAGCATCCGAGCAAGCGTGATTTTATCTTAGCTTATTGTTCAGAATCGTTTTTTTTTTAATGTCAAGACCCATGATTTATATTTGTTTCCACGTTTATAATAAAAATACACCAACAACCTGCGTGTAAATGTAAGGGTTGTGAGGGATGTAAAATAATATTTATATTTATAATGTTTAATCTAAAAATATTAAGAAATAAGTATCACATAAAAGTTTTAACTTGGTGATTCCTTTAACTGTAATACATAATAATAAATAATTATCTAAAAAATATTGTAGTTTCTAAAATTATTTTTGTTTTTTATTTAAGTTTTTACCTTTTTTCTAATAATAAAATACCTACAGTATTTCTTTCATACAACAAAGCAGAATATTTTATTGAGAATTTATGATGAACAAATTATAAATATATGAATGGTAAATAATTAATTCCTTACAGTAATTTTAAATGTATTTAAATAGATAGGGAAGTAATATCACATTATTTACAAGGTATTCTCAACACTTACTGCACAGTAAATAATTTCCCCCTTTTTTCATTATTTGTTTATTCATCTGAATCCTACTAAATATAATACATATATATTATTTGAATGATAATAATTTCTCAACAAGAGTTGATGTGTACAAAGAAAAATATTTTACCACTTTATTAATTAATTTAACATTAAATTTTCAAATTTTCAAAATCCTTACAAAGATACTGATTATTCATTAAATAATATAATTTTCTACATCACATTTTAAAATAAAATTGTCCTTATAGTTCTTAAATAAAAATTTAAAGTCTAAGCTGACACTACATTCCTATTTTTAAAGACAACAAAACATTTTGAATGATTAAATATAAAACTACACTACTTTTATTATAAAAAAACTATTAAAAGTTTGTTACATTACGTATACATTTTCTTTAATTTAGACCCATTCGTTATCATAATTCGCAATTGATTGCTTAATTATTTTTTTCATTTCAGTTACGTCCCCGAGTTTTGGATGTCATGTTACGTCTTCTATCAACTGTTCAACGATGATCGCTGCTTCAGTCTTGTTATGGAACATGTTCAGATAGTCGAAATGTGAAAACATAATTATAAATATATGTTAAGATTCTTGTACTTCACACTTTTGCATGTAAATAAAAGTTTAAATTGTAAAAAAAAATTAACTCATTGAGTAATATGGAAGTGATGACAAAACATTACTAAAGGACATAATTAGGAAAACGATACGACCAGCGTGAATATATATTTTTTTTTTCAAAAATAAAATAAATTCGATTGTGTGTTAATTATTATTATAATTATGATTATTTTTTTTATCTTTTGAAATTTTTAGATTAGATTAAGTGTTAACAAATAAAATGATTATTTACAAATACAACAAAGCGATGCATATTATTAAACGAATTTTGTAGATACGTATGAAATATGTAATTGAAAAAAGTTTTTGTACATACTTATGATTAATATACATAAATATAAATATATTACATAGATTATATAACTATTTTAATAGCAATATCACATTTTGCTATTTAAAATCAGTTTGAAAATAAAAAAAAAATTAAAATAGTTTAAAACTTCACTGTTGAACTTTGAAAATATATTTAATATTTAATAATCCATTAACGTCTAATTTTGCTTTGTCGCTTGTTTGCACAATTTTAATTTTGAATTTGGATTTAAAAAAGGAAACAAAGCTATGACACTATAATTTCTTCAACGTATCAAAAACTAATTATAATACTGTGGATTATAAATTTTTTTAGTTATTTAAAAAAATAATTTTATTAACTATACTTAATTTAAATCTATGAAAATGTGTATGATATTGTTATTATTTATAAATATTATCGAATGTGTTTGTTAAAAAAAAAGATATTTTAAAGTATAGTCACTTTTTGATGTCAATATACATTTAATTGATATTGGTGTTTATCTTTTGTTAAAATAAAATCAATATTATAATTAATACTAAAAACCTTTTTTTAAACACAGTTAATACGATTAATTATTTTAAAAATCACTTTCATGTCTTATTTTATTTATTATTAAGTTAGAAATACTTCATAATATATTTTTTCCTTTATGCTCAGTAACTTACTGTTGATACCTCACTGAGTTTTTATTTTTTTTTACAGGCACTTAAGCTATATCACACTTTCTAGTATTTATTTAAATATATATAACTCCAATTTTATTATAGTAATCAAGAACTTACTTAAGAAGTGATAGCAAATTATCATCGACAATTCATAAATTATGTCTTATTGCAAAATTAATATCCCAGAATAAATATTTGTAAAACAAACTTAAACAACGCCATACATTTAAAAATAACATATTAATACTAAATATTAATATCTAACTAAAGATATAATAAATAGAACCTATACAAAAATCATAACCAAGATTTTTATTAAATCAAAATTAATTTTGTTTACTTATAAACCAATTATAAATTATAAAAACAGAATATAATATATGATAAATTAATCCTTTTACATTTATGACAGTAGTCATTTTTGATGAATTAAAAAATTATTAAACTCTTTCACTTCCTCCTAAGATCTAAAAACTGAATAAAAAATTATTTATAATAGCTGTACCTTAGACGGCTTAAACCAAAAAGGTCTAACCCATTAGAGTGGATCAACTTTGGATACGGATAACTGGTAAGTACCAACGAATGTTAAAATAGGCTATTTTATAAACGTTAAATCTATAACTTGCAATAGGCAAAAAAAAAAATTATTTATATTTAATTAAATTTATAACTTTTTTTGTTAACGCTCAAAATTATTCTCAACAAGTTGGAATTCAATTATTTATCTATTATTTGAGTAATATATTAAGTTTTTATTTTTTCTCAATATTTTTACTTGAAATATTATGTTGAATATAAAATTAAATTGCTAGTAAAATATGTCTTATTTGACATTCGAGTATTGAATATCAATATTTATTTAGCTACCTAATAAAAGTATACTCATAACATTAAACAGTTTAGCACTTACTAGATGGAATATAATATTAAGATATAAATATGCAATTTTAATTCAATTCAATTTGAATGTGTTATATAACAAGTAAGTATTACCAAAAAGTTATAAATTTATAATACTATTAATTTTTTACACCCATTTAAACACTTTTCTCTTGCACATGAACCTTGATTTAGCGTTACTGACCCTCAAATATTTTAAAACAATTACGCTATAAGCACTATATTTTTTGTTATTATGACAAATTAACAAAAATAAAAAAAATTTTTTAAAAGCACCCCTTTCCCAAAAGTAGGTCATTAATAATTTTTTTTTTAAACTACAATTAACAAAAAAAAAAAAGCCATGATTTTAATATTCTATCTTATTCTATCTATAGTTGAAAAAATGCATGTATTGTGACAAATCAAAAGTTTAGTATGAGATTGTATCAGCTGTTGTGCTAACATAGATTTGTTATTGTATTTATGTATAAGCTATATCATTAAAGCTTTAAAATAAGAAAACCAGCTGCCAAGTCCATCGATCGCATTCTGTAAAAAAAAAAAAAATATATTTCAAATTCTAAACGGGGCAAAAATGTTATTGGCTTTACAACGATGTGTATTTTTTCCTATAAACATATTTTAGAGTAGTAAACGTGGTCCAAATGTTTTGTGTAGCATGTGCAATAGATTGTAAAATGAGTGTAGATTATATTACATGATTGTCAACATTGAAAAGTGTATATTATTTTTCAAGAAAATCATGAAATACTTAAATAAAATGTTTGTACTTATTTTTTTTTCAATCCGAATATGGTTTATTAACATATTCGTGCACAATTAATGCCTTCTCCGTGTTTCTCTATCGTTTGTTAGATCCTAAGTTTAATGTAGGAAGTGGCGCCTGCGTCTTCATTATTTGACTAAAGTTTTTTATTCTTCATTATGTTCATTCTATCATCCCTTTACTTATTTAACTGAGTAGTTCGTCACTATGCCTCAACGTGTTGCTTATCGTCTGCCATATCCTTTTCCTTAGAATATCTATTAATGTTTATTTATTGTCTTTAAGACATATTCGTCTGTTTTTCTTTCAGTTCAACTTATTCTCTGAATTTTCTTTCATCACCACATTTTGAGAGCATCTTACATCTCTTTCTTTGTTTTATTTATCATCCATGTTTCGCATCCGTGTAATATCAGACTCTAAACGTACGTTTTAATGAGCATTTTCTTAGAATGTATACACAGATTTTTTTTGTTAGCAATTTCTTCATTTTGAGGAAAATGTGTTTTACTTGGCGAATAAGCATAGATTATGCTTTTGATTTCTTTTGTTAATTTCTTATCGTATACTATAATGCTGCCTAAATATTTGAAATAGTCTACTTGGGAAATTGTCAATACTTAAATTTTAAAGGCATAATATAGTATAAAAAAAAAATGATTGTTATTATAATCATTTATAAGTGAATGCACTATTCTTCCAGAATAAAAAAAAATCATCAGTCTTTAGTAGTTATACTATAATAAATGCATTATTACGATAAAAATATAATTGCACGCTAGTTAAACTCTAACTATAACTATAACTCATTGATTGAGTTCTATCTAACTGTAGTGGATATTAGTTTTAAAATCAATCAAATATAATCAAATTAACTTATGATTCTACAAAAAAAACCATGGTTATTATTTAGGTAAGTATGTTTTTTATATTTACCGTTACTCGTATTCTTATCTATGTTAAGTAAGCTTATTTAGGTATATCAATTTTAATATTTTGATAGTCTATAGAATTTAAATATGAGTAAATAAAATAGTATGATATATACATTTACCGATGAAAAATATATAATAATAATTTATCTATTATTTTAATTTTAAGCTCATCTAAACATTGTTTGTAACCCTTGCTGCCACAAATGTATATTTAATAAAAAATAATGTAGATTTCGGTGCATATATTCCGTAGAAAATTATTTTATATTTTTAAATATGCACTTAAAAAGACAATTTAAATTACATAGTATTTTTAAAAACTTATTTATAAGAACTTGACGTTTTATTTTAAATTCAGTATTTGATAATAATCTTAATGCATCTAAGATATTTATCAGGAACAAATTGTAAGTAAAATTACATTTTTGCATATAATTATTAAACAATTCAATATCAAACATTTAAAATACCGCTTATTTATCTGTGATAAAATTTACGACTGATGTGTAAATTAATTTTTTTGAAGAATTATTTTGTTTTTATAAGAAAAATACTATTTTTATATTATTTATTTAATAAACACTACATAAAAAAAAAAAAATTATAGGATGTAGGTATCAGGTACTAAGACAAGAAAAGGTTATTTTTATTTTTTTATAACAAAATTTAATACAATATGATATGTTTTATTATGTAATAAACTTAAATTTATTAACATTTCTAGAACAGTTCAAATGTCATTTATTTGTTTAAAAACTCTACGTACTAATTTACGGTCGATGTCGTATTTCGTGCCAAAAGTTAAAATAATTACCCATAATAAAATAATTGTTTTGTGTGGCTTGTATGTTTCAGCTGTGAATAACTATGCAGGATTGGTCGGTGCGGTGTTACCCAAGTCTAAATGCTATGGGTGCCGAAAGACCCTATCCTAGTTTTTTAGTTGAATTTGTGTTTTGATAAAATATAATTCAATTTTTAATTAAATGTGTAATCATTATATCATTCTTGTTACCTGTTTTCACTAAATTTTCTTTTATCCAATTGTAAGTTTAAGATAGAAAAAAAACATTTTAATTTTCGTTCTTACGCTAAAAATAAATTCAGATGTTATTTTCTCGTTCGGTAAAAATGAGAACTATCGAAAAAAGGTCAGACTAGATTTAATCAGGAAAAGTAATATTATTTTATATCACTGATAATTGCATATAGGCATTATAATAAAGTCATAGGTTTCCAAGAAATAAAATAATCCCAGTTAGTGGAAACGAGTCTGTGTAGGAAGCTAACTGTATGCTTCACTTCGGACAAAATGTATGATGAAATTATGCAACTGCACCACGTTGTACTGAATAAGCCATGGTTGTATTTAAAACAGGTCTGACCTGCAACTGAGATAATATTTACGCTGTGTATTCCGTATGTCAATTTAATGCATATTACAAACAGGTTAGTACTCAAATGCAGTCTTAAACTTTAGAAAATTAAAGTTCGCTTTATAGAACAGTACACCAGATTTTATTATATTTGCATCCTAAACACGTAATACAACACAAGAACGCTCTGTAAAACAGAAATTCCAAGTTCCGATTTATATGTATCAAAGACAAAATAAATAGGTAGGTATTAATTAATACTTGTTATAAAGTATAAAGAGAGCAGAATTGATCACTGCGAAATCGTGTTTCCTATTTAAAATTGGCAACGTAAATAGGTCAGTGTACCATAATATTATATTATTCTCCGCTATACTAATTTAATATTTAACGTTTCAGTATTACAAGAATGAGAAACGGAGATAAACTTCAGAGAACTAAAATTAATTAACAATGAGCTTGTATCCACTATATTGTATCCTTAAAAATAATATTTTTCTTAATAATTCATTTTCCGTTTGAAAACAAAATATTAATATCAATGCTGTATATAAAAAATACAATATTGAAATAAAATTGTACATTAATTTATAAATTAACGACCATTTAAATTGTAAATATAATAAATTTGTATTTGATACAGGTTTGTATACTGTAATAGCCGTACTTACTATAATAGGCATACCAACTAATGTCTATACACATTTTCAAAGATGTATCTTATATTGTCTAACTCACTCTAACTATTGACCACAAAAAAGATTATCAATTCAATTTCCAAGTACTTATTGAGAAAAAAAAAATATAAAAAAAAAATTTAATATAAAAGTAAAATTATTTATTATATCAAAATTCAAATTTTGAATGATTATGGAAAATGAGCTGTTGACAAACGATTTTCGATATATTTTTTTTTGCACGTTAAATAACATAATTAAACGTTGTATAGTTTTTTTAATACATCTTTGATTTAATCACTTAATATAATAAAGATATACAATTTTCAACTATATAATATATTTTAGGTTTTTAATAATTACAAATTATATCTTTATCTTCATAATCAGTAGCAGAATAATTTTCTAAACGTTTTGATATTCGTGTTAATCAGTATAATAATATTATATAGTTAATTTTATTGATTAATTGCATGTAAAGTTTAATGAATAAATAAATTTAAATAAATGGCTATGTTTTTGTGGGTACTGTGAATGTTTATTTAGACCATTGAACAATATTTTCATATGTACAGGACATGATAACCATTGGCAATGACACTTGTACAGGGCCGGATCTAGGAATTTTGACACTCGGGGAAGATAATCCAGTTCGCCCTATTTTCAGTAACAATTTTTCATACAATTTTAATGAAATTAATTATTTATACGTTTGTATTCTATAATCGACCCATTTCTACAAGAAATATTGAATTCATATTTTCTGTCACGATCAAAAGTGCCATGATTGTTAACATACAAATCATAAATAAGCCTTATTTATTGTAAGGTAGAAAAATAATATACAAGAATAACAACTTTTATGAAACAAATCATTAAAAAGTATCATAACCAATTTTTATTTGAATATGTTAAAACTCTATTTTTCTCGAATTGATCATTACAAAGCCATCAATCACCGAATCAAAGTCAATTGTCTTCATGGTTTCTTTTTCGATTGATAATAATAATGATAGATGTGTGAGCCTATTTTGGCAAATTTTACATCGAATATAAGTTTTAATTAATTTCAGCATACAAAAGTTACGTTTTCATGTTGCGGTACTATACTAAACTAATATTAAAAGATACCTGATTGTAGCGCCAAACCGCCAACTCATATTCATCAACTAAATCATCACAAACTTTTTTCAAATTAACATATTATACATTTTTCTTTCGAGGTTGCGTTCCAGTTATCTAGGTATATAGAAAAACCAAAATCCAATTTTTCGTATTAGTTTTTTTTTTTTTTTTAAAGAAAAATAATTGCTATACTCATTTTTTTTAAACAGTTCTATATTTTAAAACAATATTTCAAGTCTAATTGTTTCATATATCAACGATTTCCTTTATTAATCCTTTAATCAAATAAGTAGTTTAGCTTATCATCACAAATAGAGATTATTGAAAATAATTTATGGAGGTTGTAATACTTTAAATGAATTATTACTAGATGAATCACTAATCACTGTTAGAATATACCTATAATCACTCGAAGCATTTTTTCCAGGTACATTATCAGAACTTAATTCATTCATACCTATTTACATTTTTATCTATTACTTTACTATCACTACTTTCAAATTTAATTTTATTATTGTCAATCGTCATTCGAATTTCAGAAAATATATTTTTTGTTTCGGATTTTTGTTTTACCATTTGTTTTTAGATTTTTTCCAATGTGTGGTCAATTGTATGGTTTCGATTTCTTTTTGCTTTTTCTTAACTATTTATTGATGTTTCCACCGAAGAACAGCTAAAAAATATCGTTAATAATTAAAATAAGTATTGTTAGTATTAAATTTATTAAAATATTATAAAGAGAGACAGCGAGAAATATTGCCTACACACCATCGCCATACTTTCCGACCTAGACGACTGGTTGGTTGCTCTCTCACACACACACATACCTACATCAGTAGTTTTCTTATGAATTATATGTTAATTTTATCCGCTTTATCGGGCACCGTCGTGCCAACCACGAATATTGTGATATATACGCCGTATTTTAGTCCTTTTTCGTCCGCTGTAGTGTCAGCATTGGCCAAATTATTTTAATTTTTGTATTTATTCGCTTGTTGATTTTTTTTGTTTGCGCAAATGGCCACTACATTTTTCATAAAATTATAATAATATAACCTATTTATAATAGGTGCGTGAATCGCCACCTTTTTCTATTGCTATTATCTTCGCTAATCACTACTATACAGTATACAGCAATATGATATTATTGAAATCAAGTCAGTGTGATGAATTCATCGAACGCACTCGTACCGTCTTTCTAGATTTGTATTTTATTTTTGTCTATCAAAAGCCTTATTGCTATTCTTATATGCTGTGGCTCATTAGGACTGTAATATTCTACTGTTGGATTATTTAATACTATTGTTTAAATGTACGAGAATCACCACATATTTTCTCGTAACTATTGTAGAATAGGTGTAGCGACTGGCCAGTTTTCGAGCCTACATATTCGTAAGTTATTATTTATTATTTGTTTATATTTATTGTACATTTGTACTCCAATTTAATTGGTTGTGCCGATAAGTAGGCGATTTATTTATCATAATTTTTATATTATTGGACCAAAAGGGGCTGTATACTATTATTATTCTTATACATTTGTGTTGCTGTTAGTTTTCTGTATTGTGTGTTAGTTAAAATTGTTTTATTATACAGCAGTCTTTAAATTTATTATAGAACTCGTGTTACCAATCTTTCTCACGTATAATGCACGTCTTATCACCACGTGGCTTATTGACAGTATAATTGCGCGGTGATTCCAACCACAGTTGTTCAAGCTATTATAGGTACAATACCTACACATCACCCACATACCTTTCTATATTACCGGTCGACCGTAACTTGTCATGACGGAATATTATTATTATTATTATTAGTATTTTTAGGGAACCAGCGCTAGCGTATTATTATTATACACCCCTGGCTCGCATAATTGTATAATATTATATAATATTTTCATTCTCATAGTTTCACATTCAAAGACTTACAAATGCAACGTAAATAATAAAAGTAAACGGTCACATAATATAACATAACTTATTAAGTATCTCAAAATGAAAAGTCTGATTTCGTTGACGGAAAAGTAGAATTTTATCTGATAAATTATGTATAACAGTCAACAATTTTATAAAACAAACCTAAAACAACAAAATAAAAATCTGGAAACTTCCAAATAAAATATAAACCATTAACACAAAAGGGAACTCACTCTAGTAGATAACAAAAACTTGATTTTTATTAAGGAAAGAATAGTATCCTTTTTAACCAAACTTTTTTTAGTTTTATAAAAAAAAAGGTTACTGCCTGAAAGAATCATTGATTTTTACTCAAGCAACCTATGAAAATATGAACTGATGGATTACTTTTAAAATAAAAATAATTTATTTTCTTATCATATCATTTAATAATATAAGTAATATATTTTATAAATAAAAGTTAAATTTAGAAATGTGCTATATTAAATCGTATATAAAATAAATATTCAACATTATAAGTAATTGATGTCAATTATCGCTTAGATTAATTTAAAATAAATAAATAAAATATAAAAAATGAAATCGATTAAGTATAATTGAATTATTTCAACAAAATTCACTGACCTTGATGACTAGACATTACATTTTCAAAAGATTTATGTTTAGTTCTCTAGGTAACTGAAACCGGGTATTAAAACACCGGTAAAATCTATTCGAACCAACTCTTACAACAAAATATGATACTAAATAATTACGATACCCAGTTTTCCTTCAGTAAACAAACCCGAAACATACCTATTAAATTATTTACGTACATGTTATTTTACAAAGAATAATTAACACTGACTCAAGTTATACCGATAGTGAATTTAAACGAGATATTTTTATTTTAAATAACAAATATTTTTGAATAACGCATTCATAACTTACACAAAAATTATTATAATTATAAGTGTTATATTCACAGTTAAGAATCAAAAAAAATTAATCTAAAAATCAATTATAATATTTTAACTCTATTATTTAGAAATTTAATCATTTTTATAATCGAGTTATAATAAAATGACAAACAATATTTTGACGGAAGTACTTTTAAATCTTGAATATATTCTCAAACTAAAATTTTACAGTGCAATATCACTATATTTTTAAATCAACGTAGATTTTCTCAGAAACTCAAAAGAAATTAAATATCTAATAAATCAGTCTAATTCTCCATCATCAACAAATTTTAATCGACAGTTATGGTTCTAGAACACATTTTCAAACTAAAAAAATATTGACGAAAAAAAACAATTACAAGTTACTATAAAACCAGCAATATATTTACTTCATGCGGAACCTATTTTTTTATTGAACAACAATATTTTAATATCTTAAATTGATTTTATAATATATCAGATACATTAAGTGATTATTATTTCTATAAAACAAAAATAAGTTATATTGTATTACATCCTCCCAAATGTTCAACAACAACTAGAAATTAATAATATTAAAATTAACTTTATTAATTATTAGAATAGCTATATATATATATATACAACTAATTTTATATTAACTATGAATACAATTAAGTTAGTAGCTAGGTTAAGACAACACTAACTATTTCTAATGTTTATCAGATATAGGTGCAATGTGCTGATCAGATATGAAAAAATGGATAAGGAAGAATCTATACAGTAATATTAGGCTTAGGACGCTTGCATAACAAATACGTTAAGAAAAATTTCCAAGAAAATACCAGTGTAATATTGTTTTTATTCTAAAAATAAATATATTTTGTGTAGTATAAAATTAAATTTGTATATTGTAGAATGATTAATTCCAAAATCAAATTTTGAATCATGTAAAATTGTTATTGATTCAACAACATTCAATGTCTTGATTATATTTGGAGTAAACAAATACCTAAATCATATTTAGGGAGCCAGGGCCCTAACATTAAATTTAATGAATTATGTGTGTTGAAAGTATAATTACTTTTTTTAGAAGTTAGTTAAATATTGTGAATATATTAAGTTGAAACACAGATATTATTTTATAAATTAGATATTACTTATTATTAGATTACAGCTAGGGAAACATTTTTTAAAGAGAGGAGTATTTTTAATAATCGATTGAAGAATTTTTTTACTAAATTAAATTGTTCTAAAAGAGAATGATATTACAATGGTTAGGCAATATACCAATAAAATTCAAAAGGAACATAAAAGTAAAATAATATATATATTTTTTGTATAGATCAATTATTTTCTTCAGACAAAACGTTTAAACAACAATTTATTTATTTTCTTTTAAACTTAAAATATTATTAAATGTATACATTTAATGAATAACATTGATATTATTTATTACATTACTTTCATGTTAGTACATTCAATGTGTAATTTTTTTTTTTAATACTTACATATATTGAATAATTATATAACACATTATATTACTGATTTTATATTTTAACTTAACATAAAATAAATTGTAACATAACTAAATTTTTTTAAGCATAATTCATTTACGACCACTTAAAATGTTTAAATACGAAAGTAAATAAAGGTTGGCTCATAATCATTTTTCGAAAGCGATGATTTATCATTTCATTCATATTTAAAATTATAATACGACACTGGCTTTTACCAAAGTGAGCGAAGCGAAACAATTGTACTACATCCAGTCCCTGTATCCTGTCCGAACATTTTCCTTTGTAACAAAAACTCTTTATTACTTAAACTTTAAATTATTCAATTGTATTCATTGTCATATTTTTATAACTTTTTAGCGAAATAAATGTATAATAACTTATTATATTCTTTTTAAACATAAAATCATTTTAATCGATATATATATATATATATTTAGCAATCACGAATCAACTATAAAATACATTTATCGCTCTGCAGCTAAAAATCTAAAATTAGAAGAGAATAAACTTAGAATTTTGTTGTAGTTTTGAGAACTCTTTTCTCTCAATTTACCAAATTCAAGCATAATTTACGTAAAAGCACCAGAATAAATATAATAAATAATATTTATTATTTTTATACTTGTTGGCATTATACATCATACTCATAAAGTTGCATTTTTTTATTTATGGAATTGATTGTTAAATTTATATGTATGTATATAAACCATGGATTGTGAAATGTGACTAAAATAATTTAATCTAGTTATTAGAAAAAATATTAAAATTTATCAAGCTTTGTATAATCCCTAAATATTATGGCTTCTACATCATTAATTATCATAACCATATTTTAGTTTTTAGACAATTCTTAACTCAAATATAATGTAGGTATACTAAAAGATATAACAAAATTAAATAACTTACGAATTACCTAATTAGCTTAGAAATATACAAATACAATCTTAAGGATTGGATTCAGAAACTATTTTCATTCTGCACATTTACCTACGTAAGACATTTTGAAAGTGAAAATCCTTTTACCTTGATCCGACTCTGTTTAAATAAATATTATTTGGCTTTAATATTATAGAATTTATTTATTAATGCTTTCATTGTTTTTACTGATATTATATTATCATTTATTTTATATCTGCTTATCACAATATTAATTGATACTAACAGTTAACAATAACGTATGTGTATAGATATTAACTTATTTTTCATTCACATCGTATATTTATTGAAATGGCGAAGTACCTGTTATGTTACATTTGTATCTTGACTAATTTATTGGGGTCAACTTTTTAATTTTTATCATAATACAATATATTATAAAGTTATTAGAAATATTTTGTAAAATAACGTATAAACACCCAGCAGAAAAAAAAAGTCGTGAAAATACAATACCTATAAATCTTAAAATAAAATTGTGTAAGGAGGTAGGTATTTAATTTAAATTAATTATATTGATTTTAATATTCAATGAGAATATTATTTTTAATTCAGATTTTGTCCTTAATCTAATATCATATTAATTAGTAATTATCTATAAACTATAATTATTTTAAGTTTAGATTGTATGAAACGAAAAGGTTTACCTAAAAATGTATAATAAATATATAACTTCTTCAATTCCTATAGTCTAAACATAAATTATAATATTAATAAATCCTTAGCCCGGTATTAGATTTATTTGTATCAACATTTTCAGAAATATTATCTTTTCAAAAATTTAAAATTTAAATTTTAGGCCACTATGGCGCTATAGGTTCAAAAGTTAATACTATTTTAATAACGACGGAAGTGAAATACAATTCTATATTAAAATATAATGAAACAAAATATAATACTAAATTGGATATAATCAAAAAAAAAAAATAATAATAATAATAAATATGGATAATATCTCATAAAACATTAATACGGCTTGATTCAAATTAAAAAAAAAAAATCGTACTTCTTGAATATTCTATACACTAAACTATAAACCGCTCAAGTAAAAAAAAAGACAAACATAAAAATGTCTTTAGACACAACGATTTTGATTAAATTGCCTAAAGCAAAATAAAAAAAAAAAAATCATTGAAGAATACAACACACTTAACTCAATGATATCAAGAATACAATAAAATTAAGAAATTTTACTGCGCTAAAATTAAACAGAAAATCAGCAGCCGAAATAATACTATAATAATTGCGTATAGTTGGTCACCAGACAGGTACAGTATCGTTCATTTAAACTATATATTTGCACTAAAAACGATCATTATTGTTCTCTGTAGTCGTTGTACACACGTAATGGTTAAAAGTTATAAAAAAATCAATTCCGTTGTATGAAACGTAAGGATTTTGAGTTGCAATAATTATTATGAACATATCTAAATAGAATGCACGAAGTATAACAAACAGTAAGGAATTCTCGCCTCTATACCTTCAGTACGATTAAACTGCTTACCGGGTCTACAACCTGAGAATAACGTTAATATAATAATAACATTCTTAACAAAGCCTAAATATGTACAATTAAATTTTAAGATCTGAATGTGAAAAATATATAAAGAACTATAGTAAGTTTAAATAAGTTTCTATCTAATATAAATATAAAACAACTGACATTATTTGACATAAAAATAAAAATAAAGAAATATTCAAGTATAATATCTATTAGGGTGGTCCTTATTTTTTAAATTTTTAAATTTTATTTCACGTGCTAGTCATCATTTCTATAAGAAAGCAATTCAAAATATGGTTATGATAAATCACTCCCTTCACGTGCCACAAGATGGTTTAAAAGTTGCAAAAGATGGTAGTTATATTGTGCTTTGGTTTTAAGTCAACGGTTAAAGTATATTAATATTTATCATAAAAATATATGGTACCTTTATTATAAGTCATAAAATTGTGAACAAAAAAAAGGTGCTTAAATATTTTTCCGAGTATAATATGTATTTAAATAATATGGTAAACTGATGTGTATTTATATTGAATTATTTTCAGGGATTGGTGTCTATTAAATGGTATATTTTCAGTAGGAACTTAGTATAGTTATTAATAATTATAATAATGTGAAAATACATAAAATATAATTGAAACGTTAAAAAAAATCATATGGTTTAAACTCAAAAAAAAAAATAAATGCAAATTTAATAACATTAGCAAAGATGCTTAGGTAATGTGTTAAATAATAATGATGATATGATTTTCATATAGGTAATGATGCAAGTGTTTTCAAAAAATCTTGTAAATTTAAAATATTTTTTTTAGAACAGCTTTCTTCAAAAATAAACGTCTATATTAGTAAATCAAAATAAAAATATCTAGAGAAAATAAATACAAATGCATAGTTAGGATTTATTAAATGCAATTATTATTTTTGTAGAATACAATACGATTGAATAGTAAAGTATTTTTTGTTATACAAATAAAATCATTATACTACGATTAAACAGTACTATTTTAAAACCCTAAAAACACAATTATTGTAGGCATATTTTTCAAAAAATGATTGAATATTTTATTTGTATAGCGACTTGTTCCAAAATAATACTGCCTTGAATGTCAAAACGTTATCACGTCACCATTTTTCCCCCATAATAAAGGGAGTACTATTTATTTTTTCAATAGCTGTAATAGGTATACTCAATTAGAAGCAATACCACTCACATGCCTGTCAGTGGCCATTTTTTTTTTCCGTTCAACTTGAAAAACTGAAAGCTACAAAATTTATTAGGCAATCATTTTAAATTCAATTGACTGAAGTGAACGGTGAACTAAAAATAGTAATATTTATTATTCCAGTTTAAAAATAAAATGATAAGTGACAACCGTACTCCTACATGTACATACATTATATACACACACAATAGGTGTTTAGTATATTTACATACAAATATATACGGTTTTACTTCTTACGTATTCAGCGTATCAGTACGGTATAGTTCAATGTATATTGTTTAAGTTTGCACTTAGCGAGCGCCGATAGCTTATGCGAAAACGTCGACGCATCGCTATGGTGTGTATAGACAACATAAATCGGAATATTATATACTGAGTACTGCGCAGCTACGTACCGTGTTTATTTCAGACGATATTCTTCAGGTGTGTATTACTGAATTTCAAAGGTGAACTTATGTCGCAGCAGTCTACTGCCGAGATATAGGCAGTTATCCTTCACAATTATATATAATTCATATAAATTCTGAACATACTAACAAAACGTTTTGGATGGACTGTGAATAGTAAAATGTATATTCTTACAATAATTCTAATAATTTAAAAAAATTATTATACCCGATATTATAATCAACCACCGACACCCAAAATAGTACAAGGAAACTGTTTAAGTGATCTTCTTACTGTATCAAAATTTAAAAGCTTAGAGTTATTTCTGTGTATAAGAAATATCAAGAAAGAATTTCAAAAGTTTTAACTTCTAAATAATCGGATAAAAATTTAAGTCAACTAAAACAATTTTTCTTCCATCTTGAATTTCACTTAACTTGACAATTTCGTCAATATCGTAAAGTTGATATTGTTATAATACTAATGCTGTTTTAATCTCATTATCTCCTACATAAATATAGTGTAACTTTGAAAATGTATATATTTTATCATGGGTAAATTTATTTTACTACGATATCGTTACCAGCCAATACTTGTTCAAAACTTCAGTAACATTCAAAATTAATTTCGGAGCTTTTGAAAACATTGAATATGTTATGAATAATATTAAACTAACATAAACTAATCATATTAATCATTCAAGTTCATTGCTCATAAACGTTAATACCTATATCTATAAATATTTCTGCTAAAATGTATATAAATAGAAAATCTTTATTTAAAGTATTTAAACATATTAACAAATTTTATAAATTTTTAAAATAAGATAATATTTCGACTTAATGAGTTACTATAAATATATATCATTTTGGATTGTAAGTCAAGGATTGTAACTAAATATATTGACTGTTTAGTGGTATAATATTTACATAAGTTTCATATTAGCCTATATATTATTTTGGTTAATAATTTTTCAAATTTTTTTTTCGGTAATTTCACTAATCGTACAAATACTATGATACATATTTAAAATGTTTTAAGAAATTTCTAGCAAACCTATTGAAAATAAAAGTCAATATGAAAATTTAGAAAATAAAAAAAAAAACAAAAAGTAATTACTAATAACATAAAGCTATAAATATATATATATATATATTTATAGACAGAGAAAGAGATAGCAAAATATTTTTAAAAATGTAGAATCCTAATTGTTTTTCGTGTACAATATTTTTGCATCAATGAATTCAAATTCAAACACATCCTTTCAATTACTTACTAAATGACGAATGCATCTCACATCTAATTTGTAGAAAAACAATATTTTTTTAATTTTTTTTTTTTAAATATATTAAAAATATTTAATAGTACTTCCAATGCCATTTTTAAAAATGTTGAAGTTAACTATAACACATCATTGTTCATTTACCAGGTTTTTAATCGATTTACCGGAAATTTTTCAGATGTTCCTCATAAAACACTATATATATATAATATATACTATACAGTATATTGTACGATTTTAGCTAGTTCAACTTTTTGTCAAGGATTTGCGTGCGTATGTTTGTTTACTTGTGAATGCTTATGTTTTCCGGTTTGCTGTTCCTACTGGCAAATAAAACCCACCTTTGCGGTGCTGTTCACCTCGAACCCCCAAACCTGGTTTACAGCCACAAGGTATCTGAATTGAAACCAGTGAATCCAAATAAATGTAATCATGTCTCAGAATTAAATATTTATATTCAGTTCTTCGTTAACCGTTCTTATCAATAGGTAGTGATCCAGTTAAACTATACAATTTGTTAATTTTATAACGCAGTTTTACTTTAAGGCTTTCATCCATTGACGGATGGTAAACGGATTGAAATACATTTGAAATCCATTGAAATCAACGTAACATCAAAGCCGAGTGAGTGAATAATAATTAATTTATCTATGGATGCATTTTTTCTTTCAAAAAAAGAAAGCTTTATATTTACTAAAATAATTATTATGTTTGATCATAGTTAATAATTTTTATTTATATTAACTAAATACAATTATAGTATTTAAAATATATAATATTTCTAAGCCTATATAAGCCCAAATTCATCATAGATTTATTTTAAAAGTAATTTATCTGTTATAAGTATAATTATTTTTCTGGATCTGATTAATTTTACAATCATTTTGTATGTGTCTGTATGGTTTTAAGACACTTTTTTTTTTATTGAACTGAAAAACATCAACAAAAAAGGTTATTAGTTTTTGATTTTAAATCAGAGTATGTACTAAAAAGTTGCTTATTTATTTAAAGTTAACAATTATAATAATATAATAATCTTAAATCTATATTAATGTTAAATAAATACAATACATAATATAGTATTATTATCAAACATCTATGTTTACTAAATTGTATTAAATAAGTCAGTTTTTCTTATGATGTTTATCATATTTCTGATTATTGGTGTCTGGTTCTAATACTTGGCCCATGTTTAGTGGTATATTATATTTTTTGAGATCATGAGATCATTAATTGATAATTAGATATAGAATAAATATATTGAGATTTATTCCCTGACACTTTTATTACAGCAAATGCTCAAATCTTCAACTTTAAGAGAGATTCCTCATAGAAAATTTGATCTAATATTAATTTTGGGCCAATAGTTGATATTTTCTAGCATATTTTAAATTAACAGAGTAACCCAAAAGAAGTTATTTTTTTATGTAATTTGTATTAAATTACTATTTTTTCTATATGACAATAAAAAATGCTTTTCTTGGTTAAAAAGCTTAAAAATTTAAAATAAGATCCTCCATAAATACTTAATGCTTACTGCAATTTAAAAATAAAAATAACTAGAAAAAACACAAACACAATGTTTGTTAATAAATATTTAAAGTGCAAATGATGATACAATTTCTCAAATTCACAAAAATAATAGAAATTAGTCTGTACCTAGTTAAAAATGTTTATACCAATAATATGAATAACTAAGATTAGAAAATTTATTATACAATTTCTTATACAATTTTTTTGCTGTGACCTAAAAGTACCCAAATTATATACATATACACGTGTGTTTTTTATATGCATTTAAAGTTTAAATGACAAAAAATTTGGATATTTAAACAATTATAACAGTTTTAATTATTTTATCGTAATTTGAAAAATTGTATTCGGAGAATTCAAATTTAAACATTTATCAGAGTTAGTAACTCGATCGAGAGATAGGTACACTTAACAACTACTATACACTATAAGGCATAGACACTTCCTCAATTTTTTTTTTAATTTGTATAATACAATATTTAAAAACTAATTTATTCTAAATAAGTAAGTCTTAAAAAAAATTACTATTTTTAAAATTCTTCTACTTGTTTTTTTTCTTATATCAAATATTATTCTTATTATGTCATGGTTACGAATTGCATATTAGTATATTACATTTAATAATAATAAAAAAAAAAAATAAGAAGAACTTGTTTATTATTTAATTTTTTTTTTATATAAGTATACTATTGTAATTTAATAAAAACTGTAATTATTGTAAACAAACATGTTTATTAGATAATTATAACAGTTGTTTTAAAAATTAAATTCGATGTAATGGAATTGTAAATTTAATGACTTAAAGTGGTTGAATATTTAGTTTTATAACAAACATCGAATCGTTATAAATTGTGTTTATAAATTCTGTACCATTTATTATGATATTCATCGTAATGTCGTACGATTACATATTATATGAAGTAATAATAAAGTATAAATACTTTTGAGTAAAACTATGGTGTGTTTGTGTAAAAAACAAGGGCGTTCGTTAATCGACCTTACTTCGATGACCGGTTCCTGGAACGGGTAGTTCTTACCATTGACAGGCTTTTGGCGGCAACCAGTTTATGACGGCAGTACATAAACATAATGTAGGTACTGGATATGGCATTGAACGTATGTGACAGGAATATTCAAGGATCATAATACTATAAAACCGACATATTAATCAAAAAATTAATATAGTTGATATAAATGTATATCAATTAGAAATTAGAATTTATCATTCCAAAATTTTTATGTATACAGCTAAAAATCTGTATTAAATGAATTCAACACTTACTTTTTTCATTTTATTGTTCTAGCAATAAACGATCATGGCGAACATAACTGACAGCCACTTCATTGTGGAAGCCAAAAATCAGTTTTTCAACTTATTGGAAAAAGAATTAGTATTCGGTTAGTATACCTACAGATATTTTTATAACCATGTATACTCTATATACTGTATATTGTATTTGTTATTTTGATTTGAAGTTGTCGAACGATGAGTAACATAAATTTAATATGGGGCATACCGCAAACATATGGTAGGGTTCGGTAGTGTATGTTTATTCTGAACTAGACCACGTTCAATTATTTATATATATATATGAATATTATATATTAGATGATCTAAGTGATATAAATGCTTAGGTTCGTTGACTTCAAGAGATTTACTTTTTTCAAAGACCTTTTAACATTGTTGTATAATTTTACTATTTTTAATGTCATATTATTAAGCAGAATACGTTTTGATAGAAAAAAATTAAATTTTAAATGCGTAATTAATAAGCTATATAAGTACTTACATTTGCATAAACGTAATAGAGTAGATACCCCGCAAAATTGTAATACACTTATCCACTTATTAATACTTAAAATACTTATAATAATAAATTAACTAATTACTCATTCAAAATTTTATTTTTATGTAACAAAGTATAACTACTAGCTTACGAAGTTAAAAATGAATGTTTGTAGAAATGAATAAAATATAATTGTGTAGATACAAAATGTTAGGTCGAACGCAACACTGTTTTGGAATGACAACGATTGAAACTTGTCTAATCCAAAACCTTACTTATATCTATGAACCAAGAAATATCGCTATTTTTCAAACAAGTGTTTAATATTAATTTTAATACAACCTAATCCCTATTTACTTATTCAATGACAACACCAGTTTAGTCTTGCACAAATTGTGCATTAAAATATATTAACAATTATTATAAACTATAAATCTATAAATTATAGACACCGAAGTCGATTCGTGGTTTTTAATGAAATCGCCGTTGCCAGTGTTTTCCATTGTAGCAGTCTATTTATTGTTCATTTTAAAAATCGGTCCAGATATGATGAAGAACCGTGAACCGTTCCGACTCAAACACATAATGTTAGTTTACAATCTTTTTCAAACAACTTATAATGCATTTATACTGTATTGGGTAAGTTAAATATTATAAATAAATCATTTAAAATAACATAAAGTTTTAAAAAGTTTCATCAGCAAGCACATCTCATCTATATAATCACGAATAATTGTATAATTGCCTTGTATCTATGAATCCAATAATTAACTCCAATTCCTTAATTCAGATTGATTTTGAATATTTTGTGACATTTTTCATTCATTATATTTTTATTGAATAACATCAACTATACAATTTATTAACAATAGAAAATAAAGTTCAAAACATTATTTTGAAAAATTCAATAAATTTCTAGCTGATATTCTTTTTTTTTTTGTATATTCAACGTGTAACCAATGACAATTTTAAAATAGTTGAAGGATGGCTTTACCATATTGCAATATGAAAAAAAAACATTTTTATAGAATTATGAACTGATGTTAAGCGTGATGAAACACGAAACATGGTGCCTAAATTATTATAAAAGAATTGTGTCAGAATATATAAAATATTCATTTTATTGGTAAAGATTAGAAATCACATAAAAATGTCAATTTAGAGTTAAATGTGATTTATTACATTTTCCCATAAGTAATATAATAACTTTTTTTTTAAATAGTCTATACATTTTCATATAAATTTATAATATTTGATTAAAGTATTTAAAAACAAAAACGCTGTTTAGAATAATATGATATTTTACCACTAACTTTATCTCAGTATTAATAGAAATACATTCATACCTATTATATTGTAAACCTTAAATTCTCATATGTCACGTGGAATAATATCTTCATAATCTTAGAATATGTGTACGATATTGTTTATATATTTATATTTAAGACTAATAAATATTTTTTTCAGCTTCTATACAGACTACGAAAATTACTATTGAACTTAAAAATAATATTTAATACATTAAATAAAATATTATATTTTATGTATGTGTTTTTTTAGATATTTTTTACACCTGGAGGATTGTCAAGCTTGTGGAATCATTCGTGTCATCCAATCGAAAGAAGCAAAAATACATTCTTATTATATGAGGTAAAAATAATTGTAAAGCTACTGTTTATTTCACCATGTGCTTGTTTTAAGCTAAATATTTTGTTTTTTAAATTAAATGACAGTTTAAATATGAATATTTTGTAACCAACACATTTAATTGTAATTAATAATATATTATTAACGTTAAAAAAAAATCGTTTTACTATTTCTTATATTTAACCGTAGTATTTTGTACTAATTTTAATAATTATGTAGTAGGCACGCAATTATTATATGTAAACCTCAAGTATAGAAATAATATGAAATAAACGTATTTTAATTTCCTCAAGTTAATTATTCCCTGTATGCCACCATGATCTTGATATTATGTTTATATTGTTGAATAATTTATGAAATTAAAAAAATTAGAATATTAAGTGTGATAATGTACACTATAAACAAAAATATTTTAATTTAAAATAATTATATTTTCTATTCATGTTATATTTTTATTTTTCAGTTGAATAAAGGTTCGTGGTACTTTTTCATCTCTAAAGTCATCGATTTGTTGGATACGGTGAGGATATGATCATTTTATCACAATATATTTATATATATAAATAAATAATAATTGTAATAATGAATTGTATAATACACATTTAGCCTAATAACGTGACAAATGCCATATTTATACATTTATATTAAACTAAACATTAAATATTTAATATTTTTTTATTATTCAAAGATTGGTTTTAAAAATATAAACTTTTACGTCAATAGTATTACAATTATTTTACTAATAAATATACAATCTATAAATAACAGACGAAAACTTTATTATCTTAGATGCATATAAATCGATTTTTAATTATATATTTGAAATGTTTATTTGTTTTACAGATATTTTTCGTTTTAAGAAAAAAACAGTCCCAAGTTACATTTTTACATGTATACCATCATTCAAACATGGTCATCACATGTTGGGCATATTTGAGGTTTATTAAAGGTAAAACTTCACAGTATTTTAAAATATCATTTCCATTAACTCAATACTTGTGTTTATCTCTTATAATAACTTCCAGCTAGAATAAATAAAACCCATAGACAATAATATGGCAATGACTAAGTGTTTTAGATTTTAGGCATACTCTTGATAGTGTTAGTAAAAAAGAATTAATCAAAACGTATTTATCATTAGAATAATAAAATAAAAATATTTTACTACCGTGAAGTTAAAATATGATAATTTTCGAAAACGTCAATAAAGTGAGACTAATCGTTGGTAGTTGAAAAAAAAACTTACAAGATATATTTAGGCCAAGTAGTACTTATTACATTAACGTAAAGTCATATTTTTAATTTATTTTTAATTCATATAGAATTACTAATTTTCAAAAATCTAATCACTTTAGGAAATTGGACGCAATTTTAAAATGTCTTAAATAAATATTTAGCCTCTCACGTGAAGCATAGTAGAAATAAGTTCATAAAGATACTTTGGAAGCATCTTAAACTCTTGAATTCATTATATTTAATTGATTAGAATGATTTAGAATTAAATCAATTGTTACAACATTAAATGAATTAATTATTTCAGTTCAATTACGTTGTTTTATTAGAATGTACTAATAATATGTACACTGCCTGTATTACCAGACATCGCCCGGATGGTGAATTTAAGTTAATAAAAAATATTATTTAAAAATGTTGTGGTCAAAAACCAACAGATAGCGCCACGGATGTATTTCATCACTTAATTTCATGAGACAGAATTCACTGAATTAAATACTATGCTTAAAAAAAAAGGTGTGTTTTATATATTTGAAAATAACGCATGAAAATTGGTTAAGTAATATTTATTTTTTACCATACCTACTTATTAAATGTGATAACTCTTTTATCAATACATTTTTTTTTTAAATAGTCACAATATGACTCAAGCATTTAATTTTTATTCTGTTTTTATCTTTGTAATTTTGTTTTTTAGTGTACCAATGTGAAAAACAGAGATCATAAAATAATAAAACTTCAGAATATATCATCTCAATATAAAAAGCATTTATAATACCTACCAAATAACATTAATATTGCTAATTAATATTCTTATTAAACATTTTAATAATATTTAATGTACATACTTATAAACAATTACTAATTAGCAATTATTTTAATTTAAGGTATCTACTAACTGAATTGTATCAAGTTAAATATACTTAATCAATAAATAATTAGTGAACGATAAATTAAAATAACAATGACACGACTATACATATAATAGTATTACTTAATAAAGTTAAATAGATGGAACTAAATGCATAGGTACTTGAACGTGTTAAGTTTAAATCTACTCATTTCAAAATCAATCTAAAATGATTAAAATTCTTTATTTTATTCGGAATCTAACAATTATTATTATTTTTAGGCGAACAAGCAACATTACCCGGAGGAATCAATTCGTTTATCCACACTATCATGTACTTTTATTATTTCCTCGCTGCCTTAGGCCCACAAATGCAACCGTATTTATGGTGGAAGAGATATTTGACTAGAATGCAAATTGTAAGTATATGATAAACTGATAAACCATTCAAATATGCATAAAATTATACCATCATAGTTACTAATTACATTTCTAATTGTATTTTCAGATTCAATTTGTAGTTGTTTTACTCTGGTATATAGGACTAGTCTGTTTTAATTGCGAATATCCGAAAATTTACATTTATTACATGTTTGCAAATGTAACTCTCTTCCTATACTTATTCTCGTTGTTTTACAAAAAAACGTACACCAAAAGCCCGAAAACTGTGAAATCGAATTAAATATTAAAAAAAAATACATAATTATTGCAATAGACGGCCAGTATGGATCTATAATATCTATGCACGAGAGAGTGATATGTGTAGTTTTCTATTTTTACAAAACATTACATGTAAATATGTTTAGTGTTTGAAATTTAGTTGCTGTAAATAAGTATTATTTATTAATTTATGACGTATATCAAAAATAAGATGTATACTACATCAATAAGTGTAAAAGAGTAAATTATTAAATTATTTTAAATACATTATTACCTATACTGTTTTTTTTTTATGATTTTAGTCTTCAAGGTTATAATTAATAATATAATTTATTTATTTTCAATATTGTTCAATGTTTACATGAAATAACTAATATAATGCGTAATACGTGTCAAGTTTAAGACATGCTATTTTGCAATGAACTAATGAACACTTGTTTAAATTATTTAATTTTAATATAAAAGTTATGTGACTTAGAAAATTATACCTATAAATATATAATATTGATAAACGTTTCATATGTAAATAATTGATTTGTAATCACGGGTGAGTGACAATCGAGTTGTCCTGGTTCTTCAAAACAGAAAATATATATTGTAACATTCGTTATATACGCTACATATTATATAATAAACACACACTTTAGGATAAACTAATACAAAATAAACACACTTAACACTTTTCGACATGTCTGTGTTATTAATTAATATATTAAAATGATACATGGCAGATAATTCGACAATAACAATCAACGAACTCACTAATACACTTATTAACAGCCGTCTTCCAACACAGTAAAGTACTATATTAAATATAATAATTATTACACATTTAAAAATCAAACGTGTCTTATTATTTATAAAAAAAAAACCACATACACAGTGCTCTAACCCCCAGCTACGAAAATTTTAACCATAAGAAATAAGAAACCTTCTCTGGTTAACTAATATCGTAATATTAAGGTTCCCCCGACCACGTTACAAAACTTTACTCAAAAGCCAAAATCTTAAATTACTACTAGATAACTGGTTTATAAGCATTCATGAGTAGACATTTGGAACTTCCATTTCAACGCCCTTCGCTCCCAAATATGTGAGGTCGACCTCCCTCAATAGGCTCTAGCTGCTTCCACCACTTCTATTTTTGAAATTATTTTACATGATTTTAATTGATGAATAATTATTTGTATTAGCTATTGCGTGGTCCGATTTAATAAGCATCTTCATTATCATAAGAAATTAATTTTATGTTTTTTTTTTTTTTATATATTAAATAAATTAAGTTTAAATTTAAAAAATAAACCGCTTAAGTATTAGTTATTAAAATGTTATGAATTTTCAACAGTACAATTGTATAATTTATATACTTCTGTAATTTTAGCGAATTTCATATAAATTTGAACTTAAACGTTTAAAAAAATTGTGTGTATGTATGTTTGATATTTTTAAATTGTGTGAAAACAAATTTATGAGGAACCTTATATTAAATATTCAACCTGTTTTACTTTCAAAAAATGCTATCATACATAAAAATAAGAATATTCAAATGTCTACGTATAAATAGTACGGATAGAGCCAACATATATTTTGAAAACTATATCATGTCTAAAAAATCCTGATATAAATATTTGAACAAAAAAAGTTTAGTCTTATTAAAAAAATAAATAAAAAATAATTTAGTTGATGACCGCAGGTTATTATATGTAAAAATTCCCGTTTTCATTAATGCTTTTTTATTTGTTTTTCCCTTTACTAAGAATAGTACGGAGAATTTGTACTTTTAGCCTCACGTTATAGAAGTTTAAAAAATTAAAACATTTTTACTGATCCAAAAGGTCATAACAGATACAACAATAGAATGAGAAAAAAATGATATAAAACAGACATTATAAAACAACTACATTCATTACTCGCCCAGAATATAAAATGTTTTATTAAACTTTGAAAATAAATATTTCACTTGGCAATAGTAGTATAAATTGTTGAACTATGTCTTATTTAATTGTTTTATAAATAAATTATAATTCTGTTTAATAATATATTATGTTAATACAAAATATAATAGAATTATTAACATTAGAGTATCAACTATCAAGTGCCACTGTTAATTTTTGCATCACAATTTATACACTTATGATATCCAATGATTATTACTGCTGTTGTTTTATTTTTTCTGTCAAAAAGTTTTATTATATTAATAATAGTATTATTAACGTTTAACGTCGTCAGTATGTTATTTAAAACATATTGTAAATCATCAATTAAAATAATCAACCTTTTTTTGTGTGTGTGAAAACATTTAAAACCGCGTCGAAACAAAAAAAAAAATATCAATCTCCCTTCTCAAATTACTGTGGTCAACAATCTGATAATTCAAGAATACAATCGTATTAATGTTATAATAGTTACCAATATTTTATCGTATAGCTAAAAAAAAATGTCATCTTTAAATAAATAATTATATTAACTTAAATAATATATTAAAGTAAATGAACCTAAAGTATGTTTAAAAAAAAAAAATCTATAAGTTCAATGCTGAAAACCAATAGTATTATTATACCCATTAGGCTAGAGAATAAAATAAGAAGTACTTAATACTTTTTTTCATACTTACACTGAACGTTTAATTTACAATACCAGTTGAAGCATTGGAATATGACCATTATTATCTTTGCAGCAGACAATAAATGTTTTATTTTTTTTTTTTACTGACAATAATTTGGGAATGGTTCTGTTACGCATGTAGTGTAAAAGACCAAAGTGCGAGAACTCCCTTCTACGTGGCGGTAAGAAAACTTATTATTCAAATGAGATTAAGATAGATCGTGGTCGTACTAATACGTTTTATGTATCATATCAAATACTAACTTATAAGTTATAACTGATAGGTTGCGGTTATTGCCGTGCTGTTCTGTGGATTACCAAAACATAGATCGACAAGAGCGTTTTCAAAGGCAAAATGTATTAATATACATAATTCCACAATTTTACTTGATTAAAATATATGTGTAGGTAACTCGTTTTTTATTTCTGAAATAATTTTTTTCCTTCAAAAATAACATTAGTCGAATAGTCGATTATGAAACATGATGGAACATAATAATATAGGTAATGTTACATACAACTGAAGAGAAAAGACAATGAAGGCTTGCGATGAACCGTGAACTACCAAACTACAAGCTCTCAAATCTTCAGAAATATCTGTGGAACGTCAACTTTTAAAAGATGAGTAAGGTAATAAGAATATATTATTATTGATTAACCGAAACAAAAATATATTTATTAGGTGACAATTTGAAACACTGAGAAAAAGAGATATAATTATATAATTACTATCAACATTTGGAGGGCTGTGTAGTTCATTCAAACGTAATATTTGAATATATGGATAGTTAGTGGAGTTACCATTGGTATTTTATATTTCTGAACTCTTTAGAATGAACAAATGTCTGTACCGAAAAAATTAGTACAGATAAAATAGTACAAAATAGTTAAAGATAATTTTAGTAAAATATTTGTCAGTCATTACTCATTGTCAACATATCAGCCATTTACTTAATACTTTCTATCTAATGTAAGTGATCTAATAATTGGATTATATGTGTATAAGAAATAACGAAAAATTATTAATATTATAATTATTATTTTTTTTTTTTTTTTTTACTAAGAATAAATGCTTCGATTTCAAAGTTATATGTCTACAATTATATTTGTATTGTCATTTTAATAGTGATTATTTGCTTAACTATGCATAATTAGAAAATTTAATTTTTCTTAAAATAAACAAAGAAATAACTGTTCTTTATTTGTTTTAAAACAGTAAATATGACATTTTTAAGATTTAACCTCGTATTCGATTCACTTTTTTGGTCTTGTAATTACTTAAAATAAATAAGTTATCTTGATAATGTCCAATACAAGTTTTTAAGAAAAGAATTTCTTATGTATCTAATACATATATATCACTAGAGATATCGTTAATGCTATTTAAAACTTCTTGAGCTTATATTCACCAAGTACAAGATGTAAATTAACAGATATTATATTATACCATAAAATAACATGATACAAACTCAACAAGATTTTATCGAAACGAAATATCAATAAGTAGCAAAAAAAGAATAATGAGTCTCAAATTTTTTTTGTTAAAATAATCTACCTCAGAATATTTTAACATTTTCACATTAATTAAATGTAATATAAAGAAAATATTATTATAATATATTAATGTTATGTTGTCTATAGGCTATATAAAAAAAAAATACCTCTTAAATTTATTCATAATTCATTAAAGTAAATTAACATAATAAGCTGCATAGATAGGACGCACCTGTATAGTTGCGCATTACACAATTTTAGGTACCTTTGATCCTATATCATGTTGTATTTAACGCCGCAGAAATATTTTCTAACGCAAATACAATAAAATAGTAATCAATATCATTGTATTATTATATACTTTTTTTTTATTTTATTTATAATAACCACAATTTATTAAATAAATCTTTGAACAAAATCTACAATTTTTTATTTGTTTTAATGCCAACTAGCATAAAGCGTGCTCAATGAGTATAACATAACATATCATTCATAAATCACATATTACATGCTGTATAGTACTAAGTTAAGTTTATATTGTGTGTACTGTGTACTGTGTAACCAAAATAAGGTATAAATTCTATCGGCAGAGCTTACATGTTACGCGATACCTGGAAAATTAGCTTGGTACGATAATTATTGATAATATTATTGCCTACTTTCATCATAACTACAAATAAAATTACTAATTTCTTCGAATCAAGGCTGTAGATATGAATATATTATTTACAACCATGATCATGAAGTCATTGATTATGATTTTCAATTACAATGTGTTGAATTAACGTTTAATGAAAAGTAATGTAAAAAAAGCATGACATGCGCCGCCCCCTCCCCCCCCCCCAAAAAAAATGTATTTGTTTCCACCAGCTATCGTTTAAACCAAAACTCACAAATTCATAAAATATGTGTTAACACGTGCACTGAGTACCAGGAGGATTGGTCAATAGAATTCTTATAATGCTATATAATAATTTCAAAAGATAAATATATATTACATGGTATGATTATATAAAAATTATGCCCAAACATTATACAGAAACAAATTTAATCATTAAAAATATCTGCAGCCGCGCGGAAAGCGTAGCACATGGACTTTATGTCAGGATGTCCGTGTCCACAAAAAAAAAACCGTCGATGGCGCCTGAACTTTCTAGTCCCTAAAATAACCACAAAAGTACGTTTTGTATGTTGCGCGTATTGCCAACGCCAAAAAGAATCCGACAGGTATAAAATAACAATATGCAAGAGTGGGCGAGTCAACGGAGAGTTGCGACATTGTTAATCACTGCACTATATTTAGTCGCCCGAGTCGGCTATGCAGCTTCCAAATAAAGTCGGGTCCACATAGGAAGACGACTGATAGCTCTGGACCATGGACAGTTCAACACAATTACCATTTATATTAGATACTTCAAAATGTAAGTTACATCATGATGTTTTATCGCCACAACACTCATCAACGCCATCTTAATTTAACGATTTATGTACATAAAAATAATATTAAAAGTCGTTTTTGGGGGAAGACGTTGACGCGTTGTCGTAGACTTCCTGATGGTTGCCGTGTCAAATTTATCCAATATACCGCCACATCTATTTGAACTGTCAATATTTGACATAATTTGTCACGAATAGCCAAACTTTATTAAACTCTGCCCAGTGGGCCTAACCGATTAGACGCGGTTAAGTGTAAAGCAGCTATCCGTTAGTCTATCCGAGTGCAGTGGCCTGCTAGTACACATTTCCGGTTTCTTGAACTTTTTTTCAATTTGATAGCTATAGTATGGGTGATGCTGAGGTCATGCCAGCCAGCTCCCGCTGCAATTGTACTTTACGTGCTCGGTTACGCTAACAGATGTCTGTGTGGCCGGTCGATGGCTCCCCAGAACTTCCAGGTTTTATGATTTTCACCGTCACATCGACCAGCGGTCGTTTCATTGATCTTACGCCCAACAGTTCCGTTTTGGTTTCGTTTACCATCAACCGTATTATTATAATCGTCATGATGAAGTTGGCACAGATACGTGCAGTGTATAATTCAACAAAATGTAACTATATTATTATGCTGCCAACTTATTATGATATGACCATATGTCATCAATTTAGTTTGTTCGTCTTAACAGGCGTAGGCGTAGGCTTTGAGCCCACTTCATTGATTAAACACGCAGTATTATTCATCCATCATTATAGATTTAGTTTGGTTTTTGCAATTCGGTTACTGCATAATTATGATAATGTATTAAAGAGTTGAACATTATCAATTTCTATTTTGAAACGATTTGTTTTTATTTTATAATACCAATAAACGTTTTAATGTGTTATATTATTACATAACAAACAATTATTTCAAAATATTAATACTTTTTAATTGACTATATTCATATTTTAAGTTTTGGAGGTCATAATATAAATTCATAATAATCTTTCGTTTTTAACAGTAACTTTGCGACTTTCTCATGATGCAGCTTATTTTTTTTATTTTCTTGCTATAAATTATCTTTTTCCGTTTTTTTATATTTAAAATTAAAATTAATAGCTACCTAGTTTCGTTTTTTGAAATCAAAAATGCTATATGTATTACAATCATATTGATTCAAATATAGTACTTTCAATAAATACACGTTTGTAGTAAATTTATTTATGATGAAGTATATTTACTTATTATTAGTCTATTACAGTTATTAATGAATATATTATACAGGAAATAACGACCTTAAAAATAATAAAATGGGTGTGATTATTAAAATTTCCGATAAGATTTAAGAATCCCGAAATACCCACAGTATTCTTTGGTTTGTTCCTGATAATACAACACTCACATGAAGTATTTACAAAATATTTTATTATATTAATTAAAAATTAAAATATTTAAGCTAACCTACAAAAGAAAACATTTATACAATAGAAAAAAACGTTGAATGTTACCTAATATTTCGAGTAACTACAATTACGTCAAATTATCAAAATATATATTTAAAATTTTTAAAAATATAAAATAAAATTAATGTGATTCTAAATAATAATTATTATTGAATAATTGTATAGTTTTTAAATACAAATTAAGCTATGTTTATTTGTTACATAACAATATATTATAAATATTATTTTATATACACTTTCTACAAACAATTTATCAAAATCAAAATGTAATAATATATATATTTGATCATGTCTACATCATTAATATTATGCTATATCGATCTTTTATCTGTGCCTAGATAAATATTATTCAATTACTTCTTATGTTTATTTAAATAATACTGTTCAGTTTTCAGCATCCACTGTAACTAAACATACTCTTTTCTATACTATACGTTCTTTACTTTCACAAGATTATTTTAGCATTTCCCAAAAAACCATAATACACAAATATTTTATAACGAACACATTTTTCCTAGTCGTATGATAATAATAACTGATGTTTACCGTAATATATTAAATAGTAGAGCCGCGTTTTTATTGACACTCTAACTCCTCACAAAGCCTTTGGCGCATACATATTACATATACATAACTACATCATATCAATCTTATTTTATTATTAGACAGCCTATATATGAAAAGCAGTCTTGAGTTGCCTCACCCGCGACCTAGTTAATAACTTGATTCCAGGGAGGACATGCTCATACAGTCATACCTTGTCCAGTTTTCTCCCGCCACGAGTGCCCTTGGACTCAACACAATATTATTGAATGTAAAATCTTTCATATTTTTAAAGCCGTGGAATATCATATAATGACGAATTCTGTTTTAATTATTAAAAAATATTATTTTCATTTTCATTTGTTTTTATATAGCTGACAATGTATTGAGTTATGGTATTGTGTGTGCATGCATTTTAACCTATATAACACGCTCAACCACAAAGGAAAGTAATACGTTTGTAGGATCACGTATTATTAATTATTATATCATTCTAATTATAATTTATAATATGTATTGGAATTATATTTTATTTTAATTTGACAGTTATAACTAGATTTTATACTTTATTACTTTCTTTATTAGTACATTAACACCTACCCAAATTTAGTAAAGAATCAATATAGTTGATACATAATTACTAGAATAAACATATCGTTAGCTTAAGTTTTTATTATTATTCTAAATTTTTGATTTATAAAATCATAAGTAGCTCCATTATATTAAATTAAATTATTATTCATCACATTTTTTTCTGATATTTAGTAAATTGTATTCGTCGTATTTCACCTTCAATCGGATTGATCTTTATTGTTTGTATGTTATCTCAATTCCCGATAATCTGCCGTAATTTTTTTTAAAGAATTATTATATCTTATTTGATTTATATCAATAATAATATTTTATAGGAATGAAACATATTCAAAAATAATATTATGCACTTTTATATTGATCGAATCTTTTTTTTTAGAAAGTCTAATGAATTGGACAACGTATACAATGTCAGTAACTGCCTACTGCAGTGTACTCTTTACACGGAAATGAATTTATAATCGTGATTATTTGACGAAGATCTACATTAACTTAATTTGTAGTACTTACGTAATCTTAAAGATGATTCGCATACAATATATCGTATCGGTTTACATAATAATATTTAAGGCAGTATTAATTTCTATCTTTCATTCCTGGAGAATACCACGGCTTTATATTATACAGTACTGATAATATTGCACGACCCATCCATTACATTATTATAAATTATTTTTCCTCTTTAAAACAACAGTCATATTTATTGTATAATATTATAATATACAGATCAAATATAAAATATATCTATAATATATAATTATTATATTGCAGTACATAGTATGATGAATAATGATATGGAATATAATAAATTATTATATTTGTGAATACCTACGGTACGATGCAGTGCCATCGATAACTGACAATTATTAAAATATTCTGTAAAATAAAACATTTTACTAATTAATTTATTATTACTGATGGATAAAAATTATATCGTGCAATTTTATAATTTAACTTAAATAAAATTATATAATACTAGGTAACAACTAACATATATGATGTAAAAAGTAGATGTATAAAATATAAATAAAGTGAGAAATATAATTTGAATAGTACTTAAAGCTAAAAATAAATTGTACTTAAAAACTTAAAGGAACATAAAAAAAATAAATAAATATAAACAGAAATTCGGTTCGCTAATAAAATAACCACTGGGAAAAAAGCGCGGGTCATCTTTTGGGCATCATCTGTTTACCTGTACTAAAATATCATAATATATCGTTTACCCATCAGCGACCGAGTGTGTTTCTACTAAAAATGTACATTTTTTTTAACCAATACCCGTTTTCACAATAAATGTACCTTTCCCTATTTCACCATTACTCGTTTTCACCAAATGAGATATTGACCGGGTTTCCAACAAAACAATTATTTGTATGCTATTAAAATCTGTAATACTCAGTGTTTATTTAAAATATTATAAAATATTGATAAACAATTTAATAAACTTTAGTAAAATATTTTTTACAGCAATAATAACTCTGTACCGGTACCAAATTCAAGAGTTTAATAAGTGCCTATCTATCAACATATTTGTTTTCATTATATGCATATAATACAAATTTTCGTTCTATAATATTATAGTTTTTATTTAAAAATATATTTTTTGAAAACCTATAAAAAAGTGCCTACAAGCTAAAATTTATATTTAAAAAATATAATTTACTTATATAACTATGTACATGTTTTATTTTATTCTTAATTTCACGTTACATAATTATTAATATTATATATTTAAAAAAAAAAACTATTATTTACTCTTTAACATTTTTTATTTTCTATATTATGTTGTAATCGATTAACTCATGATTTCGGTCCCAGTACAATGTTATAATTATTGCTTAATTACATATACATATATAATATAATTATGTAAAAATTGTAATAATACACTATTTTTCAACACCATGTGCCCAATCTTTTAAATAAATTGAATTACTGTATTACAATTTTTGAGTATGTTCATTTCCACCAATTTTAAAAAATGTTTGAATCCTGTTTCCGCCAATCTACCTGCTAAAATTATGGGCAATGGGCATGCATGATATAAAGCAATTGTAAATCGTTTCATTTGCACTTAAATCAATTGATTTAAAAACCTCACCCAACTAAATGTATATTTTTAAAAAAATTAGTTAAAAATGTGCAGACGGACACTCACATTAAAATAAATACCACCAATTCCAAAATACACCAGAAAACTTTGATAACCAAATTGTACATTGTTAAACTATGCTAGGACTAGTAAGGCTATAACTGATTTAAAAAAAAAAATAATATCGCATTACACATATGTAAAAAGTGTTGTACTTAATGATTAGTGATGGGTCGAACCCTGATTTTTTAAATCAAACCAAACTTGAACCGAACTTTAAATTATTTTTTCGAACTCGAACCGAACCGAACTTTCATATTTTCTACCGAACCAAACCGAACCGAATCGAACCTAGAATCATTTTAAGTCAAACTCGAACTCGAACTTAACACTTTTTATCATTATTATTATAAATGGTACATAACGTGCCGGTTACAGCTTATAAATTTCTATCACTAATAGTTGAATTACTTCTAAATAATGATTATCAATTTTTATTTTTTAAAAATAACTTTTGATGAATTGTACAAATATTTGGTCTTTGAACTATCGTGGCCAGTAAATCTAGTTCGAAAAATATTTTCAAGTTCGATTTTCGAACAGTAAAATATGTTTGATAGTTTGGTTCGAATTTTTTTCATGTCGAGTTTAAATTTTGAACCAAACCGAACATTAAGGGTTCGGTTCGGTTCGGCTCGAGATTCGAATAGTTCGACCCATCACTAGATTAAATTATATACATTCTTTAAAAAATAACTTTTTAATTATTTTTAATATTATTTTAATAGAAAATATAAGACAATATTATGTATTTATGAATAATTAAATAATTAAATTTGATTTATAATTATATTCATAGGAATTATGACTAAATATTATAATATTATGAAACCTGTAGTGACTTTATTAGTTTATTATTATTATTTATATGGGAACTACGAAGAATAAACATATTATTAAAAATGTCAAAATATTAGGCGTTACACATATTATTGTGTTATACGTATTACGTATATTATATGAATAATATTCCAAAAATATAAAATATAAAATATACATTATTAGAATAATTTTACCATAGCAGGTAAATTGGTGAAAACCTTTTTTTTTAAATTGATGGAAAAAGTCATTTCAAATTTTGAAAGAAACGGGTAGGTAATTTCCCAATTTTTAATAGTATAAATTTTTTTAGTAGAAACTTGTTAAATATCCACTTTATGATAGAAACGAGTATAAAGGGAAAGGTAAACTTTTAATGGAAACAAAAGGTACCACCTGGACCAATAATTATCGTTTGCGCATAGTCTGTTTATCCTTCTTAAGATCTCATACATCGTTTGCGCATCAAGTTCCATTCACAATAGTAAGGTATAAAAAATATTAAAAAGAAAATAAGTTGTACATTACAACTTTTAATAATTATAAATTCAACAATATTGGTATTATTTCCATAACATAATAGGAATACAACATAAAAACAAATTGTATTATTCAATTAAATTTTAAACGGTAATTATAATTTTAATACATGTAGGTACAAATTGCGGAAAAATCTATCAGTTGGCTTAGGTTATAAACTTATAAATTATTCTTACACTGCAGTTATTTTATCTTTTTGTAATCTACTTTTATATTTTTAAACATATTTACTCAATATTTAAAATTGAATATTACGAAAATTACTAAGTCAGAAAAAAATTTAAGATTTTTTGAGCTGAAAGTTGGTAAACAACTTGAGCTTTTGGTTACTCCTAATCTCTTCTAATTATATTGTTAAATATACTTATGTGCAAATTATGTACGATAATTTGCTGTAAGGTAAAAATACGATACACAAATTATGCATAACCAAAAGATCAAATGATATACAACTTACTGTATTAAAAATAAAAATACATTTGAAATGAATAATACCAACACTTAAAGGAAAAATAAATGAAAACTGTTATTATAAATATTATAGTACACAAAACAGATTATTTTTCCGCAGAAATTACCTTTATTTACACCAATTGTTGTAAGTAATTCGGGTGAGTCAATAATACCATTTAATAAATTGTACAAACACATGGACATTGGAAACTTTCCTACTTTTATAATGAAATTCCTGATTGAGGAACTCGTAAGTTGTATGAATCTTCGAAAATTGGAAAATTAAGTTGAAAATAAATTATTTTGAGAAATGTATTTTGAAAAATTTTTCAATATTTTCAATATAAGTAGTATAATTCACAGGTAGTCTGATCATTGATCCAAACTCTAGGTTAGATCTAGCAAGAGAAAATTATTACATGCATTCAAAGTCTTAGTATTTTTTTAAATTTATTAGATTTATTTTTATGACATTCTTAATTAAAAATGTAATTATTGTGTATAAATTAGTAAAATACATATTATTATGCTCAAATAAGATATCTAAATTGATAAATCTTTACATAAATAACTGTTAAACCCATAATAGTATTGAATTATCAATATTGTAACAATTAAATGAATTCTAAACGATTAAAAGTTATAAGTGACATTTAGTGGTAAGTAATTTTCATAACTCCATCCAACTAATTTATCTGGATTTGAATGTAATTGAATTTTATCCAAATGAGTTTCAATATTTTCAATATTTTAATATTTTAGTATCCTTAGCAACCTTAATAATAATCAAACTATGGTATCAAAAATGTTAGGTAAATCATTAATTATTAATATAATTAATGATAGGGGGCATATATTATATGATCATTTCGGTGCACCTGAACATTAAAATTTAAAACACAGTATAACAATTTTACAACTTATGTGCGACTGCTTTAGGTACGTTCTATAGAACCAAATAAATTCTGATTAAAAAAAAATAATTTTTATTTTACTTTGTTAAATGCTTTTTTTAAAATTTCTATAAAAAGAATCGGACTGCAATCAATTAATTTAAGCTAATGCTGATAAATTAAATTGGTTAAGTGAAATATTTGTTGAAATTGACTTTTGGTCCTAAGTTTGTATTGATTATGACGAATATACGAAGACATGATTAAAGATAGCATTTTTGTTATTATTATTATAGCGTCAACAAATTTAGGTTTAACAGGCAATTTTTAAATTGGTCTACAATTAAAATATCTTGTTTATAACTTGTTTTATACATCAGTATCACAAACAAGTTTTTTTAAATATCAAAAAATTTGCCCAAACTAAAAGATTTATTGAAAATTAAGTGCAAAAGTTTTACAACTATAAACTTCTTTAAGATATTTCTTGTGAGTTGTGATGGAGTAACAGAGTAATATTAAAGCATAAAATAGAGTAGGTATATGATTATAACAAAAGTGTGTTGAAAATTACAAGACAAAAAGATAAAATTATCTATAATAATTATTAAACATAATAAATTATTATTAAAAAAATATATTAAAAAATAAATATCATGTTAGGTTTTATCTCTCTTTTAAAATTAAAAACCTTAAGATTTTGTGTATTATGTTTTAAATAGCTTAACTAAATACATAAAATAAATTGTTTACATATAGTTATTTTACTAGCATAACATGTATTTGTAGTTGTTAAGTTTAAAAATTAAAATTAATTTATAGTTCAGTTGATGTCTGGGAACTATATAGAATTAATCAGTATTTACGAATAGTACAGTATTAGGTATAGTATAATACGGAAAGGTCGTCTATCAAATTATGAAAAAAATATTTCCGCAAATATAAATACAAATTATAATAATTCGCATACAGTATTTTACATAGATATTTAAAATTAAATTAGTGCAATTATTTGGCGAAGCACATTAAGTAGTGTAGATAATTGTAACTTTCAACATTTGTTTCACTCGGACAATGTTTAAATTACGCGGAACATATTGGTAAACATAGTTTAGACGCGATTTTTTTATTAATTACACATACTCCATCTAAATAAGCTATATACAAATGGAATCGACTCTCTTGGTTCACCGGTTTCTAATTAAATCCATATAATATTTAATAAATTCGTATGAATAATTAATTTTTCAAAATAACGATTTTACGCTAAATCCGTCTACACATATAATAATTGATGTCTAAATCGAATCAATTGTAAGCACACGGTTTATTCTTTCTAAAAATATTTTATTATAATATTATACGCCAATAATGTTTTTTTTGTTCGTTTTTTTTTTGAAATCGCACTCTCGGTTTTTATCGTATACGTCAAAATTCGTTGTCTTATAATAAATTCTATTATTATATGTGTAGGTATTTATTATTAACTACACCGAAAAAATATTTATAACTTAAGTCATTATCGTTTTTAGTATTTACCATTAACTACGTGTTATATTTATAGTGTTTTATAAATTTATTATAATTTATACAAGAAAATAAACGTACCTGATACCTGTAGATACCTGATATACAATATGATATGTAATTATCTGCAATAATAAGTATATGTGCTGAACTATGCTAATTTTGCAAACACGTTTTAAAAAAAATGTGCTCAAGAAATCTAAATATAATATATAAATAGTTCTTGGGTGTTTTCTGCTCTTCAAACAGAAACATGTTGGATCTTACACATATTTTTTACGCTTTTTTAACGTCGCTTTTAAATGAAGCGCACATCGTGAGGTAGAGGCGAATGCACTCTAATCCGTTGGATATCAATGAACAATTTTATGTTTAAATATCGTCATAAGTAACCAATTAGTGGGTGTGCTTATCGTTTTCACTAACTACCCAGTACGAGTAGTATGACGGTTATTTAACGACTACACTAACCTTGGTGTGGAACAAAGAAATGTACATATCAAAATCATGTTATGCGTATAATATTCGAACACCGATTAGATTAAAAAGCAATCTATATTTCGCCTAGGTGTTTTTTTAAAAGTAACTTAAAGCATTTTGAGAAAAAAATATATCTCTTTCGTCAAATACAAAAAATCAATAAATTAAAAATGAATATCAAATACAAATTCGATGAATTAGATATTTTTTTTCACGGAACTGTGAAAATTTAAAAACCAGATTCAGACCATTTTTGCTATCAGTATTTCTATATACTTCACATATGTATATAATATTATATATTGTTATGTTTTTCAATAGATTTCATAACACATTTGAAACACCAAACGTCGTTATATTACGAGTAGTAGCGAACTCAAAGTTCTGTGGCGTATGCGTATGGCAACCATATCCATTACCAAGATTTCCCATGGCTCTAGTCATAACAATAATATAGGTACTCTATTCTTTATAACCTTATATGAGTGAATAGAGAGTAATTCTGTAGTGTATTTGAAATGTGTATACTAAATTGACTGCATATCGTTTCAATACTAATCTTACCCAATAGGTTTACCCGGCCAAATAATAATTACAGTATTTAGTACATTTTTGAAAAAAAGATTACCAATCTAATATTCTAATGATAACAAATACTTTCAAATTACAATTAAAAAAAACCGAGTTAATCTTGTGAAATTAATAACAATTTTAATTCTATACCTACCAATAAGGCACGTAGTATGTACCTACTTCTATTTTGTGAATATACATTTTGTACAGATATATACAAATAAAGTGTTATTAGTTACTTCGCATGACGTATGTTCATACTTTTGTTCTAACTAAAAATAAATTCTGTAAGTAGTTTATATATTAAGTAGGTGTAACACTTCATATAGTACTATTCATCATTGATAACAATTGTTATTCATTTTAAAACTTATTTTCTACACAAGCCAATGCACATTATATTATTAGCTAGGTACCTACTTAAAGTTACAGCACTTATGACAAGCATCCAACATTGTACTCCTCAGTAACAAGTATTGAAGTATCTAACTTTTAAGCCCGGTAAAAACAAACACCACTGACAAACAAAAATTAATCTATATTCATACTAAAATATTTTTAAAAAAATTGTCTTTACTTGTTATATCTCGAATAATATTCATATTGCTATTTATTTAGTTTTTTATATAATTTTTATAATATTGTATATTATTCTTATGAACTTAAATAAAAAAGACTAATGTAAACAATTATTTTATATCATATTAAATTTTTTTTAATATAAATAAATATTTTTTTATGAATAAAATAAATAAAATAATAATTATAATATAGTCTATCTATTCAAGTCTAATGATATTTTATATGATATAAAACGACATATTAAGACCTAAATATTTATTAATATACACTTATTACGTATCATTGCGTATTCGTCGTTATTTATTGTGAAATCGATATTTAGTTATTACATTAATTCAAAAAAAAAATAATAATAATAATAATGAAAATATCAACATAAAAATATATTTATCTATATATTTTATAACAAAATTATATTGATCTTATCCATAAGATTTTCGTTTTCTTTTTTTTACTTGAATTCAACACTAGTTATTGTTAAGTTGCTTATTAGTTCTTAATAATAAGATAGGTAATTCCTAAATAGTTATTCTGTACTTAAAATAATTATATGTCGATAAGAGGTAGAATATTCAATAAATACTGTTAATACTGTAATTTTGTATCACTTTTTGAACCTCTCCCTACAAGTTATTTTTCATATTTGAAATACAAATTTTAACTTGTCTTAAGCAATTTCACATTTTTTATATATAAATATATAATCATCGATTAATATTTTATATTAAATTTAATCGAATAGAATTTTTGAAACAAAATAAAATTATAATTACCAGGATCGCTATCGATTTTCTCATCTCAGGGAAATAAATGTCTTTGTTCCTAACCTCGAGGAATTATATGAATGCTCAAGTTCATCATGATACCCTCAATCGAATACAATCTAGCATTCCAAATCTCTAACAAAATATCGATTTCTATTAGATGAAACAAATTATACCAATCAACTTCTAAATATTAATTATATAAAAAAAAATAAAGAATTATAATTTGTAAAAAAACGATATTTTATATATCTTAGTCACTTTTTTACTAATGTGCACTGTTTGTAACTGTTCAATTGATCAATAAGAAAATAAATTCATGTCATGTTAGATACCCTCAAAGAGCAAGTAAACAACATAGTTTCTCATCGTGATAATTTATCACTGATAAATAATAAATATCTGCCAAACAACGAAATATACATATATTGTCTAACCTTGAATTTAAGGCGTATTAAATTAATCAAATTGAATATCCATACAACCATCAGACTATTAAAATTGTTGTTTTAAAAAATAATTATAAAACCCATGTTAGCAATCATTGATTAATATGCATAAAGAAATTAAAAGTTTGATAATACAATATATTGGGCAACTAATTTGACTGGGTTTTTTTACTAAACATATCGTATTAAATATTTAAAAATAAAACAAAATTTGATCGTTTAAAAATATAAAAATAGGTACTATTTATATACTTATTAAGGTAAGGTATTTTAAATTTTAAACTTAAATATAAAAATAAACAAATACTACTTTTACAAATGAATAATAAAATAGAAATATGTTTCAGACACATCTCGATGACGAACTAAACAATAATTTATGGCGTTTAGGTAAATCGTATGAAAATTGTATTAAATTCAAAATTTAATTATTGGTAGTTGAACCCGTATACGACATAGATGTTTCTTTGTATTTGTATGCACGATTCTCCGTCAAGATAATATTTTATTTCAAATACCACAGACAAAAAAAAAAAAAAAACTAAATAATTAATTTTTACATCGATATATTTTGATAATTACATATAATAATTATAAATTTAATATTTTAAATATATTTTTTGCATATAAAAGTTTACTGAAAAAAAAAATACGTGCGTGTTAATATATAATAACGCTGGTGCCGTGTTTATATTACCATGCGAAACGTCTTTATGCGTGCTTAATCCATAGTTTAACAAAAATATGTTTGTACAGAGGCGTGTGCACACACGATATATTAATATATACCTATATATACCGTGAATATTGGAACCACTAGGCTTTATAAAGTACTTTACTATACAACGATCACACAAGTATGGTTAGGTGAATTGCAATTGATAAAAAAAAAGCGTTTTCAAAGTACTCAATGATATGGATTATAAATGTTATGTCAAAAATGGTTTCGACTAAAAAATTGATAATTATGACATTTAAAAAAAAAAAAATTATAATCTTATACTGATTTTTTGTACTATATTATATATGTATACCGGATACGAATCGTGAGAAAAACTGATTAAAATAAAAATTAATTGTTGATGTACAAATAATGTTAATCTAATATTATTAATAAAAATAACTATATTATAGTGATTAAAAATCTATTTGTTATTTAAATTTAAAAATTTTAAATATAATTTTTATTTTTTGCCATAATTAATTTATTATAAAAGAAATTTTCCATTTACATTACGATAAATTTTTTTGCTATATGAAGGTTTTTTTTAATATTTACTTTATAACACTTTGTAATTTGCATCGCGAGTGGGAGGTTTTTGGGGCCCGGTCAGATGTTTTTCATGAACCCTAGAAAATTTTTTTTGTAATGTAAAAAAAATTTTTCTTTGAAGTCCTATTACTTATTTGTACGACATTTTATTCTATTTTACATAACTTACCTAAAATATTTTTATTATTATTACACAAAGTATTCAACTTTAAGCTACTGCTCTGCCGACGGCGCTGGTAATTTGTTTTAATAATTTTAAAAACCAGAGAATCGCTTGCTAACAAGGCCAAAGTTAAAAAAGGTTACATAACACACAAAGCTATAATCTAAAATGTACTTCATAACTTGGTTAATAAACTGAAGAATATGTATTAAAATTTAAAATTATAAGATAATGAAAAATTCTGTTTTTAGAATATTTAATTTTTTTAATTTTTACATTAAAATCATAAATCATTTATCGCATTTTAAATTATTTAAATAATATTTTCTACACAAACAAAAAATATTATAATTTTTATTGGTTTATTATTTATTTAGATTCTTAATATGTTTGTCGAGCTTGATATGAATGCGTACAAATAAACCGTATTAAATAGTACATAATAATTGGATATAGTTGTTAATACATCTAAAAACATGAATAAAAACTTAGTATATAACTAAATAATATAAAAATATATTTTATAATACACTATGTTTTTTTTTTTTTTTTTTAATTAAAGAGATAGATTTACTGGTGATAATTTTCCTAGCGATCAATTCATCGGATACCGATTGAACATAAACAACTCTGAATAACAACATATAGGCACATCACGCTGTACGTTCGAACACTGTAATATTTGGTGATGGACACAAAGATTAAACTATTGGTTCTTTATAGTGGTCTGTGATTATTTTTTCCAACCCAACACACGTCTCGGAGCAGTTAAATATATTTATACTTTCCGCGGTATAGAATTGTTATTGGTCTACAATACATACTATATGATATTATGTATACAGTATAATTATTATTTATTTAACAGATATAAAAAACTACGTCATATTATGTAAAAATACCAATTACAAACTTTTCTGCGCCCAAAAACCACATGCATTAATATAATAGGAAAATTACCAGTACAATATAAATTAATAACATTTCGTATAATAAGTAATGATAAAATATGAGAGAAGGTTGGGTAGTATAATTAGCTAAATGACATACAATGTCGAAGAGGTATAAAGATATAAATAATTATCTATTCATATCTGTGTCATATTGATATTTTAATTTTACCTACTGATTTTACTTTTTTTTTTTATTTTTATACTTTAAGCTCATTATTATTCAATTTTCCCTAACATAGTTTTCGAAAAGTTGGTAAAATCTATAAAACATTTTCAAAGGAATATTATGAATTAATATTTACCTATTTCTTGACAAGGCCTGTTGTGGATCATCGTTTTTGAAAATCGTTTTGAATATATATTTATTTATTTTTCAAATGCAACTCATGTATAATACTTTTGTTTTGATAAAATGAAAAGGTATAATTGTAATTATAAACATTAAAAATAATAAGCTATAAGTTGAAAAGACTTTTTCATAATACAAAAGCATGCGTAGTGATATTTTAGATAATCGTAGGTAAAAAGTTTTTTTTTTTAAATTAAGATTTACGATTGTACGTGAACGCGCAAAATCTGTAAACTAATTATCATCATGAATATGAAAATAAATTATCAACTATAAACAGGTATTGGAAATCCAAGTGATTGTCTCTGATTTTGCTGGTTGTGATTTGGTTAAGAAATATTAAACTACGATTTATTTGCGTATTTTGTTTTTAGTACTTATAGACTAAATGTATGTACTTTTTTTTTATAAGAATGGCTAATATCTGTTTACTATAAATTATATTAATATCTATTTAAGAATTGTATTGTTTAATTAATTCCAGTACCTATTTTATTTCATTAATTATATTGTAATATTTGTTATGAGATGTTGAAATATATAATATAATATGCTATTGTGATCACCAACTATTTTTTAATATATTCATATAAATTATGAAGTGGTATTATTATAGAAGTATTGAAGGGTGTGTACCGTTTGCTCTCAAACGTAACTTTTTTTATAGCGATTCACCCCCTCCCCACACACACACACACATCCAAGCTACCTAAAGCAAAAAGTTTACAAATCGCCCTAAACAAAAATTACAAACTGCCCTCATATATTATATATATTATTACAATACCAACGCGAAAAATAGAGGAGATAAATATTTAAATAAATTAAAATTAAAAAATGCATATATTAATAAAAAAATAAGTATGGTATTTATAACAAATAATAGGTGGTATAGAATAAAAGTTTTCAAAAAATAGTACAAATTATTTACCTCATTTAATATAAAAAAATAATATTTTACCAGAATGCGTGATTTTAGACATATATATCTATGTACGATAAATAATTAATAATGACAAATAATCTTTATTATTTTTTTTTTATTTACAGAAAAAAAATATGGCTATTGGACACGAATACAATTTTTTTTGCTCGTTTATATTAAAATTGGCTATAATATAGTAAATATTAAATAGTAATAAATTACTAATAATGTTAAGGTTATAAAATATAAAGTTTATACATTGAGTACATAATATTATGTTGAATTAAATTGTCATTTTTATTTTTATAAATGTTCATAAAGAAGTTTTAACAAGTAAATACACTGCTATAATAGCTGGTAGTATACGCACGAGAAAAAATCACCAATCACGCATACCTAAACAAAAAAAACTAAATTTAGAATTTTATACACAGAAATAAAATTATTGGCAGATTAAATTTAATAAAATCTAAGTCGTTATTATAAAATATAATAATATTACCTTAATAAATAAAAAATATAGAATTTTTATAAAATATTTATTCTTTTATCGTATGCATTATTTTTTCACTTATTTTCATATTTACCACCCTTATTTTACTGGTAAGTATTAATTATAATCGTCTATATATAATATATTATGTAAGCGCAATCGATACATTAGGTTGAGGCAATTGGTATATATGGTTAAGGGCAACTGGGACATTTTTTAAATGCCGAGAACAGCACACTGATGGCAATGGGTCAACACCCTATTGAAGTTATGTACCATGAAATTAATGACAGGGACCCAGATTTATGCGCAAAATAAACAGAGTTAAATGCGCGCATATGTGCACACAAATATTATAACACACAATTTAAGAAATAATTATACAATATGACGTAAGACTATTAATTATAAGCAATTATACATACATAACGTTATGTTACTGACTATAATTTAAACATTCATTCATTATTTATCATATTATGATGATAATATTAATTAAGTATTATAATAAAAAATAATGAAGTGCGTTGACTATCATAAAAATTGCCTTATCATTATGATAATTTTTTTCTTGACAGGTTCTTGGTGTGTTAAATTATAGGATTACCGCAAAAACAGAACTGGAGTCGTACCAATGTTTTTTTTTTTATTATTGTTATTTTTTATTGAGCTCGTTACCATGTACAGTGATTATAACAGAAATTGTATATTATTTTTATAAGCTAAATACATGAAATGAAATTTTAAAAATGTATCAATTAGCTCGAAATGTCATTATTAACTTTAATTATATAGATAATGTTATCAAACTATTAAGTTTTTTTTTTAAAAAAGATATTCAAATCCAGAAAATTAATTTTGTATTTAAAACTTCATTCCATTTTTAATTTAAATATCTATGGTTTATAAATGTGATACAATGTCCTACGACAGTTAAAAATATAGAAAATACATAGGAACAGTTTTATTTTAAAAACTCTTTATAAGTTCCAAATCACCGTCTTCTTTGTTCCGAATTATTTTTCGTATACCTAAAATAATAATTATAGCCGGTTATTGTTCACAAATCATTTCAAGGAAAATAATATTAATAACACATTTTTCTTTTTTAGTCGAAATATTCACCATTATTACTAAGAAAATATTCTTAATAGGTATACATATTATACTTATTTTCTATGGAAAATAATATTACAATTATTTTGACTATATTTAAAGATGCTTGAAATGAAATACTTTTGAAGGAACTTACATCCTCCAAGCTGTATTCCCCTCTTGATTTCCATCAAGGAGCATGGATAATCATAACCACGATTAAGGAAATGTTTTTTTTATTTAATTTATTATTTCTTTAATCATGTATATAAGTATATGATATCCTAATATATTATGGATATATGATATAACAATATATTATTTTACGCTCACATGACGTATAATATAAAAACAACATTAGTAATCAGAAAATACGTAATTCTTAAACGGTCGTGAAAAAACGTAGGTGTTTTATTATTATTAAAAATATACAATCCATTGTACAAGGACTTAAGTTACTAAATCACCATATACAATACTGAATAGTGTGAATTAAAAATTATTATTCTGACGAACGAGGTTTTGTTCTTTTCAACATGTGTTATTGTGTTAATAATACGGAAATAAAAACATCGATAACGCGGTGGAAGTAATGATGATATTGTGACTAATTCCCGAACGCCAACTATCTTCTAAGCCGTCCATTTGTCCGATCCTTTATCCGTGTGTGTGTGTGTGTGTATAATAAACAATTGTATTGGTTTTGTATCTCAATCAGCTAGTTATGCAGTAGACGGGATTTCTGGAAAATTCCAAGTACTGATAAGCCTATGGCCCAGAACTAAATGCATTAACAATGTACACAAAATGCAAGCATTTATGCAATAATTGTCATTAAAATATGCAAAATATGCGGATGTAAAAAAAATATTCATGTTTATTAAAATCAAACAAGTTTAAATATGTATAACATTTATTAAATAATTGAACTATCGATGAACTTGTATAACTCATTGTCTTGTTGCAATGCCCATTATATACCTCGATTATTCACTAATCTAAAAATGAATGGCCGTTAATCGATTTAAAAAAAAATTGACACATTTTCATAATAAGTTTACCTGTAAAGTTATAGTCAACTGTAAAAAACTTGGATATATTTTCAAATAAAAATACACGCCAATCTTATGATGTTATTTAGTTATTAGTAATAACTTATTACTAACAATTTGAACGAAATGATTAATTGATTTTTAATTTTTATTCGTTGGTATTTAAATTGAATGAAGTGAAATAGTACATCACAATTTTCTTCAGTTTTTATGACAAAGTAATTTAATAGAAACAATTTTAAAATATTTTACATTTTGCATTTTGTCAAATGATCCAGCTAATTCTATAAACTTAAAGATTAAAACTAAAAGCCATAGAATTTAAAATATTAAAAAATCTTTTTACTGTGAAATAAAATATTAAAAAAAAATACTTGCTGAACATTACAGACAAGATATTATACAATAATTATTATAAATATTGAATAATATATTATTATATAATATTACATAACATATATTATTGGTTTGATAAATTATTTTTATTAGTTCATATGTAAATTGTATACGCATGTATGCATGCATAGGTACAAGTATTATACTGTTCATGAAAAAACTCTTTTATTGTTTCGTTGAAACTTCAAAATATGTAATTATATTATACAATTATTCTTTGTTGATAAAAGTGAAATTAGTCAAAAAACTTTCTTTTAAAATAAAAGTTTAAATTGCATGACGGATGCAAATTGGATGATTGATGAATCTCTTACTGTCCATGCCTAATTTTTAAAACCCTCGAGTATTTTTAATTTTTTTAATTTAAATACTGCTTAAAATATAATGATATAATGTTAAATTACAATATTCATCAATAATATTAACTATAGAATATAAAAAATTAATTCAATTGTATTTTAGTTTTTACCAAAAATGAATACGTGTAGTGTGCCTGGCTACGTTTGAATCGTGCGCAAAATATACTAAACATCTAGGAAATTTATGATTTTTATAAAATATGTATTAATATAACTATTATTCATTAAAACTGAAAATTAATATGTTTCAAAAAATTTGAACTCAATCATTAATAATAATAGATACTAATTTCATGGTTACGCGTCTGCACAACATAAATTGTTTCCTTACTAGTTTTTAAAAGTATATGATGTAATATGTTGACGATAACAATATCGGTTACACGGTAGGTGGGCACCTAACAATTATATTATGTAAGTTCTGTTCTCATATAATTAAATAAAATAATTGTTCTACAGTTAATGAAATAAATCCAAAACTCTGAAGATTGGTTACCTTAATTTTTATTCGAATTCAGCAATTTAGCGTAATTTATAAGCCATGATCAATTAGTTATTGATCGATACCCCGATAATTTATTGATGATCTCGCTCAATATAATATATTATAAATTATAATATATACAGTATACACCTGCAGAAAAACACTTGTGAGTAAATAATTTCACTAATATACAACATAATTATGTTAAGTATTGTGTCATAAAACTTTTTGCCGTGCAATTTTTAGTTAAACCATAAACAGACAAATGTATTAATTTAATACCACATTATCACGCCATGATATATTATCTTTGTCTATAATATACAATTTTTAGTAATTTTAAACTGTGAAACATTTTATGAATAGATAAAATACTTAACGGGAAAAAAAATCTAATGAAAGTCCACGAAAAAAGGTTTTCTTTCTTATGTGTGTTATATAAAATAAATAAATAATTTATTTATTGTCAAACACTTCTTGAAATATTTCCCAATAGTTGATGACTAATAGCAGTGGATGTAAACACGTTTGCCCAAAAACTGATTTGTTACACGCATGTGAGAGACATTACATGTAATATTTTCACTAGAATTTTTCATAGCTTTCCAATACACACAAAACCTTAAATCTTTTTTTCGAAAACGATTGCTCTATAAGGAAAAAAAACGAATCAATTAAATAAGAATATAACTAACATCATCATTATTAAACTACGTTTAATGAAAAAAAAAATATTAAAATGTTAATAAAATGTGAAAAAATCAACACATTAATGAGATCAATATTTTATAAATTCATGCAAATTTGAAAGTTAAAATAATTACTACATATTCAATGGTATATTTATGGTAGATCAACTATACAATATAATAATATTTTTAAATAAAATACAAATAGAATATTCAAGACCTACATAATATTTGAAATCCCATAAATATATTTATATAGCTATTAAGTGCTAATACAGATGCAAATTCTAATTACATAATATTTAAATGCCTATTATTTTAAACATATATATGGGCCTTGAGCAAATAATAATAATTAGAGCATACCACCTTCGCTTACCTGCGACCTCTGTAATATTTGTGCACATACTCGCCAAAGAAAATAAATGAACAAAAATTTAATATAAATATCTCTTTGAGCCTGAGCAATATTAAAACAAACAACTATTCTAACCTAAGCATTCGACGACAATATTAATGTGAAACGCAATAAATAACATAATACTAGCAATCGGCTATTAGATCTGTACACAATAAAAATATATTTAAAACACGGCTATAAGAGCCTACAAACAATGTTAAATAATTTATATACCAGATTATTTAAGTCAATTTATTGAATATAAAACTTAATGAAATACGCTGATTAGCTGTTTTAGTCATTGTTTAATTATTATAAAATAAAAAAATACTTACTTTATGTTTGGGTGCACGAACATAGACAATTTTGAGGAAGACAGTATTCACGGCAGTTGGCCTTTCTCACATAATTATTTCACAAAAAAAAAAAAAATAAATACAAATGTATGATTGGTTATGTTACATAACTTATGTAATATGTGTGCATAACCAACAGATGGATACCACGAAATTAAGTTTATTTTTACCTAAGTTATATATTTGTGGTGATGACGGGGGATAGCCTTTGATGCGGTAACGGACAAGTATAATTTTGTTGGCTTCAACGAAGCATGTACTGATATTATTATGATTCATTTGAATCGGTTTTCCTGTTATTTTAATTTTTTAAACAAACTTATTAAATAATATAATATTATTCAAGGATATATTTAATAATTAATAAAGTTTGTTTTACATTGTTTATACACATATATTAGATAACACACATAATATAGTTATGTATTATAAACATGTACATTGTACATACTACTAATTTCAATACTCTTTTAAAAGTCCTTGAATTTACAAATGCTTATGTATAGCGTATTATTTTTTTATAGACATTTTACTATAAATAATTACGTAAATTGTAAATAGCGAAAACTGCAATTATAATTACAATTTAAAGAGACAAACTAAACATTTATACGTAAAAAATGTACTTAAAAATAATAAATCGGTTCAATATTGTAAAAGTTATTATTGTATGTATTTGATAAAAAAAAACCTAGATATTTACTATCAATGTTGACGTTTATTCAAGTTGCTTAATATGTAAAATAAAAAAAAGTATTAATTGAATTAAATATCCTTGAATCACCAACTTTAAAAGGATTTAAAATTACTTATTTGTCAATTCATTCTTGTTTTTTTATTGCTCATCGAAAGTTGAATTAAATGCCCATCATGATTTGTGAATAGATACATAACAAAATTGAAGGATTCGCGTAGCACTGATCATAACGAATAAATAGTATTGAATGAAATGAAATGTCTAGAATGAAAGTGAACTATTCCCATATTTACTTTACACCATACGGTAACTTCAAGGTCAGAATTATGAAGAAAGACTGGAACAACTGGTATTTAGTTTCAAAAAGTGTCATATACCTTTACTATAATAATAATTCGAGCAATTGCCAGTACGTCAATTATATTCATCTACTCCGTGTTGTACCTATGCAGTGTGTAAGTATAATAAAACTATGAAGACGTTTATTTAATTTTAGTTAATTATTCCTAATATTATAAGATTGATTAATATTGCATTAATATTTTATAGTACAGATACATATTCTATGTTTTAAAGCATAAACATATGTATACATATATTTTTAAAGAAACGATTCACAACATGAATTGAATACAGTTCTTTACAGCTATACAAAATATTTTACATTTTCCGTATTCATTAAATAATTAATTATTTATTTAAACTTGTATCAAAATGTATAATCCTGTTTATGCATAAATAAACATTCTATTCTATAGACATTATTGCAAATACAGATTTTCTGTATGATAGAAAAGTTAGTGGAAATTTGTATACTGAATAAAACAAATACAATTACAAAATAATATTATTAAAGAATGATTGGTGTATAAATAAACAAAATAGTGTCGGAAATGTATTCAATTACTCTATTAAAATCATTACATTTATGTGCTGTTTTATAATAATATAGTAGCTAAAGAGTATTTACAATTTACTTTTATAAGAATATTATTATACTAAGTAATTATTAAAACAACTGTATAGAAGCCAACAAATATTTCCTATTTCCCAAATTATGCAATTATTTAATTGTATAAACAAATTTACAAAATTAAATATCGAGTGTATGAGTAGTTACCTACCTAGTAATTTAATAGAAACAATTTAAATTTATACTATTAATATCAAATTAATATTTTTTAATCTGCTATAATAATATAATCATAAAAATACATTGTACAGATCAGATATTTTTCCTCATTTTCCTCATCCCTACTTTCTACCTTCTTAATATAATATACAACGAACAAAATGAGCTCTTGTCTGGACTGCATATATTAAAGTAACAGACTATTTTTGGAATTTATTAAATATTTTACACTTTTGAGTCAATGGTAGATAAACACAAACAAAGTAAAACGTATATCTAGAAACGTCCCCAAAGTATTTTGTTTACCACAAGTTTCAAATGTCGCCGAGTCACATACATCACAGTACACAAGTTTTTGAATACGTGATACGCTTGTATGTGTCTTAATATATTGTAATACCAATTGTTATTCTGTAATGTAGACTTCATAAAAATTGTTGTACTTATGTTTTTGTTTAATTTCTATCTAAGTTTAGTAAATGAAGATTGTTTGTTCGAGGAACCACCATTTTTGACTTCGTAATTAAACTCAATAATTTTCAATGTAAATTTCAAACCATACAGGTATGTAATAGACATTCCGTACATCAATAACTCTAAATACATTACACAGGATGTCATCGTGACATTTCTAAACAATGTAACGAATACGTTTTTATTTTAAACCGTAAGAATTTTATTTTTCTATTCTATTACCACCTATGAATTATGATAAAAATATTATTTTACAACCGAATCTAAATACTGGAAATATTAAACATTTTTACCATGTAAATTTGCACATGTATTCATTAAAAATAAAAGTCACTTATTAACTTTTCTGTATTTAGTACTTACAAATTGAAAAATATTAATAAAATAATATAATGTATGTCGTGATAATAACTTCGGATTTTCACGCAAAGTCTACAATTTAAATTTCCTGAACTTAAGAATATTACTCTAAATATTGAAGTGTTAATCAAATACTTAATGCGCTTAAATAACTTTTTATTATTCTGTATTATTGTCAAGTATTGTCGAATAATTTAATAAATTATAATATTTATATTATTTAGTTGAAAAAAATAGGAGTTAGCGATGTTATCAATACAACAGTGAAATTTGAGTAATATTATATTAAAGCAATCAAAACTTGAATCAAAAAGTTTCTGTAATACAGAAAGTACAAGACCGGACTAAGAATTTTAATTTCCTGTAAGTAAATGGAAAGTAAACTAAAAAATGGATTATTTATTTATTTTATTTTCTAGTAGGTACTTTCAGGTACCTCAGCTTTTATTAATAATGTTTCACCTAAATATTTGCATGTTTGTTTTATCTTGCACATTTTTTTAAAAACTATTTGTAGTATCTAATTTTAGACCTAAAAATATTTTTATAATGTTATGTAAAAACAAATTTGTATGGAAAATCACAAAAAAGTTTGTACAAATGTACATTTGAATTCTAATTGAAAATTATACACTACATGCTCCATTTAAAATCTGATAACCACCATTATATTAATTATATTATACATTCATACAACAGTCGACAAATATGTAAAATATTATTAGATTTTTAAATACTAACTTACAAGATTACTATGACGTATAAAATAAAGTACCTATTTAAATATTTTCTAGAAAGTATAACTAAATGTGAACAATCTATAATATTAGGTATTTGAAGAACTGAAAATGGTATTTTTAAATGAGGACTTAACTGTATTAATATCATAATTTTCATTATTTTATTATTATTAGTCTTTATTTATTATTCGTTCCATAGTAATGATAATGTATCGTAGAGTATAAAATATATGTGGATGTTTAGTTAAGATCATGTATTGAGAAATTTTACAAAATATGGTTAACGTTAAAACATTTAAATATAATGACACGTTAAATGCATTGATATAACTGTGAATCATATGCATTTTTCGAAAGAACTTTTTTCGGTTAAAACAACTATCAGGGCCTTATTTACGAATGAATATTATGGGTCTTTATCCAGGGCCCATTTAGATCAAGGTCCCATCTACTGGATTTAATTCTTTTAATTTTTAATTAATCCTTGAATTTTAAAAACACAAAAAAAAAAAAAATTATACTAAGTCAAAAATACTAGTTAAAATATAAATTATACTTTTCACTGTCACACAAAATTTAGGTATAAGATAAAGAATACTCAAATTAAAATAGTCTATTCATTTAAGATTCAAGTAATCATCAATCATTGATTGAACTAAATTACTACGATGAATAAATTTAACTTAAAAAAATATTCAAATCTCAACACATTATTACTGTGTAGCTTAACAGTACATTTATCGTTAATTATGTAATTATGTAACTTTTGTTTAGCTTCATCATGTCCGAAAAAGTTTTGAAGTTTATGAAAATAAATCCACATTATTATATATATATATATACAATATTAAACATAAAATAGAATAATAAAAATACCAAGAAGTAAAAATTTGGACGATAAAAATTTTAAAGAAAAACAACGAATTCAAGACATCATTTCATGAATGAGACTCATTAACTGTGTAATTCGTGGTACTTTATTGGTGAAGATGCAAAATCAAAGAGAAACTTAAATCAAAGTAGAAATAAAATTTTTGTTTAAAGAAATTCTTTCAGAAATGAAATAGTGACGGAAATTAAAACGTTCGTATAAACATATGAAAATGAATTAGGTTTTAATGCTGAGTATATAGATACTTTGTAGAAGAATTTATTCAATCGCAGAGTCTAATTTCATCCACTAATGTCAAAAACAAACAATAACTCTATCTGGCTAAATTGAATTTATTATAACTACCTATATACATTGTCCATACATTTCAAAATGTAGAACCACATTTGCATATATTCTTGACAATATTGGTAACTAATTGTTCCAGTGAAATATTATTTTCGTTTCACAAACAAATTAAAAATAGATTAAGATCATCTCTGAGCCAAGAAAAATTGGATGCTTTAGGAATCTTATTGCATAACTGTAAATATGAATTTCGAGAAAGTTATTGATGTATTGGTAAAACAAAAGACTAGAAAAAAAATATGAAAATTGTGAAGATTTTTTTATACTTTCGTTCAAGTAATAATGTAAATACATAAATAAATAAATATTGTATAATTGACTATTAATTTTTAACGGTTAATGCTGTTTTACTTACTAATTAAAATATAATTTACAATTTATGATAAAAGGCCTATTTTTTTTTTTTTGTCCTAAACCTCAACAATTCAAAATCAACCCCTGAAAACTATTACAGATATAAAAATTGATTTTATATTTTATAACGAATTATGAAAAATATATTTAACTAAACTTTATCAACTTTTGTTATAACTATTAACAGTAAAATGTTATTAGTTATTGTATACAAAATAAATTTTAAAAAAACATTTAATTATCTGTGTGATTAATTAAATATAATAACTAGTACTCTTTCGTGATATGTATGTACACTTTAACCGAAATTACATTTCAATTAATTTAATGTAAAACATTAAATTAAAATCAAAAATATTTGAAACATTATAACTTATGTATAAGATATTTGTAAAAATAGATTATTAATTTATTTTATAAGCTAATTTGACTTTATATAATTTTACATAAATAATAATTTAATTAATTTATACAAAGTATTATCTATTAGTTATACAATGTATAATGAATAACTTTACCGGTACTAGGCGTTGTTATTTTATAAACATAACTAATAGATAAAAAAAACAACAAAATATGAATATTTGCATTCTTTGTATATCAAATCTCCTACCAAGTTCAAGAAAAATGCAATAATAAAAAGAAGATATTATATTATATGTTTTGAATAATATTGTGTAAAGAAATTGGAGTCCAATTATATATTTAAGTTGCTCACCTCGAACTCAGCGATCATCGGTTAAGAACGCTATTCACTCAAACACAACTATCACTAATACGTGTTATCGGGTAGTGTACAGTTCGCAAATAATTTTTGCAGAACGATACAGCCTTATGTTGTATCGATTGTTCTATATTATAAACTTATAACAAAAAAAATTTGATTAGTATAAAACGAATGTGTTTAAAAATTAAAATAATTATAGATAAAATTGGATACGTGCCGGACGATGGGATCTTCTGTTGCGTAACAAATTTTAAAATTGTCAGAATTTAAAAAATAACTGACGATAATAATTTTTCCTGTGTGGTGAAAAAATTTCATCTTCAGACAACACAAGGTAAGTGTAAAATATCAATATTAACAATAACATTGGTAAAATAACATTAAATAGTTTTAGAACACATTAAAAATTAAAATTATACCAATCTAAACCTAAGGCAAATTATTGTAGTTCTCAAATTTAATCCTAACGTAATGACTACAATAATATTCAAAGTACTTAAAGTGGATATACATTTTTTTAACGTAAAATAAATTACAATTCAACAAAATAATTTACTATACTAAATGTAATGTTTTGGAGAGTATATAGCTCAGAACAGTAAAAAAAATAAAAATATATATTTTTAAGAGGGAAGTCAATAGGAGTACATGTGCTCAAATATCGCTTAGTATTATAAATATGTATTCTTTGGGATTTGCACAACCTCACATCTAAGAACCTAAAAGAATATCTCAATTAATTGAAAATTAAAACTATTAATTTCATGTAGTTTATTAACAAATAAAACGTATAGAGTAACACCATAATTAATAAAAAAAAAGATCGACTTCATTATATAATACTAGTATTAAATATTCAATAAGTTAAAAATAAGCAAGAAAAAAAATTAGCAATCAAAATCCAGAATAGTTGTATGTTTCATGATTGAATTTGTGTACACCTCATCATTAAGTTAGACACTGTTATGGGTGTGGTAAATTTTAATTCAACTAAAATAATCATTGCATAACTATACAAAAAATTATTTTGAACAGAAATAGTTTAAAAACCTTTATAAATTATTTCTTATGGTATTATATGACTATATTAATAATTACACCCCAAAAGTATCGTCCGTATGCTACTTATTTCCTCAAGTTAAACTTAACTATGACCTCGCTTAACCTCGTTATACAGACATTTTAATGATTATGAATTGATCTAAAACAAAAATAAATATAAAACACAAAAAATATGGATAAATGGATATTGCCTTACTCTATAATAGTACCTAGTTGTCGAATAAGTCTTTCCAATGGATGTACACATTTTTGCCATTGGTTTAGATAAGTTTCGTCAAAATACTAACTGAAAAATAATATAAAAAATATGTGACTAATGACTATATATTTTATTTTTAATAACTTTTATATCAAATATAAGATCTACTTACTCGTATGTAGGATCATGTATTAAATTCTTAACAATTTTAGAGTTATAACAAAATACAGAAATCTAGTTTGTCAAAAATCGTGTTGAATAAATTTTCCAGTTTTTCCGTAATTTATTTTTAAAAGTACTGATAGCTCCCTTTTAGTAAAAACTAGATCCACTTCAGAACCATCATAAATATTGAAAATTGAAGCATTTCTTCTGCTATAAACAGTGTCTTTAAACAAAAAATAAATAAATAAAATGCACACATAATTGTAAAACTATCGTTCCACTTAGAAATTAAAAGTAGTAAAAGATAGAGAGCTGAGTATGAGACACTTGTGACTTGTCTATCGGTAAACCATAATACTCATACGATATTGGTATATATCGTAAGATTTATTTTAAAAATAATGACTAATTATCATATATAAAACGATAATTATTAGAAAAGCACAGTAATTAACCTCGATTGCTGATATTTCTTTAAAACGTATTGATCATTGGTAATTCTTTTTTACGCTTAGAGAAACTTTTAAAATAACCCTCGTAAAGTACAGCTATAACAAAAAGTTTCATTTATTTTTATTGAAGATCAGAAATTGAATCTGACGATACTTAAAAGAACTCATCTCTCGATTTTCATTATACATAATTGCGCTAAACGTAAGAAAGAAATACGGCACACTGCAGAATATTTTTAAATAAATAAATACATGTATCAACAAATTATTTATGAAAGAAATGTCAGAAATTGCAGTTTCCATGAGGTCAGAATAGCTTTTTAAATGTTATATGATTTATCATTGCTTTTAAATTCTATACTGGAATACTTGACACCACCCAGAGCTTACCGAAACGTGACCTACACTGACTACACTCAGTTTTTATAATATAATATACTGCCCGGCTTATAATAATAATAATATTTGTATGGTTCAATTTTGAATACTATTTCAAAATAGTATCAAATTTTAAATGTAAGTGCGTGGTTTTAGTTTTAAACTATCAAAAATAATATTTTTCTGAAAATGCCGGTAAGGGAACATGATAATATTATGCATATAATGCGTAATGAACTTTACACATTTTTATGAACACTTAAGTATAAATGTGAATGGAACGCGCTACATATTAACAACAAACATGAAATCCTACCCTTATTGTCATTGTTTTTTGGCTTGTATTGATCCTAACTCCACCAAAATAAATAAATTATGACGTAATTGTTTTAATATACTTTAATAAATGTGGTGCCTAATTCAAATACTTTTTTTTAAATCAATTTTATTTTATTTTTTTTTTTTGTTATTTTGATTATTGTAAAAAGAAATGAGAATTTTCAACTTTTTCCCCTACTTTTACCAACTAGACTCAATTTACAACCTAAAACCAACTTCAAAGTTTTTTGTACGAACATTTTACTACTAAAAAAAGTGTATTCAGACATAAAATAAATTTCAAAAAAACATTGTAAAATCAATTACATTTTTCACTTTAATCAGAACCTAATGTATATATATTACTAATTTATAACACTATATACATTTTTATGATTATTAGTTTGAATAATAAATACATTTTTAATTTCATATCCTGAAGTAGAACATTTTTTAGAAGAATTTTGAAAAATATTTTAAACTAGTCCCTAGATAATGTATTTGTTAAATTTATTTAAAGTTTATATTATACGAGTAGATTAGTGGATCAATGTAATGAAATACCTTTTATAACTACACACTCGTCATTACTTTAAATGCTTAGACATTTATAATTAATAAACTATTCGTCCAAAATTTAAAAGTATTGAATATTAAAAAATGTAAACAACTTTAAAAAGTATATTGATACCAAGGAAATACCGTTTTGTTTTCAAAAAAGTTAACTCTTTTCAATATAACATGTGTTTACTGTTAAAAAAACACCCAGTATATTATATTTGTATGCAGTTATATAATTTCGTTTGCACATATCATCGAAGTGTGAATAATGTTTTATAGCTATAACGAAATACATGTGATCTGATCATAAATTGTATAATCATCGGGAATATTTTATCATTCTGAGCAAAAAAAATATACATATATATATATATATATATATGTTTAAATAATCTATGCATAAAAGTATAGGTATAATTACAATAGCATGTGTGTATTCAACCACAATTCGAAAGTATTAAATTGTAACCAATAATCGTCATACTCGACAATATTCGTGATGATGACATATAATTATGTCCATTTAAAGTAAAGTTTGTCGTAACTAATGTCAAACGTTTCGATTAGTTGATGCAAACGTGTTACTAACACGTACGTGTCAAGTATATAAACAAGTATATAACCCATGCAAAGATTTTTCACAAAATAAATTTTAAAAATATAAACATTAATGAAACATGTTTTTAATTCATACTCTCATATAATTCTCAGTGTGCGTGCAATAATAATATCGGCGTGTTTAAGTATGGATTGCGCATTAACACCGGAAATTAAATTATTTTAGACACTTCAGATTTCGTAACTCGTAAATACAATTACAATTATTCAAATATTATTATTTTAACTCTAATTATATAGATAGATCAATTTGTAATCCATTAAATACGTATTAATATTGTTATATCGAATATATTGACTACCTATGATAAATAATTACCTGAACCTAAACAGTTTTAAATAATACGAAAACGTTAAATCGAAAGTAAACCTTATTTTAAAGTATGTAAAACTATTATATTCACGCGTGTGAAAATTGTGTTATGATTTATCGATATTTGTTCAACATTATTCGTACTTGAACTTCTAAGTAAATTTAACCATATATATACGATTATAATATATCGTTTGATACATCGCATGTTATCATATTCGTACTTTATTTGTTTATTTCCTGGGTAACAATTTTCGTATACGATAATAACGACTGATACATATTTATCGTCATGGTTAACATATAATTACTATTTAACGTTTAAAACAAAATATCGCGACCATTATTATCGGCTACACCGAAATGTTTTTTAACATCTTATTTCATAATTCGTCACATGCCTATGGTAATGAGTGATGACCGTTTAATTTACACGAACCTCTTAACCTATGTGTACAATACAGTTCAATGTAAAGAATATATATTTTTTTTTAATAACAATAGTAACACGTGTCCTTTAGTAATATGTACCTTTAGCTCAAAACGTATTTATATTACTGTTTATTTAATTATAATATGGTCAATTAATACACATACAATACTGTTCTAAGTCATTTGATTTATAAATTAATTAGGCAATGAGTTATATAACTAATATCAATGGTTTTATTAATTTTCACTAAATTTCAAAATTTATATTTTGCTTTGATACGACATTTTAAATTATCTAAACTTCATTTTTTTCAATATTTTAAGACTTCAAGAATTTAAAACATCTATTCAAAGTAAGTCTAGTTTTATTCAATATTCATCAATAATTTAAATAATTTTATATTAAAAATTGTACTCGCCTTAAAAGAAGGTAGGAAGAAGTTAAGTATTGATGAGTCGTTTGAAATTATTTTAAAACCATTTAATAATATTAAATTAAAATTTTTTAGTAAAGTAAAACATTTTTATATTTCATCCTCCCCCTTCACGTGACAAGATTTACGTACTATTTTTTTTTACCTAAATAAAAATTAAATAAATTATTATTTACTAAGACGTTTATTATTGATTTTTAATTTTAATTAATATTTTTTAATTCAGTTTTCCTCAAATAATTTTATAATTTATGCTTATAGTTAATGATTGACAACCTACAATTTATGAACGACTAATAAAATTGTATTTTGATAAAACTATTTTTAAAACTAGTGTACTCTAAAATGAAGACCACAATGCTCATAAAAATTAATAGATTTTAGAAAGTATATCAGATTCTACATAAATAAGTTGTTGATAAATCGCATATAACGCAACATGGATATAGCAATAGAAATTATTCATTCCAAAAAACTTATTTATTTTTTATTTAGAAATATTATATTAATATAATACAACCTATACCTTATTATGTATGTACTATGTAAAATATATTGTATAAGTCATTAAAATGTACAAAAAGAGGATGCCAATCGCTCTGAAAGTTGTAGGTAATTAGTGTATTATTACACCGTAGCATATAATTATGATTATTATCGATATTCATAAAACATGTGGTTTTTGTAATAGTTAAGTAATCAGACATAAGTCAATCCGTCAGTTCGTTGTGATCAATTAATAAGCCATATTAGTTCTAATGCATACCTTTATAATAATAATAATACAGAATGTATAATAATCATTTTTATTAGAACAGTGAAACATCCATATTACAAAATCTCATAGACAATATAAAAAATATGCTTAATAAAATTACATAACCTTTATTCTGAAAAATTTCTTGAAAAAAAAAGTATTCAAATTATATATAATTGATATTTAGTGGATAATATAACACGTGTTATTCATATTAAAACAAATCTTCTTTTTTCCGAATTTTGAATTACCAAGATTGAGGTTGATCGACTGCATTAAAAAAACATGAAATAATTCGTAAAACTTAATATAAACCCATAAAATATTATACTTTATGAGAAAGCTCTTAAATAATTATTTTTAAAACAAACACAATATTTCGAAGAAAATATGGATTTATTCATATAAGATATCTAGAAACATATTTTTATTTCAGTAATGTAGTTTCATAGAATAACAAAAAAATGCATAATTTTAATTCTGTTTCACATTGTAAATATAATGATAATGAATGTTTTTGGTTAGAACAACAACATTTTAATGCAAATCTTTATTTAACTTAGAGCTTGATATGTTTAATATTATGTTTTGAGAACCAAAATAACATCATACAAATAAATATTTATAAGATAATCAGTGTCAAAACTTATAGGAGCAGTAATATCATATAATATACGCTCAAATATAGAGAAAAATATATCTCTAAATTATTATATCAAGTTATAATATTCTAATAAACAATTTCAATTGAAAAGCAACAAAAACAAAAATATTTCAAATAAATCAAATAATTTTGATAAAATACGAGTAGCAATGAGTATAGTTATTTGACTCGGTAGATAAAGGAGAACTATATTTTAAAAACACATAGAAAATTTACAATCTGTATTCATAATAATACAATAAGTAAATAAGTTAATATTACTTTACTAAGTATGACTACATAAGAAAAGGTAGGTCTATTTACACTACTTCCAATTCGATGTTCTTCGACAAAATCAAGTCATATTTTTCTTTTCATTATTTAAATATAATATTTATAAATAATTATAATATTTTATAGTTTTCTTATTTATAAACTATAATTTCCCGTTACTAATTTCCGTGCAAAATAATATAAATAAATATAAATTTAGGTTATAATATGCAACAAAATCAAAATTATAATATGTTATTGCCATGAGCATATCAGTACTCATTAAAAATATAAAACGTATTTATACGATCCTCTTTCCCAACGAAAACAAAACTACAACTTTGGGTTTTCCAAATTATTTTGTTTGTTAACAATTAGTTGAAAAACTATCGACTTCTCAAGGTCGGAAGGCAGTTATAACATATAACTTTAAATATTGGTACCTCTTTCTTTTTGACATTACAGTGAACGTCTACGTCAATAAAAATGTTTCGTTTCAAAAATAAACTAAAACAAATCCAACAATTTTACATCAGCTGAGATTGAGTTAAGTTAATACAGTATAGCAGTGTGTGATGTTATTAAATAGAATTGTGTACAGATAGTTTTATCAAATAATTTAACTGTATGTTCTCTTGATCGGGGGCAAATGTAAATTATAGGTATCACATGGAAGGTGGTTTAAATTACAATGATTAATATCTGTGGACTATAGTAATTTCCTGATATATTTTAAAATGTTATCACTAAAATACGAAAGGTGTAATTGATGATAATTTGATGAAAATGCAAATAGGTTTGTTTTTAATCAAAATGAAAATTATGATTAATTATATTCTTATAACTATCATATAGTTATTCTTATAATTGCTAGCGATTGAGAAAAAATTGAATACATTTTAAATGAGCTAAAATTCACTATCACACCCTATCACAAGAATTGTGTTTAACCAATACCATATCGACTATATACTATATAGTACTAAATACATTTCCTACACTTTAAACATTCTTTGAGCTCATAAAATTATTTACAGAAAAAAATGAAAACATTTTATTATTATTTTTTTTTTTTTTTAAGAAAACGATTGATCTTTTACAGCCAAGCTTGCACAATACCGACTACTAAAATCGGTTATATTTTACATTATAATACTAATATAATAATATGAGTTATATTAATCAATATTTTAAATTATACTTGAATAAATCTTAAGTATTAAATATTAACTTTAAGTTATGTATAAATTATATGAAAATAATGTAGATTCGATTAAACATATATAAATAATATTACATTTTGTTTTTATGACAAAATTATCGGTGTGCTTAAAATTAAAAAGCGTAACTATTTTAATATTACAATAAATTATAGCTATGGTTTCAATCAATTTAGAGTTTAAAAGATTCAATTGTATTCTTTTCCCTGCACAGGTTAGAAAAAAAAATATTTTAATACATTGTTACACAAAAAGCCGTTTTAGATTTTCTTAGATCTTAATCAGAGATTATAAGATATAACATAAATTGCGTAAAATATAAATGCTATTAAAATGCATATCGAACCGGATTGCTATACTTGTAAAATTACCTATTGTAGAGAACCTTGACTCAAGTATGACCTGCTAACCTTTTCACTATCTAAGATATAATTATAATTTCTTATTTCTACATAAATGCGATTTCATTAGGTGAGTGTGTTTACTAACAAACTTTAATACTACATTTTAGTGTAATTAATTAGCATTTTTATATTGATAAAAACTAAACAATAAATATTTTATGCAAAAAAACATAAATTTAGAAAAAATATATATATTTGTATATATTTACATCACATAAATACACGTTTCCCATTACAATAATTAAAGTCTAGTACCTATTATTCGTTTTACACTATGAGTAAATATGAACCTGTGTAAGAACTTATATATATACTAAATATCTAATCATTTTAACTATACTATGTACCTACTGCCTACAATATAATAATTAATGTTAATGACCAATTAGAAAGCATCACATTATAAATTTGAATTTCTATCTTAATAAATGTTTCTCTTTTATTGTGTATGTCCAATATACAATAGTATATTAATGATGAGTACATATATAATTCTTCCCCAAAACAATATATTAGACGTTGTCACGTCGATACAAATATTTTGTATAAACGTGAATTGCATAAATACAATTTAAAGATAAAAATTCAAATGCATGGTACAAACATCATTTTTCAAATAAATTGCTATAAAACTAATAATTACCACTACATAATTTTCAGTCTGTATAATAAACCTATAAAATGTCAAATTTAACCATAATAAAGCATTGCATTTTGTAAGATTATTAAACAAGTAACTACGCACATGTTTAATCTCAGTTAATTCTTTTTACACGATTAAATTGACAAACTTAAAAATATTTATGAACTTTTAAAACATTTGCACAGACTGTAATAAAAACAAAATCCTTTCAGAATACTTTATAAATTAATAATAATATTTATGTTATTTTATTATAAAGATAATAATCTTAAATTTTTAGTTATAAACAAAATATTTTTCATTTTACCTGCCAAAAAATTTCGCATTCAAATCAACTATGTATATACAATTATATATTTAAGAATAACCAATCTGTGAACTGTAACTAATAATTTTTACTGCATTCAATTTTTGTCAAATCCTCAAAATGTAAACCTATTTACTTGTGTAAGTTATAAAAAAGTTCGAAATGTTTTTCCAGAGGTTAGATTCGTTTAGGTCCCAGCATCTTAAAATTACAGTTTTATCAAAAAATGTGTATGTAAACAATTAAAATAATATTTTGTATAGTTATTATATAACTACATAAAAACACAAATAAATTAAGTAGGTTAGGTTTCTATAATTGCGTATATTTTTTGTTAAAAAAAAAATAACTAAAACACTGAATAATATTAATTTATATAATACCTAACATAGAAAAAAATTAGAACAAATTTCCAAATAACTGAGTGTCTAGTTTTTAAAAAATCGTTTTCTGTGAAACTATCATTCATCTTATACATGGGAAAATGATTAAGAAAATCAAAAGTTCACCTTGAATTTTCTGAAACGTCTGCCCTAATAATAAACAATAAATTAATAATCATATTATTTATTACATGAGAAGACTCAATCCATCGTATGAATATTTGCACTATATTTTCATGGGTAAGTGAAGTATACTCAAATGCTAACTATTATCAATATACAAATGTGCATATTATAATACAATTACAGTTATTGTGTCAGTTATAAAGTGTTTATAATATTTAAGACTAATGTGTTTGGATGACCGGAATGCGATCACCAATGTAATATAGTTTTCTGTCTCATCAAAATACTCAAGAAAGTCTTTAAACGCGTGTAGATGTTAAATTTAGTGAATTGCCTAGACAATATTATTTAAAAGACGTCATCTATACGTGTCTTTTATGTTAAAATGATTAAAGGTCTTAAAGCGTCAGCATATCGCCGGTGGTTATGAACATCTAATGTTTAAAATCATAACCAATCTGTTTTTATAATACTATTTAACCTAACCTTATCGTTTAATAATAAGCTTACTATAATTGCATTTTAATGTGGAAATTGAATACTAAAACCATTGGGAAAAGTGAGGTGTAAAATCACGTGTGTAAATGAGACGGATCTTATTGCAGAATGACCTTCGGAAATGTCCACAAACTCGTTTTACACGAGTGAGGTAGGCCTAAGGCTTGATAGTTGTGCATTTTTGAAATAACATCAATACTAGACCCCAATAGAAAGTCAATGCCGTTCATTGTGTCTAATTTTCAATTTAATAACATAAAAAACACCGAAAATTAGACAACATACAAAAACCCACTTTTAATAATACATAATACCAAAACATGTAAACGTTTTACTATTTAACATAATATCTTATGCGAGTTAAAAATGATAAAGCAACCCATCAAATAATAAACAAACGAGTTTATTTGCAATCCTGACTACTGTTATTTTAGTATTTTGTAAACAAATAAAAATAGTGGGAAATAGCGGGATGAAGTTTTATAAAAAAATCCAGTCTGTCATATTATTGTTGTATTGAATCGCATTATGAAAGTACATAATAAATGTTGTATGGTTTACATGTTTTGAGTATAATAGTAGTACGTCACAAAATATAATAACTTATAAAGAGAGAAAAACATTTTTAAACTTAATTTTTTTCTTTTTTTGTCTAATTTTAATGTCAGTTTAAACTGAAATAAAATACTGCTTCTTAAATATGAAACTATAAAAATACAATTTAAATCCCGTGTTTTTAAATTTTTTCAAATAGATTAAATCATAAATACAAAATGAAAGACCATTAAAATTACAGTGATATAGTTGTTTTCAAATGGATTTTATTAACTTATATACTCTGAAAATTGTAAAACTAATTTATCGAATACGTGTAAATTAGAAGAAATACATTTAATGTAATTAAATTAAAAATTTACTATCGTGACCACAATATAATGAATATGACAAAAATGATGCTCTACCAAATTCCTAAAATTACAAGTATACACTCTAGTAAATATCGCAATGTTTTAGCAACTTTTGAATGTGCTAAAATAATTTTATAATTTTATTATATACGTTGTTCGCTAAAACTCGCAATTTCCTTATTACTCTATAGTTTGATACAAAGTTTTGAAATAGACTTTTAAAAATTAATTAATAGGAGTTGAGGTAAATATTTTTCTCATACGTATTTTAATTTATGTCCATTACAGGGCTTATGAAAGAGTCTATAGACCATAACCAATATAATAGGTACCTATTCATTTTCAAGTAATACGGTTTAATAATAACATTTGTTTAGGGTTATCTACGGATAATTATTGATCAGAATATATAATTATAGTAATGTTTATAATATTTAGAAGTCTGACAAATATGAATTAGGTTATTAATGGAATTTTTCCGTCTCTGACTATATACAGTAATTTACCAAGAATGCTCATTGCTCAATAAATTTTCTCAATTATTCAAAATTTGATTATAGGATTATTTTTAAATGTACTCAAATTCTTGATTTTTTTTTTAATATTGTTTAAGAAGTTTTCTGTAAAGATACAAATTTCTATTTTTCAGATGATAAACCCCTTTTAAACAATAAATTATTTAGTAGATAATTTTTCTAAAAATGTATTAAAATTCCAAAGAGTAGTTTTTAAGTTATTTAAGAAAAATAGGTATAATAAGTCCATGATAATGGGTTTGGCAGATATGGGGACTATCATTATAGTTTTAAAATTGTAATAATAAATAAATTATAAAATTTATCCAAGTGTAATAAATACTAAACAATAATACATCGATATTTTATTTTTGTAAAAACATTTTTAAGAACTATTATAAAAATTATAATAATTGAAATACTACTTATTTTGAGTAAGATAAAAAAACTTTTGAAAATATATCCACAAAATAATATATATATAGTAATAAAGGAAATTTTTCATTTAAAAAAACAGAAATTTGTATCACCACAGTACACTTCCAAACTAGTTTAAAATATCTCAAGAATTTAAATGTATGATCTAAAAGTATATATTTAAAAATTCCAAAAACAAAAATTAAAATAAATTCAATATTAAAAAATGGGCAAGTGGGTATTGCTCTGCTGTATAGTAGAGATGGAGAGTAGGTCACTGATCACTATAATGGATGTGTTAAATTTGAATGCAATGACGGGTATCATTGTATACGAAAAACGATTCTGAACGGAGATGATTTGTCAGTCAATGATAAATAGTTGGATATATTATATTATTACCTATATTTAAATTATAATATATCGTTATTTTACGCGATTTCGTAAACAATTAAATTTCATACGCTCATAAAATGTTTTCTATATTGACGCTGGAATTTTTTTTACAGTTATTTAAAAGGAAACTTATGGATAACCTTGTATTGGATTTTTGAACCTTAAATATAAATCACAAAAATTTTATGAATTTTCAACTTCAAAATTCCTTGCAAATGTTCGTGATTTTGATATATTTTGTAAACATTTGAACTTTAAATGCTTATAAAAAAAAATTGTGACTAACGATTTTTGATTTTTTTGTTTTTACTACAATAAGTACAACTTATAATAAACCTTGTATTAAATTTTAAAGATTTTTTGGATAGCAAAATTTTTTTTATCGGCGTTTTAAGAAAAAAAACTTTGAAAAATCGAAAATTTCAATTGTCTATAAGTAGCTTAAAAAAGGTCAAAATAATCGTAAATAGATAACCATAATATAAACATTTGGTGAAAATTTCAAGTATTTACAATGATTCGTTTTGGAGTTAAAGCAAAATCATAAAATCGATTTTGTCAAAAAGTGGTTATGCGTAAAAATTCCCGTTTTTCCGTTATTTTTTCAGAGTTTTTCCCGACACTTTTGAATACTGAAACTATACGATTCTTATGAAATGTATGAAAATTTTAGCTTTAAAAAATTAAGAATGAACATTAATAACTAATTTATTATATTAGTTTCATACATATAATATAAAAATAACTTATAAAATAATTAAAACAGTAATATAAATTTTTAGTCTATAAACAAACCAATTGGCTATTTTATGTGTAATTTTCCAGTAATATTCTAATTAATATCAGGAATCAATGGTCAGTATCTGAAATATTATAAATTATAATTGAATCATGAAAATATTGCACTTGATAAATTTGTTATATTTTTTACAATTTTTCAAACAATAATTGGTATAAGATTTAGCAATATTGTTTTTTTTTTGTAAAAATTCAAAATATACTGAAACAACTTTATTAACATTTTTTTTTTTTTAATCCACATGACCATTTTAAAATTAAACTATGTGACACACTTTCAACTACAGTGACTTTTTAAAAATATTTTTTTTTTAATGATAATAACCGTGTCGACAACTTGTAAAACACAATTCATAAGACATAATTTCATTAAAATTCTAAAATATAACTTAAAACGTTTAAACATGGTGCAACTATTTTCACTTTTAACGCGTTTACATAGATACTTTGGTACGTTTCCCTGAAACGTCCATTATCAATATACGTTACTCTCGAATTTAAAACGATATTTTACACGAACAATATCGTTTGACCTCATCAGAAATATTGTTATTAATTATTTTGACATTTCGAGTCATAGTATATTTTGCTCTAGTTGGGGAATAACATTTTTGTGTGACACTGCAACGTCGTCACCTAATATTCGAGAGGTCATTAACGGAGGTATACCATTATTAAACTGCAGGTATACGCACCGCCTGCCGCCGTCCGAATGACGTAAAACTTTCTCGATCGGAAATCACACAAAATTCGTTATTTGTTTATCGGTCAAACATCATATTTCATTGCAATTAGCATAATTACCGGCGCGTTTCGTAAACACTATCCATCAGCCAATAATTACCGAAGACATCGTCTTTAATAGTTATAACGTGGACGGTTGTCGGCTGGAGAATTCCATAATACGATCGTCGTCGCGAGTGCAGCACACTCGGTTCACATGTTGTACACGCTACCGCCCGCGAAACTCGTACGACAGTATTCCGTAAATCGCCGTAACACAGAACGATCATCTACCGAGGACGGACGGAAAGTTTTTAGTAAGAATATTTTCGGTATCTGTATAAAATAAAACGCACGATGATTATTATGTACATAATCGCCTTGACATGAATTTTTAAAGAGTTGATACTGGTAGTTAATAAAAATAAAAATAAAAAAAAAATTGGTATCCGCGACCATACAATAATGTACGATTTTCAATTGTGAGAAATTACAACGCCGTGAACTGAACCTGATTTGTTTGTGTTACATTAATTCATGCGTAAGAGTCGCATGACTATCTGTGATGCTGTTTCTTTTTATCATAATATAATATATGGTCGTTGAGTCACGTATTATATAATCGTTACAAATCGTCTAGTCTCCGGTAGGTAGCATATTATAATAATATTAGCCGTGTGACACCGTTTAAAAGTTAGACGATTAAAACTTTTACAATACGAATTTAAATAAGTAATAATTCGATCACTATTCGACACGAGTACTTGCGGGCTGCGGCGTAATTATTATACAAACAAATACTGCATAATATACCCGTATCGCCAGCTAAGATTAAAGGCGCAAAAAAAGATTACCTAGATCATTGAATAGTAATAAATAACAATGCGCATCTTAATATGATTGGAAATAATTATTAATATTCCCTTACTTACATTTTATACTCATCTATAAATAAGTCATTATTCAACGCCCACGAGAAAATAAAGAATAACAAAATAAATGTATCTAAACCACATGCCAAATTTATAATATTAAATATTACAATACAACAGTGTAAAAACCTTGGTACAAAGTTATTTTTAAGCGTTATTATAATACGTTGTATTATTTTGAAAGCAATGACTGTTTATTGAAAACATTAAAAAAAGATTTTAAATAATAATTTATTTAAATTATAATGTCTATTTCAAAATTGATAAAATATTAATATTTTATTCTATTCTATAAGATTTATTAAAACTAAATAACGCTTTTCAAAATTAATTTTATAAAGTAATTCGCTTGTGCTAATAGGGGAGCTGCAAATATGTGTCTTACGTTTTCTTCGCATATATTAGTGTAAATTATATATTTTTGCTAAATAAACTTATTAATATTATTATAACTAATTATAAGTACCTATATTGATTAAAACTGATGAATATGAAATGATTGAGATTTATATATTGTATATAAATTACCTAAAACAAAATAATATTATTAATTTAGTCAAAAATACGTAGGAGTAATTTTAGTTGTAAGTGTTTGAAAATTAAATTTTACAAAATATAAAACACCAATTAGAATATCAAATACAATACCTGACGACATTTCTATAAAATTAAATGACACATACATTGGTATAACTCAGCATTTAAAAACAAAAGTATTTACAGACAACAACAAAATTATTATAATGCCATTATATTCTTATCTTCGATAATTATAAAAAAAAATAGAACATATTTTAGAGAAAAACATGAACAATAGTTAACTATTAAAAAATTTATAATTTATATTCTATTTTTATAAAAGACGAAATGTCCATCAATGGGTCATTCAAATTGATCACGTTTTTTCTCTTTTTTTCACATAGCTCATACTCTTATTGTGCCTACTGGTAGATATAGGTAGATTGTGTATAATTTATAACAAATAAAAAAATATATATATTTTTTATTTTTAATTCACATTTAAAATATAAAATCTTGTTAACTAACGAAAAATTCATATTGCAATCTAAATAATGAAAGTATTTCAATATATTTTTTAGACAGCATAAAATGTTAACTATATATAATTAGATTTCTGAAAGACTATATTATTAAATTTTAGTTTAAAATAGTATTGGTTAAGATCAAACAAAATGTTTAAGCATTCAAAAACTATAGCATATATCATTTTATCATTTGTATTATAAAGTCATCAACTATTTGAAAAAATATTCGATGGAATTTAAACAATATAGATTAATATATATTGTAATATATCTAATAAGTATTCCCATATTCTATTAAAACAGAATTACTATTATTTGAACTATTTAAATGGATGTTTTTTTTTTTTCTGTAATTTTAGGAGAACGAATCAAGCGCCATGGCGAACTTGACACAAGCAAAATTGAATCATTTCGTGTCTGAAACACAAGATCAATTATTAAAATTATTCGACAAAGAACTAGTTTTTGGTAAGAAATCTAAAATTAATTGACTATTTTTTTTTATTAATAAACTTTTAAGCTACCATTAAGTATCATTACCAACGTAGATACTTGCGCGTTCAATATGTTACTCATTTATAGGATGAATAATCTTTAATAAATATAACTGCGTACAACTAAAATATTGTAATTGATATTATTATAGATGAAGTGGTCGACTCGTGGCCATTTATGAGTACACCATGGCCAGTACTTTCAATATTATCTGTGTACTTATTGTTCGTATTGAAGTTCGGCCCAAATATGATGGAAAACCGGAAACCGTTTAACATAAAATATGTGATGCTTTTGTATAATGCTATACAAACACTTTATAACGGTTGGCTTGTAGTATGGGTGAGTTAGCTTTTTATTATTCTGTATTGTTATTCATAATATTGCACTCATAATAAATAATTATGATTATAAATATATATTTAAAAAGTCCCCGTTAAAAGTTCACGTATTACGTAATATGATGTGATGCGAGAAATAATAGTAAAGATAATCAAAATCAGTTTTGAGGATATTTCTTTTTCTACAAAAATTTAAATGTTGTACACGATTTATATAAATGTACCTATTAAAACTTATTAAACAAATCTGCAACTCTTTTATTGTGATTTGTATGAAGATGAGTAATAGATTAAGATTTAAAATACATTATCAACTAATATTCTAAAAGAAATATAAGTATATTTACTTTTTCAATTTTAGTTTTTTGTCACGCCTGGAGCAGTTAACTACCATATGAATCATTTATGCCATCCACTCCCTCGAAATCTCAATCAGTTTCTTATACACGAGGTAAGCAAAATCAAACTGATTAAGTTAAATATTTATGAATTCTATACATTTGTTTGTACTCAAATTAACATTTAATCTAATTCATTTTTTTTTTTTTTAATAGTTAAAGAATGATATTTAAAATTTAAATACCTAATATTTCTATGTATCGCTAAAGTACAAGAATGACATAACTCAAAAAACATTATTTTTCAAGAAAATCATTTAAAATTTAAAGTTATTTTTTTATTAGATAAAATGCAAACATGTTTAACATATTGCTATTCATATTTTACATATTAAATAGAAATACACATTTAATTGCGTGATTTCAGAAGTTCATTCTACAATAAAATGGTATCATTCATTTTTATATTTTATAATACCTAAATTAATACAATTAATAATTGTTACTAAATTAATTCACACTTAATCCAATAAACTTAATCTAAATATACGAATTCATTATTTGTAAGAATTTCATTAAATATCCATATTCTATAGAATGTCATAGTACTCATTTAAGTATTTTATTATACGCCTATATATAATTGTATTGTTTAATATTACGTTGAATTTTGAAATGTTTCAGTTAAACAAAGGTTCGTGGTATTTTTTCCTATCCAAAGTAATGGATTTATTAGATACAGTAAGTATTTAGTTTTTTTTTTACTTACAAAACTAAAACATTGGTAAATTAAAAATATATTACTTTTCTCAATACGGTTAAACGACATATTTATTACCGTGTTGTTAAATACAATACGACAATATTGAACGATTCAATGCCAAAACTAATAATTCCTTAACCGAACTTCAATTATATTATGTATCAAATCATTCATATCGCAATTCATACATCAAAATTGACGTATTTTAATCCCTTAGTCACAGAAACTAAAATAAAACGGAAATTAACTCGTACATGATTGATACGATCAAACTAATTTTGTTATTAACGCACCGTTCTTATAACTAATTTCTGCCCGAATGAATGCTACGTCATATTTCATTGATTTAATAATAACACCAAACAACTCACGTTCCTAAGTAATAACTAACAATCAAGTAAAACATCTATAACGATTATTGATATCGTATAATATTTAAAAAATTATATTTCAACAATCATTTGGAAGTTCATTTAATACCTGCATGCGTATCACATTTACTTCACACTTGTTTACATTTTTGTAACAGGTTGTGAAATAAATGAGACAGCTAAAATCCGCAAGAACTGTGAATTATAGTAAAACGCGTCATAAGATTTGATTATATTATTACAATACTAATTCAATCATTTACTAACCATTTTAGTATAAATTATAAAACGTCTTACCTTATAAAAGTATCGTCAGTACAATTGTGAAACCATACTTATTTTTCTACAGAAATTCCATACATTTTCCATCACAATTATCATTACTATATTATGGAATAATTTATAAACTTGTTTATTTCACTACAGGTGTTTTTCGTCTTGAGAAAAAAACAATCGCAAGTATCTTTCTTACATGTTTATCATCATGTAAATATGGTAATCACATGCTGGGCTTATCTACGGTTCATAAAAGGTAAAAAAAAGAATGTTTTATTTTTTTTTATTTTAAAAGTAAAATATTTAACTATTTTTATTAAAAAAAAAAAAAAACTTTAATTATTAACACCAACAATTATATATATATTGTTTGTGTATAATTATCACGGAACTTTAATAAATCAATAAAAAAAAAAAAAAAACCATAGAATTATTAAAATTTTAATTTAGAATTTAAAATATATGTTAATAAATAATCAAGTAAAAAGGTAAATAATTACTCTTTATGCAAAACTCATATGTTATGTCTTATATATATTGTTATTGATATGTACTATATAAATACATGTTTTAATGTATATTTCATATTAATAAAATTAAGTTTAAGTTTATAGTAGGCAGCATAGTTCAATAATTTTTACATTAAGTTAAAACACAGGTTTAATGATTACAAGATTAACAAATAAATCATATTTTTAGGAGAACAACTGATATTTGGTGGACTCATAAACTCATTTATTCATACGGTTATGTACAGCTACTACTTTTTGTCAGCGTTGGGTCCACATATGCAAAAATACTTATGGTGGAAAAAATACTTGACTCGTATGCAAATCGTAAGTTCACTTATTTGATTTAAAAATATTATTACTTTCTTGAAATTTTAATGATTTTAACCGATAATTATTATGACGTTATTTTAGATTCAATTCCTATCGATAATGGCATATAATGCTGGCCTGTATACGTTTAACTGCAGTTTTCCGAGGTTATTTATGCTATACGTGATTGCTGATGTCTCATTATTTTTGTACTTATTCTTAATGTTCTATAAAAGAACGTACGAACAAAGCCGCAAAGCGAAAGTACACGCAAATTAAACAAACAAGAAAAAATGCCTACCTTTTCATAGTTTTCATTGTTCGCGAAAATGTGATTTTCTATATTTTTTTTATGTTATCAATATCTTTACAATTGTTTTGTTTTTTTCTTAGGCTTAGTACAATTAATAAGAGTTCTTTACATTATATGTATTTTTTTTTTAAATTCACTTTGAGTACAAAGAATCACATCGCGTCGTGTAGTTAGTTGTTATATTAATAACAATAACGAAACAATATTGATGAACTATGATTTCAGTTATAAATGAAACTTATTTTCTTACCCATAAAGGCATATTGTTTTAATTAGTATGTATAATATTATATTAATATTTCAATATCTGTGTAACGTCTACACATATATTTTATGTAATTAGTATTTTAAGGACTTCATATGCTTATGACTGTACAATATCACTTTTAATAACAACCGAGGATAGAGCATTGTCAATACCATGTGTATATAAGTATATATTATATTTAAATTGTTATCATTAATGTATTACAATATTCCATTTTCCTATATACTTAAGTAATGACTCTAAATGTTATGACTTATTTTATATTTGAAAAAATATATTTATTATAAACTTAGTATTTTGTATATGCACAATATATTTAATAATTATTTGATAAGTTTTATTTGTTGACTTAACTATCCAAACAGTTGTATGTATGTGATTTATTATTAATATGACATCATAATTTAATAGGTAGTTAATTTATAATAGGTAATTGTGTGTTAAAAGCCACATCAAAAAAAAAAATCTATCCTTAAGATTAGGGTCTATCCTGAAGGATAATTATTAATTAATGATTAACATATTATGAACCATAATTATGATAATTATTAAAATTATAAAAATTTGCTATGTAACAACATCATACATTATGACATAGCCGCATAAGAACATCAATGATGTGATGATAGGATATTCTATGATGTGCTAAATATGTTAGCTTTTACCTAATTTAGTTTCCATCGTACTTACTATTTAAAAGTTCAAGCCCCGTGGGATATTCTATAAGTCATGATTATAATTATAAAATATTTTACTGGTGTTTTATATTTTTATCATTGAATAAATTACCGATATGTTAAAAAAAAAAAAATTATCATAGCTATTTCACAATAAGACTGCTATTTCTCGCTAAAACGTATTAAATTAGTTTCTTAAAAATAATTGATTACAATTCTATAATTAAACATTGTACATTTATAAATTGTTGAAGTATAAATATTTCAATAACTTAAGAAAGTGCATATCTTTAAAAGTGTAGCTCAAATGTTATTTTATATCATAAATTGTATACTTGTCTACATTAATATCGTTACGTATAGTTAAGTACATAATTAAATACTTATGGCTAAAGCAATATTTATGGTATAATTGATAATTATTATGTAGCTTACATTTTTTAATCATTCATCAGTATTAGTTTTAGAATATTTTATTATTGTGAGCTTATTTATTTATTAATAATAATCTATTTTTGTAAACTTAAAATTTCAATAATAAATAATTATTAATGATTAAATACTAATTCAGCATTATTTATTTATTTGACAAATTCAATACAAATTGTGTACATAATATATTACACAAATTGTCTGACATTGCACGTTTCTGATTTTCAACAGATCAAGTTTTTTTAACTTTATTTAAAAAATAAAAATATGTAGCATAATAAGTAAATTTGATAACAATAGATCATATCGATCGTGATATAAATACGGATGGCTTCAGATGCGAATGCAGGAGTGGGGGTGTTAACCCCCGCCCCCTAAATATCAGAAACAAAAAATAAATTACCTAACCTACAAATGAATAGTATGATATTTCTGAACATTTTTTCAACCCCCCCTCTCCTGAAATGTCTTTCGCGTCTTTTTTTATGGCTTCATAAATTCAAGTGAGGACACCGTTCATCAACAGCATCTCCTATTTTAAATATAATATTATATTTTTTTTCTTTTTTTTTCATGAGTTTATAACCTGATTAATACAAATTTTTACTTAGTTGAAGTTAGATAATTAGATAGTTAGATATAATTCTCTGACTTACGATTTAGGCACTGTAGTTATTTTCATTTCTAATTAGGAAAGAGGTGACTACTAACTTGGGTTTCTAGGTTTTTGTTTTGCTTATTCTAGAACTCTAGAATATATGTGAGTCTGGACTACTATGTTTAATTTTGTTACATTAGAATAAATTTGGCTATTATTTAAATAATTTTAATATGAGATGCAGTTGTATGGTAGATTTTACACAGTATCAGTAGTCAATACGTATTAAAATCGTAATTTAAATTTCCTTTAATGTCGTTTCTGTTTTCTTTTTTACAATCTGGATAATGTTTCCTAAGTTTCTACAGATTTTTAAAAATTCCCAAACTATTTACGGGGTGGGTGATTACTGAATATCATTACATATTTCATATTTTGCAGGATAGTTAAGACTTTTGATACAGATGCCAGTTCAGTGGTTTTTGCAACACATCTAGGATGGTTATTTCAATATGTTCTAGAACATTTGCAGTAAGTTGTAATAATATGAGTTAAGAGTTATTATAAATCGTTTTTCAAATTGCGTTTAGAGCTATTACTGCAATAATGTTAATACTTGATTGTTTTACAGTTTTTTCGCAGTTCTCCTTACAATAATATATAAACTTAATTAATACATTTTAAGTTATTTTTCTTTGTTTTATAATATTTCAATTGTTTCAAACTTTTTTTTATAAATTATAAATATTAATAACAAATTAAATTATACTTTAAGATTGTTCATGTTTGAAAAAATTGAGTAAACTTTATTTTAAGTCCCAACGTGCAATCTTAAATATTGTGTTTATAAAATAAATATGAAAAAGTTTATATCTGCAACTAGGGTTGTCTTGGATATTCTATGACGAGCGTTCATGATTTGTCTCACCAAGAAAGCATTCTGTTGAAGTTATAACATTTATTGATACAATAGTGTAATTTAATTTACATAGTGTTTACATTGTTTACACAATGTTTAAATTATTACCATCGATTTACAATATTTTAAATCAAATAATTTAAGTATATAATATGAATCAGTAAGACAATGATTTGCAATAATATTGAAATATAAATAATATATATATTAATATAAAAAAATAACATTGACTTTCTAAAATACAACTCAAACGTCACAGTCAATTAAATAAATTATTGTTAGAATTATCGAAAAATGTCGAAATTACTTTTGCAATGCTTGAATAAAATATTTAAGACGCTTAATATTTATTCCTCGAGAAGTAATCTTTTATTTTACAGGCTGTTGCAATTGATTTAATATTAAAATTAAAATGTTATAATTTTTTTAATTTTAACACGGGTCTTCTTTTGTTACTAAACATAAATCAATTAAATTAATTATTATCGTGTAACGAATACTGACATTAAAAGACATAGGTACCAATGATACAATTCGTCGATTTAAAAATGATTCGTCACAACTGATGCAATATTTATTATTATAATATAATGCACTGGTGGACTAATCGACATAATATGTGGTGTATTCTTATGCGTGAAATTTTTCATTTCAATTATTTTAAACCCAATATTTGTTAATAATATTAATTGATTATTGTAATCGTCAAGTTGTTAATAATTGTAAAAATAATTAGTAACGTGTCATAACTTTAATAAAAAAATTATAACAATAGTGTATTTGAATTTTTATATGCCAAGTGGAATGAAGAGGTTTTGGATTTTACAATAATTTGCTTTATTCGAGTTCAATCTGTCGACAGTGCTTCAAAAAATGATAACACAAAAAAATAATAATTCTAGATATAAATTAAATAATGTTTTTTTAATATTTAATTATTAATAAGTCCTGACCATTTTTTTTTCAAATGATTGATAGCTGTACTCGTATACTTATACTTGAAAGCTGAATCGAATTATTGGGTGGGAGTTGCTAATGTTTTTAAATACCAAAACAAAAATAAATTGTCACGCTAAGCTATATTATATATATATATATTCTATACCAAATCGATGTATCAATATACATATGTGATTTATAAATTAATATTTTCGATAAAATTCTACTATTTCACTTTAAATTCATTTTCGGTAAGTAAGTTATTTTACAACGTGTATAGCGTGTTACGAAGTTTAAATCTTTTATAAGAACAGTGCTGTATTTTTTTTTCTTACGCAGTAAGCGGGACTTACAATCAAATATCGAGTACCTATTGAACATTTAAAAGATACAAGTCGAGTGTGCTTATTTCCCATACATTTCTTAACATTAAAACTTACGAATTACTATATATAAGCATTTGTATGGTACTAAGATTTACTCATTTAAAACCAAAAGTAAATACCCAATTGAAAACGGGTATTATATAGTTCGTCAAATTTGTTGAACAAATTAAATCAATACGCGCTCATGACTGTACATTAATTTAATTATAAATATACAATAGTTCACGAGAAGAATATGAAGTTCTAATAACGAAAACAGTGTTTTGTCTTAATTTTAACAATGTGTACACATAACCTACACATAACCATGAAGTAAACAACTCGGTCGTTTTTTGTTAACAGAAACATATTTGTTCAAAATCAATTTATATTATAGTACCATAAACACTAATTATATTCACTAATTATTTTATCCTCTATCGAGGACCTGACAAAATATTCATCTTAATTAGAAATAAGGTAACTATTTTAAGTTAAATACGTTTTTGCATTGTTTTTAATAATTAATGTAAAAGCTTACTAAAATGGTCAGTCATTTTATTTTATAACTTAAACGTTTATTTTTTATCGAGGTATTTTCTATAAAAGATGTAATTACTCGTTGTGACAAAATTATTTAAATAATTTATAATATTTGTATATCATTATACATATTAATCGATATATATTTTTTTTGTCCAAGAATCCACACTTTACATTGATGAAAAACAATTGCATTTAAAGCGAAAATAAAAAAAAATGTATACATCTATATTAAACTACATAATTCAGACAAAAGATTCTTTCAAAGAGTTTGTAAAAAGTGAAGTTAAGTACGGTAAGCAATAATTTGTATAGACTATTTTTAAGCTTACAACAATTTAGGATACAGGTCATTAATTGTAAGTAGTTACGCGATATCTGCTCATTATTTATATTATATTTAAATAAATAAACATTAAAGCATATTAAATAATATTTAAGTTTAAACATATAATATCATATGTATTATATTTTATATGTGTATTCTATGCATCGAATGTGTTGTATAAATTATACATATGATCACATATAATTTATATAGGTAATATAAATTAAATTAAATATTAAAAAGTTTATTATTTTAAGTAGACGAAGAAATCGATTCATGGTTATTCGTAAACAAGCCATGGCCAGTGCTCGGGATAATTATTGTGTACTTATTGTTCGTGATAAAAATTGGTCCCAAAATGATGGAGAATCGTCAACCATATAATATTACTAAAGTAATTTTGGTTTTCAACTTTGTACAATTTTCCTACAACGGTCTGCTTTGTTTATGGGTGAGTTGATATTTTAATATTTTACGAAGATAATTATTGCGTTCAAAAAACAATTAGTAGTAAAAACACTAAAAAAAATAACAGTTTTTAAGAATCTTTCAAGGTTATTTAAAATTACTAGAACAGCACGCGTGCTATACTTAAATGATCTCTGTAAAATATTTAGTTTGACAAATACGTATTTACACTAAGCTACTCAATGATATTTTCAGCGAACATAAGTATCGAAATATATTGTCATACAAATTGTATTATAATGGTAAAAGCTTTCCCTTTATAAACTTTTTTTGAAAAATTAAATTTGAAGAACATATGTTATACAATTGTTACTGTACTAATTCCTCGGACGTTGATGAAACAACGAATCATAAATAAAATACAATTATAGTGACTAAAAATTCTTAAAAACGATTTCTAATAAACTTTAAATTAAAATCAATAATCCTTATTTCTATTAATTACCTGGCTACTTAATAATTATTATAGCATTTTTAAAATATATTTATCAGCATGTTATTATTATATTATTAGTTAGCAAAAACCTATAGTGGATAATTTTACTACGTGAATCCAACCTAACCCAATTTTGGTCTTATGGTTTTTATTAATTTAATAGTAATAAATTATAGTAATATAATATTACTAACGATGTTTTAAGATAAATATTTCATGTGTGTACATGGTTATTATATTATTGTTATAATATGCTATGCTTGCAATATAATTAAATATTTTAAGTAATTAAAAGTTTTGAATGCTATTTCATACGCCAGTACTTCGTGCAGATTAGGAGATAAAAAATGTAGGGCGTCGTCTATAACTACAAACATATTAAGTTACAACCCACATGGTTTGTACTCAAAAAAATATGCCACATCATAAATATTGTTTTGTGAAAATTAACTCGGCGAAAATTATTAAAAAACTAAACATTCATAATAATAGAATATATCTTGATGAGCATTTTAAACACATTATTCATAACTTGAATTATTATTTTTATTATAAAATATAAAGTAATAATATTTTAATATAACCTCACTTTAAGATTAAATTAATACTGATTATTATTTTGTATTATGTGTATAAGGAGGTATTTAGAAAGCCGCTCGTGAACATCCAATACTAAAATTCATAAATAATAATGTAGTTTTATTTCTAATACATTTATTAGTATCTATACCTTAAACATCGGAAGCAATTTTTAAAGGAAATTTATTAGTTTAATGTATAAGTTTATATAACGACTGTTTTTATGAGATATGTTGTATCATAAGTTATTATGTGTGTATATATATATATACAACATAGTTATAGTTATCAAAATGTTAACAAAATGTATCCCTTCCTTCTCTCACTCACAAGTTATAAAATTGAAAAATGAAAGTGACAATATCCGGAGTTTGGATGTTAAAATAAATAATATCAACCGTCATGACAAAATCGTAAAAAATTGAAGTTTATATTTAAACATTTTTATTTTTCATTTTAGATTATTTTGATTCCCGGTATACCAAAGTATATATTTACTCACCTATGTCATATCACTAATGACACTCAGCACGAGAGATATTTAATAAAATGTGTGAGTATATTATTTTATTGGTTATAATTTTTAAATTACATATTATATTAGGCAAAATAAAATTTAAAAAAATTATTTTCTCACTATAAAAAAAAAAAAAATATAGAATGTAATATGTAATTGAAATCCTTTAAATGTACAACGAACTTTTCACACTCCTGGCCTGAACTCAGCAAGAATAGCACTATAGCAGTGACTATATTACTTACTTATAAGGAATATGTCAATAAGAATAGTAATGGTTCGATTCTGAGAAGAGTGATAAATTAATTTGTCAGTTATGGTATTTATAGGGGGTTATTTTTTTATTGCATCATTACATTGTAGGAAAAAATACTTACAAATTAAACAAAATTGTAAAAAATAAAAAATAAATTACAGCAAACCTACTATTTATAAAATCTATTTTGGTTTTTTTACTCTTAAGTCGAATTAATTTTGAAACATGTTTATTTTATGAAGAATTTATGGAATTAGAAAAACTTAATAGATGTGCAGAGTGGCCTGTAATACATACTAATATTATGAGTCAATAGTGTGTACATTTCTAATTTTGTTGTATGGGTAATTTACGTTAGACAAAAAGTTGTTGTTTTTTTAGAGAAGAGAAGGGTGGTTATTTTTCCGTTTTATATCTAACATTTTTTTCTAACCGTATGTGACGAGTTTCTGGTTATAATAAGAAAAAATTGCTGGGCAATGGTACTCGTAACACATTTTTACTGTTTATTTTATAAATTTATAATAGTTTATACCCCCACTAGCACATATCTGTCACAATCAAAATTCAGGTTTTGGTAAAAAATACATTATATATATTATATTTTTATATCTAGAACTCTGATTATTAAAAATACAATAAACGATATTTTTTATTAAGCATAATAGTATAAATAAAACGAGTTAATTAATTTAAAAATACATCAAAATACAATATAATATTTGGTACAAAAACTAATTTCTAGCACTTAGATAAATACGTACCTATTTATAGTGTATTATCTATATAAATCTAATTGGCAATTGCCACAATTATAATATCATATTGTGCTAAGAATTATACTTTATCATAATATCATATGTAAAAATTTTTCATGTATTTATCTCGTTTTTATACACAATATTATAATACTATCAATAAGTTATTTTCTTTTGTTTATATTGAATTCTTATGTCAGTGAATTGTGTGATCGCGGTAGATCGAAAAAGTGTTGAAATGCCTTAAAAAACATTAGAAAAACCTGTTTTGAATGTTTAATAAAATATATTAAATTTATCATTAGAACAAATAATCTATGTATATATCATAATTCATAATGCATAGTTTATTCCTATATTTATCCTTAAACGTATTTAAGATGAACTATTTACTATGTCTTATATGATTGTTTGGTTATATTTTACTATACAAATTGTACAATAAATTGTAGATAGGTTATCTACCATCTAGTTATATGTTACATATGAAAAAATATTTTACACTAAATTATAAAATTATATATAAAACAATGGATTGGATTTACTAATGGTAGTATGGGATTTCTTATTTTAGAATTTTTGGACTGGCCCAAAAAAAATATATTACTCGCTCGCCAAATTACTCATCATAACACATTAAAAATTCTATCATCACTAATAAATTTACTAATCATGTTAAATTGTTAAATTATTCATTTATAACGATTTTCCATTTTCACAGCTGCACACTGTTTCATGGTTTTACTTCATCTCCAAGATCATTGATTTATTGGATACAGTAAGTTTTGCGAGTATATTAACACCTAAAATAATAATACAATATTATATTACCGTTTACCATTATGCAATATTGATTACAGGTATTTTTTGTTTTGAGAAAAAAACAATCCCATGTATCTTTTTTGCATGTTTACCATCATACAAAAATGGTAATCTCGTGTTGGGTACATATAAGATTTTTTAAAAGTAAATATATTTATGTTAATTATTTTATTCATAGTTACCATTTTTATATCTATATCGACAGATATGAATTTTGTTTATTCTGCTTTAACGTATACTAATCAATATAACCAACTAAAATATTCATTTTAAAAACAACAATACTATACAATTTATTTTTTTAATATACACATTATATAAAATATTTTTCTTTTAATAATTTAAACGTTAAAAAAAATCAAAAATTGTATTACTATAAAATAGTCAAATATTTCATCTTCAATGAAAAAAATGTATTTTGAAGACTTAAAATTATATAAAAAAAAAATTCCTAAAACATATTATACATATACCTTTTGAAAAAATGAGTGTCTAAAAGAACCATCCTGTATATTTATATTTATATAGAATGTATTCGGAGAATTTAACAATTTTCCATTACAATTATACGTATATATGACCTGTATAATATATACGTGAAATATACGTATATGTGATCGTATTAGAAAATGAAAATCAGAGCACTAATTTAAACGTCATTAAAATGTTAGGAATAGAAGACACCTATAATTAAAATTTGGAGTATAAAATATAATACAAACAAAATAGGTATCAAATTTAATTTTACTTAATTAGTACTATTGATTTTATATTTGAAATAATTGTTAACATACCTCACAATTCTACGCGCACCGTATAAACAAAATACATGGGGTACCTATACATTTAATAATAAAATAAATAATTACGTTTGCAGGCGAACAAGCGGCTTACGGTGCGTGGCTTAACTCGAGTGTTCATATTGCTATGTACGGATATTATTTCCTTGCTGCACTTGGACCATATATGCAAAAATATCTGTGGTGGAAAGTTTATGTTACACGATTACAAATTGTGAGTACCCAAAAATATAAATATCTAATTATTTTCGAGCACTGAAAAAATTGCAACAAGTCATTTAATTTTAAATTGTTTTGTCTAGGCTCAACTATTCATCGCAGTAGGCTATATAATATTCCTGTATAAATATGACTGCACCATGCCAAAAGTATTGGCATTTACCCTAATTATCGATATCATTGCATTTATTTATTTGTTCATGGGTTTTTACAAGTCCGCTTATAAGGAAGATAAAATAAACATAGCCAACACAAAAGATGATAGAATAGACACTGTAGACAAAATTAAATCATCATAAGAGTATATATTCTGTCATATTATATAAATCGGTATTTTGTATTCATTTTACATATACTTATTTACAATTAATTATATCCATACTCGGTTAAAATTGTACAGCTTACTTAAAGTAAGTTTTATCCGTCAATTATGTATATCAATAAAAAGTCAAATACAACCACGGGACAACAAAAAATTGTAATTCTATTTATAAGCCACCTTGCCTATATGTATTAACTTTTCCTCTCACGTTACTTGTTAACTATTATAAAAATTAAAGAGAATATTCTCTAAGATGTTATGGATTTCATTTTATTTTAATAATTGACTGTATTTTAAAATATTTAAAAACATTTATCATCATTTGCCTCATCAATATTTATATTAATATTATTAATTGTTAAATAAATATTTTCATAGTTAAATATATATTTAATACTTCACAATTATTTTACTAGTATACGTCAGAGAGAAACATACTTTTCGTGTTGGTTTAGTATTTCCTTAAAAAAAATACTGAATAACTTAAAAATATTTTATTGAGTTTATTAAATTTTAAATTGTGAAATTATACAGAAATTATAAAAACTCAACTTCACTTAGTAAAACAATACGTTACTTTATATTTTAACGTGATACTATCATATTTATTATTAATTATATTAAAATATTATATTACACTTCTTATATTTTAAGTTTAATCAATAGATAAAATGAATACTTGTTTTGATTTCATTTTTAAATATAAATAATAATTTTACTATAATATACTATAATGTGTCTGATGGCTTAAATGAAATGTATTTAATTAATAATAATTTGTAAGTATGCCACGGTAGTCACCGTGCCAATTATAAAGGCTAAGTTTATAAAAAAACTTAAGTTTAACAACAGTCAAACTCAACGAGAACGTGTCATTCCTGCTTCCAAAATCAAAGATAACTTTTCTAAATCTATTTTAAATTCCAATTTCAATAAACCGTCAAACTACTAAAGCTTCTTCCTCAAACCAAAACCATCTCCATTTTTCTTCGAACATCGAAACATTATTTATTTCTTTTATGTCCGAGTTCAAATCTATCATAAAGCCTCTCTTGTCTCTTCTAACGATTTTATTAAGTAAAGGTAAATTATAATTATCTATATACCTTTCTACGTCTTCCCCATAATATTGTTATTGTTTCATTTTATTTGTACATTAAAACTACATAGGATTCATAATTTTGTATTCTTGTCTTAATTATCTTTATTTTATATAATATTATAAATCTAAACTATTTTATAAAAATCTATATTGTGTTTATCTATTTTGATTGTTGAGCTATCATAGTTTTATGTTAGTAGCAAAAAAATTAAAAATAATAATAATAAGTATAATTTTAGGATGTAAAAAAAGCTATGTTCTACATTGTTATACTGCATTCACATTTTTACTTGTGTAAAAGAGTAAGAATGCTAATACATTATTAGTAAGCAAATTATTCCTATTAAATTCGCAACGCATTCTTACTTAATGGTATATTGATTGGGGTATACAGCATATAATCATTTCTGTAATTTTTTAACATACACACTAAATATACGATGATATTTAGATTTACATCTAAATGGAATTTAGATTAGGAATTTCAATCACGGAAACAAAATATTCTAAAATGGTCTTCAATTTTAGATTCAATTAAATTTTCAATTTTTAATTTTTAAATAATATGGGGGGTAACTACCTAGGACATACAGGTAATTATCAAAATAAAAATATTTCGAGAACCAATTTGTACTCATTTAAAAAATATCCTTACGTTTATTATGCTAACAAATAATGTGTGAATAATTTGAAGTACATTTTTTAGATAATTCAAATTGGTCTTGTAAAAACCATGTGAACCATAAACAATTTTTTAGAAAAATACTTCAATAAATATCCAAAAACTATCTTCTTAGAGTAAAAATTATATTTTTATTTAATTTGCACAATATTTAAGGTTTAGAGAATATATTTTCTTTTTTTCTTTATGGTTATTTTTTGCCATTTTCACCTAGCTACATGACAATGTTATTAACCTACTGTACACCCACAAAAATGTTTAATGTTAGTTAATCCTTTCTAATACTACATTATTAAATAAAACAAATTTATTATTGTACCATAAAAAAACTATTTTACCAGAAATATACTGTTTTAAATTTTTCTTAAATAGAATTATTTTTTCAAAGTTGACACTATTGTATACATATATATATAATCATAAGAATAAAATTGATTACCAATAATACAGTTCCGTAAAATATTTTTTTTTTAACGAACTCAATATCTACCTATTCACGAGGCCGGATCTAACATATTTTTTACCCAAGACAAAATATAATATTACCGACCAAGACTTCCGGGGCAAGTGCCCCGGTTCACCTCCCCCCTAGATTCTTGGCACTGCTTATTTAATAGCATTATAAAATAATAATAGTAATTATTAGTCAAAAAATAATTAATTTATATTGTTTCTCATGAATATTAGTAATTTATTTTTTATTTTACGTCTTGAATAAAATTTGAAAAAATTGTAATTTAGATTTTATGCATTTACATAACTTTTGAAATATAATTATTATTGTATAGTTATTTGATAAGTTGTAATCATCTAATAAATAATATTAAAAATAAAAACTCAATGCTATTAGTCATCAAGGAGTTTTTATTAAAAAAATTCTCGACACAGTGCATCATTTCCATAAAAAAAAATCCTTCATCTGCCTGTAACGGAGTAAGGATCCACGAAAATGGCCCTTTTCAGGACCAACACATAGCATAGAACAACATTTGCGTATTACGTGTAGATAGGCAACATGTATCACAACACCGTGTCGACCAATCAGAGACAGACGCCACTTTAAAAGGCGATTACCGGTCACCTATTAAAACAACAAATAAATGAAAGACATTTATGGATAGAAGAGATCATCCCCGCCCCAATGATACCAATTCGACCTTTGTAGGACAAATACCGGCTGAACAACACAAGAAACCGTACGGACAGTAAATCGGCCGCCCGGATAGGATGTTTACGTTTCGGTACGGTAGCCAATATATATACGGGTGCATTCGGACAGACGAACTCACTCTTCATCCACTCTCCGACCTTAACATCACTTAAGAATCAACGATCGGAAACCGAAGAATTGAAGACTCAAGACTCAAGATTCAGTAAACACTCGTGAATACGAGGCGGTGATCTCACCAGTGAACGATCATTCCAACGGCGAAGACGGCGGTGAACGAAGACCTGAACACGGAGGCTACGATCGACGACAACGCCGTAGTTGATCAATTACGACAACTACCGCCGACGCACCTCCGACAGAACGGTCGATTACCAGCGGCTTTACACACGGTGTCACCTCTCTAGCCACCGGTCACGCAGTGCCCCATTCTCTCAATCGAACTACCATTGCGATTGACCGTAAAAAAGTCCTTTTCAGGACTATTAACACAGGCCCTCCCGGCGCGCTTATTCGGGCGTTCACTCTGAGCCGTGACTTACACAAGACCGTAGAAAGGTATTACGGGCTCGTCCCAATTTATTGTAAATAATTTTATATAATAATTGCCCCTAAAAATTGTATTATAGTCGCACCTCCATAGGTCCGATACCGCCCGTCACGGCCTGCTTACTCAAGCCGGCCCTACGGTCCGGATTAAAAGTAACTCTCCACACAAATGTACATTCATTTAAATATTGGAAATATAGATGCGTGATACCATAAATTGGCATTATATATTATTCTTAAAGATAGGTCGCCGAATATCGGCGTACCGTATCATGCCATTGTCGTCAAATTTCAAAAAAGTTTTAATCAGATTAAAATTAATTTTTTTAGTGATTTCTAAATCGTGTTTTATATTAATCAGTTATAAATTATTCAATCAAGAATAACCTCTGATTATAACATATTATAGCTGTGTAGCTATGTACCTGCTATATCGTGAGTAACAATAATTTTGAGTTCATAAATTAAATTTTTTTTTAATATAATCACAAAAAAGTATCCAATGAATAAAGTTAAAATATAATAGCGTTGATTGAAATAAAGTTTAACTTTTCCTGTTAAAACTTGTAAATTGTTTAAATGACATTGTTATAAATATATATTTACATATATATTAGTCAGGTAAAATATATTTTTACCGGAAACAAAAAAAATACCGTAAATTAATTAATAATAATGTATTATATTAAACATTAATTGAAAAAAATTCTTGATGAAAATAAACTAACAATGTCACATTGTGTGTCAAAATAAATAAAATTGATTTAAATATATCAGCGATAAATAATTACCAACAAATGTACAATCAAGTGAAATCTATAAGTAATACTAGATTTCTAATTAGTTATGATTATAAGTTATAACTAAAAATATAATAATTTAATATATTGTTGTATACACATTACTTAATTTTGTTTTATATATTCGTTTATAATTTTGAGATGGACTGTAACCAGTGGATCAACGTCTCTATCTATTTATACCGTTTATAAATAGGTAGCCACTAATGAGTTAATATAAAGGACATCATAAAACTAATTATTTTTTAACATGATTCTCTCAAGTATACTAATAATTTAGAAAAATAAAACATGAAGAATTCCAAATTTAAAAAAATCATTGAAGACCTTATAATGTTCAGAAATAGATGACTTCATTCTATAATTACAATAATAGTATAGTAAATTTCGTTTCGCTAGTTATTATTATTTATGATTCTGAAATTTCCTTGAGTTGTGAAAACTGAAAAGTGTTAATCATTTGGGTTATACAGTGCAAAACTGAAAACAAATAATTTTAGAATCAAAATATAGATTATTCTTAGTATAGGTAGTATACATAGTTTATTTCAAGAGGTTAAATTGATAATTTCGTGTCGTTTTCATTAAACTTCCATTATAAATATCAATTAGCAAAATGTTAATTAGGTTTTATTCGAACATACGTTTTATATAATTATTATTTTTTCTACTGTCATTATTTAATTACATTTACAAATAGTGATATGGTTTTGTTTTTATTATAAATGTTTTAAAATTATTTAACTCAACTACTGTGCTAAAAAATGTAACTTCCACATAAGTAAATAGTAATACTCGTCATTGTCAATAACCATTTAAATAAAATGACAAATTAATTTTTAAAGATTAATGACCAGTCACGAATAAGTAATTAAGTCTACGTTAAATGAATTGCATAATTCAATTCATTCAAATTAGTTTAATATTTTTAAAGAATTGTTAATTTTTAATCCAACTAAACTCATGGTGAAGTACATATTAATTAATATACACAACTTTTAATCTTTAGTCTTTATTTCGGGACATTCCGGTAGATAAAAAATCAAAATCACTTTTAGATATCTAAACGCATTTAATAATATCATATTTTTATCCATACGTTTTTGGAAAATGTCTTCCAAAAAATAATAATTTAAATACTGTATAAATAATTAAGTTTTATTCGTCATTATTTTTAGTACTTACTTTTTAGTAGGTAACTAATAATTTTAACTGAAGTTTAAATACTCATGTTATTGGCGGAAATTCATACTTCTAAAAATTATCTTGATAGTTTATCTCTATTATTAAGTACTTTGTCGTGTCTAAGTAAACATCAATAAAATTAGTCATAAATAAATAGTATAATATATTCAGTAGAATACTTAAAAAGTTATATTCAACAGTACATTAATCAATTTGGTTAAATTTACTAAATAAAATTTGTCACAATTAATAACAAAAAAAACAAAAAAAAAAAAAAATGAAAAAAAAATAATAAAATACAATCAACAAATAATAAATTTTATATTTTTTTAACAACACAAATCATCATAAAATTCATATTGGATAAATATGAAATGTTTAAACAAGCTTTAACAAAATCAATCTGTGTGAATTTCATAAAAGTATGTCATTTATGCAAATTATTAGTGTAAGTATACAATATAGTATAGTATACAAATGATTACTTATATAATAATTATCAGAAACGAATTGTCTATCTATTATTTACGATTTTTGATTAGGTATTAAGTATACCTACGTCACATACCTACTCGAGAAATTAATAGGATAATCACAAACGTTTTAGTGCAGTTGATATATTAACAAAACCGGAGAAAGAATACTGTTCAGTTAAAAAGTTTGTCTCGTGTACAACGTGTTAAGTATCTTCAACAAATATACTTCAGTATTTGGCAGTACAATTACTATGTTTATTGATAATATTTCATAAACATTAATAAATATGATAAGCTAAGCATTAAAAACAACAGGCACGAGATTTTTATATTTTAAAGGTAAGTTAATTATTTAATCTTTAAATCAATATCCCTATATTATATTTAATATATAATATAATCTATCGTACAAATAAAATTATTTTTCTTAAACCATTTTAAATTATTTGTTATTAAAACTTAAAATATCTAAATATTCCTAAAAAAAAAAATGGGTAAAAGGAAAATATTTAGTAAAAAAAAGCTCAACGATTTTGTAATTTTTGTTTGCTGTTCAACATTATTACATGTTGTACAATTTTAAAATGAATTAATAATCAAATAGAGTTCTTTTTTTATAAAATTACAATGTATTTGAAACCGATTTAATAAATTTAAAAAAAGAAACACTAATAAACATTTCTAATTGAATGAAAAACATTTGTGCTTAGTCAGTTACATTCTTACTCTATTCAAAATTAAAATAAAAAAATAAAATTAACTATTATAACTGAATGTAATAGTTTTCTTAAAAATCTTAAGAATTTATATTCCTTACAAAACAATTCGATCATTTAATCAAACTTAACCAATTTGGAATGAAATAAATTTTTATGAGTTTGTAATTTATAATTGAAAAATAATAACCGTAGAGAGCTGTGCAATTATTTACTTGATTTTATTTATAATTGTTAATTCTAAATTGATTAATGAATGTCCAGATTTACAATGATGTGTATGTGTATATTTTTCGGCGTTTGTGTGCCTATCATCGCCGTTTGAAACAGAAAAATTCTTCGAAAGTAGTTTCTGATAGAAAATTGAATTTAGTTGGTACTTTTAGAGAAAGACATCAAAAGTAAATATTTTTCTGTTGGGTTCTTAATGACAATGAAAAAAATATACTAAAAGCGAAAATATTTACTCATCAAAATTGATTTTGTTTTTTTTTTTTAATCTATGTAATTTAAAATCAAATAATTGTAAATACTTTATAATTTCATAAAACACTAATTATATAGCATTTTCTAGACATGAGAGAATTTAATTTTCAAATATTTGCGCTCTTTTTGAACTATTTAAAGATATTTAAAAATTTCAATTTTAGTTTTTTTTCAATAAGTGTTGAAAAATTGCTATGCTTGGTAAAAATAATACATTAAAATTGAATGCGAATTTCATTTTGTTTTTTTAATAGAATTCAAAAAAAAAGTTAATATAGTATTACTGCATAAATATTTTATGAACATTATCAAAATATAATGATAAAATTGGTTATCAAACGTAAAATAAAATTTTTTCTTTTTTTAATTTTATTATTCAATTTTAATTCAAAAAATATTCATTGTGAAAACTTGAAACATTACACTAAATATAATTTAAATTATTTATACATTATAATTTGAATCTGTCATTGCCTTTCGAAACAGTAAAAATACTATGATTTTCAACTTTGAAGGTGGTTTCTTGTAGCAAATTAAATCAAATTGGTACTTTAGAAAGTCTAAAGTAAAAAATATCCAGTATTTTTCTTAATAATCAGAAAAAACGAAAATAAAAATTAGAAAAATAAGTATTTTTCGTATTAATATTACACCAATTTTAGACAAAAATGATTTCTTTATATTGTTACAATTAAAAAACAAATAACAGTAAAAACTTTAAATTTTCATTAAGTGTTAATATTATCATTTTAAATACATGATATAATTTTAAAATTAATTACACTTTTTTAAGCTTATGATAGACATGAGTCATTTCAGATTTTTTAGTTTTTTCTGTAAAATTAAAAATTAATGAATATAAATTAAAAATTATTTGCTAGATAAAAATTCTTGAAAATTGAATGAAAGATCACACGTTCATTTTTCCACATCAATATTGAAATATTAAAAATACATGGTATAACTTATTTTATATACGTAATCATTACGTAATATTACGTATCACAAGTTCAGAAACTACCTATTCAAATAATGAATAACGATATTAATTATTTTATTTTAACTCAAAATCATTATTTGTGGCGACTTACAATGTTTAAAAATATTATAAATTTTATTAAACATATTGAAATTTTCAAAACATGTAAAATTAATTTAAGATATCACCTATTTATACTATGAACCTATTCGAACAGTTTCACGGTAAGGTGGTATTGGCTTAAAAGTATATAGCAAAAATAAAATATGGTATAAACATATATTATTATAATAATTAAGTATTAATAATAAATTGATAAAATAAATGCAATATTTTTGGAAAAAAAATTAAATCTACCGTTATAGTAAAAGCAAAATAAATTACTTTAATAGCAATATCATAAAATACACGGCTTGTACTTAATGATTTAGGTTGATGGCCGCCAGTTTCGGCTTAGAATGGTTTTTCATATACAATCATGTATTATTGAATTCAAATTTAATACATCTATTACAATTACAGTAACCCACTCATCACCTACAATAGATAAGCAAAGGTAGTATCCACTTTCCCACTTTTTTTATCATAGATTGGATATATTTAAACGAAAAAAATAATATTTCAATTATTTGCTGTATTTAAAATCTGATAGTACCATTTAGTAAAAAATAAAAATCGAAATCATAAAAAAATCATTTTAAGAGCGTAGTAGTATGTTCTTGGGGTTTCTGGCTCCATTTTTACAGGGAGATGAAAAAAGATAAAGCGAAAACGTCCTAATTTCGGTGTATCCGATCTCCCTGTAAAAATGGAATCAGAAGCTCCAAAAATATACTACTGGGTATATTTATTTTTATAAACTTAAAATTTCAAAAACTTTTTATAGCTAATACATTTTTAAAAATAAATAAACAATCAACAGAATTGTATTGCTTTTTCAATAAGTAACTAGTAGAAAGCAATTAGTACCTCTTGCAGGCATAAAAATATTTTAAGGTTTTTTAAATGTGTATAGATATTTACATAAATTAACATTAAGCCATAAATTGAATCAAAAATATGACCTAAAGATTTAAAAAACACATATTATTATCTAGATATATGTGTGAAAAGTGATAAAATTCTACATAATCCAATAAACATAATATAATAAATCAAAAAATAAATAAATAACTCTAATGATATCTAAAATAAAGTGTACATATGATACTGTATAATATAATTGTATTGAAATTATAAATCTATATAATAATATCTCCCCAATTTCCCTCCATACGTATCTAATCACACCCTATACAAAGACATGAAAACCATACATGAAGATGCCAAAAGTCACTATAAACGGTTCCTAACCTAACCTACGCCTTAAATCTCGCCCTAATCCGCTCATAGAAAACTTTTTCACATTAGCGGGAGAAACACGGTTACGGACGCTTTACCTTTTTTGCAACACGATGGCGGACGATCACTACATAACAAAAGGTATTATTTTGCACCCAAAAAATGACACGACTGCGATCGAAATTTAATGAAACTTTGCCAAGTGGTGCAACGCAGTCTACCAAACCCAAAGATTCTACAATTACAAAAGTACGTGAAAAAGTTAAAAATTGAAAATCAAAAAAAGTAAAAAACAAGCGCTCAATATAATAGAATAATATAAAAATGATAATATAAACATTTAAATTTATATTTTTTTCCCCCTGTAATGACGATTAATTGTTTTTAAATATTGTAGCACGTTTTAGTGATTTTTATCATCATTATAGCTCTGAATAGTTAGGTTAATTCTATCTAAATCTTTTTTTGCCACCAATTTTTCTCGACCTTTGTTTATAGATGAAATAATTGTCTCAGTTTCGGCTTGAGTTTCTTTTAAAATCGATATAACTAAGTGAATCGGAGGATGAGTATTGTGAAACTGGCTATTGTACGTCCGATGAAAACTTTCTGCTCCATTAGTAATTCTTAAATAAAAATTAATATTATAATTAATATACCTTACAATCAAATATTATTATTAATATACCTTGGGTTCAACGTTGGTCTGGACGCCCAAGATTTGGTGGAAATAAAGCATCAGGTTATATGTAATTTGATAATACGTAGTTCGAAAATATTTATTCAATTGGGCTTGGTCATATTGTCATAAGCTCCACAAATGTATCCTCAAATTCGGCAACATGGGTCCGCAATCGTGTAACTTTCGGGATAGTCTAGCAACTATAGTCGTTCGCAATCGTGTTGTTATTAAAAAGGTCGCCCCGATAAGAACCGTCCGCAGCCGTGCATCACCGACATTAGCCATCCCGGGAAACCCTCCTCGCTGCCTTAAAAGGAAATAGTGTAGAGACCTGATAAATAACAATTAATCCATACAAACAAAACAAATAAAAAATAAATAAATAAAAGACGAAGTGTCATCAATGGGTGGCTTCTTCATTCAAATTGTGTACGTTTTCTTTTCACATAGCTCATACTATTACTGCGCCTAATACTAGTACAGATTGTGTATAATTTATAACAAATAAAAAAATAATAACAATAATAACATCTAAGTAGTACGAGTAGTAATATATGGCTAGCTATAAATGTTTAACATAAAATTACACGAAACCATACAGGCATAAAGAATCAGAACTCTGAAAGAAATATCTAAAATCTAGTTATTGAAATTACTCGAAATCAACAAGACAACTTACGTATATACGATTATTGTCGTTTCCATCGTGCTATTGTAATCCCGTTTTATTAATTTAAGTATATTATATAGGTACACGGGCAATATTAATTACCGCTAGACTGATACAATAAACATTCAAGGTTTGAACAAAAACGTTTGCCAATAGTACAAGTTCATTATTAGTGAAAACTGATTAGTCACATTCAAAGTATACATAGCAGCCTTTAATTTATCGTAATGGAATATACTAACAGTCAGTACCTACCTAATATTATATAGTTACATACAACGAGTGTTATTTATTGAGAATATAATATTTTTAAATATTAATTTATAACCAACAGTATACACATAGTTCAAAATCAAATTAAAATATTGAATAAAACTGTCAACAAACACCGTTTGAAATGTTTAAATACAGAAAACCACTTTATAATAATATTATTACGTATTCAGATACGAACCCAACTGATATACATAAAAACAATATTAGGTATATCGAATGCTCGGATCTATTTTATTTACAAGCCGATTATATATTTTAAGTCAGTAGTCACGACTGATGGGTAATCATATTACAGTATTACCGTGTTCACGGTATTAGGACTATATTGATCGTATGTTATAATGCTTATTTACTTTCTTTTTCTTGCCTAAACTTTATAAGTTATAACTTCCATAATTTCTATTTGAATACTCAATGAAAACGATGAAACATTCAACTTTTGAAATGTTTGTACAACAATATTATTATTATTATTATTAATAATGTAGACTAACATGGTAAGATACTTTGTATAATAAATAATAATTAATAACATAATATGCAATGCGTCCATTAAGTTTTATGTCGAAAACCAATTTTATGATTAATTAGTATATTTAATAAACATTAGACAGATAAATTATGAAAATAAAAGATTAACTATATAATAAATGTGCACGAAAATATTAATATCTTTTTTTCCCTTGTCGTAATAATTATAGTACCGACCTTTATTATTTTATTATTATATTATTATTCTTTAACTATATTTTAATGTATATTTGATGTTTTATAACTTATCGTAATCTTTGTTATTAATTAAATGTAAATTGGAATAAGACCTGTTAACAATATAAAATAATTGCATGTAATTTAGTACTATTTAATTTTTCATAAATTGAAAAAAAAGGAAATTTTAAACCATTTGATAGCCGTCGAAGTTAACAAATACGCACATTTTATCTATGGGCCGATATAAGCAAAAAAGCTTCATAATTATAAAAACAGATAGATATCTATTAACAAATGTATCCTTACGTATTTAGTTTTATAGAAATATAATCAATACCCATAGTATGAGAAGTGAAATACAAATACTCACGTTTTATATTTTTATGAACAAAGATTTAATATTGTAATAATTAACAACCAATCACAGCCTCGATAATGTGTTCCCGTGTCTATTATCTCCTTCATACGTACGCATCATAACGAAACACGTTTACGAGCGGCAATTCGGTTTTATTATTTTTAACATTATAGTAAATTGAACTTTTGTTATCGAACACTTCAACCTTAAAAATAAGAACAATTACTTCAAATCGTTCGATATTTCAATCGGTGAATATTTCAAAAGGTGAATTATTAGAACTTTGCGGATACTATGTATTATGTACCTGTACGTATATACCTGTATCATAATATATATATATTGCATTTTAAACATTCTTACATTCCGTGTTTCAATATAAATATCGAAAAAACCTATAACGGAGAACACTGGTAATTTTCTTATCTATTGTTACTAGGTAGGTAAATATACTCTATAATATTAAAAATAATAAAATCGTATCGATTATGGTATTATAAATGTATTAGGTCATGTGAATAAAAAATTGAAACAGCAAATACGAGTATTACGTTTTCTAACAACCACTTATTTAACATTGACGACGTATTATCTCAACGTATAAAATGGCGTTTTATTTATTATTATTGATTATGTACGTGATATCAAAAAGTTGCAATGTTAATTGTTTATAAGTAGTGCATATGACTTGTAGCGTTTGCATAATATTTGCTTAGAAAAATCATAAAAATAACAGATTAAAAAATAAATACATTTTAGGCTGGGACAAAGTTGGTTTTGTGACTTTATTTTGCATACATAAATACAGATTTTTGAGATTTTTTTGCTTTACGGGAATATTTCTTTTATTTTAAACTTTTTGATACGTATTTTAATTGGTTAATAATTTTATCAATATTTTCTCTATCGACGTTTTTAAGTAATTTTTAAGGTGTTAAAATACATATTTTTTCATTTTTTTGAGGGAGGAACGGTATACCCATCCGATTGGGTGTCGAGCATAATTCTATTTTTCAAAGATAATAGGTAAGATATGTTCAAAGATTAATCTTTCCAGAATTTTCGCAAAAAAAGCAAAAGACAAATAGGTTTATGAGATGATAATAAGTCACTAAGTCAGAAAGTCCATTTAATTTTGGCGTTAGAATAGTTATTGAAAATTTTCAGATGAATGGAAATTAATATGTGAGAAAAATAGACGATGGCTGTTTTTGGGAGATATCTGACAATTTCTGCCATGATATGATCATAACCAGATGTTTTATTTCATAAATATTTTTGAATGGTGTATTTTACATCGACTCAATCAGTAAAATATTTGACTGGTAGAGTAAATGGAAGAAAAAAAATTAAATATGTTTCAGCCGCGTTCAACTTATTAATGTCTACAATTTCTGAATGTGGTTAAAATGTTTCATAAAGGTAAAAAGTTTGAAAAGTTGGTTTTCTCTGAATCAGTGGATGCAAAACTGCCTTCAGATTTATTTTATAGGTAGCTTTGGTATTTTATATTTAAGCACTTGTTTCGTTTCTCTCTAAAGACTACCGTCGTTCGTAGTGAGATTTATTAAATAATTTTGAAAAGCCGTTGTCTTATGTTTATTTTTCGGCGAATTTTCTAAGTGATTAAAATTTTGCCTTTAGGAAGGGAGATGTAAGTACTGATGAGCACCCTAGCTTTCTGCTTTTCAACAATTTTCGTGTGTATTTGCGCCGGGATTAGTTAGAGTGAATTAATAATGGGAGGTACTATTTTACTGTTTGAGGTTGACCAGGCGGCATTTAATTAATACTTAATCATTATTGTTTTAGATAATACATTTTTATAATATAGAAATTTATAGAGATGATTCATAAAATCATGAATGGAACAAATAGTGATCTTTTCCAACAATTATACAGTGAGATAAAGTCAGGTGAGTTGATTCCTACTATAAATTTATGTTGATTATACAACAAATATTATGTTCAATAAAATTATCGTAAAATGTTATATTTAAATTTTTTTATAAAAAAAATCCTAAAATACATTTTACGATTTCAATTAATACATTTTGTACTTAATATGTTTTCATTTAGACAGTACAATTGACTCGTGGTTACTTGTTAGTTCACCGTGGCTAATATGCGTTATTTTAATATTGTACTTGACATTTGTACTCAAACTCGGTCCAAAGTTAATGAAAAACCGAGAACCGATTAACATTAAGTACATAATCCTATTCTACAACTTAATGCAGACTATATTTAATAGTTACATTTTGGCTTACGTAAGTTTATAATAGTTATAAATGTTATAATACACAATTTTTATTATTGTTATTTAAATATATAAGAGATGTTTAAATATACATGTATGTATTCAATTATAAATTGAGCTAATAATTCGATTTATCAAACATACTGTATAGGTAACATATTTAAATAACAATATTCTTAACTCTTAAAGCGTTCTAAAGACGTTAGGCCCACATGTGCTGTCTCCGTCTTACTAAAACATAACCAAAAAAGTTTTACATTAAAAAAATTAATTTTACTCTGTTACTTTTAATATTTTATTGAACTAATCTAATATCTAAATTTAAAAGTAAGAATATTATCTATATCACTTCATAAGTTTTTTATATATTAATTTTGAAATAAGTCATGAGCATTTTAAAATTATCAATTGTTCGTAGGTATTATATTGTTATAAAAAAATAATTTTTCAAACGTTAAATTTGCCATGTTATGCGTTAGTTATAAGGAGAAAACATATGTAGGTCTAATATCCTCTTAAATAATTATCGAAATTAAAATATATTAACATTTTGAATTTTTGAAACATCCAAGTTGCGACGAACATAATAATATTAATTCAATGGTGTATTTAAAATACCATTAATTAATTAAATAATTCAATTAACATATTAAGGTAAATACTCTATATTTCTTATTTCACATATTATAATACAGAGTATTTATGGTCAATAATAATGTCTAAAAAAAACAAAATAAAATTGAAAAGATTTAATCACTATAAAATTTAATATTATTATTGCTTTGTATATATTTATTAATGTTATCATAGAATATTATTAATTGTGTTTATGAACCTTATTATTATACATATATATATATAATATATTTATAATAATAAATCTATTCTAAAAGATATTGATTATTATTTTTATAATGAAATTTACATTTTAGCAAATTATTAGACCAGAAGTTTTTAGTTATTTATGGAACCATGCATGTCATCCTGATACTACTAAAATAAACATTATAAAAGAGGTAAGATTATTTTATATTAAGTAGGTATTATGAAAATTATATTAAATTGTATTTACATTACGATTAATACCTCATTGTCGGTATAACAAATGATTTTTAACCGTTGGGATTTTAAATTAATAATATAAAATTATTAAGATGACAAATACTTTCTAGCTAGATAAAAAAAACAAATCTATAAGTTATTTAAGTTATTTATTTAATCTTTAAACAAGAGCATTCTTATCAATAATCAATTTGGACATTTATAAAAATACAGAAATAAAATATTTTATAACCTAAATAATAAGTATATTCATAAATCAGGAGAAAGTACGATACCGCAATAATGCCAAATGTTACCTTAATGATAAATAATAATTAGAAAATAGTATTTTATTTTTTAACATAGGTACCTTACCCTCGACGCCATTGAGATAAATGTACTTATTTTATTAAATTTTGGAAAATAATGAAATTGATAGTGGTAGTGGAAATGGAGTTTGGGTTCTGATTTAGCAATTCGGCAAATGATTCCGGAAGTTAAAATTTTTTTTTTCCTGAATGTATGACGTACGACATTCGGTTAAGATATGTTTGATATCATATAAACACAATAGGAAATGCATAATATAGAAATGTTTTATTTTGCCATTAAGTAGTCATATGATATTATATGTAGCAATTCTTAAGTCTAGTCATAGTTACTTCATGAGACAATATTATTCAATTGGAAAATAAATAAACATAAAAATCAAAAATAATGAAATAATTTATTTGATTTAATAACTACTATAGGTTTCCAGATGTTCCAAATTGCAGTAGATATTACACATGATTTTTTTAACAAATAATAATAAAAAAAAAAGAAATAATTAAAAATAGAGGAGAATAAAATTTCATAAAACCACACCTATGTATACGAAACAAATATCTTCCAATTCAATAATTAGGTTTTTAAACTAATGAATGGGACAACAATAGTAAATCCATTATCTTCTTTTTTAGATCAGGTCCTTAAAGTATTTATAAGTCGATTTGAAACAGACACTAGAGAATTCTTGGACAATTTCCTAAAATTTAGATAAACTATGTGAATGAAGCAATTATAGATAAAGAACTTAACACAGAAGTATTCTACGAAAATATAACTGCCGATACACTTCAATAAAATATACAGAAATCGAATTAGAAAAAGAATTTAAAATGTAAATAAAAAAACTTGCACTTGTAGATATATCACTAATAACCCAAACCAACGTTGGCAACATGAAATTACTTTAGCATGTATATTTGGTATTGACTATGACAACTTTTTAATGGAATTTCGTATGTATTTAATAAATTTAGTAAATATATTTTGTACATTTTAGGTTTATACTTAAAACTAAATAATTAATTTAACTGTTTTAATAATTTTGTGTAATATTTTAAAAATCAAATTTACAAACCAATGATATATATTATACCAATAATATAGTTATACATTTTGTGATCTGTCCTAAGTCATTGAATAAAAAGAAACATAATATCAGTAATTACGTGTATGTAATATATTATTCACAATACTAAAAATTAGAAAGTGTATTTTAAATTTTAATATAATTACGAATTATATACATTTAGTTATTTTTATTTTTATTGTAAATAGATGGGATATTGATTTATAATAAACCACTGTAAAACTATTTTACGAATTTATAAAAGCAATATTATTTTAAAATATTAAATATATAACAACGACCATAATATATAGTAATAGTATAGGTTTAGGTGTTTGTAAATATTACAAAAATTAAAAATCAAATTAATATCATAAAAAAAAAAATACAATTGAAATGTTTGATTTATTATATTATTTACTATTATACACGTGGTGAAATAATATTATTTAGAAAAATCTTAAAAAAATAATATTGTTGTTTATATTCATAAAAAAATAATGTCATTCATACTAAGTGTATTTATATTTTATAATGGATAAAACTTATTTTGCGTATTATATATAAGTATATAACATACAAAGTTACAATATACGACTTTAATATAATACAAATATATACTTACTCTACATAATTCTATAGTATAGTACGATATAAGGTAGGTCTAATCGCCGATATCATCATCACTTGTTAAGTCGAGTCTACGCGATGATAGTAATACACAGTAATGCAATCTTAATAGCTAATATAATGATAGTTTATTTAAGAGACTGTTGTTGTGATGACAATATAAATAAACCTATTATAATAGCTATTACAACATGATATCGCACTAACAACGTATATAATAGATTGTGGATTTGAAAGGCATGAAACTTACCTAGAATTATTTTTTATACACTAATGACTAAGGCCCAATTTAAATGCAAAATGTATTTTTTGTGCTCTAAACAATGCTTCCCAAATACATAAATTGATTCATGTAATGATGACAGATACTTCAAAATTGTAACTTTTTGCAATTTTCAATTTTAAAAACATATTAATACGTTGTTACAGTAAAATTGGATAGATAATTTAAAATATTATCTCAACTCTTATATTATTTAACAGGTATACTATAAAATAGTTGAACAATAGATTTAATATAATTTAACATAATCTTATTTTTATATTTTTACATATTTAGAATGAATAATAGGTATATCCCCAAGATGATGTATTTCCCCGATAAAAGCCATCTAAGCACACGGCAGTGCGCCAGGCCAAGTTCAAACAGAATATAGTGTATCTTTACATGCACCAATTCACTCAGCTTTTCTCACCGTCATATCTCTGCTTACTGACTTCCTTGGCTTTTAAATTTTTAAACATCAACTAAACCAAAATAGCTCAGGATAATGTAAAAAATTGAGCCTATAACATTAAACCATTTTAACATGGAAGACTTTCAAAGCTTACACATTTGTCACAGACTGACTCGCTCATCATAAAAATTATAAAGCATTTCTCTTATAGATGAATTAAGTAAATATTGTAAGTAAAGGCAAAAATCTGAAAACTGTAATTTTCTTAAAATTATTACAACTTTATGGAAAAGGGGAGTTTTAAACGCGTGAAATAATAATAAAAATTTACCATACCCAACAAAAAATAAACTAATAATAATTATAATGAGAAAAAATTTCTTTCGTCACTTAGCATATTTAAAAAAAACTCGGAGCACATAGGTTCTTTGGTTTTACAACGATGTATATTTATTTTTGTTTTTTTTTGTACAAGGAGAAAATTTAATACTAGCTTTACCTTAATTTTAAAATTATATTTAAAAGAAATTCAATGACGATTTTTCCCAATTCTAGACCAATTATTATTTATTGTATTATTTTACAACTATTTATGTAGTAATATTTTATTTACTTATCTTATGAGATACAATAATTCATAATGGATGAGTATATATTTATTTAAAAGCATATCATCCTCAATAAATCATTTAACATAAATACCTAGCCAAGTACCTATAACCTATTTTTAAAATAAAATTTAGCTTTATGGTGTGTAATAATTTTAGTGTGTCCCCCTCATAAGTCAAATATACTTCTGTACCAAAAAGTGCACTGTTCTTCTTAGTTTTGGTTTGAAATTTTTTTTTTATTTACAGTAAAATACGATTTTACATCAGTTACGATAAAGGTTATTATAGTTACATAGTAATATTACATATTGGTTAATGAAACAATTTGCTTTTAATCGTATAATATTAAAATTGTTGTTTATTTTATTTATCTATTTACTTTCAAAATATTAACAATATCAATGATTTATGTGTTTTAGCTACATACTGCTTCGTGGTACTTCGCAATATCAAAAATCATAGATTTATTAGACACAGTAAGTAATAAACATTTTGATAATAATATAAATTAACATTCAACTATTATAACTAATTTAAATTACTATTTACTAATAATAAAAATAAATTCTTAAAAAAAATGATGTGGTAACTAATATATAGATACTGTTTAAAATGCAATTAGATCGTTTGAAAAAAAAAAATGTTTTTTATCGTCAATTGCATGTTAAAATACAAACTAAGAGGGATTGCTAGATTTGTGTTTGGGCACCGGTATAGGCGGCATGGCCAAATGAATCCCAGGTGTATGATCTGATAAATGCCTGTAACTAACGAACGAAGAGTAATAAACCAATTCTAATAGAGTCATTATTATGTTAGTTAGACTGTATGTTATTTTAAAGTTAATACTAAATATATAAATTATAAATAATAGAATTCTTTTAGTCGGATAAACTGTTAAACTAGGTTCATTTACGGAGAATTTGTTAAAAAGAAACCACACCCACATATGTTGTCTCCGTTTTATCATCGTACAATATAGCAAATTAGTTTTCAGCTGCAGCTCCAGTGTTATGTAGTACATTTCAATAACAGACTGAATTATTCAACAAACTTAAATTTAAGAAAATCAACTGTATTTTGCATAAGTATTTTACAAAATTTAAATTTTTAAGCGAATTATGAGAATTTTTAAATTGCAATATTTTACTTACTTATAATATTCATAAAAATTAAAATATCGTTAAAAATCTAAGGTGAAACCGCAGATAATATTCTTAACTTTAAGTTTCATAATATATCAATATTCAATTCGTTATATTATTAAAAAAGGTTGATGCTTAAAATTATAACTGCCAAACATAAATTTACTATCGTACGTTTGTAAGACAAAGATTACACACATTAGTGTGGCGTCGTCTTAATGTGATTCGATACCGACCGTTTTTTAAGAGTTTAGTATAGTCAATTCCCGCTGACATCGCGTGTCATATTGTGAATGAGTGTGTACTATATAGTATTTTGTGTTGTTTAGTATGTGTGACTACAGACTATTATATAAAAGAGATAGCTGTATGATTCCGCACGTGCACGACACTGCACGCTACACGCACATGTCACCAATATGTGGACGACAAGTTATACTTATTACTAAAAGACGTAAATACTACCTATAATTTTTATCCGCTGTTGTGACTAAACTAGTAATAAGATAAGAAATGTAAAATCATATTCAAATTCAATACTAAATTAATTTGAGAACGATCAATCAATTTTTTCCTTTTTTTTTTTTTTTTTACTTTTGTTTTTGTTTGATCCCGTATAATCGATAATTATTACGGTTTAAATTTTTTTTAAAGTACACGCATTTTAAAATAACATTCGAGGAATAGATAGGAGTCAACAGTTGAAAAAGTGAGATTATCAATCTAAAAAAAAGATTTTTTAGATTACTTATTGTACTACTAGTTTTATCGTTAGGATGGACAATAAAATATAGGTATGTTTTATTAAAAAAATACCAGTTTGTATATCAAATTCCATTTTTACACAATAAAATAATGATAAACCCTAGGAAATGTGTTTGAATAGTTGAATAGTGCACAGATGTTTTGAAATAAAAATTAATTTAATAATATATGTATAATATTAATCATAGGCACATACCTTAAACCATATTTTTTTATAGATTTTTATCTTTTTTTATAGGTGTTTTTTGTATTGAAAAAAAAACAATCGCATATTTCATTTTTGCATGTTTATCATCACGTTAACATGGTAATCACTTGTTTTGCTCAGCTCAGATTCATCAAAAGTAAGAATTTAATATAATATTGTTTTTTTGATATTCGTATTAAATAATAAAAGATAAATAATAATACATAAAAAGTCTAAGTAAAATGTATGTTGCTTTAGTGTTGAAGGATTTTCACGAGAGTTGACTAATTTAATACTTTAAGGTTATATACATCGCATGCAATTTGGTGTTAATAAATCTTTATTGACTCTGTAAAGTAATATAAATGCATTTTATAAGCTAAATAAGAATATTCAACGAAAAAAATAGTTGCCACTAAGCCACTAGCGACTAGCCAGTAGGTAACAAAATAAATATAGTCTATTGGTTGTAGAATGATTTGTCTTTTTTTGAATCAATACGTTTAAAAACATTAATTATTATGAGAAAATCATAAAAATATTTTACAATATTAATTGTAAAAAGTATTAAAACCATTTTTCAGGGAAATTAAATATGTTTCGAAATCTTCACACATATTTACGTACATATAACTCATCATTATCAGAATTTTCAAATTTTATTTATACATGATAGATTCAAAAGTAAGATCCAATAAAATAGATGTTTCTAAAACCTAACAATTTATGTTGGTTTAACTGAGAGGTACCCGTGGGTAATTGAATTAGGATACACATATATGCTAACCGCATTGCATTGACTTAATTATATAGGTACATGCAAGAATACTTAATGGTATAGTAATAATACGTCCATGTTTTGCATTATTATAATATCTGATATTCATTTTTCTTAACATCTGTTTTAAAAAGCATTGAAAAGATATTTTTAACTTATTAAATTATCAATCATTCATTTATTTACTAATTATTTTACTATTCCGATATGTAACTAACAGGTGAAAATGCTGCGATTGGAACCATCGTCAATTCATTTGTTCACGTAGTTATGTACAGTTACTATTTTTTAACAGCACTTGGACCAAACATGCAAAAACGTTTATGGTGGAAAAAATACCTGACCCGTATACAAATTGTAAGAATATTAATTCATAGCTCCTAATCTATAAATATGTGTCTAACAAATGAAATGTAATTTCCAGATTCAATTTATATTTGGAATACTTTACTGTGTCAGCCTCATCGTATTTAATTGCACCTATTCTAAATTATTTATTATATACATGTTGGCCGACGTACTCATATTTCTTTATTTGTTTTTAAAATTCTATAAAAAAACATACAAAGCAAAAAGCAAGATTCAGTAAACTCAACAACTATGAAGACATTTGTGTGTGTGTGTATAAAATTTATATTATTAATTTATCATAAATAAGTATAATTAATTCAAAATTGATTAAAATTAATACAATTTATTATAATTTGTTTTAAAATTTAAATTGACATATTATTTTATATCGTCTACGTTATTATTATGTTGAAATTTAAAACTTAATAATGTTTATTGTTAATTAATACATAAGTTGTGATTTCAACTAAAACATTTATTATGTTTTTACTAAAAATGTTGTTTATTTACAACTTTTTGTGAGTGTAATGTTTAAAAGTCCTCATTTACCACATTTGTATTTTACAACGTGTATAATTCATAAATTACTTGTAATGTATTTATATATTATCAAAACAAATAAAACCATAAATTGATTGATAAAAAAAATAAACTAATACGTTATGTATAATATATTAATAATAAAATATATTATTGTTTTTATTCCATCATCTCTTATCAATATATCACTGACCAATTATATTTTGTAATATCTACAGAATTTTCTCCAGCCAAGTGATGATTTTATACATCATAAATTTTTTTGGTTTTTCTGTAGCAACTATGGATCATTGTGAGTTGCGTACGAGTTAAATCAAGTAATATATATTTTTATTACCAGCGTCACTGGTATAAAGTATATGATTAAATTTTCCGTCCAAAACAAAAATTTCTTATCACTCCTAATTCAAAGCAATCAGTGCCCCGGGAAGATTTGAAATATTTGAACCCATTTTACAATTAGTAATTTTAATTTTACTTAAGAGAAAAATCTTTTTTTCTTTTCAAGTACTTGTTTATTTATCAGAAAATATTATAAATATATAATTTAGTTGATGTGTACAATTGCTACAAAAACTTTTATTATACGACTCAAAAACGTATCATTAAGCATTTTGTAATTTTGTTACGTAGACGCCCAATGATAATTTCAAGAATCAGCATTAGAAATAATTTGTCTATTTGTAAGGGGCAATATTGCAAAATTAGTATTTTTGAATGCCCAATAATTCATTTGTACATCATACATTTTTAGAATGATGTATTTAAAAAAAATGTATATTTTTTAATAAATTTCCCTTAATATAGCTATTATACATAAGGTTAGGTATATAAACATAAAGTTTATAACTTAGGACTTGAAATGGATATTTTAGTGAAATCAATTTTAAAAATGTAGGTAATGGAAAAAAAAGTAGTCATAAATTACATTAAAAATTGTTTTAAACTATTTAACGATTCTCATTTATTAATTGATAAGTAAGATTTTAATATTAAAGAATCCTGATCATGAATGAAATAATTATTATAATATTAATATTATACTTATATTGTTAGTTGGTGAGGGTGTGGCATAAAATGTTTAAATACGGCCCTTAGTATACCCAAACAGTCTACTCGAATTGCCTCCCATAGCATTCTTAAATTATCGATAGTTTTACGTGTACTATCGATTATAATATCGATTCCGTATAATATTCAAAAATTAGATCATCCAAAATTAAAATCAAAATAATTAGGACAACCACAAAACATAAAATACATTTTATTAATAACTTAATTGATAAATTAAACATAAATTAAGTTTTTAAATTGCAATACTTAAAAGCATTGGCAAATAAATTTAAGCCACGAAAACTATGCTAAGATACAATATAAATTTTTAAATTTTTTAAACTTTTATAATTATATTATAATTTTATATGTTGATTATTAATTTTTTTTTATTATTTTGGCTGTTTTTATCAGATTTTTAAAAGATTTTTAAGTTTTTACTCTGACAATTTTCACATTTCGTTCAAATTATTTTATAAACTATTTATTATTATTAATTATTATAGCTGTGCCAGCCCATTTTCTAAGATATTTATAAGTTTATATTCACTTAATTTTTTTATTATAGTAATTAATTATATTATGTATTTGCTCAGTTTATTTAATTTATAAATATTTCCTATTGGAGATGATTTCAGTACAAGAGAATTACTACTTAAAATAGGAGGCAATTCAGGTAAATGTTATTTTGGAAACCGGGAGAGGCAATTTGAGTAATCTTTTAAAAAAAAAATTCACGAGAAGCAATTCATGAGCGCCCGTAATATTATTATTAAACATAAGTCATTAAAAAAATTATACTTTATGAACACTATTTGTACCTATAATAGTTGATACCCTAATATTTTTAAATTAGTACCTATTTAATTATTTATTAAACGTTGCCAATAAAAACAATAACAATTATGACCTTATTTTATAAATGATATGAATTATGATAATCATATTAAAATTAGATTACAAAATGTTATTACATTGTTGTCAATTGATTTAATTTGAACGATATTCACAACTTCAATAATTAATGAATTAAAAAAACATTGATTTAATATAAATTTCGAAATTCTTTAGATAGGTAACTACAAAATAATGTGAAAATTGAATTGCTAATCGAATATCAATTTAGGTTAGGTATAATATATACAATTCGCACATGAAACATTTCATTCAAAAAAAATAAAATAAGCAATTTTCATTTTTAACAAAAATATCAATATTTTTTTTAATATACAAAAGAATAATACCAATAAAATTGTCGTCAATTACATGGTCAATTTTTATTCATAAAAACAATTTAAAAATAATCAAAGGGGGGAGATTTAAGCTAACAAAAACGGGAATTTTTATGCAAATCTATTTTTGACAAAATTGGTTATATATTTTTGATATAATTTACACAAAATTAAATAACAGTAGAAATTTGAAATTTTCACAAATTATTCATAAATTAAATAATTTTTAAAATATTTTGATGCTTTTGTGCTATTAATAGGTGTTTTAAATTAAAATTATTTTCCTTAGATCCTTGAAATTTTAATGTGAGGTTTCTGATAAGTTTTTACATACCAGTCAAAAAATATCAAAAACAAGCACATTGCCTCTAATTATTTTGTAGTTAACAATGCATAAGATTTTTAATATAATACAGTCATGCCTCGAGTTTGAAAATTTAATTGAAGATTTAATACAAGTTTTTCTTACAAAAATTATAAAAAAAATTAAGTGGAATTCTATAAATATTTTTTATAGGAGCTTGAAATTAAAATTTTGACAAAATTGAATATTCACTTGTAAAATAATAATTTCTCATTAAATGGTTTTAGGTTTTTTTGTTGTTATTATAAAGTAATAATCATAGAAACTTGAATCATTTAGGTTAAATATTTAGATTCAAGTACTAATAAAAACGTTAAGGTCATATCAACGTTTGAAAATTGAATAAAACATATTTTCGTAATTTAAAATACATACGTAATATATTTTTACAAAAACAATTTAAATTCATATTTTGAAAAAATACATCAAATTGCGAAAATTTACAAATTATTCCTTAGTTAAAATTTATAAAATGTTCAATTTTTATTACTAAAACTTCAAAATGTAATACGAGGTTCCTCATAAAACATAAGTGTTTCATATTAAAACCTAAAAATTAAAAATAAATATATACGTGTTATATTTTTTTTTTTAGAAATTTGGACGAAATATGATATTTAAAAGAAGAATAACTTACGATTTTTTAATTATATTGTCCTAATTCTAAAATATAATTCAACGAAACTTGAAACTTTGAAAACTCTAAACTTGACATTTTCATAATATTTAGTTTATCCTTAAGTTTTTGTCTATGTCACGAGCCTATTAAAACTGTTTGCATTCTACGGTAAGTTGAAATTTAATTAAAAATTAATAATTATAATATCATATGATAAAAATGAATACTATTTAAAAAATATAATATTAATAATATAATAATAGTGATTTTTAGACAACAATTAAATCTATTTTAATATTACCAATAACTTAACTATAATTTCAGTATAATACATAATAAAATATACTTAGAAATATACACAAACAATCATCTTCGATCAAGGTAGTTTTCCATGTGCAATGATTTATCATTGAATTAAAATTTAACACATAATATTATATTGCATTGTAATGACTTACTCAATGACAAGGTACACTCCACATCTAGCTACTGTACATCAAGGCAATTACCTATTTTCCTTTTTTTTTTTTAAATTAATTGCATATTATAAATTTACCAAGTGTTCTAATTACTATTAAAAATGTCAAAACATAAATAAATTTAGTATTTTTTGTAGCTACCTTTCTTAGATATATATGATTTGTAATTTATTCTTTCAGATATTTAACGTAAAAATTTAATTAAATTGAAATTCTTTAAGGTTTATAATCAAAAATTGTTTATTATATACATTATAATCAAGCAATTTATATTCCTATTACATTAATTATGTATTATATTTAACTGCGTAAACTTCAAATTTCATTAAAAAATTATCTGCCTTGATAAATTGCCTAATTCAATTTTATTTCTAACTCCTAAGATTAACCTAAACATTATGTTATTTGCAAATAACTTCAAAACAACTTACCATTATAATATAATTAATCTACATGTTGATGTAAGTATTTATATTTACAACTTTGATTAACACCTATAATAAATTGGTACATCCTATAAAATTAAATTAAAATAGATTAATTAATTAAGCTTTGACCTATATTTTTTTCAAAAAAATACTTAATACATGACAACAAATTCGACGAATTGAAATCAAATATGTAAATGTACATAAATACAATAAAAAAACAATAATATATTAATTTATTTTAATTATTTAAAAATAATAATAAGTCCTAGGGTAGTATAGAAGGAACTTTATCATAATATTATTTCATTATCACCATTTGAATGGGTCAATGTAATGTACGTGTTAATTTTAACTTAATAATGAATCATTATATAGGTACGAAAAACAATTCTTAATAAATACATTGTTAGCCTCTATTTCTAAGGATATTTAATAGATTAATATTAGTAATATTAATAAATATTTAGTGAAAATTTAACGTTAGTATGGGGTTATTCATTTTCGAATTAGGTACACAAAAAAACTCAATCAATTTTCAACTATCAACTAATTAATAATCACCGCACGATTGAAAAACAAAATTTAAAATATGTACCTAATATAAATTATATTATATTTTGTTATAAACTAATAAAACATTGTCAATAATACTTCATAATTTATTGCACAAAAATTATAATTTAACCTTTATCACCCAATGATCCATGCTACCGAAGGTTTGATAATAATAAAAAAAATAAAACTGTTCTTGCCGTAAACTGGCGATTCGTAAATATTTCCATTTATAAAATTTTATTTTATGATTATTTTGAAAAATTATGAGAATTTTTCTTTTTGACCACCTAAAGAACAAACTAGATATATTTTACTACCAGAAACTACACTCAATACTGAAAAAGGTAGGAATTAAGTTTGCAGGGGAAACATGTAGGTAATAGTTCCTACATAAAAGATCAAAAACCAAACCATTAAACTTGATGATAGAAAATTCAGGTATGAATATTATAATAAAAAACGCAAAATATAAAACATTACGTTTGTATAATAATATATTATAATATACTAATATAGCCTTACAAAACTAAATTTAAATTGCATTAAACCTATAATGCAAATAACAAATATCTGTGAAAATATAATATTTTAGATAATTGTTGCTTATTTTGTACAAAATATTTAAATGAATCTACTTGGTACATCTCTAAGATATTTACTAAAAAACAACCTACACTGCTTATATAATAAGATTAATAAATTTTTTTTAACAAACCATAGGTTTATGATACTTTTGCCACCTATTAGGTGAAAAAAACAAACAATACTATAAGGTCAATTAAAATATAATTTTTGCTTCGCAATAAAAAATTCCACCGAAGGTCGTAGCGTAAAGAGCCTAGTATAAGAAATAATATGGCTTTGCTACTTATGTGATATGTGTATGCATAATTGAATGGTATAAAGTTTTTTGTCAGATACTTATTATAGTAATATGGTGACTTAAAAAATAACAAATTTTAACACTATCACATTAGAATGTAAACTACAAACTATATACATTACGTCGTGTCACACTATCCAGGGTAAATTATTTTATTTTAGTTGTTCGTAGAAACAAGTTTGTTCTGGATTAGTTCCTTGTTTTCGCAACAATGTTCTCGTATAGTTTTTATCTGCAGACTCGGTATTCTTGATAAACAAAATCCAAACAGCTGTAACAATTACAATGATATGATTCTAAACTTAAGTGTATAGGTATTAGATCTCCATGATACAAATAAGTAATTTATGTAATAAAATTCGATTTCTGATTAAAACCGAACTTTATGTACCTACATATTAATATGTCTATACGCATACTTTAAAAATAGGTAACTCATTTATGCTGTAAAATTACCACTACCTATATATTTATATTTATATTTACACATTAGGATCAGTATACACTCAACGTTTTTGAATAGTGCCACCATCTATTAAATATACTCTTATTATCAACTTGAATATATTCTAATGTACTATGTACATAAATTCATAAGCGCAATCAATGTCTATAAAAGAGCCTAAAGGTAATAAGAAGTAGATAAAAACTAGAATTCGAGAGGATATAATAGACTTTATTTCGTGGTGCTTATACCAAAAATCATAGTTGGCTAAAAACTTATAATTGTGATTTCGAAGCGGTTTAACTTTTTATCTAATAGTGTAGATACAAATAGATACAAAAACACACAGGTAGTTAATATTTATAATTTAATCATAACATAATTCTTATATGTTATAACATCTAATTTTCAATTACAATTGGCTTTTCAACTAATTTAGCCCTATTTTTCGAAACACATGACTCATCAATATTTCTACGTGAACTTTTATGTAACTGAATTAGTAAGTTCTTTCGTGGTAGCATTGCTAATGGTGATAAACAGTAATAAATTATATCGACGGTCTCTGACCCTGTATAAAATGCAAATTTAATTGTACAGCTGTTGTTTCTATTTCATTATAAAGTAAAACCGGCGACATCGTATCGTTTAGTTCCATTCTTACATTGTGCATAAACAGAGTGCCTATATTACATCACTGTAATATGACACTATATTGCTAATATGTGTGTATATATATATATATATATATATATATTTATTTATTTATTTAAATTAGTGTATGTGTAATAAACTGTAGTGAAATCGTTTTCCATTTATTGAATAATCTAACAGCAGTTGAACGAACGTTACAACTTCCGATCAAACTATCTTCATTATACAAGGTAAGATACTCAAACTTATATTAATTTTAATGTTTTTTCGTTATAATTTGTTTAATTTAAATTTAACCAAACAAATTAAACCATCAGAATATAACTATATAAAAAATATACAAACAGTTGATAATTTGTTGTTCATATTTTTATACATTATCTATAAATATTAATTTTCGAAACACAATATTAATTATTATAATATATAAATGCCAAATGTAATAATGTTTTCTCAAATAAAAAACTGTTTGTTGAGATCAAAGTAGTTATAACGTTTTCTATATTTATGATGAATCCCTTTAAATACCTAACTCCTAAATTATTATCGTTCAAATTCCTTAAGAAGTGTGGTTGGACGTTATTAAAAACTTTAAAATTGAAAACTGAAAATTGAAAAATAGAAAGTAACAGTATTTTTGATATGCTTCACTCGTGGATTGCAAAATTTCCTCATAATCTATGAAATATGTTTTAAGTATAATAATACTCTCATTATTTGGAAAAATATTAATGTTTTTAAATATTTATTTCACCTATTTTAAAGACATTAAAAAACAACATTTTCGTAAAAATAATTATATTTTTTATTATTTTTATCATTATAATATTTTTATTTTTTTAATGTTTTAATAACAAAATACCTATATTTTTCATTTCATACTCCTAAGAAGAATATTTTTTAAAAATTTAATTATTATTTAAATACATAAAAATTGAAGTTAACTAATTTGAACCATTAGTTAATCAATTATAAGCATTTGAAGTTTATAAATAAATCAAGTGACACGTGGGTACCTCGCTAAAATATATTGATTTACTCATCTACTCACCAATAATTTAAATACTATTTACTCATTAGCTCAACTATTTAAATAAATAATTATTATTCAATAAAATATTCATTGAACTTACAAAGTTGGACCGTCTAAATATTTTTAACCCGTGCAATAGTATAATTGTTTATACCGTCACATCCTAAGCTTTTTCATAAATGAAATTGATACCTGATACATTTTTCCTACAAGAATTGACACGCACAACTATTATTGACCTCGTATTTAGTTCTTTATTAAACATATTTTCAAAAGTACCTAATAAATAACTTAGTAGTTTTGTTTGAACGTATAATTTGTAACTATAAGATTTAAATGAAGAATAAACATTTTCGATTATAAACGATGCAAGAAATAATAATAGGTCGTCCCAAGATGTTTTTTTTTCTTTGCTGTGGATACTTATTGGAATTAGATAATAGAATAGCTTAAAAGTTTTATGTAACAGATTTATAGAAAGAAGATCTTGTCTTAAAAACATTATTTTTCAATTTTCTCAGTAGTTTCCAAAACATGAGAAAAACTGTAGAACTACGGTAAACATTGGATAAATATATAGGCAAATGTGGTTTTAAATAATATTTCCACAATCAGTTCTATGAACGCGATTTTATATATATTTAATTTCAAATTGATGATAATATTAATAAATCAATATATCATCCAGCATAGAAGTGAGCAATACTCGATGTTTGATATAAAAATATAACTATAAAAGATTTTAATATCCTAGAAAAGTTGTATTATTTTTTATATTATAAATGTTAAAAAGTTAACTAAGTTTTTTTTAAAGGATGTAATGAGAGTTCACTTATAGTAAAAATATCCTAAGGATGGCATTAGTCATTACTGTTATTATTAATAACTTTTTATCTAATACAGAGGTAAAATAATGTAATTGCAAACACAAAATAACAAATTATTTACAGATACCCCGATCTCTGTATACTAGGTATTCTTTTATTTTTCCACAAATATTTCACAGTCCATCGTTGAGCCCTAACATTTAACGTAAACCATTGCACAATTATTATCCTAGGGTTTTCCGAGTTCTAATAATTTATAGTTATTATTATAATGTGTTTTCAATAAACAAATTAGCTATTACGATAACGTTTAAAAAATAGATATTTCAAATTAACCAACCAACAGGGAAAACAAAATATTTCAAGGATTCCAAAATCATTAATTAATGTCTGATGATAATAATGGTAAATTAATTGATTTTTGTTATTTGTTTGTAATAGAGTATTAAACGTCGAGACATTGTTTAATTACATTTTAAATATTTAATGGCGAATAGCTTTATATACGATACAGTATTTTCTAAACTAGCAATAACTTACTATAGAAAGTAAAATAAATTCAATATTTCTTTTAATAAACGATGGACGTTGTGTAAAAAATATATAACTGTTTTCATGCATATTGCAGCCATTTACATCACAATATATAAAAAACTTATTAAAATATATGACACAACTAAATACTACAAAAGGTATCATAGATCAAAATTATGAATTTTCTAGTTAAAAAAATATTTCCCATATTTGTAAAATATTGTATAATGTATCTGTATTTTACCACAGTTCACGATACATGGTTTTGCATAAAACATTAATGATCTTAGACTTATGTAGTATGTATGTATCTACTTTGTCTAATACGTTTTGATTTATATGTTAATTACGATTCCATGGTAAAAAATTTAAAAATATGATAATTATATAGAGCAAAATGACACATTAAAGGAGAAAAAATAACTCTGTACAAAGATTTTTTTAAATTAAAAACGCATTTATGTTTATGAAAACAACTAATTTTATAATTATTATTCGATAGGGAAACTAATTAGGTAAATAGGTACCTATCTATAATAAAAATTATCAGATATTGAAATTTATTAGATTATATGTTTTAATAACCAACAAAATAATATAAAGGTAATATAATATATTATTATATTTATATATTTCAAAGATGGCCAACTTTAATAGACTTGCGATCGACTTTCGGGATTTTCTAGGTTGTCGCGATCGACCAAACAAAAAAGGTGGGGTTGTCAATAAGCAAAAAATATATTGTATGTAATGTATTATATTTTATAATATAATATATTATATAAATTAAAATTATATTATTAAATTGTTGTTATAAACATTATAAATTTATTTAGTTTAAACCCGTTGAAACACCAGTACATCCCATTAATTATAGAGTAAAATGTAAATTACTCTTAAAATAATCTATCGATTTTTAAATATTATTTGTAAATAAATCACTATGCATGATTTTACGTTTGAAGAAAACATTTATTTAAAGCAGTTTAAAATTGAATAAAGAAATTCACCTTAGCTTTTTTTGTAACATGACAAATAAACCTACTACCTACTTATAGAAAAATGAGGGTTTTCGTTATCCTTGTAAAATTGTACCTACTCTACTATCAGTGACATTTGTTTTGATTTATTGTTGTTTACCTTGGAAGTACCTAAGAGTGGGATACCTAAAATAAATTCGAAATTTATTTTCGAGTTCACTATTTTCCGATACCATCACACGAATTCTACGGAAAGGTTGTTATTAAATAAACATTAATATATTTATTTAAATTGTACGTGAAATAACAACCTTAACATTTGTTAAACACGTTAGTATTTAAAATGTGGCTACTACTTTATACCTACTAATTTTAATTTTTAAATTATTTTTCAGTATAATAGTTTTATATTTTTACTTAAAAGTAAAAATATTAACAAGATTACGAAAATGATCGTGAACTCAATATGAAGACATGAAAATACTACATTTTACTTAATTGTTATTAAAAGACTTATAGTGTTAATGAAACTATACATCAGATCTTCACATGAAATTGTAAGTAATGTATTTTATAAAAATAGAATATTCATTATTAGATATATTTTTCAGTTAAGTTTAAGAATAGGAACTATATTTAACACTTTAAAACCAAAAACAATGTAATTTATAATTAATTATAAAATAGTCTCACTAGATAATTAAATTCGTTTTTTTTCCTTCATTCATAATAATATATAATATATATTGGGTATTAATATTGTATTTTTATAATACACTATGTAAATTATTGCAATAGCTTCCTTGCCCAAATATTTTATAAAATATTTTTTTGTGAAATGTTTACATAATAAGTAAACTACCCCCTTTAAATGCCTAATATACAATTAAAGTTACAATAGTTTTTAAAAAAAATACAAAATAATCAAACAAATTTGACTTGGTATTAATTACAACCAGTTTTAAGTACCTATATTTTAATCTATAAAAATATATTAAGTATATCATTTGATTTAAATATATCTTGAATATATATATATATAATTATAACATTTATATAACTAACTGTTTTGATTATATTTTTGTTTTAGTGAATCCTCAATATATTAAATCAACTAAAAATATGACTAATGTGAATTTGAGCAATTTCATTAATGAAACGCAGCATCAATTTTTAAACTTATTAAATCAAGAATTGAAATTCGGTTAGTAGATATAATTATAATACTACTCGTATTTAGGTACCAGTAATAACATATTAAATGTAATTAATTACTTTTTTTATTTTAATTAAATAATTCAAATATAAATTTCAAATTAATAACAGTTTGCCTCATAATCACGATCTACGAAGTACTACTAAGATAATATTATATCCTATATTTCGTGTTTGTAATATTAAATAATATTTTATTTTATAGATAAAAATGTTGATTCATGGATGTTTATGAGTACACCATGGCCAGTTTTATCAATTCTGATAGCTTATTTGTTATTTGTACTAAAATTAGGCCCAAAGATGATGGAAAATCGTGAACCATTTAAAATAAAACGTATTATGATGGTTTATAACATTCTACAAACTATTTATAACATTTTCATTGTATCAGAGGTAAGTTTAATACATTTTAAACTTGAACTGTAATAGGTATTAATGTATTATGATAGGTATATATAAATATATAATATACGTGAACACGTATGTAAAATCATTTTTTCCCGATATTAAATTTATGTCAATAATTTAGTCAGTGACTTAATATTGCGATCTTACCAGAAGCATAATTAAAGGGTGGGATGAAGCGGAATAGTCGAATTGCACTTATTACCTAAAAAAAAAAATTGTCGAATTACACTTAGATTGAAAAAGGTAATGGTCGAACTGCACTCGGATAAAAATCAGGTAGTGATTGAACTACACTCGTTCAAAAAAAAGAGTTAAAATGGATAAAACGTGGTAACTTGTTACGAGTTGAACGTGTATAATGAAAACCCGTTAAAAATATTACGAATCTTACGTTTACGAACGCCACGGGCTACCTATTTAATAGCATTATATATTAGTTCGTTAATGTCATTTAGATAACGCAAATAATTATTGTCGCCAAATATCGAAAAAAGAATCTAACCTAACTGGATAATAAATAGTTATCAATAGAAATATAATATTAATTTTACAAACATTTTACAAAGAAAAACGTGTGAATGATGGTGTTAAATCGTGGTTGTCTTTCAAAACTATACCTAGATGAATATTCTATAGTTATTTTTTGGTGTGAGTTAATACATAACCATAAAGTAACACTTAATTTACCTCAGAAAATGATTTACCCCTTCAAATATATGATCATTTTATTGAAATACTTTTTTTGAGCCCAAGTACAGTTCGACCACTATATCTGCTTTTTACCCAAGTGTAATTCAACCATACCCGGGTAAAGGATACATCCACCCACAAAACTTTTTTTACTGTTCACATTTTGATCAATGTATAGGTAATGATCTGGGTAATGACTCAATTAATGACAATTCAAACATAAAATATTTTCAAAACAAAAAAAAAAAATTATGATATTTATCACTAAATAATATTAAAATATAATGTTAATATACCTCTAATTAATTGATGTAATATTTTTGTGCAAATTATGAAATTATTGAGCTATTATAATATGTCGATGCGACTGGGAACTCGGACCGTATTGTTTTATTTTCCTTTCTCAAAATACAAGGTATTGGTGGTTATCGTTGTAGTACATCCGCATAACTATATTGGCTGTAATGTTAATAGGGATATCTAAGTTCATCCCAGAGATGCAATAGATTATATTTCCAAATTCCAAAAATCCAAGGAAATTGGATCTAATATTTGATAATAATCTTCTCTTATATATTTAGATTGCTTATTATACATAGTCTTAGATATAAGATACTTTATGATAACCTATATTTCGTAATTTACTATAACTAAAAAAGGTGATGTCATCGAATTATTTTGGTTTTCGCTCTCTCTGGACATCTCGCAATACAGACTAAACGTATTCATGTAAAATAATTATTTTAAAATAGTTTTGTAATCTTCAGAGTAAAATCACTCAGTAAAAAAAAAATTAAAAAGTAATATTTATTTAATATTTATTATAAAGGTTTGGCATATCTATTTGTCTAAATATTATCTCAAAAGAAAGAAATATTCATTTTTATTTTTAAAATAATAATAATAATAATAAAACTGATATGTCAAACCTTAAACATATATTATTCTCTGTTATTTTATCAATAGATATCTAATGTTATTCTAAAATTGTAAAAATCAATTTTACATGAATGCTTTTAGGTAGGTACTCTATGTCATGTATGGATCTAAAAGAGGAAATAACCTGGTGTTCTCTTAAAAATTATATTTCTTAAGGATGTGGTAGTGTTCTATGAGGCTTACAGATTTTACTAAAACTAGATTTGTGTTAACTTAATTTATGTATTTGTTTATAATACTATATTGAGAGGATTCCTACCGAATATTTTTATTTACGAAATTTTGTTTGTCATTCTAATAAAACTATAGTGGTCGAAATTAATTAAGCTTCGTAAGAAATTTAAATATTTTCGAATTTCATATATTATAAATGTCGTCAGTATAATAAACAAATAGTAGGAACAAGCATTTTAGTGAAACATATTCTTGCACGTGAATAATCACTGCACTATGTCATTCCAATATTAATACCTATACAGGCTATACCTAGTCACACTATCGATTACTTACCTACTTTGTCATAATATACATACATACGCATTACTCACACAATAAACATACATTTAGAAAATTTCTTTAAAAAGTGGCCAGTATTAAATCATCTTAACGATTTACATTTTTTTTATATGCATATTGCATAAATAAAATTTTAGAGCGCCCAATCATACGGTATAATAAAGTATCTTTATAAATTAGCTTTAAGTTTTTAGCAAACACTGAAAACCCAAATCCACTCAAAATCTAATTCTAAGATATATTATGTTACGCTCACTTTATTTAGGACACATTTATATCAACTGTATATTGTTTTAATTTCTATTGATTTAACTAATTATATATTTTTTAAATTTAAATCACAGGTATTCATTACACCCGGCATATATACATATTTAATGATAAATGTATGCAATCCAGATGAAAGTGAAAGTAATCGTCATATTATAAATACGGTATGAAAAATAATGTGAATAAAATAAATTATGATATTGATAATACAAATCCAAATTATAGATAGTTAATTTTCCTTATTCATAAAATCTAATATTTAAATTTAAAATTAGGTATACGTTATCGTAAATATAATTATTATAAGTACCTATATCGGCTATATCTATATTATATTTAATGTCATTTGAATTAAAATAATATGATGCCTATCATAATTTAAATTTTTAATTGTCAATTTAAAATAACTATTTATTTATATAATGAGTATGCATTTTATTTTCAGTTCTATGTACAGTCGTGGCATTTTGTTTTATCAAAAATATTTGATCTTCTAGATACTGTAAGTACTTTTTAAGTTGTAAACTAAAATAATATTATGCATACCTTTACAATAAATCACTTCATGATCAACTGATCAACATGATCAAATTTATTCAAATAAAAATTCAATTTTTATATTTATAAATACTGGAATTAAAAAATAAATCACACTTTTTTTCAAAAATCATGTATCTACCTACATTTTAACGCATATTGATACTTATGTTTAATTTCACATTTTAGTACAGTAATTATTATTAGTAGTAATGAATTTCTTTAGCTGTGTACAAAACTACAAATATATACAAATACAAACGAACTACCTATGTTATAAAATAAATTCTAAGCTTCTTTGGAAATTATTTAATTATTTAATAAATATTATGTTTGAATTTAGATATTTTTTGTGTTGAGGAAAAAACAATCTCACGTTTCATTCTTACACGTTTATCATCATGTGAATATGGTCGTAACTACTTGGACTTTTTTGAGATTTATTAAAGGTAACCTTAACTTCTTAAGCAGTTATGCGTAATATTATATTATATTAAAATTCAGTACCTTATAAATTATTATCAACAGTATAAATCATTTATACTGCTGTAATGATTTTTTAAATACCAAGAAAAATAAGTCATAATAACTAAAATTTAAAAAAAATGATAACTTAATTGTAAGGTATATTCTATTAGATTTTAATCACACAGTGTTAACTATAATGATGCACCTATATTATTTATTGGATAGGTACATATTATATTAAAAAAAAATCTTTTATTTTTGTTTGTTAAATGTTTTTTTTTATATATATATAAATTATATTGTATTTTTGATTCTATTTTTAAAAGTTTATTTTTTAACTTAAATTATTTATAGTCAATAGTTAAATAATTTGACAAAGATTGTTTAATAATTTTCATTATCTTGAAATTAATATTTTCATAAAACGTCGATAATAAGACTACGACCCATACTTGTTGAAGGTATTTCATGGTTTATTTATAATATATAAAATATTTACCTAAATTCTCAAAAATATACGTTATTCAAACCAATATTCCATATTCCACACGGCATACAGTCATTATACCTGAACATCATAACATTTATAACAATCGATTCAAATTACCACTTAGCATATAAAACATAGTAGTTTTACCAGGTCTTTTAATTTTAGGTAATTAAATCCTATATGGCTATATGTCACTACAGTTGATGCCATTATAAATTAGTTATATTGTATTATATAATATCCTATATAGTTAACAAGACCTATTTATTTCTAATAATAACAAAATTATTTAAACAAAATATAAAATAAAACTATGATTTTTAATCAATGATTACCTTGTATACCTACTTAGTACTTACCAAGTAAGTTTGTAGTTTGAAGTGATTGGAAACCAAATAGAAGGAACGATATTGAGTTTGAGACCCATTTATTATTATCAAAAATGAGATTTTTATTTCCAAAAGCTTTAATTTTCACTCGAGAAATATCAATTTTCCCCATAATTAGAAAAACTATTTAGAACTTTCTGAACCTCGCCGCAGAGTCCAGAAAGAGCTTCTATGAATGAAATATTTAAACTGATTAACACAGTTATAGAAGACTACACGTTCTGAATTAATCATGATGGATGTATGATTTCTGAAAAATAAACGATTTTGAATTAACAATATTAAGATTAATCGAATTTTATAAATATGTACCTAAATTATAATTGACATAGATATTATTATTTATCTTATTATAATACTATTATCGTTAATTATGTAAAATTTAAACAAAGTTGTAGAAACTAACTGAGCTCTATAAGCTCAAAATTAAAACTACGGTTTTTAGCCTGTCTTAAACGTGAAAAAAAACGTACTTATAGGTAGGTAATAGAATTCAGCTGGTGCCTACTACTCACTGTAATAACAAAAAAAAATAATCAGCAATATAGTATAATTATTATATTTGAACAGGTCAACAAGGAGCTCTTTGTGGTCTTCTTAACGCACTCATACATTCAATAATGTACAGCTATTATTTCCTATCTGCTCTTGGTCCTCGCATGCAGAAATATTTGTGGTGGAAGAAATACTTAACCCGTTTACAAATTGTAAGTAAAATTGTTCATTGTCATACGAGTAATTAAAATGTATAACTTATAATAGGCGCAAATCGTCGGAGTAGCCAGTAGGTAGGTACCTATTTACCTCATTATATACAATTATATAATTCGAATATTAGTAAGTATCTGGCTATCTAAAATCTACACTCGTTAATGCGTAGGTAGCTATTTTATATAAAAATCTTTAAGAAAAATAGTTAATAACAATTAATTAATACAAAAAATACGAGTATATACATCATTGCACAATGTACTTAGCACACCGTTATTTCATACTCATTAACGATTTGCGCCTATTAAAGTTAATATTCTAGTTAAATGAATAATATGTATCGTTTTGATTTACAGATTCAATTCATATTAGGCCTTATCTACGGTATAAGCCTCTTTATTTACGATTGTAAATTTCCGAGACTATTCACCATTTACATGCTATTCGATGTACTTTTATTTTTGTATTTGTTTTTGATATTTTACAAAAAAACGTACAAAGAGAAAAATACCTAAGTCTCAATGAACTCGAAAGAGAATATAAAATACGTGTATTAAGTTGTTTCTAATATATATTGTCTATAAATATATATACCATACATAAATATTTATACGTAGATAAAATCCATAATGTTAATTATTAATTGAATAGTATAAAATACATAGGTACCTTACCATATACTATTTACTAATTATATAGAAACATTAAACATTAAACTACATCACAGAGTGATTCACCAACCATATCGTACCTTATTTTTTATTTAATAATGAATTTTTAAATTTTGATTCTAGGAAATTTTAAATATAGATGCTTTAAAATGATTTTGCAATTTTTTGAAATTGTCGAAGTATTTACTATTGCGTATCTTTTGTAGCGATTCAAACTTCTATTTTTCAAATGAGATTCGAGATTTTCCTATTTTAAAGTAAATTATTTATTGGATATTATCTAAGTATTTTAAATGTTTAGTATTTACCTACCTAAATTCAAACGAATAATTGTACAGATATTAAAATGTTTATATTATCGCTAAGTCCTTAAAAATGGTTTTACGAAAATATACAATAGATGTAATATCAATTAGTATAAATTATATTATATTTAAACCATTTTTATAATTTATAAATGTTTAACATTTTCAAATTACTATGATAGTTCCATATTTTCTAAACTTGTTATCATAGACCTATTATCCTTAATAACTCAAAAACTACGATTTGGAATTTTGATGTTGGTACATTTAAAAAAAAAATGTATATTAAATAATTCGCAGTATAAAAGGAGGTTGTCATTTAAAATTTATATCTCCGCAGGATACTCCTTAAATTGTAGATACAAAAAATCTCAAGAGTTTGAAAAAATGATTTAAACTTTTAAATATATTTAAAAATTACAAAAATCATACTGTAAATAATTGCATTATTGAAGAAGACAGAGAGAGTAGGTAATTATGTTTGGCGAATCACCTTATATACCATCGATACATCATATATAGGTATAATATAGGCGGGCGAGACCGTTTTCAACCAAAAACGTACCCTTCCCTTTTCGGCCAATTCACTTTTCGACCAAATTTAAAAAAAACTGATTCCCCTTTCGGCCAAAACAAAAATTATAAACAAAATAATATTTATATATAATTTTTGTAAAATTATAGCAATTATATAATTTTGAAAATGATTAAAAATATAAGTTGTTTAAAATGTTGTAAAATAAAATATAGAAAATTATTTAAAATATAAGCATATCTATATATTAACATTATTTTTATGTTAATATGTTACAATATGTATATTATTATATAAAAACATAAAATAATAATATACAATTTTTATCAATAATAATTAAGTATAATAGTAATATAAAATAGGTAATTTTGAAAATAACACGATACAAAAAGTTTAATGTATTACGTTTTATGTTATACATATCGAAAATGATTAAAATCTATTTATAATATTTGTCATTAATTATTTGATCGGTAGTCATCGTGTTTGCAACTTATATTTTTAATCATTTTCAAAATTATATAATTATATAATTGCTATCATTTTACAAAAATTACATATAAATATTATTTTGTTTATAATTTTTGGTTTGGCCGAAAGGGGAGACTCGGTCTTGTTTAAATATGGTCGAAAAGTGAATCAGCCGAAAAGGGAAGGGTACGTTTTTAGTCGAAAACGACCATGCCCATATAGGTATCGGGCGCTTTGTAAGCGAACCTATAACGGGCGTGTACCACTTGCACTCAAAATTACCTTATTTTATACCAAATCCCCCCAACTACCTAGAGCAAAATGCACCAGTTGCCCTCAACTAAATGTACCAGTTGCCCTCATATGTTAATATATACACGATTACAATATATAGCTCGTAAAATAGGGGAGGTAAATATACAAGCAATAAATAAAATTATTTATAAAAATAATGTAAAATAGTATAAAATAATAGAATCAAATGTTTATGTTTACAATTATATACATATGATGTTGTATTTTGTAATAAATAATAAATATAATATAGTATACAAATAATATGAATAAAATGAAAATTGTATTAATAATCTTAGCCTACTACTTGGTGCAAAGCGAGGATTTTACCAAAACGCGTATAAATTTTGACGCGTCTATTTATAGACGTAGTCAATTTATCCCGTGGGTAACGAGTAACTAGAATTATTATTAGGCTTTATCAGAATACGCTAGTTATTATCAATTATTATACCTATCTTAATCAGTATTTTTATGGTTTTTAGAAATTGTATACCTACGTCTTTGATAGGTATATTTTAGTAGACGAAAAGCACTGACGTTGTTAACAGGATGGAAAATATTACGGGAGTGTATAGTGATTGACTATTGTATTCATATTATTACAAAATACAATATTAGGTAGAGGTATACATAATTCCAAGCATATGAATTTTTTTTCTTTCATTTTATACTATTTTACATTATTTTTATAAATAATTTTATTTATTATTTGTATATTTACCCCCCCCCCCCTATTTTACGGGCTATATATTGTAATCATGTATATATTAACATGTGAGGGCAATTGGTACATTCAGTTCGGGGCAATGGTACATTTGGTCGAAGGCAACTGGTATATTTTTAAAATCCCGATAACAGCCGTTGAGCGCAACTGGTCAACACCCCCCATAACATCCTCTGGTAACCCGATTTTATTTTCCGTCTTTTACGTCGCCTGACGCGCGACAGTGCAATTCTATGTAAATAGTTATACAGAAGATATGATTATTTAAATAGATTTATATTTTATTTATAAAGTAGAAACCGATTATATCAATAAGTATAGTCATCGATAATTATATGAGATGTATTTATGGAGTACGCTCTCTCTCTCTAGATGTTAGGGAATTTTTGTTTTTAAATTAAGTCAGACTTATCTATTGTATTTATATTGAGATTACAATATTTATTTCTATGATTATTGTATTATCTATTGACATTTTTTTTTAAGAAAACATTAACCAAAAATCACCCCAAAGAATAATAATATAGGTATCTAAGTATCTTCATACCTATTAATATGAAATTACTAATACCTAACATAACCTTTTATTTGGTATACCGAACTAATTACTAAAAAATGTCATTTTAATACATATCACTGACTTAACAGGAATAACATGGCTATAATATATTATACGTATTTTATAAACGGGGATTATAATATACAAGTATCTTTAATAAAATAGATACCCGTCAACTTTGAAGCTAAGTTAAGTTATAACTTATAAAGTTATATGTTATATTAGTATATCCAAGAGCGGATCCAGGGGGGGGCACTGGGTGCAAGTGCCACCTCCGTTAGAAAAAAATAATACATATTAACAAACATAAATTTTTATCATATTGTTTTTTCTTGTGGGGGGCTATATCTATATTATATCATTTTTCTTATAGTGCCCCGACCGTAAATACATGCTGGATCCGCCCTTGAGTATAGGCAATATTATGGCCAGTATGCAATTTGCATAGAAGCATGGTTATCTAAGCTTCCAACATAAGCAGTACCTACTCTAAGCTTCTACATTGTAAATTGTAGTCATCATAATTTCATTCCCGTAACTAAATTAATATAGATATGTTCATTGTTCATAAACCTAGATTATAATTAGATAGGTAATAGGTACCTATTATACGATACACGAACCTAAATAGTTAATATCTGACTCTAACACAGTGACACACTCCCGTGCCATTACCACAGTGGTCGGTGATAGCACTGATAGCTTTTAAAAAATCCCATCATCCAGCGTCAGTACCAACTGGTAACTAGTAAAAAGGGGAATACTTCAATAGTGATATAGTAAACTTTATTTTCAGGCTTATCTAATAAAGTAATATTCCACTTACCAAAGTTAACTACTATGAACCCTCTAAAAACAGCATTTATTGTCATATTTACATTTTTCAACAACCTACTTATCATAGTAATTAATATTATAGTTAATACTTAATTATTACCCATATAATACTTATATTATATATGTATTGAATTATTGAGATGGGAATAAAAACCAATAGATAGATATTAGATAGGTACATGATTAGTTTTTGGCGATTGTAATTTACAATTTGTTTTATAGGTAGGTGAGTAATCAATACTGCATATTTTAATTTTCTAGAGTACCTACAAGTATAAAAATTACAAATTATAAATATGATTTCAATTACTCATTTGAAAATACATCTCAGTGGATGGGTATTTAATATATAATTCTATTATATTTGAGGTAGTTTGAAAGAATTTGGAAAAATATTTGTGTTAGATATACTTACCAAAATTACTTTTGTATATTTATATTGTTCTTGGGATTTTATATTTTTAATAATGTATGAATAATATTATAGGTACCTATTAAATAATTATTTAATACATTACATTATTTAAATAAATATTATTACAAGATATTTCATTATAATGTATGCTATTTATTTTTAAGCTAATCAGTACCAAAATAAAAATGTATTAAATTAAAAAAATATTATAAAAATCAAGTGATAATCACTGCGAACATTAATTAACCTATTTAAATAGGCAATATATTAATGATTATTTAGTATTTATATGGTTATAAATATTTATAGTATTATTAAAGCAATATTATTAAAATTTAATTTTCTTAGTTTCTATAGGTATTCTTAAAATAAGACATTTTAGGGTAAAAATAAATATTTATTAGAATATTCAATATTTCAATGAATCACACTACGATCAAAATATGGTACGTATCTTTCCAATTACTTTTTAGAAAATTCAGAAGAATCTATTTTTTTTAAAGATAATTTAGCAGTAGGTACCCATCAATATTGTGTATAGTAAATTTACCTGTATAAAAATCACACATTGATTAATTGAATACAACCCAAATTATTATAATAATAAATAGTTTCACTATTCATTTAAATACTAAAACAAACATAAATAAATTTCCATTATTCATGGTACACAAACATTGTATTTATAATCCACTAGTATATAAAAATGTTATCCCTCCCAAAAATGTTACTCTAGTTGAACATGTGGACTCGTAATACTACATACAATTAATGTCAATTATTAATTACACTCAAATTTATTGTAAATTCAGCTTTCAGATAGATATAAGATTTAAGTATGTTAACTTAAACTATCTTAAAACTGCAAAAATAATAAAATGTAATTAAAATACATAATTTTATTTTATATATTATAAATTTAAAAAAAAAAAAAAAGATTAGGCAGTACAATTTACAATACCAACAATATTTTACACTTCTTAAATCGATCAAATATAAAATTTAAAATATGCGTAATAATAATAAAATAACAGCTGTACCAGCAAACAACTTATCTAAGTTTTTTTTTATATTTCGATTCCTTTTTTTATATCCTGTATAATCCACTTGACCCATTCTTATTTTTTGGTCTAATATTTTAAATATTTTATTCTCCAAAATTCTGATTCTTTTCAAATAATTAATGGCTTCTTGACCTTTTTGTTGATCCAAACCATAACTATGAGTTCCTAAATACTTTATTGAAGCATCTAATATATGCAATTGTCTTACTATCATCCCTAATATCTGGGCAATTCTTTCAACATTCATATCATTTTTTTTAATATCTAAAGAATAATTAGACCAATTCCATGTATGAAAACATTTAAGCGCAGTAGCCAAAAGCTTACGATGTGGTGACAAAGTAATTCCCATATTAACAAATTGGTCATTATTTCCAGAAAGTAAGTTTTTAAAAGTTATATTATTGGAAATTAGCTGATCTGTATAGATATCCATAGATAAGACTTCTAAAAATGATTTAATGTCTTTACTAAAACCATTTTCTAATTCAGTCATAACTTCATCCCAATAAGGATGTTCTTCTTCTGAATAATAAACTTCTAGTTGTGCATTTTTATAATCGCTATTTAATAAATTTAAAATATCAACCATGTTTTTATTTTCAGCTATTCTAAACACTGTCTGACATTTCTTGTCGGTGACATCTTTGTCAGCTCCTTTTGATAATAGAAATTTGACAATATTAACATGGTTGTTACGTACTGCAAAAAACAAAGCCGTCTCTCCAGACTGATTATCTTTCATCTCTATATCTGCACCATGATCGACTAAAAATTCTACTAATTTTAACCAACCATTGGAGCATGCATACATGAGCGCTGTCAATCCTGTCCTATCTTTAGAGTTAATATCAATACCATCAACATTTGCTAAATGCTTTAAACAATTTAATAAGTCCAATTCATTAGAAATTCTAGAACAATTACATACACACATTATAACATTATGACAGTCATACTCTATTAATGGATCAGCACCATTCTGTAAAAGATATATTACAGCATCTAAAGATCCATAAAATGCTGCATTCATCAAAACAGTCCAATTATTATTCAAATAACTGTTAATATTAACAGTTCCCGAGTTTAAAGCACGGGTGATTTCTGGTACATTGTTTGTTGTACAAGCATTTATCAATGTTAATTGAAAATCTTCTACTTCTGGTCTTACATTATATGATTTGCGTTCAATAATATCACCAAATTCATCATACTCATCACTATCGCTTTCCCATTCAGCTGGAAAAATGTTTTTCTCAAATTTCATGTTGACGCTTATTGGAACTAGAACAAATAATTTAAACATTAATAGTTTATATTTTATTCTAATAAATTTTGCACATATTCAAATAAATAAATTATATTACAAATATTTAATTATCACTTATATACATAATGAATGCCGAACTTAAAGGTCTAAGGGCCCCAAGACAGCTAATAAAGAAGAGACCTTTTTTTGGGTACGCAATTTGTGTGCACCGCTTTTTTTGGCACTTGGCTAGAGGCCTGGGCCCTGGGAAAGTAAAGGCTTTCAGGCAACTGCTTAGTTTACCAAGGAAGAAGTTCAGCACTGTACATAATAATATTATACTACCTACCACACATAATTAGTACCATATTGGTACTAATTATTAATAGGTATAATGATAGGTTGAAAGACTATATAACTGTTATTTTATAACCAATAATAAAGCATTTCAATTTTCATTGAAAAATATATGTATACATATGTATATATTGTGCAAACAAACCCCATTTGTTAAAATATTTATCCTTAACCAAATTAATAACTAAAATATTAAATCAAAATTGTTTATTACCTACTAAAGTTTAAATAAGGTGTGAACCATTTAATATTCTATTCAAAAACATAAAGAAACAATGGTCTCACTCTTACAAATATACAATATAGTGAATTTTATGTAAGAATCCTGTTAAAACTCAGTTATTTTTAATATAATAAGATATATTAAATTTAAAGGTATTATCTATACTCTATTCAACTTGAGAAACGTACTAAAATCTATGAGTATTTTCAAATTTATAAAAAATATATTATAATTTTAAAATGATAATATCTTGCTTCAAAATTAAAATATAAAAAAAAAACCCTTTTGAGGTGTCCTAGACTATATTTTTAACTTTAAAAGGCCCCCTTATCAAAATTTGTTTTCACTGAATCTTCCACATAATATAGAAACAAAGATATTCCATATTCCCATGATTACGGACTCTGGTTCAGTTAAGGACAAAGGCACCTATAATATATTTAATAAAGAAGAATATTTCCTGTGTATTGACTGACCGGATAGATTTTTACATTATTGAATAAATTATTAATAATTAATAATAATCAAAACTATTTTAAATTAAAATATACTTATATTTATAAAAATGTAAATATTAAAAATCTATCTAGTTGATGCTTAGGAAATATTCTTCTTTATAAAATATTTAGTTAATAGGAGCCTTTGTCCTAAACTGAATCAGAAAGCCATAATCGAGGAAATACAGAATATTTTTGCTCCTATATTATGTGGCAAATAAAAAGAGAAATTAAATGTTGGTGTGACAGTTCTTTAAATTTGATAATAAAATATTTCAGTGTAAATAACAGAGTAAAACAGATTCTTCTGAACATTAATTTTTTATGTTATGGGTAGTAAGATATAAAAAACACATGTGTCTATAATGTCCTCTTAACCATATTTTGTTTGTGCTTGTCCCATAATTATAAGTAACTAAATATTAGAAAGTATAAATTAAGACACATAATACCATTTAAAATTATTTTTCAATATTGAAGCAAATTATTAGGATTTGAAAATTTAGATGAAGACATAAAAAATATTTTTACCTTTAAACTTTATTATATTGTATTATTTTTATGATTTGACATTATACACACTATAATGTCTTTTTATTATAATAACATTAAAATTAACTAAATAAAATTGATTATTCCGATCATAAAATTGACTATGTTATGTGTTATTAAGACAGAGACAACACATGCGGGTATTAAATCAACTTAATGGATAGGCTTTGGCCAATATTAATAAAAAAAATTACTTAGTAAGGTTAAAGTAAACAAATTATTTTTGAAAAAATCATTCAGAAAATGCAATTAAATGATTGGACCTGATAATAAAATTATATTGTACACTGTAGTTATATAAAAATAAAAATTATTAACAATATATAATTTAACATAATATTGCATAATAGTATGTAATATAAAACAGTATGGATCATGTTATGGTACCAATTTTCATTTACTATATTAGTGCCTCTTCCCTATAATTTAAAAATACTAGGTATACACTGCATTGAAATTTATTCAATAATTTTATAAATAAATAGTTTTCATAATAACATTTGATATATGAAGATGAACAATAAGATTACCACCAAATGAGAAGGACTTTGGACAACTTATAATCCTCTTTATAAAACAAGTTATTTCTACTATACTGTCTATACAAAAGTAAATAATGTTAATAGTCCAGTATTGATTAAAACTCTTTGAAATATTTAAAAATTGAAGTAAAATCAAAATATATAAACTATAAAACCATATACTCATTTGCAAAATTTATACTAAATGTAAAATATACTAAAATATAAGAACTTAGACACTACAAAATAGTGAAAATTATTTTAATTCAACAAAATTAAACTGTGTTTAAAACAAATTCTTTAAATTGTATTTAATATTAAAATTTGGGTGGTTAAAATATGATGTATTATAGTACCTGTTTTGGGTTTTTGTTTTCTAAATATTTGTTCAGATTTCTGAATATCTATATTAAACGCTGGACACATACTTTGATAATAAAAATTAAAAATAAATGTCATATCGGTACAACCAAAAGCAGTAAACATGATTATTCTTTGATGTAATCATAACATTTCAATAGAATTGATTACATAAAAAAACAAACATGAGGTAGGATTTAATAGCAAACAGAAAATTAAAATTAAAATCACACAACACAATGACATTGATCAAACGGCATACTAGTACAAGTATACAACAGGTAGGTACTAACTATTTTTTAATAACTAGTTAAGACAGTCAAGAGCCTATAGTTAATTCTAGAGTCTAGAGAGGTAGGTCATACAATAAGATCACTTACTCGATGGTGTAAGATGATGTAATACAGTTGATAATAATGTGCAATTATTACTTCATTTATAATTCACGAAGGATTTGATTCAAACAGCTGTCAGTAGATGTAACCGTTAAGTCGTGTAGGCATGGAGCTCTGTTAAGTATTTGGTAATCTAAAGTTGTTAGTTTGTTATAGTTTAACTTATTAGTAATTACTGAAATAATGTCAAAGTTCAACAATCAATAATCATTTGGTTCATTTTTCACTTTAATAGTTTAATACATGATTTATGATGAATTCATGATTAACTGATAAGGTGCTAAATCAGTTTAGTATACCAAAACTGAGTACCTAATCGGTTGTTTTTCAAGGCAACCTACGCTCTGTTTTTAGTTTTTCTGTACTCACTGCTTATAATTTTATAAAATGTTGATATTGATTATTGTAACGATCGTGATTATTGATAATCATTATCAATATATTTATCTATCCGTATTCCGTGATAATTATTTGTAATTTAAAATTCGTCGGTCACTGGCCGACAACGAATTAAGAGGTAAAAATGTAGAATCCGATTGCGTATGATTACTACGATTTATCCTCTTGAAAACACGATTGGGTTTGTCAGTCGAACATTCGAATGACGATAGAACCCAAAAATACGATACGATTGTCGATTGCGTACTTTAAACGTCAACAGAAAAAAGGGTGAAGAAAAGTTAAGTTAACAGTCTTAAATATACAAAAAATATATAGAGAATTGCATGTCTTACAAATTTTGGGTTATCTAACTTTTGGCTTTTACTAGATTTATAACCTTGAAATAGTTGATTTTACATTTTAATTTATATATTCAGTTTTATCTGAATAGTAAATAAATATATATATATAAGGAAAACGTAACTTACTGATCTATCGACGCACTACTACAACCATATTTGACAAATCGTGCTGAATTTGGCATACAAATAACTATTATGCAGACATTCGCTAAAGCGGATTTTTTTAAATTCAATCCCTAAAAAGGTTAAAAATGGTTTAACATTTTTAAGAAACCGAATTGTTCGGAAAAATACCTTGAAACAAAAATTACATAAGAATCAAATTATATTCAAAACAAAAAGAATATTTTGTAAAATAGGTGGATACTAAACAATATATGACAAACATTGCACGGGATTACTGTTGTTTACAAAAAAGAAATTCTAAAAATTAAAAAAAATAATTTAAACATATTAATCTAACCCAAGCAACAGCTTTACTTTATGGTGTGTACAAATTATGAATAAATAAGATTTTGAATGAAAAGAGTTGGAATATTGGTTATATGTATTGAATAATAATAATGTTTTATCGAGTTGACATAAACTGTGATGAAAAAATTAAAAATTAATATAATATAATAAGCTTGAATGTATGATTTTAAAGTAATAAGTAAGTATTAATATCCTTTTGGCTTACAATACTCTGTATTAAAATAGAAACGAGTGTTTAGTGCTGAACATTTTTATTATAAATATATGACATACCTAACTGTACATAAGTGTTAAATACGAATTATATTAAGCTGAATATTAGCTGAGCTAATATAGGTGATTCGGGTTATTTTATATTATTTATATAACAATAAAGTATTAAAATAAACTATTGAAGTAGTGGTTCCCAAACTTTTCGCATCACCAAAAGTAAAATATGTAATCGTAAATATGGATTTACCTTCTCCAAATAAAGAATAAATATTTATTGTTAAAGTACTAAAGTATCAATATTTACCTCGTTCCTCAGTTTTGGGGAACCGTTGCATAGTATTAAAGGGGAACAGAAAAAAAGTCTCGGAGAAAAAAAATACAAATTGGAATATTTTAAACAAAACGTATATAATCATTCTGTATGATATGTTATGATATAAACTTGAATAATTACTGTGATCTGACCCGGTAATTTTGACGACACTTTTGCTTGTTCTTTCATGTTGCATTTAATTTTCTCAGCGATCACCAAATTTTCACTAGACAAATGACTATGGATGCGTATTAATTTGGGACTATTTAAATCCAAACTAGTAATAAAATTTGCAAAACATTTCAATAAGTAATAACGATGCTTTAGAACATTTCCACTGAATATGTTTCAGGCAGGTTTTTTTTTTTTTTATAAAAAAAATTCTATGCAATTTTCATGTTACCTTATTAGATTTTAAAATTTCCACGAGGAAACAATAAAATCTGTTAAATACTGCTTGACGTATTCTGCTTCGTCTGTAACACACTCATACCTATACTGACCTACTGAACTATACTATATTATACTATCATCGTCTATTCGTCTATACTTACAACTTATAAGAGGTCACCGTAGTTTACTTTATTATATTATGCTAATATGCTCTACCGCCTATTATAATCTGTAAATGAATATATATAAATATGCATACTATAATCTACTGACGATGCCGTAGGTAAAAACCAAAAATTATCGTTTTTATTAACTTTATCATCATTTTATCTACGGTTTTCCACAGTAACCTAACATATTTACGTATATTAGGTAAACTATAAGTATAAATGTATAACATAAAGTAATTAGTAGATTTTATCATTTTATTTTTAGTTTTTTTACATCAAATTAACATATTATACAAAGTGAGTGTATAAGTTGTATTTAAAATATTCTAATTTGTAATTTTTTATCATCAGTAATAATAAATAAAATAAATGTATTATATCTATTATATAATAATAAATACATAAATGTGGTGAACCGGACGAAGCAGACCACTCTGACAGTCAGACTACGACTAAGTAGTGAGTAATATTCTATAGTCTACGAGTCGGGCGGGCCAAAAATCGTATATGGCAGCGCTATCTAGCGATAAAAGTGAGGAGGACACGTTAACTGACTATACTGTTTGTGCACTAAATAGTATTAGATAGCAATTCTCTTGTTTATTTTGTTGTGTTGGTCATCCTGGCGACTTAAAAATATTGGAATCTATTCCGTTTTTGCAATAAAAAATGATAGGTAGTAGGTACCTAGTTCGTAGTTGCTATTGTTGCTACAAAGTTACTCGCCATTTCGCCAGTCCGAATTTCCTACATCCGATTTACTACTTAACTAGTAAGTGATTCATCTTCTATTGTTCTGCGATTTTCTCAAAAAAACTTGTTCGTTTCGGCATTTTATTTTTTTATTTCATTTAGTATTGAAATTCTCTAAGCCGTATTACTGTGAACGAATAACTTTTGACAGTTAACATATCATTTTGACTGAAAAACTAATTTTTAATTAAAAGAAATATGGCACCATCAGCTGCTGTGAACAAGAGAGATAGTGTTCCATCGACATCCGAAGATTTTGATTTAGAGAAGACGGCCGAAGAAGCGAAATCTTTGATTGAGAAAGTCATCAAAGATGTGGGCAAAAAATCTGCAACCAGACAGTTGATATTTGGTTCGGCGTCTGGATGGTACTAAATTTAAGCTCTTATTTGTTTATAATGTGTTATTATTTATATGTGTGATACTATTTGCAGGGCAACTGGTTTTATTATGATGAAATTGGGTAAAGCTGCTGCGTTCACAGTTGGAAGTGGTATATTAGCATTACAACTAGCCAATTCAAGCGGTTACATAAAAATTGATTGGGATAAATTGACCAGAGGTGTTGAAAGAGTAGCTGAACAAGTCGAAGACAGTACAAGTGACAAAAAGAAAGGATTATTGAAGAAGGTAACTTATACACAATAATATAATTTGTACATTAAATGTATTATGTCCACATAAGTTCCTCAATTCTCGTGCTTTTCCACTCTTGGCAAGATTTATATATTTTCTATGTACTAATTATCTTTTAGGTCAGAGACATTGTAGAGAACAATTCCATTATGGCTGCTGGATTTACGGGTGGTTTCTTCCTTGGTGTCGCCTACTCATAAACAGATTTTCTATACGCAACATTTAAGAATTAATTGCACAACATTTTAATTATCAAAAGCTAATATTTAAATATTGTAACTTTTATAAAATTAAAACAATAATAACTAATTATAAAAATTCAAGAAGTATATAAAATAATATATATATATTCATAATATTCATTAAATTTTTTAAATTGGACATAAACCATCAATTAATAATTATTTAATTTTTGTGTGACATTTCTTGATATATGAACCAATTTCAGATGGGACGCTTTGTCGACAAGAAACTAGACAAAGCTGAGGATTTATTAAGGAAGAAAGAACGCAAAGCTAAACGTTGGTTTAACCGTATATCTGGTGACGAAGACGAGTTTGTTTTTGAAGAGATTCATGTATTTTTAGCATCTTATTTAGTTGGCCTTTTTCTTGGAATTTCTTGTGGCATAGTTACTCGCTGAAATGGTCTTTAAATAATACACTTTTACACTACAAAAAAAAAATTTAATGTTGTATAATTGTTCGCATGTATATAGCAAAGCACTATTACTAATAGTTCCATATTAATTAATTTAAATAATTTGTCAATGAGAAGTCAATTGATTTTTCATTTATTTATTAATATACATAATTAATAATTATATTGTATTATCATCATGCTTTATTTAGTTTAAGTATTATTTTGATACTAGTCAGTTCAAAACGAGTTGTTTCATTCATTTATGTAATGTTTTGTGATAAAATAAATTATGAACCTAGACTTTTTGATGTCTTGTTTATTTATATTTTATTGTCATCAATAGATTTAATTTTACAAATTAAAATTGTTTTGTAAACTGTTCCATGTATATACAATCAATAATGTTTACAACTAGTGGTTTTATTATAGATTTGATGTAACAATTGGAAAAAGAAAAGGTTAAACTGTGTATTTTTTAATTTATGTCATACAACTTTCATATTACAGCTTTTTTGAAAATCCATTAAAAGTCACTAACTAAAAATATTCTTGAAATTATTCATAGTTTATTATTTGTAAAAGCCAGGTAAGACCTAGCCATAAAAATAATAATTTGGTCGGGCGCATGTAAACATCGTCAAAAGTACCTTTTATGTATTAACTCCGCCAGAAAAGAAAATTAGTTAACAGTATAAAATTAATACTTGTAATCCTGTAAGCTATAATATATTATTATAAAAAAAAAATCATAATTTTTTTTAATAATAATCTCCACAGAAAAAAAAAGTTACGCCCTATATGTATACCAAAAAATAAAAATAATAATTATCTGAAGAAATAAATACGATATATAACTGTTGTAATGTGTAAAACGTCAAATAGTCATGAATTGCATTCATAATCAACAACTATTTTTAAATTAAACGACGCATTAAACTGATATTAACCTTAAAAATTTCAACATACCTATGTCATTGCAACGTATTTAATGAGTGAAGGCAGAAGAAATTAAGTATTACTGGGGGAATTCCCATTTACCAATTATAGGTAAGCAAATAAAACTTGCGCAGTTTACAATGTTGACATTAGATCTTTTTTATCTTACTAGTATTCACTATTCTGGCGGAGTTTACAATCGCTCAATTAGTCATGTTTAATTTATTATAATAGATCCGCTCTTGCCTACCTACACACCCCTTTCTCAAGGACACACCCATGAAATTTGTTTGAAAAAATTTAATGGAAACTAAAAACTAATAAAGATCTAAGTACCTACCTCCTTATATTTTACTAACTCCAACGTGGGAGTACTAATTTCTAAGAGACTTTTCCTATTTGATGTTACATTTGACTTGGTTTACTAAAAATAACAATTTACCACTTTTTTCTTATTTCCTACCATGACGTTTAGATGTCATTAAACCCCTTTCACCACATCAATGCATAGAAATATTTAAATTAATACTTACATTATTATGCATTATTAACTCTTTACTAACTAAATTGGAAAAGGTAAATTACATACTTTATTATGCATAATAATTAATAACCAGTAAACAGTGGTAACAACTATTTAAATGACCAAATGTTGATATATAATAGAATTAATTTGCAATACATATAAAATAATATAAGGTAAACATTTATTAGCAAATTGTGCTTATTATTATTTAAATATTTTGAATTTTATATAAATATTGTTGTAATAATAAGAAGTACTTATAGAACTAAAATAAATAGTTTTATGTAAAATGCAATTAAAAACAAATAGGTAACTAAACAACAATTATGTATAGGATTAATGCTTAGTGTTTACACATAAAAGAGTATTTTTGGTATTTAATAACATTAAGTCTTATATAGATTATACAAATTTAAAATTAGTTGTATAAAATTATAACTTTATTAATATTTAATTCTGATTCTAGATGATACTTATGTAATTTAGGAAGTTCATAAAAAAATTAATAAATTGTTTTGAAATTATTAATTATTAAAATATAGAATTATTTAGATACATAAAGCTACTCCATCCAATACTTCATCATTTCAAATCAAACATTTTTAAAATTCTATAACATTTTTAATTATGAAACTTGTTGGCAAACCAATTTTATATTTGTTGTATTATGGCCACACATATAGTAAATTATTACCAATTATCTAAAAAATCAAATCCTGTCTTTGGAATGTCATCATCATCATCATCATTATTAAGAATATTATATGTAGAATCTTGAATTGTTTGTTTAGGATTTATGACTTGTGGTGGTGGTGGCGGTGGAGGAGGGCCTTTAGGCTTTGTCTTATCACTTTTTACAGCTTTGTTTTTGTCTTCAGTTGGCATTAGCGATTTGAAGAGAGCATTAGATTTAATTTTACTAATGAGTTTGTTGTCTTGTGGTTCTTTAGTTACTATTCGTTTTACAACTGTAGCTTTACACTCATTTGCAGAGAAGTTCTCTCGAACACTATCGATATGTTTGCACAAATCCAACTGACTCCGTGTAAACCAAGAAAAGCCACTTTCAGAAATTTTTTTCTGAAAAAAAAAAATAAAATGTCTGATGTCTTACAAGAATATTTCCAAATAATGGTAAAAGAAAATGTTTAACATCCTCCAATAATTTGAATATACATATTGACACTAATAAATAATGTGTCTGTTAAAACACTACTGCAAGCGTTTTAAATGTACTATGTTTTTTTTTAATCTTGGTTTTTTAAAAAAAATATTTAAAATGTAGGTATATAACATGATAATATTAAAAAAATATAATAGATTCATAAATCTGAGAAAATGTAGATAAAATATACTATCCTTCACTAGTCTGTTTATTATAAATAGGTAGTGATATTATTTTACACACAAGAAAAATAAAAATAAGTCATAAAGCAACTTACATCTGATTTTTTGTATTTTGAATATTTCAATACAGTTTCCGGACTGATAATTGATTCTTCCAGTATTTTGTTTTGTTCGTCAACAGTTAGCTCAAGCCATAAAGATTGATACGCATCCTTAGTAGCATCCACATCCTTGCGTATGCGTTCTGCAATCGGATTGATTGTGTATAAATAATCATAGTAGACGTTTTGGGACTGATTTAGATCCATGACAATTTCTAAAACAAAAAAAATTGTAAATCCAGTGTCAATAAATTGAATATTCAGCTATAAATTTATTATATCAATTGGTTATAGATTTTTATGTGCAAATAGTAATAAACAGTAATCAAACACAGTATAGATAAAAAGAAAGAGGTTTACTTCTATAACTCCTTACCTGTAATGAATTATGACAATGTCTATGAAAATGCTATAATTTACAAATATATATTCATATCACCATCAAATTAATTGTTCAACCTATGCTAAATGACAGACTAAATGGCCAGATGGGCGACATGTTTCATACATAATTTTAGATACTGTTATAGGTAGTTAAACAGTATATTGTATATTTTACTATATTAAATCAAATTTTTGAAAATAATATTATTAAACATTAAACACAATTGTTAATACCGTCAATCGACACCGCAATGTTAGTATTTACTTGAATTTATAGTATTTTTCACTTTCTTGTAATTATAATTACGATATCAAATGACACATTGCATAATATACGTGATTAAATTCTAAATTCCGATAACAGTCTAAGTAAACTACTATGATTTACAAAATATAAGACATAAATTTGTGAAAAAATTGTACGGTATTGCCTGTGTACTGCATAACGTATTGTTTTTATTCTGTGGTATTATCTCGGTTATGACGCATAAGGCACAAACACGATAAAGTATAAATTATAATTTAGTTAAAGTGTATTAATTGTAATAAAAATAAATAAAAATATTGTAAAGATACAGAATATACAATAAACTAATAACTAATAACTAATATAACTACTATTAACTACCTATAGTGGTAAACACAACTTATTCAACTCAAGATTATAGAAGTGACCACTGAGTAGTGAGTACTGATTACTGCGAGTACCATATCACAGAATTCTATGACCGTATTATCACAGAACGATTATTCTGTTATATGGATATTATAATGTATTTTTGTGATAACATATCACATTGTTATTACTTATTTATTTCTATATATAGTAATAGTATATTAGTATAATAATATAATAATGCGAATTACTTTTACAGTTAATATTATTGGTTATTACTTATTGACAATTTATTAATCACTCTATAGTCTATATTATTATTATTTATTTTTAGTTATTACTATTTACTGCTTTATTAGGCGTATCCACTACTAAGTAGTAAGTACTAGGCTAAAAGCTTTACTAGGGAATAGAAACTTAATGGCTTATAATGCTTATATATCATTCTAAAATTTGTACAAATAACATGCAGTTAGCAGTTATGCATAAAAAATTAAAAAATGAACAAAAGACCAACAACAGTCTCTGGAATTTTCGTTAAAATTGGTCTGAGTATTTTCAAATGCCAGTATGCAAGTATGCTGCAAATATTATACGGACATTGACGATTGACGACACTGTCTTTTGTAACAAATTCTTTTTTTCAATTATCTTTATTAAAATTAAATGTCTTAGACTTTCAGTCTACAGAGCCTGCAGTAGCGTAATTAGGAATTTAGAAATTCTCCTTGGTTGCTTTTGGAGGTTACATTTTTTTAAGTAAAAAACTGTTAACTTTATCACTTCCAAAAAAAAACTTTAAACTCTATTCAGTAAATAATCATTTATAATTGGATTATTATTAAATTAAAAATATTGCAAAATATTTGTTCCGGAGGTGATCTTAATTCCCTTAATTACGCCCCTAGTTGAACCACTAGTTTTTTTCTGAACAAATATTACACAGTTAGGTCATATAATGATAATATATATCAATGGAGTTTTATGGTATTATACAAAACTAAAATTTGTATACAATGCATCATGATCGTTGTTGATAGACAGATGGTTGATGAAGAATGAAAATATATAGGTATTAGTGGTATTACTGTATATTTGATAGGTAAACTATTACAAATTTATAAATTACAACTCGTCAGTGGCGGTCAAATGATTTTGTCATGGGGGGGATGTGACGTAAAAAATAAAACAAAATTTAATACATTAACATTATAGTACAATATACATAAATTTAATTGTTATAAATATTAAAGAAATAAAGTCATGGTGGCCGGGGGGGATCTACCCCCTTAACCCCCTCCCCGTTTGACCACCTCTGCAACTCGTAATAGTTTTCAATATTTTGTTTGTTATTTTAATTAATAAATATGGTTTTTTTAAACTTTCAATATGCGCATATTATAATAATTATATATATACATTTTTAAATATTGAATTATAAATTAGGTAAAACCACTATAATTAATAATATATATGTATAGCCTGTATAGGTACATTGACGCGATACGATGAGTGTACTATTATTACTTTAAATATTTTACTATATAAATTATAGACCAGTGATAGGCAACCTTTTTGGACTCTCGGGCCATCACATTCACAAATCAAAAAGAGTTCGTGGGCAGGATAAAAATAAAAATTTTATATTCTTAAATTATTTACTTTAAAAAAAAAAAATACTGTCTAAAACGTTAGAATAAAAAAATATATATAAAAAAAAATTTTGTTGTTCTAAATTTTAAAGCGGGCCGTCGTATGATAACTGATAAGCGACCATAGGCGGAAATTCATTGGAAAAGTTGGGGGAGGGCTACGATTTTTCTCATAAACCAAAGCCGTTAGAAATGTATTGATTGTATGCGCAATATGTATGTATAATGGATTTTATTTTCATTTTCATTTAGTAAGATAGATCTTTAAAACTGGAGAGCGAATTTTGTTGTATGGGGTCTTGTTAGATTCACATTGGTTAGGAGAAGTGCAGTGAAGATTTTCAGAACTTTACATTTTATAATTAATTCATTACAGAGCTTCAAAAAAAAAAATTAAAACACATTTTATTGAGAGTTTTTTTTTTATATTTTCCAGCTTTATAGCTTTATAGTGAGTTAACGATTGAAGATAAAGTTCTGAAAATCTTCACAGCACTTCTCCTAGACTGAATATAACAAGACCCCAAATAACAAAACCCGTTCTCCAGTTTCGGTAATCTACCACTCTAAACGAAAATCTAACAAAAAATAACAATTTTTTTAACTGTGAAAAATTATTATACACGGTGATTCTTTTATCATAAAACACTCATTATTTCAAAAATTATTCATGTTTTTTAAAACATTTTTTTACATATTTTCAAGTTTTTAAAAAACAACGTTTTTATTTAAAAATTATATTTTTAAATATTTTTTATCCTTATATTTTTTTAAGATTTTTACTTTTTTGAATGACAACAAAGAGTTTTATTTTCATATTTCAAAGCAGAAAAATTTTCTGAATATTTTGATACATAAAAATCGAATTTAGGGTGAATAGTTTATGAATTATAAGTATTTAAAGTTTATATGTGTGGAATGGAGTGGTACGGAGTTATCCTGCAAAATGTTGGTCCACTACTCCGCTTGTCAAAACTTTAAATACGTATAACTCATTAACTACTCGCCCTAAATTCGATTTTTATGTATCATAATATTCAGAAAACTATTCTGCTTTGGATTATGAAAATTGAAATTAAAACTCCATGTTGTCATTCAAAAAAGTAAATAACTTAAAAAATATAAGGGTAAAAAGTATTTAAAAATATAATTTTTTAATAAAAACGTTGTTTTTTTTAACAAGGAACTTAAAATTATGTAAAAAAATGTTTTCAAAAACATGAATACTTTTTGAAATAATGAGTGTTTTATGATAAAAGAATCACTGTATATTGTATTTTTAAATTAATATAACTTTATATATTTTGTTATATTCAACAGACGATAAAACAAATCACTATAGGACAGTGTTTCAAATTATAATTTTAAGTTTCGTATAATTTATTATACAAAATATTATACAAGCAAATTTAAAATATAAAAATTATTATGTGTTATATTTTTTTTTTTTAAGAATATATAAAAATGAAACTACAAAATTGTTATGTTTGCAAGAATGTTTGAGGGGGTTCGGTGGGCTTTTTTTTGAGGGAGGGCTAAGCTCCCTAAAGCCCCCCCCCGATTTCCGCCAATGTAAGCGACCACTGATGTAGACAATAGACAATGTCATGTATAGTACTGTCAGTACTGACCACAGAAACTGAGGCATTGACATACTGTAATAGTATAAATTATTGCAATATACCACAGAGGCACAGAATAATAATTAATAGTAATAGCGAGTTGGAAATTGTTCATTAAAGTGTGCAAACTGCATATACATATATAGATAGGTATTATAAATTAATACTGAATCAGGAGCGGATCCATGGAGGGAGGGCAAGGGGCCATGCCCCCCATAGACTCTGCCAGTTTGCCACTCAGGTAAATTTTAGGAAGTCTGTTTTTCGGCAGTCGATAAAATACGATACGCACATAGTATTCCCCCCCCCCCCCGTAAATATGTTCTGGATCCGCGGCTGTACTGAATAGTATTTCATTATTACCTAATATACGTAGTACGTACACAATAAACATAAATTATAAATATTTAAATGTTTTTGTATAAGTATATGGTATGTCTGTTAATACCTACCTAAATAATATAATAAGTTATATTATTATTTATTATATAATTATTAAACAAATTTGAAAGAAAATTTTCAAGTTATAGAATCATTTTAAAATATAACTGAGATTAATAGATATTTAATATTACAGAAAAATGCATTGATGTTTAACTTCATGGCCTTTAATAAATTTAATAGATTAATTTTCACCGCATGTTTTAAGCAACTGATGACATTTACGATTTTTTTTTGTAAATGTTAATACAATTAATTTAATCGGTAGAAAAGCTTAAAAGTTAATACAAGGTTCCTAATCAGTGGTTAATGGTTATTATATCTATTTAAAAATATTGTTAAATATAAATATATAAATACATAATATATACATAATGAGTAAATAAGAGTATAAGAAAATATACTCATAAATATATATACAAATATATATATTATATATAAGGTGAAGTGGGGTAAGTGCGATTTCAGAATTTTATGGTGAGATAAAGTTTTATTACTAATATTAATAATGAAATTTAATCTACAACATAGTAGAAATTTAAGTATGTAATTTGCAATATTGTACGATCATCCGTTTTCGTGCTTTCACAATTTGTGTCAACAATTGTAATATAACTCGCGTTTTGAAAAGTAGACTTGTCATAAAGTATTTTTTTGGCAATCCAAATTTAATCTAGAAGTTTCTAATAAAGTTATGTTGTGTGATTTTATGTCTAATTTAAGAATTTACTTAAATTTACGTGCTTAGCTTTCATATTATATTCGCTAATTTGGATTATGCTCTTCCCCCATGTAATATGATCAACGGGGTAAATGCGACAGTTGTTTATGGGGAAGTGCGACATGATGTGCCGCAGGGGGCAACCTTTTAAAAATTAATATTAGTTATTTTAAACACTTGAGTTATAAATGGTTTTTTATCTAATATATTGCTAGTTATGTATCATATTTATATTTGACCTATTAATTATGATTTATACCAATATTTTAATGTATTTATTTGTTATCATTAGTTGACAATGGTGAGGCATTATAATATTAGGAAACTATAAAAGGGGATAATTATAACAAGAATGATCTGCAATATTTGTTTATTATAATCAATATTTCTAAGTGTGAAATGTTGTTAAGTTTTTCTTTTTAACTTTTATTATAAATATAAATTCTTCAATAAAGTTTTTTGAAATATTTTTGTTGTTTTATCAAAAAAATAAAAAATAAATATGTCTAATAGGAGAGTGAAATGAAATGAATTAATATAAGTAAGGAGATGTTTAAAATAATTTTTAGGATATGATTTGTAGTATGCTCCAAATGTGTAACAAAAAAATAGAAATTTGAAATAGCTGTAACTTTTAAACTATTTGAATAAATACAGCTTTAAAAACGAAATATTAAAGCTACAATTATTAAGTTTTAGGCACTTTCCCCATGTTTAAATAACAGTCGTATTAGTATTTTTAAACAGCCGATTTTGCACTTACCCCAAGCCAAGGTACAAGTGCGATATTTATTTTATTTTTTTTACATTTTTAATCGTAAAAGTTTTTGAAGAATATTTTTCACAATTTTGACAGTGGATTTATATGTAACATTTCCATATTATTATATAGCAATAATAATCATATTTTTAAGTTAATTATTTTACAATAAATTGACAGTTAAAGTCGAACTATTCAAAATTGCGTCGGAGTTACCCCAATCCACCTTACTTAAACTTTAAAGACATTTAAAGTTAAAATTTGGACGAAAGACGAAATTAAATATTTAAGAATAACGATTTAAGTTACATAGTTGTAATTCAAAAATATTATTCGCAGGGATTTGAAAACTTAACGTACCTAGATAATTTATTTACACAATGAAATTTTCAAAACATTATACATTTAGATTCATTTTATACTATTTATTCCTTTATTATTACTGCACGACATGCTATTGCCTATCATGTTATTCATTCTAAATGTACAAAATTATTTATAAAAGTACAATTCTTTATTTTCATTTAAATAAAAAATAATAATAAATAACAATAATAACATAATTAACGCCATACGTAGGCTGTAACTACAGAATAGATTAAATCTATATTTTTAATCTATTTATCTATTTAATCTATTCTATTTTAAATATTTAATCAATGATATAACAGTAACAGTGGCGAACCCAGGATTCTATATTACGTATATTATAGGTACTGTGGGTCCGCGGCGCCGTCTGCATTACAAAGTGGTTGTTTGGGTGAAGCCGCGAAGGTAATAATTTTGACCAAAAAATAATAGTCGTTTCGGCGACTATCATTTGTACCGTTTGGGGGGAGTGAAATTATTTTTACCTATACGCCAGATAAAAATCTGGTGACAGATACGGATGATATTATTGCTTATCATTATTAATCACTATTATCGAAAATTTAAATAATTAATTGACAATTGTTGAATGTATATTATTATGAGCATTTTCATACAAAGCCAATAGATTACTTTAAAATATAGTAGTAGGTTAATAAACTAGTAAATAGTAATTATATTATATGTAATTTTATTTACATAACATTTAGCGTAAGGATAATAATTATTTTTGGTTTTTTTATTTGGTGTATAAATGATATCTCTGACATATCAATATTACATAACTGTCCCGTCTAGAGTTGCATTTTATCAATCGATTAATCGACTAAGCTCTTAAAAAAATTCGGTTTGGTCTGAGATTTATTTTTAGCCCTAGAACATTATAATTCATAATATATTCAACTATATAATAAAAATGTTAGTGAGTAATAATTGCTCATGTACAAAAATGTCATAATATTCGTTATTTGTGATTATTCCAACGTCAAACAACGTTAAAACTTATCATTTTAATTTTAAATAATAATTATTTGTCATAAAAAAAAACCCGATTTAGCCCTTTTTATTCTTTTTTAAGGCCCGGTCCTTCATGTCTTTAGTACGCACGTATATATTAATTATATTATGATATATCACAAACTTCTATATTATAAAGTATATTCTAGAACAATTAGTAGAATTAAAATTATAGAAAACCCGGCCGGCACATTTGGCTACTTTAAAATCTAGGGTAGGTCTAATGCATACTCCTGCCCCCCTCCCCCCCAAAAAAAAATAACGCCCTTGCTTGCAATAATATATTAACTAATGATGTAGTAGCTTAAATATTTATAAATACAAGTGAGAGGGCTCAAATTGTCGACGTTTCTTTGATTATAACAATAATGTTCATAGGTACTATTATTTACTAAATATTAAAAATGAAATAATAAATAATATGATAATATTAAATTAATGCCAAAAGATAATAATTTATTATTATTATTATTATTATTATTATTAAAAAATATTTTAAATTAATGTCTCAAGGCATTATAAATAAATTAGATGTATACACAAGGAGAAAGAATACAACAATGATATAATATTTAGGTACATGGGGAGGAATAGAAATAATAGAACCCGACGTTAATTTTTTTTACTAAAGGTTCTTAAAAATATATTTTGTTACAGAACATTTAAAAGATTACTATAAATTCAACAATTAAACTATGAAGTAATGGTTAATAAATTCTAAAGCTATATAATTTAGATCAAAAGAAAATTCAAAATATTACATAATAATATAATCAGTACTAAAACAAAATTATTAAAAAAATAGTAATTACTGATTTTGAAAGTTGTATAAATTGATCCGATACAAATTACAATTAAATTAATGTAACAGATTCTCATCTATTGGTAATAAAAAATGGTGCTGAATGTATGGAAATAACTAATAATAAGCTTTATATACACAGGTCTTCCAAAAACTTTTATGGACAATTCTAAATGTATTTAAGTCCATAATTTTAAAAAAGATACATTATTAAATTTTATTAAATGTTTTCTATTTGTAAGTATATGTCATATTTAAATAAAACAGTAATTAAAAGTTGACTTGTTTTGTAGTTACATAAATAGTGCTTAAATCACCTATTGATTAGTCTGTACACAATATTTGTACAAAGTATTTCATCAAATAAATTAAATTATAATTTAACATAATATAATATGTTATTCTTAAAACGATTGAATATTTGTATTGTTTTCAACATATTATTTTATCATATTAAGCAGTGACTGATCTATATTAAATCAATCATATATCTAGATTTGAGAATGTAGAATAGTTCATTTAATATTTACTAGCTCTTCACACATCATTGAGTTTTGAAATAAAACCTCTATGACTTTGAACTTTGAAGTGTTCATATTAATTTATTAATTTTAAATAAGCAACTATATTAATATTCGTTCTACATTAACGAAACATTTAAAGTGATAGTTCCAAACTGCTTTGTATAACATTGCATATTTGCACAATTATAATGGAATACATTTAATTATTATATAAGTATTATCTCACGACTCACCGCAAACTTTTCACATTTATACCACTATTTTTAAAATTTCAAATTAAATTCTTTAAGAAATTCTTATAATGTATGATTGTTTGTACTTTCTTTCGGACCGTCCAGCTATCCTCAAAAACCACAGGTAAACTCGTTGTCATGTTAACCAAAATAATGATAAATCGGTTAATAAATATTCATTTCGTTTCTATACTTAATCATTGTTGATTTAACGACATTTTTGAACAAAGATAACTTTTTCAGTAATATATTTTATAAACCATTATGGTGCCTTTCTAATAATCTTCTACAACTTTGAAACAAGTTGTGTAAAAATTAAAATCAGCTTGTAGTCTTGATACATAAAATGGGATTAATATTTCAATCATTTTTTTACTTCCCTAATGTTTTCTATTTGTTAGAAACATAGAAATCCAACAATCCCGAACACATTATACCTACATTATGAGTATAAAGTGAATAGCCACTGCAAACGTCAAAAATGACATTGTTTACGTTTTATTAAATAATATGTAGATATGTTAAAAACAGTAACGTTTTATAATTAATTTCAAATTTTACACACAGTTAATCGGTAGTGCACAGACCTTATCCTGTCACTTTTATATTTCTGTTCTCGAGCCGTTCGCCAAGTATATAGAATTGCCTCCGAATTGAAGCCGTTGAGCTCATACCATAATCACGGTAATAATTAGTGCTGCAGAACGGAGCATTTCTTCGTACAGGTTATAATGTATCATAGTTCCCCGTCAGAAAGGTAAAACAGGAATTCGGCCCGGCGATTTTATGTCCGTAAACTTATTACCGTATATTGTTTGGGGGTTCCGGTCGTTTGCAGATAGATTCTATTCAGCACAAAGATGGCCAAAGATGACTTCGGAGATAATTCATGTACATCGTTCCCAGGTACTATTTGTCGTGAACTCCGGCGGGTATAGTTGGATTAGGTATGTCAAAGGTTTGGGTTCTCATCAGCCGGTAACTTACAACACGATCAACCCAACTGAATCCGGGACTGGATACCCACAAACGTCTTCAACATTCGTAATTATTCATGTATTATATGATCGACTTGACGCTGACCGCGAATTTCGATAACGTACAAATCTACAAAATTGAAAACAAAATTAATCGTTTTCTGTGTTGTTAAATAATATAATAAAAATCCCGTTGTCATGTGAATATTATAATGATTTACGCGTTGATTGTATATGGATGAATAAACATTTTATAAAATTACTGATGACCGTATTAATATTATTATTGTAAAACATAATTTAAGATTATTTCTGAGAAAAAATTCTCATTATAAATATTTGTATAATTTACGGAAATAATGACTAAAAACGAAAAAAAAAAATTGGTAAACAACTCATATTATGTATCGTGAAATGGCGTTTTATCGACTTACATATTCGTATAGGTAGTAGGTACAAAAGAGAAAATGCTTTCCTTCACACACGGGGCGGCTAATGTTATATGCGTTAATTCTGCAATATAATATAATTTTAATTCATATCCAGTCGTCGCCGTTGGTTTGATCTAAGTGGAGTTTGTCTACGCTGATTAATAGCTATACACATTCGTCCGTGAAACCGTTTTTACTGATTTTCATATACGACTTCGGGCATATAGGCGTAGACGTTTTAAACACGTCATATATTGGCACATTATGATTTGCGGTTGTAGGTTTCATTCGGCTGTTTTGGTCTAATAAAAAAATTCACACCGACACATTAAACGATATCCGGTGCGCGTGTCGCATAAGGTGCGTCGAATGTCCATTGAATTATCATTTGGTACTGCAACGGTGCAGGCAAACTTTTACGCGTCTTAAACACTATCATAAATTACACGAACAGACAATAAAAAAATGAGCGATTGTGGTCTACAGACCTGCTGTGTCCGACTACGATATATTATAATATTATTACCTATATAATAATAGATTACAAGACATTAGTAATGTAAAAAGTTTGGTGTCCCAAAGCGAAACACAGACGATGCGGGTAGTTGATTTAAAAATAATATTATAATACAGTGAATCGATAGATTTTCGAAAACGTGAATTATTATTAATTATATTATATTACATTATATTCGACGGTTGTATAATATATTGAATTATGCTTTTTTTAAGAAAAGGTTAAAACAAAAAAAATAATCACAAAAACATATACGTCATATACTCATAATATTATTAGGTTAAAATATTAAATATCGTCGGTAATTTTTCGAAATTAAAATACTTTGCTGAATAAACAAACAACAACGTCGTCAAAACATACGCGTTGTCATGATGTTATATTTACGTTACCAATTAATCGATCGGAAATTGCTCACCAATAATATTATAATAATAATAATATATAATTATATAATATAATATAATATAATATATATAAATTTATCATTATACAGTCTGTGGGAATATCCGACGTACGAACGCGCATAATATTATATGTAACTGACTTGGTGCCTATTGCATTCATATTGTACTATTTGTACTGAACTTATTACATATAATAATGTATGGAAGTTAATTTTGATATTATTAAAGTTGTTTAAAATGTTTTCACGTATAGTTCAATCGAAAGAAGTAAAATATTGTAATTAAAAATAAAACACCTAAAAGTACAATGTAAATAATAAACTTTCTCATTAAAATCAAATTGATTGTAATTTAAATTATATGCACGACAATTACTAGAGTAAAATATACAATAGTTATTTTATTTTGTTTTATATCAATTTATTAAAATACTTGAAAATTTAAAAGCTAAATTGTGTTTACAAATATATATTATACATATATATATATATATATAAAGCCGTAAGTATACTGAGGGCCTCTAAAATTATGATTTTCCTAGCCTGTTTTTTTCTCCCAATCCGCCACTGTTTATATATATTTAATAAAAATATAGTCTTAAAACATAATACTCCAAAAATTATAAATTAATCATATGTATTATAAAATGATTTTTATGAGAAAAATGAACACAAAGTAATAATATATGTTATACTATTATAATACTATTTTTCGTATTTCTTTATACTGGCCATTTTTTATCAAAAATAATAAAATTGCTGTCGTCAAGGAAAAGATTAGTTTTATTGTTTATTTCATGAATATAAAATACGAACATTTATAAATTATGTCTCATTACTAATTCAGAAGTGTGCTGGATAACTACTAACTGCCAAATCGAATATTTTTGTATCGTCATTTTAGTTTATTTTCATTTTTTTTATTTTTCTATCTTGTACCTATCTAAAATTATATTATCTATTATTATTATCTAACGTTTTGTGGTCACAATGAACAAAATTAACTTTGCAAGTTTACCTAACATCTCATCGGAGTCTAACCTGCAGCAGTCAGCAATAAACAATTTGAAGTACTTGCACCGTAACGCCATTTCGATGCCGAATATATCTATTACGGAAAATTCTAGCAAATTGTTGAAGGACGAGATCGTTACAATTATTCTATCGAATAAGTCGGATCAGCCGAAAACAATCATGAATGGCATGAACTTGATAAAATGTAAGTCTATGCCCAACATTTTTACATCATTAGAGTCTGGACAGTTATCGGAACTAAAAGAAATTAAATGCCTACGTCGCACCGCATTTTCAATGCCAAACTTATGTACAATAATAGCCGATGGGCAAAAAAAGCAAAGTGATACGACAAGCCGTAAACGTAAATCTTTATGGAGTAAAACCAAAAAGTTTATGAGACGTATGTGCTGCTGCGCATAGTTGAAGCAGTTTCGGTCGCTGTAATACTTAAAAATATTATACATATATAATAATATGTTTATGTTTGTTTGTTTGTTTGTTTGTTTATATTTGTTTATGTTTATATTTATTATGTTTATGATTACCTATCTTGAATAAATGTTTTTGTTAACTTATTTCATATTGGTTTTTATTTCGTAAATTATTAAAAATTACAAAATGGTATTGTAAAATTAATTTATACAATATGATGGAAATTGTGACTGTATTTTTGGATTGTAAAAAAAAACGCATAAAAAATTTGTGGAATAACTGTCAATTTTTTTGACCAAGGAACAAAAAATGTATTCACAACATATATCGAACTATATTTATTTTGTAGGGGCTCATTATATATATCCAAAGTGTCAGGAATTAAACAATAAAATAAAACAGCAATATAAGTGACAATCAATTGATTGATAACAATATAATATTGAATATTGATATGTGACCAATAAGCAAACAAAATAAATATTTAATCACAATACTTCACAATTAATGAATTAATAATAAAATTGTAACAATTTAGATCAATTTCGTTAATTGAGGAACGACGCGAACCAATGTCATCGCATCGCGTCTGTGCGTAAAACCGAACTAATAAAATAATAATAATAATAATAATAATAAAATACAGTATTGTGTGGCGGGAGCCACACAACATTGCACAGAGTGCTGTAACAAATTGACAATATTTTATTAATATATTACTACAAATATATTGATATATTAAATTATTAACGTAATACTTAAAATAATGACACTTTTAAAACGATGAAAAATTAAAAAATGTATTAAAATGTTTATAATGTTAAAAATCGTGGTTTCTGTGATGCCCAAAATTCTGCTATATCTTTTAAGACGATGTCAAACGGATCACTATTGTTTAGTTTTGATGGTCACATAAATTATTAAATTAATATCAATAAATAAATTCATTATTTTATATTTATACGATGTATTTATTATTATATGGATGGCGCCGCGGGGCGGGACCATAACAAATAAACAGACCAGTGTCAAAACGAAAACATCATTCACACGATTGAATATTTCACATTTTGAAGCGCAATATTGAAACTGGCGAACGAACATTTGAATATTTGATACGTCGTGAGTGTGTAAGACGGAGATAACGCACGTGGGCATTATGTCCTCTCATGATTAGTGTCCATCGTGAAAGAGACAATTTCATTGAACAGGTATTTTTTTTTTTATATTAAGTAAGTTTGCAATAGAAAAACCGCAAAGACTTCAGTTCGTACTTAATAGTGAATAACGACTAAACAGCATAATACAATAGGCACTATATAGTGGCCTAGTATAATCTTATATCAACTTAAATAGTAGCATAGAAATATAGAATACTGTATAGCATAGCATTCTACGATAGTAAATGCAGTTAAATTACACGTCATGACAATTTTTAATATGTGCTATAAATATCTCAAATTCATATAAATTCATAAATTCAAAATGTTTTTATATCTTATCAGCATTTTAAGTTGATAATAGCCAGCTGCGTATATGAATGATGAGTGGCAACGTTGCGTTGTTATTATCAATAATAATGTGTACAAACTACAAAATGTGTATATATATATATTAATAAAGTTTCTATCATTTATGTGTTGTATTTATTATTTAGTTAATTGTGTTAATATTAATAGTTGAGTATTGAGTAGGTAAAATAGGTATAGTAATGCCTTATTTTTTAATTTTGTGAATTCGTATATTTCAGGATATTTACGATCCAAAGATTTGTGAAGCGCACTGAAATAGTGCCTATAATTGTACAGATTTTCAATTGTTTTAGACATGTCAACGTCTGGTGTGCACATTTTTCAAAGATTAATTTCAACCATTAACATTTATTGTATTAATTGACATTATTTGTTTTTCAATATTTTGCTTATAGAAACAACTAACGGACAAGTGGCTACTACTCCAGTGGCACCGGCTGTTGATGCTCCACCGGAGTCGAGTGTATCAGAATCTCAGGTATTGATTTATTATTGTATAAATATTACAATAGCTATACATATAGTAAAAAGTTGAATATTAATATTTATTTTTTTTTTAAATGAAGAAGGTAACTTCCTCCGAGAGTAATGCTAAAAGGCTGAAAAATCCCAAGCACAACGCACCTATGCGCCAATATTTAGACCAAACAGTAGTACCAGCCTTGTTAGTAGGCATGAAGGAGTTAGTCAAGGAAAGGTAAATATATTTAATTATTATTCATGATATACTATTTTAATACATAATGTTTTGTGATAAATGATAATATTCACTTAAATATTGAATTATTAATGTTTTTCTAATTTTTAATATTACATATTAATATACAATATTACATTTTAATACCCTAGTCCCTTTAATATCTAGTGATATCTGTAAATATTTTTATTCTTGTTGCATTGTACTTAAATTTAGTTATTTTAAATTATAAAAACATACATAATATACAATCAGCTTAATTATAATCAAGTTCTGAAAAATATTATGTTAAAAATTGTTTGGGGACTCATTATTTTAAATTTATTTGATTCAATTGTTAGTATTTGATTAGGATAATATATTATTTTATTTATTTGGGTTTTTATATCCTTTTTAATAAATTTCGTTAATTAATAAATACATTTTGAGGCTGCTTAATATGTAGTGACACAGTTTAATTACTCAATAAGTATACTGTATTTTTATGGTAGACTCGTTAAACACAACAAACATGTGTTGCTTGATTGTTGCCCACCAATGATTATGTTTTTTTCTTGAATACAGTCTAATATCATAGTATTAAGTATATCAAACAATATTTTTTCATGTATTTTGTTAAAATTTATATTAAATTGCCAAACAGTTATGTTAATTTTTGATTCAGTAATGTTACAAGTAAAAAATAATATATATGTATATTATAACTAAAAACTGTTTCTAATTGTTATTCTTCAAACTTTCAGACCTCCTGATCCATTGGGTTTTCTAGCTGCATTTTTATTGAAGTATAAAAAGGAACATGTTGATAAAGACTCAATTTCAGAAACATAACCAGATTCATTTTCTTCTTCAAAAAAAAAATAAATAACAATTATAACAATAATAATAATTAAATAGACATAAATAATAATCACATCTTATGCTCTTCAATTTATTTTTTTGCACTTATATTCAAATATTATTCATTTTGTGTGTACATAAAAAGTTGTTTGTTTACCAAGAAAAATATTATTTTTTTTTTTCTCATATCGTAGAAGGCTGATAAAGCATTACATTTTTTTATTAAGGGTTTATAAAAGCTAAAATAACTGTTATAACTTGATGATAAAGATGACTTTTAACCCTATTATTACTATTATGTTGCCATGGTAATTGAATCATAACAAACTGATATGTGTAAAAGCATATTCAAATCATGTAGGTATTCTCAATTGCAATGGTGTTGTAATTATTGATTTATTGTAATATTGTAATAATGATTTAATGATTCAATTATTTATTTTATAGATTAAAAAATCCAATTTCAATATAATTATGGAGTTTTATTATTTGATTACTATTTTAAATTTTGTAAAATTCTGTTTATCTAACAGAGAAATTGTTACATTTATTACACCTGAAAACTGTTCTGATCGTGAGTATTTTGTTCCCAGTTTAATGTCGTGTATACAATGTAATGATTACCAGAAATCATCCTTGGATCGTAAGTAATGAATATTAAGGATAAAATATAATATATATATATATTATATATTATTATAATTTTTTTTTCTGTAAATCAAGGGTTGAGTTGTGTTTGTGAAAAAAATAGCAGAATTGTTGGTAAAGTTTTGGAGTTTTCTTGTGAACCATGTCCATCAAACTTAACAGCCACATCGGATCATTTGCATTGTTTGAAAAAGTCTGACATTTCATGTGGATTAAAAAACATAGAATGTAGGTTATATTAATTATGGTAAATAAATCTACATTTACACTCAACACCCCATAGGAAATAACTAAATATTATTTTGGTACTAAATTAGTTTTTGTATTTTGTATATCTAAAATTTAAAAATGTGACAATTATATTTTGGTCCCTTCTCTTAAGCAACATATTTAATTTAGAAAAGTTTGGCGTGGGTTTAACCTATTAACACTTTGACTGCGTCGTTAACATATCGCACCTGTTCTATGCGGCGGGCGTTGACAAACTGTATTACTTTCTGAACTCTCCTAATAATACTAGCATACAACAAGCTATTTGTTCTTGTGCCACCGCACAGATAAACGGTTGAAATTGTTTAATTTGCGGTGGTTTGAGATTCCGGGTATTTTTTATATTTTTATTATACTTACTACTATTATTACAAAAAATGTTTAACGTAGGGGAATTGCTCAGGTCAAACCATGTCACAGTCAAAGTGTTAATGTTACATATTTCCCCGATATTATTGGTAATAATAAATAGATACAAATATTTGTTTACTCTGTCATCAAGAGAATACACCAAGGCCTAATGAAAATTGGTTCTGTCCTGTGCATCTCCACATGGTACTCTGCTATGTTGGAACCAATCCTGATGTTAAAATGTTGACTGAGGATGCACAGATTCAGGGTGTTCTCTAACTGGGCAGAGTATAATAGAAAATATTAATTTAAATTAACTAAACTGATAATAAATATAAAACAATTAAATAAAAATATGTAGTTAATACTGATTTTATTAATATTTTTGCAATTTTCAATTGTTCTTTGGCGTTCTTATAAACTCTTTACAATTAAAATTTAAGTTGATAAAATTTAGTTTACTAATTATATTTAATAGTAAATAATTGCATCAAAAAACTTACTTTAAAGATATGCTCTTGCAACTCAAGTACAAGTGTAATTCTATATTCGGTAGACAAGTGGTGTTCCATAAAATTTAGTTAAATTGATTAGTTGGAGAAACAGATTGGTTTCAACCACACAATAATTAATAGGTATAGAGTATACATAATGAATCATTATTTACAAGTTATTTAAATACTAAAATTATATTTCAATGTATGTTAAAACATACAAAATTGTCTCTTTACTTAAGCTAAAACAATGTTAAAACACAATATTGTTATAAATGGAAAGTATCATTCTTACTTTGTAACAAACTTAAATTTTTGAATTATATTTAAGTTAAGATGAACTGTTGAAAATGATCATTAGTCAATTTGTTAAATTGAATAATAACTTTTGTCAATATATTATAACACTTAAACTAAATTAGATACGTTATACTATATTAGATAAGTTGGAAGTTGGCAAAGTAAAACTTTGAGGCTCCCGTAGCTACTTGAAGGAGAAACAATAAAAATTGGTTCTTAGTTTTCACATTTTATAATTATAATATTATTTTATTATAAACATCTACACATGATTTAAAAAGAGATAGTTATATCATAGTTATTGCCAATAGAATATTTCTCCACAAGTTTAACCATTGATTTAATAATATTAGAATTTATAAAATTAGATAGATAGGGGGCTCTATTTTATATTGAATTTTAAGGCCCTTTTTTGTCTAGCCATTCCACTGCTAGACACAATTTTTATATCATGGTTGAATTACTTGAATTATATCACAATTGAAAAATGATATTGGTTTGGTGACAACCCTTTATGAAAATGTTAGGTAGGTACTATATGTTAAATTAAGTGGGGTGAAACTTTTTTGTTATTTCTTTCATGTATGTTGTAAGTACTACAACTTAAGGATACTTAAAAGTTAACATAGAATATGTAAAGGTACATATAGGTATAAGGTATTCATATTATAGTTCTATATGTAATATCTTGTAATATCATCAATGAATAATTTTATATAATACCTATATTTAATCAATGTTATATTACTTTCATTACATTTTAAGTAAATTGTCAAAATATTACTTTTTATTAAATTATATAATTTAATAGTTTGAAAAATGAGCGCATTATTACTTTGATAGGTACCTACTACATAAAATATACTTATATACCTAACATAAGTAAAGGATAGATAAGGAGAATATGGTAAGTTGATAATTATTTTTGTACTCAGGCGGTAGAAGCAACATCGGGATGATGCTGAACATTGAGTAAGCGTGAATTAAGCTTTGGCTTCGGTCTTGCAACACTCAAACGTCATCAATTTTTATTTCACATAATTTTTATGTGAACAAAACAGATTAATGAATGTTGGAGTTTACAAGAATATGAGTGTGTTTTTTTTAATTATGTTTTTTTTGTTTCAATTTCCAACTTTTGGAATAGTACCTACAAATTTTTCCGATTTTAAACTTCAAGGGGCGGAGGGGTTGGTACTGTTGGTAGAAAATCGAATCTATTTAGTTCCTATTTTATATATAAGTTAAAATTCGCAGTTCTTTTCAAAATAAATAATTGTGAAAGCAAAAACAAATTAAGGAAAAAAAAAATTTCACGCAAAAACAGTGTTTGACAAAATTGATGTTTTTTGCTACTCAAAAATAAATAATAAAAGATACTTGGAATTTTCACCAAAATGTCCGAATAACTTTATTTTATATACCTATGACATTAATATTTTCAACACATTAAAATTAATTTTAATCTGCTTATTGCTTATTTATACTATAAGAACCTTTTCATATCGTTTTATGGTAAGTCGGTGAGCAGGGACGTATTTAGAAATGTCTTATGGGTGAGCACAAACAAAAAGTTCAAATTTGCGTACTTGGGGCGTAGAGTTGTAAAATATCTCATATAATTAAAAAAGGTATAAAATAAGTGAATGGGGAGGCACGGGCCCCATGGGTCCCTCCCTTAATACGCCTCTGTTGGTGAGTATTGACTAATAACTAGTCATAACTCATAAGTTACTTAATAAAAATAATAAATTATATATAAATAAATAATATAATAAATTTGGATCTCTGATCTACAAATAACTTTTGCGTTCCTAACGCTATACAATAATAATAATTTTATTTTTTAAACCGAAAGTACAATTAATTTTGTTTTACGATATATAGTAGAAACTGAACCTAACGGTTTGCCGCTGACACAAAAATCGTGTATCCGTTGTTCACCTGGAACATTCCCGTCGTTTGATCGCACGAAGTGTTTACCCTGCCAAGTGGCGAATTGCACGTGTCCACAAACTTCACACGAGTGGCTTTTAGACGGAACACTGTGCGTTTTCAGCCAAAATCTGACCTCGTGGCCTGACGAAAGGGAGACGCACATCGTCGAATACGACGTCGTTGGTGTGGACGTGGAGTCCAAGTATTTGAAAAAACACTTGAGAGCGCTTCTGTACAAATGCGTCAAGGTATAAAATATTATATTAAATCCATATATATATAAACTTCAGCATAAGTAGCAATAGCTGTACCTAATCAATATTTGACGGTAATACTGTGATTTACAGATGAAACATAGGATGTCGTGCGAGTCTCTTGGTAACCTGTGTGCGATTCAAATGTATAAGGACGAGAGAAAAGTCAACCCCTGTAGGGTGTTCAAAGACTACAGGCGTATACCTACGTCATCGGATGCTGATCGTTTGCCATTACCTTGGATTTACTATGGCGAAGGAGATGCTTCTATCGCGATGAATAAAAAAAAAATAACGTCCAAGTACTCTATACGACCTGGCAGTCATGTATGTATCTGTAAATGTATTATATTAGGCACGTACCGTTTATTAACGAAATTAACCTCATCAAATAAATGCGTAGGTAATTTTAATTACTTATGATTTATGCCGGTCAATAGCATCTAAATATTGAGCTCAGTTAAAATCTTTAAAAAGGTGGTTCAATTTTAATAGACGACCACCCAACATTACTCACCTTACTCACTAATCAATCAAAAACCAATAACCATGAAAAAATATTAAAATATTGCTAAATTTTTCAACACTATAAAATCTTAAAATATTCTGATTGTACTGTCTCGTAATAGATTATGTAAGAATGACAGTGTGGTGTTATTGGATTAGGGTACTTTGAGAAAATTTTAGATTTTTTCTCGGATTTTAATCAACAAGTAATCTTATCATTGTGTTGCCATTTACTATTCAATTATACAAACAAATATTATAAATACACATAAATCATATAATATACATAATAATTCCATTAAAATTAGACCTTACCAGAGGTGGATAGGTAGATTTTTTTTTGGGAAAATATTTTAAAGGTAACATTTTTTAATCATTCAAATATTCAATACAACAATAATTTAACTAAAATATTATGGTAAAAACTACCTATAACTGTAATTTATTTTACCTATATAAAATTATCTTTGATTTAAGAAGACGTTAAATAAAAATTATAGAATAATAATAATACATTTGTGGTAATATATTTTTACTAGCAATTTTATTTATTTATTTCGTAAGATTAAATACCTTTAAGGTTAACAACTCTGTCTCTCTCTCAATATTCACAAGCCAATTGTTACATATTATGGTATAATATCTTGTGACAAGGTTTTGAACTTTCAAGGCTTAAGAAGACTTCGTACCTAATATGAATTTCCGTGAAGGCGAAGTTGGTCCCTGGCATTATCCGATATGTTAAATTTCCATAGATTCAGCTTATGATATTTCAATGGTGTATTTGCAGCCCTGCAGGGTCAGAATATATTTTAAGCAATTGGCTTCGTTTAAAACATTTTATAGAAAAGCGTTTAAAAAAAAAACAAAACTATATCGTAATTTTTTCTTTGAAATAAACATTGTGTTTGTAAATTATAGTATATACTCGTATAATCTTGATGTAGGTATAAATAATGCAGGGATGATGATACCTTATAATTTACATTGTACATATTATTTATATTACACTGAAACAAAGTTATTTTTATAAATTATTTTTTTTATATAAATTGTTTAAAATATTACAAAAAAAAAAAAACATTAAAAAAAAAGTTAAAAACAACGTTTTAAATGAATAAAACGTTTGTTTTATATTATATAAAAAAAACTATTTATTTCCAACCCTGCGTTTTTGTGAATTCTAAGGACTTATTTGCAATTATTAAATTTAGTATATTGATATATTATTAGAAGAAATATTTTAATAATTGAATAATGGTCAAAAGTCAACACTCAACGGTCTTTATATTTAGTACGTTTATTTACTATGCTATACCTAATATCATGTTATAAATATATCGATGTAAAATATAATAACCTAAACAATAATTATTATTGAAGACGGTAATAACTATTATACTAATAGTATTTATATTTTATTAAATCAATTATTTTTCCCTACAACTAATCACCCACCCACATTTATAGGTGGTTGAAAATGTTGAAATGCACCAACTTTTTAGTGCATATAGCTACTTAGCGCCACATGATAATGTATTTAATTTCAGAAAAGTAAATTGCAGTTGGTTGCAGCTAGATATAATTTGAACGGATCTTTTATTAAAGTATCTGAATTGAGCCCCGTTGAGCTTCAACTGTGTCCAGGATTGTGGAACGGCATCGAGTCGGCATTTAGGTTTGGTGCTCGATACTTCCACACTTGTAATATACCAGCGAAACAATTGATCGGGCAAGGGTCCACAGAGCCCATATTTTATGACTTTTACTTACAATACGATGACGGTAAAAAGAGCATGTTGTACGCAATACCGTTGTTAGTACGAAATATTAAAGTGGGAACAACGTATCCAAATAAGGTGAGTTTATAAAAATTTTAATAGTTACTAAACTTTAATAAGTACTTAATAATGTAATTTATTGTAACTTTAAATATTTCGCAAAATTATAATACAATATAATATTATAACGATTCTGATTTCGTTCAATAAGCGTTGACAAGATTTTTATTATTAATATAATTTTATAATTAAAGGAAGTTTTCGTATTTATATTTTGTCTGTAATTGTAATTATTATTAATATAAAAGAGTTTGTTAACTTTCAAATAAATGTAACTATTCGTCGTCACATAATTGTGACAGCTATTCATTATTACTATTTAAAATACGCGTGGGCTTATAATATCAGCTCAATTATTATTATTGTTTTATTTTTATTTTATATAACAACTATTATAGTACACAGCTCTGTAATATATATATTGTTTTATCTATTATGGCCATCCTTGAAGATATAAGTTTTTCTAAAAAATCAAATAGTTTTATTTTGTAGAACTGTTATTTACTTTTTGTATTTTTTTAAAACTTATTCGAGAATATTGCATTTACGTACTAGGTACTTAATTATTTAATTGTATTACTGGCGAAGTTAATCTAAATCATAGGAGTTTTTAGAAATCCTATTATAATAACGATTGTAATAATATATGTACTAAAACGTTTAAAACGTATTTTGTCTGTTTTATGAGCACTAAACAAATAATAACTAATAAGGCATCATAAATGATCAATAAATGCATGTATAATGTATATGCCTTAATATATTTATACTATATTCATCCTATTTAATTTATAATTCGCAATGTATTAGCAATAATTAAAATTACTCACTATTCAAAATTATATAAAATCATAATAGAAGGAACAAATATTTGCGCTATTGATCATATGGATAAAAATTTCGTATAATTTATTGTCTTATTAAAATAATAATTATAATAATTAAATCCTTTAATTTTAAACGTAAACTTTTGAAGTACAATAAAATATTGTTATTAATATGATATACATACATATTATATGTATTTATATTTATTAGATAATAGATAATTAAATTCTATTAGGGCAGAGATACATCACAATGGTTGTTAACAAGACGTATGTTTCTAATGGATCTGTTTAGTGGATATTCTATTAAGACACAAGGTTTGCCATCGGTCATACAATACTTGAAAACCATTAAACTCGTGTAAGTGAAAGTAAAATAATTATAGACATTATTGATTATACGTTATTAAACATGATTTTTTTATTTCTAACTACAGAGTACAAGCTCAACGAGAAATTGAAAACGAAGGAAATATCTATCCACCGTTTATGGTTTTAGAATATGGCCAAATAACTGATGAAAATATATCGTCGAACGAGCTGTGTCCGGTGACGTTCACGGTCGAATTTTATATGGAAAACGATATACTGCATTATGTCGATGTAAGACTGTCGTTTAACGTGTAATATTCTGTATGAGTTTTTCTGAAAGCTTACCATTTTATTGCTTATTCCTTAGATGAGTTTGGGTATTCTTAGTGGATGTGTATTTATCTGGAGCTGTATACACACGTGGAGCGAATCAAAACGATGCGGAAGAATGGCAATTGATTTGTGGACAGTTGGACAATTTGCAATTACTTGTTGTTCACATTTTGCTAATATGATATTTGTGGTTTGCCTACTATTGGCTATTCATACGTTGTTCTTTTATAAAGCTCAAAGTGTTGTTTATATACTTTTACCGTCTCAAGATTTGGAAGCCATTGTTAATCGTTATATAATTATTGCATTTATATTAAAAGTATGTACCTATATCGTTTATTAATGATAGTATTGATGTCATTGATATTCTAAAACCAGCATAGAGATATAGTAATGATTCAAAGTGTTAAAAAAATAGAACAACATAAAGATGCTATTTTAGATTCTGAATGGAGCGATAAACGTATTGATTTTACAATAATATATGTATTTTTGTTGTTGTGTTTATCATCACTTTTTGAAAAAGTGAAAATGTTGAGATTTACAACATAATATATCTTTCGGTAGAAAAATTAATCTAGTTGGTACTTTGGGGGTGTCAAAAGTAGAAAATTCAAATTTAACAGACACATTACAACGGTCGGCTTGATGAGGTACATTTTTATAGGTACACAACTCTTACTGTACATTAGAATGGTTACTTACTTATTCGGGTTGTACCCTTTTATTTTTAGTTTAAGTTAGTCCCGGTATCTTGGTCATTGTTTACATTATATAACAGATCATTTTTATAATATACAATAATTGTTTGTTAAAAATTTAATTGTGTTCAGTTTGTCACTTCTAAGCGTAAGAGATTAATTCTGATACTACGATGAGTTTAGTAAATTTAAATGGTATATTTAAATATGATTTTTAAAAACCAAATGTTTTGGTATGAATATATGATTTTAATTTAAACCAAACTAAATAATTATGTAATTAATAACTCATACGTATTTTTTTTTTTATTAAATTCGTACTTTTTGCTTAACTGACCAGATATTGAAATCTTCTTAAACATTATTAAGCTTTTTCTCATTTAACTTTTGTTACACAAAAGTATTTCGGAAGTAATTTGTATAAGATGTATATATTTTATGTTATTTATGTATTCGTTTAAATGCACAATTAAACTCATCAAAATTCATATTTTTTTGTTTTGTTTTTGTTTACTTTGCTTTAATAAAATATATTAATATATTAATATATACATAGGCAGGTATGATATTTTTATTACCTTATTTCATACATATAAAATATTGAGTAAGACTTAAATATATTATCAAAAACTTATACCTATGTCATTAATGTTTATGTATTTTGCAGATTGTTGAAATTGTACGATTAATATGGAAACAAACAAATATTGATATATTTTTGGTAGATTGGGAAAAACCAAGAATTTTATCAAATCAAAAACAAAATGGTATTATGGCTACACAAAAGCAAACTGTAAGCATATGGAGAAGCTATTTTGTAGCAAACGAATGGGCTGAAATACAGACGAAAAGAAAAATTAGTTCGCCCTTGCAACTCTTATTAACTATACTCCTCTTAAAAGTATGTTCATATTTATAAAATATATTTAATAATGTTAGATTTTTGAATAACGTATCTAAAATAATAATAAGTTAAATGTTAATAATTTCAATAGGTTACAAATAGAAAGGAGTTTCCCGAGTGCGTTCCGAAATTACTTTTTTTTAAATGTTACGAATGCTTCCAAAATATGGTAACACCTGAGTTCGTCTTAAGAAAAAAGGTCATATTTTTTACTTAGCCCTAGTGCTTCTCAGTTCATTTAGAGGTACCCCAATATTATCGAAGTTAAAATGAAGTGCAATTTCCTCATCATTTCCAGTGCTTCACAATTATAGCTGTAAAAAATGGACCAATTGCGCCTAAACAAAGTTTTTCAATTGTGTTTGTATTCAAATTTGCCTAATTTCAGGTATGGAAATATTGTTGTTCGATTTAATTCCATCAACTTTTACATAAACAATCTAACCACTAAAATGCTTGAAAATTAAAAACTTATTTATTGATCAATATTGATTATATACTGGTTAAAGTGACTGGTTATAATATATTTTATAACAGTTTCGGGAATTTTATTAAACGTTATTATTACGCAAGTAAAGCAACTTGTTGAATTTGAAGAAAAAAATTATTTATTTATATTATATTATGTATTAATATTCGCCCAAAAATTAGTTAGTGTATACATTTATTATATAATTATAACTAACTAATAAGTTTTCCATAGGTATTATAAAATGTTTTGAGCACAATTGGACTATCGACCCTAAAATGTATAGAGCGCAATTGGTATATAAAAAAGTAATTTTAACCGCAATTGGTAAATCATTTGAACCATCATATTTGATCGTCAAACCTGTATTGTGAAAGGTTTATTCGATTATTTTATCTTAAATAGGTACCTATAGCTATGGACCGAGGACGCACTCGGACTACGAATAAGGTAAAAACAAAAACGGGACGCAACCAGGATATCCTCAAATAAAGTTTACCGAATTACGAGTTATGCGAAAGTTGAAAACTGATACATATTAGTTGACACTAGATACAAAAAACAATATTTTAAAACAATAATTTCTTTTTTATGATAAAAAATATTTTTCATTTCAAAATATTATTTTAGATTTATGGTTTGGAAAACTGGGCTGCAGCTGAGCCCGAAGTACATTTAACCAAAGTTTCGTATAGACCGATTAGTCAGCTTTTGGGATTTGGTATGCTTGTTATCGTGTTCAGTATTGTGTACATAGTTCAGGTATGAAAAATCCCATAGTTATACATTTTATTTAGCTTTGTGATTTATTGTCTATAATGAAGTTATTGTTATTGCCATAAAGCATAAACAAACAATAATTCGAAATTGTTATGAACATTTTATTCGTAATATATTAACAACTCTAACGCATGATTGTACAAATTAAATAATTTATGATTGTTTTCTTGTGAAAGTTGAAAAACGTAGGCAAGCGTGAAATAAAGTATTTATATTAAGCTCAATTTAATTCTCAAAAACTGCGTGTTTCATAAATGTGAGATTTTCGGAATCGAGGTCTTGATATGACGACGTAGATTTTGGAATGGTTAACAGTTTATCGTTCTCGACCTCTCTTTTTGAGTATGATTTTTATTGAAGTGTTGATTATTAGTAATAATTTATTACTCATAACTAAATTATTGGAAAAAATTATATATATTAAATTCTTTATTTTAAGATTATGTTAGGTTTTTATATTTCTTTATTAGTTATTATTAAATACCTATTAAAGACATTTTCGAAGAATTTTATAGTACATATTAAAATTTACTTTTATAGACCTTGACTAAAAAAATATTTCTTATTCATTGATTCAAATATTTTTCATTAAATGTTTAATACTAATTAAATTTTTTAACTTAATTCTATTTGAAATTATTTTCCTAAAATTAATAAATAATAGTTTAAGACTTATTTTAAGTCTACTAACTTCAACTTACTTTTTGATAAAATAATTTTAAAAACAAAGTATAAAAACATTTAACATATTTTGAAAAAATCAACAGTAATAATTTACACAAATTTCAAGTATCAAAAATGAAGATGTAATAGTAGATACAGTTTTTCAATGTATAAAATGTACACAAATAGTTAGATAAGTTAATTAGAAAAAAACGATAGGTAAACTAAAAAAGACAGATAAATCTTAAATGTACCAAATACTATACTTATAAACATACAATTTATCATATCAGGTATGAGAGATAGAGGTATCAGGTATTAACTATTTGGATTATTATTGAACACAGAATATGAATAATATTCGAAATCACCAAACAAAATATTATCAATATCAGAGTATATACTATAAATCAATCATAATAATATAATATTATACACAATAAATTGAGGAATTTCAAACTTAGTGTTTTGGATTCAATATTTACTATTTACAATAACTATTATTTAAATAATATAATGTAATCTTCTTTAAAAGGAAAATGTATATCTGAAATGGTTTAGTATGTGTTTGTCAGTGGCGTGCCCAGGAATTTTCGATGGGGGGGGGGGGGTGATATGTGTTATAAGAAAAGACCGGATTTAATTCCATTTAAAACACATAAAAACTGTATAATTTTACCAAAAAATACATAAAAAATACATAATAAATTGCACTGTAAAAATACAAGCTATATAAAAAAACTTTAAATTCTTAATTATAATTAAATTAATTTAAAAAAAAAATTGATGAATGTATTACTTTTTTGAATTAAAGTTAATAATTAAATATATTTTCAAATTATGTACTGCTATACTACTTTTATTACTTAAAATATGTTTGTACAAAGAAAAAATACGTTCTACTTCTACTACACCAATTATTTATTAGTGATGATTAAAAAACTCAATAATTTAGGCGTTATATCTAAATAAACATCTGCTTTACCCGATATGGCTTCATAGTAAGATTTAATAGTTTTATATGTTATATCCTTTATTTTTTTTCAATTATATACATATACATACATTTATCTTTAGTTTTTTTTCCGTTTGGACCAGGAATATTTGTTAAAATATCTTCAGCTTTTCTAAACCTATTCATATTTTAAGTAGCTCTCTATTCGATTCTTCCAAGCTTGTAAGATTATTGGATAACTCAGTTAAGTGTAATTGTATGAATACTATAAACCACATTTGACTGCATTATATTTACAAGTTGTTTCAGCTTTTTCACACTGATGGGGATTAACATCGTTTTATAAACTTTTAATCACAATTAAAACAATTTAAAAATTATTTGCATAGAAAATTGTAGCAATAACCATGTTTTAGACCTTGTAATAATAGGTTCGGGAATCGGGAGGTAAAGGTATAGCCGGCATTTCTTTTCTGTATTTATTTATTCTCGATGGTATTACTTTTAAGAAAGCTTTGTTTTCCTAAAATAAACGAAATAAGTTACATATATATTAAAAGAATTACTATTGTTAAATAATCTATTTACGTTATAATGAATTTAGTTTAGTTAAGTATTTTGTTCATTAAAACACTATATTTAAAAAAAAATCCAAAAACGTGAGAAATTGAAAAAAATTGCATTATAAAATTAAGTAGGCAGATAATGAGAGAACATAAAGTATATAATTATAGTAAAATGTATATTTTATAATAAATATAATTTATATAAGCAATAACTTATTACTAATAATCAAAAGCAATGACTTTATAATAAGTAACAACTCTAATATCTAATAATTTGTTTTCCGAAAGTCAGCAAAAAAAAAGTCAATGGGGAAGATATAACCCCTAACCTCCCCCCCCCTGGGCACACCACTGGCGTTTGTTACAGTTAGTAACAACATTTTAGCAACAACGCATATTTGATGAATAAAGTAAACATTTGTGATTTTTATTTAATTGTTGATATATACAATTAATAAGGTAGTTGATTTAATATTTTCTAATCTTCGTGATTATCAGTTAGATTACATGATAAAATGGTATTGCTTTAATGCTTTACTTAAGTGTCAAATGTAATTTAAAAAAATAAATGGTCTGAAATTATTATATTAGATTAAAAATATTGTTATTTAATTTGTTATAATTAAAAATATTTATTTTCTACATACACAGTGGATAACGACAGTAGCAATATATGAGAGGTACATAAAAAATTGTATACAGCAGTTTGTCGATATCTGTTCATTGGCCAATATCAGCGTTTTCATTTTGTCTGCAGAATTTTTTGGTTATTATATACATGGCAGGTAAATAATTTATATTATGTTCTAATATTAGTTCAGATAAATATTACGAATTGCTGGCAAGTGCCAAGTGACTCAATCATAATTTGTCTATAGATCGGCCCACGGATTTTCGGATACTGACATGGAGAGTTTGATTGGTCAATTGAGAAGAGAAGAAGACAATATGGTGAGGCACAGAGGTTTAATGCCAGGTACGGATAATCAGACGTTTGAAATGACTGTTCCTTCATCGTTGAAGACATACTATCGACGAGTTATGGCTCCATTGAATAGTGTAAAGCGACCACAATATATAATTTACTACCTAAATACGTATGTGTGTTTCGATTTTATTTCGTTAAACCATTTATTTTTTTAGATCCAATCCAAACAACTCTCGGGTTCGTCGTTTAGAATTAAAAAAGTAGACAAAATGGATATGGTAAAAATAGGACAGGCATACAATAATATGAATAAATTCTTAGCAGCATTCCTGGATCATGTATGTACCTAAACAATTTTACTATGAAATCAAAACAATTTGACTTAATGTAATTTATTTTAGGCTTTGAAAGATTTAGACTATGAAATTCGCGAAAAAACTTTCGTCGAGAAATTATTAGGGATTGAGTATTCAGACCCTTTGGACAAAGGAGTATTTTTTATAGGTGAATACCAACTTTAAAATTGTTTTTATTTTATTTATATTTTAAATTATAAACTTATTTTATAGATGATGGTCATTCGTTTGATCAAGTGATTTTTTATGGAAATGAGTGTACTTTAGTGATATTTGACTTGATGATGTTATCATTTTTTTATGTACTTACTGAAAATATTGTGCTCGCTGCAATTATCACAGGATTTTTAATCAAGGTTTGTAACCACAGGAATTATTATTAAAAAATTATTACATCATAATATATAGTTGTAAATTATAATTATTTATATTATATATATATGTATATATACATGTAAGCAATTTTATTTTCCTAGCTAGGGTACTTTAATGAATATTTATATTTTTTTAATTTGTATTGTATTACACAAATCAGGAATACAATTTATCTTTTGTAAATATTAAAATTTAATCGAATAATGTGTTTTTGTAGGTAATGAGCGTCATCAGAACAACATTTGGCAAAAGAAATTTAGCCAAGAAAACCTTAATTGATGAGAGGTTTTTAATATAAAAACAAATTGGCATATATTTTAACAAATAATTATTTTATCTCAAGTTAGATATGTATTTTTTTTTTGTAATATCTATTTTTTTTTTATAAAATTTGTAAATTTTGTACTTGAGGGGGTAAATATAAATTAGGTATTGGATAAAGAAATTGGTCCACAAAAAATGTTAAAATATGTTATGTTAGTAAAATAATTAAATACTGAATAAGTTTTCACTGGACTTGACGCCTCTTAAGTAAGCTAAAAAGTCCTTATACAGTTTTGTGACACTATATTTTTTCCTTTTGCTGTTATACATCCTTTCTCTGAGTGGGTTTAGCTTGATTTGAGCCAAAATTCCTACTAGTAGCTTGTCCACATTATGATCGATACCACTTGAAGTTTCAATAAATTTACAGTTCCAACTGTATGCCAAATTTCGTCCAACTGTTTAAAAGTAAAATCGTTTTATAATATTTTTAAATTAATAAATTATTAAAATATTTTCTAACCATTTGTTTGAATTTTTCTTGTACGTTCCAAGTCTGATTTGTTTCCAACCAATATTACACCTCTCGTATGAATGTATTCGCCTTTCCATAAAAACAGTAACATCTGTTCCGCCATATCAAAACTCCTCTCGTCGACAACCGAATACATAACTATAAATACATTAGGGTTGTAAGTCGAGCATAGTGTTTCAATCTGAAAATAAAGTATATTAAAGTTAATTTAATAAATAAAAACCTAAGTATTATTGGATTACATAGAAATATAGCATTAATAATATATTAATATAGATTAGGTAATAATATGATGAATTATTAAATTATTGGAAATAATTCGATGAAAATATTCAGTAGTTCAAAGTTATTGATAAAATTAATAAATATTTATACTCGTATAGGTACATTCAATATTTTATTTAATACATTTATGTTTCGAATCTTTAATTAACTGTAGTAAATTAATAAATATACTGAATAATAATGAAACTAATAATGAAAGTGCTTAGGTGAATTACGAGCATATGTAAGAAAGATGGATAAATTACTATGCTAAATTGATCGTTGATTAATAATATGTAATTCAATTATTATTTTGTTACTTAAATGTGTTAAATATACTTCTGATTATATACTTTTAGATTCTGAGCAGAGCAATTAATGTATTGATTTTACAATTATGTGTTTTTTTCCGTTAAAAAAAATAATTTAAGATAAGTACTTTATATTTTCACCAAGTATATTATCATTTTCTATTTACAATACATTTTAAAAAATATTTTGATTATTTTTGAGCTATTTATAGGCATGAGAAATTTTCAATTGTTTTATTTTAAGAATTCTAGAAAATTTAATACAAGATTCTAAAATTTAAGGTTCTAATGTCTGTATAAAAATACATAAGCACATTTTTTTTTATATAGGTACATGACAATAATTATTTGTTATAGATATTTTAGGTTAAATTTGGACGGTTAATTATTTTGTTATAATTTAAAAACATTATACGTGGGAACTTATAATTTTTACGTGTATTTTACCATTATGAATTTTATTATACGCAATGACATTTTTGATTTATTTTAAGACATTATATTCTATTTATACTATGAATCTTTTTTTACTATTTACGGTATTTACAGAATGAATGATCTTATTACATTTTCAGTTTTGTGTTATTTAAGTTTATATAATATGGTATAAATATATATTATTATAATAATTAAATTCTAATAATTTAATAATTGTAACGTTCTATGAAAAAATTAAATCAATCTATACCGTAATACTAGAAGTTAAATAAATCACCTAACTTAGTGATAGGCTAACAGAAAGTTTTGGCTCAGATTCGTTTTTATAGAATGATATAATATTACCTATTTAATGAATTTAAATTTAACAAATTCATTATAGCCTACTCGGTCTTTAATGTACAAACGAGCGGTACCTACTTGACTACCTTTTTAACTAATTATTTTCAAACATATTATATTATTTATATTTATTAAATGCTAATTTAATAAGTACATATGTGTAATAAATTAACATATTATATTAATACGGTCGCTTTTATACAATGCCTTAAAAGATAGGTTTTAAAATTAAATTGAAAAATCAAAGAAAACAATAGTTGTTTATTTTTATCAGGTTTCAGGTAATTAGTGTAATAAAAACATTTATTTGACCATTTTAAAACTGTATTTATTTTTTTATATTAACTACAGAAATCGATAGATAATTTTTATAATTTAAACTATATTTAACAGTAATAAATATAATTATATTTTTTTTAAATTTTTTTCAGCTGACTTTCTTTAAAATGTTATGTATTGAGGTTGTCGTAGTCGGTCAAAATTATTTAGGTTTTACATTTAGGCTTTTTACTGTGACAAAGTTGTGAGGCTTAAGCTAATCTGATTTTAATTTTGTAAACTCAGTTTAGCGATAGCGGTTATACGGTACGCAGGCATTGACGTACGCTGTGCTCCCTCTATGTTTGATTACTTGCCTTAAATTTTAATGAATATTGAATATGGTTTACTAAAGTCTAAAAATGAGTAATGTTTTTATAAACGTTCATATATTTTATCTATTTAATATTTATATGAACTCACTTGCTTACGTCGTAAGTATGAAATAAAAAAATACGTACTTCTACCATCTGTCAGGCCTAGGGCAGATACAGTGGTCCTAAACGAGGGGGGGAATTTTTTAATAAGTTATCAACTGAAAAAAGGTCATCATCTATTTAAAAAAATAGCTTTGTTGGAATATATGATAGTTTTTTTGTGAACGGGGGGGAATTGCCCCCAATCCCCCCTTGTACTCGCCTTTGTATCAGGCTTATGTATATTACAAATTGTTTCTAATCAGTATTCGCCTTAGCGGACTTGAAATTATCTAAGATATATTCATTAACGGTATGCTGTCGCTAGCAGTCTCGCCGCCGTTATCGTTATAGAAACTATAATGGATAAAATAATTAAATATATACCTAAGTGAAATTACTACTTGTTATTATAGTAATATTACTAAAGCAGCCAAATACAACTAAAACTATAAATACAAATAATGGATCCGATTCGCATCAGAATGCAGTCACAATCAATAGTCCATATAATGGTTAATGGAAAGTACAGCAATTTACCTGCAGAGCACTCCAGTACTCCACTCTTATAATACATTTTCTCCGACTCACTTGAAAAAAATAAACATGTAACATGCGCCTTTTTAAATATTTAAAAAGTTTTTGACAGGATTTTGATGAATTACTTTTTGAATAAAAAAAAATCTTGTATATTTTTAATCATTAAATCTTATCTGTCAAATCGATATTTTTAAATTAAATTTAGTGATGTACTCTCAAGTAGTATAGCGAATATTTCTACTAGTGTCTTCCAAGGATGCCTACTTTCCTCTGTTCTTTATACGATTTATGCTACCAAACAATTGTCTTCTCCAAATGGCTGCAAACGAGTTGTGTCCCGTAGTTTTTTCAGGTTACACGAATTTTTATAAATTCAATTCGTGATTTTGTCTATTAAAAAATTTAAAGGTATATTATATATGATAATATTTTACACGAAAAATGAAAAAGTTCGTATAAAAAAGTCATATTATTATAGTAAAAATTGTAATATAAGCTAAAAAAAAATCAACGTTGTTTCTAATAAATATAAAATAAAAATAAGTATATTAATATTTTTAATAAAATTACACATAAAGCAAACATTTAAATAAAAATTTTTTATAAATTCAAATCGTGAATTTTTCTATTAAAAAATCAATAGTATGTTATATATTATAATATTTTACACAAAAAATACAAAAGTTCATATAAAAAAGTCATATTATACTCGTCGTAGCTCCACGTATACCTTATCTCCACACTATAATAATAATGAACAGAATCGAAAAATTGTATTCAGTAAATATCTTGTGAAATATATGTTGGTATTTATACAACATTGAAATGGACAAATTTCTCGATTTAAATTTATAAAAACTTTAATATTTTAATTAACGAAACGATATATTTTATTCTTATGAAAAATATCGATTTGAATTTATCAGCAATACAACTCGTGTAAAACTTTATAAAACAGTTGGGACTCAATTCGTGTACCCCACTTTTATCATTGGGACATAACTCGTTAACTGCGCTCCAAACATCTTGGTTGCTAACATGCTGAATATGCTGATAATTGTCGGTTATAATCTCCATCAGCCCTGACTCGGTTATAGCTTCACTTAATCTCCAAAATCATCGTACCCTTATGGGAGATTGATACACTAAATTACATTTCAAAATAAACCAATCAAAATCTGCCCATTCTATACTTACACTCAGACTTTCCCCTTGACCGGAGGTTTTTATATATAAATATGGTACCTAAATCAAATTTCTAGGATTAATATTAGATCATAGACTTACATGGTAAGTAATCTCAAGGACTAAATTTAAATTATCGATGATTGAAAACATTTTGTGTTAAAAATAAATAGGTACACATAGACACACACACACATACAATACTAAACTTCTCATTTATAAATCTCTTGTTAAACCCATCTGGATGTATGGCTTTCAATTATGGGGCAAAAAATCTAATATCAGTATGATTTGATAATTTCAAAATATCGAGCCAAAGAAATGAATAAATGTCCCGCCTTACGTCTCTAACCATAGAATACACAATACTGGGATCTCAAACATGAGATCCGTTCAAGAAGAAGCGATAATATTTCCACTGCGATTGATTCACCCAAGTTAGGTTAGGAAATAGCTATACGTGTAATCGAGTGTTGCTCTATAGTTTTGGTGGTGTAAGATATCGTAACAACAAAATAATAGTAATACCAATTATTATTAAATGCATTACGTGAGGTTGGAGCAGTCCGGATAGATTATGAGAATCAAGAAATTCATTAGGATTGTGTACGTACTTCACCATCTACTATACGGTATCGATTGCCGCGTACATTTGTCCATCTCAATTTAATTGAGAAACAGAGCAACAAAAATGTCTTCGATATTATTCAGTAGAACTATCTGCAAAATTATCAATTTATTAAAATTAAATTAGTCATCTGTGTGCATGTGCAATATACGCGACGATGCAATTATGCCATTTTTAAATGGTTTCGAGCCAATGTCGATTTACAGATACTTTTAATGCCACTCAAATAATTCGATCAGAAAATTGAACGTCTCGATAATAGCCTATATATTATAATACAACTTCGGTATGTAGCTTTTATATTTATATCAGCTATTGTGCATTTATACCTATCACTATAATCATCAGCTTTTTAAAATTTTATTTTGAACACATTTATTTTGGATTACGTTTTTATTAATGAACTCGTATAAATTAAAACTTATTATTGTGTATTATTAATATGATCATAAAATTATTGTTTTTAAGCTATAGGCAATATAAATACTATTGTAAAAAGAAAAACAATAATTACAAATATAAATTTTATTTTTAATGATGTAATGAATTTACTATATATATTTGTATATTAAGAGTAAAATAAAATGAATAGCGCTCAAAATGGAGTTTCTACAGTAATAATGATTTTATTACATTACTTTCACATAATTTGTGTTCAATTACGTTAGCAAATCTCAGGTTCAATTTTTGACTTTTACTTGATGACATTAGTGTTATTGATTTTTAACTTGAATGAACATAAGTTTGAAAAAGAAGTTTGAAAAAATATTTTTTTCTTCGTGAAATTAGGTTAAGTGAGTTTAAGTGTAAACGACATATATGATGAAGAGAACACTATTATGAACCTAGTATAAACAGATTTGTGAGTGCAAAATTCAGTGAGCGATTGGCACACATTGAACCACACAGTTACATACCTATATAATATCAAGAGGTTCATTCTTAGGAATAAAAAACATAATTGAGTAGATGAAGATTATATCAAAACGGCTTTAACAAACACGTAGGATTATTGAATGGGTAAATTGTTTCCGTCATTTTTCTGATCCTATGTGAGCTTCTTATGCAAATCATTACGCAATGAATATACATTGTAGTTTTTAAGACAAGTATAAATTTTTATATTCAATGCTCAACACTATAATATGATATGCGACATTTTTATTGGTATTTATTTTCGATCACACCAATAATGTAGTGAATAATATATATATATTATATTGAATTTAACATGTATTGTAGTGTTTATCTGTTGATTTCTAAAAATTAATAATATGAAAATATGTATCTACTATGATAGCTTTTAAATTTGATGTGATTTTTAGATATAAATTTGAATGTAATAGTGTATTTTTTTAAACTTTAAAAATACTTTTTTTTTTCAATGACAAAGTAAAATTATAAAATTTAACATATGGTCAAACTAAGTTTCTTATTAATATACATATACCTAATATTATAGTATATGTATACATATATTATCTATAATATAATATAACTATAATCTCTTTCTTTTTTAGATTAGTATAACAATCAGACATTGGCTTTCATAAAATAGATTTAAATAGGAAGAAATAACCTAGTATGTCATCACGTATTTATTATCAAAAAAATGAATTTAGCTAAAACACAAAAATATAAAATATAGCCTTAAAGGTTAGAAAACCTAAGTAGCATAAGCATTTGAAAACCGTTATAATATGTGGATATTATACATTAAAAAAAAAGTACAAAACGCACAAAAAACAAGTCTTAAATTCAATTTAAAGTGAGTAAAGTTGTATGGAGTTTAATAAAGCATCAGCCAAAAAATAAAAGAGTATACCATTAAAAATGAATCAAACTCACTTATCACTTATGTAATTTAATACTGAACATTAGATACAAGTAAAGTTATAAGTCTGAATAGACCTTTCATAAATACGTAAGAGAAAATAAGAGGAGATTTATCGAGGACGTACATTATAGATACCACAGTAATATTTTTTGGTGAAATCTCAACTTCAACCTTTTCCAGTGTATGTTATATGGATTCAGATTTTTTTTTGGGGGCGAGTGTGCAGGAAATATAAAATAGAGGTGTTAAGGGATTATTTTTTTGCGTCCGAGACGTTGAAAATTCAATATATATCATACAATAAATAAAAAAATATGTTTATAAACATACATTTAAACAAATTGTTTTATATCCTTTTAGTATAAATACGATAATATATTTATATATATATACCTACATAAAATTATGATATATTACTTGAGCTACAGTGAACATTACAATTTATACTTATATACTCGTTAAAAAGATTTTTCAAATATATTTCAAATAGACATTTAAATATATTTTTCATTATATATGTATTCATAAAATAAAACTATGAATTATGTTTTGATATATTATACATATATTTAAAACATTTTTTAAGTATATGTAATTTAGTTGTCTTTGAAAGATTTTTAAAAATTTGTTCAGGTATGTTTTATTTTGTTATGTTTATATATCGGTATTTACATATGACGATTAAATATCTTGAAATTAAAAGGAGTGAAAGTCAATAGAAAATCCCCAAGCTTCACATAAAAGTATACTTAGAATTTTTTTTTTTTGTTTTATATCACAAAAATAAAAATAAGAATTTCAAATTTATTTGCAACACAAAGCAGTTTTCATAGTAATCAAAATCTGAGTATGACTAGAAGATAGTCGAAGTTCAAAACCAAATAATATGAACAACAATTTCAAATCATATACATTTATTTTTTATACTTATAGATTCTAAGCAATTCAATGTGATTGGATTTGAAAATGATTTTTTCAAAATTTTTATTATTATACATTATATTATTTTCTTGTTTATATTTTTCCAAGTAGAAAGAAGTTAAAAAAGTTTCACGACGTAGCTCTTTTATATATCGTAAATCGCGTATTACTCCGAAAACGTCTGATTTTATATTTGCTTGAAAGTATCTACAAGTCTATGGATAAACTTCCAACAATTGTCAACAATTTACAAAGAAATATCAGAAATGGTTTAACAGAGATAAGTATGTTAAGAATCTTTTTTCCGAATGCTGCTATTCATCAGCGCTTTAAGATTGGATAACTTAATATCATTAAGTATACTATATACGTTCTACGTAAAAAAAGTGTAGGGACCTGGTGGTAGTATTGTGGCAAACAGTTCCCACCTACCCGTTCTTTGTTTTTTGGAAGGAAAAAATAAAAATATGAAAAAAGTGAAACTAGTGAATATCTGTTTGAATTATGGTAACTGTACTTTAAAATTGTAATTGATAAGAAATAACTAACTTGTTAGTTATATATTTTAACTGTCAAGATATAATATCTAAAAATTTGGTTTAAATTTTTTTTTCGAATTTGTAGGTGAAACGGGTATTTATCTACTTTATCTTGGACCCGTAATAAACTGATGGCAAATCAGTTTCGTAAAAGTGAAACACATGTAGATAAACAAGTGTTGGTAACTTTCACTCAACAATAAGCTGAACAAATTGACTATTAACTATCAACTAACTAAATTTACTCTAATTCTCAGTTGATACTTAGCAAATAAAAAATAAAAAAATAAGCTATTCATAAATATGAAAGTCTATAGGACTAATTTACGCGAAAATTAATAAAACAAATAACAACAATCACTTAGCCGGCTACTTAAGAGTTTTTCTTATAATTTATTCAGTAAACGTACGTCAATAGAACTTACAACAATGTTAAACTATTGGAGCACATTAGAACTTTCAATCTATTGCAGCTTCCTGACTCGTAGTAAACACCACAAAAATCTCTCATTAACGATCATGTAGAACATTCAAAATTCGTTTGCGTATCACGTAATACGCACGTCTTATGTATAATATAGTATGAGCGTCGTCATTATCTTCGACGAACAAAAGCGAAATATCTCAAGCTGTAATATTTATTACTAAAAATTTCAAGAGTATCCGAAAATATTATAAAAACAATATTATAGTTTGTCTCCGTTTACAAATAATATAATTTATTCAATAGGAGTGAAATGTGACAGGAAAGATGAGTAGGTATAACAAGATTGACGGAATCGATTTGTACAGAAACAAGCGATGTTATATTTAGGCCGCACGAAAGAAAGTACACATGTTTTTTTCTAAGCAAAGTTATATTTGCTAAAAATTGTTGTTCAAGATGTTGGGACGAAGACATTTTTTTGGTATCTTGTGCAATCATAAATTGGGCCTATGTATACCTTTAATAACATAATAATATAGTTCAAAGATAATTAGTTTTTAATAATAGTTAAACATTATTAAATAAAATAATTATTTATTCGATTACAATATAATTTTCAATTATAACTTAAAGAGCGATTAATGCTTATATGATTTTCATACATATACCAACAATAATTGAAAATAAAAATGTTTTAAAACCGTATAAAAAGCGTCAAAATTAAATTTTATTTGCACAATCGGTCATTAAGTTGAAGCCTGGATAATAAATTGAAATCCCTTTTTGAACGGCACGTTTACGTATAAATTCATCGTGTCGAATGTCCATTTAACACACAGATAGATTCAAAATGAATAGGTGTCTTATTTCTAGTTTATTTTATATGCATGGGCTACTGTTTTGTTAATAAATAAGCTAAATTTTTCTAGGAATGTAATCCTGTAAATACTCAAAGTTCTTTCAAAAACCGTTTATATTATAATTTATAATATTATCTTAGATTCGTGTTGGAGTTGTGCAATAAATATAGTTCTATGACTTCAATCATCATATTTTAGTATTTTTACACATATTACAGTGTTAAAGCAAAGTTTAAAGTTTCAATAATTTCTCAATATTATGAGTTATTTGATAGAAGTCGTATATAATATGTGAATACACAGAATCAAAGTATTGGTTTTTTTAAACAAAACTTATAATAATTTATTGTGACATTAAATATTTTATAAGATTAGTTACAAAACATAAATTATATATTAAAAAAAACACTTACGATATTTGAAAAAACTAATTGATTTGATTTGATTTCGCAAATAAATTATTTATTATATAACATATAGGTATTTGAATTTGTAAAAAATGAATTATATTAAATTAATTGGAAAAACACCACAATTGACATTACATAATTGTATAATTACAAGAATAAAATATCTGAAGACTTGTCTGTAAATTTATACATTCTCATTTATAATATTAAAAGTCTGTTTCATATTATTTTCTATGTACAACATTTTTCATTACATTTTGTTAAGATTTATTCGGGATTGCATTTTGAATTTTTATTCATTTAATGAATATTTTAGATTATAGTTTTAATCTAATAGTAGTTATCGAATAAATAATTAGTATAATTTAACATGAATTAATACATTTTTCATTCAAATTACCCTGAATAATGATCTACAAATTTAATATTCAAAAAATGTATACTTTCAAGTTCTATCACCACCTTTACATTTTATACTATAAGTTATGAAGAAATTAGTAATATTGATAATAATCTTTAACATAATAATATATATAATTTTAGTTTTTATCAATATTTGATTGTATAATGCGTTCTAAAATAACAACATTTTAATATCCTTAAATTTATAATATTATGAATTTAAGAATAAATTGAACATTCTTACTATAGTTTTCTAAGGGTAATGGTTAAAAATATAATCTTCTCTTACTTTTTAAGAGTTTTTTTTTTAATTAACTTGATTGATGTTTTTTTTTAAAAAATATAATCAATCACTAATGTATTTAAAAATGTAATTAAAACTAAATTAAAAAAATGTAATTATCCCGACGTCACTGTAGATCAAGGCATTATGATGACGATCAAATTCTTTTATCGTTCATTAAAAACTGACTAAAAGAATGTTCCTGAGTTTCGCTGGACATTAGTTTTGTGACGTTGACATTTTTTACATAGTCAAAATTACTTTTACTTTCATCATGTTTTCGTTTACTTAGAAAAGTCTTTCTCTTTCTCAAATTGTCAGATGCATTTAAAAAACCCAAAACACATGGGAGTTTGTTCCTATATTTAATTCTCATCGAATAATTGATTTTGCAGTAAAAAGGGATCAAATAATATTATAAAATAGCCATTCTGTGTCCGCCCGAATACGGGTTTATACATTTTTAATAGTAGGCATATAGGTATATAGGTAAAATAAACCTATAGTGTAGTATTTTAATGCTAATATACAGCTTTGTTTTACTGCTCTCCCATGGAACGAAACAATTTTAAATGCCCAATTACCATCTTGTATAATTATGCAATTTAAATAACTTAAATTTTTAAAAATAAATATTGTTTTTATTCATCGAGTTTAGTTGGTACAGATATTATAATATAATAATAAATAGCACAAGCTAATTTATGGTATATAAGTTACAGAATAATCGGTTTATATATTTAAAAAAATGTCCTAATTAAAAATAACTGTTAAAAAATATCTCATATAAATAACAGTCCTACGGGAGTAATATTTTAAGTGAAAATAATCTCCAATATGAGAATTAATAATGCATATTATATTAAAGGGAAACACTAAAATGTCAAAGGCTTTGCGGATTAGATCTAAAATTATTATTGGGGTCAATTCGATTAAATTGGCATTGTGTTTTCGTTATATGATAATATAAATACATCAACTTAAATCTCATATGGTGTTGGTGAATATTGTGTTTTACATATGATGGCTTGATTTATTTGGTAGTAAGCCAGGTGGTTGCATAACTAATAATAATATGTTCACTGTTCATTGATTAATTGTATTTAATAAATAATAATCTAGACGTTATTATAAACTTGATTGTTATTTTTATGTAAGTGAATTATACTTTTGAATATAAAATAAAATGTCTTCTTTTTATTAACCAGTAGTTTATTTTGCAGACAAAAGATATCAAAAATTATTATAAATATATGCACTATGCACACGTTAACTCAATAATTAACAAACAAATTAATTTCTTATTTAGTGTGACCTATTTAAGATAAATCTCGTATCAAATTGAATGACAAATAATGTAATTAATAACCTACTTATTTTTATAGAAGATATATTTATTAATAAGAATGGTAAAATGTTAACAATCATTTAAAACCAATGATTATTCAAATAATGAAATAGGTAATAAAAAAAGTGATCAGGTAAGCAAAAAAAAAAGAATAGAATAGTTAATGATGGTTTTCAATTATTGTATACATTCTAAGAAATATTTATTTTTATAATTTCAAGATAAACTGATGTTGAAAATATTTTAATTGTAATTATTATACTTTACATTCTGAGCAGAGTGACGGATGTATCGATTATACAACGATGAGTTTTTTTTTGTACGAGTACAAAATAAGTAATCGATGAAATGCTTCAATTTTCAAAAATGGGGGTAGTTTTGAATTATAAATTGAATCTTTTGTACTTTAAAGAAGTTTCAGTAATAATTTTCAATAATTTTCTCTTTTTTATAATCAAAAAAAAAAATAAATAAATTACGGGGATACAGAAAATTTTTACGCATATCTAATTTTTAACAAAATCGATTTTTTTTTTTTTTTGTGTAAATTGAAAACGAATAACTGTAGATCGAGTATAAATGCTTGAAAATTCCAAACAGAGCTCCTCATTAAGAGTTTATCTCAAAATTAATAATTATCAAAAATCTATAGTCATCATATATTTTTATAGGAATTTGAAGTTAGAATTTTTACTAAAATCGTTAAAATCTTAAAAATTATTAAATTATTTTGTAGGTAGAAATTTATAAAAATTTTATTTTTATACCTAAGGTTTTAAAATGTAATAAAAGATTTTTGTAAGTTTTAAAAAAAATATATCTTCTTACTAAAGTAAAAAAAATGGTTTCAATAGCTATATAAAAAAAAACATATTACGAAATATACGTGGTATATAGAATAAGTAAGGATTCCGACTGTCTCCCCCCAGAATCGTTTTTCGTATACAAACTACAAAGATATATCATTGAATTCAAATTTAACAAACCCGTGTATGTTTTTTACACTTAATAAAGACATGAGTTTTATGTTATCGATGATGTTAATATGTTTGTGTTTAATAATAGGTAATATACATTTCTCAAAAAAAAAAAAAAAATTAAGTGGGTTATGACTTATTGATATAACTATATAAGTATTATAGAACTTAATATTTTAAGATATTTTATTTTATCATTGGAATTGTGCATATATGTAGGCACATACAACACAATATTCTGAAGGTATATAACTATGAAATATCAACATGAAATTTTACATTTAAAAAGGCGTATCATCTTATAATATGCCTTTAACTGTTTATTAGTATTTTCTTGAATATTCTTACGAGAATATTATGATTTTTGTTATGCTAACTATTTAAAGTACTTAATTTTTAATTTCAAAGTAGGTATTATTGGATATTTTTGGAGTTTTTTTATTACCAGAAAAAATATTTATAAACCGCTTGGCACGTATAGTCTAAAAAGCTTTTTCTGATGATTGAATAATATATAATATGTTCGAATTGCTAATACGAATTAATTATTCTTATAGCCCCCGTGGACGCGTTTTAGTAACTATTAAACCGAAATACATAATGTTCTTGCAGGGTATAGCACTGACAGCCTGTCATCATTTTTGTTCATTATTTATATACTTTGAGCTTATTACTATTGAGCATTAATGGAGCAATTTTATTATTTTTGAGTGATGTAGCTGTAATGATTAAATGTTTATTTCGATTCGTGTGGATAATTAAATTTAATAGAATTTACAGTCATTCAATTTTAACATTGTAAAATTATGTAAACAGAGTACAATTTTACTAGCGAAGTAAAAATCTGTAAACCGTAAAAAATGGTATGCAGTATGCACTAACATAGTAGTATCATATTACGGAATACTACAAAGTAAGTGCGTTATTACTTTATGGATTGTAGAATTTAGAAAAAATAACAAAATTTTACTATTAATATTTGCTGGTTAAAAGATAAAATAGGTGTGAATTGTGAACTATCAACTCAAAAATGTATTCCGATTTTTGGTGACCATTGTATCACAAGTATTTATAATAGGTATATTCACGCGGAAAAAAAATACAGCCTACACATGTTACTTGATAATTATTATTAAAACGCTACAGAAAGATTAGAGATAAAAGTCACACCCTCTACATATATAGTACATTATTAATTCATAGGTAGTTTTGAAATGAAAAAAAAATTCAAACTTATGATCATGCGATATTGCGTCTAATTAGGTAATTGGGTGTTGAAATGAATACTGTTTGATAGATAATTGGTTTGCAGAACAATAACGTGTTCGAGCAGGTTTTTCATTCGAATAATGTATTTTCATATTAAAAACTTTATCACATGTACAAAATTGTTAGTTTTATTATTATTATTAATTCAACTAATTATGATATATTTTTAATATAATATACGATTTTATAAAATTTATGATATGGCCTTAATGTCTATAGTACCGTAATTATATAAGTATAGGATTAGTGACGAAAACGGAATAACTGCATATTATGAAGGAAAGTGTACAAATTATCTTAAAACATTAATCTGCGAATATACACCATTATATAATATTATGTTACAATAAATATCCATAAATATAAAGTGGATTAATATTAAAAAAAAAACGATTCACAAATTATGTAAACACGTAACTATTATTAGTTTTTATTTAATTAAAATATATTTTAGATTCCGAGTGGGTAACGAATGCGTATTGATTGTTGAGTGTTGTGAATGTTGTTTTTTCTGTGTACTAGGTATAGATGGATTTATAGTAGAAAAAATGCTTCAAATTTAAATTTCAACATTTTTGCTGATAGGAAAGTGATTGTAATTGATATCCTAATATATTGGTATTTTTAGAAAGTCAAAATAAAAGATTCCCATTAAACCTACTTTTCAAAATAATTAGGAAAAAATAAATTAATGAAAAACGTAAGTTTTTACGTAAATATAACTTTAGTTAAAATGTATTTTAATATTTTGTTGTATTTCGAATAACAATAGAAACTTGAAAGTTTCAACAATTTTTCACTAAATATTAGCATAATAATTTTAATTTTTAAAAGGTAATGGGTATTGATCTGTTGTACATTAAGGATACAGTAGGTCATAGTAATAAATGTATTAAATTTTAATTCTATGATATATCATTTATATACGAAAAATGATTCTGAGTGGAAACTGCCTGTTAGCTCTTATCATTAAGTTTATTAAGTTAAGGGAATTTACTTTACTTTTAGTATTACGGTAAGTTGATTTATTTTTTTCAGAAAACATTATAGTTATTAGATTATTAGTATTTAATTATTACAATAATTTATATTTATATACCATATTATACTTATTATAGTATTGGTATTCAATTATTTAAGTTAATAATACCTTACTGTAAATAGTGTAAATATTGTAAAACAGTGTGAATAAGTTTAATAGTATAAATTAATAATATCTTAAATTTAATCTAAATAAAATGCAAAAATATCATTATATTTAGTAAAATGTGTAGTATATCTTTATTAAGTTTTAAGTCCTCAAGAATAATGTTTTTAAATTATAACAAAATAATTAACACCGTTATTCATTTTTAAAATGTTTAATTTTGTTTAAATTTAACTACAAATATATATTTAAAAAATGTTATTTGTATTTTTTTAGATTTTTTAATTACAGTATGAACTACTTATAAGGAAAATGTATTAGATTTTCAAATCTTTGCTATAAAAATTGAAAATTTTATAAACATTTTACTACAAAATACTTGTATTTTGTAAATTATTGTCGTATTGATGGATTCTTTAAAATATTGTACTTTACGAATAAATGCGTAAAAAAAATTGTGCCTATATATTTTTATAATTTTTAAATAAATATAAAAACAACTTGTGTGAAATCTTGTGATCAATTTTCAAGAATTTTGACTAGGCGAATATTTTTATCAACAATTATAGAAAAAATGTCGATAATTTCAATTGCCTAGAAATAGCTTAAAAGATTCAAAATATTTTGAAAATTATACCATAATATATAGGAAATTATTTGATGAAATTTTTAAGTATTTGCAGTTATTTTATATTAAATTACAACAAAAATCAGAAATTGTTTGAAGAGAATATATTATTATACGGGAATATCCATTGTCGTAAGAATTTCTTATAGAAATCTTAAGTTTGAATTTAAACAAAATTAAGTATTTAAGTAATTTTATTTCATTTAAAAATATTTTTTGATGTAATTTGAAACTTCTACATTTATTATTATGTTTGATATGCCTCATGACATTTTAAAAACAATTGAATTCATTTTATGCTATTGACTATTTATTTCATAATACAGACTTTTCATACTGGTAAATTGATGAACCATTTGACTTAAAAGTTGATAAAAAAATAATATATATATGTATTTAAATAATATAATAATATGATTAATGTAATGTTTTCTTCAGAAAATATTAATTAATCTATTTTATTATTAATAGTAAATTATATTAATAAAACGTATTCGCTCAAAATCGTTTTTCTTATACAATAATTTATAATTGAAGTCAAATAGCATATAACTTGCAGTGATTTCCTCGATGATGAGGTACACTATAGACACCTATTCTGCATGTTGTGTACACAACAAAAACAACAAAATGATTAAATTTTAAGTTTTAGTGGACGTTGTATTTTATTATCCATCAGATAGGTTTTTGCCAAGATGTATAAATTTTTGCAAAAGTTTGAAACATATTTCAGTTATATACTACTGTAACTAATAATTTTATCGATAGTAATACAATAAAATACATGACAATTTAACTTTAATGAAAACATTTAAATGTGTTAGTACAGTGTAGTTGTTAATAAATTAGCATAATGTCTTATATAAATTATAATGGTTATTATAGTTTGGATGAAATAAAAAATGGTCTTTACCATTCGTCGTAAAAGTAATCAAATTCTGTTCAAGAGTTCTTTTGTTCTGAGGAGGAAGTGGAGAAATAGGACGCAAATTTATAATTTATTTTAAACTGAACTTGCTGCCAATCGTTGACGGTGGAATTGATCTTTATGACTGATATAGATGTAGGTCTTGTCATCGGCTCGACAGGTAACAAATTATCGGTTTGAATGAATACTTTGTATCTATGTCATATGTTTACGGTGGTTAAGGCGGGGGTGGAGAAGAGGTTTGATGACTTGGAAATACGAATTCGACGATCTATATATGAGTAAGTCCTACTCAATTGGTGGCGCGTGACGGTAGCGGTTATGGTGTTGGTGAACAACGTTGCACGCAATAGAAATGCTTTCAATATTGAGAATTGAATCGGTGTGAGCCATAAACTATGTAGGTAGTTGTACGGCAATTGTAAACGCGTGACGTTTTCAAAGAGAAACCATATTTATTAAATAGTCACTCCAAGGGAATGACCCTCCTCTACTCTTTGCGTTAACAATGTGTATAAATGACATCGACATCTACTACTTCCTTGGTAGTTTTCTATTCAGTTTTTATTGATATTTTCTGAATACACCTTATGTAAAACTTAAAAATATTGAACTAGGTAGTTATAGTTTATATTTGGTACCTACAACTTAAAGAGAAAATGATTTACCTTCGAAATTGAAGAGTTTAGGTTGATGGACTTGAACGTGAAATATTATACTTTCGATGCTAATATATACATGATTCAATAACTACGATTTGGTTTCAAAAAATTAACGAAATGCGTAATGGATCCAAATTTTGCTACAATATATATATATATAATATGTACCTACATTAAATACTTTATATTATTGTAATTTTTTATCAAATTGACTAAAGAGGAATTGTATATTAAATTAAAATATTGATATAAGTTTTTAAATTATAAATTATAATCTATACAAATATTGAATCATATAGTTTTTAAATCGGATACCAATACACATCTATTTATGAGAATAAACTATTATAATTATTTTATGTGATGTAGGTATGACGTAATAAATACATTTATCTCTAAGATTTTACGATTAGGTACTCGGTTATTAAACAAAACTATAACAAGTTTAGTTAATTAATTTTATATCCAAATAAAAGTTAAAAATGATTAACCAATTGTAATTAGTTACTTATATTATGACAATATTACTTAAAATATCAAAATAAACCGTGTAGAGAAATAATAGTAATTTTAGTTTTTTTTTTAATAACTACTGAATTGTTTTTACATAATTAAAAAGTAATATTAGGTATAAGGTAAATTTACTATAGGCCGTAAAATATTCAGTTTTAGTATCTTATTTTAAAATTTATCTTGTGAAACGGACCAATATATTTTTATTCGTTCACTTCATTTTTTCAGCCTATCGATATTATTAAACTTAAACTTAATTTCCCAGAGCTGGAATCATCCTATTCTGAAATTACGAATTATATACAGACTAGTGTTGCTAGTGCTATATGTTTTAAAACTACCTAATGTTGTGATAGTATATATTATTATTGTTATATGAAGTTACACTCTTTTTTGTTTTTTTTTATAACAGTAATAAAAACTTAAAAGGAATCTTGTATTAATTTTCACACATTTTCTTCGGAAATTAATGAACACAAATTAAACTAAATTGAAATAAACTACAAGTTTTGTATAAAATTCTCGTTTTATTCTTATTATTTTTTTAGTTTTTCCCTTGTAATTATAAGGAAAATACAGGGAATTTAGGAAAAATCATATGAAATGAAAATCTAAGTATTTTTACTGTTCCAAAAGATGATAACAGACAAAAAAAAAACATTCATCATTATAAAATGTATACATATATTCATCGAAGTTAAATTATTCAGAATCTAAAATATATAATATAATTATAATGTTATGTAAGGATAATTTATCTTATTTGTTGAAAATTTTGAGATTCCTAATCTTGGTCTACCTAAAAATTATCAAAATTTTATTAAAAATAAGTTCTTCTAGACTGTTTTCATTATCTATATTTTTTATACATTACTTCTAGATTCTCTTAAAATAATATTAAAAAAATATTCTGTTTGGAATCTGTTTTATTTAGCTAAATTTGATAGCCCTGTTGGAAAATTTTAGAAATTTTTCTGCTAAGTTTATTTTAAAAAAAACATTAAAAAAATTATTGTGACATTTAATTAAATTAAGATTTTTGTTTTGAATTATATTTTAATTTGTGCATGGTATATTAAACAGTTATTTTTATTTTATGCTTTTTAAAAATTGTCCTAAAACATTTATGTATATGCTCGGCTAGTGTAATTAAAACAAATTCAAAATAAAACAACAAGTGTTAAAATGAAAATAAGTTTTTATCATCTTGCAATAAATATTAAAATTAATAATTAATAATTTTGTTTTTTATTGTTTGGTGACATATACTAGTCGAAAGAAACTTACCGACATTTCTATATATGGTATATCAATGATGGTTAGTTCAGCTTCCTGCCCATTTATCATCACTCTGATGGTCCGACAAGCGCAGTCTTCATCTACAAATAAAATATGCACAATTGTAATGAGTGTTGTTCGATTAAATAATTACCCAGTATACAATATACATGTAGTAATTGTAATTGTAAGAAATAAAATGCAATATTTTAATTTTTAATAATTTATAATTACATAACATTGCTATTGATAGTGTTAGAACTAAATATTAGTATTCATTAAAAGATTTTATTTTGTGTGAAATTACTTTAATGATGCTGATGGTAGGTGTAGTTGCAGAGTATGATAATAGTACTATTAGGTAAAATGTAAAAATGAATCTTGCATACAATTAATAATAATATTATTTATATATTATATGTTCAAGTCTAAGAAGCATTCAACGATAATAATTTTAAGAGAATCAATTTAAAATAAAATTGTAATTGATTATCTTATATTATGAAATTAAATTAATATAATTATAAGTAAAAAGGTAGATGTTTCGGGTGATTTTTCGTTGTTAATTATTTTAAATTAACTTCGTTTAAAAGAAAACTTTATTTATTAATTTGTAATCAATGGTTTTCAACAATCTTAATTTCATTAATTATACATTTTATATTATAATTATCATACATTAAATAATAATAATACTTAATGTTTTATTAATGTTTATTGAATTCCATATAGGTAATTAAAAAGTAAAATTAAACAGTTGGATTTCAAATAGGGACATTACGCATGAGTATCTCAATATCACATATTATATTGATAGTTTATAATATTTTTGTAACAATCTACCCGGATGCAAATAAACATTTTGAAATTAATAAATAGTTATAAAAATATGTTAGGTATTTGTGAACAATGCAGTTAGGTACTCAAGTATTTTTAACATTACTTAGTTTTCAAACAATCTTCAAATTATATTTTTATTTAATTCAAACTTAGTATAATTGTAAACTATTATCTAATCAATTTTTTTTTCTTTTAGATCTGTAATATTATAATGGCGAAGAATAAAAACAAATGCTCTGTAATCATCATTAAATTTTTGTGTATTATCATTATCTAATAACTATATGAAAATAATAAAAATAGTAGATAGGTTAAAATAAAATGTTTAAATTATGTTTCAAAAACTGATAGTTAAAATATTTCGAAAAACTATAGAAACAAAACAATTAAATTTCCCGTTTTATTAAAATCTACTATAGGAATTCATAAAAACTGTAAAATATAAAAGTTTCGACTTTCAACAAATTTTCACAGAACTTGGTTTTATTTGTTTAAATTACGTACATAATCAAAAGTAAAATATAAACTAGAATTTCAACTTTTTTGATTGATTAAAGAAGTTGTATAAAATATTTTCCACTTCAGTGAACACACAGATAATATTTTTAATTTGGTAGGTTATCATAACTAATACATTGTTGATTTATTTTAATCAATATAAGTTGTTTACATATGTGCTACATATATACCTAATATTGTTATCAATAATTATTTGAGTTAAATTAAATACAATAAACTAATTAATAAATAAGTAATGAATAGATACTCAATACCTAAACATAATTTTTAAAAGTTTAAAATAAATTACACTTTTTCAAGCGCTCTATTGAACCAATAATGTATTTTATTTTTCATTTAATAGTTATTATTTTATTAAATTAACATGCTAGTATTATATCATCACTGTCTATTTTAATACAAGAAAAGAATTTAGTGGATTTTTAGTGATGGAATAAACTGTAAAAATAAATCAAGTTAAACATTTTCAATAAAGAAATATATAAAAATGACCTATAGGCCTTAGAAATGTGGTTATATAATATTTTTATAAAACCAACAATGAATTGGTAACCATAGCAACACAAGTTGTGATGGACGAGTGGTCACGACCGGAACGTTAGGTATTTCGTAGTACGTACGGAAACATAAGACTCAAGTAATTATAAAAGTATACGAATTTTGCTTTAAACTTCAAATGATATGTGATAGTGATATAATAATGTAACCGTGTTACTTATTTTACTCAAGAAATAATTAGAAAATGTACAACAAAAAATTCAATATGCTTGAAAATAATACGTAAACAAGGTTGAGTTTTTCTTGTTACAAGAAATAAACATAAATCAATAAATGATAAACATTTTTTAATGTTGTTAATTTAGTAATAATTACGGTATATATTTATGTATATTATTAATTTGTATGATAAAATATCATATTACTTTTATTGCGTATAAGTATTTATTCAATTTCAGTTTTATATATTTTATTTAACATATAGTAGAAGCCGTAGCATATTGTGTTTAAAATATTATATTTTGTGATATAAAAAAATGTCAATAAAAAAAATCTCTTTTCTTGTTGTATAATTTATTATTATTTATTGTACATTATATACAATTAAAATTAAATAAAAACTCGTTTTAATATTTCATAATCCTTTGGGGGTATTACATCATAATTGTTTGTTTGATTTTAAATTGAATAATATATTTGATTTATCCAAGCCAAAAATACGCCATAGTGTAAAAATATAAATGTTATCCAATTAATTAGTACACATAGGTCGTGCTAATGTTTAATATTATATAATATTGGTTAAGCTACTTATTAGTATGCTTTAAACATTTTAACTATGAAAATCAAAAATTTAAATAATATTCGTACTTAAATACTTACAGATACTATATTATAGTATTATAATTCTTTCGTATAATACATCAACAAATAATATATATTTTTTTGTTTCTTATAGAATATATTTTTTTAAGTGAATATGTTGGTAACCAATTTTCAATACGAAAATATATATCTCGATACACTATCAAAATTACTTACCTATAGAAGTATCGTACACGCATATGTAATCTGATGTTGAAAACTGTACAGATATCGTGGTCTTTCCGACACCCGGGGCCCCTAGTAACGCCACCTTATACGATTCTACAGTGTCGTTGGCTTTGAATTTGTTTGTCAGTGCCGTACTGAAAAAATAAAACAAGATTATCGCATCGTAGTGTAAAAGCAGAGCTGGTAAAGTTCTCGAGAAAATTTCTATAATAATTTAAACGGGTTTGGAAATCACAAGTGGTCAACGTTTATTATTGAGTTATTTACACCTTACGCGAGTGGGATTTTTCTTTCTCGTGGGATACAATATACAAATATACAATATTTGAAACAAAATTTAATATAATGAACAGTTGTACATTAAAACAAATTTAAACATTTTTGTTTATAATGACATTCAACCATGAAGCACAATATTAATAATAATAATATTATTGTGTCATGGTTATCGTCTAACGTTTTACGTAGGTAATTTTGACGAATCGATATTTTGAGAGTACCTGTGTCCATTATTATATGGCTTATTGAATATTATGATACAGAATACTCTGAATACTGTACCAGAGCAGCTACTTATCTACATTATTGATGGATTTAAATTTTCTGAGATTCCCGTAATTGAACCACTTAATATTTTATTATTATGAAATGAAATTCCAGGAAACAATAGTTTTAATACATTAAGCGTTTGTTTTGTATCAATTGATTTTGTTAACAGCTGAATACATTTTTTTATTAAGATTCTTACATTATACTGTTTAGTTACATATTGTCTAATGGAAATAACACAAGTATAGAACATTGTTCTTATAAATCTCATTTCAATTAATAGTAATACCATAATAATATTATACAAAAGTTGATATTTTAAAATTATTGTGTTGAAAGTTGTGTACAACGTACAAACATATTGCACGCTTTGATTCATTATTTGTAAATGTGAAAGCTTTCTAGGTTTGGCGATTAAATTGTATTACCTGTAATCATAGGCGTACTTAGACATTGTTCGCAGGTGTGCATTCCTTCCTATACTTTACGTAACGCTCTAACTATTCATTAAAAATTTGTATTTTTTTCTAAGTAACTTTAAAAAATAATAACAATGTACTTATTTTAAAAATTTGTTTTTTTAAAGGTTAAACATATTTGGTTTTTTATTTTAAATTAAGAAAAGAAAAAAAATAGTTTCCATAAATTATAATATATTTTTTAGGGTTTTGGTTAGGGGCAGTTATGATATGCAATTAATGTTATTTTAAAGGATGAAATTAAAACCACATGTACATTATTACACCACCCATGTGCATGCCTATATCAGTGAAGATTAGCTGGAACTTAACTTATAATAATCATAATATATTCTAATAACTTATTATAATATAAATTTAATATTGCTATTATTATTTAATAAATATGTTTAGTTTTAGGTAAATTTTTTTGATTTTAAAATTATAATGGTGCATCAGAATGTTATTAATTATCAAGTAACAAAATATTTTGGCGATGTATTATAATAAAAATTATTAAAACAAATTTTATAAACATAAAAAAAAAAAAACATTAAACTAGGGTCACTATGAATTATGATATATAAAAACACGACACATCATACCTAAATAAATAATAGAATTTTTTCATTATATTGAAGTAATTATACAGTAAGTTAGTTACCATTTAGATATAAAATTATATATTAGAGGGATTACTCATCAGCAATAATACGTACTTTAAACGTCATGATAAATAAGTAGTTATTTTATGAAGATAAGTTGAACCATTGTATATTTAAATAATATCCTTATAATCAGAGAATAAAAAGGTAGGCAAGTGGGTCTCATTCTGCTGTACATTAAATGTTGAGTGGGTCATTGTAATGAGTGTGTTAAATAAATAAAAACATACGAAAAATGATTCTGATGAAAACGGTCTGTCAACTTATATCATAATAATTTATTATTATTATTATAAATTGTATTTAATTAACAACATATAATGAATTCGTGGTTGATATTCAAAATATGTTATTGAATTTATATCACGAGTGTAAAAAATATATACTATCGATTTATAAATTTATCTACAAGTATAACAATGTTTTGATATAAAAATATAGATCAATAATATCAAATTAATATTTGTTAAAATATAAAAGTTCTTGGAAATTACTTGGATTATTTTAGGATAGTAAAACTATTTACTACCATCATAATTTGATTTACGATTACGTTTAAACCACGTCATAGCCACTCATCATGAGTTGTTGCCTTGGGTTTACTTTACCTGGGTTTTCGGAATCTGGAGAATTCCGTGCAGACCGTGTGCGAGGTAGCGGCAGCGGCGGCAGCGGAGGAACCATTTGCGTTTTGCTGGTGCAACGGCGTACCGGAAACGGATGCGGGGCAACTTTCGCGCTTTCCGACCGGTTGATGGTGTCGAGTAGACGACGGTGGTGAGGCGTATCGTACGAAGTCGCCTAGGTTGCAAACGCCACTGGCAGTGATCGAGAAGCTCCGCAAGCGATATTCTTCCAGTACGGGGCCATCCGGTCTGGGCACATTTCCGAAACTTGGCTATTAACATAGATAATCAAAACAAATCTTTATTATTTTCTATTAGTGTGGTCATCTCGCATTTTTGATCGATCATATTGAACTGTGGTCCATGGGTGGATCTCTACCGTTACAATCAGATGTCCATATTCCTAAGTCGTTATTTAAATGTATACCTTTATATTTTCCGATTACTTGTCAATAAAAAAAAAAGGTTAAATGTAATTACAAATAATTTTCAATCTATATTAAATAAAGTCTTAAACCCGTGATATACCAATTTTGGTGTTCTTTTTTTTTATTTAATACATTTTTTGATTTTTATTACACATGCAAACATATATTTTTAACGTATAAATATTATAATGCACATAAAAAAAAACATGTTAAATACTTAAATCAGTAATTATGAACCAAAATTAAATCGTATTTGATCATTATTTATTTTAGATGACATTCAGTGCCTTGCTTTTAACCACCCCTTTTTTTATTGAAAATTTTTATGAACATGTTTTATTTTTCATAGTTCGATGTATATAAATTGTGCTAATGCATGTTCTGATATTCTATACAATATAATATACTGCGACGTAAACTTACGAATGCTAATACAGTAATACATTATAAGGAAACTAATGTATAATAATATATTCTTGAGAGGGTAGATCCGGTACTTCCAATACTTATTAATATACGTCATAGGATCGTATATAATGACTGACAACAATACAAGTCATGCTTATACCTTTGTACATTATAAAATGCGTTTCTTATATAGGGATAATGTAATTCATCTCTATAAGGCATGAGCAACTACGCAGAAGTTTTAACTAGATATTCAGCTGGATTAGTTGCAATTGGCGATAAGGTTTAGGCGTGGGACGATACAATGTCCGATCAGTCGACAGAAACGTGATCATTGCACGTACGCATACACCACAGGAACACGACCCGCGTCGTTTGATTATCAAGGGTTCTTATACCAATGGATGGTAGGGAGGTAGGGCATATATTATGTATAAAAGAGTGCGAAACGGCCTATATTCATACGTGTTTTATTAAAGCTAGCGCGAGCGCCTTTATGTCATTGAGAATTAATTTAATAATTATTTAGGACCTGGAATAATTTCAAGCTAAATTATATTTTTTGGTCATGGAAAAGTAGTAATGATTCAAATGTTATTTTTTTGAACTTAGAAAATATATAACTGAATTGTATCTTATTGGCACAAACTAATTTCAGTAAGTATAATAATAAGCAGAACTTAAAATATTTTTCATATTTCAATAGGTAATTTATACTACTATTAGATTCAAAATTTTTTTTACAACTACAAGTTACATAATTGTCAACAGTTGTCAATATGTTTGTACTTAGGGACTAGGGTTACACTACAATTGAAATTCGATTGAGTAATTTCTGATTTATTAAGATTTAAGTGCTAAGGATATTCTGTGCCACGTATTTGTATCAATTGTTTGATTTCGTGAGGTAGTTTTTTAATGTGCTAGTATTTTTTTTTTTTTTGAAATGGGTTTCACAATTTAAAAGGCCATCGAGCCATATATTGCTAGTACGCAGTGTTCTAAAGTATTAATGTATTATAGTCCCAAGTCGAAATTAAATAACAAAAACTCATTGTCAAAAACATATAATACAGAATTATTCAAACTGATAGCTATGGCTTCTATACGGAGCTTTATGAGTGTTGGTCAAAGGAGCTGTGTCACAGAAAATAAATAACTAATAAATAAATATAGTAATGACGATGGTGAGATTCGTGATAATGATGTTACGAGTGTAAATATTTGATTTTATTTTAAACGTAAGATATTTAATATAGGTGTTCTATAAATATTGCATAATTATTACATCTTTGGTTCGATTAGTGAGAAAGGAGGAGGGATATTTTTAAGTAGGGGTTAAACTTTACTCTATTTGCATCACATCGTCAGGACCCTGGCTTAAAATATATATTTTACACACTAGTGTTTTAAGATTGAAATTATGACACTAATCGCACCATGCCATGTATTTTAAAATGTAATAAATATTCTGTGCTCACATAGTTTATTATTATAATTTTTCATTATTCTCTATTCAGTATATAATAATTAATAATGCGAATGAAAGACCAAGATCGTTCGGATAATGAATTTGTAATTTTAGAAATATGCAAATCTACAGTTTTAATTATCATTCCATATGTTTACAGACTTTTTTTTATTTCTTAGGTAATACCATTCTTTATAATATTCTATGCTAGTATATTTATGTATTGTAAACGTAATTTTGATGACCTTAATCATCGTCTTACTAGGAAAATGTATTCTACATTATACTGAATATATATTTCCTCGTAATAGTATGTATTTTTGAAAAGCGTTTTTGTGTTGATAAGATTTCTATATCAATACTTTTCTATTGCGTATTCACTATTCATATAATCAGTTGATACGTTTTTTCCTAATTTCACGATATTTACAACAACAACATTGTCTGGTAACATAACTCATATTAAAAAAATAGGTAAAATAGTCTTGTATGATGAATTTTAGAAAAATTATTTTTAATTATTTATTTCGTATGTATATTCATATTATGTATTAATTATAGATTAGTCAAAGTATAAAATATAACATTTAAAATATAATAATAAATATGTAGCTATTGTAACGATTTTAGTTTATCTATATTGTGCATTGCTCCTTAGGTAGAGTACGGCTAATATGCTGAGTATGTGGAATGGCGAGCGGGGCCGATATTCTGACTTAGAAAGATCTAGAAGAGACGTTTCCGACAATGTTAACGTCCCCTCATCACAAGTCACTACCATTCGATGTGTTTCGTAAGGAAAAGTTATGTTTATGTTAACGAAGACTCGCGGGCTCAATTTCGGTATGTAATATTAACAGGGTTAACTTATTTAAGTAAAATGCTCGATTATTGAGATATATATACCTATATAAGTATATAGATTTATTTTATATATTTTTGCACAAATTTAAACATGATAAAATAGTTTTAGAGAAAAAAAAATGTCTAATAATTATTTTTAAACATTTTTCCCAATTATTAGGAATTATTATTTTATATTTTAGCAGATATATGTAGATATATAATATATATATATAAATAAATCTACTAAAATACATAATACTTATGTATTGTTTTGTTTAAAATGTTCATATTTATTTTTGATATAATTTAATTATTGCTACCTACATTTTCAAATATTGATATTTTTAAATAAACAAACTTTTAATGTTAGAAATGTTAACAATATTGAAGTTCTAAAACTAAAGAACATCGAGTCATTTGTATTATTGTTGAAAATAAGTTTTAATGTATTTCACTAATAAAAAGTTGGATTTACAATAATTGTTATTTAAATATAATATTGTAAAAAGAACTTAGGCTATGGACGTAGTTTTCTCAGTAACAGGAAAATAATATTATTTTGGAACATTAAATAAGTTAAAGGGGTTGTTAACTTCAATATAGGGGTGGTTTTAAAAGTTCTTTGAAATAGCGTAGCATTTAAAAAGCGATAAAAGAATGACCTAACATTAAACTGTCTTGAAATGAGTTATTTTGTATTTTACGAAAACAAAATAAGTTTGTAGCATAACAAGTTGTTTTAATTCTTTTTTTTTCAAACGAATCATAAAACATATATAGTTTGATCTAGGTAATAAATGTTAACTTTTAAAAGTCACATTTTAACGAAATTTATATTTTTGTAAAAAAATTATATAATAATTACCCTGGGAGTTGTTTAATAATTCTTATTTATTTTGTAAATTCTGATATTTAAACGAATAGGTAGAATAGGTAACGAATCCGTAGGTACTACAAAATGTTATAGTTAAGTTTTCTTTAATTTTATTCAGTTATTTTATATTTTGAGTGGAGCGATATGAATGTATTTGTTGTATAACGATTTTATTCAGTCGTGCGTGTATCGTAATTACTATCTCATCTGTTTAATGACCTCTATTATGAATCCTTTTAAATGTTTAATACTATTTTTTTTTATCTACTGTTCCATTTTACTATGTATATAATAACAAGTGTAGAAATAATATCGTTCAACTGGTCTATCCTTATTTTATTGTTAACAGAAAAAAATAAAAATATATTTCACAAGATTTTGTGTCCAACTATAATATAAAACAAAGATTTTTAATTTGTCTTTAGTTACACGTGGATTAAAAAGTGTAAAACTTTTCTAATATATACTGGATTCCATTATGTTTGCAGTTTTATTTAATAATTTTTCTCTATTTGATATTTTTGAAATACGATTTTAGAAAATTATTATTATATTAGAGGTCTATAATAATGAAAAAATGCATAATATTTTTTGGTTTATCTAAAATTGAAATAACTATAGTTGTTTTTTTTAATAATTATATGTGAATAATTTATATATTTAATAAATTTAATTATTCTAGAAGTTGAATTATTAGTTTAAATAAAGTATTGGAATATTGATTTACGTTTAAACCTTTAAAGTTATAATTTGTTCAGGATAATTTCGCGGATGAGTGTATCTACAGTGGGAGAGGGTACGAAGAAATACAAGGTGAAACGATGTATATAATATATAAGTACATTAGTTAACTTGTGTTTTGTTTTAAGAATATAAGTTATAATTAGGTATCAAAATTCTGAAAAATCAGGATAAACAGTGGTTTTTCTGAAAAATTTGGTAAATTTTCTTAAAATAAAAATGTCTTAATAAAATATAACATACCTAATAAATTATTATGCTATTTCTTGATCATATACCCGTATTTATATTTTATATACTATTAAATACATCTTGTTAGGAGCAACAGTGCATACTATACTAGAATATTACATTTTTGTTTTATACTTACTAGACTCCTGGTTTTGTTTTTCTAACTTTTCAATCTAAAAAACGATGATGCAATCAAAATTTGGCAATTGTAATCAACATTGGGCTTTAATTTTGAAGCCGTCTACTGTAAATTAAACCTAGCCCATACCTTTTTAATCATAATAAAGCTTAATTTATTTCTAAAAATTATTTTAGTTTTAAATAACTGAAATAATGTTACTGGACGCTTCCTTCATTTAAGCCGTCAAGGCATAATACAATTGTACTATTTAATATATATTACTTATTGTACTTTTTTATAGAGATTGTAAATATTAATTTAGAAAAAATATTAAATAATGTTTTGTTTCTTGTTTCTTTATTTATTTATTTTTAACTGTGAATTTTTTTTATAATTATCCAAAGACTTCATGTTTTTATGAAAATTTATTAACTTAAAATTCTCTTTTTTTTTCATGTTTTCTAGAGCTTTAGAGAAAAACACAGTTTCATAATATAATATCATAATAATAATTCCAAACGTAGTATAAATAATATATACCTAGTTTTAGTTTAACAAATCGTATTCTTCGCTGTTTTTGTACGAAAATTGAGTATGCAGTTATACGAGCAGGTACTGTAACACGGCAGTTAGAAGACATAGAGGTACCTATCCGTCAAAATCCATATTATATATATTCATAGTTTCTGTAAATGAAGTACAGTTATCCTGTATAATGTATATCTGTAATAAACATAACATACATAAATGTTTCTTTGTCTTTCGTGCACTCAGAAACTTGGAAACTAATCCTAAACTCTGTTTTTAGCCTATCTTATTTTTCAACCTCTAAAGATTGTTGTACGGTAGCTTACATAGTTACATATGAGTTTAGTTTTGGCTAGGGGAAATAGAATATTGTTTTAATAATTAAAATAGTTATTATTGGTTATAGATTATATTACAATTATAATTTGCAGAAGAATGGTATATACAATTTAAAAAAAATTAAGACAATAAATTGTGATACGGGCTTACGGACAAAACAAGATTATGTACGAAACATCGTTTTAGAAACAAACGATTTATTTTCTAATATAATAAAAAATGATATTTAAATTATAAACTAAACGCAAAAGTAATTAAAAATTATGTACATAATTAATACATACAAAATTAGTTATATTAAATAGATGGTACAATTTATTTCAAAACTATACACGGTCGAAGTCGTGTAATTCAGTTAGTACCTGTCTTATTATATATTATTTTGTACCAATATTTTTACTTTGTTTTATAAAAAAAGTACTCACTACCCTTTTAAATATTTATATTTTTGAAATTTAAATTACTAAGACTTGTATGTATTAAATTAAATGTGAAAATCCTAAAATATTATTTAATATATTATATATACTGTATATAATTACTTACATTTTTGCAAAACGTAAAAATTGACGAAAATATAATTTGTTTTGACTCATGATTTATTTATTTATTTTGTTTATATTAACTGTAAATATTACTAAAAATATTTTCATTTAAATTCAAAAACAACAAAAAATATGTGCAAGTATAAAATACTAATTTATTATTCAAACTACAGTATTGATATTTACTCATATCTGAATAAAAATAAAGAAACAAATAATATTATAATATACTCATAATAATTAGTATGTTCAATGAATTAGAATAAATTTATTAAAAGCGTGTCGATATGATTATCACACAAAATTATTTCATTTCGTTTCTGTTAAGATTATTCATTGTTGTATGTTATTTGTATTAAATATAATAGGTTTATCTGCAGAGTTATATTTATCTGGTGTTATAAAGTAACACATCGTGTTATGTTCAGTTCAAACGGTACCGAAAGTGACGAGGTTAGTGAATAATTAAAGAATAAACGAAAACCGTTTATATAAGAACTTAAAAATAAAAGTCGTTGTTAAAATTCTGATGGTAATTCATTTACGAGAAGCCGTTATACGACCAGTATATCATTGTGGTAAGCTCACGTATTTTAAAGGGCCCACGTTGAAGTTTATTATTATAGCCCATCAACGAGACTTGCTACACTATTGTACTTAAACAAATGGAAACTTAGTGAATTGTTTTTTTTCTATTTTTGTTTATTTTTTTTATATTTCTAGACTAGATTGCATACTTGTCACTTCCAGTAGCCCCGGGATAAATTGTTAAACATAAAAATTAATTTTAAATTCAATTTGATATTATCCAAAAGTAGTTACTTACAGATACTTACGAATGATGAATTAATCAATTCATTTTTTTTTGACAGAGAAACTAAAGTAATGTAACATTATATAGATTTGATGTGAAAATTGGGTGCTTGAGGTGCCCGAGGTGCTTGGAAGAAAAATTGATAAGGAGTGAATATTTAGATGGAAAATTATATCATATTTAAGATTACAGTGATGCCAATAATAAAATAACATATTACTTTATTTAATTTTGCAATTTATAATGATCCATGGTATAGAAAAAAATTAATTTATTAAATATAAAAAAATAAAAATGTATAAAATTGTCACTGACTGAAAAATTGTTACTTGTTAGTTGTTAGTACTACTTGTGTAAAAAGTACAAAAATGCTAAAATCATTGTAAAAATTCTTAACTTATTAATTAAATAGAATTAATTTTAATTGCAAACAAGTTCATTTTTTTTAGTTCTAAGTAAAATTACCTTAATATATTTTGAAAAATAGAAAATACTTGAACAGAATGCTAGGAAAAAAAAGAAACAATGTTAAATTCAAATAAGAAATCTAAAGTCAATATATTTCTAAAATGATGAATCTAATTTTTTTTTATTACTGAAATAAAGACAATGGCCGTAAGATTTATAAATCACTATTTATATATAGGTACGTTTATACGCATATATATGACAATTCAACGATAAAATATATCATTTTTTAATGCAATTTTTGCAAATTTGATTGTCCAATTCTGTAGCATCGAGGAAGGAGAAATGGTCGACGATCAATATTGAATCGGGTCCAATTATTTCGAATGGTTTGGTATATTATATTTTTTTGTTTTCTCATAAAATAATAAGCATTAGGTTAGTATAATATATTTTACAGTTCATCCCAGTCTTCACAGTGTATGGTATGTGGCTTCATTGTCTTTCAAACAGACAAAATTCTGTCTAAACAAGATACTATGTGGCTATATAGTGTGACAATCATAACAAATATAAGCAGATGAAATTATTTTCACAAAGTTTATAAAATAAACTAGTTACCCCTTTAGTAATTTGAAATTACGTGTTGCGTTTAAACTTCAAGGTAAAATTTATCCGATGCTTGGTAATATATAATTACCTTTTATTTATAGAAATATCATTGAGTAAAAATAATGTAATTGTTGTATGATTTGATCATTTTATTATCAAAGTATAGACAGAAATTTAGAAACGAACCATAGGGTATAGTCAGAGAAGTTCTCAATATAGGTTATCACCTATATTTTTTTAATACATTTTTTTTTTATTAATTATAATGTATAGGTATAGATGTTTTATTATTTTTAATTCGCCGCTATGGTTGATTTATCTAGTCTTATCTTAAGAAAAATGTTTGTCTAGATAAATAACAAAATAGAAAAATATACGAATAAAAATTATCTATGAACGTACTTCCTATGTCACTTTAAATTGCGAATGTCTGTAAATTTTTAGTTTATTATGATTTATAGTATCAATACACAAAGATATATTATATATAATACAGTAATAAATACATAATATTATAAAGTAGAAAAATATTTTACGCATTTAATAATAAATACTTAAGTAACAATAATGAACATGTAAGGAATTTCACCTATTATTTAATTATACTTTATCAGTTGATCCACTTCAATACATATTTATATGTATTACATTTAATTTGTGTTGAGTGTAGTATATTTGTGCTTATTCATGGTTGATTTTATATTTTATTCTTGAATAATTTTTCTTTGTCAAGAAATTTTTAAAAATTCTACTGAAATATGATTTTTAAACATTATAACTATAGGTATTCTTAATTTAAATTTCCAGATTTCTTTAAAACTATCTTTGTTTTGAACATTAATTCATGATGTTATTTATTATAATGTACGTACCTGCTAGTTTACCTTTTTTTGTATAAATAAATGTTTCTTTAAATTTATTTTCAGAATAAATACATTTTATATATTTATGAATATTTTTATTTGTTATATTTCAATACTACGTGGGAAATTCATTATAATATTTTGTAAGCATAACAACTTTTATTAAATTTTTTTTAAACAAATTATTATTATTAAAATTGATTTGTTTACTCATATACTCTACACATAAATGGTATATCTAAAGAAAACATGTAAATCAAACAGTTATACAATATTATGACGTATTAATGTTAGTTTTCTTTTAAAAATTAGTACAGAAAAATACTTCTGAAAAATTACGTTCTAAGCTTTAAATTTTAATATTGAATGGTACATTTTTTTTACTGAAGTATAACAGCTTTTTATCACTAAAACACAAATAAAGAGTTGTTTAACAGATATAATGTAACACGATAAAAAGTCTCTTGATATTATTTGTACATAAATGATAAATAATATACTGTAATTTAATAAAAATTTTAACATTTATCAGACAAGCAACCAAATTTCTATAAACTACTTTAATTAAAAACAATTATGTCAGATAAAATATTATAATTATTATTACTTATGAAATAAGTCTCTACCCACCATTTAAAATCAAAATTGTTTATTTTTATATTGATTTACATATGATATACCAATATCATATACATTATACCGGCATAACTAAGATAACTAAAGAAATATTATCTCCCAATAAACGTTTTTACCCTCTTTCTACCCTAAATTTTAACTAACAGTCTGAAAAAATAAAACAACTTAAATTTTTTAAATGCAGTAGTATTCAACTTTTTTGAGTCCTTTGGACTTTGGAATCAAATATACGGTTCCAATACGAATAATGGCAATAATAAAAAAAAAATGTTTACAATTTTATTTTTAGTTTATACTTCGGATGCTCCTTTGATAATAACCGACGACACCACGGGGAGCCGTGACGCACAGGTTGAAAACCACTGTTTTAAATGTAGGTTTATAGTATATTATAATAATTTTATTATATGGAACAATCCTTGGACCTTGGTCCAAATCCAGACAACGAAGTAAGCACCATAATATTTTTCAAAGCAACATAAATTTTCCAATTACTATAAGATTTTAAAACTAACAACTATATAATTATTCATTTTAATATATTATAATAGTGTGTGTTAAACCAGTTTTTTAAAAATAATTATAAAGACATTCGGTAATATAAAATATGATTAGATAGTTTTTAATTCTTAAATATACATAATGTTAACCTAGTTATAAAATAGGTTGATATATTTAGGGATCAATTATGTGGTTTTAATATAATATATTCATCAAATTACATATTTTTGGAAGTTATCAATAAAAAATTATTTCTTTTAAATAATATAGGTTTTGTGAATTTCTTACAATATAATTATTTGCATAAAAAAAAAAATAGAAAAATACTTTAGGTACATCGGTGGATACATATAATAATTTATATTAAGCTTAAAAAGAACACTCGTGTACATTTTTATATATCTATTATTTTTCATTCAGAGGTTTATTTTGAAAGATAAAATAACTTCCATGACGATGAAAATTCCATATTTCCACTATAATATTACACGCGTATTAAAATTATTTTCTGTTTAGTTCAATTTGAATGCTGTGTCCATCCAATTGTATTGGGTCAGTATAAGGCTGCATCTCAAAACGCTATCGACAAACTAAAAATAATATATTAATTATAATTTATATGCCATTATAGTTTTTACAGTAAAGTCCCAATAACTTAAAGCTTGGTATATTCAACAATATTGTTTTTAAACGTTTTTACTATATTTTATCTTTATATATATTTTTTTATCACATCAAATTTCTCAGATAGTTAGATACATATAAGATTCCCTACGTATTCGTAAATTTGGTATCATGTACATATAGCAGTGCAGTTACGCAGTGCTTGCGTTATGGTTGGTGACCCGAGTTTATGTTCAGGGTGCTTTCTATAAAGGGGCGATTCAACCATATGATAATTTTAACTAAAAGTTAAATAAATATAATTTTATCATTATATCCATCCTGTTAATTGCTCTTTTATAAAATATTTTAGATTTTATAGATATTAATAAACAATCTAGCTTGTTAGTCATTCTTCGTAACCATTATTTTTTTTTATATATAAATTCTTATTTCATAAATAAATAAATACTGATAAGTTAAATATAAAACAATATAAATATTTTTTTAAATGTTATTGAATACTTTTATGAATGTATGAATTAAATTGATTCAATTATATTTGCTTTTTGATAATAGTTAAATAATAATAATATATAGTAAATCGAAGGGATATAATTATAAACAAAGACAATTATAAACTTCACACTAACAGTAAACTTTTAGTAATAATTTATATTCAGTACTTATAATAAATAATAATTAATTAATAATATAATATAATTGCAAAACAATTTATATAAATAAATGAACACTTAATTTTTTTAGAAAGCTAAAAATGCTATTTAGATGTTTACCGATAAGTAGGTATGTTCATTATAAACGCCTATAAAAAATATCACAAGATTAAATATATCACAAACATACCTTTCTTTACCCTAGTTAAAATATTTTGTAAGCTATTAAAATGCGTAGAGAGATTAAATATATATGTCATCATTTGAATATAATTTTTTACACATTTTTTAATTAACAAAGATAAGTTATGAACTGTGCAGTAAGTATTTACATCAAAGTATGTTCTAAAAAGTAAAATTAAGATTTCGTTGTACTACTTGTTCTGTGGTACTACGTTTATGTTTTGTGTACAATTAAAATATTTTTTTCTTGACTATTTTATTTTTATTAATACTTATAAGTAACTTTATATTAAAATTTCAAACTTTTTTACTTCACGAAAGGTTAGATAAAATATTTTTATCAGTATGTATGAGAAAAAAAAACTAATAAAAAAAAATCAAAATTGTCAAATTTCTAGAAATAGCTAAAAAAAAATTGGAATATTTTGAAAATTACATCATGTGTCAAAGTGTTAGTATAAATATCTGGTGAAAAATTCAATTATTTACGATTATTCGTTTTAAATTAAAACTAAACCAAAATATTGATTATATCAAAACAGGTTTTGTGTAAAAATTATTGTTTTTTCCGAACTTTTTTTGTTTTTCCTAATTATTAAGATAAGTATTGAGCATTTTTTACTTTTGAACTCTCAAAGTTCCAAATAGGTTTACTTTCCAACATTAAAATATGCTGAAGTTAAAAATCAAAGCATTTTTCTGTTATACAAGTATCATCAGACAAAAAAATTAATAATACACACATTATTGTAAAATAATTACATTTATCGTTCCGTTTAAAATCTAAAAATAAGGTTAATCTTGTACAACATTATTTAAGATCAATACTTTTCAATAAAACTAGTATTTACTATTAAAATAACATTCCTGAAAGCATTCAACATATTTAAAATATATATAATATACGATGATAATATCATATGTTTTCGGATTCCATATTAATATATTACTTAACTTAAAACGATAAATTGTTACTTAAGTATATTAGTTAGCACATTTCCTGTTAAGGAGTAAAACTATGTTGTAGTCTTTTAGTTGCTTATAAATTCAATAATAATTGCATTATTTTCTGATTAGTATTATAATAATTACATTTCTTCACTAAGATTGATATAGTTTATATATATCAGTTAAAAAAAAAAAAATGTATACTTTCAATATTTTTATTATTAATTTGGGTCTTTGTATCACGAATAAAATAAAAAATTGTTCATAAATATTAAAATGCAGATTATAATTTTTATAGTTTATTAATATCGATTAATTGAGATTTACTACTACTTATCTCACATAATCTTTATATGAATTGTGTTAGTTATAAAATGAGCTTTGTTTTTAATAATTTAAGTAAATTTAGTGAAATTACCTATATTTTAACGCCTTATTACAGTATAATAAAAATTGACATAATTATTTATATTAAATCTAGTGAATCAAATGTTAAAAATTCTTGTTTCTTCATACGAATATTTTATAAAAATAAAAATTCTTAAAAATATATAAAATATATATTATAATAATACCAAATCAAACTGACGAATTAATTTTTTAAAATAATTATCGAAAAATGTTAACGATTAATATCCTGTTTGAAAGTTGAATGATGTTAATTAAAAATTTAATTAAATTTTTTTTTATTTTGATAATTTTTGATGATTTTTTTATCTTGATGGAATATCTGTATGTAAAGAAGTTTTTCAATACATACAATACACTATGATAACATTTTATTTCTTCTAAATAAAATTTTTTGTGCACTATTATAATATATATATAACAAAAACTATGACCGTTGTGTTACCAATGTTATTATTTTTATTGTAATAAAATTGTTTGCAAATGTTTTCACATTTGAAAAGTAGGTAACTTAAATAATAAAATTGTATTAACGTTGATTGTGCTGTTCAATAGTAGTTTTTTTTTATTTTGAAATTAAATTTGAATAAAATAATACCCAGTTCATTAAAAAAATAATATTTAATTAGTTTATTATTTAAAATGAATTGGTTATGAATTTGTTAAAGAAGAGGCTGTGTTACAGTTTTCAGATTCAAAGAGGATTGATGAAAGTATTGATTTTACAATAATGTTTTTTTTTGTGTCAACACTTTTTGGGGTCGTTAAATACTTCAATTATCAATAAAGAGAATGGCTTATCGTAGCAAATTATAGATCTAGCTGGTAGGTACTCTAGAAGGTCGAAAGTGAAAAATTCATAAAAGTAAACTTTATGATCGGGAAAAACGAAAACAATTTATTAATTAAAAATTTAATAATTTTTATGCAAATTCAATTTTTATCTAAATCGATTTTATTTTATATAGGTGTAAATTGAAAACGAATAGCAATACATAATTTAAATACTTAAAATGTTCATTAAATGTTTATAATTTCATCTTCTATTTGATATTTATGTCAAGATGTTCATAAAATGTCAACTCTTTTTAAGCCTATATGGGTATAACAATTTTTTTAACTGTTTTTATAGTTATAGTTCTATAGTTTTTGATAAAATCTATTCTTAAATTCAAAATTTTCAAAAATGACATATAAAATTCCCTAGAAGTCGTACATTTTTTTCATCAGTATTTGATGTTAGTGTTTTGAAACTCGTTAAAAATTGAAAAAACTATTTTGTAGTTAGAAATTCATAAAGACTTCTCTTTTTATTATCTAAGTTTTAGAAATTTTACAAGTTGTTCATATTCTAACCATAAAATCTAAAAAAATATATTGAAGGAATTATTTTTTATACACACTTTAAGTTCAAATTTGGACGATATTATTTATTTAAACGATAAATAACGATGTTAGTTATTTTGTTATTATTTAAAAACATTATTCGTGGTAATTTAAAACTTTTACGTATATTATACTTATATGAATTTTACTACAAACTTGATTTTAATGTGTTGCGGTATAAGTTGAGTTCTATAAATTGATATAATATGGTGAATTGGTAAAGTACATAGTACATATTATTATTATAATACTCGATAATAATTATATAATAAATTTAATATTTTTGGGAATAATTGTAATAACCTACTGTAATAATAAAAGTGAAATTAATAACTTTAATATGTATATAAAAAAACTTAAGACGAAGTATACTAAATAATATAGGCTAAATGCTGATGGTCTGTATCCGCTCATAATCGTTTTTCGTATACATATAATGATATATATATATATATATATCACTGAATTCAAACTTAACACATCCATATTGTGACTTACTCGACACTCAATGTACACAAAAGCGATGGTACAGTTCTTACCTACCTTTTTTTTTTCCATTATTTTCTTTAAAATGTTTAAGATATTTGAACTAGGAAAAATAATAAAAATGTGCTGGTTATATTATTATTTTCCAATTACAACTCTGATCACGTTATATGTTCAGTCACTTTGATATCGAACACCAAATTTATAAAATTTATAAATAATACACACACACACATACACACACACACACACACACACACACACACACACACACACACACACACACACACACACACACACACACACACACACACACACACACACACACACACACACACACACACACACACACACACACACACACACACACACACACACACACATACATCGCCTTGCGTTTTTGTTTTTAAAATGTCCATAATGTACAATATATTATACCTGGTTATTATAGTTGTGAAGTTTGGTTAAGAAATGGGCTAAATTTTGTTAAGATACCATTTTCGAAGAATTTGAAGTATGTCACTACTATGTCTGCTAAGAATATTGTGACATTTTTCTTGTACTAGGTATAAGGTATTTATTTATTTAATATCAAATGTTTAGAATAATGAAGTTGCTTCGTTGATTTTTTTTAGCTTTATATTTGTTTACAAATTATTTATAAACGTAAAAAAACGTAAAAAACAAAGTCAAATATATTTAAAAGAACAACAATTTAATTTATACTATATTTTGTTGAATCAAATTCTTAAATTCTATTGCAAATATATTCCTATTCGAATTTATATACAATTATTTTTATTAATAGTAGGTAATTATTATTTTTAGGATTCTTAGTGTATTTATTTTAATGTAATATATTTTGTGTGTGTGTTTATTTTAGTATCTGGAGATGCTATTATTATTTTTAAGAAAAAATATTTTAATCTTCAATTTTTATATTTTTTCTGATAGTTAAGTGGAACTTATTGGTACTTTGATGAGTAACAAATTCTCTGGACTTTGAAAAAAATAAAATAAAACTAGTTTTTGATAAATTGTCTTTGAATTTTTATCTAAACTCTAAACTGAGTATTTGTAGAAATTTGTTTTTTTACTAAATATTTATATCAGTATTTATTAGACATTAAAAAATGTTGACATTTTTTTGATATCTAAAGGTACACGCATTTTATGATACATATATTTTTTAATTTTTAATATAATTTTTGATTTTGGATAAAAATAACTCGAATATTTAATACAAGTTTTCTCATAAATTGTCCATTTACCAATTTAAATTTATCAAAATTACAAAGTCATGGTTTTTATTATAAGTGTTTAAAGTTTATGGATAAACGTTACAGTTGTATATATATATATTATATAAAAATTTCTACGCCGTAATTTATTATGGGACTGTAAACATATGCTTTATCTACAACTGGTGTTTGAACATTGTAATTGAGTGCGTAATGTAAGAATTAGTACACGTACACCTGTGGGTGTATATAATTATATATATATGTATAATAATATGAGGCTTTTAAAAGTAAGTTATGGACAAGTGTGTATGCACACACCTGGTAATATTGTTAATTGTAATTATTCAATTAATTACTCTTGAATTCACATAGTAAGTAAAAAAATAAAGTAAAAAAATGTTCTGTTTATTTCGGAGAATAATGAACAACAGTCCGGGTTTAAACTTTTAAAACCAATTTAAATAATATTTACTTCTGTTTTTTACTCCTTAATACAGTAGTGATTTGTGTAATCACATGTACGTTGATTGTGCAATTTCCACTTTTAAAATTCATTTTCTACAGTATGAATATTTTATCAATGATTTTAAAGAGACAAAGAATGGATGATCTTAAAAGTTATTTATACAAATTTAAATTATATATTTCTGAATTTCTATACCACATTATTATTATAGACACGATTTACTATTTACTTACCTACTATTTATGGATGGTTGAGTATAAATGTATAAACGATCACATAGACCTTCAATGCGAATAAATGTAAATGCAACATAAACAATTATGTGCTATTTAAAACGTATAAAATATTTACAAATACATTTTAACTCAAAATTCTTATTACATTTAAAATACAAATGATATAAACAAATAATAAAATGGTTTCAAAATCAAAATTTATTATTTTGTTAAAAATATTCAAGGTTTACAAATATTTAATTTATATGAACGTTTTAAATTCAGAAAAAATAGAACATATTATAATGTTGAATATAAATTATTCATTAAATTTAATATTTTACCATAATATTTAAATATTTAAAATTTAACATGGTCTGTCTTGTAAACAAATATTTGAAATATTATGTAATTGTTTCTAAATTAAACTGCATTAATCCGTAAAAAATAATTAAAGCACTACCCTGTCCACGTTATGACAGTTTTATTATTACATTTTTATTTTCAAATTAAATTATTATTGTTATTGTTATTATTATTAATTTATTTCTAAATATATTTACAATATTTAATACACTATATTTCTATTCATATACTGTTTAAAAATCATAAATAATGATATTACATTTTTTTTTTTTTACAGATTCTAAAATGCCTAAAACGCAAATGGTATCACGATCTTTTAAATAACCAAGATAATAATATAACAAGATTGATTCTACTAAAAAGTTTATAAAAATAGGTAGTATTATTGATACGTAGCTTCTTTTATTCAAAATGTTTATATATAGGTAAGTGTAATTATTTTTAAGTTTTCAATACCTTAGCTTATTATTATTATTATTCACATCCTAACAGATGATTAATATCTTAAATGTGCAATATTATATTTTATATATTATATCTTTTTAATATCAATGTAAATTATATACTACAATTTATTATAGTCAATATATATTTATAAAATATTGTTGATAATTCATTATTATCGAACATAACACACGCTCCTAGACTTCATAAAATTGGGTCAGGGTCTCGGGGGAGGGAGATATTCTAAAGATAACCGTAAATAAATGTTTATAGTAGTATACACTTAGTCATTAGTGTCTATAATTTATTTAATAATAATATAACCGAAGTTTTAAATGTAGAAAGATATTATAAATCAGACTAAGATATATTTTTAATTTTTTTTTTCCAGTATTGCATATTAAACGATTATTAACTAGTATCATGAGTAATTTTTTAACTCCACCTTAAAAGTTTGAATTATGCATTTAGAACTATTTTAAATTAAAATTTATTTTTATTTGATTTATTTGAGTAGTTATTATAAATCTTTCTAATCTATATCAATTAGAAATACTGTTTTTTTTTGTGAGTAATATAAGATAAAATGTTTAACACATTGGTCATAATACTTATAATTTTGTAATGTTATTCCAAACATTAATAATAAGTTAAATGTAGACTATTGAGTACATTGAATGTTTAAAATATTCTTATTCCTTAACTAATGTTATGAAAATAAAAATTAAATACATTTTAGTAGTGAAATAGTTAGTTGATTTTAGTAATAATTATTCATATATTCTCACCAATATAATTAAAGACGTATCCAATACCAAGGATCCAAACAGTTTTAATAACAAGTTATTTTGATTGTGTTGAATGAAGAACATTTCAATCTAATTAAATCAATAAAAACAATTAAAAACAATAAAATAAAGTTTTCAGCTAATCTTCTAATATAAAATAATGGTTACTAAATTTATTTCACTATAAATTTATTAAATTGTTAGCCTCGTTTTCTTTGTTAGAGAAATTAAAAATTATTATATGTCAAAACATATTAAATGGCAAAATTAATGTCAATAAATAAAATAAAATCTCACTAATTTACGACGATAAAAAATTTAAATTATTTTCGTTTCTATTACTATTCATTAAAAATAAGTAAGACAACATTTTTCAATAATTTAACAAAGAAAATTTTTAAATTTAAACAAATCGTTTTTGTTGTTATTCATTAATAACCCTACTGAAAATTAATTTTGTTTTATTGTTTCTTTAAAAAGAGAGTTCCTGTTAGAGTTCTACAAGCCATACAAATATTTTTAGTTTATTCTAAATAAATTCATAATACAATTATGTGAAACACCTAAACATGCATTTCAAGTTTCAATGGCATTTTCCATAAATGCTTTACCTTAAAAAGTAGAATTTAGGTATTTAAAACAAATTTTTTATACTCGGGAACTATATTTATTTTAAACTAATTAATTTACTCAATCACTCACTTCATACATATTTCTAACTTATTAAACATGTTTCTGTCGTTATATATTTAAAACTGAATAAAACGTTATTAGCATAGACGGTCATAAACACCTTAAAATTACTTTTACTTAATTTCAATGTATTTTTTATATTAAATAAAAAATATTTTTCGTTCATATAAGTAATAATTAGTATTAATTAGTTGACTTTTATACTCATGGTAATTGTCAAGGCTGGGTGTTTGAATTAAAAATCAAGTTAGTGTAACAAAGTCAGATAATGAGTTACTTTTTTTTTAAATAATTTTTTACTCAATGTATTAACATTTTCCCCACGATATGCAATTTTTTTTTTAATGTTTTTAGCTAAACTTACCACAGAGGTATAACCTCGTATTGAGTTGAAGTTTTACAAATTAATTAATTATTTATTAATGTTCAGTTGAACAATCGTAAGAAAAAGAAAATAGTAAACATGTATAGAATAGTTACTTTTAAGTTTTAAATAAATTAGGTAGCTAACTTTCCCAGCCTAGGTAAATGTTGATTATAATATGGGTTCGTTATGAAAAATTTTGTATAGTGATTTTATTACTGCTATATCTTTTGTGTATAAGAATAAAAACAACATTAAAACCTAGTTAGTTTAAATAAATTGGTATGGTGTTTTGTAAGAGTATATTGTTTTTCGGCCACAATTATAGTTGAAGTTATTAATTTCATTTAGAAACTCAGTAAATTTTACGCTTAATATAATAGGATCTGACTAGACGAGATAATTATATTCTGTTGAGAAACTGTGAGGATCAGATTACGTTTCAAACAACTAGACAATGATATCGGTTGACTACCAGTATGCATACAAATATACAATACAAAATGAAACACAGAAAAGGATTGACAGTTATAAAAGGTTTGATAAGTGTGTAGCAGTACACACCTCTTCAATGTCTTCATTTCCCATACGTGAAGTTCGAATTTGGCCCATTCTTTCGTAAACACACATCGCCTGAAAGTGTTTGAAACTATATTATATTGCACAATAATGCATATATTCCAACCCCAAATACTATTAATCAGATGAACAGATAGAAAATAATATTATGAAAGATCTATCACATTTGAATAAAATTTGTTAGCTATAATTAGCTTATATTTTTTGTATTTTTTTATGAATGTTCATTAATATAGTAAATTATAATATTAATTATGGAAAATAATATTTTTTCTTACAGCCTTAGAACATCACAAAAATGATTAAAATAACTTTACTTATTTAATGTTTATTTTATAACCAAACATTATTCCTCATTATTGAAATATAATTTTGTGCAGTTTATAAAAAATAACATACCAATTTAAATTAAATATTATTAAAAAAAAAAAAAACACATAAAATATAAAAATTAACAATGCTGGCAATATTTAAAAAATGTACCAATGCTACCATAGCCCATATTTAAAACATAAATCATAGTAAAAGATAATATATCAACGATTAAGAATCTATGAGATTGATAAGTGAAATAAAAATGTCATTTAATAAATACTAAATTAGTTTTATTATTACCTATGTGCCATTAAATAATACGTAATATAATATAATATATAAGGTGTAAAAATAATTATATTTATGATAAAATTGAATCAATTTTATTCTTTTACGTTAAGTATCCTTTGTGTTAAATTTATAAATTATTACCAAGAGTAATACGACCATTTTTTTTATTTTGTTAATTATATTTTCAATATTACCCAATAATTAAATTGCTTGAATATTTAAATGAAATAAGTTAATACAATTTATTTTTGCATTTAGTTATGTCAATACGTATTATCTAAATCATCACGAAAAATAAAATCGATTTGAACGAAAAAATAAAAATAAGCTATGAGTATGAGCATGATATGTTTTTATTATTTTATGTGATTCATTCAAAAGTACATTATACAAGGGCTATTTCAAAATCAACCTCCGATGTGTTACAATTTATTACACACATGCACTTTGGTAACGTGTTTTTGCATGTCACAACCAGTACATTATTTTTTAATAATATGCCAAGTTTCGACCGTTTTTGTTCAGTATTTTTCCAATATAGTTGCCGTTTTAACATGGAGAATACAATTTTATTTCCCATCGCTTGTGAGGTGCAAAGTGTAATTCGTTTTTTGCAAGCCGAAGGAAATGGCACAGCTCAAATTCATCGTCGGTTATGTGTTGTTTACGGCAATACGGTGATGAGTGATGGTTCGGTACGCGATTGGTATAGACAATTTAAAAACGGACGCACAGACGTGCATAATGAAGGAGGCCAAGGGCGCCAATCGATCATGACCGAAGACGTGGTTTACCAAGTTGACCAATTTGTTCAACAAAACAGGCGTTTTACAATTTCAGAACTTGCAACAAGATTTTTCGAAATTTTTCGAACTACTCTATACCATCGTGTCTGAAAACTTGGGTTACCACAAGTTCTGTGCCCGTTGGGTCCCAAAACAGCTCACAGATGTCCACAAGACCCAACGTGTCAATTCAGGAAAAGCATTTCTCGAACGTTTAGAAATGGAAGGTGAAGAATTTTTACAGCAAATTAAGACTGGAGATAAGACTTGGGTCCAGTATGTAAACTTAGAAAGCAAAGAACAGTCAAAGCAATGGATGCACACTCATTTCCAAAACAAGCCAAAAAAATTCAAATAAACTTTTTCCAATCGAAAAATGATGACCACGATTTTGTGGGACAGTAAAGGCATATTGCTGATCGAGTTTATGGAACCTGGAAACACAATAAATGCAGCGGTTTACTGTGAAACTCTACGAAAGTTGAGAAGAGTAATCCAGAACAAAAAACGAGGAATGCTTACCAAAAGTGTGGTGCTGCTGCATGACAACTCACGACCACACACTGCTGCACGCATAATAACTTTAGTGGAGGAGTTCAATTGGGATATTTTTGATCACCCTCCCTACAGTTCTGATTTGGCACCAAGTGATTATCACCTTTTCCCAAAATTGAAATCGTCCATCACATCTCAACATTTTGGAAGTAATGAGGAACTTATGAACGGTGTGAATTAATGCCTCAACGCACTAGCGGTGCCGTTTTTTAAGGAGGGTCCTACATTACCAAAAATGTATAGATTTAAATATGTAGAAAAATAATTTAGATGTTAATAAAACTATTTTGTGCAAAAAATTAATGTTTTTGGTTTTTTTAAAAAATATTTTCCACTACGGAGGTTGATTTTGAAATAGCCCTTATTTATATATATAATAATCAATAAGTGAATAGCTAATATTTTCTTAAAAGTAGTTTCTCAACAAATATAGTATAATTTACACATCATGATAGGTGCCTAAACTATTACATCGTTGGTATATAGTATTGATTACTTCAAATAGAAAAAAATAGAAACAGAAATAAATATAATTAGAAATTTTTTTATAAAAATATAAGCCATAATGATTCTTGTTTAACTATGAAATACAAATAAAATATAAATAAATATATGTATACAATAGGAACCAACAATTATGTTATATAATTGTGTATGTTGTTTTTTTTTTAGGTGCAACAACCGATGTTAGTCTTACAGCAGATTTGTTGGTTTAAGATATTATATATACTATATACAGTAAAAATGTTATTGACAATTAGAAAATATTTCAAAAATAGTCAAAATATTTTAAAAATTATACTATGTAGTTAGTTTATAGTTTTATAATTACAAAAATCGCTCTGCTTAGGATCTAAAAACTTAAAAAGTAACAATATGAATAATATAATAATATAATTGAATAACATAATATTATGACTACTCTGTTCATCTGATTTTCATAACACCTCCACCTCATGTATATACAATTTAATATTTACTATGATAACAATTTGTGCACCTAAGATAGATCATTTATTAGACTCGTACAACATGACTTACTGAGTAATACTCTTCGTTTCAGGAACAAACCACCCTACCCGACTAGTGAGTTGAGGGAAAAATGTGTCTGATATTCCCGCGTGAGCAGCGGATGGTGTAGTAGATAATTGGGAAATAGGATAACTACGAAGCGTGTCGGCCAGAAGTGTCATGAACACACGTCCTGCAATTTCGAATTATCGGATTTTTACGTCACAATCGTTGCGCATGGTTGCAACTGAGTGATAAATTTAAAAACTCCATTCAACATTTTTAAATAAGGTATTATTATACTATTTATATTATTGAGAATTGTTTAGCATTCCCCAGAGAAAACAATTCACATTATCTTCCAAATATGTTTTTTTTTTATATTAATTTTATTAAAATGTAATAATATGATAATTATGATGTTCGTTAATAAGTATAAACTTGTTTTTAATTAATTTAAACATATTTATTATAATTACATGTTATTTGTTAACTTTAATTATAAATAATATGTATTCATTTATTACAAAAAAGGAGCCATTATGTATTCCACATATTTATTAATATTGATATTTCATTATTTTTATATTTTAAAAGTGATTGAAATATCCTTTAAGATTATTTACCAATGTTAATAAAAGTTTTGGTTTTTTTTTTTATAATATTTGTAAATTTTGTTATCAAATATTAACCATTAGGCCTGTGAATTAAATGATTTTTTTTATTAATGAATATTTAATTCAGAATTTAAAATAAATGTTATACAAATTTGAAGCAAGACATTCTCATTTTACCTAAAAAAAATTGTTTTGCCGATATTAGATGTCAGTAAACATATATATATATATAATATGGATAGCTGTTATTATTTTTAAAGTTTTAACTGAATACATATTTTTAGAATAAATTATAGATTTTACCTAATCTTTTACTTATATAATATTTAAATATGATATTATTGATATTTTAACGTGAGGAATGTACCTAGTTCACATACATTTTTACAAAGTTTTATTTACGTTTTTTTCATATTGTACCTATATATTTTGTTTGAATACAAATCAAATATTTTTTGGTACCATAACATGTCATAATATAACATACGTCATAATTTTCTAAGTATACTTAGCGTAATTTCTCATATTATTCTTGAATTTTCGATGTGATTTTACCCTATCCCTTAGTCCTTAGTGCATAATATAGAAGTGCTGCATGCGAACTTGATTCGTGGTTTGTTACGGCATTGAATTTAGAGCCTCGTTAAAATATTACTGTTTGAACCGTTATCGCACACAAGACACACACCTGTTTGGCGACGTAATGCGCGGAACCGGAGACGATGGACAATCGCCACAGGTTGTTGAGCGCGCGCGCACCACCGATAGAGACGGCATCCCACAGCACGGCCTTGGTTAACGCGTGGAAACAGAATAAGTACACGTGGACGAGCGCACCGGAGAAGTGCAGGCCCACGATCAGCGACAGTTGGACTGCGTACGCTTCGTTCGTCCGGCAGGTCACGTTTCCCAGCAATCCAAACTCCGCGACCACTGTCGACAGTCCGTTCACTCTACGCCGCGGACCTGTAACGAGGTGCCACCCGGCCATCAACGCTTCGGGGATTACCGAGCTTCAGATTTCCCGGTCAAAATCAAACCAATCATGTCGCGACGATAAACGTTTAAGGTTTTCAGTGCCAATCCGAGATTTGAATAAATTCGGTCTACAACCCAGTAATTTTTATTATCAATGTCGATGGTGAAATGTTACTAATAGTAACATTTCAGACGACGCCAATCGATATTTTTGGTGAGCCACACCGGGAATTTTGGTAATTTTTGAGGACTATTAAAATTCGATATACATAATAATTAACCGAAGAAAATAAAGATAAAATCAAAAACATTCATAGAATTCTATTAATACATTTTATTTTGTGCATTTTCAGAATTTTACTATGGTATACGTATACCTGATGGGTTTTCCCATACCATCGTTTTCGTTCATACATTTAGACAATAATAAATTATATAATTTACAATATTATTGACCGTTTAAAATGATTCATCACTTGTGAGGCATCAAATAAAAGTTTGTTTTGACAAAATATATTTACTAACTGATAAATTAATTTTAAGATAACTTTATAATATTTAAAATATCATGTGGCAGTCAACCATTTGTTTTTTTGTAATAATTCACACCCGAGTAACACATTTTTTTTACTTTGATACACTTTATACTCTATAAACTTGTAAACCTATAGTTCAGATTTATTTTTAGTATGCTTATAAAATATTTAAAAATAATCATGTTGAATATACGTAAATACAAAGTGAAAAATTTAAAGACTGAATAGCATTATGTAACGCATTGTTTTTAATTATTTATAACATTTATGTACAATGATTTGTACCTAAGTAGTACAGAAATATATGAGATAATATTGTAAAATAAATAACTTATAAAACTTATTTTATCAAGAAAAAACACTTGTATTTTTTTTTTTATATACGTCAATAATGTATTCATTTACAAACATCTGACGAACTAAGATGATTTTAAATTTTGATGAATTATATAAAACGTAAACGAAAATTTAGTTATAAACAAAAATATATTTTTGAATATTATGTCTTTCATCTTAGAATAACAAATTAATATTTAAACTGTCAAATATTATTTACTTCATATGTTGTACCTTTTTCAGATAAACCAAAAGATAGAATGCAAACTGTAAAGATAATGTAATTTTATTATTCAAATCATGTAAAAGAATAATGAAACTTAAAAGTATTTTGAACACTTATGAGTTATGGGGAAAATATTTCGAAAACGGAAAAATTCCGTAATACCTCGAACTTGTCTACTGTGAGTAGTGTGGATCTGATAGGGATCTTTAGGTTTTACGGTTTATCCGCCGTTATTGGTATATATTATTATATACATATATCTACTCATATATAATATTATATTAAAAGAAGGTACATATGTCATTTTTTCTGAGGAAAAAATAATAATGTTTTATATTTCAGAATCCGTTTAAAAGATAATAGTATTAGTCTAAATTCACTTATCTCGTATGAAAATAAAATTTATATCACATAATACAATAATGTACCTAAATTGGAATTATACAGAATAATTCGTATATGTATACCATAAATATTCATAAATTGTGATTAATGAGTTACTAATACCCGTAATAAATTTATTGAAAAGATTAAAAAACGAAAAAAATTAACAATTTTTTATAACAATACAAAATGTTTGACCATTTTATAATACCTTTTGTCGACGTCAAACAATGATAATTATTGTGACATCCGCACACGTGGTAAATAATGACGTATAATAATAGTATCATATAGAACACACTGCAAGCATGCTAAAGCTATCTAACAAAAGGTATTATGTACGAAATGTTTTTTTAATTTTTATTCTTAAAATAACGATTTTTATAAAATTTATTCTATTATGTTCCATTTATTTTCTGTATCATTTGTGATTTTATCCGTTTTAAACTACAATGGGTGGCTAAACACTTCGCTTTATATTAGTGATTGACAACAGTTAGTCGTAAATTATTAACATAAATAAGCACCAGTCCATACAAACATTAGGTATGATCGAAATATCTTTAAATTTAGTTTTTCTAAAACTGAGTCATTTGTTAATCACCCTATTTTTTTTTATAATACTATTATAATAGTGTGTCAAATTTAAAAAAACCCAATGTATTTTTTTCAAAAATAAATATGAATCGTAAATCCATTAATATAATGTATATGTAATTGTTATGAAATAATATAGATCTATAATCTTAGCAACTAGTATAAACAGTTTTAACAATATATTTTACCCTGACGCTTTATAGGAATAATATTCGCACGTATTAAATTCAGATATATTGTGTTCAAGCACTCTGAATGTTGTTAACGCAGTTGTCGATGGCTTATTATGGTTCACATAAATAGCTTAATATGTTATTTCATTATTAATTAATTTAAAACATATTTCTCATAGTTCCAGCTGTTGCAATGTCCTTCGTAGAGGTTTATGTCCTGTGGCATATTATATAAATAATAATAATGTATACCAGCGGGAGGCTTAGTGGTTGATATTATATAGAATTGAAAATATAGGTTTCCCTCACGGAATAAGATATAACAGACTGGTATTATCAAGATGAACGGGTAGATTGAGTGGTAGGAGGAAGGGGTGTAAAAAGAATGGCTCGCAAATGTCTCTTTGTCTTCCATCATATTTTAGTATTCCTCACGCGTGTTATTAGAAACAATGTATTAATGAACATGGTGGGAATGGTTTACTTTATGCGCAGTAAAAATTTGCAATAATTATATTTACTTCACATTTGTGTAATTTATACATTATCAGCAAGTTATTTTGGTTAAGCCTTTTATAATTGTTTAAATTAAATCTTAATCAAATAATTTTTAATAATTATTTCCTTAAAGAATAATTTTTCCTTGGTTTATACAATATATTTTAGATTTACTAATAAAATGTCAGTATATCTTAGTCTGTAGGTGGCAGGTAGTGAAAGAAATGGGCTTAGTCAAAATTGACACATTCGTAAAATTTAAAAGTTGATAGGGTTTAAATTCACAGACTAACAACTAACACCATAATGTTAAAAAAAAAATAAGAGCAATATAATATGTTATAGAATTAAAATGAAAAACAAATATAAATAAGGAAAAACTTATTTTTAAGTCAATTTTTAACTAAATCGACTATGGTTTTTTTTTTGTAATTCAAGCATGTTAGATGTAGATTCATGAATTTTTTACTAAGTCTTTGTAAAAATATTTTCTTGACATGAAATAATTTTCAAAATATTTTGACTCTTTTTTGCTAATAATTTGAAATTTTTAACTTTTTAATTTTTTTCAATTTATGTGTAATTTTCATAAAAAAGCTTGTGAATGTAGAGTTAATTTCTTGTTTAAATTTAATTGTTTTAACCTCAATTTATTAAAAATACCAAGGATACATAATTGCTTGACATTTTTTAAAATGTATAAAAATCAAAAATATTATAGTTGAACATTTACGCAGTTTTTAATTTTTAAAACTTATTAGGCATGAAGTTTTATTGTAATTTATAAAATATTATTTGGATGATATTTAAACTTTTCATCATTAGCGATATCAGTCATTATTTACTATACATTATGTACTTTTATAATATTTAAATTAATTTTAATCTATTTTTACCATGAACCTACTCATATTGTTTACACTGTTTTCGGTATAAACTTCTAATTTAATACTATAATTATTAATATTAAATGAATACTAGTTATATTACCCAATTTTGCCTGAAGATAAGTTAAACCGAGAATGGCAACCTATCTTTGGTTGGTAGTAATATTTATTTTCTTTCGTTTATCCAAATGCAGCCATTACTAAACGAAAGGCCGGTTAAGATTTTAAATTAATTAATTGTGAATAGTCACCCAATAAAAATTTTAAATATTTAAACCTTTCTGGAATCGATCTCTTAAAGTTTCACAAAAATCGATTGACTATTTTTTAAGTCTTTATGCCCCAACCATTCATACTTTTACTTTTTATTTCTATTTTTAAAGTTTGGTTAATTTTATAATATCGCCTCGTTGCATACTTAAAATGTGGATAAATATTTATCTTAAGCAATAAATAACTCCCATTACAAGGCAAAACTTCAAACATTCGGGCGTATATAAAATAGCATTTACTATTATGGTAAACTAGGTGTACCTATACTGTTAATTAAAAAAACTCTGTATAATGAGATACATTGTTGTGGAATCGAAATAAACAAATAACCGGCGGAGTCAATAGAGACGAATATCGGACGGAATCTATAGCCGACAAAATTGATATTAAAACCGCGAAATCGATAAAACCCCTTAAAAAGGTGTGTATGTTATGGTTATAATATTATATTATACAAATAAATTACAATATTTTAAACTTTTTGCTTAAGTTGTATTTAAGTTCGTACTTAACAGGTTATTTATCTTTCTTTTTAACAATGTCAGTAAAAAACTACTTATAACAGACAAAGAAAACATTTAACCCACATTTTACACAATGTCGGATTGATGATTTGGGATATAATGTTAATTCAAGTAAATAAAATGAAAATACGAACTCAAAATATTTGCTTGTACCTCAAACAACAATCAATATAAATACAACTTAAATTAAATAAACTTCAAATTGTTTACAATAAAATATGTTTTTGCTGTACTATTTTATAGTTATAATATTATATATACTATTTTTGAACAAAAATACAGATCTATTATTTAAATACTTACAATAATTATGAAATATTGTTTTGATTTCTTATAAAAATGTTTGTTTTATAGAGAGTAATAGGTTATTTATTAGAAGCAAACGATAGTATATAAATTGATATTGTATTAATGTACTATTTGTTTTTTTTTTCAGAAACGCACCAACAGTTTGAAAAAATAATTTGTACTTACTGGGAATTATACACTATAAAATATAGATTAACATTGAGTTGATAATGCTGCACTGCTGCAGGATAAACAGTGCTTGTCCGGTCAAAAAGTTAAAAATATATCTGACTCTACATAATAATATTAATTGGTAATGTAATATTTATATACATTTAAATTAAAATATATATTTATTTATTATATAATTAATAACAATATATAATATTAAAATCGTTGATAAAAAGTGATCGCATAAATGATCGTTTTTAGATTATATTGACTGTATCGTAAATATTGCAGATAAATATAATAAAATATACTAGTGTAGTAGTGTGATTCAGAGGATGCCAGCGTAGTATTTGTTATCTTTCTCTAACCCACGCGCAACATAGCAAATTTTACGTTCACAAAAATGACTATAACCATATTAATTTCTCAAATTAGAGTGAAATGACCTATTATAGAATTTAAATTTAAGAACATTATCTAGGGCATCTCATAAGCGTTTTATTATGTTTTTATTTTAAAGCGAGTTATGAGTATTTTAAAATTGTAAATTGTTTATACATCTTAGTGATAGTTGAAACTTACATATTTTTATGTAGTATGTTTTGTGTAGTATTTTTATTTTTATTTCATTGATTGTGAAGACTATGTAAACTAATTTTAAACTTCTAAGTGAAATCCATAATATTTTGTCAAAAATATATTTATAAATGATTTTGCATTAGTTTTTCTAGAAGCATTTACTATTTCGGAAAACTAAAAAATTAATTTTCTAATATAACAGGAAATGAATCTAGTTTAACGATTTTTTGGCGCTGAAACGAAAAAAATCCTATCAGACATCTTCTTCAAAGGTAAGAAATAATTCATTTTTTATCAACCAAAAATAACCTTCTCATCACAAAACATAATCAAGAATCTAAGAATTAAATTGTAAACGAATTATTTAAACAGGAAATGCAAATGGATTTTATTTTTTGTTAATTTATTTATTAGATAAATAAAATATTTTTTTTAATGTACATATAACATATTTCGTCACTCATATGTGTAAGTGAGTCTGTATAATTTGTTGGCGAGTACATGTTGGCATGATTTATTAGTCTAGGTCAATTGTTACACCAGTGTTTCTTAACCTATGGGCCACGTAATATTTATAAGCTAATTAGGCAACTATATTGATTATTATATATAAAAAACCTAGTATAGACATTTTCTTAAAAACTTTGACAAAGAAGCCGTCATATTGACATGGTATATTACATGAGCTTAACTAAACTTCATTTAACTAATGTGTAGGTAATTTTTTTACGAGAAATTTTGAAATACTTAAAATATTTGCTAAGAAAATCACTTAAACACACACCAGCCACTCAATATTTATTTAAAATAACTTTTAGGTAATCATTTCTGAATATTTAGTGTCAATTACTTTCTTTGACAGGTACATCTTCAAATACAAATCAAATATATTTACTTATACCGTTTAGGCAATCACATCCCAACGATCTTTGTCAGTCCTCCATTATCAACAGATACAACCTAATATTGACACATAGCATCAAATATTGATAAATATCAACATATCAGTAGTTATTAGTATATACGAGCAGGTACCATCACCTGGCATTGACAAAAATCGACCGAAAACGAAAAACTATGGGAATTTTCGTTGTATATAATATCTATAATTGAATTTGAAAATTTAGTTTTTGAATCACATCATCTAGTACGTTTATCCTAATGGCGTCTTTCGTTAACGTTTAATCTGTTTACGTATACACATAACAAGAAAAAGATGAGTTCGACACGCAAATAAGTATTTATCGTTTCGTTTGAATGTCACATTTGAATATATTCAACACCATTATTTTAATTCGGGTAATTTACAATAAACCAACGCCGTAAATTTTCTTTCTGCCTGGATGTAAGTTGAATTTTGGTTAGTAGTACCTGTACTTAAATCTACATAGAACTACGTGTACCAAACCTAATGCATTTTAGACTTCGTTCGAGAGTCGTTCGATAAACTGCGGCTGAGTTTAATGAATTGTATTTTATTTATAACTAAAAGAGAAGCATTTACCTATTAACTACGATGTTGCTGTAATGTTTGTATTTTAATTAATTTATTATTTTATCAAATATATTAAATTCTGTATAAAATTACATACCATATTATACATATTTGTAAAGTTATAAATATATATATTTAAAATAAAACGACCTTTATCGAATTTATAATTTTATATAGGAGCGAAGTGGTATGAAAATGAAATATTATACCTACTATGTGAGTATTATTAAAAATCGAATAATCTTTGAACTTTTAATTCAATTATACGCGTTAATTTGATTCAATCAATTCACTATTGGATTACGCACGATTACCGTATACTATTTACTGGATTCATTGTAATATTCCCATGGTGGTACTAAATATTACATACTTATATGTTAATGATAAAATTAAGTAAATTATATTATAAATATTGTTATACATTATCAAAATAAACAAAGTAATTTCAATTACTTTTAATTATTTGAGTTATCTACGGTGAACAATTATTTGTAAAATTATCTGAAATTTGAATAATGAACAAGGGTTTTAAATTGCTTTACTACAACTCCTTTTATACATTATAGAAGCAAATAAAGTTCATATTTTTACTTAGTTGTTTAAATTAAACAAATTAATATAAATAGATTATAAAATGGTTAGGTTAATTTAACCTAACCATTGGGCAAGCCTATACCACTCAAATTATGATGGTTACATATCGTTAATAATTGTTCGTTTGAATCAAATATAAATACAATTACTTGTATGTTCACTGTTTATAAATAATAAATCACATATTAAATAGTGTAAATTATATTAATTGTTAATAAAATTAATATTATCCAATAGGTTTATTTATAAATTGACATAACGATTAAAAAAAAGAAACTAACTTTGAATAATAATAATAATGTAGAAATACAAATTTAATTGTTTTTATTAACTTAGGTAAAGTTTTAACAAACGAAATTACTTGTGTTAAACTTACAATTTTAAAAAGATTTTAGAATATATTTGTAAAAATAATGATTACATAACGGTTTATATTCTTAAATATTCTAATAGTATTGGATTTAGCTTAATACTGATAATTTAAATAATTAATGGCTTGATTTTGAATTCAGTTATTTAAATGAATTATGCGCTATAGAAGTTTATAACAAATGTTAACTTTACTAGACGACTTTAAATTATTATTTATTACTACGATACTTTACTCTTAACTATATGATATTTAATCTCGATCATTAAAACAAATTGTCGTTAAGTTGACCGCAGTACTATTTTTTTTAAATCTTTTCATTGAACATTATTATTAAAAATTTTAATTATATAAGATTATCATGGAATATTCGCATAGCCATAATAATAAATAGTAAATAGTTAAAATCATAATTCTAGCTAGATTAAAGTGTAGTTTTCATAAGTTTCAAATTTCATTCAAATTATTTAATTATATTTTGTCATGATTATATCTTACTTTTGTACTTTATGGTGTTATTTTTATTTTAATGAATTTTATATTTACTTTTAAATAAATTAATTTTATAGTTTTTAATGATCATAGTTATTACATACCTAATAATTAATATTATATGTACCTACAATATTATAATACAATTATTTTCACTGACACCTATTCTTACTAAATGATTAATATTATAAATAATATTTATAACATTGTGGCATTGTGCTAAGTAGATTAATATTTTTACAATAGAAAACTATATATTTCAGTATACCTACAACACTGGTTGCGTAAATTATGACGAGATTAATGTTTTTTGGGTCACAAAAAACATATTATAACATGAACACTGGCAACAAATTAAATAATGATCGCATCAGCTCAGTATTATATTAGTTTAGGAGTAAGCACATAATGCTAATAGTAGTTCCTAAACTACATTATAAATAATAAGTTAAACTATTTCGGCATTATACCAGTATTTAATGCACGATTTAAATATTAATTTTTATCTTCTGAGGATCATTGATGAAAAAATAATTCTGCAGCATTACTAAATACACTAGTCAATATATTTTGTTTTTCATTGATATTTTATCAATTAATAAAAGTACTTAAGTACAAAAATTAATTAATTAATAACAAATCCACAATTTTCTTATTTGTTTTTGATGATAATAAAATTGGAGGATCATCAATTGTTAAAATTGTATTACATTCAATTTGGTTAGTATTGATAGTATTTATTAAATACTAAATTGATTAATACACTCACTTGTTCTAGAAAAATCAGTCAAATGAAGATTTGTATGTAAATATTTGTATATTTTTGCTATCCGAATACAAATATAACAAAATTGCATGTCTATAGTAAACAGACATATTCTTGAAATTACCTAAAAAGTTTATATTCACTATGAAACTACGTACATTTTGCACAGTTAAGTTTTAACAGTAAGATTAACATCACCTCTATTAAATTCCATTGGTTGAACAAGCTGGAAATTTGGTAGTCGAAAAGTACTTCAAAAACCGATACTATGACACCCGTGTAAGTTATAATCAAAGCAACCGATACCGTTTCTAGTGTTAATGGTAAAACAACAAAAATTATTTGCCGGTGTGTGTGCAATGTGAACGGAATCGTACAATTTGTACTAGTAAATCGAGTTTATGACAAAAATACAACTTAAATTCGATCCTTCAAATTCTTAACTAATTAATTAAACAATAGTACAATGGTTTATGGAAAATAAATATAAGGAGTAAAGTTAATATATTTCATGGTCAGTGAATTAAATAAATATATATTTTTTTTAATTATCAATTTTATCAAGCTTTTACAGAAAAAAATTCAGGACCACTATTCAACATTCTAAAACCAATTTATATTTATATGCAACAACATTTTAGCATTATGGATATCGCATATGGTTCATTATTCAGGCAAATTGCTTAGAGATGCTAAAATGCTAAACAACATGACCCATAACTCAAGCATTTTATTTTGCTTAAAACATCATAGTGATATTTGAATTTAAATAATTAAATTACCTAACTTTACTTTGTATTTGGTTAAAACTTTAAAGTTTAAGGTATTTAACATTAAAATTATAATATCGTTCTATATATTTTTGTAATTTTAGATACGATACTGTTATGGTTAGTTATTTTTTGTTTTTTTAGAAATTATCTAAACAACTTTTTAGTTTTACCAGTAAATCTTAAGTAAAATAAAAAAAGTAACCATTTAATATTTTAGTGAAACTAAAAATTATTAAACAATAGATTAGAATATTATATGATACAAACTGATTTTGTTTATGCTTTAAATCATATTAAAAACGTAAAAATTAACTTGTAGGTATTTACTCTAATACGCAGAAATAAAACACTTTATAGATAGACAATAAATTATTAAATAGTTCATATAAAAATCGATCATTATAATATGTATATTTCAATTTCAATATTTTATTTTTTTCAATAAGTGGTTCTTCAAGTATAGTATTTAACTTACTTAAATATTAACAGTATATCTATACAAACTTATTTAGATATTTTAAAATGAATTTACTGAATTTCATATAATTCAATATTTAGATATCATTTTTTGTTCAGTATGTTAATTAATTAAACTGATTATAATTTTTTTTTCTGGAAATGATAAATTTACTAAGCCATTTTAACGTTTGAATGATTTTAATAACATAACATGATTCAATTTTAATCAAAATACAATATATAAATATAATTTTATGAAACATGATTATTATGTCAAAAATATAGTGGATTTTTATCAGAAATACATATTTAAAAGTAAATTTTGATAAAATATAACTGTAATTTTAATACTGTATAGTAACTAAAAAAAAGTTTGTACTACCATTAGACAAAAAACAAAGATTAAATGTATTCGCTAAGTACAATAATTAGTTCTACTTGTTCTTGTTTCAAGATAAAACTAGTTGAGTTTAAAATTATTATTTTTATTTAAATGTAATAAACTAATAACTTATAACCATTAAAGCAATGGTTTCAAACCGTAAGATGACTGTAATAAATTAAGTTTAATTAGTAAATGTAGGAGATCTTATATTATTATACTTTTTAAGTAAACGAAAATGTATGGAAAGCATATTTTAGTTTAAACTATAAAAAGAAACTATCTAAGCAATATTATATTGCATAGAAATTAATTTCTAATGAAAATTTTTGTATATTATTTAAAAAAGTATTTTAGTTCTAATAAATTCGATACGATTTGTTTTAAAACCAAGTATGAACTTCATATTTTTTTTTGATTCACATAATTTTAGATTAGATATTGTTTTTATTTTTTCTCATAATTAGGTAGGTACTTCATTGTCTCCCCTTTTTCGTAGTAACACCAATATTTATTATTCTTGTATCATCTTATACCATTTTTCCTTATATATTTGTCATCATTGTCCGAACAACCTATTCTACCACAAACTATTCTCTTATATTTGTTATAACTTATAATAAAATAAGCTCAGGTCTACACTATTTCCTACCCGAGAGACCCAAATTTAATTTTTGTACACGCGAATCAACTTACATGTTCACACTACTTGCTTTATCTTCTAAAAACAATATGTTGAGAAGCACATTGTGGGTACAAACATTAAATAATAACTTTTAATAAATCTTTTTAAAATATTTGCTTTTGTTGTTTCATATTTATAGTTAAGTTCATATAAACTATGCATTTATACATTCTCGTACATAATACACATACATACTCGTTATATATTTATATAAATATGTAAAATAAAATGTTTTTCATACATTTTTGTTTATTCAAAGAGTATAATAAAATAAGATCTCTTAATTAAACCTATTTTATTATGATCATCTTATGGTTTAAATGGTTCAGAACCATTACTCTACTACTTATAAGTTTTTACCATTAAATACAAATAACGGTTCTAAACTAAATTAGTTATAGTTTGAAAGAAGAACAAATAAAACTAATTATTGTGCTTGGCAAATAAACAATTCTTAACAATATAAATAATTATAAATTTTAATATTGTTATACATGTTAATTATTAGATGATAAATTTATATAGCTGCAGCTAAGGATGACAAATATATAAGATATATTTGCATTAATAAGCGATTAAATAGAGTGTATTATTGTTTGAAGAATTATAGAAAGCAGTACAATTTTAATTAAATTATTTATTTTACCTCTAATGTTTAGTCGTTTTTCAATTGATTTTAAATAATTAAAAATATTGAGTATTTCAGTAGATTTGAAAGCTTGAATAATCATTATGATTGATTTTAAAATTTTTGATACAGAAGATATAACTGTTGCTTTTCGATTATTCATTTCATGCTGAAACAATGAAATATATTTTAATACTATTATGTTTATTGCTATTAACCAGCAGTCGTATAATATAAACGTACACCAATTTCAGTTTTAGATCTGTATAGTTTAACTGGATCGGGATCCAAGTATAGTATTACAGTTATCCAGAATATGGTCATACAAAACTTCCAATAACTCAAAGGTCTTAGTGTCTGAAATGGAATTAATTATTTAGTCAGTGAAAAAATCTGAAATTTCTAAAGGTAATAGAGCTGAGGGGGGTTGATATTAAAACAATATAATATATATCTAAGTTTAGATATACCAGTATACCACTATCATAAATATTTTAATCATATAGCAATTTCTATTTTTCTTTTTAACCTTTTGAACTCATTTATGACCTCTCTGGTGTTTGCAGGTTCAGCCGTTGTAAAATATTTGTAAGCCATTTGTATTGTTTTTGTTATACAGAATATACAATATTAAAATTATAGTAAAACTTAAAAGTGATCTAAACATCAAATATTAATAAATAATAATGAAGTTATTTGGTCATTTTAAATAATAGAGAATATATATATAGTTGCCTCATAATGATTATTTTTATATTTTAATGTAGATAATAAAAAAAAATCACATACACGAATGTGTGCGCTACAATTATATTTATATTATTATTGTATGTACAATAAAAAATATAATGGTTAATAATATAATTTTACGCTGTTGCATCATTTTAGTAAATATCACAAACTTACATAATAGGCATGCATTCAGATTATGCATGAAAGAAAATTGCAAAGAATTTGTCAGAGTCTAATTAATTTTATACTAATAACCCTATACTGAATATTAAAAAGTTAATCAACATTTTAATTGTTAAGAAATGTAAAATGTTTAAAATATTACTATATTTACAATAATTTTATCAATATATTAAGGTAATGTAAAAAAATAGGGCCATGTATAAAAATCGATCAGTCGTCACATTTCTTTCAGTTCAACTCATAATATTTGTGTATTATTAATAATAATTTATTACTACAAATTCGAATGTTTTGCATGATAAATAATAGAACTTGAAAATCTTCTATAGTTTATACTTTAATTTATACTATAAATTATACTATAATCACTAAAATGTACTAACTACTATTGTTTATAAAACATGAGTTACGGATGTAGATGCTTTTTATTTTCTCAATCATGAATCATGAATATGACTCAAGTATATTTTGATTAAAACTTTAGTATATTGTTTTTATATTTTTTTTAACTAAAATGTCATTGATTTTTTCAGAATTAATGAGAAAATCAGAGAATGTTTTATGAAAATAAAATATTTATCACATTTTTATTTATATATGCAATTTTTGAAGCTATTTTATAATCAAAAATATATATATAAAAAAAAATATCATTGTTAATTCAATACATTTCTTGATTCACTCTTATTCTAAGATTATGCAGTAAGCAATAAATAAGTTGGTGAAAAGTCAATACGTTTGGTACTTAGAATCCTTTTTCCTCTTCGAGACTTGATATTTTATATTAAAAAAAAAATAAGAAATCAACTAAATAGAATTTATTGGCATAAAATGATCAAAAATCAATATTTTTAAGCATTTATAAAACTTTCTTCAGAATTTTTTCTAGATATTATTATAATATTATTTATATCTAAATAAATTTAAGTTAAAACAAATTTTAGGATCCACTATGACTAACATACTTATTTAACAAAATAGTGAATATTTGAGATTTTACGGATAGGTAATTTAGAGTTTACAGATTACATTTACTGATTTTTCAATTGATAAATAATTTTTTAAACCTAAAATGTATACGTTTATTATTTATTTATACTATAGTCTATAATATATCAATTTAAATTAAATTATTGTCCGGAAAGATAAGTAGAAAATTAAATGCGTGTCTATGAAAAAAAAGTGTAACGTTTTAACTTTCATAACAAATATATTAAAAATTTAAGAATATTAATAATTTTTATCAAATAAATTTGTACGTCATGCTATAGTCATATTTTAAATTTTGAATAGTTATTATTTATTAAAATATTCAATATTTTTATACATTTTAAGTAAAATGAAAAGGTTATATTTTAAATACAGAACTGACAAATGTATTGTACTTAATTATTTTTAAGTTAATTTTTTATTTATTATTCTAACTATAAATAATAAATTTCAAGAATATTCAGAAATCAGAATGAATTACGAATGAAATTAAATATTGAAGCAAAATAACGAATCCTTCATTTTATTTAAACAAGAATCTCAAAATTAAAAAGTAAAAAAAAATGTATAATGAATTGATTACTTAACATTAAAGTACCCAAGTTTATGTATTTTATCAATTTATTAGGACAATATTAAAAGAGGAATAAATCAAGGAATATATTCGTTTTTAAATTACGTATATTAACACAATAATATTTTATAAACTATTATTTTTTTTGTTTTTAATTAAACCTTATCAGAATAATACAATATGATTGAAATATGTTATACGGATTTCTGTTTGATTATTGAAAAAAAAAATTGTTTAATACATATTAGTTACTGTAAATTTTTTGTAAATCTACCAAATTATATTTGATTAGTATTTATTATTTTTTTGTTATTCGGAAAATAATAGGCCTGGAAACTTTTGAATGATTAAAATTGTATGCTAATTACAGAAACCAAATTAAAGTATACGAACAAGATGAGAATAGAGCAATGCCATGATTTGGTTTGTTTTTCAAATATATAGGTGCTATAGTAAATATACGATATTATATTTACAATACATGTAATTACACATATAATATTTTATGACTTTTATTATTATTGCCATATCATTTTTATTATCATATTGCACTTTCATACTAGTTGTACGAGTGGTCAACGTAGCGGAAACGGCAACAGCACAGAACAAATTGATGTTTGTTGACTGAATTGCGAATTTCAGCTCGAGTCGTGTAGGCGTTTTTTTCCCTCGTATTTCGGAACTCAATTTCCGCACGGAACGGTAGGTCGTATGCGTGTACCTTATACCTACATACACGGGCCGATGAAGTGCACCGAAGTGTTGGAAATACGATTTGTCCACGGGGTGCGCCGTCCAAAGTAGTTATACACATACACAGTGGCACAGTGCATGTATAGTGAACGACGACGTCGTAAAGGGTTTTGATGTGTTTAAACATAAAACAAAACACTATTTTTCCCTACACACGCACGCAGGCACACCCATACACCCTCGCGCACGCGTACCAGCTACCTGCTGACGCTGACGTACGGTCTCGACACCTTTCATTTTGCCATATCCATCGTGTTTATCGCCGGTAATGACGTACGATTTAAAACACGTGCAGCACACTTCCCATTCACTTGGAAAACCAATTGTTTCGTTTTACGAACAGGGTAAAAAACTAAAAAAAAAATACATCATACCTATTATAGAGGTGTTATACCACGAGTATGGCACGTACACGTTTTGGGAGCACGTTGTTTTCACTATATGTGTACCGATTGACTTAAAGGTGGAATTTCAGTGGTTTAATTTTTTTTAAATTAAGGTTACCTACCTAGTTAATTATATCAGAAAAATTCGCATAACCGTCAAAATCCTTCTCCATCGCTTCTATAAGTGTAGCAATGTTTTAAATAATTTTGTTCTCTTTGTCTTACTATAATACGTATACATTATTCCCTACAATACACAATAATAAACGTACATAATTATGGTCAATAATGCATAGTAAGAGTCACTAGGTCCCTTCTTCCACAGAAAACCAATTGTTATTTTTCGAGAATACGCAAATTTACTAACAAATACAACCTAGTGTTTTTCTTGACAAGTTTTAATATAAATCGATTATGTTTTATTAATATATAATATTAATAAATATATATTTATAAAATATTATTCAATGTATTACAAATAGACTGCATAGACTCATTACGTGGTCCACTCATAGAATGAGTCAACGCCAACATTACTTACGTATATATAACCAATTGTAAAAAAAAAAAATTATACAAAATGTTATTTTAAAACAGCAAAAAATTAAACATGTTGGTATACTGTTTATTAACTGCAAGAATGTATCAAAAATAGAATCAAACTGTAATCATTTTAAAATTATAACCAATAATTTCGATATTTTAATATATTATAAGATATAATATTCATCAAACTTGCTCATTTTTTTTTTTGATTTAATAATCATTATCATTACTGACAATAGTTTATAAAAAATAAATTTTTAGTAAAACAACTCAATATTTGTTTTTGAAATATAATTTTTAGAAAATGACTAACGCAGAGCTATATTTGATTTTAAATATGCATACATATTACATACATACATACATACATACAGGTTAAACATAGGGTACATATAGAACTGTAAATCTATACTCTTTTAGTTATATTTAGAAGTAGTTAATTAGATAAATTTTTAATTTCCATCCATTATACTATATTATATTATGTAATAATTAAGCATATTAACTTCGTCAAGAGATAAATACGTATTATATTCTTATGTTTAGGACGGCTACGATACATAATAACGAATACTGGAAAACATAAACTTTTTTTAATATTCGACGGGTATATAATTATAGTCTTAATATTAAATTTCAATTCATTTTATTGTGTTAAGAATATTTCTAATATCTGCAGGTTTTCAAAATTTATTTATTGGGGAAGTTGCTCACAATATATTTAGTATATAAATCACGTTTTAATTTGCGAATACAATAAACGTGAAAAAATGAAAATCTTCAGGCGTCAATTGTTCAAAAGTCAATACCAACAAGATAAAACTAAATAAATCCGCAGAAGAGAAAAATGTTATACAAACAATATGAATGACATAAAGAATTATTAAGTAAAAATTTTGACTTATTGGTTTTTTTTTTAGTACGTTCAAAGATGATTAAAATAAAATATTTATTTTTATTAAGCGCCAATAATTTCAAAACAGTTTTTGTAACAATTAAAATGCTGAATAGTACATTAAAATAATTGACAAGTAAAAAAAATCGTAGTCATACTATTATTAGATTCTTATAATACGATAAATGGAGTAATTTGACATTGTTGCTATTGAAAATATTATTTTAGTACATTATCTTTTAGTAAATATTTCTTTACAACTTTTTTAAAGATTTGTTTGTTAATATTACACAGGATTACATATTATTCATCGATATCGTCCATGGTTTATCCATGGACTATTAGTACTACTGTAACCTATGTATCTAATTTTGATTTCAATACTTATTTTAGGAGATTTATTTTGATTAAAATGGTATTGTAGTGTATTTTTTTTAAAGTGACTCATTTTACAACACTGTTTTTGTTTTCAAAGAATTATTTATAAATAATTTGAAGTATTGGCTTGTTATTTACTATATCATTTCAAATTATTATAAATTATGATTTAAAATAATATACTAAATTTTTTCTTAAAAGAAATAATTATTTAATTTTTTTTTTAAAGTAATTTACGCAAGTTTTTATGTTTTTAAAAGTAACTTAAGTATATTTAAAAAAATATTAATATATAATGTTAATAAATATTAGATAAAGCTGAAACAACTAATTTATTATGTTAAAATAAACATTAAACATTTAGATTAGCAGAATATTGTGCAAAAAACACGGGGTATCAATCCACTCAACTAAACTTCATTAATGTTTATAAATAATAAAATATTGATTTAATGTCTGATATTTGAAATAAATACTATATTTCACTTAAAATAAAAAAAAGAATGGTTGTTTATAAAAAATATTACATTATGATAAAATATAAACATGATAAAAATAATAAATATTTATTTTTCTACAAATATACCTATAATTATAATAAGTTTAAGAAAAAAATAATGCGTCTATAATATACAGTACAATAAATTTCAGCCAACGAACAAGTTAAAGATTCGAGATTAATAGACTAAAAAAAATATTATACATTTTAAAAGTATGTCGACTATCATAAATACTCCCATTAAATTTAAATTTTTTTAACAGTATTTATCTGTATTTTGACATTTTTGTTATTAGATTAAATTTCAATAATTACTAAATACTTTGAGAATAATACTTACTTGGCATATTTTGGTAGTATCTTTCAACGGAAAGGTACCAAAAACTGATGATATTTTTAAAATCCACTCTACTTTGGTAGCCATTTCATACAAAAATGAAGTCAATGAAACAATATTCAAAGTAGAGTACAACAACGTACTATGCAAATATTCTATTTTCATATCATTGTAATGGCCTGGTGAATTAATACAAATATTTATATAATTTTTCTAAAATCAATCATGTTAGCCTGGTTTTCCATTAGAGTCGTTAAAAAAAAAACAGTTTTTTTTCAAGCTCATTTTGTCATAACAAATTATTATATCAATATTTTATTCCACAAAAACTGTTTTGATAGTTTTTTTTTTTTTTAAAATAAATAATTATTTTTGTAATACATAATATGACGAAAGAAAATTAAAATGTTAACCTTCAAGATGAAATGTGTAAATTAAATTTACGACTTGACTACCTGAAGAATTTATATGTTATAATCAATGAAAATTCTTATTAATTACGATTAACTCATTAATTATTTGTCCGATTCATAAAAAAAAAAAAAATAATAATACAATTTTAAGATGTTATGACAGATTTTATCATAAAAATATAAAACAACATTCATTAAAATGTCATTTCAATGAATTTTTTAAGGATAGTGTAAATTGAGGAACCAAAATTTATCCATGCTGTAAGGAATTTATTAAAATGTTCATAAGTTGTTTCTGGTGATGATAAGTTATTGATGAACTTTTTAGTTTAGAGTGTTAAACAACGATGATTATATATAAAGGTAAATGTTTCACTGCAGACTAGATTTAATCCAACGACTATCGTGCGCATTACGGGTTATTTACATAACAAACCAGTGTCGTGTCAAACTGTAGTGATCAACTGTATATATATTTTTTAATTACAAATTAGTATTTAATAGTCTCGTAGTATTTATATTAAACACGTTATTTGATTGTATAAAGGGTTTTAGTGAAAAAAAAATGAGGGCATTATGTTTTATGATATAGATCAGTAGAAATATTAGTAACTATACGCTACATAGAAACGTAAAATTACATTTGTCGACTTTGCAGGTTTCAACAATGATAGTATGAGTATTCTTGAATGTTGAAAAGTGGACAAAAGCTTGATACTATAGAGGGTAACATACACTACACAGTATAATATTCTTGAGTGTGAATATCTAACAACTATATATATTATATATGTTATAGAAATCGCGGTATTACACAATCAAAACGTAAGGTCATGTATCATCAATAATATCATCTTAAAATGTTTACAGTACTAAACGTGTAAGTGAACACATATTTAGCCTTTTTTCAAAATTCCAAAATATATAACTATCGTGTATTATAATAATATAATATAAGCTTAAGCTTTTTTTTTTCATATCATAATTTTTCAATGAAAATCAAAAATATACTGTCTAGTAGTAATATAATTATCGACTATGAATAAAAATTGAAACTTAGATTTAACGTGGAAAAAGTTTGTTAATTTAATTAAAAACCTATCAGGCAAGAACAATTCACTAACTAAATGAAAACAAATTTAAATAAACCTTATATAAATTAAATCTATTGTATTTTAATAAATTGTTTTTATTGTTTATACAGCTGAACTACGAAACATAATATAACCTATTCCACGCAAATTCATATAAAAATATTAAATAATTTGTTTTAGGAAACACATTTTTCTCTTAGCCATTGAATAAAAAGTTGAAAATAGATTGAATGTTTTAGATATTTATAATTATTTATTTTTGTATAAAACGTATTTTTAAGAAAATTGAGTTCGATATACTCATACCTCATAATATAATATGCATTTTGCATATACATTCAAAAAAAATAAAATTGCTTAAAAAAAATGAAATATATTTGATATTACATTTTAAGACATTGTATATGAAAAATATAAGTTACCTTCTAAAGCTTTTCATTGAAAATTTTAATAAACAAGAGCTAAAATATTCTTTCTGAATGCCAAAAATAACCTTGAAAAGTAACTTTATTGAGTTTATATATATATTTATATTATGTATCTCGGGAGAAAGAAGTTGTTTTATTATAATTTATTATGTACTATGTATTTGATATAATATTGCCATATTAGCAAGCATTAAATAAATAATAAATAATATAATGTGGGCCAGATAATAGTTCATTTTAAAGATTAATGATTAATGCAATATATAATCGATTAATACTAATAATTTATGAATAATAAAAAATTACATATTTGAATATATTATATATATAACAAATATCATGTTAAATACAGTATTATGTTTCAAATTATTTGATTGACTATGTTAAAAAACGTTAAAAATCGCATTATATTTTCACATATTAAAAATTTCATATAACTGAACTAATATTCAATTATAAAAGTTATTTCACGACATTTTCAAACTTCTATGATGTAAGTGTATTAACATTTTTTATCAGATAATATCATTATTTTACTTTTTATACAAGCCAGTTAAAGGTTATCAAAACTTTTACTAATTTTATCTTTCCTAACTGCATAGTTTTTAAAAAATATTCAACCAAATAGATTTTCCAATACATTTTTTTGAATACATAGTAGCCAAAAGCTGAATTTAAACGTATTTAACGTTAATATTATATAATATTGTATAACAATTTAACCAATATAATATTGAGATTTTCCTATAACGGCCTAAGAGTGCCAGATAAAAATAGTTAAACATATCACTCTCTTTCATCCACAAAAGTCAATGAATATATTTGAAAATAGTTGAATGTAAATATTAAATTTGTCATTATTTATTTGTAAAAAATTCTAATTACTTTTGATTTCAGAAATTAAACAACGTAGATGTATAGTCTACTGATTCGCCTAAAAACATGAGTTGCTTGTGGCTACCACCACAAAATGTATACGATTCATTGCATTTTCAGGTCAAAAATTAAAAGTTCAGATAATGTTTTAGACGTAGTTGATTCATCTCAAGATAGTGGTATTTTATGATATTATTAGTTGAAGTAATATATATATAATGAATTTTTGGTATATTAATTTTAAGTAAATAAACATATATTTAGGTAATTTATAACAAGAATATTAATTTCTATCACTTTTTTTTTTTATTCACTCGTACCTTAATAACATTTTTATTTCAAACTATTTCCTTTAATTTGATATTAAATGTAAGAAAATATCTGCAAAATATAAATTCTTATCACAACAACACTGGTATTTTCTCACTTTATTCTTAAAATTAATGTTTTTCGGTGATGGACACGGATGAAAATTATTTATTAAAAATTGCAAATCTCAACTAAATTAATTTTATTGAAAATTGGCATTATTTAAAACGAAAGAATAAATAAAAAACGGGAATGCCGTTCTGCCATTTTTTTTTCCATGTATTAAGAAAAAAATTCTAACTTTTTTTACCAATTAGATTAAATATATCACCAAAAACCATCCTCTTGTTTGTTTGATTTTGAAACTATTATTTTATACCAAACAGAAGTATCGATAAAAATATAAAAATATAAATATATATACGTTATCGTTGGAAAACCAATACATTTCTCGATCACCTCCGCTCAGAATCTAAAACCTGGTTTAATATGATTTAAAATAGATTATGCACATGTAGAATAATAATTTGCTCATAGACGATGTACAAGTATATAATATATTATAATAATAATAGGCTATTGTAATGGGTTCTTTTCCCTAGGGTTGTTTGCATGAACTTATTGAGTCTTATTAATATAATACCCATTTTCAATAATTCCGTGTAAAAGATTACACTAATGTACAGGTATATACTTTGTTATTAGGGTTTTCTGTCAAAATCAACTACATTTGGTTGAACACATTTATCAACCTTTCAGCCTTCAGGTATACGTGACACGTAAGCCGGATGTCGTGTTTTTTTTTTTTTTTACTTTTTAGTTTTTCGTTTTAATAAATATATTAAACCATTTTTCCTCGCACACATCTCGTATGAAAACACGCGATTTTTCGTGATACAAAAAAAAAAAAAATTCTCTTCACATTTTATGTGTACTACCTACCTACGATAAATTTAATGCTATTCAGTTTGAACGTAAACTCATCGAGTTAATCGAAATTGATGTAATCATTGTAATCGCACAACACATCATTATTGTAATCTAAACGATTCAAAAATCATAATGTACGAATAAAAATAAAATACACGTATATATTATGACTGTTTATTTTTGAGAAAAATAAAATAATACAAAAATGCACGAGTATTATAGCAGATTGTTAATGGAATATTTTGATAATATTTACAATCACTTAAATATTTTTATGTTACTATCCTATGTTATAGCTGAATAGTTAGAATTAACGTTTATATATTATCATAATATACAGACAGGTTTATTTTTTATCTGAATACTCATTTTACCAGTATATATATATATATGTTTTTGAAAATCATTTTTTCTTCAATTTTGATCAAATGTATATGCTATGTATTATATACGTACCTATACAGTTATTAATTTTTTTTTTTTTTTTATCAAAATATTTAAAATACATGAGGTATAAAATATAATACATGCGATGGTTATAGCAGATCATTATTATTATTATTTAGTACTTATTTACGTTGAAGTTGAACGTTTACAAAATCATAATTTTACGTAAATCACCCTGTGTCGTAGACAGAAATTGCAGAGGTGCAAGGTGTGGTTAGCTTCTAACATATATTTTTCATATATTTTCACTTAACGTCTGATGGTAATATTTATTAAAAATAATGTATCAACATTCCTTCAAAAGTATAAGTACTCGTGGTTTTTTTTTTTTTTAATATATAATAGTCATGCGCAATATTAATACTTTAATATAACGCTCTTATTTTGTCAACCTTAACGCTTAATCCTTTTGTCTACTCTCGATTTTTAAACCATATAATCCTGCTAAACGTTTTTAATTTCATATTCCTCAGCAGAATACATTCTTAAAAAATATTTCAAACTTTCAATTCGCAGTTTTTTTAGTATTCAAAATTTAAACGAGCTGATTTAATTCAAACTTTGTTGCATGCTCGAACACTCATAATAATAATAATAATAATAATAAATATTCTGGATATTCCTTAGCTTTATCCGGGCTTACCCTGACAATTGGCACCGCGGGCATGGACGCTGTCCTTCCACGATCTGTAATCGTCGTAGATCTCCGGTTGCTGAACACTGACGACCGTTGTAGACTCCTCCTGGGTGAACTTCCCGATGGCCTTGCACGCAGTGACCGGTTGGCACTAATGCCGCCAATCTGTCTGGCCGCGGTCGGTGGCCGGATAGACGATGCCGTGGACGACGACAACCTCGAAGGTGATGGTCTTCGGAATTGGTGCTCTAAGATGCGTTTCTCCTCCAAGACAGCTTCCGGTGGCGGCTCGTCGTCCGGTCGGTAATCGCCCCCGTAAAATGGCATCGATGCGGACGTCGGCCTGTTCAAAGACGAACGAAAACGATAATAATATATTTATATAATTCTTTATTGATATCGATAACCTGAACAGACTACAATTACCCCCGTTCATCAATAATAAATGTGAGTATTAAGTTTATTAATTGAGTTTAAGACACTGATATCTATACGTGAACAGAAAAACCATAATAGCTAGATTTAGACTAATTAGAAACCATTATATGACATAAATTGTTTTCGATATTTATTAAAAATATTTGTATGCTAAAAATTTCATTTTTTTTATGATCGTCAAATGTTAATAAATTTTTCTAATATACGTATATGAAAAGTGATTTACTTCAAAAATGTTACTTAGGTGAAACACTTTTGAACAAAAATATTTCCTCAAAAAAAAAAAAAAAGATTTAGACTGGTGTGAATGTGTTAAACCTCTAAGTGATGCGTGTTAAGAATTCAGTTCACTAACGATTAAACATTCTAGCGTATACCGCAATAAATCCACAAGAACATGACACGTGCTCGTATTAGCTAATTTTTTGAAGTATGATTTTCAAAAACCATGTCTAAAGACTAAAATGATGTTGATGTATAATACACAATATGGGGATTATGAACATACGTTTCGTTCAACGTTAATAACGATGCAATTTCAAATTGATGCGGTACCTACATTCTACATAAAATAATATCTGTGAGCATTATCATCCGGTTAATTTCAGTTATATTTGAAGAAACCGTTGGAATGTTATCAAAGTCAACTGACAACTTGCTTACTAAGAGGGAACGGCAGCTCTTGTAATTAAAATTTGTAACTAAATAATAGTTACCTACACGAATATGAATGTAGGGGAAATTGTGAGCCAATTTATTTGTATTTTCATATTGTAATGAGCATACACAACTATTATCTGAGATTGCGAAGACGTACTACAACAAATGCATATCTTTATATTATATAAGGAAAACTAAATCAAAATTGAACAAGTTTAATAATTTGATATTTTGATATGCTTATGTAATTGTTTATTTTTAATAAGTGAATTTGTTAACAAGAAAATGAAACCATATTGTAAATTTAAAAAAATATGTTTATCTGATAATAATAATATATTAAATTTATAAATTAAAAATGTAATAAGGGTTATCGTCTGATAAATACATAAAATATATTTTATTAATAGGTAATAATAATTAATGTTGTTTTATTATTGGTGTTTTTTCTTTTTAACAAAATAGATGAAAATTAAAAATTTGAAAATAAGTAAAACAATAAGCAAATAAGATCGAGTATAAGCAACAGGTTAGGCAAACACAATATTTATTTTAAAAATATATTAATTTTTAGAGTTCACTATATTAAAAATAAAACAATTTTTAAGAAGGAAATTTTACTAATATGCAATAAACGTTGTAACTTCTATTTGAAGAACTTTTATTAAAACTTATGAGTATATTTTTTAAAATAAATATTACATCTATTGATCTATTTATATTATACAAGATAAATATAATTTTGTTTTTTAATAATGATTTATTAATTTTCAGTTGTTTGTTTAAAAAACATCATAAAGAATTTTATTACATAAGAATTACATTTAATAACTGTTCAATAATTTATGAGCGTATAAAACTAATAATTATTATTTAAAACAAGATAGGTAAGTACGTTACTATTATAGTTGTGTTAAGTTTGAATTCGATAATGTATCATTAATTCCGTCAATATTCTAACTTCAAAATTCAAATGCATACAAAAAACAATTGAAGCTATATAATTTTGATATTTTTATATAAATATAAGAACAACTTATGTGAGATCGTGTATTAAATGTTCAAGAATTTTGACCCAACGAATAGTTTTTTTATCAAAATTAAAAAAAAGAAATTAAATTTGGTTTTTGTTACTTAAAAATAAATATTTTTACCTACCCTAATATGTAACAGATACAAAAAAAACACACATCATTGTAAAATCAATATTGCTCCAGTTAGAATCTAAAAAACAATTTAATATCAAATATTACAGTACATTCCAATCTCCAATAGCAGGTCCCTGTATTTATTCCAGTAAACGATATTAGTTTTTAAGCTAATACAATATTACCCCGATTTAACATTTTTCCTTATCGTTAATTAAAATATAACAATTACAGCAACATAATCTCTGGCTCTAATTGAATGTTATCTGGTTATTATTCATCGCGATAATTTAATTCCTACTGATGATATTATGGTTCATATATTGACAAATCTATTTAAAAATGATACTTGGTCCAATTATTTAAAAAATCTATCCTATCTAGTTTTGCAATTAGGTATAATTAATAATAATGTTAGAGATATGATACTAATATATTGTATATTCTTGGCTTATGTTTTCAAAACTTTATTAAAAAAAATAGTAAGGTACTTATTTCTTAATATATAAATGTATCTTATAAATCGACAACACATTCATATTATATTGTTCCTCAAAAAGTATACCTATATATTTATAAAGGTACATATTAAATTATAATTTTAAAATTCTATTGCACATAGTATAATTTATTAGTATACGTACACATGTTAAGATCACACAAATACTGTTGAATTACTAAATTAAATCTTCATTCTTTGTTTAAAAATCCAATTTGGTTAACATTTACTTTTTATTTTTTCTGCTATAGAAAGTTTTTTTACAAAAAATAAAATAAGAAATACACATCGTACAATCAATACATTCGTCGCTCCGCTCAACTCTGAATCAAAAAAATATACAATAATAATTAAATTAAATTCCTGATCGAGTAAGCGTAACAATTATCGTTAATTTTCACAACTAAAATTTAAAATTATTATTTTTGGCACACTTAATAAAATTAATTTAAATCTATCAATTAACTTTGTATAAATAATAAAATAATGTAAACTTAGTAATATAGGCTGACAGACTGTGTATGTTTAGAATCGTTTTTCCTATATAGTAATGTATCATTAAGTTCAAATTTAACATATCCATTCAACACCTATAACTGTACAGCACATCGAATATCTAGTTCTCCACTATAATATTAAGTTATTTAGTAATTACGAGTAACACACATAATAATTCAAATTCATATGTACATAGGTTATAGGCATGATCATAGAATAAGTATACTGATATTTAAATATATATAATGATATTATATTATGTCTTTTAAAAAAAAAGTTATTGGTATTTCATTAAACTGTAAAACTTTTCAACGGACGATAGGATGTTAAACAAAAAATTACAGGATAATATTCGTTCTTAACCATTAAATTTTTAATTAAAAAAGATTCAATATCCATATGCGCCAAATGCCTAGTTAACTACTTTGTACTTAATTTATCTTTCAAGAATACTCAAATTTTCAAGGTATTTAGAATACCTTATCGATACTAAACAATTTTTACAAAACTCTCATTAAAGACAATAAAAACCCAAGATTTTTTTACAATAATGAATATTGTAAATAACTATTGAATCTACCTATGATCTATATATTATATACCTATCTTAATAATATTAAATACTAATTAACGTATTAATGTAATTTATATATACATAATATAATGAACACAATGCTAATAACTTCAGACGTTGAAGCCTAATAATGTTATTAATAAAAGATATTCTAGTAAAATTTAAGATTGTTACAAAGAAAATAGTATACTATATTATATTTAAGAAATTGATTGATATAAGATAGCATTGGTTTGTACCCCTATAATTATTCTCAAACTAACAGCATAATAAAGTTGTTTATAATTTGCTGGAGCATAATACAATTTATTCTTAATGATAGTTATAATTTAATCAAAATGCATTAATTAATGGTTCGTGGTAAATTTACCTTTCAAACTTTTACTATTGTATTTATTTGATGAAAATTATTTTTAAACATAAATTACTTTTTATTTGGGATAAATTAAAATTACAAATATATATTAGCGATTAAAAACAAAACAAAATATTTAATTTTATATAATATATAAAATTATAATTAATTGTATTATATTTAATTATTTAAACAACAAACTTAATCTGCAACTTTCAAATACTATACCTTGTTCTCAGCTGTTAATGATTTATGTACAAGAGAGTTGTACATTACTGCACAATTCTTCTTGGTTAAAGTATTTACTAAAACACAATATAAATCGAAGAAACTATAAAAGCATTTTATTTATGCATTTACACAAAATTTTAAAACCTTTTATAACCATTAATTGTGAATGAAATACTAAATTTTTAATTATTTTTTTGTGAAGAAACAAGTTTTTTTTATTATTTTATAAACAGAAAAATGTAATATTTTTAAATAGTATTTTATTGAAACCATTAATAACGCGAAATATTATTATTTTTTTATAATTAAAATTAATATCAAGGATTTTAAGTAGTTAAAACACAAATGTGTCAGTTTTTAAAATTAACTATTATTTAATAAAAATTATTTTCAATGGATATCATAAATGATTGTAGTTATCATCAATATATTCATAACACAAACATTTTTTTATTCACTTTTATGGCATTTTATATCACACAAATTTAGAAAATTAGAAACTTTACAGTAAACTCGCTTAAAATTATATTTGTAGGGAAAATCTTCATATTATTTTATTTTTCTACAATACGTCGATTAAACTAAAAGCATAATCTAATAGGTATAAACAGTGAATATACAAGGTAATTTAACAACCATTTTCACCATGATTTAATATCGTCAATTATTACTTCTGATACTTAAACTATCATTGAAATTATAGAATAAAAGAAATAAATTGAATAAAATTTATTGCGATAGCAACCATTGATTTTTTTTTTATCAAGTATTTAGTACTTGATTACGTATTTACTTGAAATATTTGAGTAAAGAGTAGTGAGTATTACTACTTTATTTATACAGCTATACAAATGTTTTTATTTTTAAAAACTGATGACGGAAAACTGTGCGAAATCTTTTATGCCGATTAAATGGATTCCGCGTATATGAGTTATACATTTCTCATTTGTTTATTTGTTTTGAGTTTAAAGTCATTTAAATTAAATAATTCAAACAAACTATATTGTTTTCTACATTTAAATAAGAAGTACATTATTAGATATTTAAATAATTTAATTCAAACATAATTCTTGTTCAAGTTTGGTATATAAAGTTTGGTTCCAATCTTAATTATTTTGTCGAATTAACTTTAAGATATGATCTAAATTGAATTATTTAATTGGTAAATGGTAATAATTTTTTTAGTAGTGTATTCTAAATAATTCATGCAATTTCTTCATATTTGATTTTTTATTAACATTAAAACATTAACAAATATGAAAAATTGAACTGTCAAATAATAAAATAATCAAATTCAAAAAGTTCATAAAAAATCTAAGTAATTAACACAAAGATAGATAATAACTTGAAGAAAGAAATATTTTTTAAAAAATGGGGGTATTCCAGTGAAAATTATGTTTCGGGAACTTAACTCGGTAAACGTATATGTATCTAACTAGAACGCTTAAATGCATAATTGCTTTTAAATAATTCTATAATCATTAATTTGATTGTATAATACAGGTATACACGAGTAATATGTCACAAATGTTATACTTTAAATAAAATAAATACCTAATAAATTATTTCGTTTCCTCTGAATATGTATACACTTTTATATAAATGAAAACAACTCCTTTAAAATAAAATCGATCGTTATTTCTTTCAGGGGTGATATTATACGTATATTAAAGTAGTTAATATTCACTTCTTCACTGTTCGTGTGCGGTTTGTGAACATATATACACACAAAACACATACCAATTACATTTTATGTTTATTCATTTATTGTTTGCTGTAAGAATAAATAATTTATTTTATAAATTATATGTATAAGTATATTATGATAATATTCGTATTAGACTTTAATGAAATCTATTCAAAAATTGATTTTTAAAATAGCGAATTCAGCAATTTCTCCAATTTATAGAAAATTAAAATTCTGTAAATAACAATTTTTTTAAATATAGGTACCGGCATATTAACAAAATATAACATTTTAAAAATAATTCATAGTTAGCAAAAACTTAACAAACTGTTATCTACACACGTTTGCTTAAATAAAAAGCATTTTAAAAGTTTTATGCAACTATTAGCATGTGAATTTTGGATATCATCGCACCTCCAGTTTAGTCAGAATAATTTGGTTAAATAAAATGAAAAAAAATACAAAATAGAAAATCATTATGTATTTACCATTATTTTACTGCCAATTTGGTTATTATATAAAAATATTTTCAAACCGTCATATACAGTTTTAGAATAATATTATTAAATATTGTTACGCCACTCTCAATTTTTGACAAGTTTTTTCAAATTATTCGTATGATTTAACTTTGCATTATTAGGTTTGGTTTGGTTCGTTTTATGATTTTATTTGTCCCAAAACCTATGCGATAAAAACGAATCTGAACAACACAAAATAAACCATACGTAAAAAAATGTCAATTTTTCATTTTAAAAACTGTTGAATCGTTTTCAATGCGTACGGCCGAAAAGGTAAAAAAAAAAAAAAAAGTAAAATAATATAATCGCTGCTGAAATAATTATTATGATAGTACACGGCAGCTAGCTCTGCCACCTGCAGTCGAAATTCGGGACGTGAATACGCGGGGCGTAGGTATACCAATAATAAACACGCGTACCTGTAAAATGTCATCATCGATAAGAATGGCCGAAAAACAATGTCGAAAACACACGCGCACTTCGGTACACGACGATACAGAGACGAATCAAACGGAATACACAATGATATTATGTATATATATATATCACTATTTATGAATTCTTAACTGCGCGCGTGACAGACGGGTCCCCGCAAGGTGCGATGGTAACGCGAACCGCTCGGCACACAGAACAGACGGCACTGGTGGCCTCGTGCGCGAACGCATCAGCTTCTGTTTGGACGAGAAACGCGCGCATGGCGCGCCCCTTGGTGATGAGGTCGTTTGGACGGTGTAGAGGGGATCGAGGGTGAACATCGTACGACAAGGATACTCACCAGAGACTGTTTGGGATTATTTTATCCGGGAAAGGAAGGGTGGTCGCTATAAACTTGAAGTTTTGAGGACATTTGGAGAAAAAATAATAAAATATAATTTACTACAGCAAAAGTTGTACTTTTGTACTTACAAACAACTGTAGCTTATTATTTTTTAATCCTTAACTCGATTCGCTCTCATAAATACTCAACAGTTGTTCATCAATACTCTATATAGTATTCATATTTCACGGACGAATTATAATAATTAATCATTTGATCAAGTGTGATTTATATACCTATCCTCGACATATTGATATGTCAAACAAATAGCCGACGCATTTAGCCGGTCGTTTTGACAATTGCAAACGGTACGGTGAGAAACGTTTTCATCATTATGCTCGTATTATAATTTACCGAATAACTTTGTAGTTGATCATTTACAAATTAATGTAATTATTGTGTCTAAATCCTATCCAGAAATGTGCCACTGCGTGCCGTAGCAGATGACTCATCGGAACTGCTTCATTTCGTATATGTTTTGTTTAGATGTATTTCAATATTTCGTAAACAAACGATGTTATTGTATAATGTGTCAATATTTAGACTAAAACTGCCGCGATTACCAAAGTCATCGAAAACAACGTTACCACGGTGTATATTTCGTGTTTTAAATGTGTGCGTATACAATGTGCTTACTCGCCGGTTTTACGAATATCGTGTTATCGTCTGGCGACTACAATGCTGCAGGGGGCTGTATCGATACGGCACTTAGCATTAACGTCTCAAATAGCATTCGATAACGTCGTAACGGCGTCTCGCGAGTATCGTGTATAGCTGCAGTTATGGGTTGGCGCGAGCACGGGAGGTAAGGAATTTATTCAAGGGAACGTGTACATCCAATCGTATTGGGACTATTATCTCAAAACGATTATACGACCGAAATCCGTCGTTAAAATTTTACATAACCTAACATTGTAACCACGGCTACGATGAGTATAATAGTGATTAGCAGCGCAGTACGGGTTGGTTGGCAAAACGCCGTGATGTGAAATCGATATTGGTGATGTATAGCGTGTCATTTTTGTGAAAAAATCATATTATAATCTACCATATGTGTGTGCGCGTTTGGGGAGGGGGTTTATGAGGGAATGATTTAGATCAGTGCCGATCGCGGGATTTTAGAAACTATTTTCACTAAAAACCAATAGTGATATTATCGTGTGTACGTTCTCGTATAAAGCGATTCACGTAAGCGACATATACGTCAAACTAGACTTAGAACCCATAAAAGATCTGACTTTATTGAGTTTTATATGACCCGCACCATCGTTGTTACGTTAAAATGATAAATCAAATATTCAACACTCCACCGCTGAAATGCCGTTCTACCGAACATACGTATTCGTCAGGACTACAAGACTACTCAGTATTTTTCACATAAGTAATGCTTTATTTGAATATAGTGTAGATACATTAATACGTTTTGTTGAACGTATATACTTAAGTGTTCTAAGATTAATGTACAAATACACACATACTACGTCTTAAAACTTCATGGATGGTACTTAATTTTGCTCAAAATATAGTAGATGTTTTTTATTTTACATAACATTTTTTTCTCGTTCTTTTTTAAAAAGAAAGAGAGTGTATGTATTCATAATTTATGAATTTTACATCATGATTAAAAAAAATGTAACTATACGTAATTTTTATGTAAAATCGACCGATAAATAATTGTTTGAAAACAAATACGACGCTATTATACTGTAAAATACAATAAAATATGAATTCAATATTTATTTTAAGATTTTAGTCGGATTACACTAAAAGTGCGGTGTATAAATTATAAATATAAAACCCAGTAAATATGTCAATCTACACGTTTTGCAACATTTATGATAAAATAATTAAAATTAGAATCAATAATATTTCATTTTTGTATATGTTTGTGCATAGTCTATTACTATAAATAATTAAAAAGCTACGCTGAGTATTCTCTAAGATAATATTATAACTATTTTTTCTATTATATGTATTATTTATTTATTTGCATTTATTTACTTTGTGTCTTAATATTATGAATGGAACGTAATTTAATAAACATTGGTTTGTAGTTATCTTAGGACTACAATCTTATAATTATTAAATATTATTGTATTCATCGTACTTATTGTTAGTTTATACTGAAATTAACAGATTAAAATATAATTATAAATAAACAAAACAATTTCAATCTTTGATGTTACTCTCCTGATATTATTATTTAAATAAAAAAAGTCATATTATTTCGAGGGTAATTACATTTATAAGTTAAGTATGTTTCATAATGATCTGCAACGCAGTTATGTACCTATTTTGCCTATATAAGACGCTGTTTACTGTATTACTTATTTACAAAAAAAAAAAAAAAAACTGCAATAAGCTAAAATAATGATTTCATACATATTTATTTATTTTATTGATTCAAAATATAACCTATAAGATTATTCCAACCTGATATATTCTATTAGGCAATTTATATATTTTTTAGTGAGAACCTAATTAGAAAAACATGCCCCGTGATTAACCAAAAGCAAAAAGTCCTAATTAATAATTTAATAATTGTAAAATAAATATAAAATGAAATGGTCTAAATAAAAAAGGCAACGCATGTGTATTAAATTACATTTAAAATATTAATGACTAACAAAAATAGATCCAATTATACTATATCTATGAAATCTTGCAGAATAAAGGATAAACCATAATGACGTTTTCCACAATTTATTGATTTATATTTATTGCCTTTGTTCTTACACCATTACAAAAAAATAATTAATAATAAACTAATATTAAAATTCAAATATAGAGTTTAATTAAATATAAAAACTAGAATTTTTGATGAGGGAATAATTGTATATATCACTATAGAGAAAATCTAGTTGCAGTTAAGAGGACATATAGAATAGTTAGATTTATAGCTGTTTTTTTAAAAAATAATTACAATAATATATAATACAATTAATCAGTAACCAGAAAACTTCATGTAACTATGTCATTTATAAAAAATGGCTTAATCTTTCTATTATACAGAAAAAAGTTAATAGTTTCATACAAAAATAACGATGTAGATAATAAACAAATAGATAAAAAGAGAATTCACTACTAAATTTGTTAGATAAAAATTAAAAAGAAGAACAACATCCAATAAATAAAGAAACCCCCAGAGGAAAATGTACGAAATTGCAAAAATAATCACGACAAAAAAATCAAAGAAACCAAAATTAAAGATAAATACAATCGAAAATTAGACATTTTAAATAAACATAAGTACTTACTTTATTCTTAATGATAAACATCAATATAATAACTTTTAACTTAAAAATTTGAAAATAAAAAGAACTAAGTTAGCTCCAAGCAATAAAAACAAGTTAATAAAAGTTCCAATATTAAAATTTAAAGATTTGGAAATTTATTGGATTATAATTTAAGCATGCTATAAAAATTAATATTATATTGGTGTTGGCGTACATTTTAAACAAGGTTTACCTAAGTATTAAATATTTGTTGAAGTGAAATAAAATAAAACTAATTCATTTGCTTAATAATTTAACTTTATTATTATGGTTGCGAACTTTTATATAATTTCAATTTACATAATAAATTATAAATTATAATCGTATTTTCGAAAGGCAACATAATTACATGTAATGAACTAATGAGTTTCGTAATACTATAGTAACATAAAAAATATTTTAAAATATAATAATATATTTTGAACTATGTAGTTATATACTTATTATGTTTAAACAAATTAATTCGTAAATAAAATAGATTTTAATATTATAGTTTGTCATCGCACGCGAAGGTATATTGTCAGAACTTTGGATGGTAAATATAATAAAAATAACTATACTCTCTATTGATATATTAAATAGTTAAAAATATAAAGCACAAAATTAAATTTCAGACCAGAAACGTATCTATTATTATATACAATTAAATTATATGATAGCTAATATAAGAATTACAATATTATATATTAACATACAAGTTTAATATAGCTAAAATGTTTATTCAACTTACAAAAATATTACCTAAGTAATCATCGGGAAAGACTACATAGGTAGTTTAATGATCTACCTATTGATATATTATAAATTATGCTTTACTGTTCTTACCATGTTTTTCATATTATATACCTGCATGCTTACTAATAATGATATAATTTGCTTAAACTTTAGAACTTACCTAAATATTAGAGTTTAGGATATTAATTTTAAATTGGTTATTTAACTTTTAAAATATTTACATATTATATTTAACTTATTATATTTCAACAAAATTAACTATAATGAGGAATAATAGTATAGTGGGGCAGTGAGTTACTATTTTTATATGATATAATATAATATTTATATACCTATAATAATTAAAACTGATAATGCATTTAAACAATTAACTAAGTTATTCAAATTAAACTGTGAATTATTAATGTTGAGCTAGAAGACAAAATATAATTTTCATGTATAATAATCAGTTTAATTTTAAAATTATGTTAAGTGTACCTAGTTATTAGTTAATTCATGATTGATAATTAATACAATTTCAAATATTAAATTTAAGATAAATGATAACAATAATAAATGCTGATGACTATAAACCTATTGGAACGTCGAAGGTAACAAGTAAAAGTTAACGAAGGATGTTTGGTGCCTGTACCCGTTAGTTCTTTGGTTGAGCCTTGTTTATAATCCTTAAATGTTAGCAAAATTAACTTACCAAATTAAATTATTTACAGCATATAGTGCTTACGTATACAAATATATTATATACTGTAAATATCTACAAAGTTATTCTAATAATATTATTCATTTATAACAAAATGAGATCAAGTGGGTAGTTTCGGTTTATAGTTTGTGATGAAAATTTTCATATGTTAATAAATACTTGAAATTACACACGAATCCGTTTTTTTGATAATAGATTTGCTTATTAAATTATTCGTACTAGCTCTAATATTATATAAAAATAATTATCCTTCAAGTGTGATCATATCCGTATTTTACTTCAAATAATAAATTTATTTAAATTTTGATAATTAGAATTTTTAAATATACTTAAAAACGACTTTTTTTAAATTATTAGATTTATTATACTATTTAAGAAGTGTCTTTTAACTTCTTTTTTTTTTAAATAAATAACTAACCTTTTACACAGAATTCGTCCAAGTATTTTTTTGAAAATGTTAATATCTAAATTGAATTCTAAGCTAGTAGTTTAAATAATTAAATACAATATTTACTAAGAAAAATAACTCTTAATAATGATTTTACATAAAATATGAAATATTATATGTAATATTTAGTTTAATATATGTGAAAAATTTTTACAAATTACAAGATTTAAAAAAATTAATATTAATAACTATAGTTTTGAAACTATTATAACTCACAACCACATGTCTCCGACATCTATTACACTTACTACATTTAGTTAAATAAATCAAAACTATACTAAAGAGAATTTGAACTTGCCGAATACATAACAAACCAATTTAAGTATTTTAAAATTTGGTCTTTAATATTCCTTAATATAAAGCTTAAATATAAATCTAAAAATTATAAAGTATAAAGAATAGAATTTGAATAAATGCATTATTAAATGATAAAAAGGAGTTGAATGTGCTTAGTACATCACCCCATGTCTAAAAATATCAATTGAAATACAGATGTTAAAGCAATTTTTAATATATTTAAAAGAAAATAATTAAATAAAACCATAATGTTAAAACATTTAGGTATGATAATTATTTTTGTGATGTTTATAATTCATTTTTTTTTACTCAGACTAAACTCTTCTAATGATACTGATTTAGTGATGTGTTATAGTTTAATATTTATTTCAAAATCAATGTTAATACTGCGTAGATACTTATTTTATTTAAATATAAAGTATATAATAAATTAAATATATCGATTATATGAACGATACGCGTAATAGGTAATAATTTCAAATTCATAGATAACATAATTGTCTTTTCATAAGTTTTAATCTAGTTTTATAAACATCCCAAACATCATCACAAATCAGTTACTAATGAGACATTAATAATGTAACATTGGGAACAAAAATTCAATATGTATTATATAAGTTATTACCTTTAGTACGTAGATAATGTGTTTTTTTTTTTTATATTTTGGAATTTATCACCACGACACTAGAATTTATATATATATTCTACATTATACTATTGTTGGTTGTTATGATGTATAGTCATTATTATATTATATAAGGGCAAAACTAATTTTGATGTACAATAGGTACTCATTTAGAATAATAACTATCCTACGGACACGAACTTTATTGAATTACTGAAATCAAATAATTCCTATATAGTGGCCAAGGTTTACACAATAAGACTTTTGAAATGTACCCTATCCTCAAATGTCCTAACCTTAAAGCCAACCTGTGACATCTAAGACACCAAACTACAATTATAATTGTATAATATTATTATTTTGAAATATCTTAAATTCCTTGTAACGCATATATTTAAATTATTATTATACCTCTAGGGAGAAACGTACTAAATAAAAACGTTTTAATAAATTAATTTAATTATTATTAAATAATATAATAGCCTTTGTTAAGGGTTCCACGCTAATGATAGTTAGGTTAGTAGACTCTGTCCATGAATAGGAACGTAATAAAACGCAAGTTCTAAAATATCTGTCACAAATAATTTAGGATGTGTAAATAGAGCTAAATCAGCTTTTATAAAAATTAAAAATGGTTATGTATATTATTTTAAATTGTAAGTTTTTTAATTTTTTAGATACAAAAATAACTGAGAATAATTGAATTATAACAGATGAATAAATAAAAAATATATCATTTAAAAAGATAATTTATGAAAACAATTACAAATAAAATAATTATTTAAAGCTCGACTTTTATCTCGAATAATAATCAGTTATTACATTTTGATAACTTACATAGCACGAACATTATTCTGATAAGAAATTCGACAAGATGCAGGCCATAAAATGATAAAATAAAAGTTCTTACCACGCATTATCTGTTATTGATTATACATTATATTCTCTTAAATTTTATTTTTATCTAAAATATCTCTTTATTATATAAAAATGTTTTTGAATATTGATTATTCCATTTTTATTTTATGATTGTAGTATTTCATAACATTAGTACAAAAATATATACTAGATAAAAAAATGTAATTTATTTGATATAAATTAAGGTTAAGAGTTAGAAGAAGTCGAAAGGCGGAACCAGCAGGTGCCACCCGTTAGTCTTATACAATATAAATGATAAAGATTGAAAGTTAAAAAAAAAAATTGTTTTTGTTTAGAAATATAAAATGATTTCAACGAATAAAGTATAAATACGTATTTATTATTTCATACAATAGTTCAATAAATAATTTTACGACGAAATTACTGCGAAAAATGACTTAATTTGTTTTATCACGAATAAGATAATATAACTATTAACAAAAAAACAAAACTATATAAGATGGTCTTAGTAAATTGTAAGTACCTACACGATGATTCAATGACTATTATTCTAAAGTAACTTGAATGTTTATAATAAAATATAGTGATTTATTTCATATCCGTTTTAGATAAACATTAAATAATTATAAAAAAATAATTCGTTGTTTAAAATAATATTATTATTTGATCTGCGTCAGATTATTCAATTAAAAATAGTTGTTGCTGATTGAAAATTAACAATTTATTGTGAATTTCAAATAAATCCAATAATTTTTAAAATAATAATGATAAGACCACGGCATAATATAGTCTAAGATGGTTAGAATTTGTAGACATGCTGTGTTTTGAATATTATTAACTGTTTAGTATATATCAAATTTTGACGCTAGTTCCTAAGTCTAATTTAATAATAACTGATGAGAAAATAATCCTCTTGAAACATTTAGATGTCCATAAATAACCAAAATTGTTGCCCAACTATGAACTGTATTTTGGGAAAACGCAGAACGATGGATTACAAATTAATATTATACGTGAATGAAACTATATCTCTTTAGCCGGCATGTTTAACTATTATTATTCTATTATTACATAGAACTTATATATCATTTAAAGATCTTAAAAAATGTATGAATTTATGCTCTACATTTTAGAGTAAACAGTATTTCAATATTTCGTTATTTAAAAAAAAATATAATAAACAGTAATATTTAAATAATTTTTTTTTAATCTTATTTTTAAAAATAATTTTCTTTCTTCCTAATATATATATACACGTAACAGAAATATTTTAGAGATTAGGTATGTAATCTTTACAAATGATTTTAAACAACTAAATTTAATTTCTTAAGTGTTATCAGTTTAGATTCAATTTAGTCATAAGTAATGAAATTTTTTTTTATTCAAACTTATTTAACATTCAATTTGCTTTATTTAAATAACGCAAAATATTTTTTTAATTTTACCAATATACCTACTCAGATATATATTTAACATTTATATGCAACAACAACAAAATATGCAAATTTCACTTAGTCCAATTTAAAGTATAATTTTCTAGTGTAATGAATCATATTTTTATACACCAAGGCAACAGAAATGGTTTAAGATATTCAAGTATCGCAGAATCATTGAAACGTACGTATTGCGTACAATTTAATGAATAACAATATCTGACGAACAACACACTGATTTAATATTGAATTTAAATTTTATGAATGTTAAATGTACACACTTCTTCTCTATAAATGAGATCCAATTGTGTATTTTATTACTACATTATTAACTCATTATATTTTCTCTCAAAATTCATAAATAAATGTAGAAATACATTGTTTAATTAATCACACTGGATAATAATTATGACTGTGATATAGCGATGATGCACGCGTGTTGGTTGTTCAATATAAAATTCTATTCAAGACAGATAAAAATTAATTCAAAAACTATATAGTTTATATTATCTACACCGATATATTTTATGTGTAATTGAGTTACTAATAATAGACATGTTTATGTCGAAAACAGATTGATCTAATTATTTTACTGTTATAATTATATAATTAAATTATTCATAATATAGTATAATAGCAGGTAGAAAACACAATGAAATACCTATTCTAACTTTAATTATTATATGAATTTGTTATATAATTTATTCGAGAAAAACGATGGTTTAGTAGATACGAGTATATAGTTATGTAGTATGAAAAAAATGAACTGGAATTCAACCCAAAGTTTTTTACTTGGCGTAAAACTAGTACTTAAAATATTGTTTTGATTTTTAAATTAAAAATAAACAAAATACATATTAAATTTTTGTTAGTAATTTAAAAATGAGGAAGTATAAAAATGTGAATTTCCCTATGGAGAATATTCACCACTTAAATAATTGGTTCTCAAAAATAAAATAGTATTATTTTGTTTAGAATTCTAAAATATAATTTATTTATAAAGTAATTCGAATTTGAACTAAACTTATAAGTATGGTTTATGTATTAGCAAACAAAACATACAGTTATCTATTATTATTTGCCTTAACACATATACTTTAATCTTAAAACAACATTTGCCTTGATAACAATTGTGTCTTTGGTTTAAACATGTTTGAAAGTCCAACAAGGATTGTCCTTTATTTGTCGTTATTTATCTCCTTATTTTTTATATCTTGTAGCTTTAAAAAATACTTTCATATCATTGATTATCTACCGTTATCCAATATTCAACTCATCAGGACAATTTTTAGGTAAAATTTACCACGGTATACGTTTTGGTTTGTGTAAGTTGAGGAAATAGACTCTTTTTCATGTTATAGAATATAGAGACTTATTTTATATCTGCTCAACTTAATTATGTGATATAGATTTTTTTTTTTAAATAAGATTTTTTTATCTTTTCTCGTTTAGACTGCACTAAACTAACAATTTTTTTATAAATTTAGGTACATACAATATATGTAAATCAAAATTCGACTTTAAAAATGTAAAAATTATGTATACATTTTTGTATATCTAAAAGTGGATTATGCTTCTTTAGATAAATATAATAAATGAAAAAAGTTGTTCGTGGGATTAAATACAGAGACATTAAAATATCAATATAAAAATCACATCATCAAATATTCGGATGACGAAATAAAATTTGATAAATTGTATTGGAATCAGATCCGTATAAAATTATTTATCTTATATTGTATTATAATTTATGAATACATGGGTTCCATACTTTCCGGAATTTATGATTAGGTAGTGAATAAAAAAAAAAGGTATTTAATTAAAAGTTAAAATATATTCGTGTCATTCTTATCATCAAACAAATTTGAAAATGTGTAAGCATTCAACCAGATGACAAACGGTTGCGAAAGTTCACAGATTATTTATTTAAAAAATAATATTTAAAACGATTTTTTATACAAGACTTAACTATTACAATATATAACTTTTAACGCGGAACTCAATTAGTAAGACATTTGAATTTGGAACCCAACTAATTTGCACCGAACTATAGCAGTGAAGTAATACGCATTTACGTATATTCGACATACCAAATTGTTGACATCTGAGTATACGTGCGAGAACAAGATGAGTCCTCTCTTAAAGCATTATCTACACATATAATGCACGTCTTATGAATATTTTAATCATTTACTACGCACATACTACCATGATCCACACGCGAGGAATCTAATTATTGCCTTTGCAGAACTCCTCACAAACGGTGCCTTTCAAATTATCTTGAAACATATTATATTTTTATCGACAGTATTCGTGGCGCACTCCTATGGAATCAATTCAATAAACATACGTCTATTTATGTTTACATGCGTGAATAAATGTATAGCATATAGTATAGTAAAATAGAAAAAAAAATTAATCGGTTTTAAAATGTTCCTATGACGTAGTCGATAAGATAGGTAAATCTAACGTCTACCTATAATCGTATATAATCGATATATTTCTGTTTAATTAATCTATAAAACAAACATTATTTTATTACGATTTGACTAAATACTCTTCTATAATGCTATGTTGTTTATAATAAAGATTTAATTATTTTTTTTTTTTTTTTTTAAAGGATAAACTAAAATCAATTTTTAATATGATTGAAACTTGCTCAAACAGAGGTAAAGTGAAAACGTGACAAATTAAAATTATAAAAGTTACGTACAGTGAATACCTGCATTGTTGAGCTTTTTTAAACTCAAACTTTTGAGACAAATTTTACATCACAAATAAATTGAAAACTATAAACTGAAGTAATTATCTTATGCACAGTCTACGTATAAAGCCACCGTTATAAATTCATAATATTCTTTCTTGTCGATAAAGAATAGGTACGATCGGGTGTGTGAAGAATGTTAGACAGACCTGTTTTATTTTATATTTCAAAGATATACGAGTACTTTAGCATCAGATAGTATCTACCTGAAATGGACGTGCATAATCAAATAGTGTCGTGAGAAAATAAACCCAGAGGTCCCAGAACAGGAGCTCAAGTGAGACAATAGAATGATCGATTACTTCAGTGAATATAAAATAGAGAATTGTTTGAGTAGTAGACACTCGAGGGTAAAAATCTTGATGAAAAATAAAATGAAAAAAACAATAAACGAAGATTGGATGTTGGACATTTAATACTATTCTTTTTTCACTCATACCTTGTTGCAAGACATTTATTCAATGTTTGTACAAAATATTTAAACGCCATGTTAAGATTTCGAATCCGGTAGCATAATTCGACCAGAAACGGCAGAAACCCGAACAATGTCTAGAATTCATGAAAATCATTGCAATAGCTGAAAGTATTTACAAGTATTTAGTACAATTTACTGTGAAAATTTTAATTAAAACAATCCCAAGTTAAATACTTTTGCTCTACAAATGATTTTTATTGAATTTCCACGCACTTAATAGTATACAATGACTTATTTACATAGATACTGGGTATTTTTTTTTACCAAATAGTATTTTAACATGGCTTATTTAAGTAAACTAACTATACTAAAATAAAATGTTGGTTCTTTTTTTTAAAAGAATGATAATTATATTAATTATGCATTTAATGTATCTTATATATGTATTTATATCGTATAAATTTTTTACAAACATTTTACTCAATTATAATATTAAAATACTTATAATTCTAAGTAAATATGATAAGTAATTATAATAGTAAATATTTTATGAACTGAAATACAATACATTATCTAATAATAATAATTTTTAATGTATGAAACTAAAAAACATATACTTTAGTATTGTAAGGAAAAAACTCAAATAATTAAAAACAAATCTTGGACAATGCCTTAATAGTGTTTAACATTAAAAAAACCCTATCAAAATTTCAACTTGATTCGTTTTCTAATAGATAGATGGGGCCACATAAAACTTTTCTAGTTTTTCTCGTTTAGCATGAAAAAAAATAATATATCTCGTTGTAATATAAATGCATTATATGCATATTATTTGTAATTTACAAATATTATTTGGCTGATTATTATTGATTTACACGTAACATGAAAATTAATTTGAATAGAAAATATTCAAAACATATTCAGTTAATCACTGAAAATGGAAATTAAGTTTACTTTTACCTATAAAATTGGAATTTATAACATGAAGTATAACCATTTTAATTTAAGCTTATTATTATGTAAATAAAAGGTATTCTATGTACCAACAATAGGTACAATTATATAATTGATATAGTTTAATAATATTTTAAAATATATAGTCATCCGTATAATATATCATATAGCAATAATAAATAATAATAATATTAAATGTTAACATTTTTAGTATACGAGTTAAGTAAAACTTTAATAATTCATAGGTATTAATCATCCCTTATATTTAATAAAGTACAAAACTCCTTGTAAGATTGGATCTCAGTTTATTTTTTCATAAATCATACAAAGTAAATTTCTAAACGTATCATGAACATAATCGAGAAAAAAAATAAATCAAGAACTTCAAAAACGGAATTATTTCCCAACTATAGTTATAAGTAAATATATACGTTTTTATATTTAAACTGGAAAAATTCTTTGAACTGAATACAAATATTTTAGTTTTATACAATAGTATTATATTAATTAAGAGTTAATAGTTATATATTTTAACGAATTCTTATTCGACATTGAATCGGCATTATATTGTATAATAATGATTATAATATCGAGGCGTCTAGTTTTTCACAGTTGATAATATTGAAATGGATATTCATAAATAATTAAATTATAGCTTATAATTATTAAAGCACAGAATTTTTGTTAAACGTTGAAATAAAATAACTATAATAAGAATTGAAGACAATTAATTGAATTTATTGATACAAAACTACAGAACTACCGGTGAGGCTTAATAGCGTAGGATTAACAAAAAAAAAACGCAAATAATACGTAGGTATAAACTAAATAATATAATATTTGAGGATGGTACTAAATAAAGCAAACGGAATACTAGATGCACTAATTGTAACTTTTAAATTTATAGGATGCTTCCATACAGTTTTAAACGATTTAGATATATAACAACAATAAACAGATAATATAATATAAATGTTTTGCTGTAATACATTTTCATAAAATTAACTGCATTTTATATAATATAGTTTACGTTTATAAATTACATTTATAAAAACAAATGTGAATTTCCGGGATGATATACGCGTGCTATTAAATTCTATTATAATAGCGAATATACCAAATGGTTTCAAATGTTTATAATCATAATTTTCATCATATATACCTATACTACCTACTATTATATCGCCTATAGTGGTATTAATGGTATTATTAAATCAATACTTTTTTTATTTCCCATATATAATGGTCATAACAAACAAGCTGTTTAAAAAAAGCACAATAACTACACATCGGGAAAAAATATTTGAAATATGTTAGTATAACGTTACCATTAGCAACAATTAACTTTGGATTGTTTACTTTTAAACATTTAAAACGCACGCATCTTGATAAAAATAAATACGCAAATATGTATTTATGCTTATCATTATTATCATGTATTGAATGAAGTGTTAGTCCTAAGGCTTAAGCATATTATTACGAAAGATTTATAGTAAAGCATGCAAAGACATTAAACTCAAAGCGTTACATACTTTGTGAAGTATTCTTGTTTAATCCCTAAATCGTCAACGGTCTAACGGAATCCTAAAATTTCCATAAGCCAACAACGGATTGAATAATATTTTTCAATATGACGTGTTGACACTATAGGCTTTAAATTAATTAAGAATAATTATATAAATTGGTAATTATATATATAATGCACCTACTAGTGTACATATATTTTTATAAAAAATATTTAAAGACTGTAATAAAAAACTAAAATATAATAACTTCAATAAAGACTCTTTATGACATTATTGACGTACACGAAGTAACTAATAAGCTTATTGGTCCGTGTGTGATGTTTATTAGGTATACGGAAACAACATTAATTTTAAAATTTCTCATTTAATGTAATACAATACATTATGCGCTTATATAATCTTAGTATAGTATACAATTAAAACGATTTCCGTTCAATCCGATAAATTCAGAAAGAAAATGATACAATAACGAAACAATTATTATGATATAGTAATCATCTATACTTTGCTCATTATAAAATATGCCTGAAGTCATTTCTCAGGTGGAATCGTTGTTTCCGATTCACCTCCAATTGATCGTTAAACCAAACGAGTGTACGCCAAAAGAATATTTTTTCGAAAAAATCATATAAAAATGTGCCGTGCCTGTAAGTTTATACAAACATAGAAATTTTGTACATGACAACCTACACATGTAGTGTGTGTATGTGTGTGTATGCGTGTGTAGGCGTGCGCGCGTGTATTGGCCGCGTTGTTTTGTTTATTTATGCGTACCTATACACGCGACTCTCGACACACGCGATTGCCGAGCCCGCGGTGGATTGATCGCCCCGCACGTTTCCGTATCGCATTTGGCCGACGAGTGCCGGTCGATTTGGTTTACACACGCGGTGGTCTCGTATGACGACGACTGGCCAGCCGATCGCTCGTACGTCGATTCTTGCTATAAAATACCCTCGTCGCGCACTGGTCTCCGAAATCCAAGTCCCCGAGTCCGATCGCGTCGCGTACAAAAAACACACCCGCCGACGTCGTGCTTTTACAAACACTCGGTCCGAGTTCGCGTCACGATCACGTCCTACAACACCTCACACGCGTGGTGTTTACCCACATTATAATAAAATATACGCTTACGGTTCACGCACAAACTTAGACCACACTGCGTATACGTAAGTAATATAATACGATGTACACATAATATGACGTGTACATATTTCGAAGTCACCGGCGCGACTAGGGGGGATTAGCCCCCTTCCCCCACGACCGCGACATGCATTTTGCACGATTTTATTTTTTATTATTATTATTATTGTTTTTTTAAAAGCTTGATGATAAACTTTAAGTATACCTATTAATACAACATAATATGGCTTATTATATTGCATTGTACTTAATTGCAGTCAAAATCTTTTTTTTTTGTTAATATAAAATATATGACATGGTTATTACGTTCTACACTATATGTTATTATATATAGGTTAACAAATTCGGCATGCACATACCAAGTGAGAGAGATACATCAGATACAATATTAACAGTGAAAGAACGTTTAAAATGCATTTCCAATAACAGAGCTCAACAATTATATAGTTGTTCTATTAAATTATTTTATTATAAACAAATATAATTATCATTTATACATTTATGGTTTTTTCGGAGCGGTTTTTACATTATTATAATTTTTTGTTATAGTCATTAGTTGTATTCTTAAAAAATAAACGTTTACAGAGATTTGGGGAATTAAGCTTGCGCTCATGTTTTGTTGAGAGTAGCCCTTTATAAAACCCCAATAATTTTGACTCTAGTTGCACCTATAGTTGGAACTAATATATATGTGATACGTTATTATAAATAATAACTTACCTATTGTATTTCAACGAGGTAATATATTAACTAATGGTTTGATCTTACTTTGAGTATAATATTGGTTAGTTACTTATTTTGTTCATTTCACTATCGTCCCATTTCTGCAGTATCATAATAATTATCAAAAATATTGATTTATCGTTGTATAAAATAAGATTTACTGTGTATTAAAATATACTCATATATAGGTAATATGTATTAATGCTGCACAATACATCTGTGGATATTAATTGGATATATTTCAGTAAATATTATACTGACTGTATTACTATTATAATCTTACTAACCAATACCTCTGATATACATATTATTCGTGTGCTTCGTTCCATCGTACCACAATTCCATCATGACATTTAATCACGTTGAATCTGAAAAATATCAGCCAACTTAGTCCATTGTCAAGGATTTTTTCACAATTTTATTGTCAGCTAAAGTGTACTACAATACTATAACTTCACTTGAAAAATAATATTTTGAATAATTCAAAATTTGAATGACACAGTAATTTAAAAAGTTGTATTAAGTAATCAATTAGTTAAAAAGGTCATCGTAAAAAGCATCATATAACAATTAAAATTTAATAAAAGTAATTAGTTTTGTCTATTTAGTTATTTTTTTTAACATTTGTACCACGACAGCCAACATTGCTTCTAGCTCTTGAATTACTATGTAGAATTGTTATTATATGACACCTAGTATTTAATGTTGGTAAATTTAATTATGCAAATGCATAGTCGTTTATAGAATAAATTCAGTCAAGTAAAATATTCTACGTCATGCCATATGCCTTACATTTATTTATAATTTATGTTTAAAAATTTTGTATACGGGTGGATTACTTGCAGATATTTTATAAGTAAATATCTAATTAATTCGATTTACTAAAATTTAAGAAAAAACTTTATAATTAACCTAATTTTAGTAATTATAGTTTTCCATATCAACATTGAAGTGCCATCAATAAGTGGCTAATGGCTATTCTTAAACCATCCCAATCATGCCTGTTAAAATCGAATCATAGATCAAAATATATTGGAGCACTAAATAGGTAGATAGCTAGTTTATGTCTTAAATAACAATTAATTATACAATAATCATAATAAATAAATAAAGTATACAATTCATTTATTAATGCTACGAACCCATGAATACCACAAAACAATAAATAACAATTTAATTATAGCCTAATAATAGCAGCTTATACTATATTAAATTATTGAGCTTTAATATAATTAGTGTTTTAAAAATAAAAATTATCACTATTTCCATAATTTTATTATGTTCTGTAGTATATTGTGTTGACGCTTGATGCTGAACATCACCAAGTTTGATATTTAATTAGTAAAAACACAAATTATTTGTAAGTGAATAATAAATTATCTGTGGTTCATAATACATTAAATAGGGAAACCACTATTCGATGTAGGTATTTACACAATTTTTTTAATTAAATTAAATTATGTTTATTATTAATAGTATATACTTATACTTATACTACTATATAATATATCGTATTATATTGAGCTTTAATGACACAAATATAAGTGAAGATTTTAATTAGTCAGATTATATTCATTAATCCAGAGTCTTGCAATAGCAAATCAATATTTTACTCTACATATACAAATTGTAAATTGTCATATTCTAATTTTATTTGAATTAATATATTTAATAATCACATAAACTTAAACCTAAAATATACACAAATTTCAATTTTATTTAACTATTTTTTTATCTGGTACAATAGCTGTAGTTACATTAAACTAATTATAGTACAAGATATATAAACCAACGGGTAAATAAAGATTTTGTATGTTATCACTTTATCAGTGATAACTTTTTTAGTTAAACGATGGCATATGGTGTACCAGAGTATCATATAAAGGTACCTACTTAAAATATGTAGTTAAATATGCAGATTTATTTTTACATTTTATATTTATATCGTTATCATAGACATTTATTTTAATTATTATTAAATTAATCTCGTAATTTAGTCAACTTGTCTACAATCATCTAACTTTTGCATTAAATTACAATAAGTTACAAAATATACCTAATTGTGTTTTATAGAAATTTTTAACAAGCCTTTAAATAACAATGTATCATAATTTTTAATGTTGTTAACTACAATTATTTAACTTTGACTTATTGAACTTAACGTGCTTTAGAAGAAAAATTAATTCTTTAATCTATTTTCAATAAACCGGCTAACCGTTTTAGTATAAACTGTCAACTTTGGACATTTTCATTAAATATTTAAAAACAATTAACATTTACTTGAACAATCAAAAAATGAAAAAATAGACGGAGTCTATTAAAAAACAGAGTTGTTTTATTATTAATAATATTGCTTGTTAAATTTGTTTCACTGTGTTACAAAAAATTTAATTTTGAAATCATATATTTATTAGTAGTTTTGTAAAGTACATATTATTAAAACAATAAGTATAGCATGTAATATAAGTACGTGACCGAGAGAAATGCTTTTTTGCTAATTAATTTTCTATTGTCTTGACCTTATATTGAAAACAAACAAAATAAATAAATTTAACTATAGTATTAATACAAACATATATTATTGTAATCAGTATTACGATTTAATATTATAAAACATATAAGTACAATTAATGTAAATAATAAACGATTTAAGTAAATTTGTAATAATATTATGTTATTCGTTTGCTGTTAATTTATTGATATGTAAGAATATACATTTATCTGAAAAATTCATAATATTAAAAGTATAAATATGCATAGTTAAAATACGTTGCCCTACCCCTTATAAAATGTCTGCGAGCCAGCTATTAAAAAGAAAGGGGGGATTTAAGCGAAAATTATACAGTTTTCATACCAAAATGCCACCTACATGATTTAAAATGATAAAATTATCAAATATAATACAATCAAACTATGGATGAATTGTACGCTCGCAAAATAGATACAACCATTATCGTTTAAGATTTTTTTTTTTATTTAACTATAATGTTAATAAATTCGAAAAAAAACTAAACAAAAGCTTTTATAAAATTTTAAACAATTTTAAAGTAAGACTCGCACACAATAATATCAAAAGTTTTAAATATTAACAAAAAAAAAAAACATAAACTCATGAATATTTAGATTATTTTTTACATTATTTACTACAGTAATTTATTTATTTAATGTAAAAAAAAAATTAAAATCATCTATGTTTAGTATTTTCTTAATGCAGTAAACATATCCTCATATTTTATCTTTAATGACTCGTTAACATAGTGATAAAAGTATGAACGTCTAATGATTTTTTTTTTAAACAAAACATTAGTATAGCTTTATATAATTTTATATATAAAACCATTCAACTCTGTTTCGCGTGGTGTGAAAATATAACGTTTATAACGATTGTGAGTGTATTATAACCCTTAAGTGACCTAATGAATAATCAAACCATTTTTAATATAATATTACAATATTCTACGGAGTGTGTGGTATATACAAATGTCTACAATATATACATTTTTATTGAGATGGTTTTTTTTTTAAATCCAAGACATTAATTATCGGAATTTTAAAAACAATACAATTAGACACTGAATATTAGTACACGAACACGGTATGTGATAAAATATTTAAACCAAAATCAATAAAATTAATATTCACATCGACCCTTCGTTCCTACCTACGTACCTAATATAAATATTATTTTATTATTTTATTGAAAATTTGTTAAAATAATTCATGGTGGTGTGACACTATAACGTACATAAACTATTTCACAATTAGGTCCAAACAAAACGTGTGTACCTATTTGCTATTGCTATAGATATACCTTTGCTAGGTATACAAACAATTTTAAAATGTTCTCAATAATTGATAAAATGACAGTGTCAATTAAAAGTTTCCTGTCAAAAAATTTAAGTCCACCAATTACAAATATACAATACCTACTAATTTGATAATCTATTAAAAACAATATTTTACTATAGGAATTTTATTTAATAATATTAGTAAATCCTAATGTAAACAATAAATATAATACCTAAATAGAAAATAATATTTATTTAACCATTTTACCTCTTGAACTGTTCGTTTCCTTTAGAACTTTGTATATTAATAATGTATTATCATAGCTGATTTTATAAGATATTATCTTTTATTATTATGGTAATACTGTGAATATGTTTTCTAATTTTATTTTAGTACAATAGACATTTTGTGTGACAATGATTTGAATAAATAATAAGTATATTTAACTAAATGTATTTATACTCTAAATCCAACAATAAAAATGAATTCCCAAACAAATTGTAAGTTAATGTTTATACATGTAAATTATTAATTATAAATAAATTTTTTAAATTGTCTTGAAATCGTTTCCAAAGAATTGTGTATTTTTAGACCAGCTAATATTCATATCTTTTTAATATTATATGTAAATGTGTGTAATATAAACACAAGTACACAACCGAATTTCTTCATTATCTGCTATACATTACATATTAATAAATTATAATACATTATTATGATGATATTCGTTCACTTTGGTATGGTACATATTATTATACATTATTGGTATGCATTATTTTGAGAGTTTCTTAACTTTTAAAGTTGGCACAAACAGAGAAATGTATTTGTATACATCTTTGTGTCCAATATCCTTAGGGTATTATTATATTGCTACAGTTCTATCCTCATATACTGTTTATATAACACACATTAGGCTAAAAAAAAGTAAAAAACTTCATATGTATATATATATGGCTCAAAAAGAGTAAGACTATTTTGGAAATTATGTTATATATCTAAAATAAATAACGTAGTATAAATATTTATAACATTTTCAACAATCTAGTATTCGTTTTCGAATTACGGTAAAATAACAAAATCGATTTTGTTAAAAATGTTAGCTTTAAACGAACATACTCGTTTTCGTTCCTCAGACCCTCAGTTATTATGAGAGAAATGTGGGTACTGGAAGCTAGAGTTCTTTTTTTTTTTACCAAAATTCACTGTCAAATTTGAAGATTGAAACGATTTTTACTGCTCCAATAGATGATGACAGATATGAAAATAAAAAACACACATCATTGTAAAAATGTTTAACCAATAAATTCATGATTCATCACTCCACTTAGAATATAATAATATGATTGTCATCGTAAAATATTGGTATGTACCTAGATAAAAAAAATTCAACGATGGACGATCGATGTCCGTCATACTCTCCACCATAACAACGGCATAATGAAACTTTCGACATACGTTACAATATAGTTGTTGGCCTGTATAATATAATATATTTAATGTAACAATGTAATGAATAACCGAAGCCACTTTGAATTTAGCATGTATAACGCGTTACTGTTATTATTGTTACGTACTACTTATACACGTCTTACCTACCAAGTTAAAAGTACATCCAAAGACAACCCACTGGCTATAAAATATTCTGCTAATCGACGTACCTGTACTCAACGTTATATTATTCGAGTGTAGTCTTTTGTGCACTTAATATTATATTGGCCACATTTTATTAAAATATTTTTTTTCAAAAATCTACAAGCTTTTTGGGAAGTCCTGGAATGATTGATCGGCTGACACGGTGTATACCTTTTAGTCTAAAAACGTTTTAAAATGTAACTTCTAAATATTTCCATTTTTTTTCTTGTTATCACAAACAGGTAATTTCGTTTAAATCGAGTTCAAGTTATAAGACGAAAATAAATGCTCTAGTCTTCGACGAATTACTCGTTTACCGTAAAGAAATATGAAAAATTCCAAGATGCGTTTGTCAAGTACATGCACATTAAAAAAAACACCTATTTTAAACTCCACTTTAGATTTTTATCAGAGTATGGGAACATTGGGAAAGACTGGTTGAAACATTTTTATTTCTGAAAACATTTTAAAAGCTACTCAGATAAAACATTCATATAAATTGATGATAATGAAACATTTATAAGAGGTTATTTTTCAAATTAAGTAAATACCTACAACGAAAAAAGATGAAGAAATGTATACACGAGAAGTGGTTAATACGTAATGTATTCCATTTTTTACAGTACCTCAGCGTCTTTTGGATAAAGTAATAGAGTGACTTAAAAGATAATAATATGGTTTATCAAAAGTAATAATTTTCGCAGTTATATAATATTAATAATATAAATGTGTGTATACTGTGTATCTAATACACGACTAGTAGACGTTAATGCAGTACCTATAATATAATCAAATAACAATGATAATCATTTTTAAATTAACGTATGATATTGTAATTAATATACGAGTATATAAAGCTATGAAAAAAATACCACACCAGCAATAAAAAAATTCAGGCTGTCACTAACACCGATTGTTTATCCTCAGACTTGCCGAATTTCGTTTGTAAAAGTTCAAACTTCATAAATCAGTCGAGGTTTAACCAAATTATTTTGTGTATCCTATAAGATTTACCGGTATCTTTACTTGTAATAGTTGTACTTTATCTCTCTCTATAAATATATATACATCAAAACTGATTGAAAAAAAAATCATTTATCGGAGAAAATAATTTTTACCACCACACAATATTATATAATAATAACTGCTATTATCTTCTACTCACATATAGTAATATTGCATATATATATATATATTTGGTTTGTTAAAAATCGATATTTTTAATGGTTCTGTGCGAGCAGCACATGCACGCCATATTGTATACTATCTGACTAAGTAATCTCGTACAAAAAATACGCTTAACAAATTTAAAACATGACTATCCTTTCGAAATAAAGAAACTTTTACTGTTATTTTGTGTGTCAGTGTAGGTATCGCGTTCGAGTAGATAAACGCAAATGACAAATTGGGAGGGGACAACATTTCTGTCTCTCCGCAGCGAAAAATACAAACCATATTAAATTTTAATAATTTCACATCGATATTTTTTTATGCGCATTTACATCACAGTGGCTCGATATTTCGGGCTAGAACACAAATTAGTACGTTTTTTTTTCATTTCATTTCTTTACCACGCACAAATTTATTATTTTAGTATACTAGGTAGGGAATGGGTACTATATAACAAACTTAGCTATAGTTGTAGCCTTGTAGGTAGGTAGCTATTTATATTATGTATACTCACGACCATAGTGTTTGCAAAATAAAGTTTTTAACAATCCATTACTCGATTTATTTATTTTTTGAAATATCCATGAACACGTATTTGTTGTGTAAATTTACTCTGTGAAGTGTACTCACCAAGCATGCTGTCCATCCTTTAATTGTCCATTTATTCAAGTATAATATTGATATTTGTCGAATACTACCTAGTCTACCTAGGTATACCTATTTCAGGCTTTTGGTATAATTAAACATTTGTTAATTTTAGATTCATAGCAAAATTCACAAATAACATTGTTTGATAAAAATGTATACCACAATATAATATATAGATATTAGGTTATAATAATTTCGATAATTTTGATATTAAATACCTACCTACACTTATTATGAAAGCTGATTTTTTAAATAGTTCAGAATATCTATCTACATATTATATATGTATATACATATTTATAATTAATTCACAATATTTAAAAATCAAACATATAAATTTAAATACAAAACCTCAATCGCTAAATAAGACGTTCAAGTTCAACTATCATAGCTTACTATAAGTCATGATCTTTACCTACCTATCTGTTTTAACTAATGCAGGCATGAATACACATAAATAAACCTAATTCATATATTTATTATTAATTATTATATTTTATAATCTTTTAACATATATCTAAAAACATTTTATAGTAGAAATCAATTATAATAAGGTCTAACAAGATTACCTATGTTAAATAGGAAATTGAATAATTATCTACTAAGAAATATACATTTATATCGGAGATTTGTATATATATTGTATAGATACCTACGTCGAACAATTGCATATGGTTTGTTATAATAATTTTAATTTAGTAGGAAATTATATAAAAAAATATTTGAAAATTTTAGGAATTGAACAAGGGTATAAAGGTAGGTAGGTTTAGTAGGTACAGTTTTCTTCTAGGCCAAAACTATAGACCACAAATATCAAAACGTGAATGTACTATCTACCCACTTACATTAGACAAATAATCAGCGTGTCTTTGACATACAATTTGGTGCCCGGCCAAATCATTCCCTATATATTATATTCAATTGATTAGATCCTTCCAATCCATGTACAGAGTTTACTGCCATGTATATGTTTTCTCTGGGCAATTTCAAAGTTTTATGTTAGTTTACATTTATATTTAACTTTTGATTCTGCAATTGAAATGGACAAGTGTCAAAGGAATCGCTTTTTTCAGAATTTGATAGTTTTCACATTATATCATGTCAAAGACATTTACAATATCTTATACCGTTTAATCCGAATAAAGTATATTACATAAAATTATATTTAATTTGTTAAATATCAAAAGGTTTTGAATCCAATAACTTTTAGAACGTATACAAAATATATTTTATTAATTGCATTTATTTTTATTTTTTTTCAAGGAATTTATTTCTTTTCTCCTAATTAGTCAAGAAAAGCAAATATATTAAAGCAGTTAAATACAAGAAAAGCTATTATTGACAAATCAATATTTTGCTAAATTTAAAATGAAATAATGTAAATGACTTGTTTATAATGACAAATTATTATGAATCGTGATAAAATTAAAATAATGAAATATGTTTATTAATTATTATTAATGTTATTTTTGTAGTGTTCGTATTTTATTTTCATTGACAATGTCACAAACTACTTACTAGTTACTACTATCACTTCATTTTTATATTCTCAATATTGATTATTTTCATTTTAGTTATATAGTTTATATTTCTGATATTTTGTTAAATTACGATTTTTAGTATTTTTTACTGTAAATACTATTACTTATCAAAGAATATTGATCTATTTACAATAAATAAAATAATTATCATATTACATATTAAGTAAGTACCTATACACATTTTCGGAAATTAAAAATACAAATCACTGTTAAGTGTATTTATCGTTAAAATTTACAATAAATACTTATCATATATTTTTATTCTTACTATTAACAAAACTTCCCCAAGGGGCTTATATCACTTAATAGATTTAGATATCTAAGGCTTTCTATAATATCGATTCTTTCTATATTCTATAAACCTTTTATTTGCTTATTATACCTACATATATTTTTTGTATTGATTGTAAATTTAATATTTTAATAAAAAAATGAAATAATAATTAGTAGTATTGCTATAATATTTAGTAAAATTAAAATATGGAAAAGCTGCAGAGGGAAATTATTTCTATTTGCACCCGTGTGCCGCTATTTTAATATTCACGCCTATTTCAATTACCCACCCCGTTAATATATATCTTTCAATTGATTATTACGTGACCTATTATTTAATATTGTTATATTAGGTATGCATGGAATTTTACTTTGTAAAAGCTAAAAATCGATAGCTACTTAATATTCCAAGAAATGCATTCGTACGTAGGTACTGATAAATTATAAATTATAATAAGTACGAAAAAACAACTGAGTCGTCGAAAATTGCAAAGGCGACAATAAGTGTAGATAAATAAAATCTATAAATTTAATTTAATCTCAGTAATGTTAATATTAATGCCATTTAAACTATAATTAATTATAGAATTAAAAAAATTCAAATTCCTAGATTAATATCATAGATAAATTAAATTAAATAAAAAATCATTCAAAGATTTTTTTCAAATAAGCATGAAAATAACCTATTAAAAAAAATTGGGGATGTCATCACTCTGTTATATAATAGGTGTACTCAAACATCGTGAGTATAGTAAGTATAGTATAGTATAGTATCGTAAGTTAGTAGGTTACTATAATCATTATATTAGGAATTTTAGCATAATATATAGGTATATTCAATTTGAATTCAATGATAAATCATTGCGTTTACGTCTTTTCTTTTAAAAATGATACCTAAGGTATACCTAGGTCTCTAGAATTTTAAATTTATATTTTACTGTGAAATATTTTCTAAACGGTAGAAGGTATTTTAAATCAGACTATAATTGTTGTAAAAAAACATTACATACAATTAATTATGATATTTAGACTAATTTTAATCGAATAATATACATGAACCTATTACAATAGTCAATAACTAATACAAATAAAAAGTTAATTACCTATAATTATTTTATTATTTCATACACATAAATAATAAATAAATATATATATATATATATATTATTGTTACTAACCTGTAAATAAATACTGGATACCGTAACAGGTTAGGTATAAAATATATTTTTATCCGCTTATAACGTGAACCCATTTACATTGTTCTATTTATACATACCTATAGTTGTTATAACGAAATTTTTAAAACCCCTTCGACCTTCGATTAATATTTTTTGAATATTATACAATAATTAAAATCGTGGGGACGTAGCTCTTAAGGAACTAATAAATATATTTTTGACTTTATTTTTAGTGAAATGAATAAAATTTTTTAATACATATGGGTTGTAATAAGAACCTTCCTACGTGATACCTATAATAATACATTAATAACAATATAACATTGACAACCTCTGTAATGATAGCTTACCTATATGTGCCTTTGTACCTATAATCTATATTATGTTATATAAATTATTTATTGTATTCGAAAAATAGCAAAAAATTCGTTAAAACAGTAGGTATGCATTCATAGTTACGTACGTAGGTACCTAAATATTTTATTTCAAGTTATTCTTCTGTTTTGCGCAATCCTCTCAACCATCTATGTTTAATTTTCAATCTATATCTACCAATGCTACATGGAACTTTTTTATAATTTATACATGTTGGTTTATTTGTAAAGTTATTTTTTATTAAAATATTGAAATATGAAAATTGAATACCTTATGTGTTCGTGTAAATTTTAAAATATGTATCATTTATATATTAAATTAGTATCAAATTTTCAATATGTCTATATTCCCCCTTCAATAGACGTATACTTACTGCAGAATTATGCTCATTACATACGGGTTTATCATCCATAATAAGGTTGTATTTTTGATAGGACTATAGCTAGTGCCCAGTAGCAATCTAGAAATTGTTCAATAGTTTGGTTGTGATATGCAGACTAAAATAAATATAGAAAATTAAAGTTAGGTTGATATACTGTAACAAATTATTTTTCATTATAAAAATAAATATTTATTATATAGGAAGTATTTTTTTAAGATATAGTAATATTATTATTTTACCTATATAGGTAATTGTATATGCACTATGCACTATAATAGTATATACTATATACCTACTAGTGTTTCCCAACTTCTTTTACTCGCAGAACCTTTGCAGGAGCTTGAACGTATTGTGGAACCAATTTTAATATTTTTTTATTTTTTTTTTTTATAAATCTGATATTATTATTTGGTCCAAATCATCCAATTGTATTATTCTGGACGCCTTTTAGAAAATAATTTTATACTCGTAATAATAAAAATAAATATGCAAGATGATTTGTTTAAAGTAGAATACTCATTAGTTTGAAAACAAATTACCATTTTTAAACATATTTTGTGCCATTTTAAGTATTTAGTAGAAGAATGATTAGATTGATTTTACAATGATATGTTATTTTTTTTATGTGTATATTCACACGACGTGTAAAAGACAAAATGATTCGATATCAAAATTTAAGGGCGATTTCTTATAGAAAATTGTATCTAGTTGGTACTTTTAAGAGGTAACAATTTAAAATGTTCAGTACCTTTCAAAATAATCGAAAAAGACCATATTACGTGAAATTTTAACAAAATGTTTATGATAAAAGTATTTTCTATAGATACAGCTTTAACCTCTTTTTGAGTTATTTATAAACATTTGACATTTTGTTTTGTTTTGTTTTTTTTAGTTTTTATCTACAAACACGTATGCAAGTTGCAAATATATTTAAATATTACAGTTACATAAATCAGAATGATTACTTTTGGACAGCATTTTGCCATATCGATGGCTACTCAACAGCACAAAACTAAAAATCAACAGGAACAACAACAAGATCATCAACATCAACAAGATACATCACCAGGCGGAGTTAATATTCTATTGGGAGGGTAATAATTATAAAATATATTTAATTACAAATACATATACATGCCTAGTATTGATTGAATTTACAATTTGCACAAAACCACAAATTACAATGCACTTCAGAAGCAGTTCATACCATACCAAACCAAACATTTGAATATTGAATTGTATTGATAATGTTCTAAAACATCAATTTACGGTATATAATATTGTATATAATAATTAAGTATTGTTTAAAAATATTTACATTTTACATATTATAGGAAAATGCATTGAAATAATTAAAATTTAACTCATGAATGTTAATACTCTATTGCTATTATATTCATTACATCATTTTTTAATAATAGGGTTATGATGAGTAGCATGATATTATTTATTTTATGGATGTGTTATTGTTGTCGATGGAAAGACAATAAGTTTGATACAACAACATGTGATGAACAACCACAACCTTTTTGGATTGATGTAAATTCAAACACTTACTATGAAGCACTACAATGGTCTTTACAACAAGTAATAAACACTAATTCATTATTAATATATAAAAAACCAAAAATAATATTTTTTGGCATAGTTATACAAACAGGTGTAAATATGTTTGATTAGTACCTATTCAGTTTTGACTAATGGTTTAATAATAAACTAAACTTTCACTACAGTTGATGATAATGAATACAACTCTGAATATAGTTGAATAATTACTTAATATATTAATCATTATTTAATACTGCTATCTATTCCACTAAATCAAATATTTTATAAAAGTACAAAAAACCATAAATCATTTTTTTTTTTTTAGGAGTGCTGTGAAATACCAGAAACATATTATTCACCGGAGATAATGCAGGAAACACCACCAAGATATGAAACAGTTATCACACCACCACCTGGATATGAGGATGTTATGAGAGAAAATTACAAAAAGAAAAAGTCTTTACTGGATGTCACAGAAAATAATAAGATGCATACCATTTGACCACAATTATTGTTTTAAGCTTATATATACATCCACATATATATTTACATTAAATTCTTTACACTAGGAATTACAGGGGAGTAGAAAATCTTAACAGATCTGTTTATGTTTTGTACAATTTTATTTTATTGTTTTTTGTAAAAATATATTATACATTTTACTTATAAATTAAAGTGATTAGATGTAATTTGGTATGATGTGTTTAAGTATAAAAAATTACCAATAACAATTTTTTTTTCAAAAGGTGTCACATTAAGATTTTAGAATTCTTCTTAAAAAGTTTGGCATAAAATTATATTAATCAAGCATTAAACGTGCTTCTTTTCCGTTGATCATACGTTTCATACCATGTTTCAGAGCAAACTCTCGCTTTATATATGCAAACAATAAATCAGTGATCAGAAATATCTAGAAAAATATATTAACCATAATATTAATTAACAATTATAATCATACATCTTTGATAAAAACATATATTGTGTTAATCATTAAAATAAATGCATTTTTCATTTTAATATTTTATACAGAGAATAATAACATTTTTAATTCTTACCTGAGTTGTAGCAAAAGCAAGAGTAACTCCAAAATAGAAATTTGCATTTGCTGAACGTGAATAAATCCATAAATGCCACACGGTTGGGGCAAAAACAGTGCAACCCACAAAGAAACACGATACAATAAACGCTTGTTGCATAACTAAAAATTAATATAAAAAAAATTTAAAAATGTATGTATTTTTTTTTTAATCTAATTAGTAATTTTAGTTATGAAGTTAACATACAATAGAATAGATGTCTATGGATTGGAAGGAGACTAAGATAAAAGCCAACATCTCCTATGCTTGGATATGACTTAAAAACCGCTGTTAATGTTAACAAACTGGTAGCTAACAACAAAGGGTCACGGCGGAGACGTATACTTAATGGAATAACATATAAGACAGATGCATTCAATTGAAAAGCGCAGACAAATAGTGCACGGAAATGTTCAAACATTTCAGTAAAGAAATACCAAAACAAACCAATATTTGGTTTTAAATCACGAACATTTAATCTGAAAAATAAATTAATATATAAATACTTAAAAACCAGAAATTAGTGTTTTATTAAAATGTAATATGTACATAAAACCATAAACAGAGTCTAGGAACGTCCATTCGTTCATAATAGTATAGCATAAGTACAGTAGCAAACAGCTAATAGTACCACAAATTAAAAATGTAATTATGAATGAACCAGTCTTTTTCTTTGAGTCAGTCGGTGCACAACTTATCATTAATGGAGCTATTAGACCAAATGTGTAAAACGTTGGTAAAGATGCTAATACTAAGCTCAGACATCCTAATAGTCTATGCCCTACAACAAAAACAAATATTCATTAGTTAAATGGTTGATATTAAATAGTGTTATTTAGAGTTACAGCCAAACAAATTTGGGATTGGCGACTCCTCCTAATATAAACTCAATATTTTAAGTAACATTCACACAACAACGTGGACATTTTTAATTTTCAATCATACTGTAAAATTAATACGATTGATAAGTATTTAAAAAATCAAAAGTTTTGTGTTGAGCAAAAATAGTAAAATAGTGAGTAAAATTATTTATTTTTAAAAGTGCGCCAACCCCTGTTGCTAACTAATGTGAAATCACCTCATAGTAAGCAGTCACTAACTGCATGTTTGTTTGGCCACAACTATAGTAGCAGTGTTTATGGATTTGTATATAAATTAAAATATTTCAATCACTACAATACCTATAGTTTTATTTTTACAAAAATGTAAGTACTTACGTTTTACCATAGAATATAAACATATTGCTAAAAATAGATTGTTAAACACTGTTGTTGTTCTTGCAATACAACTAAATACCGTATAAGGGTTAAGCATGTAAACTGAACATACATAAAACGGATTTATGACTGAAAAGTCATCTGGTATCAATAATTTGTTGAATTCTTTATTATAGACATGTTTTGTTTTTGTTTGCTGTTTAAGCTAAAATAGTGTAAAATTTTTTTAAAAAATAAGTAAATAAAATATAAGCAATAAAAATAAAATTAATATTATACATTTAACATACCAAACTTTCAGTATAAATTTTAGATGTATAATATAACACAAAAGCAGTAATGAGATCACACGCAATAAATACTAATGATACATAAAAATCTGAAAAAGTTGATGTCAAGTGACTGAAGAAAACAAGAGCCAGTGGAGTCTCGTGAAATAAATCCCCATCGTATGGATTGATATCCTTATTGTACAAGGATACACCTTCTATAACTAAAAAAAAAAAGAGAAATTAGATTAGGTAGGTATTGAATAATTAAATTACTATAAAAGCAATTGTATTTTAAGTATTTACTATAAACAATATTCAGTTTTAAATCAAAAATAAATGTCTAGGTATTTTTTTATGGATTATCAAAGCATTACAAAGATTTGTATTGCCCATGTCAGTTTTCCTTTATCTTATGTCTGTATTTTTTTATTGTGAATAAATAATGCCAATAAACAATTTTCTTATACTACTTATTGGCATCTTAGAAAAAAAAGAATTATAGGTACCTATCAAGCACATAATCAGGATCAATGTTTGGGAGGGGGGTAAAATATTTATAATATATGAATTATATTACTATATGTATAAAAATACATTATAAAGTTTAAAGTTAGTTTGTTCAATTCAATTGTACATAATATTTAATATTATTATAGAAACAAGAAATTTGGGTTACCATAAAATACATACAAAGATACTGTGCATAAGATCTGATGACAGTAATGAGGTGATAAATAGCAAAGAACTTTAATATAAAATAAGGTTTGAAAATAAATCATTTAAATAATATACAAAGTATCTTCCTACCTACCATGCAATTTATCAACACCAAACACTTTAGTGTGGATAAAATTACACACAACAATAAATACTTGCAATGATCATTATAGCACCAGCACAGAATAGACACTTTTTTTAAAAGTCACACCCTAGTTTTGTTTTTGTTCTGTGATGTAGGTACAATATAATATAATCGTCTATAACAAGAACATATTATGCTCATATACCAAGAGATGAACTTATGTAATTATGAATAAAGTAATTTATTTATTCAAACCTCTTTTCCAAGAGTTCAACGGTGTTGACACTTCAACACGATCTGCAATGGAAGTACTGAAATCGCTGAAGCTCAAATAGATCCTAATAAGGATTCCAATCGAATACACAAATAATAGTAATTTTTCCATAAATGACTGATGATTTGACTCTTAATCTAAACGCTATGTGAACATATTAAATTGTAATTTGATTGTGTGCGTAAGACGCGACATATTTTGCTCGATTGCTTCTGAATAAAAAAAACAATACCGGATATTCGATTTTGATAGTTAATACCTACTTGGCAGATAACGTTTAATCGTTACAACATACTAAAATACTAAATTACTAATGTTCGTCGGTATAAAATGTTGGATCCCAATTAACAGTGATAAGCGTGATAAGCGTGAACTCCATGTTCATACCAACTTAATTACCAGTGTTTAGTGTTATAATGATTGAAGCACTGGTGAGAGTGGGAGTGCCTGAGAAAAAAGATCGATGGCCGAACACTTAAAAATTTAAATAACAATATTCATTTATTACGTTAACAACTCAGTTATTCGAATAAAAATTTTTTTCAGTGATTTGGTCCGCATAAATGCGTAATCGAGCATATAAAGCATTTTTCGAATAAAGCATATCGAACTTTTTTTGATAAAATAAATATCCAAAATAGATAGGTATACCGTATACTATATACGATATACAAAAATATAAAATATAAAAAAATACGCACATTATTAATTTATTATGTTTCTTAAATATACCTACTGTAATTAATTTTCCAATTTTATACGTTTGATGTTTTTTAATAAAACACTACAACATTTTCCGCCCTAAGCAGCTGCTTACAGTGCCTAATGGGAAATCTGCCTCTGATAATGGTACATTTTTATACTTATAAAAGTTTTATTAAAAACTCTAGAAATAATACATAGCTATTAGCTAGAGAATCATGGTTACAAGTTATTGGATTCTCCGAATAAATGCTCCTCAAATCTAAATCAATATTTATTGAATGTGTACAGACTAGTGCAATGATAAGTATACCTATATAAAATGCTTAAAATCACGATAAAAAGTGTAAGAAATAATACTATCGAAGTATCAAATGATAATAAACATGTTAGAAAAAAACTATTTTGAAAAAACCTATTGACCAAATGACCTTTTATGAATATGTATACCTACCTATTTATTATCAAAACCAAGTTTAGGCACATATTCTAATTATATTTATCAATTTGTGAGTACTGTGACAGTTAGTTTATTTACCAAATAATATTTTAATATGTTACGGAAAATATAAATGTTAATGTTGGAGCTCCCAGTAGTTATTATTCGTATAATAAAGGTATAAGTAATATACGTTGAAATAGATTGATTTTACGCTGTTGATAGGTATAAACTTATTCGTATTTAATTTTTAGTTAGTGAATAATCCATCAGCTAAATATATATAAGCTTACATAAAAAATATTCATTCAATTTACTGTAAGGTTGCCATTCATCTTTAGCCGCTCGTTAAATTTGTATCAGTTGATCGGTTGATGGGAAGCGAAATCTAAAAGAAAATAACTTTAATATTGTATTATTTAAAATTTGTAACAGTTTATCTAAAAAAAATTTCAAAATCTGGCAACCTTAATACATTACATTTATACAAATAAATAATAATATATTAATATTTATCATATACTATATTTATACAAAATATATCTATTCTATTCTTCAAAAATAAACTAGAATAGGCTATAATATACAACGTGTGTTTCTGAGATTTTACCGATTTCGAATTTTTCACATAATATTATGTTCAGGGAAATTTATCAAGTATACTCACCATCATTTTTTCTCTTTAACAATGAGTTTATTAAAATTCTGATTTTCGTAATCAATAATAATTAAGTACATTTATATGTTGTATTTCCAATTATTTTAATTTTTTATACCATTTAAAAAGTGACTTGTGATGATAAAAACTTCCTTTATCAATTGAACATCGATCTTTTTTGCCGCCAATTATTCAACCTAATAGAATTTAGGTACCTATTGAGAAATACTGCTATATTATAAAGTATATATTAATTATTATTATGATGTTGATAGAAATTTCATAATGATTTTGAATTGAACATCATAAACTCCAAATAGTTCAAATCCCAAGCTGAGTAGGTAGCTGTTGCTGCAGCCTGCAAAGTGTATCAGTTAACTAAATCTTTTGAAAGTGAAAAATAAAATATAATAAACAATAAAATATTTATATTTTTTATTTATATTTATTCTCTGCGTCAAAAAACATTACACAATATAATATTAATGTTATAGATTAAAAAAAAAATAGGCTAAACATAATTTAAAAGAACCTTATCTCTTAGGTATATGTACCAATTTAAGAAAATAGTTTTTTTTAATTTTTAGAACAGCATAATACCGACGATATGTATACGTATTCCGGTACAAAATAATTACATATAAAGTTTTTTTAATGACAATAATATACGATACAAAATGAGCGTTTAAGACTAAAATCAATTTTATATTTCATGTACTCTATTCACTCTACAATATGTTCTTAACTGCTTTTAAAATTGGGTACTTATTCGCGTCGCACAAACCTCTGGCGTCGTCCAAGGACAGATCCATTAACGCTATACCTCCCAAATTATTTTGCTTAACATACGTGGCTTTTTGTTTGGCCGTTTCCGGTTCCTCGAAACTAATCCAAATGCCCTTTACGTCGTCTTTGGGCAAACGGAAAGCATAAGTTCCGAGATTTTTGCTCGAGTCCGGTACACGTCTACAAAAAATTAAAACAATATATACATAATAACACACACAAAACTAAATTTTCTTTAAATAAATATAAACATTTCCAATAAAATTTTTTTATAAAAATTAGAGCAATTAAAAATTAAAATAAAAAGTAATAACTAATAACCAATGATTAATAAATTATGAAGTAATTGATAACAATTTAAAAAAATATAAAGCAAAATTTTTGCTTTCTCACTTTTATAGTTCTGGCAGTTTTGTACATAAATATAAAATACATAAATTAATAGTAAAATAAAATATCGAAGTACTACTAAATTAAAATTATACTAAACAAATGTAACACCATTATCCATTATATAAAATAATCATACACAGCGTGTATAGTAACCATGTATAATAACGATACTTTACGTTTGTGTTATACAAATTCACAACACTGAAAATAATTATACAAATAAAGTTTATCTTATATTTTTTCAATATCATATAATATCATTATTTGATTACCGTATCGAAAATATAATATAATAATACACATAACACGTTTTATCAATATATTATAATATACAAAACATTATTAAAATATGTAAAAGCGATCAAAACCTTCACCTATTATTCAATTTAATTTCCAATATGCCAAGATCTATTATTACAAATTTAATATTGTTAAAGCCTATTATGCTTTGAATTAATAATGTTAGAGCCTTAGAGGATTATGCGTCACTGAATTATACTATTATGGACACTAAATTAATTTACTTATATATACAGGACGATTCTTTAAAAAAAAACATTATACTCGTTAAACCCAAGGTAAATATTAATGTTTTTTTAAAATAAAAGAAATAGTCTTTTAAATAATTTTAAGTATAAATTTTTGGTAAAATTTATCAAAACACTACTTGCTCAACAAATATAGTGTTCTGTTTTAAAATAAGTGACTTATAAAGTATAAATTATATTTTATACTTATACTTTTATTTTATTTTATATTTTAAATTGTATATTCATACACAAGGTGGTTTAATGATCTATCTACAGGTAATTTTCTTACAACAAAATGGTCATTTTTTCAATAAATATATGTTTCTGAAAACATTTTTTTTTATCTACATAACTTTAGTTATTATAACAATGTGTATTTTAGACATTTTAGTTTTTCAAACAACATATATGTATTTTTAATTTCTACTCAAAATTTGAATATCATTTTTTTAAATAAAATATTGTGTTATAATGCCACAAACTATTAAAACACATAAATCTAAGTTTTTAAAAACACGTATATTTACCAATATAATAACCGTTTAGTAATAGGAAAATCACACTGTACGGATACATGATTTAAAAATATCGATACGAGTAAAAATGGTATATATACCTGTAAAGTGTAAGTGAGGTGGTGGCTGCAGTACTCTCGACCAAGTGAGGGCAAATCTCGTAGTAGGCTAATAGACCTTCGGTCTTGGTATACGTGCCTTCTTCGCCGGGACCGTCGGCGTTGACAGGTGGTGCTCCGGACTTACCACTGTCCTTGTCCATCTTCCAGGTTCGACCGTATGTGGAGATACCCAATACCAGCTTTGTGCGGTCAGCTTTCAAGGCAATAGCTTTATTGACCTGCGACTCAATGTTCTGCCAAGCTAGACGGTCGGCATACACGAACTTGAAGGGCGATGCGTGATCGGCCAATTTGGGCACTCGGTCCGGAGTCCGGAAGTCATAAGTCATCAGCGTGAAGTGGTCCACATATTTTTGCAGTCCCGGGAAATCGAAATATACTATAAGATGTACAGAAAAACAAATCTGTTTTTTAACATATATCAACATAAATGTATTGTTTATATAAATTGATTCTAATGGTCCGCCGTAGAGGGCTCGTATACTAAGACCTATAATATCTTGGCCTACTATAATATATACATATTAAGTATAAAGTACTTAATAAGGTCGTCATCAGGGCAGTGCGAGCATTCCTATCAAGATGTATATTTTTTTGGGTGTCGCCCGAGTGCGTCCCGTTAATCATATCGTACCTTTTTAATAGCCCAACTGCGTCCGCGATGATATCGCTAAAAATGTTGATATATCCTATGTATGTCCGCGATATTATTGCAAACAATATTTATCTTCATGGATAAAATGCATTGATAAGGATAACTAATAATATTGCACTGTGTTAGTTTACATTTACACTATAGTCCATACGTAGAAATATACTATATATCGTAACTAGTCTTTGACAACCACATGCAGTATGTGTAGTGATATGTAGAGCTTCCATTCAAAATTGAATTAATGTTTTTACACACTTCATCCGGAAATATATATATTCCTTCTTAGAAATATTAACAAAAATTCAAATAGACACAACAATTTTGTTACAAACTTTTATAAAAAAAACTATATGTAAAGAAATTAGATCAGTCAATGAAAAAAATATTAAATTCATTGAAGAAAATATACAAAAATACAAAACTGAACAAATCTCTAGATAGGATTTATTTATTTAAAAATATATTTATATTTTTGGGGTGTAAGCCAGTTCACCTCCTCGTGGTGCACCCTGGGTAACGCTAAATGAACTTGGACGCGCTTGGGTTACGTCAAAGTAATGAACTTTTTCTCTTGGTACGCACTCGGTCGAGACCTTATTCCGGACGCATTTAAAATATTAAATAAGGGACATTTTGGGGCGCACTCGGGAGTTGCCCATTTTTTTGTAGATTTATGTAAACCGTAACTTTTTTAACAAAAAGTTATAAATATTTGTGACAACGAATTCAATTTCAAAACTTTTATTTTATATTTTTTGATTATTAAATAATTGTTTAACATTTTTAGGTAGTATGAAAGTATATTATTCGATGATCACTTATTATACAACTTAAATATAATAATAAATAATAGTAGGAAATATTCTACATGAAATTTTTACTATGAATTTTTAAACAATATATTATTTTAATTTTGTATAAAGTTATAGATTATTATAACAGTGGCTCTAGTTATAACTTATCTAATTATAACAATTACAAAATATTAAATAAACACTAATTAAAAAATGTATATGGTACATGAATTTTGAAGCTTTTTTAAATATAATTATTATGTAGTTTGTAAAAACTATACCTATTATGTAAAAATATTTCTATAACATTTTTCACTACTATAGTTTTAAATTAAACTTTTTTTTTATTTTAATCAAATATTTTTAAAAAAAAAATTCACGAAATTGTAGTACCTTAGTAATATATACATATATTATATAGTAAGATATTATAATATAATTACCACTAGAGTTTACGTGTGGAAGAATGCTGACTGAAAGATAAGGGCAATTATTGGCATTCAATACTCCTTTGACTTCGCGGACCAGTGCAGTGAATTGTTCCTTGTGTTCGGCTTCCTTAGAGTCCTTGCTAGTGATACCCACCGTTTTAGCCACTTTGTGGATAAAAGATCCTTAAAAATGATAATATTATATTAGGTACAACAAACAAACAATAATATACAATAATATACTAGTCTATACACTACTCTAATATAGAAACTTATATTATAACTATACGGCTTACCCCAAGTGTGTTTTTCCTTTTTCTCGGTGACCACTGGGAATTGCCAAGCCAAATCTACACCATCGAAACCATTCTCCTTGGCCATCTCCGAGATGGTGGACGCGAACTTTGTTCTTGATTTCGGTGTCTCCAACTATATGCATTGAATATATATTTTAGATTTTGAGTGAAATAATGAAAGTTAAGAAGTAGGTAATTTGATTTTGTTTTATATAAGTACCAACATTTTTTCCTATGAATATTCGATTATAACATTATAATAAAAACATCACACATTTCAAGCATTAAGCAATTAGAAATTTCATATAATTATCTGATATTTTAAATAAGTATTTGTTAGCGATTTCCAATAGCTATTATCTCAATAATAAAAATAAAGGGTGGGCAAGTGGGTATCACTCTGCTGTATAGTATAGATAGAGAGTAGGTTACTATATAATGGATGTGTTAAATTTGAATGAATTACAGGTATCATTGTATACAAAAAACGATACTGAACGGAGTTGATTTGTCAGTCTAGGATAAGGGTGGCGAACCTTTTTGGGCCCAAGTGCCAAATTTTCTCAATCAATGTTTGGAAAATTTTTCACGTGCCTAAAGGAAATTCATTTTTCTAAAGATAAAAATACATATACATTATTTTATTAAGTAAGAACATATTTTATTGGTAATTATAATTTTTACGGTGTATATATAATTTGTTTCTTTGAATTTCTTTTAAGGCTGTTGAAAGCTGGTCGTTTTTTTGTCGGTTTTCGTGCATTTAGACTAATAAACGGAAGAAAAATTTACCCAGTAACAAAAGTCTGATATTAATTTTGAAAACATATTTGAATTCCTTATTTTCTTTTCTAGGTTATGTAGGAAATGGATTTTAAATTATTATTTTTTTTTAGTAACACTAAAGTAAGGTGAATTTTGAAAATACTGTACGTATGTACGTTACTGATTTCCAAGAATCTTAGCCGTAGTTTATCATCAATTACATAAAGCGTTCGGGGAACTCACGCATACTAATGATCAGTCACAATACACACAGTTACACATATCTCACGATGGATATCGAATATTGCCTAAATACAACCCCAAAATGGTTCGCTTTCAACAGAGGGTAACGCATAGGTAACGCAAATATAAATAGTTTGTGAAAACTTCAAGTATTTACAATGATTCGTTTTTGAGTTACAGCTAAATAAAAAAATCGATTTGATCGAAAACTGATTATGCGTAAAAATTCCCGTTTCCATAACTTTTTTAGGGTTTTTCCTAACACTTTTGACTCTCATCCCCCCCCCTAAAGTACTAACAAGATGAATTTTCTTTTTCAGAGAGGGACTGAAATCAAAAAATCAAAGCATTATTTCTACTCCAAAACGTGATGACAGACACAAAAATAAAAATAAAATACATACATCATTATAAAATCAATATATTCCTCACTCCGTTCAGAATCTAAAATAAATATTAGCTAAGTATTTTGAAATAACATTATTTTTCAAACTAAATAGCTTTTTAAATTATTCTTGTGTATACCAAAACTTCCAACCCTCTCCCACAAGACGTAATTTTAATCAGTGGCATATGATAGATATATTTTGATGCAAAATTCAATGCAGTAGGGTCCTATTTCACAGATAGTTTTTTATTTACACAAATTTTATATGTCAGATACTAAATTATTATAAGTTAATCAATTTGTAACTTTCTAACTTATGACCCAAGCTTTAACCGCTATATCCGGCACGCTATGAAGTTAATAATATATTATATGAAAAAGGTAAATATACTCACAGCAGTGAGATATTTATCAGGATCTTCGATATCAGCATTGCCACCAACTGACAACAGTATGGTAAGACTGGGATAAATCTTCTTTAGAGCTGTTATAGATTTAAAGTTTCCCTTTCCGCCCTTAACATCTTTGCTCTCGGGTAGGTCCAACTTTGGATCCAACGATTTCGCTTTAAACTTATCATCGTCAATACCAGCGTAACCGTACACTAAATGCGTACAATAACTTAGGGCGGGTTTTAACTCCTCGGCACCTACTTTAACGACATCTGAAAACAAAAATTGATTGGATCGATAACAGTTTTAGTATGTCGTATAAAACAAGATACTGTAAATATTTGTTCAACGCATTGAATTACAAATAAAATATAATCAAATTTATAAAAAATAGTCTTAATGCATAATAATAATAGTAAATATCATATTTAACAGAAAATAATCACATATTATAGTAGGTTCATAGATTAAAATAATCTATCGTTTGTATTGCAGTAATTTAGTATTGTGTATATTATTATTTTTATTATATGTATTTCATAATCATGATAATATTTTTAAACGTATAATGTTAATGATGCTTATTTTATATACCAGCAGCAAGAAATGAAATTATTATTTTAGACTTTGATATTATTTAAAATAATTCCCTAAAATCACTAATTAAGAAAAATATATACGATTAGCTTGTTGTAATAGGTATGCATATTTTGATTGCGTTTATTATATTATAACAGTAGCACAACCTTTATAAAATAAACAATAGTTGCATTGCAAAATGATCATCATTAATGAATACCTAGATTCTTTTAAAATGGTGGTTTCGAAATAACTACAATCTTATTTGTGTTTATAATCAGTAATAAATAAAAAATAATTGCTAAAAATATTAATTCGTCACTGAGAATTCCAAGTATCAATATATCAATATAATATTTATATTTACAAAAACAATATCATGATTATGGTTGATTAATACTTATTTGAAAACAATTATATTTTGAATGTTTCTCTTTAGTAGGTATGTCTTAAATAATTGTTCACAAACAAACAATTAATAAAATTAAAATATTTATAATATTGGCTAATAACCTTAGCAGTTGAAGCCTGAAACTTTTTAAATTAAAAAATATAAATTTATTTTACAACGCCTAAAATTTAATTAGCTTAGAATATTACATTTGGCAATTTAATATTTAACTGGTTATTATAGTAATATATAAATCATAAGAATAGCAGATTAATTTATATTATAATAACAAACTACAATGAATTAGAAAATTATTTTAACTCTAAGGGATTTTAACTGTATATTATTTAACAGTATATATTGTATAGGTATAATATAAGTATGCTATAGAATTTTTAAATTAAACTTAAAACATAAAAACCTTTGAAAATTATAGATAAATATACATATGACATATGTAGTATATGTTATAGATACTTAAGTATTATAAATAATTTAATTTTAAAATATTAAGTAATTTCAACTGTTACTTATTGAGCACTGAAAAATAATATTAATTAATTTATATATTATATTATATTATTGTAAAACAATATTACCAAAAATTTTAAATAATTAATTTAAATTATAATTTATATCAATAGAAAAATAAAATTCAACACTAATCTATATGAATATTGTATATTATATATTATTTATAAAGTGTGATTAAAAAAAAAGAAAGAAGTTACTGTGATAATTTATATTTTTCACGCATAGTAATTAATATTTTATTTTAAGTATTAACCAAAATTATTCGATACATTGTATTAAGATATAAATACTAAAATACCTATGTAAGTGTATAGTAACAGTTTTTTTTTTTTTTTAAATCGAAACAATAAATCTACCCCATTATACCCTAATAATAATATAAAATAATATGATATTTTAAAATTTGTGTCAACAGAACAAATTGTACCTACCATAAATATTTTACGTACTTAGATATAAATTTTTTTTTACAAATATATTTTTATAAATTTATAGGAGTATTATAATAACCCATAATAGGTGTATACCTTTTCTCCAAAGAGCTCTGCCGTCATAATAACATACTGTTCTAAATGCTTGCGAAACGTCGACAATAGCCAGAAGGCCATATAGTGCGACCGCACCGAACAACTTTACTCCTAACATCGTACTACCGAAAACAATCTCGAACTGACGACCTGTTTGGCTCGGACCAAAGGTCCAAGCAAGCGATTATTTATTGTACGATGTACAACTACCTATGTAATAATAATTTTGTTATATTATCATCACCCCTACTTGTTCTTGTATTACAGGCCAAGGTCAAAGTTTAACTCGTTTTTTTTTCTTCTCCGTAATTTGACGTTACGTTCTGTTATTATACAATTACATTATATATTTATATTCATTGAATAATAAATAAATCGTATTTTTACTGGCCTTATATCAATCCGACGAGCAAGGCTGAAAATATAATAACCAAACAAAAGGATTTATAGACACGGAAGATTCATAAACATGTAAATTTAAACAGAGTTGTTTGCCGATTATACTAGCTGGGTCTTGTAACCTTTGTTATAAGTGTTAAGTATATTTTAATAAATATACATAGTACCTATCTAAATAAATATTATTTAATTTGAATATTTTTATTTACAATCCAACATGTCAAATAAATTATAATTGATCATACGTTTTGTACATCACAGTAAATTAAATTTTTTTATAATAAAATGATATTATTTCAAATTGAAAGATAATAATTTTGTTAAAAAAAACAGGTTAAAACTATTTAGGAGATAACTATAATTACACATTTTTTTAAAACATACCTACAACTTACTATATTATTGTAAGTCACAAATGGTTTCGTTAGACATTTACATATTTTTTTAATTTTACACACATATTCCATATCAATTGCATTAATAACATTTTCAGTTACATTGCTCATATGAGTTATAATATTATTATAAATATAAATTAATAGTATTAATATTTTTTATTATTTTTTTTTATAACAATGTACATTATTAATTCTTTATTTCAAAGCAGATTATTTTTTTTAATTACTTCAATAAATAAAAATTGAACTTTGTACGAGTTGTTTATGAGTTATAACTTATAAGTACCTATTTAAAATTATGAGCGGCGTGGAATAGTAAAGAAATACCCCGAAAACTTGCATGAAATTTGATTTTTATAGATGAAAATACTTCAAATAATATAATGTTTAGGAATATACAATAAATAATAATTTAATTTGTAATGTCTGTTTTCTTTACAGTAATGAGTGTTTTACGTAAAATTATTACCCTAATTATCGACAAAAGATACATCAAGAAAAGAGTTTAATTACGTATAAATGTTGGTAAATAGCTATTATAGATAATAATACTATACACATAAATGTCATTTAAATAATTTTGAATTTATGAATTTTGTTAATTCTGTTAGTTTGCGTAAATTCCGCTGTTCCGAACCTATTAAGAAGGGGTTCATATAGTTTTAACAGGTTATACAAATATTACATTATATTAATAAAACTATTAACATAGGAAATTACAATACTAAAGGTATAGTTATATATTTATATATTGATGTAAAAATAGTATGTACTTATCTACCACTCGTCGTCCACCATCGCAATTATTAAAAATATCTAATAAAAATATAAAATTAACGGAAATAAGTATTTTTTTATGTTATATTATTATTTATTTTTATGACAGTATTTGTTTGATAGTTTCTCTATTTTTTGAATTTTGTAAATAACTTATTAAAAAAAGATACCTAGAGGATCTTACCTTCATATCCCCCTTGAATATCCTCTGCTACGAATTTATATTCACGCCATTCTATATATTTATATTCACCAAGTATTGACTTATAAGTTAATAACATAACAATAATAAATAAAATGTAATATAGGTACATAAATATTAAAATAAATGTAATAAAAGTAATGTTGGGAAAAAATTATTCCAACATATCGTTCTACTTACAATAAATTAATTTCTAATAAAATTATACCCTAAGGCCTAAGAAATAAATGCTGACAAAAGCGTATCTGTCCAGAAATGTATTTCATACACAAACATTTTTTTTTTTAAATCACGTTAATATCAATTTAGTATCTAATGTTATAAACAATTAGGTATATTTTAGTTTTATTTTTTTGCGCAATTTTTTTTTACAAAAAGCTAAAACTAGTCAACCGACTTAAATATTTTAAGACACAAAGAGGAAGGTAGGAACGAATGTGCATACAATAAAAATCCACTGTATCTTATTTGAACATTCGACATAATAATATAGACTTGTCGACCTTATTTTAAATATTATAATAGTACAATCACTGAATCATTAATTCTATAATATTATGTGTTACATGATAATAATATGACTTGTGTCTTGTGTGATTATTTTATATCTCATGTACTTAATTTGTGTTAGGAATTTTTTTTTTATATCAAAAACACGAGATAAAGACGATAATGTATTAAAATACGATCGCCCTCTGAGCATTACCTATTGCATACTCAAGTACCATATATGTCTATATATAAAAATATAAATAGAAATATAAGCACTTTTACAACTAATATATTGTATAACTTACGTTTGAACTTAATTGGTTTTAATAGAGCTTAAATTAAAACATGCACTTTTAATTAAGTAAGCAGGTGCCTATTGATCAACTTCATTCATAAATTTAAAAGTCATAGATAGGTATAGTTAAATATATTAAGAAACTAGATTGCTATATAAGGTATAATATTGTAGTCATTAATATAATAGGTACCTAATATATATACTTAGTGTCCTATAGTCTTATTGATATTTTATCATGCAATATAATATTATATATTTTTAACGTAAATAGTAAATTATCAAAATTATTTCTTTGAATTTTTTTATGGTTTGTATAATATATTGGAGTATAATAAAACTCAAAAATTAAACAACTAAAATATTAAAGAAATAGATTAGTATTAAAAAAATGTTATTGCTTATTGCATTGTTGAGAGAAGGGGAAAATAATAATTAATAAATAATAAAGTATTTACTAAGTTCTATACTATTCTTGAGTAAATAAATTCTAAAATAAAAGTATAGATATACCTGTATGAATTTAAGACTCTTTAAATGTAATTTAATGTAGATAAATAAAATAATTGCATGGATATTTTAAAAAAAATAAAAAACATTATACACAATACTATATTACATAATAGGTTAAAATATATTTATCAGTCACTTATTATAAATATTAAATCTAGATAAGTAGTAACTATTTAATTTTAACATGTATATATAAATAGTTGTAGTTATAAATTACTTACAAATGAATATGATGTTATTTTAAGACAAATAACTGATTTTCAAATTTGTATTTTGACTGTTTTTTATGGTTTTATAATCTGAAAACAAAATATACAATATTGTTATAAATTAATTTATGATCTAAATTTACATTTATAATATCAATATTTATTAAATGTAATAATTCAATAACGTAGAACATAAATGATAAATAAGTAGTTAATAGTGTTAATACCTATACCAAACTTATAATAATTATTAGATATGACTATTGAATACCGATTAATATTATTGTAGTTACTATAAATATATTATTAAAATAACTCATTATTACTCATGACAATGTGATTTTTTAATTTTTTATTTTGCGATTAATATTAATAAAAAAGAATTTTAAAGCCAAATAAGATTTGTATACCTGTTTATCAATATATTTAGAAAATAATGTCCAGGAATGTATGATTAAATTTAAAGATTTGAATTTTAATAGTGAATGTAAAAAATTAAAAATATGATAAGGAAGACAAATATTTTAATATATAATGTAAATAATTTAACAGGATACCTATGTATAATATATTGTGAAAAAAAAATCAAAAACTAAAAATATTTTCAGAGATTTACAACCCTTGGTCAGTTAAGGAAAACCATGCTATATACATGATACATCATATTATTGTTAAAGATAGGTCAATAAATTGAAAAAAGAATGCATAAACAAAGAAATTATACAAATAAACAGTTAAGAAAAACATCAGTAACATGATATAAGATAGACAAATAGTGACAATAAAAATTTTAAAGCAATAATGTACATGGCTACTTAGTACTTATTCAAAATTAACAAATTTAATTGGACTACCAATTAAATATATTGTTATTTAAAATATAATACCTATATTTTTATTTTTTAAGGTACTATATATTTTAAGGTTATATAGGTATTATTATATTATTTTCTTTTAACTTATAACTAAAAAAATCTAAAATTTATAAAATATACTGAGTTATTATTTTATCAAACATCACTTATTATTTTAAAATTGATTTACCTTGATTAACATAACCTAACCTGAATTTTTATGTATTGAAATACCCCAAAAAATATTCTACTTCAGAATGTAAAATCATAAATGTATGTTATGATTTAAAAAATAAAAAAACTTAAAAAAAAAATATAAAAATAAAAATAAAAATATTATAAAATTTATTATTTTGGAAACTATGTAAGAAAAATATTTTCAAAAACGTTAATAGATTTAGTAATAATAAGACTTGTTTGATAAAAGAATCACCCTGTGTATAATATGTAAGTACCTAATAATTTAATATAGATACAATATCTCTGTTATAAAAACATTTGCAGTGATGTATTAGGTTTTCATTTTTATCTAAGAGATTGTTAAGGCATAACACTTTTGAAGTATCCATGCAGAATTCAGGGTGGAATGGGAAAAAGGTTCTATGCTTACATGAAAATAATTTTTGAATTTTAATAACCTTGTTCATTTTTAAGTATCAATAAAATTATGTTTATAATGATGTGGAACTGTTTAGTATACTTTTTAAATGTACCCACTATTGTAGAAAATAAGATTTTATCATACACCCAACACAAATAAATAAGATTTAAATTAAATGGTTATTGATATTATACAGCAATTGGAAATATTAACAAATACAAAGTATTAATTAAAACAATTTTTTTTTAAAAGAACACAATATGGCCTACATCAGTAATCATCAACAAACTATAAATAAATATATAACATTTCTGACAATATACATACTGTCAAAACAAAAGTAAATATTTAAAAAAGGACAAGGGTTCAAATCAGTTGATTGTTTGCCGCATCATCCACTCCTGTAAATACATCACTGCATTTAAATAAACTCAAATTGTATTTTAAATGGAAATCAAGTATCTATGTAGTTTTAGGTAAACAAAAATAAGCAAGTTTAAACAAAGTCTGTATAATATTTTAGGTACACATACAAACATAATACATACATATATTACTCTATTAATATATCTTAACTTGATGATTTAATTAACATGTGATATAAACATTATGATTATCATTTGCAATTTGTATAAATATGTAATGTCATATTTTTAGTAATTACATTTTTAAAATGATATTAGTTAAACTTTGTATAGTAAAAAAATATTATCTACATATAGTAAATTAATAATCAAAAACCATTTTTTAACATTTTTGTCTCTGTATGGATCTGGCCTTAGGTTAACCTAACCAATAATTAAGTTTTTAATGCTTAGTAATACTATTTAATTTTTTTATTTAGAAAATTCAAATATTATTAATAATATTAATGGGCAGTTTTTTTGTAAAATAACACATGCCAATTATTAATTCACATTTCATTGATTTTAATTAAAATAATGTGTTTTTTTATTAATAATTTTCTACTATTACATTTTAACAACATTAAACATATTACATAATACATTTTAATTAAAATAATAAACTATTTTTTTAATAATTGCAATTATTATGATTATAAATTATGAGTATGTACAATACTACAATTTTAAAATGTTCATATAATGCGAAAAAATTAAAATATAATAATAAAAGTCAATGTATAAACATATAAATATATGTTCTTAATTTTAGGTTTGATAGTAGGTAAGTTTATTCTAACATTAAAGCTAAGAACACAATAGTGGTTCTGGTGAATGCAAATTTACTATATTTTTAAGATAGGGACAACATACAATATAACAATGATACAATTTATGAAAGGAAAGCAAAGATTAACTGTTATAATTGTTACATTGGTCTTGACTATAATCTAAGTATTTACTGAACTCAATTATTTCTTGGCAACGATATTTTAAAATTAATGAATAATGAATCTCACTTGAATACTATTCAACTCGTGCTTGGAAATTATTTTTTACAACTTTCATAATTGGAAAACAAAATTACCTTCATAAACAATAGGATACATATTAAACAATATCTGTAGGCTAATCATACACTAAATATTACAATATACTAATAAAGTAAATAATAATGTAATACAAATCATAAACAATATTTTGAAGTATATTTATTCATACATAATATTTAATGGGGATTCAATTTGAGAACTTTCCTCAAAGGATTTATTTTGTTCATAAAATATTATTTACTTTTATTAATAACGCATTAATATGTGATTTTTAAGTTAATTTAAACTTTATTGTACTTTACAACAATAAAATTAAAAAAAAAATAATAATAAAATATATACATGAGTATATAAAAATATGTATTAATTTATCGAATATACATAATTAAAGAAAGAAGTTAAATAATACCCAAGATATTCTGTTGACTAGGCCCTTCCACTAAATTTCGCTTGTTTATATAATACTACAAATGTATCACTGGTAACACATTAAACATTAACTAAACATTTAAATATATATTAAATGAGTGATCTCATTTTCAATTACTCATTCTTCATCAAAATCATAGTCCCACATTTTTGACAAAATTGTAGATGTCCGGTTACCTAATGAATATTTCATAACAACAAAAACTATGAGACAAGGGATTATGACCATATGTATAAAATTACAACACTAACAAAATACATAATTAATGTATGAGATATTGATCCTACAGTTAAGTAATTTATTTTACATAAAAAATATATGTATAACTAAATAAAAAAAAAATAAAAATTATGAAAATATATACATATATTAAATTATAAAAATTAAAACTTTTTTCATCTCAAAATAAGAATGAACAACAGGAATATATTGAAATATAAATAATAACACTATGACTGGCATATAATTATTACATTAATGTCATAATAATGCAATTCAATAAGGATAATTAAATCAAACATAATATTTCTTGCTCTAATATATACAGTTTAAGAGACTGTTGATAAATATTGAATAAGAAATAAATTAAAATATAATATTAATGAAAAAAAAGTAGTAGAATATGTCTATTATATATTAGGTAATTATAATTAAAGTAGTTTCATCAATTTATTTATGATTACTGTAAATATATTAACAGATTTACTTGAATTTAGTATGCATATATTTTATGACAGTTTATTCAATAAAGTTTGAAAAATGGTTACTGATTTAACTTGTGAGCGAATAGAGATATAATATTATCTGTAATTCTTTATAGAGCAATATTAACCAAGTTCTAAAAAAAATTTTGCTATTGACTATTTTTAAAGGACATTTTATTTTATTTGTCATCAGATTATAGAAAATATGTCATTATTTTTTTTTTACTTAAATTCTTATTAATTTTATTTTTATTAAAAAAAATTAATAAATCTCTTATTTTAATTAAAACATGCTATCAAGTAATTCTTATAAGATTTAAAATAACTATAAAATATACAATACTAAGGAGGTAATATACAGAATAAAGTTGATAATTAAATACTCAACTCATTCAAAACTAAAATTTCCAATTCTATTCTTCAAAGATAAAAAAAAACCACCCAACTAATATTTAATTACAAATGTTGATTCTTTTCTATTTCAAGTACGAAATTTAACAATAACACATTGACGAGTATTTTATTTTATTAAAATATACAATAAGAAATATTATATTAAGCAGATCACATTATTAGATCTACAAATTGATAACACTTGACAAACCAAATACTTCAATGTACACTTACATATTATTTAAATTTATTGATTAAAAATTGTTTTTTAACATTAAATGTTTAACACAACATTTTAGAATAGTTGGACAATATTAATTATTAGTAAATATACATTTTTAAGTTTATACGAATATATTGCACTTAATACCTTATAACTTTGGTTAAATAAAACTATGAATTTTTTTTGATTTTTAATTAATAAAATATGCAATACCAAATTATTTTAATTAATTAAAAAATAAAACAATGAAAAATATGAGATTCGTGGTCAATTTAAGTGCTAACAGGTATGATACAATTATCAAAGCAATAACAAATATATATATATAAAAAAAATCCTTTTTAATGTAATTGATAAACATTACATTTTTGTAAATAATAATCAACTTAAATTATTAGTATACAAATACATAACAATGAAACAAAAATGTTCAAGCAACTTAAGAGTAGTTCCTTGATGTTAACAACAGCAATTCTTAGTGTTATTAAATTATAAAAAATATACATTTTCTCATTTCAGTCTAAGTCTAACTTAAAACAGTTCACTTACCAAGGTTGATTCCTCGGTCCAAAACGTGGTCCCAGAGTCCATCTATTTGGTGGTCTAGAAATTGGTAAGTATCTAGGGCCTCTTGGCCAATTACTAATTCCTCTTTTCCATTTTGGCCTAAAATCTGGTCTTTGAGCATGTTGAGGCCACTGAAGTTGAGGTTGATTGTGAACAAAGTTTGAATCACTTTGCTCTATTTCCCACTGATTAGAATGTTTCCATGGTTCAGATTGTTCTACATTCCACTGGTTATCATTAAAAGTGGGACTCCAAGGTTGGGATGGTTGTTCCCATTGGTTTGTAACATCTGGTACACTTTGTTGGTCAAAGTCAAAAGGCATTGGTGGTGGAAGAGGTGGGGGTAAAAGTACAGGATGTTTTTGATCATGGTTTGATTTAGACTTCTCATCATCATCACTCAAATCCATGTCGACACTTTCTACATTATCTTTTTGTGGTTTACTTACAGCTTCCATAAGCAAAGCTGGTGGTGATGGTGGCATGGGAATACCAGGAAATGCTCGGTAATCAACATCAACAGATACTACTGACGAATTCATACTTGGAGAATGTGTCAAACTTATTAAGTTTCTATGGTCGATATCAGAAGTTTTAGTAATAATTTCTTGAGGAATTCGTTCATCTCTATCTATTACTTTTGATGCTAAGACACAATGATCAATTCCTGGCCCTCCGTCAGATTTACTAATATTGGGAGTGTTTTGATAGGAGATTTTTTCATGAAAAGGCGGTGATGCTGGTGTGTCATTTGTTGACCAATCATTATGTACAGTTACATCCCAATCTGAAAATTTTTGACAAGTACAATTAATAATTGTTGTCTCTTATCATAATTTGAAAATAAAATGTTAGCAAAATATTTCATCGAAAATGATAAAGTTGAGAAACTAATATATATATTTTTTAAATATTGAATAAAATAAGACAAAAATATCAAAGAAAATTTGTATAATAAATTAAAATTACCTGTTTGTGGAACAAGAGATACTGGTATTGTATTTTCATTTATAAGTGATGACGAATTGGTAGGAGGTATCATATTATTAGAGAATTCAGAAGTTAGAAATTGCTGACTAGATGGCATTGGAGTAGGCACATAAGCTTCATAACTGCTCGTAGAATATGTGGAACTTTTATCATGATGACTTATCTGTAAAATAAAAATTATTATAAATATTATAATGCACAAATGAAATATATACATACATCATTAGTATATGATATATCCGTTTGATTAGGAAATGCTGAATAGGCAAAAGTCTCATCTGGGGGTGGTGATGGAGCATCATATGGAAACTGGCTAGTTAATGATTGTTGATCTTGATTTTCTATTGCTGGAAAATTCACAGAAGCTGGATCATACAACTCTAAATAAAAATTAATTATATATATATATATATTTTATAAACAATATTGACAGTCTAAAAATATAAATTAACATACCTTGAACAGTAGTGTATGTGTCAGGAGCAATATATGATTTAATATTATTAATAACTGTAGTGGGCACATAAATATCAGAATCATTGATGCTATTTTCCATCGAAGAATTTATCATATATTTATCAGAGTTTAATACAGTGTCATAATTAATATTATGTACAGTTAAGTCTTCAATAGAAACTGAAGAACTCGAAGGGGATGGTGCGTTAATATCAGGGGAAGGCATTGGACTGTCTGTTGGCATAGAACCAACTAAAGATTCCAATTTACTCTTCAGAAGTTTTACTCTTTTAGTGTAATTAAAATATGCCTAAAATTGTTTTTTAAATTAATTTTCTGTTACATCATATAGACAAACATATTGTTTTTACTTGAGCAACAGTTTTAACTTCGCCATTTTGTTCTTCATAATAAGATGTAGCAACTTCTAAAGCATCTATTAGTTGAGCACGATCAATAGTTTCTCGTTTGAGGCATTTAATGTAACTTTCAATTTTTAACATGCCATCATTTAATTCATTAAGAAACTCATGACTCCGTGTTCGGTCTAAAAAAAAACACTAGTATGTAAATTTTTTAATAATGGATATTTATACATTTTATAATTTTTCTTAATAGAACAGAACAAGACTAAAAATAGAAATAAAAACTTTGTAATAGTGCAATAATACTGTTTAAATCTGACAACACAGTCAATATATTATAAGCCTGTCGGCTTGTACAAGAAAAATCAATCTCAAAACAAATATGAATAATATACATATTTTGTTTTTTTTGAAAATTAAATATTACTATTTTTACTTTTAGATTAATTATAAATCTCTCTAGAGAATAATAAAAATAGTTAACTTGTCAACTTATATAAACACATTAACATGTCTAGTAAAAATCATCAGCTCTTTGCAACAAGTCACAGAATATATATTACCTTTTAACATGTTCTGTATAGCTTCATTATTAGTAAGAGGTAAATTAGCTTCTCTTAAATTCTTCATCTTCAAGTCTGTAATCTGTTCCAGTTTAACACAAGAACGTATTTTAACTGCCAATGCATGTATCTAAAAAACCATAATACACATTTAAATAATTTAAAAAATTCACATTTTTAAAATTCATTTAAAAACAATTTTAAAATAAATAATAATTAATAATTTAAAAATACATAAGTAATATGCTATAAGAATTTAATATTAGTTATAACCAAACAATTAACAGTATATAGTAATACTTCTTATTTGTGATTTTTAATTTATATTATTGAATTAAAAGTATAAAACTAATTAAAAAACAGTTTTAAGAAAACTCTGAACCCATTATAGGTAGTAACCATTTTTAGAAATTAATTTGTTATTTATTACCTGTATTAAAACATTTAAAAAAATCACTTACTTGAAATTCTTGTACAGGATCAGCTAACTTTAATTTCTGAATTGGCGTAGTTAACAAACCAGTTAAATCAGCCAAATAACTATCATCATAAACACCTCTTTCTTCCCAGATTTTAATAATTCTTAAAATTTTAGATTGTATTTTTTCATCTCTAAAAAGTAGTGAAATTCAAATATGAAATACAGAAATATTTTTAATGTTTGATACTATACATTTTTAAAGAAACGTTTGGTTTTAGAATACATTTTTAATAAAATATATTTGTTAATAGGTACTTACTTAAGGTAAGTATTTTAATATTGTTGACTAAAAAAATATAGTAGGTAATACCTGAATACCTAATTTTTTTCCATTCAATTCTAATATTAATTGCATTATATTGTCACATATTGTTAATATTAAAATGTAATAACTATATAGTATAACTCACCTAACATAAGGAATAGCTTTTTGAATAGCAGTAGCCCATCCGTCAATAAACTTATAATTCTTTTTCTTACTATATTGTATGACATCATTGGCTAGATAAAACAAAGTCAAGCGTTTCTCAATCTTCACCTTCCTAATAGCCTTTAACCAGATAGCGATTATGCTTTTGTAATGTTCGTGTCGTTTAAGGCACCATGAAGACAATGATTGAATTGCATCCTGGGTGTCTTTTAAGAGCATGAGCTTCTTTTCGAATTCCGGATCTGAATATTCAATCATTTTGACGTCTGTTGCACAAACATAATTATAATATTAATTCATTAATAACACGTTTGGCAATTGATAAACAATTGTCCGCAATAGATAAACCTATTTTCACCGAACAAAACGTTAAACAGTTCGTAAACAATAATAAAAAACAACCCACCTTATAGGTGTTTAGTCGAATAAGAAATTATAATATCAATAAAACTCTCGAATCATACTAGATGCCGCAATAATACAATCAATAAGCTATGAATATTTTAATTCATATTAATAAACTGATTGTTTGTAGAAGCAAAATTAATAAAGTTGAATGTCTAAACGCAAAACTGGAAAAGAAATATTTGAATAACACAAGTCAGAAATGAAAATGTTGTATATAGACATACGTACAGTATTATCGATGGTATAATATAATTGCATGGCGTGCGGTGGGGTACATAACACGATAAGTTTAATCAATTTTCATGGAGTACAGTGTTGAGTTATGTACAGCTGATAAACGCATTATTGTATACAAATAAATTAATACCGCGAAAAATATTTTTAATATCCTTGGGATAGAAAATGGCAGTAATGGCGGGACCGGATCGAGTTACTCTTAGATCATATGATCTAAGGAGTTACTTTACTCGAAAAAACTTGGAAGAAAAAAAATAGGAGATTAGGTACCATACTACCATTTGATTTGATATTCGGCTATACTTAAAAGTATTACTTGTCTGTGTATCAGGGATGGGCAAATTAAAATTTAGCGGGTCAGAGTATAGAGAGCAAAAAAATAGGTCATTCAAAATATGCATTTTAATTAAGCATAGAGTATAGACGATTGACTTTGAAATTGTATGATGTAATTTGGAAATGTAGCGCGGGCCGCCAGTTGCCTACCTATACATGCATACCTACGCCATACAGCCAGTCGCCAGACACCCCATACGGTAAGTACCTACTAAGTCCAAATCCGAAGTCGGTAACAATATAACTATTACTGTAATAGTATACAGTAAACGACTAAACTATACATAGCTAGTAGCTAAGTAGCACAATATTTTAATGGCAACTGTATAGGCAGTGCTGCAACAGTTATTTAATTATTTTTATTTCTATATAGTATATCTATATATATTCAGTCGTGAGTCTCATCAATCGATGTGTTAAATTCTGAATTCAATGATACATCATCGTTAACGAAAAACAATTTTGAGTGGTAATGATTCGTCAGCGCCTATAATATCATTAATAAGTATATATTTCATAAAATATGTTCTGATATTGCATTATTGCTATAAAAAAAATCTATTTCTTAATGGGTAAATAATATTTGGTTAATAAAATTAGGATAGGTTGATTTTACTTTTATGCAAAACATTGCACTTATTATATGATTGGTATCTAATTATTATAACCTAGTTTTAATATTTATACCATATTAAGTTATTATTATTTATTGTTATTTGTTATTAGTAGGGCAGTGAATTTTAAAGTGCATAATTTCAATTATGTAACAACATTTATAAAACTTTTATTTAGCATTTTTTGACGTTTTGAATTTTTTAGTTCATTTTCCGATATTTTTTAATTAAATTCCGTTAATTAACATCTATGAAAACCTTTCACAAAATGTTTCAGGCAAATACCATTATTAAAGAATAAATCAATTTTTTATATTTTTTTTTTTTATTTTTAAATAAATACATTTTTATGCATATAATATAAATTATAAAAATTAAATTAAAAAACATTTAAAGTGTATTTTATACAATAATTGTTGGAATTTTAAATGCATTTTTAAGGTTTTTTTAGCGCAATTAATTCACAGCCCTAGTTATTAGTTATTATTTAACTTTTGAGTCATTATACTATATAGGTAGTCAATACCACCGTTGTAAAACCGTAGAAAAGTGTAAATATGTTAATGGTATATAACGTATAAATAGGTAATAGCTTAAAATAGTTAAAATGAATCTATTTATATGTATTTATTTAAAAATTATTATTGACCATTGTGATGTATAGTAAAATTTATAATATCTGTTAAGTTTACATATCCCTACAGATGTTTTTCAATATACTCGTATTTGACTAAACGAACATTTTTAAAAGATCTAATTAGTAATTTGCAATTAATAATCACTAATCAGTAATCACCCTCAAAGATCTTAGATTAATATAATCATTGTTCAGCTCAGTTTAAAAAAGATATAATTATAGTCACGACCTTAATCTAAATCATGGATTAATACTTACTAATTACTATAGTCTATAAATCTTCTAAGACCGTGTTATTGTAGCATTGTGGGTTTAGGTCACTTTGCACAAACGAGTAGCATTAAAAGGGCGAATCTCGGACGCTTTGTATACGGTCAGGTAAAACTTTAGATTGCAGAACGCAGACACTTTGTACTATTGTAATACATAAAGTATACATATAAATATATAATATAAATAAATCTGGAGTCATCACCAATTTTATTAAAATTATTATTTGGTAAATCTAAGTATCTCCTAAATTTCTATAAACCATATAGAACCAGTAACAAGTAACAAGGTACTTACTTTATAAATATTGTATTATTATAATTCTTAATTGTATATTATGTTTAAATAAGTATAGTGTCTATAGTATATTTTTTATTGTTAAAAATATTATTTTATTTCAATAATATAATATATTGAGTACATATAGTACTAATAGTATATCTATATATAATATATACTACCAAATGAAAGTGTCACTATAACAAGTAGCTGTTTTCCTCAAACATAGCATGTATTATATATAATTTATTGTAAACCATGTTAACTGTTTTAATTAATATTTAACATGCTTTGATACCTTATATATATTTTTTTCTTGTATCACATTTTCTTATTGTGCTATTAAGTACAGATTGTTAATTTCATATAAAAATAATAATTATACAAAATAAGTATTTTTGTTTTTAGAATCTAATGAAAAACTGATTATTTTGAGTATTTTGACTTGTAGTTAATATACTATTATATTATATTTTATAACGTTATTACTTATTTGTAATTGTAATTTACTTTTTATTTTATATTTAATTTTTACATTATATATACGATATACCTACTTATTACTTAATTATATAAGTATAGAGTATAGACATTATAATATATACTATAATATGTTCATGCACGCTAGCACATTTGTGGAAGCTTCCTGTACGATCTACACAATTAAAAAGACGTAACACTAGATTTTTACGGCAAAATCATCAAAAAACGACAAAGGCCAATAAAATAAAAAAAAATATTGAAAATTTTGCGTTTTTTGTTCGTAAACTGTTTCGGCAACGCATCTAACAATGCGTGTAAAGTTTCGTAGTTGAAAAATAAATTCTTCACTGCGAAAACTTACATACGAGTTTTTTTCAAAAAAGTGATATTTAGTGACCCGATGTATTAAATATTTGGATTTTCGTAATTTCATTGACATAAAAAGACAGGTCGTTGTACAATTATGTATATAATATAGTACAAAGTGTCCGTATTTTTAAACTTAAATTTTTATCTGACCGTACCCAATAAGTGTTCTCGTTCTGCAGTTTTAACAATGAACCGTTCAAAATGACTGCTTACCAACTCAGGTCATAAAAACTAAAAGTAAAGAGACCGATCTGGAATTCACCACAATTAAAAAATTTCTTGAGTAAAAATTAATACGTGTATCTTATCGAAATGTTTAAGATAAACGTATGTTCGTATCATTAACTTGCATTATAGCTATTTCAAGTTTTACATTTCATGTGTGAAATGATGTGCGAGCACAACGCGGTGGCCAGCGTTACCGGCGTAACGAACTACTATAGTGTTGATAGGGCACTATAGAAATGCCATTTGTAGTATCATTTATAATGTCCTATATAGCGATACTGACGCGTGTAAGAACGCATTTCCGCTGTCGATGACGCCGCGAATGACGGTAACAGCGACTTATTAAATCCTGTTATTAGTATACTGTATTCAACGGAGAGATGTATTTACGGCCCTAAATAAATATCGCCGTTATCGGTGATATTATTATTATTATATGTTTTGATGCACATCAACATTTGTGTCATATTTGGCAGCTTAATAATTCTATTAAGTTTCTGTAAATGCCATTTGCTACAAAACCACTTAATTGTGAATATTAAAATTATAATAATTATATCCCATTATATTTATTATCTTGTTTTCAATAATTCAATAATTCGTTATTTCCCCGAACGTCGCGTTGTACGTCCATAAAATTTAATATTACATTTTTATTATATTTCTAATAAATTATTTCATTTAACCTACACTAGTACTACCTACGATAAATGTGTTTAAAAAAAAAATTGCAGGTCTGCAAAGTCTTGTTTTGGTCTTGCAGCAAGACAAGACCAAGACAATTTTGCATTTTTGCTCATTAGTCATTATTAATATTATAATGTCGGATGCATTGCCGACGACCGACTCGACCGAGTAATAGTTGCTTGAAATTATTTCTGGTTACGGTGCAAGTGAGCGACATTGGCGACGACCGGATACAGACAGAATAAACAGCTCGTTTGTTCTAGAGTATTATAGACGGGTATAAATCCATTAAATCCGCATGTTTAAATTATATATATGTACTATATTTGTTGCAAATAATGTATTCATACTATGAGTCTATGCTACAGATAACAGATTTTATTGGAAGATAGTGCGTATATTATATTTGTTTGTGTGTATCGTGTACCCTACCAGTGTACGTACTATTAGTATTTCCTATTGAATATATTTTATTTATTATGTATGTATCATATTTATATTGATGGGCCTTTTTTCTTGATTCTTATACAATATTGGTTGTATCACAAGCATGGGCATAGTGCCGTAGTTTGCAGATGGAGCTATCGGGACTACATTTTTCTATTGTTATTTTTTTCATTTTAATTACCTCTTTGCTACGTATTTTTATATATGTATCTATTTGAATGTAATAATTAAGTAAGCAAATCGTCAAATCGATACCTAATCATTAATTGGTGACTAGTCACTATTCAGTACTCATTGAATGTAGAGGCATTTTATTTTTAAGTAGGTACATCGTCGTTATTTATAAATTATTCTTTCGAAAAATATCATTACTCGGGACTCAGTTTATCTAGCACGTTAAAGTTTTCCGGACTTAATTTACCTATAGCCCCAATATTCATCCAATTATTTGGGACTCAGTTTACCACTCCCGACAAAAACTTTTCTAGCCCCCTCACGGTGTTTACTTTTATTTAAAATATTTTATCAGAAATTTTAATAAATATTTTAATAATTTTAGTCACATACTTACATATCATAGTAGAAATTGAAACGTTACCCAAGTGGGCATTCATCATTATCTGTCATCATCATTGAAATTGGCTAGCATCGTGCAATTTTGGGCCAGTTTATTTTTCTAAATACTATATTATCATTGTTATATTATATTATACTTAACACAAATTGAAATTTATTTATAATTTATTATTCGACATTAGTAAGGGCAGTAAGGCATTATATTACAATGTATTTAAATTTAAATATTCTTTTGATTACGATATTTATTAATTATTTTTTTCAACCTTTTATCTCGCCAACGACCATACCACGTTGAATACACCAGTTCTCGTCCGATCACTGAAGTTAAGCAACGTCGGGCGTAGTTAGTACTTGGATGGGTGACCGCTTGGGAACACTACGTGCCGTTGGTTTTTTTTTATCTTTTGTTGATAATATTTATTTCAATTTTAACTTAAAAAATGTAAAGATATTTTTGTTGTTTTCATGTTGGTTTTTTTACCATTTTTAAATTGCATAATATAAAAATATTTTTACCTAACCTAACCCGTTAAGCCACAAACCCTCAACGAACTCATTTTAGGTTCATATATTATTATACATAATATATATATTATAGGCAATGTGTAAGTTCCGACGAGCCGTAGGAATAGAAATATCTGACTGTTATGATGAGTAATCGAATAGGTACTCATTAAATGGTGGGAATAGGAGCTTTTGGGATTATTAGGCGTGTTAGTGTTTTCCACTACTGTCTACACTTCTCTAAACTCCAAAGCCAGTTGTTATGTTTCCTTTGCGGTCTGTTAGAGCCGTGCCTCCACGATCGCTGATCAGTTATTGTGAGTTTTTCGTTATTTTTAAATTTCAATTGATAAAGACAAATTACTTGGTAGATAAAACCCACACGAGTTGTGTGTTTTTCTTAATGATGTTTTGTGTCCGTACTATTATTATGTATATTATTTATTATTGTAATAAGCTGTTTTTGTCAGAAAAATCGTAATATTGCGTACTGAATGTCAGTATGTTTACAAAATGCGTAATACCTAATTATTTCATCTTTATAAATTAATATTATTTACTATAGTACTATAGGTGCATCTGTTCTTTATGTGTAAAATGGCTTATCGTAGAACTACGAAATAAATCGAAATTTTGGATTTCAGGATCAGCAAAGTGACTGTGCTATAAAAAAATGTTTGACAACCTGACAACAGACGTTAAGCTAACCGAGTATTAATTTGAGATTGTTGGTGATACAGGCAGCTTGACACGCGTTGAAAAAGTATAGCACCTGTAACTGAATGCGTAGATTCTACAATCTGCAATTATTGGCTATTGTCAATTTGAGGAAAATCCTCAACTATGTTCAAGAAGTTAATTATTAATGAATAATGACGTATGTAATTATTGCCCATTTATTTGACATAGTTATTTATTTCCCAACGATATATACATAGATTTTTTAATAATATAAATTACAAATTATTCTAACCTAAATATAAAATTGTTCTATATTATGTTATTCATAAGTAAGGTGAAATCGAGGATAGAGTATTCCCAATGACCTAACAACTACCTAAACACAAATAAAATATACAGATAATAGATAATATATATATAGGTGTCAAAGTATTGTAATAAAGTTTAATTGATATTATATTATAAATTGTTAATAGCTAGATTAATTATTAATCTAGAATTCAACATGATCAAACAAGAAATTTCTAGAAATTATCTTAGATTTTATTTAGGAAACTTTATTATTAGGAAAAACAATGATAAATATTTGGAAATATAAAATCTAACTAACAATTGATTTCTTAAAAACAATAATTAAAAATGATAATAGTAGGTTAGTTGAAAATTAGATGTTTGTTTAATATTGCAGAGTAAAAATTAACAATACCAAAAAATGTCCGATGAAGTATAAGATGTAAAGTCTACAATACTATAAAAATGTAATTAATTTTTTTAATTGAAATTTATAATAATTAGGTTTGAACATTTAAAACAAGGTTTCATAATATAAGTTTTGATTACAAGAATTATTATAAAAAATGAGTGTAATGAATTCCAAAAATGTTTGATGAACATCTAAAGTTTATATGTTGACGGAATTTGGATATTCATGAATGCGTAAAATAATGAATTCTTATCGAACCTTCTAATTCAAAATATATACATCGTAGATACATGCAATTTTCCATAAACAATGTTTTTGTAACAGCTTAAATTATCATAATATTCTATATTCAAAACGATAAATTTTAAAACTATTCAGATTAAAGAATACATAAAAAAAAAATTATTTGTATAGATATTTTAAGTTCAAATTTGGACGAAATTACTTATTTAAACGATAAATAACGATGTTAATTATTTTATTATTATTTAAAAACATTATTCGTAGGAATTTAAAACATTTACGTATATTAGGTTCATTATTATGTGAATTTGTATTTATATGCGTTTGATTTATTTTAAGAAATTATCTATTTATACTATGAATCTATTTCTACTGTTACTTACGGTATTCACAGAAAGATGTTATTTAATTTTAAGTTACATAAGTTGATATACTATGGTAGGTATATATATATTATTATAGTAATTAAATACATTAGTATAGTAATACTAGTAATAGTATAATACTAAGGTACATTAATATAATATTTTACCTACACAATATTTTTTGAAAAAATTATATCAACTTACCGTAATACGTTTCAAAAGTATACTAATATTATATTTACTTACATCGGTTTGACAATAATAATAAGTAACATGGATGACTAAAGAAAAAATACGAAATATGAAATATGTGCAGTGGACACCGTTTAGTAACAGAACCTAAGAAAATCGTAATATTAAAAGTAAAAAATAGAAAAATGACTTATAAAGCTATATCAAAAAAAATCATGAAATATACTTGGTTATATAGGCTGACAGACCGTTTACGTTCAGAATCGTTTTTCGTATAAAATGATATATCATTGAATTTAAATTGAACACACCCATAATAGTGACCCATTCGACACCTATTGAATATAATGGCGATACCCATTTACCTACTTTTTTTTTAGCAATCAGCAGTTATCAAAACCTCAAACGAAGACATACATGGCAATCAAGATGACAAGATTATATATATATATTACATACAGAGTGTCACGACTTATACAGTTAATTGTACATATTAAAAATAATGTTTTAAAAATAATGAAATACTTCTTCGTATAAATGACACCTTTAATACGGTTACATTTGAAAATTGTTTACAAAATAATGTGGCAAAAGTATTTTTATTGTTTTTTCATTGTTGTGCCTTTACATAATACATATAACATGTACATATGACTATTATTTGAATTAATTTAAAAAATGCGTTTAATGCTTTTACAAATTGTTTTATTTTAATATTAATATTAAGTGTTGTCCGGCGTAGAGTATAGGCAAAATAAATACATCACTGAAGTGCTCTGCTAATTATATTTTATATATTTTAAGGTATATTATAATATTGCAATAACTCCACGGTATAAACCAAACTGCATCGTATCGCAAAACCCAAATCTCCATTTGTCATAATCAACTGATGTGCATAGTTGTACACGTGAAGTTACCACATTTTATCAGTGAACGGAGTTGATTCATGTATCCGATATTACATACACAGTAAAATACAAAAATACAATACCTAAACACAACGAAAATTCATCGATAAGACAATGAAAAGTAAGTATATGAAAAACTTTTGTATAAATATTTCATCAAATATATAAACAAAAAAAATCCATGTATAATAATTAATATTAGTTGTTATATTAATGCTTATTACTTATTAATTATTATAACTGTTATAACTTTATAAGCTATTAAAATATTCATTACTTGAATTTCTTAATAAGGATTCAAATTTTAATACTAGCAATGATATTTATATATTGTATTTTTATCATAAATTTATTATAGTTAATATTTTTATACTTTTGATAGATATTCCCTAAACATAAGTAATATTGATACAAAATATTGCACAACTAGTTAAACAATTTCAATAATAATATTTTTATGAAGTATACACTATGACTATACACATATGTTTAAATACTTAATTGTATGTGCTATATAATTTATATGATTCATGGTGGCTAAATATATATATATATATATATATATATTGTATATATTTTATAAGAATCGTAAAAAAACACGGATAATTACTACACGATGTTGCAAAGTAGCAACTGATGCAATATCTGTGCAGTTATTTAATAAATTAAAAATGTTTTTTTTTAATCTCGTTGCCCATTGATTGGTCTATACAGCTCTTAGTACTCTTACCTCTTCTGAATGTATAAGTGAACAATGTTAAATTATTTTCTAACTTATCAATGTAATAAAATCAATTGAGAAACATTATTAACCCATCACACGACTATTTTTATACTTGTTCGTTGGTTTTTTATTTTTCTTATAGTATATCTTTGTCATTTGTAATATTCATGAATTGTATATATATATGGCTACATTATATTATTACATTATTCTAGTTTCTTAAATAAATAAGACATAATAATATTATTTATTAATTTTATTGAAAATTGAAACTGCAAATCAGTAACTTTATTTTAAAAGGTATTTTTTTAACTTAACCATCAATTTTTCTGAGCACGAGGAAAAATTCCAAGCACATTTCGTAAATTTATATTAAATTACACCGTAATAGATTTCTATTACGGTGCTTCACTATAAACTCTGAATATAGATTTTATTTTCTTTAATTCAATGATTTTTCGACGCTTTTAAATTTATAATGTAATTACATTGTAATTCTATGTCAAGGCGAGATAAGTCGAGCTATAGTCAAATACTGAAACCCACGCCTTCTCTGTAATTATCATCAACATATTTTTTAAAACTTTATTTAATTATTTTTATTATTTATTTAGGACAATTTATATATTAACGGTAAATAAATAAAATGACATTTTAATATTTGAATGTTAAATTGAATTTCACTAGTCAAGTTGAATATCATTAGACAATGAAAACATTATAATACCAATTCAAAGTGTATAGTTTGAAATAAAATGATTTAATTTAACAATAACTGCAGTATAAAGGCAGTATAAATCTGCCCGTCCTTAGACAGCCAGCTTGAATTTTGAATCGATTCATTAATAAACCACGCGTCATAAATTATCAAGTCCTGACATATTATAATATATACTCACAGCCATAGAAATATAGGGCGTATATTAAATCATAAAACCAAATTTATTATAATTGTTTTGTTTGATTTAAAATAAGTATACATTTGGATAGATTTAATGTAGGTATTTACAAATTTAAATATTATTTGTCATGTTCGAATACATGTAATAGGTAAAATTTGAATTTTATATTAACCTAAAATTTGTCAGACTGAATTCACTGAAATATAATATAATGTAAGTACTATATTTTTTTATTGTAAGTAAAGCGAGCAATGTATTGGTTTTACAATCATGTAGTTTGTTAAAACTTTCAGATTTGAGTGTGATTTTTGGTAGAAAATTTAATCTAATAATGGTACTTAGGAATTAAAATTTAGAAATTATCAGTATTTTTCTAAATAATAGGATGTATGATCAAAAAAAAAAAAAAAAAATAACAGCGGGAAAATGAGAATATCTACAACAGTTGAACGGTAGACGTATTTTATAATTACAACATGCTATCGTTAATATAATATCATGTTCTTTTTTTTTTTACATCTACGGTAGCAACGGCAATTAAAGATTAAAGAAAAAGTACAAAGGTATGCTTACAATTAAAATAATAGTATAGGATCTATACTATAGATAAATTATTGTTTTATATTATTTGATAGATATTGGTCAATTTGATGAATTTTTATCATATTCTGTTTGAAATTGTGCATATCGAATTATATTTGAATTCGGTACGAAATCTGCAGCAGTGACTCATCGTTATGATCACGCACATCAAACCGGGTTATAACTTTTATATCTATGCAGTATGCACCGGTGCCTTTGAATGCGTACGTATCTTTCATTAGTGTATTTGTTATTCGTGGGTATATGTAAACTTGTCGGTAATTTCTTTCTGTACACATCGCTGTTGTCATAGTCGTTGCCACTGCACTGTCGCAAGTGGTACGTACAGAATGTTAATTACTGTTACTTTAGTTATTATCACATATTACTATTATTATATATTAGTTTAGTTTGCAAATTAAATTGAGTCTATTTTAAATATTATAATAAGTATGACGTGTATATTATCATACGTAATGTGTTTATGCGTGTATCGTATATCTTGGCACTATTTGTATTGATGTGATTTTAATTATTTATTATATGCGTATGGTACTATTGTGTGTATCATATGAATATAATATGATATATTGTATACATTTTTTATCACAATAATAATTTAATTTTTTAAATATATATATTTAATATTATGTTTACGTTGCTCATTTAGCTACTATAATATAGTATATCATGTTATACAGATTTTTACGGACATAATATTATACAATATATATAAACATAGCGTGTATAGTAATTATCAACATTTTAAAGTTTTGGATAAACATTAAAATAAAACTATTGCGCTATATAGTTTATAATACAATAATGTCAGATTTAAAAATTACATAAACAAATAGAGTATAGTAGATCTATTTAAATTTGAACTAAGTATTAAGACCCGTTGTAAATGGTACGCCAACCTTCTAATCCTAAATGATCTAAACGATTAAAATTTAATATACATATATACATTGTATTAAATACACCCGCATGCAAGGAAGTTCTACCAAATTATAATAACTGTCAATTATTTGGCTATCTGATCACATAGATATTTGCAGTCTTGCAGGTATATAATATTACAATATAATAATAATATTATTAATACCGAAATTCGGCTAGATAGTCATGTGATGAGCAGTTATTTTTTGAGGCAGTTGCTTCAAGGAAAAAATTTGGGGTGGGTGGGTTGGTTATTAGGTGTGTTGTGTGCAACTCGACACCTGTTATACTGTTATATTACCTTATAATGATTGATATTTTTTTATAATAATATGGTATATTTGATCGTACAGATACCTTAAAAAAAACATAATATTAATATTTATAATTTTTAATAATAATAATAAAAAAAATAGCAAAAAACTGATGGTAGTGGGGTGGGTGGTCAAATTTGATGGTTTGCTTCAAGTCTGAAAAATGTTCAGCACACCACTGCGGTTGGATATATTATTATAATATTATATTAATGTACTTAACATAATATTTATTTATTGATGTTGAATAACATTCGAGCTTATTATACTATATACATTATAGACAGACAAATAAAAGGATCTAAATATTTCAAATAGTCATATATTATGGCTATTTATTTTAGAATTAAAATAAAATAAATATTTTAAAAAAACTGGTTTTGTGCAAAGATCCCCTGGATTTATTTTTATATGTTTTGAGAATTTTCAGTTTTGACTTTCTAAAACTTACTACTAGATTCAATTTGTTACCAGAAATTTCCTTAGATATAAAAATAGAAGCATTTCTATAAAACGTTTATGTACATACAAAAAAAAAACACATCACATCATTGTGATAAAATCAATACATATTTATCACTCCGCTCCGAATTTAAAATGTAATACTATTATCATTATTTAATATTAAATAATTTTTATTTTTTTTTTTGTTACTATAGCAAACAACTGAATATGTACAATGACTGTTGTCTATTACATATACTTTTTTTAATAAATGCATACAATTTAAATGTATTGTATGCATAGTTATATTATTAATTAATAAAAATTATAAAATTTGAATTGTAAAATTGTTATCGTGACCACAGTCGTGTACATGGCATTCACCGTAAACGATTTTACCGACGCACATCAACTCATTTTTATTAAAATTAAATAAATAAAGAATTTAAAATCTGTAAAATTAATAACAATAAGAAAAGTTGGCGAATACTATAAAACTGTAAAATACAAGAAACGAACAAAAATTGGATGATGTGATGAGAGGGGTTATCACAACGGATCATTATATTTTCGCGATCACATTAGTTATATTTTATTGAGATTTCAGATTTGGCACGGACCAATGCAACTGTTTAAATAGTTCAATATTATTAGATATTTATTGGTATATGTTTAGCTATATTTAGTATATTATTATATTTTCACCGTGCGCGTTCTCGGTAATTGTTTGTTTATATAATTAAATGTAGTTAACGCAATGTGTACACAAGTAACTTGATTATAAAAAAAGAAAACATATTTTGTATTTTTGGAGAAAAATTAATATAATGGGTACAGTTTTAAGCGTATATACAAATAAAACTATTTTAATTTTATAATTCAAGTATTGAGAAATCGTTTAATATATTTTGATTGTAGGATATTGCTCAAAATGCAAGATAAGATATTATCGAATTTTGCAGAATTAAAAATAAAATATAAGGGAATTTAATGTAATTTATTATTTCTCTGAAAAATTAGATAAATCGTTGAACCTTATTGTATACACAATAATATTACTTTATTAAACAAGAATTTACAATCTGTACGTGCACGATTAAAAAAAACAAAATTATACGATATTGTGATATCATTATAACATAAATGTTCATTAAAAAAGAGTAAAAATGGATTACCTATAAAAACGTTCAGTCATCATTCATTTTTAAAATGAGAATTATCCCCGAGTTGTTATAAATGTCAATAAAAATACTCCACACTGCATATAAAATTATACATTTTATGTAATTTATTATTTAAAACTTGTAGGCGTGATTATAATCCGTCTATATAATATGTATAATACATTGAATAAATTATTAGATCAATGATATTATATAAATATAAATAATAAAATTGCATTAATCATATTTTATGACTTATGAATATCTGAGGGTTGTTAAGCACTGAACTTCACGTTTGCAGTTTAATAATATTTTTGTCATAAAAAATATAAAGCAAACTTCTTGGGTCCTAAAGGTTTTTAAAATGCAAATACACCTATCGAGTTTTAATTAAATGATTACTGATTGTATACCAGATATTATTGTTGCAATATTTTTTAGTTACTTTAGTTTAAAATAATGTGTGTCTGGGGAAAGTGACCGACTATCATCATTATGATGGTATACATTAAGTTATAAAAAAAACCTTTTTAAAGAAGGGGGAGGGGGTAAACTATTTTATTTTTTAGTTATATGGAAATATAACTTATTTTTTAACTAATTAGAGCTGTTGAAAATAAATTGCGTAGTATCACTTCAAATAACGCCATATTTACTACGGTTTTTATTTTTATTTTATTATTGTACTGAACAATACCTAGAATACCTTTGTAAGTTTTGTTTTCGTATCTTCTGTAATTTCTGAGAAATACTGCTAAGCGTGATTAGTTTAGGATTCTCAGAATCACTTATCGGTTTATGTATGGGGTAAATGAGGCAATATTTTTTGCATACCGTGATTAGTTGCGATGCATTAATATAGCTAGCACGATAAGTTTATTTTGTGTTGTATGTTCTTCGAATTTTAGTTTGCCACAATGGACAACAATATAACATGAAGATTTTGATTAGTTTATAAAGTTAAATTGTATATAACTAAAAAAAAAATAAAAGAGTTGACTCCCTTTTTAGACAGGTTTTTTTATAACTTGAAGTATATTATCACATGATTCCAGCCAGCCAATTATCTCCGGAATATATTTTTATAATATTATTTAGACCATTATAAAAATATAATAATATTCTTAATAAATATATTTTATGGATAATTGAACTAATTGATTTGCACATGTTAGATAATTTTAATCAAAATATTATACGAAAACAACCTGTAATATTATACTAAAAGGTATTTTACCGGTTATTTTATATGAAAAACTAATGTAATCGAAACTTGTTGCAGATATTATATTTAGTTTTTGTTTACTTGTACATTTGTAAATATTTATACTTTACGATGTGTTTACTCGATAAAAAAATGGTTCATAATAATTCCTTTTTTAATTCTCCACATTTAATTCCTTCATTTGATACATTCGTTTGATTACACCATTTACAAATATACAATTGTATGTGTTTCTTCATAAAAACGCGCTGTAGCTTGTATTACAATAAATATGCTAATGTAGTGATTATTTTTAGTGAAGTTTAAATTATATCATCATAACTTTTTTATTGTTTGCAAGCAATTATTTTTAAATTTATTGGTATTGTTTGGTTAAAAAAATATAATATTTAATTATGCTAGATTAAATATTTTTTTATGAGAAATATAATTTTTCGTTTGTAGTGAAGAATTAATTTCTATTTAAAATATATATTTACATAATATATATGGACATAATATAGTGTACACACGTAAATCTAAACTTAAATATATTGATTAATTATTGAGTCTTTTCACAACTTTATATAAAAGATAATATAATTACTCATCAAGGACTTTTCCACATGCATAATCAGTCTCGTGTGATATATTTAATAATTTACCAGGCTAATGTACAAAATAAAAATTTACAAATATTATATAATGTACCTACGCTTCAGTAAAATTAGGCGAAGATGCCGTGAAGACGAAATGTACACTGTACGTCTGTATAACAGTATCCTCATTTTGAACCAACATAATTCATAATAAGCACTTTATATATAACATTTAAATTTAAATATACTTAGATTATATTTATATACATTTATGTTCTTAAATAAATCCCAGAAAAATGTTTAAAATTTGTATTTTACCAATTGTTATAATAATTTGATGATCATTTTATAATGTGATACATTATTTTGTATTATTGAGCAGTATTGAGTGATTTTATTGACGATAATCACCGATTTCGCCGATCCAGTTTATTGTTATTACGATGTCTTTCTGATATTATATGATAATTTTTTTAATGAAATAAAATAAAGATTTACACTATAGATTCATATCTCTATGAAATGAATATGTACTAGCCATTTTTAAGTAATAAATATAATATAATTTTCTTATTTTATTGTCGTATGTATACTGTATAATATACGTACCACCTTTTAACAATTTATTATATAATCGGTAACAAAAAAATGTAAATATAATATAATATAATATAATTATAGAATTGTTATTATAATTTTTAATAATATAATAATATAATTGAATTAATTATGATTTTACAAGAAGCGTTAAATGACAGTATTATGTTGAAAATTGAACGAAAAAAAAAAAGGAAACACTAATCAATCAATTAAGTCATGGGCCATGGCAGTACAAACGTATTTAATTATATACGAAGTGTGACAGAAAGAATTTACACTATATTATCTAGTTGACAACTGTGTAATAACTGTTGGTATAATAAATTATATGTAGTTATTTTAATGTTATTACATAGTTGGTTAATATTACATTTGTAAGTTATTTCTGTTACATTTTGTATGTACCTATACTGCGTGTGGGTAAATTTAATTATAAATCATGATATCTTCATTATATAGCTTATATCAATGGATAATTGGTCTTAACTTTTTATGGGTCATTCACCCCTTTAATATAATATAAAGTATAGTGATGAATCCACAAATAAAAACAATAAAAACAATTTTTTTTTTTTTTGATTATTATTTAATGATAATTTAAAAAAGTATTATAAAATGCTATAATTTTATTTTAATTATAACAATGAATACCGTAACCGCAGGTGAACCTAAGTCTTCAAATAGTTTGCATCATTAAAAAAATGTCAATATCTTAAACAAAAATTTAGAGCCTCTCCATAAAAGCTCAAGGAGACATCTACGACAATAGATCACCGGTTAAGAACCTCCTGGTTTATATATAAGATCGTAATGGTAAAATAATGTAACTTTTCGTGTTGGAAATTAATATCGTTGGAAATTAATATCGAGCCTCAATAACGCGATAGAGGATGGGATAACATTCAAAAAAAATAAATGAAAACAAATTCTGGAAATGTTGCCCCTTCGGCGGAACAGCCGTGGTCATCCACAGCCCATGCCTAAAGCACAGTGACTCCTCTTGAAAACGTCTCTTGACTTCCAGGCATGTAATTTGAAGTGTTGTACGTGATCAAAGGCCGGGTTCTGTTCCTAATAGTTGTCGTGGCCGTCGCCATGGACCGGTTTCCCGGTCGCCGTCTCAAAATTTTTGCGTAGAATAGTTGAAACAGCTCGTTGCGGATATTGGAGTTCATCCAGCCGTAAATAATCGGGTTTGAGATGGCTGATGTCATGGCGGTCAGATGGCAAACCGCCAGAGTTACGTACAGCTGTTTGGTTGTTATCGGTTTGGTCATCAGGTCGGCGGCCAACGAGAACACGGCCAGCGGAAGCCAACTCACAGTAAAGACGACTGCCACTCCTAAAACACCGATTTTTTAAACCCTTATCTTAAATTTAACTCGAAAAATTAGGCATTAAGTGAGATTTATATTTTGTCGCGGGCAACGTTGTGCAGGATCAGCTATTATAGTATATAATAATAATAAAATGTGTATTGGTGTAGGTATGATTGTATAATATGTATAGGTATATCATTTATATTATTACACCAGTGATTCTCAAACTTTTTTATTCCTAAAAAAAATTACGAAGCCCCAAAAAGCAGAAATGTCTATTTGAGACAACAATAACTGAGAAATATAATAATAATTTAAATTTAATAAATATAGATATGTCCAGGTAGTGAGGTAACCATGGAGCCCCTAGACTACTCTCTCGGAGCCCTAGGGCTCCGTGGAGCACAATTTGAGAACCACTGTGTTACACAATTACAACGATAAATTTTGGGTGGTGATAAATATGGTTTTGTCAATTGCATTGGTTTGAAAGCTACAATATTATAAAAACAAAAAAAAAAGTTTCCAATCATTCGTATATTTACATAAAATTACTCGGAAATTTCTAAATTTTGTTTGAAAAACATGTATTTTCTATAGGTACACCACATCACGTAGTATACTAGAAAGATTATAACCCGCTTTTGTAATATTTCTTTGATAAAAAGTTTTTCAGTGTTCATAATATATTTGACAAACAAAAAGTAAGAAGTTCGAGTGATGGTCAATTGTACATTTTTAAAAGATTATCGAAAAGTTCTTAAATATGATTATATTATATGCGAACAGGGTTGAAAAAAAAATTATTATTCCAGTGGCGATGTTAAATTGTTTACGAATAATTGAATTTATGATTTAAATAATATTAAATAACAATACTGTGTATACCGATGATTTATTTAATTTTGTCATTAACTATATACCTATAAGGAGTAGAGTGGTCCGTTTGTTTCTTTGAAGTTCTCGCTGTGCACGCCTTGAGTCTTTTTGAGAAGCAGTGTGTGCGTGTAAATATGCTGCAATACGAATATGAACCACCAAAAGAACAGTGGCGGGGAGTACTGCTTGAATGAGCACTACTGCTATATTATACGCCACTTTGATATCGGTCGAAGGCCATTTTTCTCTACAAGATTCATATAAAACTACATGTTGGAATTTTAGCGGTTCGACCACCTGAAAACGAAAAAAAAAAGGTGTAAGATCGTATTATAATATAGATTTACACAAGAATAAAAAAGGTATATATGAATATTTCAGTTATACTTATGCCAAAGATATGATTGAATTTTGAACTAAATGACGTGCAGTGCGTATTAGCTTTACTTTTATACAATACCTACTGCCAAAAAATATAATATTAATATAATACATGTAATTTTTAGATTATAACGTTTCACGTAAACTGATGGTGTTGGTTCATAATAATATCATATTATGTAGACATAAAGTTTCAAATTTAAATTTAAGTATAGGTACTGCCAGCACAGGAACGCCAGGTGGTGCAAATGTACTACTTAAAAAAAATATATATTAATTATTTGAAATTTTCAAATAAATAATTTATTATAAAAATTCCTTCATTATTAATTTATAATTTATGAGTTTATATAACCACGATTATGGTCTAAATGTAAATAATGAATATCTATCACAAGAAATTGTCGTACTTTGTACTGACGTAAGTAGAGTCACGAAAGATAGGAAATTAAAAACCATCTCGTTATAATCTACTGATTATTGGTGTATATAAATACGATATTATAATAGTAAAATTTAAAGTTAATTAATAATTATCTATAAAGCCACAATAGAGTATAAGAAAGAAATAGTTTGAACATTAAATAAAAGAAATTATTAACAAGTTTGGATTGAGTTCTTCGTGGTGGGTATTACTTTTCAATGGTTAATGTGCACATAATATGACGTATAATTTGAATAAGAAATTAAAAATTTTCTGCGGGTACAAGTACTCTGCAATCGTTATTGTAAGCCTACAGCAGTATAATATGTGTATTCATTTTTAGGCTAATTATTTCAATCGATAATTTATCGATCGGCCAAACGTCTTCTCCTAATCATATATATGCTCGAGTTATTTTTGTAAAACGTCAAACTAGTGTTCACCTGATAATAAGCAACAGGCGACGTGGTCAAGACGGCCAACAACCACACGGTAGCTATGGACACGTACACCGTGCGCCGTTCGTTTTGTGCGGATCCGCGGACGATCACCCAGTATCGATCTATAGCGATCACCGTGATCGTGCCCACCGACACCATGATGTTGGTGCCCTGTAACAGCGGCACGAGCTTGCATAACACTGTGCCCATGGTCCACTGGTGTCGCAATATCGACGTCAGCGTAAACGGCATGCACACCAAGCACAGAGTCATGTCGGAAACGGCCAAGTTTACGATATATAGGTTCCGGGAAGTGTGCATCTGAGCACGTCTGGCAACCACGTAGATCACGGTAAGGTTGGCCGACAGCCCGACGATCATCAGGCCCAAGTATACTATTATCAGCAGAGTCTGAAATAATATTAATAAAAAAAAATCCAATAGACATTATCACCGCGTCGTTTCATCACACACTATTGTTTTGGAATAACGTTTTAGGTGGTTTTCGATTCATTCCGGCTTATGAACTTAACGTACGTTTCCATTATATTTTATGCCCGTGAAACGGTAAAATAATATGAATGCACGAATAAATGATATGTTTTGTTTCGTTATACGAAACTTTTGCGCATCTACTCGAGCAAGTTTAACAGACGATGAATATGTTACATTATAATATTATAAAGGATAATCTTCCATATGCACGGGACGATGTATACAGGACGATTCACCAAACACACTAATACTAATTTTTTCTTTTAATGTATTCAAATAATGGTTTTTAAAATTATGAGTATTCTTAATGTCTATATTTTTATATAGAATCTTTTATGCAATCTAAGAAGTGTCTTGTGGCTATACATTGATTCAAAACCCGAGTTCATATTTTTTATAATTTGCTAAAATTGTCAAAGTATAATAAACACAAGACAAATATTACATTTATATTTTATGTTTTATATAAAATCATTATTACCTAATAATAAAATATCTTTAGTACAAAAGTGTATAAACTCAGAAACTTTATTCATTAAAATTAAAAATTTTTTCTAAGATATTTGAAGTATTTGAATAAATCGTCTTGTTAAAAGTTTACAGTTAAAGGGTATTCTCATGTAAAAAATCAAGTTTGTATCATCATACTCCACTCATCACATCATCAGGATAACTTTAAACTATACAGATATTGGTTTGTGTATCAATCTTGTTCCTTATATTTTACGGTTTAATATGTCAATAACTGAAATACTTGCTTTTTATTTTATTTTAAACTTTATATTTATTTATATACTCTTAAAGAATAACAATTTATAAACTGAGTTTTTTTTTATAACTAGCGTATAAAAAACGAGATTTTATATTGTTAAGCAACTAAATTTTTACTGAATATGATATTTATTATATAGCTGTTATCAACCCCATTTTAAACAAAATATTAGTAAACTCCCAATATTATATTATGCAGTCATAAAGACACGTTTTTAATTAAATGTAATTTATAACTGAAAAACCTGAAGTGTCGTGATGTACCAGATAGTATACAAGATAGGTAGGTATTATGAAATTATTATGAATATTCCTTAGAAATAACAAAGATCTGTGTTCACATTTGAGCACTTAAATATTAAATAGGTATAAATTTCATCAGTGTCATTTATGACATATCATTCAAATTAAATTATACATTTTTGAGTTTAAAATATTTAACTTCCGTCAATCTTTATTTTATTCTTCTGTAACTATACTTACTACATACGACGCGCAGTATATAAAACAATTTAAATTAAGTAGGTAATGCCTAATTAAAGCTTTTGGTTGAAAAGTAACTAACCTATTTTTCCAAAAAGTAGACATATACTATAAAGCAATTAGTTGGATTCAATTAAGATATTCACAAATAACATTGTTAAATAAAAAACCATTTTTCTCGTACTCAACCAGAAATTGAATAATTTATTTTAATTAATATAAAAGTATATATTATTATACTACCTATATAATATATTATTTACATCATTACGTCAAACATGTTATTATCTACTATAAACTATACATATTAAAATAAATTAAAATTGTTTATTCGTTAACACCTATATAAGTATTTGGTATGGTTATACCCACAATGGGAAATTAATTAAAAAATTATACTACTATATCAGTTTTTCTATTTTAAAATTCAGATTTGTTAATAGTATAATGACTAATGACTAATATCTTTTACAGAATTTACTTTATATCATTTATTACCTATTTTTAAATTAAAACATTAATACTATTATGTTTAAACTCAATAGTCTATAGTCTATACTATAATAAGTATACAATATTTTAACTTAAAGATTTTAAGGTTTGACGCTACAAAATAAGTTTTTGTCATTGATATATTTCATATTTTTTTTAAATGTGGCATTTGATTTATATATTATTAAAGTTAATTCTATTGGTGGAACAATTTTTTTTTGTACTTCATAATATAGGTAGATTGAACTGTTAATATTAATAAATTATCCACTTTAAGAATATAATATACCTATGTGATATATGTGAATAATAGAAACAGAAAGAAAATAAATATAAATAAAAAATGACTAAGACTCATTTCAAAATTGTGAATACAATTAACAATTAATATAATAAATTATAATTCTCAAAGTTTTGGAAATTCATATCAATTTTTATAAATAACGTAAAAATTGTTAATAAATCATTTTTCAAAAACACTTTCTGAACATTAAATAAAACAAAGTGTTATGGATGCTTGAATGCTTTAGTATTATATTATGGAAAAGTAAAAGTTTATAAAATGTTATTTTTATTTTTAATCTGATTTAGATTTTGAAATATATAACCGTTATTTTTCATAAATTGTATTTTTAGCAATATATATATTTTTAATTATTTAGTTATTATATTATAATAATGTCATTATTTTATGCAGAATATTTTTATATATACTTATTGTATTATTTTAAAGTCAACTAATTTGTATTTTGATTACAAATAAATTCTAAATTTAAATTATTTTGTACAAACTTCAATTTAAATAGAATTTTTATGACTACAAAATCTAAATTAAACAATAAAATACATTTAAAATCAGGGATTAGCACCAAAATCATTTATTCGGGTTCGGGTTTAGGGTGTTCAAACACCGGAATAAAAAATTTAAACAAATATTTGGGTTTTCAAAACCGTTATTATTCGGGTTAATATTGGTTAATACGAGTGTTGAGTAATCTGGAAAAATCATAGCTTTTGATGACTCCCCCTCCCCCCCCCAAAAAAAATGTTAGTTATTTATAATAAAATATACATTTTTAAACGAATTCGCAACATTTGTAGTTTGGTTTAAAATAACTTATTTCATTAATAAAATAATAACACTAAATATTATTAATTATTAGCGTTTGGTATTTTAGTCACGACTTTCGTCAATACGTTCAGTTTTGTTGAGACCGTGTCAATTGTATATTGCTATTAGCTGTATTTAGATTTAATTATATACTATAATAATAAAGTAATAAATTATATTATAAAATAGGTATAAGAAATAATTTAGTATTAGGCGATTTGGTTTAATACTTTAATTAAAATCAATTAAATTATAAAATATTTTAATGGTTTTATTTTCAAGTAAATAATTATTGAATTTACTTATAATTGATTATAAGATTGTTCCTGTTATTATTATTAATAATTATTTAACTCTTCAAAATTTATCTCACCACAAGAAATACATACAAAATGATATATGACATGAAGATTAAAAAAATAAAAAAAAATATTCGAGTTTCGGTTTAACCCGAATGATCTATTCGGATTTTGGTTAATACAGGTGTTATGAAAACAGAATCATTCGGGTTATACGGGTTTTGGGTGTTTAATTTTTTAAGGGTGTTTAGGAGTGTTAAGGGTTCAGGTTAATTTAGGTGCAAAGCCTTGTTTAAAATTAAATAACAAATCATAATTATAAAAAGTAATAAGATTTATAATATTTGAAATGTTTAAAATTTAAATACAGTAAAAGAACTGTTAGTGCTAAACTAAGAAAACAACTATCTAGAAAATAGCATTAAATTATGAATAGATATTATTAATATTATTCATTTAATATTTTTTTAAAACAGCGTAATTACCTCAGTACTTTTATCTAAATTTCGGGAATCACGTCTATGCTCCAACAAAATAGAATATACTTCTTCCAAACTGAAATTAAATGTCGAGTTCATTTCTGTATCATTACAGGTTTCCATAAATGTACTCATTGTTTCATCCAGAGAGCAAACCATTGAGTCATTGTTTGATGAAGATTTTAATCCTGAAAATTAATAAATCAAATATGGTATTATTATTCTATCTTTTTTATTTTGTATATTGAATGTATTTGTACATCATACATTTATTCTAGAATTTATACAAAAAAGGAAGAAAAAAATATTATTATTTTTAAAATTAGATGCTAGTTATATTATAATATTAAGAATTAAATTATTTGGTGATAGTACTAATATGCTTTATAATTTGTAATAACGTACAATATTGTATGTAAGTACAGTAATTTTGTATTTCATAATTGTTAAAATTTTGAAATTGTTCATGTAATTCTGGTTCAACTATGCGTTCTCCATATTTATAATAAATTATAATTTTATGTTCAGATTCTAGATTCCTATATTATGATTAATATTGATATAGAAATTTTTGTTTTAAGATTAGACAGTTTAAAATTTATTTAAAATGTAATATTTAAAATGTAAATAATAGTAATTAATAGACGATAATATTTTTACATGTGAGACATATTTTTATATTGAGTGAATGTTATTTTATAATTAGAATATTTTATATTTTCAAATTATACAGTACTATTTGGCAAGAATCGTAAGTTATTTTAATTTTAAGGTGATATATTATAATATACATTTTTAATTACAATAATATAGATATTCAAGTTATAATTATAGCGAATGATTTTTACGATCTATCTAAATATAATATTTCAACTTAAAGATAAATGTTATTAACTAAAATTAAAGGTTAAAAATAATAATAATAGAAATCTTTCCATATTAAGACATAATAAATGTCAAATCAGGTATTTTTTGAAACAACTCGTTTAATGTTGGTGTTAACTGTTAATATGATTGATTATACTCGATATTAAAATATAATTAAATATCACTTTCAAGTTGAGATTATATTATAACGTTGTCTTTAAATTTATTAAACCTTAAACATTTTTAATCTTTTTTTAAATAGGAAATATTTTTAAAGGTAAAAATAAACTGTTTAAAAAATGGTTATCAAGAGAACACATTAACACACACTAAGAGGTATACACATATATATTTTGTTTTCATCTTATACGCATAACATATAACATTTTTTAATATTACAGTAAATTTATCAAAAATATGAATGTTAAATATTAAGGTATTGAGAAAATATAATTTATTGAAATCATTTTATAGATAACTATACAAAATATTATATGATATAAATATATAATAAATAAACAATATTGAGTGCGTTATGTCACAGACATAGAATAACAACATTTATAATAATGTAAAATCAACGATAATTTTCTATTGAGAGGTAATTTCTTAATAAATAGTAATCGACTAAATTCTTTATTAGTCAACAGATTACTAAGTTTAATGTTAATAAAAATAATTTTTTTATAATTTCAATGTTTTAAATATATTTTTTTAGCATGTATATGATTTAATTAACTTATATACAAAACTAATACGTATCAAAAATAGTAGGTAGGTACATTTAGATAAAAAGTATTACTTAATCTACTAACGGATTTTTTTTTATTAATCTATGTAACTTTGATTTTAAGTCACTCATAAATATTATCATACTATTAAAGTAATATAATTGCTTATTATAAATGGCGCAGAGTTAAAAACATGACGTCGATATCATAAAATATGCATTGAATCAAACCAAATAATATTATATATCAGATAAACATATTATATTCTAGATATTTTATAACTATACTAATTAATATGCCTATTTTTAAATAATTCTCTGCACATTATTTTTAATTTTTAATTATTTCTAAAACCACAAAGTAAAACTCTGTGGTTGCTAATTCCATATTACTTTCTATTTGAAAGTAAATCTATTTTTTAATATACTTAGGTATTAGGTATATAGGAGAAAACGATGTGTTTTATATACATCTAAGGATCTAACCGTAATAATAACTAACTGACGTTAAATACATTTATAACTTACACACAAATAGATCAAACTTAAATTATTATATTATGTGAACAGTGATCAAGAATACTATGTGGTTCAAAACTAACTACATAGAAATGTTGAAATAACATTTCAAGTAAACTGTAATAAATCATTAAACACGACGGATTAAGATAAAAGTGTACTCTAAAAGTTTCAAGTTGTACCACTAACTATCGATTTAAAATCTAGAATAGTTGGTTATTTTGAAAATATTATTTTTTTTAGAAAAGTAATTGTATAGAGATGTGTTAAAGGTAAGAAAATACCTAAACCGAATTCCAATTTTAATATAATATAGTTTCCATTAAACGTAAAATTTACACACACTATTACATCTTAGACAGAGCAGATCAAAATAAAAGTCCGTTGCCGAAATTTTTATTAATTTTGGGTTTTTTCTTAATTTTATATTTTATGAAATTAAGTATACAAATCATAGTTGAGCTGACTTAAAAATGTAATTCGATTACATTTTTTTTTTTTTTAAATATTCACACAATTTTTTTTAAATTGTGAGGGTTATGATAGGTTAACATTGATAGTTATCAAAGTTTTAGGTAAAATTGTATTAATAATATTTAATCATTCATGGTAGGTATTTATAAAAATAAAACTTAGGAGTTTAAAATTATTAATATTAACGCTAAAGAATACCAAACGTTGAATAAATTACAATATATAAATATTTGTTTTCCTTAATAAATCACGGTAAAATAAATTATTAACGACCAAAAACCTATTCTTATGATAGGCACAGTGAATTTAGAGTTAATGGTGATAAATTATGACCATTTAATAATTATTTATGGTTATTTTATAATTATGATAACATTTTAAAATAATTTAGTTTGAATATTTAATTTTTAATTGTCTTAATATTTGTAATTTATTCTTGATAATTTTTCTAAAATGTGTAACTTTAATTTTAAAATATTTAAAATTGAATTCGAGATCTTTGTCAGACTTTTGAAATCTATTTACAATTTTTTTTAAACTTTTTATGATGCCATTTTAAATGCCTATTTAAATGCCATGATAATATCCAGAATATAAACCGCTAATTTTTTATCTCTAAAAGAAGTAATTTTTTAATACTTTAAGTTGATTTTACTTGTAAAATGTGTAAAATTATTAATACTCTTTGGCTCTATTTAACTAAGCACATCACTCATCTTAAAACTATCATAGTAACATCTTTACAAGTCGATTATAGATACTATATAATATATATATATATATAGGTATACTTGTATACTAATCAAAATCGATGTATATGCAGCTTCAGCTTAGATTATAAAAACAATATAAATAGGTAACGCATACTATTATACCTACGACTTGTGAAAATTTATTTAACATTGGATACAATATTAAGTAAATACGATATGTACTTTACTTGTATATCTTTTTTTCGACCGGTGTATTGTAAAACAGTTAGGTACCTAAGAATGCGTAAATGCATAGTGAAACTGTTTCTTAACTCAAAGTTAGTCCGTTGGCTTAAACACAGTTTAAGTAAAAAACGAATTCCTATTATTATTCCCTATCCGCTCCATTTTTTTTATAAAACAAAAAGCAGTTGAATATTCTTTACAGAAAGTCGCCTCTTTATACGGTATATTATACGTATGCAATGCGTACTGATGCGGGTGAAACGATCGATTGTGAAACTTTCCTGGCGCTTCTCTTTTTCTTTTTCCACCACCGTAAAACTTGCCTCACCTATGGCCCCAATGATAAACTATTTACCTGGATTTTTTTGTTTTGTGCGTGTGTTTGTGTATGCATGCATAATATTGTGTATAAACTATAAACCGATAAACGTGAATCTAACAGGGTATAACGGCATGGGTACTTATCATCAACGTGCGATGTTTGTTTTCCGATAGCTACGGAGCTTTGTGTTTCCAAACATGTCAAAAATGTGCCATCGGTTTCAATTGATTCGATGGGTGCGAGTGAGAAAAAGAAACGAAACAGATAAAGTTAGAAAAAAGTCATTATACGACTAAACGATAATAATATTAGACACCATATAGAATAAATTATAATATAGGTAAAAAGAATTTAAAAATATTCAAGACCGCGTTCGATTACCAAACAATAATTACATTGAATGATGGATGATAAATATAACATTATTTATTATTTGACATGATTTTTCTGCTGTTTTTAATGGATTAAACACATACGAGTATTATCTATTTTTTTAATTGTATCAATTGAAATAGTATGTCGTATATGTATCTATTATAGTTATTACAATAGTTTCGATATTTCATGCTGGAGTATTTATCGAATATTTATTTAAATATAAATATTATTAAATAAGAATAGAATCGTCGATAAGCATTAATTGCATCTAAATAATTTTTTAGTTGTGATTTGTATACAATATTTTATAAACACCAGTTTGAGATTTTTTCCATTAATAATTTTATTTTTTCGGTTTCATAATCTCATATAAATAAATAATAAATAAATTATATCTAAATTTAAGTGCTCGATATATTGTCACCTTACATAAAATCTATTAGAAATTACAGATTATAAGAATTTTAGATAATGGTTCAATCATTTCGTGTTCATAGACTTCATCTTATATATGTTTGTAAATGAAGTAAACTGATAATTTTGTGGTTTATAATTAAATATAGCACATAATAAAATAGAACTCTTCGTGTTTTATAATATGTTTGGTTATTAGTTATTACAATTGTTTTTATTTTTTTTATTAGAAAATAAAAGTAAATAGCAGAGGTGATTCTAGGGATTATCGTATGAGTGGTTTGACTATTATTGACATCATTTTTGTAACTGGAATTTTTGGTTGACATTTTACAGTAATTTTCATACAGGTGACAACGTACCAACTTAAAAATGTCATTTTTATTTTATTTTTAAGTTTTTCTGCGAACTTCTATGGGACCTAGTATTAAATATTCACATTTTCATGGAAGAATTTCGTTTTTCCCAATTATTAAGAAAAGTACTAGGAATCTTTAACTGTTTACTTCATAGTACTAACTAAATTAACTTCTTACCAAAAAAAAAGTTGAAGATTGTAACTTTTTTACTGATTGAAAAATGATGTAAGACACAACAATAAATAAGTAAAAAAAAATAATTACTGTTAAAACAATACACTTATCATTCCACTCAAAATCTAAAAATCAAAGTAAGCATACTCAATATTTTTATAGTGTAAGTATATATTATATTTTGAATGAATAAGTAATATAATAATAAACAACATGCATTAAAATATAAACACCTATACATCAACTTATTTTTAAACAAGAAAATATACACAAAATATTTGCTATTTTAATCCTAATATCTTGAGACATAAAAGACAACCCTGTTCAGTGTGTAGAATTTTTTTTAAATTTTTTTATTATGTTTAAATATTTCTAATTTTCAACGCATAACATTTTATTACAAGTTATATTTTATATACATTATATTGGTATTATATAGGTATTATATTATATATAAGCAGATAAATGATTAATAAAATATAATAAGATAATTATTGTGTGTAGTAAATTTTTATATTACTAGAACTTCTGTGCTCTGATTATGACCATGGAGCAGTATAAACTTATCCATAAGAATTTATTTTAGATGGTTTGGATTTTTTGAGGTTTATGGGAGAGGCTGACGCACTACTAGGCATGCGTAAATGATCGGATTGTTTTTGTGTATACAGAAGGAGTGAAGATTTTATTTTAAGTGTCGATTTGTGGTTTACTAAGGTTTGGAGAGTTTTTATTCTGTTATAGTTTGTAGTACAGAGTTAGTTTTTTGTTGACTAGGAATTTCCATGTAGGTTTTTTTTCTAGTTCAACACCAAGGTACTTTACTGGTTATCTTTTTATAGTATTAAGTACATAGTATACTAGTATACGATTATCAGATTTTTTTTATTGAAAGTAAAAAAAAATCACCAGTGAGCCTATTTAAAAATAATAAACTCTAAGATCACCTTGAGTCAAGACATTTATTTTGTTTTTATTTAAATCATTAGTGATATTAGTTTAATGCCTGAAATATGGTGAAGGGTTAATTTAATTTTCAGGCCCTATATAATAAACTAGGTCAAATCATTTTTCGAATAATTTATTTACCTTCATATTTTACAAATACTTGACAAATATTTCAATTATTAGAATCATGTGGTTTATACATGATTCATATATTGATTCGCAAAACTATTTTATGATTAAACAAATTTATTTATTTTGGAATAATATGTTATTGTCGTTGATTAATAAAATAGGTATGTGATACTGTGATATTGTTTGTTTGTACAAATCGCTAAATTTATTAATTTAGTTTTTTGTTATGCTTATAACTGAACATTAAAATACTTTATTATACTCGTAATTGTATATTAAAATATATAATTAGATAAAGCTAAACAAAAAAAAATTAATATTTTATGTTATTTTAAATTTTAGTTACGGATTAAATACGAGTTATTGTAAAAAAAAAATATATAATATTATTATAATTGAAAAAACTAACACACATTATTGCAATTTACTTTCCTATTCTAATATCTAGAAAGTATGGAATTATTATTTTCTATCTAAAATCAATAATGTGGTACTATCATAGGTACCTATTTTAATCTTAATTTATATTAATGAATTATAATTACGTATATGGAAACGAGTTCAATCTATAATTTGCATTAGTATATTGAGCTGTTCAGTATGCAAAATAATATTTTTTTTTTTCTTAAATATATAGTGGCATTATTAATAAACATAACATTTTATCTCATATAATTTGTTCCATTAAAACAATTATGCTAACAATTCATTAAAACACGACGTAAACAAACAAATTTAAACATAAGTTTTCAACATTTGTAAAAAATAAAATATGACGTTTCATACTTTCATAAAATATATATGTCCTATAAGTTATTTGTTATTTTTGAGCGCATTGTGTGTTGTTGATCATCCTCACTCTCAGGTATCCCCATGACAGTTATTTTATAATTGGTGGTCACTGTATTTTACTACCTTTATAATCCGACAAGTTATGTTGATAAATGGATGCATTATGTTCGGTCAAAAAATTGATCCATCATTTTCTTTTGTTTTAAAAGTTTTGTTAGCGCATGATAGTTATTTGACTGAAGTCTGGATATATTTTTTTTATCTTCGGAATTTTCAACCTCATTGCCATTTACTTCAATATAAAATGTGGTCACCGATAGCTAATTCACTAATTTGATGATCACTAAGTAGATGATGTTTACATGGAAAACGATAACGAACATAGGTAGTCTGTATTTAAGAATTTATTTAACCATTTCCTAGTGGAAGTTATCAAACGCACACACTGTTTAGTATACACCTTTCAAATTCAATCAATTCAAAATATTTAGAATTAAAGGTAAGAATATGTTTTAGAATTAAAAAAAAATGTATTAAATATATATAATATTATAAAAAGGTATTTATGTTACTAAATTGCTATACATATTTATAAAAAAATATCAGATTATTTTAACCCTTTCACTGCTATGGACGCACATATGCGTCCTAGCATTTTAAAAATCAACAAAAGCTGTTATCGATAATGTGATAATATCATTAAATGGTAAATAATTAGATGAATTCAAAGAGACAATAAAAAAAAATATATGATAAATATTAAAAAAGTTATAAGCAAAAAAATTTATTTGATTTTCATGGTTCCCAAATTGTCATTATTTGATAAACTGAAATAATAGTTCATTATCGACTATTTGGGAACCAATCACTAACTTAATTAACTAATATCTGCTAAAAAAGTTACTAGACAATTTTTTTTTTATTGATATTTATTATTTGAACTAAAACAATATTTAAAACAATACGAAAAAAATAATTAAAAATAAAATTTAATCCCAGCACAGTGTTGTGAACTGGGAAAAAAATAATTCAGCAGGGAAAGGGTTAAATATTAAAAATATAAAAAATTACATTTTATTAGATATTTTAAACAATTTTGAATATTATCCTTTGGGTTCAGAGTTGATCATGACATAACTATTATTTTATTTAAAAATCGAAAGTATTATACTAAATTTTTAAACTTTAAATTAAAAGTTTATTAAAATTTAAATTAAGTCATTGATTAAGATTATAACTAATAAACTATAACTAGAAATAACTAATTAATAATTACTTATTAAAAATAAGCAGAGTATTTCACCTAAGAAATTTATTTAAAATAATATTTCGAATACTGAAATATTAAACTTAGTACATAATTTTATATTTTAAATATTAATTTTATGAATTTCAAAGTAGATTTTAAAGAAAGATTCTTTGAATATGCTATGTTTATAAGATCAATATATAATGATGATAATAATACAAAATATGCGATTCGACCCTATATAAAATGTGTAATTTTAAACAATGTTTAATTCTATGGTTTTTAACATTTCCAAGTAACTACATTAATTTTATAATTATATGTAATTTACAAAAAGTAGTAAAAAGCGTAATACTGGTGAAAATAATAATAGTTATAGTAATAGTTCGAATGTTAATATTGTTTAATATTAAACGGTATTAATACTTCAAGTTTTATAATAAAATATTGTTTTTTCTTTTATTTCGTCGATTTAACTTTGACGAATGTCAGGTTTAAAAAATGCATATAAGCAAACATTAAATAATTAAAATATGAAAAATAAGATAATAAAAGTCATCAAGTTCATCTCCATTAGTCTATATACAGATGAAAAAAAAAACAATATAATTTTGAATTAACTATTCGTTCACAATGATGTACAAAATGACGTTAATATACTTTTTTATTTTGAAAAAATGTGTGCTGTCAAAAACAATATTAGTTGACACGAATGTAAGTGGGTGTGACATCTATGTCAATGTCCATAATATTTTAAACGAATTATATTCACACCAGTAGTTTTATATACAAAACTAAAATGAATGTTTATTATTAGAAGGTAGTTTGGATAACATACACCTATATGGATTAATTTTAAATTTTAATAATGATTTTACACGGACAAATATAAAAATCTTATTTTAAAAATTTTAAAAAATAATTTTAGTATTTATAGCTGTATGGTGTGTACATTTATAATGATCAAAAGAGTGAAATTGTAGTGATATATTTTAATTTTTATATTAATATTTTCAATATTTTCATAGTTAAACTATATTGTATCTAACATAGTGTAAATATATTTATAATTTTCTGAAATTGATAATTTCCTGAGCTGTATATTTTTGTGTAAATTGTTGCATATGTTTGAATCATTTTCAACAATTGAAATTAATCAATTTAATGTAATAAATTACTTATGATCCGAACTAAATAGTAAATAATATTTACTACACGTAATGATTTATTATTAATATATTAAAATTAAATTATGTATTTTAATAATTTAAGTAGAAGTAATATTTGCCACGAGGAAAAATTAGATTATAAAAGAGTAATTTATTATATTACGTGTAAACTGCGAGTGTCACGGCTAAAATTAAAACTGTTAAAACATGACGTGACGAAAATATATACCAACAATAAGACATTTTCAATATTAAAACCTTATAATTTAACCCTGATAATAAAATAACTAAAAATGATTGTATTTAACTTTTGTAATAAATAAGAAGTAATACATTATATATATAAATATATATATCGTGCAGTTATTATATATTTTTTAAAAACAGTACTCGTTAGTGTATTGAGTATTGATAGTCAATACTATATAATAACAAATTTGTTTTAATTATTAAATTATTTGTATTTAATTAATGATATGTGAGTTTTAATTGAAAATATAACTGATAAACATTATTTTACTAATATTTGCTTTAATTATTAATTAAATCGAGAATTATGCACGCATAATATGATGTATACATAGATAAATGATTATTATAGATATTACCCGAAAAATTAAAATAATATACATTTTACCCATCTAAATTTGTAAATGTTGACAAAAAGTTTATTATTTTGGTAACTCAATAAGATATTTTTCAATATTATTATTTATTTCACCGGCCTAGATACTTTTTCAAGTAAAATTATTACAATAGTTTTATCATGTCATAGTTCTATTACTTTTATCGTTAGGCTGATATTCTTACTTAAAACAAACTTTAGATTTTGAGCAGAGTGATTAATGTATTGGTTTTATAATGTTCTGCATTAAATTTGTCTTTAAGACTCTTATATTAGAAACACTATAGAACTAAATTAATACAATCATTAGTATTGAGAATTGTTTCTGTTTGAAAATTAGGTAAAGTTTGTACTTCAGATTGTCAAAAGTAAATATAATATAATTTAGAAAAACAAAAATGTATACGCAATGCACTTAGTTTTCACACAAGTTTCAGCTTAATATATTTTGCTTTATTTTTTGTAAATCATTAATGATTAACATTTAACCGTACATATTGTAGATTTTTAATTTTCTAGACATGACATAACGGCATAGCCTTTTTATGAATTATTTGTATAAACTGTATTTATATACGTATAATATTCTATTAACATTTTAAACTTTTTAAGTCTTTTGAATTTATGTCGATAATATCATTTTTGTTTCTAAGTCAGCAAGTTTGAAAATGTAATACAATTTTTCTTATTATTTGTTCTTACAAAAATTAATACATGATGTTATAAATAAATAATTGGAATCTCTTGAAAAAAATAATAGTTCAACTTATCGTATTACTAATATAAACATTAATTTATTACTTTTTAATAATTTATAAAAAATATTTAGAAATATAAATTGACATATTGATATATCTTTGTATCTAAATAATTTTGATTTACAATTGAATTGAAATTTAACATGTTCTTTACAGTGAAATGTCAACGACAATGCATACTTGAAATTTATTATATAGCAGAGCGGTTTTTGTATTTGTGTTCGTAAATAAAACCTATGGAACTACAAAAAATTGTTAAATAAGTGATTTTGAAGTTCAATAATTTTTAATTATGTTGGTTAATATTAATTTTTGTTTATTTTGTTAATGCTTTAAATTTTTTTTAAATCTTGTGCTCGAGTAAACAAAGCACAACGAGTGTCAAACACCCAAAATTAAAAAAACCATTACCCTAGCTATTTAGAAACTCAATTAAATATTGTTAGAGTTGTATAGGTTTTAAATAAACTACAATACGATTATTTTGTTGCAACATTCTCATACTGAAGCATTAATGCATTATTGTTTGTTGTTTCGTGACGAAATCTGTTCAAACAAATTATATTTTCATCTAAAAATATAAACTGTGGTCACAACGATCGTGGTTTATTTTTACTAAAATAGACTAGAGAAACTGTACTAAATATGTTATCGAGTTAATTTATTTAACCTATTAATCTGTTAAAATTTAAATGTAAATAAACCCGATTTATGTAACGTTATGAAAAAAATCTCTTGTACTTTAATTTAGTTCACTAACAACCAACATTATAGTTGTATATTGTATAGTTTATTTTTATGAAAAAAATACGACCGCGCTGTGGAAAACATAATATATTTGAATGTAAATAAACATGTTTTTTCTAAATATTTTCGTAAAGTTAGCTAAATTAATGTTTAATTTAATAATAATAATAATTATAATTATTATTATTATTATTTTAATTCAATAAAATTTTAACATCGTATATTGGTTTTTATACGAAATTGTTTTTAATATAAAAATGGCACTTACATATATTATATATTGTAAAGATTTATTTTTTTTCTTTATTTGAAATATACAGTTTATACGTAGGGGCACAATAAGTATATATGATAAGATTGGGAACACATATCGTATTAAGTATTAATTAAATAAACAAGTTTAACAATTAATAAAAAATACAAATATTTACATGAAACGCTTGATGTGAGAAGCCATCCATTAAAGACACACACTGATGATTGCTATTTTTTTACAATTATTATAAAGAGGGGTCAAGAAGGTCACGGCATCAATTACGTTTGAGACGTCTGGGCAGATTACCAGGAATGGAAGGAGCTGCAAGATTGCGTATTAATGGGTTATAGTTGGAGGACAGATGACAATGAAACCGTTTGTAGCGAGCTTTAGCTTCTTCTTGGACTGATTTCATTTTTAGGTCAGAATGAATAGTGTCGTTCGAGACGTAAGGTGGGGCATTTAATAGCTTTCTGAGAGCTAGATTTTGAAAAGTTTGTATTTTATTCAAATTAGATTTTTTTGTATTACCCCAAAGTTAAATCTCGAATGTCCAGACTGGCTTGATTAGTGATTTGTAGATTAGTAGTTTTATGTTGATATTAGTGTGTAAGTTATTGTTAAGGAATGTTTTAAGTAATCGAAATCGAGAGTTTAGATTTAGTATGCTTGGCCCAGGTTAGCCTACGATCAAGATTTAAGCCTAGATATTTGACTGTATGAGTGATAGGAATTTGGGTGCCATATATGGAGACAGTAGAACAAGGCAGGAGTTTGAGGGTAAATGTGGTATGAGTGGATTTTGATTAAAGATCTATTTGAAAATGATTTCATCTTGATTTAGATACAGTAATGGCATGCAATGCTTACTGTATTAGATAATTCAAACTATTGAATAAATCGTCACTTGTCATTTAGATTCATTTTTCAAGCAGACGATAATTAGTAAAAAGGTAATTTGTTTGGAAAACTTCAGAACAATTTAGTATCACGAAGTCGACAGATAATTTGCAATGGAGTTATTTCGCTCAGATTTTAAATCTCCATAATCATTTGTACGGGTAGATTAATTCTTCAATTGGCATTTTAAACAAAATTCACGAATTTAGTAAACCTCTCAGATTTTGTATTTTATCCACTTTAAAACAGGTGTGTCAAATAGGATTCCATAATATAAAGCGATTACTTAAAAATAATTTACTTTTAAAATTATAAAAATATGATTTATACAAATTAGTTTTATGCATTTGGTTAATTAATTAATTAATTTGCACCAATAGCAAGGTTTTAGCTGGATTTATATAATAAATCTTCACTTTTGTTCTAAAGTATAAAATATGTTACACAAAAAATATAGTTAATTAAATTTAACTAAAATGTATTTGGAAAGATAATTTCCATATAGAAAATATATTATATTATCTTTTCCTTTTAGTTAAAATTAACTTGGCACCTTTAAAAATATATGTAGTTAATAGAGTTTATAGGTTCCATAATTTAAATTTTGAAGTATTAAATGCAATTATGCAAAATCAGTCTTAGGTATTTTTTAAGCCATTGAATTCAATTTATTACTAAAAACTAAATAAACAAATATTAATTTTTAAATACAATCACATATTTTGTAGCAGGTACCTACCTAGTTTATTAAATTATATTATGTTATTTTTATAATTTTATTAAAATTTAAGGTAATTCTATAAATATTATAATTTTTGATAAGCTAATATATGTATGTATTATTTAATTTAATAATGAAACATAAAAGAAAATGAATTCCAGGAATTGTGCGATATTTGAGTGGTATTTAAATGTATTAGCAATGATAAACCGTTACACTTAAAAATCGATTTGAATTTTGAAGCAGATAATTGTTTTTTGAAAAATATTTTTATTATTGAATTAATTAGATGGATTAATTGAGTATAATTTATTTTTGTTTATTTTTCATTCAAGAGAAAAGCTGCATAATAGTTCAAACACTTTTATGCAGTTTATTATGTAATACCAATTATTTATTTATCGAAATCGTCCATAACAAAATCATGTATTATTATAAGAGTTAACTTTTTCATTTTAATTCAAATTTCTAATTTAAAATCTTTAATGAAGAATACCAAATGACTTAAATATAATAGAGTATAATATACGTATACTACTTTCTTTTAGAAACTTTTAAGTCTTATCCATTTATGTCCACCACACATATTCATTTTTTATACTTAAATGTATTAGCAATTATTTAGAGAGCCAGGAAATAATTAAAACACATATGGCAAATAAAGATCCATCATTTTTTTTAGTATATATTTTTATATTATAGTATGCTTGTTATAATTATTAATTATGTATTTTATAATATTGTTTCATACAATTAGACTATGACCCATATTGTTAAATAAATAAATAAAATATAATTTTTCTGAATTTATATATGATACTTGGTGCTTTAAAATTTGAACATTAGAAATTAATTTGGTACTTATCAATACTTTATAGACTTAGGTGTTACGTCCATCATACGCGTTCTTTAATCATAATCGTTTATTGCAAAACTCATTTTAATTTTGATTTATATTTTTTTACTTAGTATATTGGAAAATTGCAGTGGTGGTCAAAATTTTGTTGAAATGAATAATAAATTAATCAAAAACATGTCATGCAACAAACATCTGACAGTGTTTCAGGTTTCCGTTCAACTCAATAACAAAAGCTATGAACAAAGTTGTAACGCCGCAGTGGGCACGAAGGCCAACAATAAAACTGTCTTCAAGTCTTTTCTTTACGTAAATGATATAAACGATACACATCTTTGTAAAATTAACGATTCGTTTGTCATCCACAAATGAAATACGACAAAGCCATTTTTTATTCACGTACAAAACATTGCAAATTGTCTTTATGATTTTCAAAACAAGTTTACCCTAAAGTTGAGAAATATGGGCCGGTTTCTTTATTTAAAGCGACAATAAGTTTTTAATAATAGTTTTCAATGATTGAATTAGTTATAATATGATTATTTTGTTTAAAAACTTATTAAGTAATTGATTTTTTGCTTATTAAATCATGGCATAAAAATACAAAAATTTGTAGCGAATATATTGCATATTATAAAAAAGATTATATTATTATATAGTATAATGTTATAAAGTAAAATCATTTTAAAACAAACCGACATTAATACTTTGACTTACTTATATATTTTTATAAAAAATTAAAATAGAATATATATATATGCTTTTATCTAAATGTAATATATTCTATGTGGTCGTCTATAAATCCGAAATCGTTTTTAAGATTAATATATTAAAAACTCAATTTATATAAACAATAAATAACATAACATCTATTAGTTCTGAATAAAATAAATAACCTTTAAGGTACAAACTTCTAAACTTTTTTCTTTGAAAGCATTTAACTTTAAATATATTAGCGATTATCTTACATAATCCTTGATCACCGTTAAGAGGAATTAATATGGGGAACAAAGCAAAAATCTATAAACTTACTTAATGTATACAAAAGTTATGTATGAGAATGGATTAGTGGAAATTCAATTTAAACAAAAATTAGGCGTTTTAAAATAATTGTAATACATTTTTAATACATGCCTCCATCTCGCCCGAAAAGAAAAATATTATTGGCGTATGAATAAATAATTTAAAGTAAGACTGAAACCCCCCTCTAAATCTACATAAACTATCATGAATATTTGACAGCATGAAAGCTCTATTATGCGCCATTATAACAGTAGTTATCATATATTTTCCCCACAGTATCTTTAATTTATCATAGCTGTGGTGATTGTAACTATCGTATTTTAACGATATCATTATTCAACAATATCATCATGGGACAAGAACTGTGATGATAAGATCAGCGATTAGTTCTATTGTACATATTATGTCGTGTATAATAAGCTATATGATATACAAGCAGAGTATAGAAAGTTAAACTTTATTAAATTATTATACTGTCGCTATATATTTTAATGTATTATACATTATTGACATATTATTATACGTAAAATATGTAGGTATTAACTAAAATAAAAAAGGTAGGTAATTACATTTTTATCATGAACACGACAAATATATTTTCTATTGTTTTAAAGATACAACTATTTTTATCGAAAAAAGTCCTATCATAAAATTAAATAGGTTTCTTCCTTTTTCCGACAAAATAATTCGTCTTCAAAATCAAGTATACTATAATATTGGTATTTAAATTAAAATCGGAAAATATAATGAATTCTGTCAGTAGAAATAGATTTATAGCAACCAGACAGCCGACCGATATTATTATTCAGTGTCTACCATACCACTAAAATATTTATCTTTAAAGAAAACATTGAATGATCATAATATTAAATTTATTATATATTTTTAATTATTTTTTGGTACTTAGACTTGAAAATTAGATCAATAAAACAAAATAGTATATTAGTATGTAGAATGTGGAATATTGTTTTAGTGTTTTTACACATAGTCATCGCATAAAAAAATAAAAAATAAATATTTATCAATTACTTAGGTAAGTAAAATAATATTAATATGTTTATGTGATAAGAAATGAAATATAAATTTCATAATATTATTATAGATAATTTTTCTTTTCGGTGTAGCATAATACACATTAAAATAATATGATATGTACCATGTACGTATACCCATACAAGAAAAAAATTAATCATACATCGAAATTTGAATACTTAAATTATTTATTTTCCGATAAAAAAAATATATTTTATACTCTACTAAATTCTGAATAATTAATGTAATATTACCTAAAAATCAATTCGTAACTTTATAGTATTACATTATTTATAGGATACCGAAAGTATCTAACGCTCCATAGATGGCGTTAGGCGCCGTATTGCTACAACAGTAAGCCGTCACCACGCCTATTGACTCCGTGGCGGGATCCTCACGTCGTAGTCGCGGTAGAGGCTGCATTATTATTTCACGGACGGTCGTGTTGAATGTTAAGCATCAATGCGCATATGAATAATATACCTTCTATATATTTTTAATGCGAACGCACTTGTTCACAAAGTTGTTAATAATTAAATTTACTGTTTGTCTAAATATGTGAGCTAATACATAATGCGTTAAAAATTAAAAATGTTTTTACCGCGTTAAATGGTTTATACAAGGGGAGCGTTTCAGTGTTTGGTGGATATGACACCATCTTTAGCACAAGTTATACATAAATTATTTTGTAATTAACTATTAAGTATAAGAAGGTGATGGGCAAGTGGGTACCTCTCTCTAGTGTATAGTATGTAGATGTTGAGTGGATCACTGTAATGAATGTGTTAGATTTGAATTCATTGTACCCATAAGAAAAACGATTCTGAATAGACTATAGAAATACCATCTGTCAAAGTATATGTATTTCATGATGTTTGTTATTATATTTTTATTAAAGTAATTTATTTAACTATTAGTATTGCAGTAGATTGATATAATTTTTGCGAAAGTTTTGCTCAAAGCATCGAGTTTATAATATTATTAAGATTTATTCATTATTTTAATATTTATATAAGCTAAATAATATTCACTTAGATACTGATCACTACTTCTCAAAAAAGACAAAACATATGAATTTGTTATTAGTGGTTCCTTTAATGCTCTAGATGTGCAATAAGAAGGGATTTTAAAAAATACACAATATAAAAGAGGGCTTACATTGGGATTTTGTTCCGGCAAATGGAAATAATATTTTTATTATAATAATAAAATATATTTATTTGAATAAGATTGTAATTGGTTACAGAAAATAAAATAGTTATTATAATTTGATATAATTTTAAACTTGTATTTAAATTTGATCAAATGCACCCAAATTAATGTTTTAAAAATACGAGTAGTTTTTATTAAAGGAAGCTTAAGACAGAGTAAACCCACAGACATTATTTCATTTGTATAATGGGCAGCACCGTACAAGATTAACTATATAATAAATTAATAAATATATTTACTATATAAAATTGAAAACCTTAAACAGTTAAGCGCCATAGTAAGTCCATTTGTAATGTCATAGACTACCATTTTATCATTTACTTTTTTTTAAAATGTTAATATAAATATTTTATGAAAATGTCAATTATCTAATTCATTTTTGAATTACGACAAAATAAGAAAATCTATGTTGTAAAAAACTGGTTTTGCGTAAAAATTTTTGTTTTCCCGATTATTTTGAATATTACTGGTCATTTTTAATTTTTACCTTCCAAAAGTTCCAACTAGATTTATCATCCTACGAGAAAATATATTTTTTTAATAAATAATATTGATATTTTAAGTACATAACAATATAACATAACTGAATATAAGTCAATAAAATATTTAGAATATTTTTTTAAATATAAGATAAAATGAATGTTTTATAACTAATTTAAAAGAAGTCACATACCGTGATGAAAAATTTTATGATTGAAATAATACTGTTATTTAAGATCTTGATTATTTTGACTCAAGGTATAACAACTTGGAGAATGGTGTTCTTTGAAGATAAATAATTCGAGCTTGATAGGAATGTTTACCAATAGACTGTGAATTAAGCCAAGTGCAAACGTTGAATTAAAATTATGAGTAAAAACTAATACAACCTAAAGAAATTTATTTTGAAATTAATGTTAAATAAATAAAGTAAACTTTGTGTAATATAAGTTTAGTGTAATATATTTTTATACTCAATAAACGACAAATTTAAAAATAAATTCAACATTTTCGTATACATTTTTTAATTTTTTTAAATAAGTTATAGTCTTAATTTTGAATAACTAATGATTATAAAACGATTAGTATACAGTATACACCAGTTTTGGAACAAACCTTTAACCGTCAAACATAACTTGACCAAATGCCGCACATACATAAAGGAGAGTCAGGAAACTAAAATCTTTATCTACCTGAATCGTTCAACTCGTAAAACATCAACAAACTTATTCGACTTATACAAACGAAACTTTTCAGTCTTATATGGTATAGTACCTACACTAATGTATGTGTGAATGTAAATAATCTCAAATGTTGTTATACATATACTATTTCGATGGAATACCACGTCGCTGATGAAATTTAAATTAATAAAAGCAATTTATTATGTCCAAAACTAATATTTTGCATATCCACATATAGATGACCAAAACTCAAAGATATTGACAATATTATATGTTACGAATATATAATATAAAAATATTACCTTCTTCATAATTTATTATTATTGTCAGTAAACTAATATCAAATTTCACGCGGAAACACACAGCTAGATAATAACGTATTTCATTGAGTTTATATTCTAAAATGTATTTATATTATGTGTTAACCTTAACTTTTTAATCCTAATTTGAATCAAATCCAGGTTTTTTGAAAAAAAAACACTATTTGGATTTGGATATCTGGGAGAATTGTTTACTAGCTTTAAATTGTGTATCTTTTGTATATAGGTACCTTTTTGAAGTAAACTATCGAGTTCAAAGTATTTTTTGATATAGGTAAGTTAATTGTGTCCAACTAAAGGTACTTATGTATATAATGAACATTTTTAAATTTTTAGTAATGAAAATAATATATATTATATTATAATATATTATATATTATATTATATAATATACTATAATATTATAGTATTTTTCTTCCTATTTTTCTCACTTGGTTTATACTTAGTTAAATTTGTCAATATCATTGTAATAGTGTAATAATAATACATAATAGTATTTTCATCAAGCCAAATTGAATTGAAACTTTGGTAATCTAAGTCAAAATTATTTTTAAACGAATAAAACTATTACAGTTAAGAATTTAAAAGATATTGTTGCTTCACAGATTCAAATTTAATTATTTTGGTGATATTATGTTTATTTTTATTTTTCAAATTATGCTTGATTTCGTCACATTATTTACGTTACAAATTATAAATATTTTAATGTCCATAACATTTAATATAATATTTTTTAGAGAAGAATAATTAATTAATAAACTGTTTAATTTTTAGTGAGATGTTGTGTAGTTGTCTATGGTGTGAATTATTGATATCAAACATAATACATTTTAACGATGCAACATTAATGTTTACTTTAATTTTTTTAAATATTTAAAAACAATATTTTAATCCATCAATTTTTATATATTTTTATTTTTTTCTTTACAAAAATTTTAAATAATTTCACTCATTCATGTAACTATCAACGAACTTATTAATGTCTAGATTACAGTTAATTCATCAACAAATATTAACGATTGGGTACTTTAATCATTAAATTTATTTTTAGACGGATTTTCTACGGGATTTACGTACACATATAAGACCGCAACTAACATCATAATATTATCGAATGCTTTTATCAAAATGTAGTTTACCTACTATTTTTAGATTTCTGAGGATTTTTGAGGGTGTTAAAAGTTTGTGTTAATTTGGTGCAAAATCCTGCCATTAGAATATAAATACATAATGCGCAATATTTTCGTATTATTATATGTCAAAACCAGAACTTAAATATAATATTAATAAAACATTTAGTTTTTGAAATACAAATAGTTGAAAACATAAACGATATTTTCAGTATATTTTATTATTCCATGCATATTCTCAGGGTTGCACGAACAACAATCACTAAACAATTAATGAACCAATAATGGGATAATGGTACCTTAAACATGATTTAGTGGCTCATGATTGGTCCATTGAATTTTATAGAACCATTAAATAAATCAATTTTTCATACAACCTAGCTACCTAGCAATAATAATATATTAACTTTGAGAAAAAAAAATAATTGTCAACAATTATTAATGATTCGATATTGAAGTAAGTAGTGTTCATTACAGCTAATTTTATTGAATGTACCGTATACCACAAATCTGTTATCTGCACTAACAGAGTCAGATTTCATCATATCATGTGTATTACCGGCCATACATATATTATGTACCAGAAATGACCAACATGAATATGTTCGCAAACCACATGGATGGATACTACGATACCAAGGTACAAAATGTTTACAAATGCATTTCATTTAATTTGATGATAAATTGTTATAAATCTGTACCAAAATAATAATAATAACAGGTAGATTTTGATTTTATAAAGATGCGAGGCTTAACTTGGCCACTCTTAGCATATACCTGCCAGCGGGTGGTTTAATTGGTTGATAAATTTGTTAAATTGCGTCAATTCTTAATGTTAGTTTAAATTTTTTCATCTTTATTTTATTTAAATCATTTAGATTTTAATCATATATTTGTAATTTTGTCTATATTATATACAAATAACAGAAGTTACATAATTAAGTCATAGTAGAAGTAAGATTTTCAAATTATGCTTACACTGCTTGTATAGTTATACTAATATATCTTAAAGATAGCCACAAGTCTACATTCATAAATAACTGGCTTTCTTTAAAAAAAAATACTTTAATACGTGTAAGTATTTATTTTTTTAATTTTTAGTACGTACTTAAGTGGAAAATATCTTTATAATATCTAAACTTAAAACTTCAATAAGATTTTTTTTAAACTATACATTTTAAGTTGTGGTAGTAGACACGTCTTGTCTTAGGTGTGTAATATGTTAAGACGTATTTTCTGATTAATTACTTCATGACAGTTTTTTTTTATTGTGAAAGTATCAATTAAAACAAATGATTTTGTTAAAACCCATTATTTTTGTATGTCAAACGAGGCTATATTGATTTTTTTAAATATACATTTTGTTTTGAAAATACTTTTGATGTAGGTATAACCGTACTATGCCATGTAGTTATAGTGCACTGATAGTTCACGTAAAGCTACATGTAACTCGATTTAAAACTAGACGTCTATAGATTATGTACTTTGCGTTTATTTAAATTGTAAAATGTTCGTTTACTTTGCTAACCAATTGGACAGAACACTGCCTACATTAAATCGCTTTAATAGCTCATAATAATGGGTTTTATATGTGGATATACACTATAACACTTCTTAAACATTGTTCAATATATTAGTATTTATAGTATAATAGGTACCATTAATATATTAAGTCTTATATTCTTATAATCTTATTTCTTATAAAAATCATACTTTAATGCTCATAGAAATTAATTTTGTTCTAAAAATTAAAATTAGTTGTTTTTTGTGAATATCACAAATTTAAGAACATTTGTGGTATGTATCACTGTTAAAATTGATAAGATTATTAGCATAATTTATCTACCTGGAAATTTCACATCTGAATTTTAAAAATACAATTGTTTACATTGTAAACATTTTCTATAAATCATATTATTTTGAATCCTGTTTTTTAATAGAAAAACTGAATGTACCTGTACTTAATATTTAATTTATAATTATATACTTATTATATCAGTGTTTCTTAAAGTGAGTTATAGAACTTTCTAGGGGAAGGGGGATAATGGAAATTATATCTCTACTAAGGAACATATTATTATATAAGTGGGTGGTGACTATTTCTGTGTGAATTTTTTCATTCTGAATTTTCCTCCAGCAGTCACATTATCGTTAATATGTTGTACAAAAATGTACGCCTTATAATATACTGTATGTAGTTATAATATATTTTTAGAATAAATAATTATTATTAACGAATATCGTATCGAATGTGAGTTTTGAAAAGACATTAAGAGCATACATCTAATTAGGATATTATCAATTGTATTTACTCCATATTTACTAATATTACACGTCATGTACAATAAATTAATTTGTCATTGTATATTTAAAATCTTTCTACTTTTTGAAACCACTCTAACTTAAGTTGTCACACAGATTAAAAATTTTATCAGGGGTGATGTAAGATTTATGAACATCAAAAGGGGCGTTGAGTAAAAAAAAATTGGGGAAACTATATATTAGATATTTTAACCCTTCGTATAGCTATACAAAACATGAATATATTTTAAAATACATTCTAATAATAGGTTAGTAGGTATTTACTTTTTATGATACATATAAATACTAATTATTACACTAGTGATAGAAATTCTCATAATATATTAAGCAAACGTTATATTCTATAAAAGTTCTTAGTATATATTTGTCGTGGAGTAATATATATTTACCTATGGAGTTTTAACATATTATATATTATATTATATTTAATTCTTAAAAAAACTATCTTACTTGATATCCACAAATTGAGAAAAATGTTGACGTCTTAACTAATATGTAAGATAAAGAAATCATAAAAATATTTAATTTTGTTTTTTAGTATTTGAAATTGAAAAAACTCATTTATTTAATTTAAAAAAATAATTTAAATGCAATAAATTGAAAAATAAGTGTAGTTATAGATTAATTGGTCAATATGTAAAACATAATTATTTTAGTTAATAGAAACGTATTAAATATTACATATAAGAAAGATGATTTTAAATCGCACTTCTGTTTTATTATGATTTATCAATATAAGTATTTTTTTTCGTTCTGAAATTCATATATGTTTATATTATATTACATAGTCTATTATCAATAACAATACGTATAAATGACGGTTAATTGATAATCCTTTGATCCAAGTACTTAATAAGTATAATAACTTCTAAACATAATTTAACTTATAATTTTGATAACAAATTGGATTTGTATAGAATTAATTTCGTGTCGATCATAATTGATTTTAACTAACACATTAGTGAAAAATATTCACATTTTTAATTACACAGTATAGTATTTATTTAACTAATGATTGTTTATTTATTAAAGTCCATATAATTAGACCAAAACAGATGAATTCTTGAAAAGTTGTTTTATTATGTTTTATATAAACGTATTTATTTTTAATTAGGTATCATGCTGAATATTATATATTTTTTTTTTGAAATATATAAACGGTTGAATATAAAAAAATATTTTAAACAAATAAATTATATTTTTTATAATGATATAATACTAATCACATATTTCATTTAAATAAAAACTCAAAATATCGCAACTCAAATGTAAAATATACTTTGTTGGCTTAAGTTTTTTTTTTTTTATTGAAAAATTGCTTTTGTTATCACTTGCAGTTTAAAATAGCGGAGTGATGTACTTACTAGAAATTCTTTGATATTAATGATACAATTATTAACTACTTATTTAAAATTTGGTATTTATGGGATATAGAAAAATCTGAAAAGCAATCATTATTGTAAACATTTAATATACATTAAACAATTAAGGTTTATAATAAATTTATAAATTATAAAATATGATTTAATAATTGACTTAATAAATTATGTTTTGAAAATCTTTATAAATTATATTTACGTTTGAATTGATTTAAATATATATTGTCGGTTATAAATAATTAAAACTTAAAAGTAAATAAATTATTAATATGTAATTGACATAACTATATTTAAGTACTACTGCAAGCGAACTATTACTATTATTACCTATAAATATTAAATACTGTTCAAATTTATCGTTTTATATCAATAGTTATACTAATATGGAAATAATGTATATATTTTAAGTTTCATAACAAATCCATTTAAGTAAGTTATCAATATTCCATAAATATATTTATTTATCATCTAGCAATTTATGCAAAATACAAATTTAAATTGTAATGTTTGGTATTTCTATTTTTTTTTTTTTTTTGTTACTTCTATATTTTGAAGATGGAAATAATTTCTGCTGCTTGTGCATGTAACACGGTTAATAATGTCGTAAGACAAATACCTATTATTAAATGGAATGTTAATAATATTTTTGAATACAGGAGAAGTATTCGTGTGTAATTAAATAACGATGATATTAAATCAAGAAGCGACAGTTCTTACAGTATAACTATTTGTATTAATAATAATATCTTAACTATGGTATGATGAAATATTGTTATTACTTTGTAAAAGAATCGTGAAGTTCATATAATAAATTAAATTTGTTAATAAAATAAAAAATAATAACTACATATTCTTTCCTATTAAATATCAGAAAAAAATATATTGCATTTAGGTTACTTAATAAATATTTTTTTTTTCGTAGATAGCAATAATTGAATTTCAAGTAATTTTTCTTATTTGTTTGTTTTTTGTTACAAAGCATAAATATATAAAATATTTACATTTGGTTTTAAACTTCGTATTTTATTTTAGTTTTTAAAAATATACTATATTAAAATATTATACAAAGTTATATATATATATATATATATATTATCAAATTTAGGTTCACTATATTATAAAATCTAAAAAAAACATATTTTTCTATCAGAGCATATATTTATATACAAAAAAAAAAATAAATAAATAAATAAATCCCTGTAATACCTACATTTACTCGTAAATAAGTGAATATAGAATATTTTAAACATTAATCAACTAATATATGTAAATAGTAACACACGTGTTGTACATAGATTTTATTAGTAAACAGTTTTTGTATACCATGATAAATGTAAATTTCACGTATACACGTGAAATGGGAAACTTTAGTAGTGTGATATAAGAAGTTTTATTTTAACCACATACTGTAACATCCGTGAATATTATTATAGTTACATGGTTCATTACGTTGAGATTATAACAACAGGTAAAAATTTGAAGTAATAATAATATATTGAAATTTACAGTATTGGGTATAAGTGCCAAACCGATACTGACTTATGTTAATTATTCAATAACTTTTAGAAATATTATATACTGAAAATAAATCTATTCTTATTTATTTCAATTTTTATTTATATCAAAAAAAGTAATGCATAATTATGATTTAATGGTGATTTAATGGTGATTTATTTTTGATTTATAAAACAAAATGTTTATTTTATAATTTTGCAATAATGAATAAAATACAAACTTGAAGTTTGTTATTTTTATTCATATGTACAACACTTTAACAATTTAAATATATTGGTAATTATAATAGTATAGATGCATGTAGTAGCACTAATGACCATCTATTAAAGTAAGTAAAAACAATAAATATATAAAAATGCTGTTCTGAAAGTTATTCCGAAATATGAAAATAATATTAAAAAATTAAGTAAAATACTGAAACAACATTTTAAAATGTTAAATTTTAATATTGATTAAAAAAAACATAAAAATCGGACATATTACATCGTAATATAAATAATAATAGAAATAATTCTACTCTGATTTGTCAACAATCTTATATTTTCATAAAATTATTAAATGATACTTTAATAATTAATTTAAATATAGTTTTTAAGTAATTTAAGATATAACAGATGTTATAAATTTATTATTGAAACATGCTGCAATACGCTATTTATTACTTGTGTTCTTCTTCTCTTCGTTCCCTTTACTCTTCGTTCCAATTATACTCGTACACACAAAGTCAGCTACTTTTAGATATTAATTATGTTAAATTTTAATACAGAGCATTTTATAATTATATTATCTGTTTTTAAATATTATTTAATTTTTATTTGATTAAATATTATATTTATTTATTTTGAAAAAAAAATTAGAAATGTATCAAATTAATTTTGATTTTTATGAAAGCGTGTTGTCTAATAAATTACTATAAATAATAAATTACAAACATGCAAACAATTTTATAGTCTGTTATATCCGCATATATTATTCCATCTTGTGCGTCAATATAACATACCAAAATGTACTTAAAAAATATATAATAATTATTTAAAATGGAAATTATACGCTTTAAAATAAAAATATCAAAATATTCAAGAGGTATATAATCATATAATGTTATATAACTTATTAATATTCTTTAGATAATATTTTTACCTTTTAATTTGATTATACATCAGTTCACTCTGATATTAAAATCAGATTCAAAAAACGTTAAATTTGACATACTATGCGTTAGTAAAACGGAGACAACACATTTATTGGCTATAACGTGATTTACAGAATTAAAAATATGAAAAAGGAAAAAGTATAAAATATATACATTTATGTATGTATTATAATTGTACTTTTATATTATGTATTAGATTTTCGAGATACAGAAAAAAAAATTATAAGGACATATTAATTTTTCAAGTATTTTCAATTGGCAAAAAATGTTTTATCAATATTTATAGAAGAAAAAAAATTTTAGGTGTATCGATCAAAGCTCAAAACATATTAATAATTAACATAAATAGCTAATAGTGCTAATACAGCGTAATACTATATTATAAATTTCAAGTATTTATGGTTTTTTTAAATTTTGAATTATCTTTGATAAAATAAAAATCAATCTTGCTAGCTAAGAATTATAGTTTTGCATTAAAAATTCTCATTTTCCCTAATTGTATTTAAAATAATTATAAGTGTTCAATTTTATCCTAAAAGAACCCATTAGATTTTCTTCTAATAAAAAACAATATACATTAATCGCTCCATTCAGAATTTAAAATGTACCTGTACTCAGATATAAGTTGATTAAATGTTTATAAATTCTATAAAGATTAACCATTTGTTTTCGTTAGGATTTTCCTTAAATTGATGGTCGGTGATCTTAATAGCATTATTGTTACGTAGAAATCCACTTCATCAGTTGTTCCCAAAGTTTAAGTTTTTAAAGATACACTATGGCAAGTCTTACATATAATGTAGAACAAACACTAAACATATGATGACACTGTTGCACATTATATTATGTTGCTAGTGATGATACTACAAAAATGTATTGCAATTTTGAATGATTTTTTCCGACCGTTATAACATTATATTATTTTATATTAGTGTAACTTAAACGTTCTTTGTTCAATTATATCGGAAAAAATCAAATCAATAATGTTGCAAAATATAATATATTAAAAATAAGCTATATAATATATCCTTATAAATTTAAAGGTTATATTTCCGCCCAGAAACATTTTTCGTATGCAATAATTAATCATTGAATGAAAATTGAAAACATCTATCGCAGTGACTACTCAATAACTAAACCCTATTATACAGCACTACAGAAGAACTATTTTTTTTTTATTCTAACTTAAATATTTATAATTATAATAAGCTGTTCGCTGAATTAAAAAAACGCAAGATACATGAGTTCAATGATATATAGGTAGATTAACTAACATCTTTATCAAAACACTTTAAAATAATATGTATTATCATTAATAATCAGTAAAGCCAGCGAATTAAAACATTCGATTATTTTAACGCATTAGATGCTAACATAACAACACTAGTAATTCATAATTATGACATAATAATTTATCATCAACAATTCATACCAATAATAATTTTATTTATCAGTCGTTCATCATTTGTCAAAACCCATGTAATTTATACTGATATCATTAAAGAATTTAGCAGAATTTAATTATATTAATATTTATTAGGAATTTATAGGTATTAAGTCGTCCTTGATATGCTTTTTATTATTTAATTAATTAATACATCAATTCAATATTACACACTAATGCGTGATTATTATATCGAGGTTAATATATAAATAAAACAATCCTTACTACTTACTAGTCGTTATTATTATAAAATCAACTAAAACAATAATATATATATATATATATATATATATATTATAATAATATAATACGATGTAAGTAATTTGTATCATTTTTCATTGGCATTATTTTTAAAAAAAAATCCCTTAATACCACAGAAATAAACCAACGTAAATTTTATATCTTATTCGTTCTTTTAAAATGTTTACTTCCAAGAAATATTATTAAGTATACTACATCACTATTATACAAGTTGTCAGATAAGATAATAGAATCACAAATATAAATTGAATAATATAATATAGGTAGCAACTATATATATAATATGTATCATCTAACAAACAAAAGTTCAAAGAACAAAATATACATACTCTGGAAATAAACTTTACGATTGTATACATTACAAGTTTATTTTGTTATTTATAACTAAAGGAAATACTTGAAGCATCTAATAAATTACTATAATAAAATACATCAATCAAATGAATCTCATTAAAAAAAAATCACTACATAGTCAAAATAATTTTAGAAAACTCCCAATTGTTCCAGTTTATCAGAATTTCTTAATCCCAAAAGTAAATAAATAAATAAAATAAACATGCAATAATTTAGCTAGAACACATAATTACAACTAAAATCACCCTCAATACATCATGGAATACTACAGTAAATAAAAAATATAGAGCATAGTTAACCTCCGACGAATTAATAAACTATCAATAAACTCTGAGGTATGGATACATAAAGTTAATTAAAACAACATTTTTGACCACATTAATTTTGCTTACAAATAATAAAATTATTCTAATATACACCAAATAGCCTTTAATGTTCTACAAATTAATTATAACTAAATTTCAGCTATTAAATATTATCAATTATTCTTAACCAATGCCCAAAAACGTAATATATACACAATAATAATAAGATCATAATTGTATAGTATTGACTTACAGGACACTCGTCCTGTAGTAACTATTAGAAACATAATATGTAATTCAACAGATGTAACAAAAAAAGTTTGAATTTGTTATATATAATATTAAATTACTTTTATGTTCAATTTCATGCTAAGCACAACTTAATGATGGGTTGTCTATACTTGAATTGTACAATACAAGTCATATTGTATGCATTAAATGAGTAAATAAGTTGGTAGACTTACAATTATTCTAAAATGAGTCTACACTATTGAAATTTGTTTAAAATTAAGTGGTTGATACTCTATCGTAATAATTATGCGTTTATGATAATTTACTTCAATATCAATAGAAATGTGAAAAAGTAGGCAACAAATAGATTAAAATGATAAAGAAAACCTGTTAATCGTAATATTTACTATAAAGCGTTTAATGGCTAATAATTATATATATTATAATAATAATTCACGCAGTCTAATATTGTAGTATATTATCGTATTCGTATTGCACTATATCGTATTAAAAACTATATAGAAACTATATAAATATAAAGAATCGAATTGTAAAAATTTTTGGTATCGAATACCTAGATATTTTTTTATTTTATAATAATACAAATAAATATTAATGTAGGTATTACCCTTTTTATTATTATTTCTTATTCTCCAAATAAATATATTAATTTTTTAGTAGTGATTTATTTAACTCATACGTATCTACATCACTTAGACTTGTCTCATTTTCAATTTTATGCTAACTTTTTTAAGTACAGCTTATATTTAATTTGACGTCAAGTTCCTCTTGTGATTAAATTAATAAAAATATAAGAAAGTTGTATACAAAACGAATATTTTTAATGACGTTCTTTATTTTTTAATACATTACCTACAAAAATAATAATAATAAAATAATAGTAATAATCAATTGAATACAAAAAACATTGTATCGTGTCTCTTGAGATAAAAAAACAGACTTTAAATTATATTATTACTTGACATGTCTTAATATTATATTTATTATTTACTATTTATAATATTTTCTGTATCATAAAATGCATGCTATTCATACGGAATATTCAGTAAGTATTGTATTCAATTATTTTTCATCGTGATTTGGTAAAATTGTTTATAGTTTTTTTTGTATATCAAAGGTAGTTTATAAGAGGATATAGAAAATGATACTTAAATGTATGTATGTATAAATGTATACAAGTAAAAGTTAAAAGAGAAGAATGCAATATATTATCACAGATTACGTTTGAATATTCTTCATAAAATAAATTGAAAGAAATTTTAGTGTATAAATTGTTACATTGATACTAGTATATTGCTACAAGTGCGTAAAATAATGGAGAGAACCCGTTCGTCAATAGAAGTCCTAAAGTTCGTTTACATAAACTCATTTAAACTCAATTTATTATTTTAAATAAAGTATGAAAGATTTTACTACAGATCCATATTATACTAGTACATAATGGTCTTATAATATTATAACCCTACCTTATATAAATATTAAATTTCGCTCGTTAACGAACTAGATTGATTTGTAAATAGAAAACAGTTTTTATAGGTTTGATGGTATATTATATACATATTTAAAATCTAATTATTTTTAATTTTTACATTTTCACATCTAACTCGAACATTTCAAGAGGAAAGAAAATATTCTTCTTGTTTAAAATAGCTTAATATAAAGGAGGTTTATTATATTACAATATAGTTTAATAGCACTAATGATAACCATGCGTTTTAAAATGAATGAATAATTAATTTTTGTTTTTGAAATACTCGAATAAAAATAATGGTACTTATATATTTTTTAAATGTTGGTCCAATTTTATATTTCTGGGAGATCAGTTGGCTACATTTATATGGTAGATGTGACTCCGAAATATCTCTTATGATCCACTTAAGTACAAAGTTCAAACTTAAGCCAATTTGTTATCAGAAACACCTTCAATTATCTGAAGACAAAAATGCTGTGATCATAAATGTTTGTTTTTAGATAAAAAAAAAAAAAATAATAAAAAACATGCACCATTGGAAAACCAAAACATTCATCGCAAAATATAAATGTTCTAAATGTACATGTAAATAAAATATATCCATAAAGATCAAACTATGGGCACACCATTAAACCATCAAAACATTTTTTTTTAATTTTAATTACTAACAATTAGTGCAAAGAAGAAGAGAAATCATAAATTTCTGATCAATTTTATTTAGCAAACAAATTAATTACAATTGACATGTATAAACACACATTACTACGATAATATTTTAACTCATCTTAAATTAAGTTATATTTTTTTTTATTAAAGAGATATTAACAAAATAGTTTATATTATTATAAAAAATTAAGAATTTTTAAACGAAAAAAAGTAGTTCATTAAAGTTATTTATTTTAACTTTAGTATAATAATATATTGATGTAATTTTTTCAAAAATATTAAACCTATTATATTCTTAGTATTCAATTATCATAATAATATATATTTTTATACCATATTACATATTTATATAATTAAAAATGTAATAATATCTTTCTGTAAATAACCATAAAACAGTAAAAATTGGTGCATAGTATACATAGATAATATCTTAAAATAAATAAAAAAAAAAATAATTTTCTATAGTAAAAATCATAATAATATAATAATATACCTACTTAAAAGTTTTAAGTTCCCACAAATAAAGTTTGTAAATTATAACAAAACAATGAACATTGTTATTTATTGTTTAAATAAGTATTTTTATCCTAATTTGTACATATGTCTATAAAAAACAATATAGTTTAAATTTTATGGTATCTGTGTGAAATACTTATAAGGAATTCTTTATTAAATATTTAAAACTTGAATATAAAGAGAAAAGTTTTTTATGAACTTCTAACTAAAAATAGCTTGTAAATTTTTGGGATTTTGACGAATATTGTCAAGATTCTAACTTCAAATGTATATAAAAAAAAATTGCCTATGTATTTTATATTTTTATACAGATTTAAGGACAACTTATGTGGAATTTCGTATTACATTTTTAATAATTTTGTCCCAGTGAATTATTTTTTAACGACAATTATGGAAAAAAAATGTTCATGTCTGTAAGAAGTTCAATTAAAAAAAAAAAATTGAAAATGTTATCAATGATAACTTATTATATAATGACAATGATAATATAAAAATGTTGTGAAAATTTCAAGCATCTACAGTTATTCGTTTTCGCGTTACACAAAGAAACAAAATCGATTTGTGAAAAAATTGGATTTACATAAAAATACCCGTTATTCCAAATTTTTTGTTTATTTTTCCTAATTATAAAAATAAGTACTTTAAAATTTTAAATATGACCTTTATAAAGTACAAACTATATTAAATTTTATATCTAAAAACCACCCTCAAAGTTGAAAATTGAAATATTTTATCGATTACATAATATTATGAATATATTATGATGTACACATACGCACACCAAAAATTAAAATAAACATCGTTGCAAAATTAATGCATTTATTACTCCACTCAGAATCCAAAACTAAACAGATGAAATGTAAAATTCATACATTTTTCAATTTAAAAGTATATATTTAGTATGAAGTGTTAATTGGATTTAATTAGGGTTGGCATTATTGTTAGGAAAAAAAACTTCATATAAGAAGTTGAACCGATAGAAAAATATATTTTTTTAATTTGAATTTAATGGAGAAAATTGCAGGAAAATTAATAATTTTACTATGATAATATAATTTACATGAAGTAATAGGGTTCCCATTACGCAGTACCCTATCATACAATAGGGACTAGGCCGACTAGGGACTTTAATTGAGTCCCAAATTTAGCGAGTAATTAGATAGTTAATTATTTTTATTACGTTATCTTGTGTATAGCACAATTATGACAGTATGACTATCTTTAAACATATGAGATGGTGGTGAAAAGAAATTATTTTTAAAACAGAGACAAGGAATTTCGAGAGATTTTCACATTCATGATTATTATTTAATCTTTATAACGTATGTAGTATTTTTGGTGTAAATCATAAAGCATTTTTTAATTACAATATTTAATACTTTTTCAGACAAATAAATCTATGACTGCGGAGTGAAAGTGTTTGACTAGTAAGTACTTATGTATAGTAAATATAGGCACTAGAGCTAATATTGGTACATAGTGTTAGTGTTACACACTACTATAATACCACTACTGCTATGTAATTCATAGGTCATTAATTATTGGACGCTCATTAATAGTAGTTTGGAATCTTGTATTCAATAATGCAACGTAATGCAATAGTACTTTATATAGGAACGTTATACGGAAAAGGCATAATAATATATTATAACTCTTAACTATGATTAAATATTCAGCGAATATTATAATTTATAATCAAACCTTTGCCTTAAATTAGTGAACACTGCTTAATAAATGCTTATAAGATTTATTATTTTAAACAATACTTTTATTTTATTATTTAACCATTTTAATAATACAAACACAAAAAATATTATAAAATATAATTTAGGTTTAACTAACAATTAACATAATTTCAAAATAATATAAGCCTATTTATTATATATCAATATATTAATCAATGGACATAAAAAATCGATTAGTCACTATAATAATTCAAATTCAAAATGTAATATAAACTTTGTCATAAAAACATTGAATTATTTGATCATTCATGAAATTATCTCTTGGATAAAATCATTTGGAAATACATATTCTGGAAAATGTACTATAACAAGTATCTGTATAACTTAATTAGTTATTAATATGCTTGTAAAAATAAATAGGTATTTATTCAATGGTAATGAATAGTACTATTAAGAAATAAAATGCCTAAATAAATAAATTAAAAAATTATAATTTTATATACAATAATATAAATAGTTGTATTCTGTACTAATGTTATACCCGAATACTATTTATTATAAACAAATATAAAAATGTTGTTTAATGCAATAAGTATGATAGAAATAGAACTAAACAATTAAAATTGTTATATTTTTGTTTATTTTGGATTCTGAAAGAAGAAAGAGAGCTAAGAAGTTACAACCACGTTTGTATACATTGTTTGTACCTATTAATGGATTTCCATATTTTTTTTAGGCATTTAAATAAAATATAAAGCTATAATTTAAATGATATAATTAGATTGTAATTTGAACACTACATTTTTATTTATTTTAAATAGTTTTTCAAATATTTCCTGCAATTTTTAAAAATTATTTAAATTAGAAACTCTAAAATAGTATAAAGTATAAATCAATAAAATAATAAGTAATCGGCAAATGTTTAAACACTAGTGCAAAAATATGAATTTGTAAACTAAATTAAAATTAATTTACTTAACCATTTTACTCAACTATAATACTGATTTTAATCTTTTAATTGTAAAAATATCATTAATGTTTGCCTCAAAATACCAGTCAATCTATTTAATACCTTACATTTTAGTTTTGTCGAGTATTACACATTAAAGGCAATGTTAAGTCCACCCGTTTTATATTCTTACCTACAATCCATATATGGATACTCCAACAGTATCCTAACCTTAAGTTTTAAGTGTCTTAAGGACTTAGCCTTTCAACATTAGTACATAACATACCTACGTTGTATCCATTGCGATGACATATGTTAAAATTACTAAAATTGCCATTAGTTGATTACACGCATTGTTTAATATTACATACAGAGTAATTTTATATTTTGAACTAATTTTATAGTTTTAAATTTCAGTTCTTTTCGGCATACTACATATTACGCGTATATTTATTATATTTAATACGAATAATTATTTAAAAAAATATGATTTATATTTATTTAATAATAATAAAATAAATAATTTTATATTTTATCTGATTTTTTTTCTGTCGGAAATTACACTGGAAATAGGTACTTGTAGTTGAGTTTCGGGATACTTTGGTTGCGTTAAACGAATTCCGACCAACTTTTTTGGTTGTATTCTATTTTATTCTTAGCTTTACAATTCTGTTAGAATTTTGACCTCCAACATCGCTGTTTTTCAATCATCACAATCCTGGAATCTATCCTCCCAATCTGCCACTTCCAGTGTTTCTGTTAGAAAATAGAATTTTTTTTTTTGTTAAATGGGGTTCTTCGTGGTGTGTTTATAAGAGATCCTGATCTTTGATTTTATTTTTTGATATTTTATATTACGTATATAACATTATAAATTACGATAATAAATGGATTTTTTCTTGATAGTTGATAAATGATAAGCAATAATAAGCAAACTGCCGTTTATCGTTATCATGATTAATATAACTCGGCCTTTATAGTATACTATGTTATTGGTTAAGCTTTATATTGTGTATACATGTATTGTATATACATGTGCGATGTATAAATATTATTTAGTTTCGAATTATTTTAAATTTACCAAGCTCATATATGCGTGATTAGGCAGTGTTAAAAGTAATTAGTATACATTCAACGAACAATAAATCATAAAATAAATGTGTTATTTATTTAATAATTAGTTGTTTAACAACACTTGATTAAAATGCACTAATTGCATCCCTAATATTTTGGGACGTAATTTGTATATACCTTTTTTACGGGACGCAACTCATTTGCAGTCTTGAGTTACCATGCGTCCAATTTAACCATGTTTCTTATTGATATTCATTAGTAATGTTATACACATTTTTATATTATTATTAAAAAATGAGATAAATATAGAATATAGATAAAACAATAACTATACTTTTGTGACACTCTTGGCATTAGTTCTTAAAACGATTAAAAATATTAATTAATTGTTTTCAATCCCAACTTTTTAAACAGTATAACCAAAATAAAACATATTAATCATATTTTATTCGTTCATTGTCAGCTCATTTATCCGACAAAATGCCATTTCATTTCTAATGATTTTTCAAAAGATAATTAATATTGTAAAAATGATAACATCTATATTAATATTAATATTTTTATTTGAAATAACATTTTATTGAAAATAATTTATTGTTTTTTTAAAAAAAAAGAACATTATATTCTTAATGCCAGGGACAAATCTAGAGGGGAAGCAAAGGACCAAGGCCTGCTCAGAATTTACACTACAGTACTACACGCATAAATAATTCCTCATTTTTTTAAAGAAATTTTTTATTTAATAATTTTATAATATAAGTAAATCGTCAACATAAATAGGAATAGAAAAATTTTACTGATTGCAAATGGAGTTTAGATTTTATAATTTAAAAATATATTACTTGGATTCAGGATATTTTTAACATAAAAGTATTAAGTATGTATTCAAAAATCAAAAAATTTAAAAATGTGGTGTAATTTTTTTTATTTAGCTGTTTTTATATATAGTATACATACATGTATACATACGATCAATATATTATTATATCATCTCCAAATAACAATTTAACAAGTGGTGAATTTGATAATCATAGTTAATACTTAACAATGTACAAGTTAAACGAATCTCCCATCCAGATCTTCAATTTGGATTCATTTTCGTGTAAGGTATATTATAAATCAAAATAGTTCATATTATTAATTTGGGTCATTTTTGCAAAATGTTACAAATTGCGTTTACTAAAACTATTCTTTTTTTTAAATTTTATTTCATTATAATAAATATAATATTATAAATTATTTACTTCCTAATATTAAATAATATTTTTTATACATATATTATAAATACACTTTTGTTAATCTTCTGAACATATTATTATAAAAATAATCAAAAATTGAAAATATAATCGCATTTTATAATATTTTAGACTTTTATAAAAATTATTGCTTGTTAAATTCAATTTGACAATATTTATATTATGGTTATGTTAAAAGAACAACAACAAAAAGTTGAAAATCAGGACATTGTATAATATAGGTAAGTTTTATACACACAAATTTATTTTAATATTATTAAATTGTTGTTGTATGTAACTTTATAATGATAGGTTATAATGACAAAATGTGGTTATGTCACTGTAAAATTAGGTTATAAAGAAAAACAAGGTCCTATTAAAAATTACTTTTAAATTTATTTATTTATACAATTAAAAAATAAAAACTCTGTTGGTGACTTTGAGTTTGGAATAGACTTTTTTATTGTTTTTCATTAAGTATAAAAGCTTAATGAACGCTTGATTATTTATTTACATTTAAATATTGTAATACAATCATTAAATACCATCCATATATATATATATATATATATATATACTGTATATAAGTCATTGTTATTTATTAAAATAATTGATTTTTTACAAATTGTTTTCATTAATTATCATATGAATGAGGCAAATAAATAATATATATAATAGTAGTAGTCGTGGACACGAAAAATGAGACCTGGCACTCGCGGCCCATTGTCAATACTCATTTTTGTAACCATTGGTACTTAACATTGTACAATTGCGTCACCATTACATTTCGTAATCTCGGATATAAAAAAAGGTACGCTGGCCAGATGGTCTCTAGGTGTTTAATATATTACATAAACAATAGTTCCTTAGGACCTTTATATTTCTTAATGTATTAAGAGGTAAAATTTTGTTGTTTCCTGGTTTGATAACAACTACCGAAAAACCATGACTTAGCGCATGATGGACAGGTTTCATTTTTCATGTACACTACTTTATTATAAATTATAATGAGAAATTTGTTTATAGTTTTTCCAAACTACAAAAGTATAATACATACATAATATAAGGTAGCTCAGCCATGAAAAAAGTTGAGCTTAATGTTTATAGTTAAGAATTCCAGTAAAGTAATGCATCAAGGGATTTAGAACTAAAATATTTAAGGAATTAATAATAAAATTAATTAATTAACAATAATGGTCTCAATGTACATATATGTTGTACATAATGCTTTGTGTGTTAAAATGTTTTTAAATAAAATACAGAACAAAAATGAAAATAATATACGTTAACATTTTAAATATCTTGTTTAAAATGATATTGGCATCTAATTATTGTGTTTATAACGTATATTTAAAATTATCAGTTTAATCTTAAAAATGTAAATATTAGTTCGAAGTTGACTGCGGCAACACGCCCACACGTATATATATATATAATAACTAAAAGTCGTGATTTTTAATGACGTAATTAATTTACATATTTGATATTGTTGAAAATTCCTTTACTTTTGACATGTCGAATAATAAATCCTCAAGTCAGCAAGTAAATTCTCTAATTCACAAAGAAAAAAGAAAACTTTCTATTCGCCTAATCGCTTTGCATTCAAAACCACATTAGTACAGTTTTCCGGTACTAACAGTTTCTTGTATAAGTCACTACCTTTTTCTGATTATCTGTCTTCGTGGATGCCTAAATTATTATAAATTGATAAATTTATCATGAATAATTTGGCTGCAACACGTTAATGTTTGCTTTCACACATTCTTGCCACCATCATTAACGTTCCTATAAGCTATAAGGTAATTACCAGGAACCTACGATCACCTTTAATATCTCTGAGGCTCTTGTAAGGTCGTTCTATCCAATGTATTGCAAACGTTAAAAAATATTTTTAAAAACACATGACGTCTCTTCTCAACTCTTCCTCTCACTAGTTCAAAGCCTTTTATTATGCATTCGTTACTAACTTCAATACTACCGTATTGTCTAATAGTTCCATGACCGATAAATCATTAACCACATTTATTTCAGAACTTACTGCATTAATTAATTCCCCTGCTTTTCCACCTGTCCTTACTGCGGTATCTCATAAAATAATATATTCTATACTTCTATAGTCTAATATTATTTCTACTTTATAAAACATAGTATTATAATCGTAATTTTATTACACACAGAATACGTTATCTATGAGTTTTTATCTGTAAATTTTTAGTTTGATCATATTTATGTTCAATTAAATATCATATTTTATTGTCATTTCATTATTTCAATGTTCCACTTTTATTATTTAAAACTATTATTATATATATCTAATTGTTGAGACTAATTATTTTGACTAACTCTAATGAAGTAATAAGTATAAAAAAAAACTTAAGTATAATTTATAAGATTTATGTTTTGTTCTTACATAAGTAGATTAGGTTAAATAAAAAATAATGTAAAATAAAAATGTTTCATGAAAATATGACGTTACAGTTATTATGTGTTTAATCGTTATATACCTATTCAAATTTATATAAATCCACTGATAAATTAGGCCAAACAATTTATTAAATCTTAAATGTAATATTTTATATGCTTGGTAGTATTATACTGACCAATAGATAACTGAATATGGTTTAAACAAATAAATATCAATAACGGTATGTATAGATGGAGTGAGAGTGAGAAGAATATGCGCATGTAAATATTATTTAAATATTGTGTGTAAAAAAACAATAAGAATAACAATTATAGTTAATAGACTGTATAATAATAGTGATAAATTATCTGAAGCTTGACTCATAAATAAAAGGAAATATAAAAAACGATGTAAAAAAATCTTTATTCTATCAATAATAAATAGGTATAAATATATATTTTTTTAGTTTGTATTTTGTACTTATTTTGTAAATAAGAAAAAATAAACCGGAATTGACAGATTAAACAGTGAAAATTAACGTTAAAATGTTTTCAATGCAGTAACACGTTTGTAAAATGATATAATATAATAATTTTTAAAATTAAATATTTTTCACACATCAGTTTTTTCGAATATTTGAAAACTTGTAATATCGTAATAATATTATTACGTCATTATATCGTTTACCTACCATATTGAATCCATAAGAAAAAAAGCGTTTCAAAAATTAGGTTTATTAAAACGGACATGTAGAGACTTTCAAGTTTCAGGATGTGACGTCTCTTAAATTGTTATATTGCTTATTAGTTCGCTTACAACTAGAATATGGTACTCATCTCATATGGGTTTCAAAATCTTTATGTCGATTCAATACACTGGATAAAATTCAAAATAATTTCCTTAAATTTCTGTCATATAAATGCCATGTCGAAAAAATTCCACATAACAGGTGTTGAAGGATTTTTTAGCCTACCGAAACTTATAGAATTGTATTTAAAAAAATAAATTAAAATTTCTATTTAAATTATTAAACAACATAATTGACTACCCTGAATTATTAAAACTTATTAATTTTAAAATAAATAAAATTAGATCACGTGATAAATCTCTTTGTTTTATCTGAAAAATATTACAAACAATTACTTATTAAATTATCTGTGTAATATATTAATGTCTCTAGGTAACAAAAGGAAAAATCTCAATTTTTTCAATTTGTTTCTTAAACGATTTTCTTCACATTTATAATGTATAACTGCTTAAAACTATTATTTTAATATACCTAATGCATTGCACTTTTATTTATTCATAGTTCCATATAACATCCTTACACTTAGCTAAAAATAAGTTATCATTATATTATATTTTAATTTAAACTATTTATTATACCTTTCTATATTAAATATTATAAATATCTATATTTACACTGTATGTCTGTACCATATTGTATACATAAATTAAAATTGGAATTTTATTTCGTAAAGTAAAGAATAATAATAATAATAATAATAATAAATGTATATTATAATTCCTTAACATTTAATAATATTATGATGTTTGTGGTTTACTCGGTCTGTTTGTCTCGAGTGTAATAAATTATATTTAATTGATTTGCCGATCACGTCGTTGCACAGTAGTTTTTAAAACAATCATGTTATGGTTTCATTAATACATCGAGAAAATACCAATTTATTACATGTGTGTTATTTTTAGAACAGTAAATCATATTTTAAAGGAATTCCGGGTCAGCGGATTAGCAATGGGCTTTTAGACTACAACGTGTATACCATGTTCCCCTTGATAGTTAAATCAATATGAAACATTTTATCAATGTTATATGCAAGCTGCTCAGGTGTTTGATGAATAGAGAGAAGTATATATATATATATATATATATTATAATATTATATGGCTTTAATTAAATCGTCAATGGTTGTATCAATAAACGTCACTCATCGTCAGGTCTGAGCTTACCACACCGTCCACAACGTGTGAATGAATGAATTAAGTATAGTTGTAAACGAAGAAACGAATCAGCTGGAAAAAACAAAATTAAGAAGAATATTATTATCATCAGAATATTTATTGATAAAAATGTATACATTGAATTTATTTTTATACGATTGAATTTTAATTTATTTAATTCTCTCTCATAATAAGCATATCTTAATAGTTAATAGTAAAGTACAAGTACCTACATATTATTTATCTTAGTCCAAAATGTTGTTCATTGATTGGTTTATAGAATTTTAATGTAATTGTCATTTTTATTTCGCACGAATCAATGATAATAACTAGGGCTGGGATTTGTATGTAAATCCTACATATTTTTACTAAAACATGATAAATTAAGTATTGCAAATTATAAATTCATTTCACGTGATTTGCAATAAGATAAAACATATTTTATTTTACATATTTTTACATATTTCGTTATAAATACATATTTTAACATTATTTGTAAAATTTCTGCTTTTTTTACATATTTCGTAAAATTTGACAATTTTGGTGGTTAAGTAGTATTTAGTATTATACACTTATACTTTGATAATAGTACTCGTAAAAATTGTGAGTGTACGCATATGGGAAATAAGTATTAGTTAAATATTAATAACTTGATTATAGTTTATCTTATTTGTTTCTGTTCGATAACCATACATTAATGATCTTAGATTATACTTTGTATTTAACAATTATTAAACAAAATATATTTACGAATTTTCAACAGTGTCAATACTTAAGTTCGCAGGATTGTGAAAATATCTTAATATTTTATATTTTTTAAATTAAATTGATTAGAAATTAAAAACAATTAATTAGATATTCTTCAAAAATTATTTAGAATTTTATTTTAATTTTACACGTGAATATAATTTAAAATTTTTCTTATTACATATTTTCTATTTTATACTACATATTTTTGTCATTTTAACTTCATATATATATGTACATATTTTTGGTTTTTTATTACATATTAATCCCAGCATTAATAATAACAATAGAATCCATATTTTAAACTAATTATTAGTTTTAAATAAATATATTATTTAAATTTAAAACCTCTTGTTTAAATAATTACAGTGTATTGTAACGAATTTCAAAATATTATATCTTTATCTATCATGTTAATTCGATAAATTTTACTTTAAAAATTTTAAATTTTAAAAGATGAAATCAATTGTAAATTGAACTTTATTAGAAACTATAATAAAAAATGTACATTGCTATTGAACAATCTATGTTAAATTCATAATAATGTAATATACGAGTACATATGTCATATAATATGTATCATAAGTGATAAGATTATATTCACACCATGATTAACCGTATTACAATGTATAAAATCAATAAGTTAAAATATATAAGCATATTTCATAAAAATATGTTTATTAACCTTTAAGTTTGTAAATGTAATTTTAAATGATCAGGTACATATTTTATTATAATTTATTTGTTAAGTATATTAAGTTAAGTGTTATGTTTAGAACACTTATTATTTATAATATAAATTCCTATCGTATTTTTGAGTTGGGTTAGATTTTGAAATATTATTAAAAAGTTTAACCATGTAGGATTATTACATACGAAAACTACAGAATATAAAGTTACACTGTTAAAACTACTGAAAACTGAACAGTATACTATTTCTGACAAATCAGATTAAAAAATAGTAAATATCTGAAGATCCATAACTTTTATTTTGACATTCTGCAAGTTTTAGTTCCTTTCAGCCAAGTTCTATTATCATAAATACAACATTTCTATTCTCAAAAGTCACCTATTCACAGATAATGAATAGGAAATATACTTTTTGAAAGTTCTATATGAATTTTGCTTCTTACTATTGCAAAATAAATCACCTGTATGTAAACAAGTAAACTCACATAAATCGTATAAGTTAACTGGATATGATATTTTATTAAACTCTCACTATATACAGATAATACTCATAACTTCAATTGTAATGTTATGCAATACTTGTTATACATACCAAAAAAATACAAAAATACAACTATACGATTCGTAGTGATGAATTTACGTATTTTACAATGATGTGTATTTTTTGTGTCTGTGTACATGATTAGTAGTCAATAAAATGCTTCCAATCGTGTTGAAATCTAGTGGTTTTAGATGGAAAATTAGATCTAGTTTGTACTTACAGAGGTCAAAATTAAAAATTCCTAGTACTTTTTTTATGATCGGGTAAACAAACAAAAAATTAAGAAAAAACAAGAATTTTTACGCAAATTAAATATTATTATTAAAATAATTGTTATCCCGAAATGATAACCAAAATTTAGATTTAAATTTCTTCGTATATAATGGGGTTATCATTGAATTGAAATTTAACAAACTTAATAATAGTGATTATAATTCTATAAAGAGTTCCGCTCGACACCTATGTACAGTAAAGCGGGAAATACTTGCCTACATTTTTTTTTTTGTTTCTGTTAATCTATGATAATTTGCACATGTTATATTATACTACTATACTGATATACTATATTAACTAAATACATTAGATAGGTTAAGTAATGCCATCATCCGTTCTAAATGTCAACAGTTTTGAATAAAACAGGTAAAATCTTAAAATTTAAATAAAACAACTACATTTATTGCTCTAAAAATAATAATGATATGAGTTCATATATAGTTCAAAAATGTATTTCATAATATGCTACAGTAGCATATTTTACTGAGGAATCCGAAAACTTTAACTACTCAACTTAAAAATAATTATGAAACAATTTGTTAGCATAATAATTAATAATTCATTATATATTTTATTGACATTTATTTTCATTTATGAATAATTAAGTAAAACGGTAGAAATTTGTTAAACGTACTACTGAATACTTTGCATAAAAAAAATATATAAGTACATAGACATAATTTCACCAGACCTATACTAAGAAATAAGTAAATTAGGTAATTTTTAACATTCCTTTTTAATAGTTTCTGATAAACAAATTTGAGTTCAATTAAATAACTAACAATTAATGGTTGGTAAAAGCTAAATAACATAATCAATTGATAATTAACTTTGTATTATTATCTATTCAGTACGAGTAATTTATTAGATACGCGAATCAGATACCAGTGAAAGAGTGTGTTTATAGCTGAACATATCACTCATTCGTCGAACAATGTTAATAAAATATAACATATATTTTATATTTTATATTAAATAATCTAAGTAAATTGTAATCATAGACTATAGTTAAACCATAGGTACATATTAGTTGAACATATACGTAGTATATGGTGTATGTAATTTTCATTTATAACAATTTCTTTAGAATATACGTAGACATATGCTGTAATTAGTTATTAATTATATAATAACATTCAGCCGTATTTGTACAACATATTTACTGATTTATTATTGTTCATCACGCAGTACATAAAATACAAAATAATATTATGTCTATACATTATTTTCTTATAGCGGAAAAATAACCCCAATGATACAACAACTTACTATTTATATATTTTTTATATATATATAAAAAGACTGGTATAATTGATGAGTAAAATTTATTTACCTGAATATTTTTCGTACAATTCAATATCACATATTTTAAATATTATCATACATAAATGCACCCTTCTCAATGACTCAATGATTGATAGCCTGAATCCCACCATTAGTATTCATGACAATGTTATTGTATTTTAGATACTGGCCAACGAAGCTTATCATTAGGTTTTTACCTTTTTTTTTTTATGAAAAATACTGTTTAGGTAAGTTATAATATTAAATTCTTTACTTCAACAATATAAATGTTCGATGAATTTACAATAAAACCGTTAAATTATTTATCTTTATTTTTCAAATTACCAAATTACCAAAGTAACATACAAAATAAATATGCTAAAATATATTCTTATAATCTTTTAATTTATAAAGGATTTATTGAAGTTTGTTGGGCTTACTGGGATTGTGCTTATCAAATCCGTATTAATAAATCGGAGACCACATTAAATTAAGTAATTAAAAATCTATTTTATAAGCCAAGAATTTACTATACCTATAATTGTTCATGAAGCTATAGGTACAGTAAATTCTTAGCTTATAAAATTATTTAAAATTACTTCTCTTCACTTATTTCATGTTTGTTTATTAATGTTTAATTAATATAAATTTAATATTGAGCCACTAAATCATACACATAAAACACGTTTTAGGCATAATAAAAATATAATTTTTCTTAAATTTTGAATTGAATTTAATAATTTTTAATAGCTCAATCGGGATAATATTAAATATTTATAGATGTTTGTATAAAATTAGTCCCCTAACTTTTATTTTATCAGTCAGTTCAAAAATATTGTTACTGTTATTATTTATAGAGTAAAGTAATTTAGGACAATTTTTGTTATTTATATTCTATATGTGTTATGATTTTAAATTAATAATTATTACTTACATTTTTAGAATATTGCAATTATTAAGTTCATATTTTATTAATTATCCTTTACAGTTGTTACTTATTTTATTTTATTGACATATTTTATTTATAGCAATAGTTTTTTTTTTTAGTTTAAATACCTAATTTACTTATGTACAGCTTACAAATATATTGGCTGATTTTGTATATTATCGAACTCTACTCCCGCACAGTCAATATTGACTGAAGTGGCCAACTATACTACTATTATTATTATTATTATTATTATCACACTGTATATTTTTTGGTTGTAAATCAATATTATTATTACATAATATTGTATTAATAGCTTAAAAATTATATTTACCTAATAAAAATATGCATATTTAGGTATTTTTGTAGTTCCAAACAAGTCAAACTTATACCTCCTAGTTACTTAGTTAAATTTCTCAATATTTTAAATTCTAAAAAAGCAACAAATATAATATTATAGATTGATAAAAAAATCCAAATTGAACTTAAAAAAAATTATAATTCCCACTCTTCGTACACTCCACTGCTAACCATACTTAACCTCGAAACATTAGAAAAACGTCGTTTGAGATTAGATTTGTACTTTTCGTATAAACTCTTTATAGGAAATATTGATTGTCCTGAGTTCCTAAGTCGTTTCTCCTTCCATGCCCCAAATCGTAACTCCCGGTCTAAAAACACATTTTATCTTAAAACAGAAGTAACTAATTATGCTAGCAATACTCACCATCATAGAATCATGAAAACTATAAATAAATTAAATATCGATATGTTCATATCACCAAACTTTAACTCATTCAAAAATTATTGTAATTTCTTACTTGTTAATTCATAGCTATAAGTATATCATATTATAATTTATATTGTGCACCATTGTCTTTTGTCCATTTGTCTTTCATTACTTTTCTTTTTGTATATTACTGTTAAGATCGAATGTTGTTATTATTAGACATGTAATTGGACCTAGCCCGTTTAAAACTTAAATAAATAAATAAATAATCAAAAAATTTCAAATTATAATAATTAAATAGTTTGAAATACAGAACCATTGTGTTGTTTGTATTTTATTTTTTACTTAGAACTTTTTATTCTTAATTAAATGTAGATTGTCAAAAAAAGAACATTTGGTTAATAAAAGAAAAAGTGGCGTTAAGTCAAAACCAAAATTACTCGGTAGTAAAATCATTTATATGATTATTTTATGGATAACACATTGAATACGGAAAATTACTTTTGGTTTTGAATTTGTGAAATGTCGAGCCATTTTGAAGCGAACTTAGCTTCCGCTGTATTTACCGGCCTCTATCCAGAACACTGTTTACCACGCATAACTTACTGTTTATTATTGTTTTCAAATAAACTTAGCGATTAATTCACTACAGTTTAACACCACGGTCGTTGGCGCCAAGGTGAGCAAAACGATAATAATTTTGCTCGGCACCGGGTTTCTATGCGATTTCGGAGAATTTTAAATTTGATTTCATAGAATACATCTCGGGATTTCGCGGGATGATCGAAAATAGTTTGTTGCGCAACATTTACAATACACGGAGATACTATTATTACGGGAAACGGAAACTCGAATAACAAACTTCGTGTAACTTGATCATCACATTACGTGGAGTTTGGTGGAGTTCGGACATGCATTAAAACGACCGTCGGACTCGAGAATAAACGCGCCACGCGAACGGAAAGTCGTCGTACTTAATCGGCCGACAGCCGTCGATAACTTCTGTTTCGCGAATAATAATTACAGCGAACACTTTTGAGTCTGTTTGGAATTCTCGCGGCGCGCGGATCCATAATCGTTCGGGATTTACGTGGCGTGCTCGTTTATTGTTTTTCGGGTGTAATAATTATTCCGCGTCGGGGCGGCGCGAGATTATCGCGCATTATGGCGGTCAACTGCCGCCAATCCGTCAGTCGTTCCGCGTTCAAACGCGTTTATTGCTATACAGTAGGAGGTATTGTATTACCTACTGTGTAGGTAAGCTCATTCGGATTCCGAAGTCACTGGGGCGAGCTGTTAATTTCGAGTGTCCGGTGCGCGCGTTTAATAGTACCCGATTCGCCGAGTGGAAAATAAAGTGCTTCCGATTCCCGGGACCGGACGATCCGGCCATCGCCATCGTCGAAATCACATCGGCAATAATTATCATTTCACGTGAACTACGAGTTAAGCTACATAATATAGGTATAGCGCAACTCTCGGGCCACCACTGTGAAATCGTTTATATTTTCACGCGTACGAGATAATATTATATGTAATACACGCATAGGATAATATTATAGTGTTTCGTGATATCTGGTATACGTATACGCGTACGTCTCGCGTATACATACGGTCGCTATTGCCCGAGTTTACTTTTAAAGCACTCAGCGTCTCGAGCTGCGCAATCTTTGACCTGCTGGTTAAATCTTTTCTCTTGTATAGTTGTTTTTCTGTTTGGATAATTGACACAACCCGAAAATAAAACAAATAAAAACAGCTGCATCTCAAAACTTAAAAATCTCACCACATACTGCTGTCTGTTTTATGTATCTCAGATTTCTATACAGATAATAATATACAGATGTAGCTGTAAGTCTAGACGGCAGCGCAATTTATTCCACTCCGAGAGCGAAATTTAACCAGTAATATCACACATTCAAAATCACTCGTTAAACTATGTATATATATATAAGAACTGAGAATAAATATTATTTCAAACCAAAGCACTACATACGTCATCTTCCATACGTCATCGAATCGAAATTGAAACGCAATGTGTAATACTCGTACAATTTTATTGGTCAATGCTTTAATGGATCAGAAAAAAATGTGGTAATTACTAAATACAAAAAATAAATTTTCTGGTTAACCTGAAACTATTGCACATTTCTGATTTACTATTATCAGCTAGTCAAAATATCCAATACTTATTGTGTAACTCGATAAATATTTCGAAATGAAAACTTCAGCTACGAAATAAACAGGTAATAATGTCTGTCACATTTATTACTTATATTGTGAATTGTGATGCATATATTTCTTTTTATGCAAGAAAACAGATCAAACATACACATTAACAGCCTTCAAGTTTTACAGTGCGTAAAATACTAACCTGGGCAAAAACGTAAACGTCAACACACTCAACACGGTTTTTCTTTGAAAGAAAAATTATTTTATCATAGTCAAGTGGATATTAATTTATCTAATGAGTAAAAGTGAATCGTCTATACAAAAATAATATTTTTTTAAATATTTATATAAAAAATAATTCACACCCAACGTGCATGGTTTGAAACATTATATTTATAGTTTAAAATTGATACATTTAAATATACATTCATTAATACAAATTATTTCACTAACGAATAAGAAATCAAAAACGAATTAATTAAATTAACCAAAGTTTATGGAAAAAATTAAATTATTGTTTATGATAAATTCTGTTTAGCTTTAATTTTATTAATTTAAAATATACTAGTGTATTTATTGATATTTATGAATTTTAAGGAAACATTATATACGACTATACAGTAGAATCTACTGAGTAGATTATCATTGAGTTAACACATTATTTTCACAATTGTGCAAAACTGTCATCATGAGTTCGAAACTGAGTAACAAGGGGAACTTAAAGAAGAGAAAAAGTTGGTTCCACGTATCACTGTATCAGTACTTGAAAATGGATATCTTTCCTCGATTGGATGTACGTTGCATACAGGATAGGTGATGTGGTTATGATAGTGTACGTATAGAAAATCAACTTTTGTATATCTAAAATACAGAGAAAACAGGTATATCGGTATCAAAGAATAATATAGTTCGTACGCTTTATATTCACCTAACTTGTCGCATTTTTATTATTTTATTATTATTGTTATTATTATTATACATATATATGTAGTAAACCAATACATTGTAAAGTGAATTTATAAAATAACACTTCTGTCACGTTCAAAATAGGTGTGTTAAAATATTTCGTTTGACAAATTATTACTAGAAAAAAATACACTATTGGGAGTTAAACACAACAGTTGTATACCATTGCGTACGTGTTTGTTTTAATTAATCATACGGAAAATGGTTATTATTTAACAGAAAAGGTTAGACATAAATATTTTATGTATATTATACAGGTGTAATAATAAGGGCTCACAGAATTTCTTCATTTTCAACGAATACCGATTCGCTGTCCCTTCAATTTAATATCTTCTGGTGCCTATGTCAAGTATGTTATTAGAATTTAAATTAAATAAATCCGAATTTTTTTTAAATACCCAATTGTTAATTTTGTGCAGGTTGCAGGACTTGATCGTTTAAATAAAATATTTTATTATATTTACTTTAGACCTTACTTAAGCTATTGAATATGTTATGATTATTAAGATGTTATCACAACGTAAGCAAGTTATTAATAATTTACACCGTGTTTCAACGTTAATATATTAATGAGAATTTACGTAAATATTAAACGTCACTTAAAATTAAGGCATTTCCTTTGGAGCTCTTAACAACTGTTCCCAGTAAATATATTATTTTGAAGTATTATTTTAGTCATAATACTTTACATCACTGAAGAAAATGCATAATATTTAAAATACAACATACCGTTATGAATAATAACAATTACATTATTTAATGTCTAAATTGTCATTTACACCATCACGAAGATATTATAATAAATAATTTCTATGAGAATCTTATGTTTATGAATCGATTAAATGTTCAGTTGTAGTGAAATTTTAATAACCCTTTAAAATCAAATACTAGAAATCGTCCTTTGTGTTGAAAATGGAAGCTTTTTTACTACTTCTAAAGGTGACGTCACACAAACATACACTCACAGAACAAAATGTCCAGCTCGTTACTCACATGTAGTATATACGAGTACATCATATACACGAACAAATATGTATATAAGACATTATTGTAAAACACACTCATCATTCATCACTCCTCTTAGAATCTAAAATATTATATCATGTTTATTTATGACCATTGGAATTATAACTTTTCCAGTTACTTAGTTGTAATCATTTATTTAGATAACTAAAATGGTTAATACCTAAGTATTAATTAAGTACTTGAAATTTCTGTAATTTCATATTATTATTTTTAATTCATCAGTAATAACTAAAATATATTTAATATCATTCGTATACTGAAACTACTTAGTCTTAGTATTATTGTACACTTGTATTTGTATCCAAAACACATACTGATTTTATTTTTACTAAAATAAAGGGGTCTATTAGAAACTAATAATAAAATTATTTATTTAAAAACAAATAATTTCCCGATGATTTGCTTTTATTCGCTATCACTTTAATTACACAAAGATAAGTATAAAGTTCCTCTTTTTTAATGGTGATACATAAATATTGAAATTTGGACGAGTAGTTTATGAGTTATTTAAAGCTCTGATGAATGAAGTAGTAGACCAAGATTTTGGAGTGGTATCACCGATACCCGTCCGAATTTCGATAATTATGTATCGAAATACTCCGAAAAATATTGTCCTTAGGAATATTAAATTAAAAATGTATGTTGTCATTCAAAAAAATAAAAAACTTAAAAATGTATAGATAAAAAATATTTTGTTTTATTTCGATTGAAAACTATGTCAAATTTTTTTTTTTTCAACATTAAAACTTTTTGAAATATTGAGCGTTTTTCGATAAAATAATTACTCAGTATATTAGTATAAATATAAATAATTTTTATCGAGTTTTCCTGATTTAATCATTTAACCTCAGTGTTAGTACAAAAGAAAAAATAATTTTTTTTAAATATTATTGAATAAAAGAACACTTATAAATTTTGTGTAAAAAAATTATAAATGAGAAAGTAGAATTCAATAAATAATACTTAATAATACAACAGTATAATTATTAATAAAATAAGAAATATTTTAATTTGAACATTAGTATTATACTATGACAAATACTAATTAAAGTTATTATAGTTTTTCTTATTTATAAAAATATATTTTATGCTTAAACATTAAAAGACAATAATAACAAATTTCTGATTTTAATTTTTGGTGTATATTTGTTCATTGATAATTTAAATTAAGTTTTTGTACATACTCGTATCTTGTAAAATGGTTTTATAAAAATACCTACTAGATTATTTTATTGTATGTGAAAAATAAATTTAATATAATACTCTTTTATAGGTTTCACGCATCTTTACTTTTTCAGCATCTTATAAAATAACAGTTATTACTAATTTTAATAGGTTAATTAAACTAAACGCGTTATTATATCTACTTTAATAATGTGTTTTTATGTTATAGAATAAACGGGAAGATAATATACTTAGGCAAAAATTATGTCATAAAGAAGAAAAATAAATATTTTTCTTAGGTTTCATATTAAACTTAAATATTGACTTTACTTACAAAAAGTGTATTAATTAAAAATATCTACCTTTGAAAATATAAATATATTATAAATAAACATACTATAAAATAGTTTATCACCATTTTTCAACATTAGATTAGATTTAAAAAAACAGTTTAACAGTAACATTTTATTAGAATATTCCACATACAATTTTCTGTACAGTTTTTTAATTGTCGATGTATTTTAATCTTAAAATACCTGTTACATGTATAGATGAAATAAATACTTTCAAAATACAAGCTGTAGGACATTAAAAATATCAAAATATTTACCCATGCATTATCTTCAATATTTTTATTGTGCGTACGTTATGTCTTTAAAATAATATACTAATTATATGCAATATATAGTTTTTTAATATTGCTATTTTTTTAAGATTATTTATAATTATAATGTATATAATATGTTGTATTTCTAGTTTAAATTCGATGAACGTATAGAATGTTGATTAACAATCAATGATAATGTGTGTATGATCATTTTTTTTTTTCGTAAAAATTATAAGAAGTATTTAAGTTTTATCTGACCTTATCTATCGATTGGAATTTTTATCTAGTTGGTACTATTTCAATAAGTAAACATTTTATATTTGATTAATGAATTAGTTCCTTCAAGCGTATTAGAAAATTATCTGTAGGTCATTGGTTTTCGCTAATTTGTTGTAACCACTAATAAAATCATCACATATTATTTATTTTATTAGGCACATTATATTATATTATTTATTTAATAAAGTTTATATACAGATATAATATGGATGTAGAACAATATATTTCAATTAAAAGTTAATATTAGACACTAACTTCCAAACGTGATAGGAATATAATGGCTATTTTATAGCAAATCCAACTTTATTTAAAATCATGTTCTTTTTTTAAAAAGTTATGTGTTTATAATTTAATAAAATTACTATTTTTTTTCTTATATTTATAATCATAGTAGCTACCTTATGTTAATAAAGTTTTTTAATTTTCAAACAAAAAAAGAAAATTTACCGTATGTTGGATAAACTATAATTGAAAAATATTAAATATAAAAGTCAATACTGCTCTCAAGAATATATTACAATTTTATTATGATAATAAATTTTTATTTTACAAAAATAGTATACATAGGTATTTAAATTACAATATATTATGAGTGGAAACAATGCATATAAAAGCAATCCCCACCCGGTCGTCTCATTGTTGATACAGAAGAAAAAAGAGTAATCACATTTACTCCGTAAAAATTAAAATTAAACCGTTCCATTTATTTTTATTTCGAAACAACTGATAAATGATTATTATAGTTTTGAAATGTATAATATGTTATATGTAACAATTATAATTATTTAGAGTACTATCCTATGACAGTATGATACCGATGTTCGAACAAAGAGATAATTATTCTGAACACCAGATATTTTGAGTAACTGGACCGGCCTTTTAATTATTTTAGATCTACGCTTTTAATAATTTATAGGGAATTCTGTTAATATAATAATTATACAAAGCTTATACATTGTAATTAAAGTGTCCCTGAATCAGGTATCGGTTAAATTTATTGCAATAGAGTATATTATGCCATCGACTATGTTTATTTTTAGTTTCCAAGTTCGAGAACCTAATTGATGCAATACATTATACTTGTTTTTCAGAGACATGTATTATGACTACGAGCAAAGTTCTTTTATATTTGCACAGACGAATATATTAACAAATAAATTGCCTTGTACACAATTAATTTACCGCCCACCCATTAATTGAATTGTATTCATTCGCATCCACTTCGAAATTAATGAAATATTTATTTGCGCAAATAAATAACATAAAAATTGTTAGTGTCGTACATATAATATTTTGTATGACAGAATAATGTAATCTTGGAACAACACGTAATTTGCGTATATTGCAATAATTATTATAAAACTCCGTATTAGATATTAGTAGATACGGTACGTAAATGACTAAGAAGTAAATACTATATTTACTAAATAGTCTCATTTTCTTGGAATTAGTTGACCAACTTAGAGGGATTTATTTTTCATAATATAATTATTATTTTTTTCATATACTTACAAAATAAATAAACGTGTTTTTTTTTTTTTTTAATTATTTTTGTAGTCAAGCCGAAAACTAATTTCTCCGTCGAAGAAAACCTTAAACGGTTTTATAATCCTTCCGTAAAGTAAAACGATAACGTGGTACGACAGTTGTGTGACGTAGTTTTCTTATACCTACGTGCTTAATCATATTATAGTTTTTGCTCTTTAAACCAAGGAAAGATTTCATACTAATATTATACACCTAGTTACATACAACAAGGGTGTTTAGAAACCGCATCACGCACATACGGAACGAGCAGTTCACTACCACGACCGTTAGCATAACAAGACATTTTCTGATGGTGATTCAAAAACATTACTGCAATAAATTTACCTTTATAATAGATAGAAATTTATCACTTGCTATAAATTCTTAAATTTGTTGCTGTACGGGGAAGGAGGTCAATAACCGAGAACCCACCAGCGGCGGATTGCCACTAGTTGTAGTGACGTATTTGAGTGTGCAAATTACATTCATAACGATAGAATAGTCAAATTGGTATTGAATCAAATAAAAACCATTATTTCTGGTTAGTGGTAATAAAAATATTCAAGAAATGTATTAATACGAGGAGACAATGAGAAGATTTAATCACCTCCTACTGTCCTCTCTGGTCAAGATACACCACCATAGCCAAGGCATCGGCCTAACGAGTTTTATAATTTCTAACGTTTGATTACAACTACAGAACGGTTTAATAGTTCGATTCAATTATATTTTTTTTTACTAATGTTCGTATTAATGTATTAGTATTATAAAAAAATAAAATAATGATTAAACACTCATGACTATATTTTGTGCGGAAAATCGAGATTTTTACGGTAACTCGCTAGCACCATTCGGGCCTGTATGACAGTGACAAGGAAATAATATAATATAATCACAAACACAAGCTGTACGGTACGGCGCTGTCATTATAGTCGATGAGATGTACTATAAATAAATACGTGTGGGTTACTATAGGTATAACGGAGAACAAATAATGCCGATTATTCTATGAGTATCATGTTATTATTATTACGATATCACACACGCTTACCTTTCGGATTGTAAACTCTCCAGGCGTCCTTCGCCTACAATTACGTTGGTTTGAGTACTGTATGCGCGAAGAAATTGATATAAACGTGTTTTAATTCAATCTCAATATCTCATTTGTTTTTTATTATTATTATTTCGATTTCCGTTTGTCCCGCGGCGAACACGCAGATCCACACGACACTGACCACTATAATCGATGGCGAGGAAAAGATTTCAAAAATATGCTTATACGGTATTGAATTATACGTAATGGACAACGCCGAAATGAAGTAAGAATGAAATCAGGAACGGAGAAAACAGAAGTTTTTCGATCCCTCAGCTACAGTAATATAATATAATTAAATTATATGCGATCGTGTTTGTGCTTTCCGGAAACAGATCCGAATACGACAAGAACGTTTACTTCCGGCCGGCCGGTATCGGAAACACCGCGTTCGATGGCCGCCGCCCGCCGAGCACTGCTGCTGCTGTACAATACACACGCGCGCACACCCGTTCGTCAACGTTTGCTGCTTCTGCTGCTGCTGCTGTTGACGGCCCACCGCCACTGAGACACCACTCGTCGTCGCCGTCGCCGTCGCCGTCGTCGTCGTTTGCCGTCGTTGGTTAGCGTCCTATATAATGCACACACACACTTGTTGCCGTGGCGGCGGCGGCGCTTACGTCCAAAACTCGTGTGCCGGCAGCAGATAACAATATAATAACACAAACACGAATCTGCGTCGAGCTCACCGAACACCACGTATATTATACGGCACCTGCGTGATATCGGAGTCAGATTAATGGTCGTTTGTGGTTGTGTAGCGATGCATTCTTGCTACCCCTCTAATCAATATAGCGAGCGATTTTTAAATATTTTTGATCGGTTTTGCATTAAAATAATTAAATTATTTTTTCTCTACAATTTGTACGTAAACGATGTTTTTAACACGAATTTATTTTGGAAAAAGTGTTACTGTAACACCCCCTCCCCCCAATTGGATCCTATACGTGCATAATATTTAATACGATTTGTTTCGTGTATAGTAGGTGTATATACAATATAAGTATAGTTCCCAAATGTATTCTCTGTATGGCACATTATTATCACGCATAATTTATTTTAAACAAAATTATTTTTTTATTAATAACCCTAATAATGTATATATATATATATATTTCGCCTCGGGATCATTATGTTATCGGTTCTTAACAAATCAATAGAAATACGTTTTGATTTTTTTGTTTTCTTTCACGTACGTGACAACTACTTTTAGGGTAGTATTAAAAATAATCAAAAAGTTACATGACTTGTGCTGAAATGAGATCGATTTCTATGTTATTCTTGTTAGTTCTACTGTAAATAGCTACTAGCAGAGAGTACTACTGAAAAAATAACTATATATAGTTTCTCACAGTATAGCGAAATACCAGATAATGAGTTTTGCAACCTACGTGTTTCAACTTTGGTTGTTGTTTTTTCTTGATTAAGAAAATTTTAATAATTGTCCAGAATATTCGTTATTTTCTTGAAAACTAGTAATAATATAGTATATAGTATTAATATCATGTCAATATATTTTCTCAAACTGTTCAGCATTGTAGTAAGTACTAAAGTGTAAACATTAAAGGTTTAAAAAATGTATATTTTTCTTCAGATTTACTTGAATAGAAACACGAATTGCTTTTAATCATTCATTATTTTATAATAATTATTCTGTTATCATTAACTGTTAATAAATAAATTACAAAACATGTTTTTGTTTTTTATTTGAAACCAAAAAAGTTAAATTTCAAGAATAAAATACGAAACATATTAAGAAATAAATGAATAATGTTTAATATAAATTTAAATATTTATTTACTATACAAAACGCAATTGATGCAATATTGAGATTTAATATTTCTTTTTATATTAGTTTTTACTTTATTTTAGAATAGTTTATTTTTTTTAATTTATAAAATTTTCTTATTTGCAAATATCTACGTGGTTTCACATCTTGACAGCCAATATATTTCAATTTGATATTATATATTGTTGGTGTATTGAGAACAATTCAAAACTTTAATTGAATAATGTTTAATGTAACAGAAAAACTATTTCAATATAATATTTCTGTTTTTATTATTTATACAGTGCATTTTCTTCAACTCTAATTTAGAATATTAACACTGGATATTTATTGTTTCCCAATGCAATAACATTTTTATTGTAAATTAATTATTATTTATATCGAACAAAAATAAAAAGCATTCACAATTTTAAACTACAATAATATTTTTAATGTAATAAATAATTGCTGTTGTAAAATATAATCGTTAAAAGAGATAACAAACATAATATTATAATAAGTTTATTTTTACTTAGAGAACTCATCTTCTACGGTCTATACAATTTCAAATAGTTATTATATACTGTTTAAAGCTCGTCAGCGTACTTCTTTTTATATTTTTAACACTTAAAGGGTAATGTATCCTTAAATCAGTTTTGAATGTTTATTTATTTTTAAATATTAAACTATATTTATTTTAAAAAAAGCATTGCCATTCCTGTAATTATAATTTATTCATAGCTTTTAATAAAACATAAGGCTATAGGATAATGGTATTATCAAAATGTATTAAACGCTGTTTATAAAATTAAAATACAACGTGAAACGTACATTTACAATTAAACTTAAGAAGCTTTTTCTACGGTAAAGGGATAGCTTTTATATTGTGTGTTTAAAGAAAATAATAAAGTTTTAGTACAGTTGTAATAGAAATGAATAATTATTATGTTAACTTCGAAAATGTTCATAAACATCTCCGAACAAAATGTTAAAAAGTTTTTATTAATTAGCACGTCGAAGTTAATTATGAAATATAAACGTGGAACTAACCTAGTTTTATAATTTTATTAATTGTATGATTTTAACAAAACTATTTAAAAGTTTAACATTTAAAAATAGTCAAGTATAACATTTAAAGTTTTTAATTAATATATTTTTAAAAATAACTTCGATTATTGTTATATGTCAAATGTCTGTAATAGGTATTCAAAAAATAATAATATTCATATTGTTCAGTACAATTTTTATAAAAGTAATTTTAAATAACAACACTTTAAAATTAGTATTAAATCTATAAATAAAAATAAAACAGAACCTTTATACAAGACATTTCTAAAGCAAGAACATCGATTTTCGATTAACTTTCAAAATTAAAAATATGACCTTTGTCCTTTGCGTAACGAAAATGTATTAGATCTTGTTGTACTTAGTAAGAATACCATACAATTGATTAAAAAAAATATGCGAATGCAAGGAAGTACCTATTTGCTCTATTGGTTAGGATAAAAACGATATAAGAACACTTTACTATCATAATTATTTCTGTTTGTTTGAAATTGGATACACATCAGGACTTAGGAGCATACATTGGGTTTTTTTTAAACTTAAAAAACCTGCATAAATGGTATCTATTTAAAATATTTCACAAAGTAGCAGTAAAATAAATAACAAAATATTGTCATTAACAGACTCATGTATGTTGCACTTATATTAGGGCTTTAATTTTAAGGGACATACAAATATGACTAAATTATATGCCTATACAGCATTAATTAACAATATCTATTATTACCTTTGAATATTATGCATACCTATACATAAAATATCTGGCCTCTACAGTCACATAAAATGTATATCACATTATTATTTATTTTCGATCCAAAGGTATTGCATAAAATATTCAATACTTTGTTAATTTGTCACGGATTTCGATTACAGTCGACCGTGCGAAACATCAATTATTTTTCGTTCGCACGTCGGTTCAATATACGTGTAAAACTCAGTGATAATGACACGACTGTATATACCTGTGAAACGACTGGGACACATAAAAATGGTTAATAGTGTTCCGATAACGACGACACCACGTCACTGGTGATCGATGGATAACGAAATATTCGAAGCCTTTGAATGTCTACAAACTTGAGTTTATGATAAATTATTTTACGCGAAATTACGATTCATATATTGGAATCCAAAAACAGTATAGAGCAAATTGATAAAAATTTTACCTGATAAGAAAAATACATTATTAACTTAAAGCTACCTTTTTTTATTTTTATTATAACAATAACGTATTTCTACGATTATTAATAAAGTTTACGGTCTATTTTTAGAGCTGTCACAACCGGAAATTCACGTTAACAATCCTTGGTAAGAATATTTCCTTAAACAGCAATTTTTAACAACGTTGGGCTGGGAAAATCCCAGCATTACCGAAAGCTGTGAATATTGTCAATTGTTTTCAGTTATTATAGATAGTTACATCTCTTGATCTATGTATTATTTAAGTATTATTTATTATCATTACTTAAATATATTTTATAATTTCAAAATATATTGCAACACTCTGTTGTATAGTATGGAATGGTTATTGATCATTAAGTACAGTTAATATTTTTAGCAGAAAAACGAGTAATTGTTTTCAGAGTAAGTACATACAATATAATATGTACTATTTAACTATTAAACCTTTTAAAGTAGTTTTTAGATCCTGAGAGGAGTAAGCAAACTATAAAAAAAAATTGAATAAAACGTCAATCAAATGTTTTGTTGATTATTTATTTTTATTTTAGAATTATGAAAACTAAAAATTACTCCCGACATAAACATAGTCGTAGTGTTGTAATGTTTTTTTTCTTTTACTTATATTTTTACTCCGACGAATTTTAGAATTGTCCAACTGTATGTATTGTATACATAAGTTTTAAATTTTTACGAGAACGATATTATAGTTGTTAATATATTTAAGTGTTATTGTTTCTTTTACTGAAATCATCACTTTTAGTTTGTATAACAACTAATTTCACATTAAAGAACACACTACAGGGTAACGTATTGTACAATAAGAATTCATTTACCCATATAATTCAAAAAAGACGTTTGTGCGAAATTTACTTTTCAATTTTCACTGAAGTGAAATGTACTGTGGAGATACTATGTGACTGAGTACGGTCTTAAAGTGATGGTTCACCGCTAAAAGTTTCAGTGCGGATGGGATTTCTAATGATGACTGTCTATATGGTATGGCTCATCTAGTATTATACCCACTAAATCACTGGGGCCATATTGCTCTATAACTTCACTTGACAATTATTTATGTGTTACAAGTTATGGTAAGCTATAATAATACATATTAGGTTAAATGTTAATAATAATAATAATAATAATAATTTATTTATTCCATCAAACAAAAGGACACTATAATGTAATGATACTTAACAACATTTAAACAAGATATGAATCTCCTGAAAAGTTAATGGATGTGCAAGAGGAGTGAGCTCAACCTGTTATTATAATTAGGTATATAATTTTATTATACTAAGTTATAAACAAAGAATTTGATTTAACAGATAAAGTTGAGTAATATAATTAATAATGAAGTAATAATATACTTTTTAATTTTGATATACACAGACATTTTTTAAATGATTAAAAACATGATTATAACAACATTTAATAAACTTGTATTTAGGACATTGTTGCCTAAAAACTATTCTTATTTTAGAAACGATGACATTGTGCTTAGATTTAAGTCAGATAGAATAACTATTATGACTTGGAACCAAATTGATTTTAATTATAAGATTTTAGATTATATTGAAAATACGTGTACGGTTGATGAAATCCAGTAGTTTTTCAGTGGATGTGGGTTCGAGCCAAGGTATTCCGCAAGAGTTGGATGAATCATGAATATTATTAACTTAAGAGGATGCTTCATAGACACGCGTTGTCTCCGTTTTACAACATAGTAAAAATTGTTTCACGCGAGCAAGGACCACTCAGCCAAGTTAAGCGACCAAATTTTCACGCAAGAAAGAAGATATTTTGAACTGCGTAATATCGTTTTTATTTTTTTGATATGAGAACTAAAAAAAAAGTTATTCAAGTTTGAAAAAGACAAAAAAAAATAGATTTTGAAACGATAAGAACTTTATTTGTATTAGTCATATCAAAAAAAAAAAAAAACATCCGAAATCTTCTCTTTTTAGTGTGAAAATTTGATTGCTTAACTTTTACTACAGTCTGAGTGGTCCTCGCCCACGTCCAACGATTTTTACTATGTTGTACGTCCGTAAGACGGATACAGCGCATGTGGGTGAAGTTAATACTGTTCTATTGAGTTTTATAAAATCGGTATACAGATACACGACATGTCAATTTTATTTTAAAGTTATTGCTATATCGAAAAAAATCTAAAACTATCAATGTAAAATAAAAATTATTAAGAATTAAAGGAAAAGTGGTAGTTCACTTGACCTAAAATATCTTCTAAAATAATGAATCATGGATATATCATTTTCTATATTAAATTCCATTCAAGATGATCTTAAATTATTAAGTAGGTGATTGGATTATATAACTTTAATATCGATTATTTTGGATCTTTATAACATTTTTTAATAAATACACACAAACACAAATTTAATAATGTAATTTTATAAACATACGTAGACAATATTTTTGAAAGTACATTACTTTAATTAAACATTTGAATATTTAATGTTACATATTATCAGTTTTAAATGTTCCGATGTCAACACTAATTTTGAACCAATTTCATTTAATCATGATAATACTGTTTTATAATAAAATATATACAATATAATACGACATCTTGACGGTAGTCGCGTGTAATTCTTCTTATTGGTGACAATTCCATTTTATATTTCACCGAATATTATATTATACTTTTAAACAGTAGAAAAACACGTGCCATGGAAATGGTTTAATTTTAAATATGATTTCCTTCTTTGTGTGTAAAGGCTATTCACGTCTTATAGATGTCATCGTGTCATTTTTCATAAAACCTCTTATTTTAAGATTTTAAACTACAAAATAAATATAATATTATGCACCCTCGAATCCACGGATCCGGGCACGTCACTTTAGTGACGACTGCAAACATTCTCAACAGTGGTTGTATTATATTATTATACAACAATTTAATTAAATACCCATTAATGGGAATTTGTATTCAACGAATTCAAAACATAATAATAGCTAATACGCATGCAAATTCGCAATGTTAAGCAGTTGGCAATTATTAACATTCAAGTAAATTTTCATTAATCTAATAAAATTATCTGTTACGATATAATATTTCTTTTTATCAACTTAAATAATATTCAATGAGCAATAGTTATTTGAAAATCATATTTCTCAATCAGCATTGGATGTACACTTATTTATTTTTTAATAATTTCGTTTTCCTTAACATTGTTTTAGCTATAATTTTAATTTGAATATAGTTATATAAGCAATTATTCAAATATTACAATTAAAATTTTACTAATTAACTTTTGTAATGCTTAAATAAATCAATTTTTTTTAAATTAAAATATGATTAACAGTGTAGTTTGCTGTGACTGGCAGACAAATTTATTCATAAAATATTCAACATCTATGGATCTGTCAAACCGTATTCATTATTTTGGCTTTCAGATGCACACGTAAATGCTTGTTTTTTGGTATCAGCGTTTGTACACACAAATTAATTTATTTTATTAACGTATATAAATAAAAGTTGTTGTCACTAAAACAACATAATACACAGTAACAAGCATAAACCACCTATATGTGTATAATATTGAACAATATTCAATAGAAAGGTACACCACTCTGTATACTATAGATGTCCACTGATGGGCACACTAATATTTGTTTACGTGCCATTACAGAATTTGTTTGTTTTCGTGTTTAATGAATTTATCCTATACAAAATATGTTGGCGCGAGTATACATTTTATGAAAATTTAGTCAAGTCATAAATTAAAAAATGGGAAGGTTCGTTTTGCCTTGGGATATTATATTTTAAAATTGTTTTTATAGAAGTTATTTATGTTTTGTTAGTATTTTGTTCTGTCTCGGCAAAACTTTAATACCTCCTCATTAATTGTAAATAACTATTTATGTGATAGCTGTGGCATGATTATAATGTTGAAAGTAAACATTAAATAACATATAAAAAAAACAATTCATATTCAAACTTTTACCTCAAACTTCAACTTCATAAATAATAACTATAGTTGTATTATTGCTGATATATTAATATTTAAAATAGCTATTAAAAATGTCATCAAAAGATTTTTGATGTTTCCACTTTAATTTATTGGAATAATATAATTTATTAGTATTACTTAGTATTTAATTTTTACAACACAAATATAAAATTATAAAACAATAAAACAAAAATAAGATTCAGTTGGTTATCAAAATTCTATGTTTATTTCAGATAATATCTTAAACGTATAAAAATGCAACTAATGTCATTAGAGGCTATAATCTATAATAGTAGATAATTTTAGACTTGTTCATATAATCAGTGAGTCGTAATGATATGACTAAATGTACTTATAATGTTATTATACATAAATAATTGAGATTATTTTTATATCGAATACAGTAGTGATAACATGACTATATTATGTTAACATTTATTTTAGTATTTTACACATAGGTACATAGGTACTGTTTATTAAACAGCGTAGGGAGAAATTATGTAAATTACACAAATAAAATTATAATTTTCAATCCAGATATGAGATGCAATTTTAATTTAAAAATTAAGTATATACTACTATATTGCAGAGTGGGACAAGGTTTTTTTTTATATCAAGTTGCCAACGCTGAAAAGCAAAAACAAATGATGACTCACTCTGTACATTATAAAACAGTTTATAAATAATTTTTATATTTTAAATGCGACTGTTTAAGTATACACATTATTGCATGCGTATAAAAAAGTTATTTGTATCCATAAATTACAGTATTATAAAATACATATTATTTAGGTATTTATAAGCCATGAATTGAACTCGATTCAAAAAAATATATGAACTCATAAATGATAAAATCCAACAGTAATAACAATGAATGAATTTCTTTTTATTATATACAATCGTTGGTGTATATATAGTATATATATATATATATATATATTAATATATACGTTTTATTTAAGTACCAATACTTATTTGATCTCAAAGTATGTTGATAAAAATATGATTCAGTTGGTATAAAAAATAATTGATATTTTTTTATTAAAACAGAACAATTGAATATTATGCAGCATTTATATATTATTGAAATTGATCATTATTGTTTGTAACATTGAGTTGATAAAAATGGATTATCCCCAAGAATTTTAATCTGTGTGATATTAAAATGTTATTTCAAATAAAATATTATTCAAGAAATGCTATTGATAATAATCACTATAAAAACAAATCAAAAAACATTATTTTAAACTTTAACAAAATGTAAATACTTTTGTATCGTTATATAATTTGAAAATGTCTCTCAGAATTGATAATTATTATTATAATATATCATATAATAATATTTGAATAAACTTTAAAATACTCGTGTACCTGTATAAATTATAATAAAAATGAAGTAATTTATTCTTAATTTATGTCAATATATTTCATTCTACAAAATTTAATTATTCTTAAAGTTTTTTCTACATCACTAAGTTTTTGTTTAAAATATTCGATTACGACATGAATATCTCGAGAAAAAATAATATGTGGGTGGGTAGGTTTTAGTTATAATCGAACCACATTTTTTTTTTTTTTTTTTTTTAATAATTATTGAGTTCGGCGGCGCTACTTATATCGTAAACATAATTATTATTTAACTAATGCACACGTGAGTCTTTGTTAATGCAATTTTAATTTATGACTTTTTATCAGTTAAATAACTAATATTTGAACATCTATTCATTGAGGTATTATATTTTATATATTATGAATTATGATATTTTAATGCGTGTTTAATGGTTTTACATTTTGTACATTTGAGTTATCGGGTTATGCAAACCACAGAATAATTTCCATTCGCGCTACAATTTTGCCTACACAACACCCCGTCTCATACTTAACATGCTACATCGGCATTTAAATATTTAGTTAATTCATCGTAATTTATTAAGAAAACACTGTAGATAACCCCAGTGGTGTCCTTTAGGGGGCAGACAAGGAGAGAATTTCCCAGCACCTGATATTAAAAGCAGTACGATGATGAGCTGGATGTTTGTGAAAAATATCCCTAATTATATAATATTGAGTACTGGTAAATTGCTGTCACAATCATGATAACGTGTATTGACTGTATCATATGTGGTCGTGCACAATAGGAATAATATTATTACAATTTCATATAATTTTATTTATAATATATTTTTTTTCATTCTAGCGCTATAAAATAGTATCAATTGATATTATAAAAATTCTAAAAACAAAATATTTTGGATTTCTATATCTGATATTATTTAGCATTTTGTATTTTTGTTCATGTCTTCATCTTTTACCTTATAGTAGTTGTGTTGACTGTTTAGCACTGTAATTTGATTTGTTTGGTTAATTTTGAATAATTTATGATTATGCTAAGTTATAAGTTAGGTACCTACTATATATTCATAATATGGATTTCATAATCACCCACATTAAGAATAAAATAACACTGTGATAGTACTATAATACAACAAAAACACTTAATTAATACGTTTTCGAATCGTTGTATATTTTAAAAAACAAAGTTGCTAATTATTACATTAAAATAGTTAATTATTATTTATAAATATCACTATTTCATAATAAATATTGAATAGTTGTTCGCTGATCAGTGGCGTATTTTCAATTTTTTTCTGGGTGGGGTTTAACAAATCCGACATAATATAGATAGGTACTGATATAAAGAAATAATTTTTAATAGATTATAAGAATTAAAAATAGTTGTTTTATTATATTTTAAAGTACAAAATCCAAGCGTCTTTTTTTTACAATTATTTATGTTTATCTAATATGGGTATCTTATTAAGTGGTAATACATACAATACAAGGAAAAGTTTAGTTACGCGCAATGGCGGGTTTTTGAGCGTTCGACCACGTCCGTTGGCTAATTTTAAACTATATTTTATATAAATATTTTGTTCGCGGAAAAAATTGCATCGTCCACGCGTGCTTACATAAATCGGAGTTTGTGAATATGTAAGAATTTTTTTTTTTAGAGGTTCTGGGGGGGAGGGTCCAGTAACCCTGGACCCCCCCCCCCTCGTAAATACGCCACTGTAGCTAATGAAGACGTGGTCTGCCATTTTAGCCGTGTCAGCGGTATATATGACTCGAGGATACATAATACAATAATTATGGATGCAAACACGGCATTTGATATCTGATATCATAATTTAATACGCTGATTTTTTTACCCTACTGAACGTAAATTTCAAACGATACGTCTCCGTGACATATCGATAAGCGATCGTTAAAATGTACGCGATGATCCGCACATCGCTTACTCTAGGCTACGGGTGACGCTATTTTTCTCGTAGTACCTAACTAATTTCCATATTTAGTGCCTAATTTATTATAATATAGATTTCGATTTCGTGCAATCGCTTAATCAACGTTGATAACTGTAACTTTATAGAAACCACGATATATATATATATATTATAATATGAGCTACATTAAGACGTGAAACTGATGTATTGTAAAAAAAAGTTAGATCTTTTTACGAGTAACCTTTGAATAATATACATGTGTGTTTGATGCGTGTCTTATATACCCTCAAACGAGTGTTTTTGTTCCGAAAGTGATATGAGGAATATAAATATTATTTATATAATATAAAAGACTAGGTATAGCTGGTTACACCGACATTTCGTTGCATTACTCAAGGATTTACGAAGTCGTAACCAAACGGCGTCGCGAAAATTGTTTATTCAATACTCGTTACAACGGATTCGTAGATAAAGGCCGGCAATGGTCGTTGCATTATACTCAGACTGTAGGTTGACCGATGACGAAAATTATCGTAGTAATACACTCTTATAAGGATATATTTTACGGGCAGTGGTAAACAACCGACTATAATAATAGCTCACACCTACAAAAAAAAATAGTTTATATTATTATTATTTACTTTTCCTAAATTTCTGTACTCGTTGAATTATTATAAACATTAAATTATAATGTACATATTAAATTATTATAAACTCGGGAGAATTTACATATTATATCCTTCAGATAGTACTAAAGTAGACCCGATAGAGTTTATAACAACCCTGATTTATGACCTGCGATGAAAGTATTTTAACTTGATGTGCATGTGTCTAATCAGTTATCATAATAAATTAAATATTATTATTATTCACCGTTTTAATCATTTGACAATTCATCAAACATACACCTGATATTTACTTACTTATTCATATCTGGCTCTGGTCTTAAAGTATCGAAAGCTTTATATTATATAATTTTAGATTCTAAACGAATGATGAATATACTTATTGGTTTTAAAATTATATATGTGTGTATGTTTTTTTTGTCTATTATCACATTTAGCAGCAGTAAAAATAATTTGATTTTTAATGCTGGGGGAAATTTCTGGTAGCAAATTGAATTTAAATTAAAGTTAGTATTTGGGGGTTAAAAGTAAAAATTTCTCAGTATTTACTTATAACCAAAAGATTTTGATATTTTGTTATTTGTTTATTCATTTTAGAATATATTATACTAGATGAGCCCTTTTATACATTAAGCGTAAGAATAACAGGTGCATATTATGATGGTTTACAAAAAGAAAAAAAATATGTATGCAGTTATTAAAAATAAGGATAAAATAAATTTAAGAGTATTATATACAACAAAATAAAAATACACAAATGAAAATTACCAAAATGCTAAATAAGTAGATTGTTAAAAAAGAAGAGTTATGATACTATAATAATATGGAACCATGTAGGGACTTAAATTTTAATTTAGACATCCCACATCCACAATATATATATAATACATACAATTTTTTACTTATAGGTACATATTATAAAATGTATAATTTATACTATAATGTGAATTAAATTAAATTACAATAATATTAATATTATTATTATTAATTATTATAAACCGTGTAATTGTCAAATATGTAGGATATTTTTGTGTTATTTATAGATGTTTATTTATTTATTTTTAACTTTGTGGCTTTATTTTCGATTAATTTATAGTGACATTTTGCTTTGTGAGAAAAAACTAACTATTGACAGAACCATTTTTCGAGTGCAATGATTTATTATTGATTTCAAATTCATAGCATCGACGACAGTGATATAAGTACTCAATTATGAGTATTTTACCTGAAATGTATAACATTTACAGCAGAGTCAGCTTACTAATTATATTAATCTTAAAAAACATGAATTGGATTTTCCTAGAAATGAATGTAAATTATAATGAAAAAAAAACATTTATTATCGAACAACAAAATAATAGTCGGTATATTTGTTTACACTTACAAATTAAAAATAAAAATTGTCTCTTTAAAATTCCGTCTTTACTACCTTACTAGTAAGGTATATTCAGGTATAGTTAATGATCGAGTTACAGATGGATTCAATTACGATGACAATGGCACTATTGCATAATATTATAATGACTATAATAACCAGTTACATTGATATAATGGCAATTTCAATAACCAGGAAATGTGATTATTCCGTTAATAATAGACACACTGTTACAATATTATGTGGGCTACATAATACATATTACAGAAAATCTGAGAAAGTCACTGTGCGGTATAGTAAGTCGCGAATATACGTTATCATTGAGTTGGTCCCTGTAATGGATGTGTTTAATTTGAAATCAATTTATTTATATACCTAAATAATGTTTGCTAAAACATCCCATACACACATTTATAGTATATAATATTATATGATAACAATTACTATTATGTCATATAACATTATAAATTGTTATTATCAGTCATTAGTCAATGCCGACGTGCATAATATAATCTACAATATACCTCGATCTGGTCAAAATATTTTTAAATCCTATTGTGTACCAAAAATGATGACATAATTAATCGTAGAATGTATTAAGTTTCTACGATCAATATGTATTTAAACAAAAATAAATAAATAATTAAATAATCAAAACAATCAAACGTCGATAGTGAAAATTGGTGTTTCATAAGATGATAAGACGTATTCTCATCGTTTTCTGTTGTTTTTTTATTAGTTTTTCCCAATTATTTTATAAACATATGTGCGTTTTCTACTTTTGATTTCTTAAAGTTCCATCTAAAAAAAAAACTAATTTTTTCACAGAATCCACTGCTTCAAAAGGTCACAATAGAAACGAAAAGAAAGAACATACTAACATTTATCATTTTATGCAGAAATGATATGTATACATATATATATATATATATATATCATTCATTCATAAAATAATGATGTAATTAGATCAGTAGAGATTATTCAAAGACTATCAGCGGTGGTTTTACTGGGGGTGCGTCCAGGGGTCTGGATCCCCTAGGTCCTGATTATAGGTCACGATATATTACTCGCTCGCTCGGGACGCACGGGTTTTGACTAGCTGTTATGATTTTATATGTGGATAAACGTTTGTACATAAATCTGGTGATTTCAATTTTCAACCGTTCTGCGTACGTCCGTATATTTTAATTTTTGTTACATGTTTAAATATTTAAATTTTCCCCGAAATGATAATGTTTACGATATTTATTTTGGTATTTGGTGATAATAATAGGGTTTGGTCGTTCGAACTTCGAAGAACGAACATAATGTGTAGTGATAAATTGACAATCGATACACTATTGAATATTCAGCTGCCGGGCCCGCCGAACGTATATATTTTAATATTGTATGATTTAGTTACCAGTTAATTAATAATTAATATTCTTTTAATCTAGGATTACCTAGATTCAAACAATTTAATTAAAATTTGAAAAATATTTTAGATTAGTTAAATACTTAAATGTATAACAATTAATGTTTTGAGTTATTTTGCTTTTTAATTTTCTAAGTGTTTATCTATATTATTTTACACAACATATATATTAATTTTAAATGTAATCAAGTTAATGGTTTTGTACAGTGAATGCAATTTTTAATTTTTCTTAGTATTAATTATTTTAAAATTTCAAAATACTCTTTGAATACCTTTTGACATACCAGTTTAGGTATGTCAACTATTGCAATATGATTTCCTTTCACATAACTTACGCTTATACACATTACTGGTCTGTATGATGTTTTTCACAAAGATTCAAAATTAACGGCTGACGAAGTCTTAAAATAATATCAAAGGACTCCCCTCTCCGCGAAAAATTCCAAAAACCTCCACTGATAATTTTGATGCTTATTTTGTATAAATATGTGTATACTGGCAATTTTACATCTCCTTAACCTATTGGCTATGGCTGCCAAATGTTGCCATTAACTTTCGACTTTTAATATTTTTAACTTTTATACTCGTAGCAAAACAATTTTTCACAATTTATGTTGCAATTAAATGCCAACGGTTCTTACTGATAATTTTAATTTATTTTTTTTCCAATGAAAATTATCCACTAAAAAAAATAATATTTTTATATATTTCGGACACGACAAAAAAACAAAAATTATTTTAGAGTAGAGTTAATGTATACAGGGTGTCCCACGAGAATTTACTCATTGCGATATCTCCTGAAATAATGGAGATATCATAATTCTGGTTTTTTAATAAGATTCACAAGGACAAGAACTACAAATATTTCATGTTTTAATTTATTTTTATGTTTTGGTAAAAAAGTTAAAAAATGTATTTCTTTATTTAATTATTTAAAAAAAACTTGAAGATAGCCATTTTGTGGAGTTTTTTTCTGAAAATATTGACGTTTTAACATTTTAATTTTATCAATTTTCTGATTTTTAATATTTTTTCTAGTTTTGAAAAAACTGTGAATTAAATAATTTATACGATAGTGCCATAGTGGTATCATTGTATCAAACATGTGTCCGCGTGCTCGTACGGCTGGCGAACGGGTTTCAGTGTGGCCGCAATAAACGTCATATTTTATTTCTTCAACATTGTTAAATTTTTAAATAAAGTTAATAACTATTGTACAAAATATCAATAGGTACATTTTTGTTATACCAAGTAATAAATACGGTTATATTGTAATAATTATAATAAATAGATAAAACAAATGTATTTTGTTTACTTTGAATTTAGTCAAAAAGGTGTTTTGTCCGCCAACACATAAATACGTAATAGTTAATATTTTATGGCTTGTTGGTAATTTGAGTATGGCATAGTCCACAATTTAAATACCTAATTTAAAGTTTTGATATTATTATCTTGTCCCATTTTTTGGCAAGACATAAACATAATAATAATTTCGCAGGTTTTTTGAAACTAGAAAAAATATTAAAAATCAGAAAATTGATGAAATTATAATGTTAAAACGTCAATATTTTCAGAAAAAACTCCACAAAATGGCTATCTTCAATTTTTTTTTAAATAATTAAATAAAGAAATACATTTTTTAACTTTTTAACCAAAACATAAAAATAAATTAAAACATGAAATATTTGTAGTTCTTATCCCTGTGAATCTTATTAAAAAACCAGAATTTTTATATCTCTATTATTTCAGGAGATATCGCAATGGGTAAATCCTCGCGAGACACTCTGTTTAATTTGGTTAATTTCCTTTAAATATTTTTATGAGGTTGATTAAATAGTATTAAAATTATATTTATTTATTTTTCAATAAGACTTAAAGGAAATAAATATATACATTTTTTTATGTAAAATAAATATTTATTTTTATTTCATTATATTTTAGTTTATTAAAAACCAAAAAATTAAAAACATAATGTTTACAGTTTAGGATATCATGAAACAAAACTTTTTTTTGGAAAACTTAAAATAAATGACAAAATTTAATTCATAAGAGATATTTCGTATTTCAAAAAAAATACATGAGTTTGATTTTTATAGTTGTCTTGTTAAAAATTGAAATTTCTTAATAGAACTATAAGTTAATTTTAGGAAAATTGTCATTTTTTTATGATATATTATACTATTATAAAAATTTAAAAAAATGTTATTTTTGACTACTAGAAAATACGGCAATAATAAACATTGGTACTTTATATAAACTATCAATCGTGTGTAAAATTGGTTCATATTATTTATAAATTATATATTGAAATATATAAATGTATAAAAGAATTAGATGTAATTTAGCGGAAAAATGTGTGCCGATTTTTTATTGTCGCTATTTTTTATTACCTTTTGCAATTTCAAATGGTAGGCAATAAATTCAGAATAGGTATAAAACAGGATTTTTGGTACAAGTTGTATTTATGAATTAAGTATGAAAATAGAATAATGTAGCAGATTATTATAAAATACTCCCAGAGTTGTTATCATTTCATTATGTCTGTTCTGATTACGTTTCGAATCAAATTGTATTAGTAATATTAACAAAGAAGCCCAAAGCACTTAAATCAAATTAATAAATTTTTTCATCAATCATATAATTTATATTTACAGTATTCAATTGATTTAATAAACATGTGTACAATGAATAACGTGAATTTTATAAGTTCTCGAAAATGTTAATTTGGAAAAGTATACTAAAGAATAACCATTTGTGTTGAACAAATCGAAGCAACAGAATCCGCCGAACAATCATTTACTCAAATAAACGTGTACAGTTTAAAGGTAAAAAAATATAACGAAAGATAATCTAAGTAACAGCTTAAAAATAAAAATAAAAGTTTGAAGAAAATATTCTTATGTACTATTTGTTTATTGTCGTAATACGTTTGCAGGTATATTGCTTAAATAATTAAGAACTAAACAAAACACAAGATCTGTACTGCGAAAGCCTGTGGCTGCATCTGAGATCCAAGCTTCTAATTACAACAGATAATAATTAATCATGCTTCATAATGGAACTTACTTAAGCTTACATGAAAAAAATGCATTTTTAACAATTATAACAATGGGTTATGTAAACAGTTATGTTAAACATAATGGTATAAAAATTACTGCATAGAAAAAAAATTAGTATTACATTATTATACTTTTCACTTTACTCGTATATTTCCTTTATATCATTAAGTGTGGGTAATAACTTTCTGTTAAAATAATATTTTAAATAAAGCGTATTGTGAGAATATAGTACAGTAGACGCCGCTTATAAGACTCGCGGATATAAGGTTCAGTCGCTTATTAGACTCAAAATCGTCTGGAACGGTCCGGACGTATCAAAATACATTAAAAAAAAATCGGTTTTAAGACTCAAATTTCGTAAAATAAATAGTAGAAAATAAACTTTTTTGGTTATAATTTAGAAATAAATCGGTATTGAAAAATTAAATAACATTCGTATTGATTATTTTTAGTTTCTGTTGGTACCATATATTATAAGGTATAATAATTTTTATCGCAGATAAAAGTTCACATTTATCGCAACGATTATCGTTATTATATTTTCGGAATATTAGAACAAAATAAAAAACAAACTATAAAATCACAAATTTTTTTCAAAAATAATTTTTCAAAATAAATAATAAATACATTATACATACATCCTTTATAATTTTTTATTAATGTATTTTTATAATATTTTTATATTTAATATTTACCTATTATAATTTTAGTTTTTTTTTTATCAGGATTATTAAATTTATTCAATAATAAGTATGTAATATGTGTTAAAGTATTAAAATTAAAGCAAAATATGTATTAAAATAAAATGTATAGATACGTAATTAATTTTTTTTTCCACTTCGCCTGTAGGATTCATTCGGTTATAAGACTCATTTTCTGCTGGTCCCAAAGTGAGTCTTATAAGCTGCTTCTACTGTATATGCATGGTTCTTTTCAAAAGTACCTAAGCTTTTATTCTCGGGCATTTAATCTCTATACATATACCTAGTTCGCCATGGTGCAAATAATATATAACCGTATTTACGTAGTATATATTATCTTTAATAACACGTAATCTAAAACGGGTGATATAAGGTAATATTGTTTATTTATACAACTCTGTAGACATTTTTATTTAATCTGTGCGGACTCTATGCAAGCGATTTAAAACCATTGAAATTCGTGCCGCCGCGAAGTACTACAGCTGTGATGCATGTACTCGTGTATAGGCAATTTGTCAACCTTATGAACGCGCTTATATTTTACGTATTACATCTGTATATCATGTCATTATGTATACTACTGAGCCATTGCAACTGTATTTATGTTCAAATCTGACAGGATTATTTGAGTATTTATTTAATAACCAGCCGTAGTCAAAATTAGGATTATAATTCTGAAGTCGACACTTCAATAGGCGACGTTTACTGAAAATAATTTCTGTATTTAATGTGGTTTAAACTTATCAAATATATTATACAGGTAAATTGCACAAAATCGTACTAAAATCCAAAAATGTGTATGTGTTATTATAAGAAAGCACGCACGCATAGTTGAGGCAGTCTCTGTCATCACAGCCACATTAAAAATGTAATATTTCAACGATTCTCCGTGTAAGCTTATAACGCAGTAATATAAAATAACGTAAGTATGTAGATTTATGTATGTAAATGTTTGAAATTGCACGTGCGAACGCGTGTGGTTGAAATATAAAATTAAAAGATAATATTATATAAGACTACGGGAACGATAATAATGTATTCACGCTATACATAATATATTATATATATATATGTATAGATACTCGTAAATTATATAGTTTGTAATTCGAGTCTAATAACATCGTTACTTACTTGAAGAATGTAATTTATTATTTAATAATATTATTTCCGCGCTTAAAACTATACCTATATAGGTGTAGGTATATATATATATATATATGTACTCGCAATAAATTTCAATAATAAACATCAGATTTTTTTTTTTTTATATAATGCGTAAATTATATACATTTTTTTACAATTAAATGTCACAATGATACAATCAAACTTATGTCGAGGTGAAACGAGAATACATTTTATCTGTACACTGTGTACCTTGTTGTGTCTAACCTATTTTTACTCTGTATTGTATATTTAATAACGTTTATTAAATCGGACAGTTCCGCTTTTACCTTCTCCTTTTTCAATTATAAAAGGGATTGAATTGAAAGTCTTTTGTCGTTACACATTATTATATAATAGGTAACACTTTTGTTCAATTCTACACGGAGACCTTTGTTACATCAATTCTGCCATATGTACTAAAATACATCATATATCATATGTTAAGTAGCTCAATACTGGCGTGTATGCGATTAAAGATAAATCTCATAACTTTTCGTTCCACCATATTTACTTAATTTTATTGTTTTACTAGTTTTAATATTATTATAAAGTTGTATAAAGTTGACACAAACCAGAAGTTTCTACGGTCTTAAATGTTTAATCGTTTTACGTAGAAATTGCAATGTATGATTTAAGAAAATTTCAAACATCTGTGTAACTTAGTCGTAGATACCCCTATTAATTATTATTTTGTTTACAGAATTACATATTATACATTAACAGTAAAATACAAAATATCAACCGTGTAATATGATTATCATTTTTAATAACTAAGATATAAATATACTGTTCCGTTACTTTATTTCAAGGCATATTGCGATATTTAATCATAAAAACGAAAAACAAATACATCGGTTCTCAGGAATGTGATTACAACGCAAATAGAAATAATGGATATTGGTAAATGTAGGATATCATATAAAAGGTCCAAGCGTAATTTCTTAGAATACCTTTGTATATATGTATTATCCATATGTACTAATCTAAACCCTATCGGTACGTAAATGTTTAAATTCGAGTTCAATATTTGCCGTAAAGTAAAAAAAAATACTTTGCATGATATTTGCTTAAGGAAATTTGTATCGTTGACTGTTGCTTCAGAGCAAACATATTAATAGAATTTGTGTTTGCTGCAGGATACAAACTTTATGTGAAAAAAAAAATAATTGGCTACCACGTAAAATGCTTTCGACGATTAAAAATTTAGATAATACGACCGTAGATAATACGTGTTTTTAAATTTCAACTTAGGTACATTTTAATATTTTACCATAGGTCATACGGTTCGAAATTTATTTTTTATTTAAGATAAATACCCAGAACTCATTGTACTTTAAAAAAAGTATGTTTATTTTTTACTTGTTGTACTTATAATATAATAATATAATTTTGATAATGTTATTCGCTTCGTATCGCTGTGTGACCAATTTCTATGTTTATGTATATTATACTATATATCATAATATTTCGTCGAGCGTTCGAACGGTTTTTGTAATAAAGGCGGTTTGTTAGGTTTTAAAAACTAAGTCTGACCTAACCACGACTTTACGTATATGATATTATATCGTATAATACTTCGTAAACAGATATCCTTGAGTGCATACATAATGGCGTCGTAAATAAAAATCACCGTTTTATTTAACGACTATTCAGATAAATAGTACCGACCGCGAAACAAGACGAGCACAATGATAATATTATACATAAATCATAACTGTTATATTTATAAAATGATCATAATTATAATATGTCCATTTTCGAATTATTACGTAATTAAACATAGTCCAACGATATTTTATGGATTAAATGTTTAAAATGTTTTTTTATACCTATATAATAACAATGCTATTTAATTGGAGTAACAAAAATAAAAAGTGTAAGGGAAATGTGTGCACGTTTAGTAGCATTTAAAAGACTCATAAAAAATAAAAATAAAATAAGTAATGTCGTTTTCTGTCCAAAATAAGTAGTATGTCAGATTTTATCGTAGTTTAGAGTAAATTTTTTAATTTCAATACCTAACTTTTAAGTAGAAAAGTTACTTTAGATTATTAATTTATTGTTATACGTGTGTTATAATGTATTTCATTTAATACATTATGTAGATATATAGTAGGATTGAATAAAAATAACTTAGAGGTTGAGAATTATGGCGTAATATTAATGTAATATCGAGTTTGGATTATAATATCACTGCAAAGAAATATAAACATCACAAAATAACTTATATCGAATTCGATAAAGTTTAGTACGACCAAATCTGTTAAACCAGGAAGAATTTCTATGTTGTATGATGGCTTTTAGTTAAAAAGTGGATATTAAAGTAGTTACAATGTAACATTTTTAAAAACGATACTCCCCATGTCTACATTCTATGCTAAGTTTTGTTTCGTCATAGAAACTATAGGAAAAAACTATACAGGATTTGTTTTAGTGTGTTTTTCTATCATGTAAAATATTATTACAGACACGTAAAACTGATTTAAAAGACTGTAGAAAACGTAGAAAATTATGATGTAAGAATGGATTTAGAGTACGAACATTGATTTTAATAAATTAGTGATAGATATAAAAAAAATATATTTAATAGTATAATAAAATATTATGCTGTTGTTTAGTTTTATGTCTCTAAAAAGCAACCATGTTTAATATTATAGAACAATAAGAGTCTTTGAAAAGTTTTTGTTTAGATTTAAAAACAGATAATAACACCAAATGCCTTTTACTTACCTTCAAAAAATTAAAACCAAAATAATATAAAGTTTTCCAAGATTTTTTAGTCGGACAAAAATTATTATTAATTGGACAGTATCATGTATAAGATAATATTATATTTATAAAATCTTAAATAATAAATATTCATTTTAGAATGGGTATTATACCATTTTTAATTCATAATTTCGTTTTGTTATTGTTAAAATGACTATGCTTATGATAAAAAAGGTATATATATTTTTATTAGTCTTAACCGTGGACTACTAAGATATTATATGTTGATCTTAGTCCGTGGTTTTAACTTATAATATTATATTAATAGTATTGTTTAAAAATATATTAGGATTATTCTGTTACAACAAACAGAACCATATGATCTATTAAATTTGAATTAAACTACAATCAATTATTTGTGTGAGGCCATAATATAGAGCGTAATCCATAGAACAATCATGTTATGTTATATAAAAATATGTGCTAAACATACTTTTTTAAATAAGCTACTAAAATTAATTGTTGTGACTTTCAGCTTGAAAATAATGCAGCTAAGTAATTCTTGCTTACATTAATTATACACGTTATATTAACGATTATTATATAAGTTTATATAGTTTATTAAAAGTATTTGAAATGCTAAGTCCCTAACAATATTTGACTTTCGAGCATATCGAAAAAGTAATAATTGGCTTTATTATATGTATTGTGTTTACTCCGAAGACTTTTTGGGGCAGTGTAAGACCTCCTAAAGTTTTATTTAGCCTTTTTATCGATTATATGGACATTGGACACAGATGGTACTTTGACAAAGTAAAGATAACAAAAAAACATGATAATAAAAAAAATACTGTTCAGTTTACTGCAAAACTCTATTGCCTAAATTGGTTTGTTGTTGCAATTAAAAAAAATATGTAACTAACATTTTACTAAGTTAATGATAGTAGGGATGTAATGGTACATCTCGGTACTTGCTATTATGTTTAGAATGGTTAGATACCTATCGAAAAAAACCTTTACAGCGATTTCAATATAATATACCATTAAGCACAATTAAGGATTGAATGTCTGTTATATATTTATTAGAGTGTTTATATAATAATTTAGTCCGAGTTTATACGAACTTATTCACGAACCCATTGAATTAAAATATACGAACAAATGTTATGCATTCGTATCAGATAATATTTGTTTTTGAATAATCATATATATATATATATATATATATATATATATATATATTTATGTAACAATTTAATTTTCATTTTTTTTAATAAATAATCATGACAAATCTTATCTTATTCATGAATTCGAATAAAAAATTTATCGTGAAGCGAAAATGATTTCTTTTTGTTTAATGGTTATAAAAATGTTCGTAATAATCGCATAGCTTGTACGCCGTTATTACTTTTATTAATTTTTTTTTTTTTTATTATTATTACGTAATATCACATATCTGTAACTGTAAAAAAAATCAATACAGACATCTTTTAGAAGATAATAATATCATATAGACAAGGATTTTATTCAATAAACAAAATATGACCTATTGACAAAACTTTACCATTATAGTGGATTTATTTTATTAGAGGTTTAACTTACTCTTAAAAATACGGCTGTGACTGCCTGTTAATGTTTTTACTAGTGTAGCTATATCATGGGCTTTAATGGTTTCGCAATTGTTTATGATCACGTTTACTATTATTTGTACGCACATCCATATAACGTTTGTACGTCTTAAACTATTTTGAAGAGTAATATCGTAACGATCAAAAAATATATAGTTTTTTTCTCTTCCATTAGGAACATTATTTCATTCTAGATACTTAATATTAATTCTATTAACCGTGTATGTTTTTTTAATAAAGTGTAACTATATTTGTATGTGAAAACTGTTATGATAATCTATTACAATCTTCGTCGCCGATGGGGAGGATGTTATGATCGTAGATTATTAATTATTATCAATATTAAATATTATTCTTACTGTACTATTCTTACGTTTATATCACTTTTGGAGGTTATGTTCAAACCGTTATTATATATAAATGTGCTTTTCGTGCTCATTATGAAATCGGCTGGTGCTTTGATATTATTATGTTGTTGTTATATTTATACGTGTTAAATAGTAATGAATGTCTTAATCATTCTAATTAATACTTGTGTATCTAATTAAATATACTACCTGTGTATAACAAAAACATAACCCTACCGATTGTCGTCGTTTCACCCGTTCGTCTTGATTGAATTTTAAATACTATATTACACTATAATATAAAATATAATATTGTTTTATACGAAGACCAAAGGAAGAATGTCTTGGCGTAAATATCGAGTGCGTTTGACTGATATGATTTTGCGCAAAACTATCTTAATCACTTTTTTATTCGTATCCTAATGAACGCCGTTATTGCGGTTATTTTTTTATTTGTTCGTGTGTTTATATTTATATGTGAAGTAAAGATATTCGATTATCTGTAGCTAGAGTATCACTCCTCCGCGGCGAACTCGGTGGACCGTGTGACAGAATCGAAAATAAAATTGAGTATTTTAAAGACTTATCGTATACAGATGGTAAACAATAATGGAGCTGTGACGTCACGTTGTAATATTTTCTCGGGTACAAATCTTTCGAGAACATAAGGCATAAAACACCAAAATATTTGTATTCGTATGACGTCGCGGTGTCTAGTGGCGTTTCGGTTCAGCAAATATAAATATATTATTTGGGTATATTGGTGTTGTCTATGTAATAATAATAATAATAATAATAATAATAATATTATTGTGACGCACTACAACGATTTTCATCAATATCGTCTTTATTTTTATGATGTCGCATCGGCAACGGAATGCTGAAAAGACAAATACCGATGTAGGCTTTATTATTTTATTATACTAGCTCGTACTTTAAAATAGTTTTTATTTCATACTCGGTATATATTATTAATCATCGATTAAATATTTAACTAATTTATATTAATTATGGAACTTTACGAGGCTTAGAGTCTGTATTATACATCCCATATATATTTAATATGGGGTCGCTATTCGATGCATACGTTTTTGAAGCAGTAAAGCAAAGTATATTTTATGACAGTGACGTACCTATTAAAACGGTTTTAAAAAAAGTCACTGAAAAATGTATTTTTAAATATCATGTTAATTGCATTTTTATCATATTTTACTATCTCTGATGCTAATTTATTAATAACGAAATCTTGACGTGTGAACACCGAAGGGTTAAAGTTTGGGAGTTGAATGAGTCCCACTAAAAATATGGTCTTTAGGGACCCAACAAATCTTTAATCCGGACTTGCTTATAAATTAGTGGCAGCTATAAAAATTAAAATACAAGTGCAGTAAGCATATATACATTTTTTTTAAATTTTTATTGTCTATTATATGTCAAGTTTATAGTTATACATAAATCATTATTTTAACAACTATAATACCAAAAGTACTAAAAAGTATAGTGCTTGATCCTTGATTGGAGTTAATTAATGAGTTGGCAATGACTGAAAGATAATAGTGTAATTATTGGTGTATATATAAGATTATACGCTTATATAAAAGAGCTAAGAGCTTTATACTGAGAGTAATTGGTAATAATTTTTGCATAGCAATTTAGCATAGTAGCTTTTGATAATAAAATAATATGTGCTATATTAATAGTTTTAATGATTTAAATCAGTCAACTAGATTAATTGGGTCGATTTTTTGTTTTGAAGCGTAATAATTTATGCAATAAAAAGTATTATTAATTAATCACTTACTTAAAAGTTTGGAAAAAAAAAATGCTAACAAAGATTGCGAATACTATTCTATCATCTACAGGATGTTTAAATATTTAAGTCATGTTTGGTATATTTTTAAACAAAGTATTTAATTAAAACATAACTCTAATCTAACAATCTTATGATTCAGATGCAACTTCAAAATTAAAATTATTTTAATTTATGAAAAATACACAACAGTTTTAAGAAATTTAGCATGACTTGAAATACATGATGCTGAATAGGAGTTTATCAATAGAAATAATATTTATCACAATTAATTTTAATGTAAACATATAGCTATAAATTTTGTTATTATATATTTTTGAATAAATATTTATGTAAATAATATATTTATTTATTATTATGTATATTTTATATTGATCGTATATGCATAACATAACCAACAGCTGTTTACATAAATAACGGACAATTGTAGGGACTTCTTTGGTAAATGAGTTGATTTTACATTGAAATGCTTTATACCAAATAAGTTGTTTCAAAACATCATGTTACATGCTGTTATGGCGTTGCGGACTAATATAGTGGATAAACAAAGTACAACTATTCTAGCCGTTGGCCTGGTGGTTTTAATGGTTGTAGAAGTTGTTATGAAATCATGTTAAAGGGAAAATGTACAGTGTAGGTGGCTAGGTTAATACGTACAAATAAACAAGAACTCACAACGTTAATAAAAATATTTCTATGCATATCAGCTTATTTCAATGGATTAATATATTAAAATGGATATAATATTATTAAATCAAAAAAATAATGCTCTTACGTAAATGTCTCATCTCAGTCTTATATTTGTCAAAGCAGACTAAACAGTATAAACAATTATTGATAATTAAAAACTAAAAAATTCACATGTTTCTCTTTCAAATATGTATTTTTTTTTAAAAAAAAAGTGTGTCCTTTGTTTTATTTCTTCATATATATAATGAATATGAATTGTTGTGATTTACGTGAAAATAATACCATATAACCTCAGCCATTGTTCAAAAACAGTCGTATTATAAACACGTAAAAATCGGTGAGTACAAGAGTATTATAACTTAGGTTTTAAAAATAAATCTTTCGGGAAACTTTCAATTTAATATTATTATAATAATTAAGTAATAAGCACTGTAATTATAATATTACTATTACTAAACACCAATGACTTAAGTAGTTAAATGACAGGTTTGATAACTTATTAATCCATCACAACTATATGGGCTACAGCACAAATTAATACAGTATAACTATATTATTTGAATCTAGGTAAAAATTTTTGAAGAAAAAATGTCCACGGTAATAATGTCCGGAAAAAAATGTCTGTGGTAAAATTGTCCAAAATAAACTGAGTAAAACATCTCGTTAAAAAATATTTACAACTTTGATTGTAATATTTAAAAAAATAATTAATAATAATTGATAATTCTTTTGTTATTGCTGTATATTTAAAAATGTCCAAAAAAAAACCAGATAATTAACACACACATATTGCCTAATTAAAATTTATAAATGTCAATGATACATACATTTTAAGAAGTTTTCAAAACTTCTTAAGTTCTTTCGTTATACGTCTTTTGTAACAAACAAAAAATAGCTGTTATTAAAATTTCTCAGACCTGTACGCAGATTGACATGGACAACTAATGTGTTACAGGGTGTTCCCATTTTATTATATTACGATCATTCAATTTTTAGATTTTGAAAAATTTTACCATGGACATTCTTGGTTTCAGATATTTATACTAAGGACATTCTTGATTTTGATTTCGGACATTTTTGTATAATTCAATATTATTTGTCTTTGAACAAAACAAAAAAAGAATTTGTTTTTATTTATTATTTTCTTTGCTCATTAACATTTGCTTATTTTTTAATTTTTAAATATTTATAAAATTAATTTAACCATATTCATTTAAACGTTTATATTTTACTGTTTATTTTTTTATACAATTATACACAATTTTCAATAATCTAAAATTTAACAAGTTAAAAAAACTTTGTACATAATTAAATCACAATACTACAACTATTAATTATAGTTAAATTATTATATTAATTAATATATTATATATAATATATTAATAGAACGTAATTTTAAAATTATATCATAATTTATAAGCAAATACTTAAATCTATTAAGCATTGCGGCTAAATAAGAAATAAAATAAATTATTTTAGTTTTTTGAAAAATACACCAAATATATAAAATTGATATTATAAATTATAATATTATATTCATTTATTATAATAATATAGTACAATACTGGGTTAAACATTTTCTAAAAATAAAATTAATATAAATAAGAAAGGTAAAAAAAGTAGTTAAAATGCTATGTATGTACACTATATTATAATATCGTTTTCCCTGGAAGTCTGAAAAAGTTACGCACTTATTTGCACATTTGCAGATGTTCCACCATGGCACCGTGACTTTAGATGACGGATTCTAAATATTTCATAACATGTGTGATATAAGAGGTCTTCGAGTTAAAGTTATCAACTATTTATTAAGACATGTGCATGGTTCACGGAAGAGGGGACCACGTAAAATGTATCTTTTTTTTTTTTATCTGCGTACTTTTTTAAAAACTTCTTTGTTTTAAACATTGTAAACATTATACTTAAGCATTTATGTCCTACAAAATACAAATAAGTGCATATACGCTTGATGCACGTTATGAAAAGAATTTTATGAATTTAAAGCAGTTTTATGAAAAAATGTAAACAATTATGTTTAATAATCATTGACTTAAATATTTATTTACCTAGTTCATTAAATTTTAAATAAATATACATTGTCTCTAGTATAATATGATTTTTTTTTTAGATTTTGAACAGTGCGAATAATGTATTGATTTTATAATTATGTGTTGTTGTTTTTTTATGTAGTTTTTTACCTAAGGACACCTTTTCTAGTTAAAAAATGTTGCGATTATCAATTTTAATAGAAATGTATGGTTATTTTATACAATTAACAGTTTATATCTAGTTGGTGCTTTCGATAGGTTAATATTTAAATTTTCAGTACTTTCTGTTTAATAGAGTTTTTTATTTATTAAAAATTAAAACCTACAATTTATATGCAAATTAAGTATAACCAGTATAATTTTAAATAAATATATAAATTATTATGATGAGAATAAATGCATTTGGGAGAGCATTCAGTATAGTACCAACCGATGAATTAAATTAAAAGATCTATGGCCAACTGTTATCACAGGATAATCGATTAATTAACGGAGTTTGATGATGGCTAAACTTAGAATGATAATTGAGGTAGTATAATTACTATTATTTAGTTAATAAGGTAAGTGTTAGAATTTATAAATCATGTGGAGATTATTATACTTATTTTAGCAAGGAGCAAATATATACCCGATACAGGCAATTTGATTACAATGCTTGAATATCGATCTCAGGGCAAAAGATTTGGATGAACCTTAATCTGGATTTCAAAGGAACACACAGGTTAGCTTTATAAATTAATAGTTAATTTCGAATGGGTAATATGTTGAATTGGATGGAGAAGTAGACGGAGCAGTTTGAATATGAAATAGATTTTAATAGATTTAATTTTAATTTTTAGTAAAACAGTACATTCAAAATTAAATTAAATTAAATCATTAATGATTTAATTTTGATGAATTTCTAATACGAAATGCAGTAGTATTGTAAAACTAAAAAAATAATTAACAGGTCATTGTGCTATATTGGTTGACTTTGTTTAATATTATCGATTATTATTAATTATTTATTTGGTAGTTCGCGAGTTAAACGTCATACACCCATAAATAATAAATGTGTCACAGTTATGTTGTTATAAAATATAAAAAAAAATGAAGTAGACGATTTTGAGTTTTGTTTTAATAAAAATAATTATCTGGTAACCAACGTAATTCACTACAAGTACGGTAGTGTTTTTTTCCAAGAAATAATTTGATCTCAACAAAGGGAGTAGAGCTAGAGAGGATTTTTTTACCCGCATCTGTCAAACCTCCTGAAACGTGTTACGAGAAAAAATATCGTTTCTCATATATTTTTATGATTGCATTGAGTATTGACCGAAAGTCATAGTCTGAACCATAGTGTTAACCATTGCGTATTATTTCTCCTGTAATACTAATGTTTACCGTGAATAGCGCAGTGTGAAACGTTGTACTATAACTTCATACCGAGTACATTCGTAGTTAAAATGGCGAAACGTTAGAGAGAATTGGTCAAAAGAAAATTTGATTTACCGAATTGGTTTTAAATGAATGAAATCACACACACTGTGTAATGGCTGAGAAGCTGAACTGACAAAATATAATATTTTATTAGTTATTATACTTTATCGTTAACTGTTGTACTATATAATTACGACTGACGATCTCCGAGATAATTTTTTTATGATGATAGATGGCTATATGAAAGAATACGAAAAACTTCGACGATTCTGTCTTACTAGTTATATTGATATTGTACAAATATATATTTTTTTTTAAAGTTATGGCACAAATTGTGTAGTATTAAATATTTAATGAGTAAAATTTTGTTTGGTGTTAAACCGTCTGCAGCAAATTTTTGTTTAATCCTAAAATAAACTTTGTAAAAAAAAATCAACAAAATTCCTTTGAACTTAAACTCTCTAAATAGTTTTAATAAATAATTATTATTTTAAAACTATTTATATTTATTTATTCTTATTTAATATAAACAGCATGGCACAGGCGAGATGATACAAATAATTTACAAACGGTTTTATAAATAAAATTTACGAGTAGGTGTGGTAGAACTCAATTAATAAAATGATATATATATAATATATTATCATCTTTACTTATTTATTTTTCAAACATGTTATTATCGTCACCACATAATCCTATATGGCTAAAATTTATCGTTTTAATTTCATATTGATCAGTTATTCGAATAGATGGTATAAAATATATACTTATATTCAGTTATAAGTAGGTAGTTACTAGAATAAAGACTTGCTGTAACAACTAGACAACTAAATTTTCATTAATTTTAGAGTGGACAAAAAAGCTTTAAAGTTATCAGTTTGTTACACTCAAGCTCAGAAACAGTCATTTGATAATTATAATTAGATAAAAAAATTTAAAATTTAAAAATAAAAAATAATTCTAGATATTCATTTGCTGCGGCCACTTTAATTAAGAAATTAAAAATATTAAAAATTTTACATAAAGTTATTAAGTTATTGCTAATCTGCATTTATCATCATTTTGATCCATAAAATAAGAGTTTGCAAATACGGTTAAAAGTAGCATAATTTCACTTTCGGATTTTCGTCCAAATTTATTCTATGATTAAATGTTTTTACGTACATAAAGTCAATGTTCTGTTTGATTTTCTGAAATTGAGAAAACTCAAACGTTCAAAAATCGAATAAAAGTGTTGTAGGAGTTTAAGACAATGTTTTATATTTTTCAATAATCCTTTGAAATGTTATTTATGTAAATTCGCATGTTTTCGATTTTCGTTTTGATTCTAAATGGATTGAACTTGTAACGATAAATGACACACATAGATAGGTACTTAGATCAAAATTCACCAAAACCTAGAAAAACCATTCAAGTAACAAATCAGGTTAGACATGAAAAATAGCACGTATTGTTATGTGATTTTTTTCCTTTTTCTTTGACTGAAATAGTCATTTTTTTTTTAAATATTTATATTTATTAAACAAAATGATGATCACAATATAAAATAATAAATTACAAAAGAGAAAATATCGTAGGATTTTCATTACGCCTATAATTACACTGTTGACAAAATTTTAGTACCTTCTTTTTTTTTAAGTAACATATAGAAGTCAATTTGGATAATGAGTCAAAAATAATTAAATTAGAAAAACTAAATTATAAAATCATTTAAATTTTAATCTTAATTTATGAGTTCCATTATATTAATTACAACGTTTATTAATAATAATATTGTCCTTTGAGAAATACTAACGATTTATCAAATGTTTTACGCAAAAATTACCAATTTAAAACTAAACTAGATATTACTGTATTCAGTTGATTACATTTTTTCTGTATGCCTCGCTATTACGATGTTTTTTTAATGAATTTTTTAGCTGAATTTAAAATGCTATTTTTTTTTTAACATATATAATTGAGAAAATTTACAAAACACGGATATAGTTTTTTGCTTTCCGATAAATAAGAAAAAATGTATATGTGAATATTATGTAATCATTTTACTAGTCGTGCAAACATATTTTTCATATTACATAATAATAATATATGAAAAATAAAATATTAAATGGTAATGCCAAAATTTAAATTGATAGGTATAAAAGAGCCACTTTATATATATTTTTTATTTAATTAAGTCGTATTTAAGTTGTTTAAAATGTTCGTTTTCTTTAATATATTTTCAGAATTCCCAACATAAATTAAATATTTTGATCATTTTAGTAATGCATTTTTGTATTGAATGTATATTTTATAACAAAAATATAAATAAACAATTCCAGTACAATTCCATTTAAAATCATTTAAGTAATTTTTTATTTATTTTTTTTTATCGTCATACTTACTTAATACCTTTTTTTTATTTATAACTTAAGAATTATAATAATTTCCATTCTTGTATTTTTGTTAAACTGTTGTTACACTAACAAAAATTTACATTTTGTAAGAACTCTAAAAAAAAATTAATATGTTAATATTGTTTAACCTTTTTAATTCCTTATTTAAATAGTATGAATATATTATTATTATATTACATTGTTACAAAGTGTATTATTTAGAGAATTTTGTTTATTAACTAGTAGTAGGTAGATTTAAATTATTTTTAATATTTTAAATTTGTATTTGAACTTATCTCGTTAATTGTAATTGTGTCTATGGACAGTCTATGGACATCTGCACATGCAATTTATCAACACTTTAATGGTAGAAGGTATCTCTATTATAGCGATATGTCAAATGAATAGTATATTAGGTCGAAAACTAGATAATCGATACAACCTATCACATAATATTTCTTTTATGAGCTGATGTTAAGTACAATAATTTGTTTTTATTACTTCTAAGTTATAATCGGGCCGTGCCTTTATTAAAAAAAAAGTTTTAAGGGCCATTTTACGCGTTCTTAAATTTCTTCCAAAGCGTGACAAATTATAATTCGTATTTTTATTAAATTAAAACTTTCTAGGAAAACATACTAAACAGCTTCTTCACACAATTAATATAATATTGTACAAGATATATGTTACAAAATTAAACTTTATCGTTATATTATCAGAATAAAGTACCAAAATTGTCTATAACACATAATTCGTTTATAATAGCAACATGATGTAGAAAAGTGTAACACGTACTGTTATTTTAAATAAAAAAAAAAACATATGTTTTTTGTCAGCTTGCCTAATTATTATTCTTTTAAGTGTTTAGGTACGTTAATTTCGTTATAGTTTTTTTTAAATGTTATTAAAAACTTGATAATATAGTACCTGAGTATGATTTGTGTACCGATTTGGATAAATGAGGTAGTAAACTTATGCAGTAAATAGTTGTACATTACTTCAGACTTAAAAATTTATTGAGATATCGTGATATCGAAGACCGTTAAAATGTATTTTATCGTTGATACCAATATTATGTTAAATATTAATAAACAAGATTATGCAGGTTTACCTTACAGATGTCTGCGGCCAGTACTGTTTTCAGTTTTCATTGTATTTATCTGTGTGTACGTTACTTGCTATTTATTTCAAGATTACAAATGTCACTTACACAACAAAGAGCTTACAAGTACAAATGTCAGACGCAATGTACTGGATGTTGTAAGCGAATCATTAAATCCACCCTGGTTTTTTTTTTTTTGTAATGTGCCTAAAAACCATTACCATCATAGGTTGAGGATGAAAGTTAAAGGTTAGTGGAGTGGGTGCTAATGTTGGCTTTACTGTGTACAGTATATATTTTTAAATTATTTGCGGAGTGAGTAATGAATAGGTTTTACAATAATACATTGTGTTGTTGTTAAATTTTGAGCGAAACTCATATAACCGTAGACAACGTTTCGCTCAGAATCATTTTTCGTATGCAATGATTTATCGTTGAATTAAGATTTAATACATCCATTACAATGCCCAATATTCAACGACAGGATATACTCAAAACTTACTATAAAGCGCAATGTGGCTTCTTGTTTTTTTTTTTTTGTGTCTTTCATCACAAAGTAATGTCATTTGTTAAATTTTTATTTTATTTATCGTTTATAAAAGCATATTTTGTATTACTATGATATATTGACAATTGACATATTGATGTTTCTATATTAGTGTATGTTCATAATTTATTAAAAGCGCATCATCATTGTTAATTTTATGAACCCGTGCTAATTAATAAGCATAGTATTTATCATTTGAATTTTCAATACTTTTTAATCTAGGTATTTAGTTCAGATTCATACTCATAATTTTCGAGTCCAGTGTTTTTTTTTTGCATTATTATAAATTATAACTTAATTATTGATAATTAAAGTTAATTTCAGTAACACAGTTAAATAGAAGATTAAAATTCAAGACATAAAAATAAACGTATTTTCTTTTCAATAATTAATATAATCATATAGCTTCTAGGAAAAAATTATATTTAGTTCCTCTTTACAGTTCATATTATCAGTGCAAAACGATTAAAAAAAAGTGTCATGTCGTCCATTTATAAAATATTAATTTGCAAAAAATTCATGGAAAAAATGTGATTCTTATATGTACTATGTTATTATTATAAATTAAAATTTCAGATTTTAAGCGCAGTGAGAAATGAATTGGTTTTACAATAATGAAAATGTAAATAAACAATAATGTTTTTTTTTGTACATGCCTCCGTCATCCCATTTTGAAAACAAAAATTATTTCGATAAAAATTAAGTTTTAATTTTATTCTACCTTATATTATATTAAACATAAAATGTCAATGAATATAATTGTTATTTTTGAAAACAATAAATTGTCTTTTGACATGATATTGTTTGATGCATACATACTCCTAAATATGAGTGTCAATACTTTTGTGTGACTGTCAATAGTTCCACAAACTAAATTGATTGTATATTTATGTTGCATATATATTTTCTATAGAGCATTAACTTGCAACAAAAAAGTAAACAAATTTACGATGTATAAATGTCAGATGTATTATATTGATCTACAATTTTATTACTATTGATGATAATATTCAACACCAAAAAGAATAAATATATATTTTTAATTGTATAAGTTTCCATTCAAATAAAATTAATATAGGCTAACTAAACTTTCAAATGTTTAAATTGCATTTAAATAGTACTAATATTAGTTATATATTTGAAATCATGAAATTGAAATATTTTTATAACATGGAGTTATTAAATAGAGTGCAAGTGGAATAATACCCTCGCATGACAGTTATGACAATACTAAGTTAGATATATTAAAAAAAATATTGATGTTTTACTAAAGAAACTGCTATAAAAAAACACTTGTCATAAAGAATAATAAAAAACTAACTTAAATTCGCAATACGTGTTGAGTGTAATTACTATTTTATTTTATTATCCCTAAAAAATATACACCTAACTATTTGATTGGTGAGTATTAAGTTGAATAGAAATACATTATACTCAAGTAAACTTGTATACAAGTTACAAAAAATCCTTGACTATTTAAAAAAATGTAACACAATAATATGATAGCATTTAACAAAAATATAATATATTAAGTATATGACAATTATAATATACTTAAATATAGTTAAGTGTGAACAGGGTAATTCATTATAAAAAATCAATCATTAATTCAAAATCAATTAAGGTTTTTAAAAATATTTTTTTTTACATTATTTCCAGTAAAAAAAAAAATAACATTTGAAAAAATTAAATTATATATTTTTATATTTTGTATCGTTACAATGTTAATAAGCTTTTTTACATTTTTGATGTATTCTAAAGCTGAATATTTTTTGGAGCATTCGATGCATAAAAACCACAAATTACTTAGGTATTTAAAGTTTGGATAAGCGAAACGGTGTGATACGGAGATACCCCACAAAATGTTTGTCTACTACTCCGTTTGCCAAATCTTAAAATATTTTAAACTCCTAAACTACTTATCCGAATTTTGATTTTTATGTATTTAAATAAAACGCAAAATATTCTGCTTCAAAATATGAAATTAAAAATGTATAATGATAAAAAATGTTGTTTAATTTCGATTGGAAATTGTGTAAATAAAATATTATTATAAACACTAATAGATTTAGAATTAAGTAGGTATAGTTCGATAAAAGTAACACCCACTGTAATACTAAACTTTATTTTAAAAATTTAGAATAAATATAACATTTTATTTTCCAATTTCCAAATTATCAAATGTTTCAGAATTGCCAGCAATTTAAAATTATACTACAATACTAACGCTATTACATTGCTGACATCAAACATTCGTACCGAGTAAAAAATAATAACCTGTAATTTAGAAATGATAATAGCATTATAATAAAATTTGTTATGTATTAATTATAATTCTATAAAAGAATGTTTTAAAGAAACTTGAATTCTTTGAAAATTACTTAGAAACGTTCATTATATTTGTTTTGTTTTTGTTTTTATTTTCAGAAACGTTGCAGAAAAAGCATAATTTCTACTAAATTATATGTCCAATAAATTGTATCACTTTTCTCAATTTATCAAAACAGTATCAACGTGAGTTTGTAAAACTACAACCTTACATAGTAATATAAAATTATCTTCTCTTTTACTTTTAGAAACGTTATTTCTTTTTAATTAAAATAAATCATAAATGCAATATCAATCTGCGATAATCTATAAGTATATTATAAAGGAAAACTAGAAGAGGTAGACATTTATTACTATTTTTTTTTCTAAAAAAAAAAAATAAATTATCTTTATATTAAATATATATAAGAAGACCTACAAAGAATAAAGCGAACGAATGTTATCTTCGAACAATTGCTGATAATCTTCTAACCTTTATCCTTGTCCAAGAAAAATTGAAAGTCCTTACTCTGAAATTGCCTATTGTAACCCATGCTCTATGACTACGCTATTATTAAGTCTCAACTGATTCAATTATATATATATATATATATATATGATATTTATCAACACCATGCATAAAAGATCAAAGATGTTATGATAGTTGTAAAAGATTTTTCACATCTGTAAAAAGTAGCTATTCCAAATATTTTAATGATATTTTTTATGATACGAATATTTATATGATTCATAAACTTTTAAATTGATTTATTTCTAATCAATTAAATATTAACCCTTTTAATTTTTAGCTTTTGTGGATTTTTATTTTAAATTAATTATTTACGTGTTATTATTCTAAAACAGTAGTACGCAACCTTTTTTGATCTACTACCTCTAAAATTATTTATTTTAATAATACGACCCCCCCCCCTCCTCTTATCAATATTATGTAAGCGTATAACATATTTTTTTTTTCATTTAGTGTAAAATTATTAGCGGCCCCCAAGTTGTGCACCACTGTTCTAAAATCATAGACAAATCACAAGCAAGAATCAATTAAAATTATTGAGTAGCTAACATTTTAAACATCATTACGATCCTATAAAACAAGCCTATAAAATAACATTATTTTATCAAAAAGATTTTTAGAGGCTTATAAAATATTTAGATGTGAGAATTAGCCCCACAAGTTCCCTATTTCCGCGTATGATAGTTATTAATATTCACACAATCAGAAAATCTTAATAGGTAGTAAATCTTTATAAGTCATATTCTACAACAATGTGCTTACTTATTATTCTGATGGTGAATCGAAATGCTTTTATTATAACCCATAAAAAATATGAATACTCACATAATATTTAAATTAATATTATACATTTAATAGCTATCTGTATAATAAAATATAATATGAAATTTAACGTGAATACAATGATGGATTTAACAACCTAAATAATATTACATCACGTTTAAAATATACTCTGAATAGACTGTTCGCATGTAAATCGTTGAAAACACATTTTAAGTATACATATGGTGTACTAACAAGAATAAAGTCTGACAAAATGTAATGAATGTAATTATTATAGTATCTTATTGCTTTAGGTACTACAAAATAAATATTAAACGTAAATCTACGTTAAATATATAAAATATAAATATAATTGAATCGTTATTTCCATTAATCTCTATTATTATGATAATTTTAATTCGGTTTGTGCTTTTGGTAAATAAATCAATTAATATGACACTATAAACATTTTTTAAAGGTTATAATAAACCATAATAGTATATTTAATTTATCAAGAACTTTGATAAATATCATAGAAATAAATATTGTTATTTTATGTACAATTACCATTACGTGTTCGTTAACATAATGCTAACCACTTAGTTTTCAGATTGTCACGTTATGTTATTTATTATATTTATGATAGTGTTTTTCATTAAGAAATATGTGTAGTTGTTTTATTTCTTGATAAGTATACTGGAAAGTGGTGGACTTAAACGAGAAGATATACAAAACGGTATAGATAAATGTATAAATATTTTATGATTCACTACTATACTTTGGTGTATAAAGGGTTGACATTTTTATATTCTTTAATTATTATTTATTTGTGCATAACTCGAATTTTAACCTACCTGATTAGTGTATAATATTAAAATGTTTCATTTGTCATTTGTAGGAACACAAATTCTATACCCCTAGAAAAACTTGTACATAGTCTATTATAGGTTAACAATGATACAATGTCGAATCGTTAACTTTACAATATAATATTAATTAAAAAATAAAAATAAATTGTTTTTAATAAATAAAATGTTCAATTACCAGTTTTAATTTTTAATTTATTCTCCAGTTTCGTTTTTCAATATTGTTCACACTTGTTCAATGAGCAATTCTCGTGTAGTAAGATTTTTTTTTAAATTTCAGAAGTGAGATATGATTATTATTTTTAATTCTTTAAAAATCAGTCATATTAAATCAAATCACAGTCAGGTATAATACTTATTCCTATATGCATTTAAATACAAAATATATACTACAAATGAGTAAAATTCGTTTTAAATATTATAATTTATAATGGATCATAATGTTTACTTTCCAAGTATTCATTTCAGTGACGTAAAATGTGCTGAATAAATTTTTCAAAACTTTGCCCTATAACATATGACGCATACTCCCTGAATAATTTATTCATAATACCGTATAGTATTTTGTTTTGTCAAACATCTTTTAAACGTCACATATAATATGTTGTATATTGGAAAAAGTGTAAAGATGTGGAAATAAAACCTTTCAAACTGTTATTATGAAATACTTTCCATAGAAAAAATTACACTAGTGACCGGTGTTAACCAATTTCTACCTTCATTATATTTTAAATTGAAATTATTTTTGAATTGAGAATGTTACGGAACATAATGGTATTTTTTTTTTACAATATGAAATAATACAATTTATTAGTGTGATTTGATTGTATAAAACTAGAATTGTTTTTATTGAAAAAATACGAAATATAATTTATGAAAAGTCTTAGTAATTTGTGCTTTTATTGAATATTCAATATATAACGATAAGATACACACTGTTTATATTTATCATGAAATACAATTTATTATATAAATTACTGTTAGTAGTGATAATATAAAGATACAATCAAGTTTTTTAAAAATTGTATAGTATTCAAAGAATGCGTTTTGAATTAAAATATTATAAACATTACCCTAGGTAGTTAAAATTATATTTAATTTGTTTCGAAAAAAAAAATGTATTAATATTATTGAATGATGTAATATTATTTTTTCGATATTAAAATCACTTTTTAAATACCTACTCAAATATGTTTACGTTTATTTTATAAAATTAATTTATATTATTAGTTTGTTATTTTTTTTTTTGTGTATTAATAGCGTATAAGTGTATAATACATGCCTGTTTGTTATTAGTATTAATGTGTTATAGATATACTTTAAAGTCTAAACAACGTTGTATACAAAATTAAACTGGCATTGTTTTGTTACAATTAGTTACATTAGACATCCAAAATAATATAGTATATTAGTAGGTATACAGTTAAACCAACGGAAATTATGTATAGTACAATGAAGAAACTCCATTTTAATGATTATAATATTCAACAATTTTTTTGTATATAATATTGTGATATAACTAATGATGGAATGTTTCAAGTTTCTATGATTAATATTCTAATTAAAAAAAAATAATAACTGTTATCGTTTAATAGAAATTATTTATTTCAAATTAAAATTTAAAACTTTCATTAGATTTTCAAATGCTTTTAAAAAAAAGTAAATATGCTTAACTTCTTTAACTTAAAATTACCGCTCATGGATATTTGCATTCAATTTTTAAACCATAAATATATAAATTATAATTTTTATGAATTATTAGGTACATTACAATTTGCAAACTTTTGAGATGTTGAATATCTGTTAACAAAAAAATTAAATTAATTTGCAATATTATTTATTATGATTATTATGAATATGAAATACAAAAAAATTTTAATGTGTACTCAGTACTCACCCTTGCTTGAAAATTTATGGCAGTAATAATTTTGTGCGAATGAACAAAAATGCATCACCGTAACGAACAAAAGTTGCTAACTGCTAATCTCAGGAACTACTTGACCAATTTCAATGAACTTTATACCAAAAGATTTCACGGGACTCGGAGGATATTTTAGCTCTCTTTTTTTAAACCACTATATATTTTTATATGGTGATTCTTTAATATGAATTTAGTTTAGCTAACAAAACATTGAATATTTTATTAAAATGTTCCTATTAGTCACTGATTATTTTAGTAATTAATATTTTTTATTATTATTAGAATTTGATCATCAAACATAAAATTTTTTTATAAATACAATATTTAACTTATATCATCACAGGAAAGTCCAGAAAAGTCCATAGGAAATGGTTTAAAAAAATCTAAATAACTGACACCTAATATTATAATTCTTAAGTATAGGTACTTGGAAATAAAAAATAAAAAACAGAATTAGAATAAATTAATTATTAAAACAAAACAATTGATTATACATGATATATCACTTTTTAAAGAAAATAATATGCTGTTGGGTATCCTGCAAAATATATTATAAGGCAGGTGGATACGATTTATAGAAAATGAGTAGTTCTATTTTTTTCATTATAAAAATAAATGTACATAGGTTCATTGTCTCATTGATCCAAATATACCTTTATTTAAATAATTATCTATAACTAAAAATGCTAGGAAAGTATAACACATTCCAAGTTTTCACTCATTTGAAATTTAGTAAATTTAATTCAGCCTTACTCGTCAGATCTAAAAAAACGTATTCATTTTTTTTTAAATCAAAGAATACTGTAGTATACTATCTTAGTGGGTGTTTTAGTAATCTTCTTTGTTTTTAATCAATTTAATCTTGTAATATATTTGAATATTTCAATGTGAAAATATAAGTTAGATTATTAATTTCCTTTTTAAGTTGGTCATAATAATAGAAATAAATAAAATAAATTGGTTAAATTTAAACTGATACTAAAATTTTTAATTTTTAAATAAAGACAATATTATTTTATCATAATTTACATGATATTGTGTAGTTATTTGTTAAATTCTTCTATAGTATTATAATTTATCAAAGTAATTTTTAAATCAAACATTTTATTTTTATAACTTCTTATGTTTGAAAGATTTTATTCAAAGAAAACACATTTTATATTGAATTCTGATAAATATTTTCTATGTATTAGATTTTCGATAAGTTGTTAAGCACACTTTAAAAGCAGTAAGAAACATATAATTTATTGAAATTACAAGTAGTTGTTTACACATCAATACTAATGTTAAGATGGATGATACAAAATAAGGTTATTACTGCATGCATTTGCTTTTTTCTGCTTGACTTAAAAATAAAATTTTAAAATTCTATTTTTCTTGTTATGGGGGTTTTTAAATGCTTTTTTCTAGTTTTTGTGGTTTTTGTTTTTGTACTTATTTTTTATTCTATATAAATACAAGTTTAAGGAACTGTATAAGGTATTTTCCATTTTCGACATAATTACCCGAGTTTCCGATTTTACCGTATATCGCCAAAAAACGTAATCCAATTTCCGGAAAAATAAATTAAAACGTATTTCTTATTTATTTTTTGAGAACCTATTATTGTCCAGACATACAGCATTTAAAGAGCACTTAAACGGCAGATAAATTAATAAAATTGTGGAACAACAATAATACAACTATTCCATTTAAATATAATCGATAATCATAATATATAGGTTAGTTTAGGTTAGGTAAGCCGTTTTTACTACATACTTAATTCTAATATTTCCATAATGTTTAATCATTGAAATCTGTGCACCTATTGATTTTTCTGACTATCAATATCATAAGAATAAAATAATAAAGCGACACAGTCATAGGTTTGTGCTTGAGTTGAAAGTTATTGGGGGGAGGGGACAGAGTTCCTGTTCTTCATAAAAATATTTTACGTTTCTATTCCAAATTGTCACCCAATTCAATTCTGCAGTGGAACTGTGTGTATAACATGATTGAATGATGGTTGTATAAACTCGTATTTCGTATTTTGTCCGTATAGTTGGTTATTATTAATTTTGGTGAAAAAAATTATGTATCTTTGCATTAGTTAAAATAAAAATTAGTCAAGTAATAATAATAATATATTAATATAATTTTAGTAATTATAGTATTGTATCACTAACAGGTAACATCTATATGGTAAGCAGCATACAAGGCATTAGACAAATACCTACTTAACTTGTAATTAAATGATCAACTGACGTTCGAATCATAGTTACATGTATTACAATATTAAAATTTATCGACGAAACATTCATACCAAACGATTACACTGGTGTTATATGTGCCTGTTTTCGTTTTTTTTTTTTTTACGAAATCAAGTAAATACTTACGCTCATAAAAATGAAACCCTATTTTCGTTGTGTGATAGTTACTTATACTCCATAATATTATATGTACTCGAAAACAGTGTGATTTTGTACATAATTTGATTAAAATTAGATTTATGTGTTGAAATCGATATTCAGGAACGGTGCAACATTTTTCATTGTGCAATTCTTATGATTTCCAACAGGATTGTTTTTTTTTCAGTCAATAGTTATAAAATTTCGGCTGTATTCGAGGACTTTTACTTTTTATAAAAATGGCGATGCAAAAAAGATAAGTTTCTAGTCTTTTGATGTTTGAATGGCAGCTAATTATTTTACATACTATACAGGATTTGAGTAGAATCTGTCAATAGACCCAAATAGAGGAGAAAACACTACCGTTGTATACAACGTTGATTATTTCTTACAGTTTCATTTATAGCTTAGTTATTTTATGTGATGACATTGGAATAAAAAAACAAAATTTAGACTGGGTGAAGGGTCCAATAATGCATATGTTTATGATAATATATATATCATTATCTTTCCCTTCCACAACCAATGAAGTTGCAGTCTTATCGTTGTATTTATAATGTAAGCGATTGAGATATATATATACATATAATATATAGTTTTGTGTCAAGTGATACCAAATAAGGGTTTTCTTTTACCTTATAAAATATTAAAAATATAGTTTTGTCTTAACGTGTTCATACCACATTTATTATTCAACCGAGTACTTTAGGTAGCTAGTATGCAATTATATCATGCCTTGTAATACATATTATAATATATAAATATATTAACATATTTTTGTACATAAATTTAATAATTCTTATCTAAAATTCTCGCTACAAAATAGGTAATTAAATTGTTTAATAATTTAAAATACGTGAATCAAATATGTATATCTAATTTTTAATATTTAATTTATAGCTTATCGCTGAAAATATATAATATTTAAAAATAAATATTTCATCAAGAACCTTGTCTCTAGTACAAATATATAAATATAAATAAATGTATGGGAAATTAGATCCTATATAATATAAACAAATTTAATGTATACTTACTGATAAGGAAAAATATTATTTTGGACTTCAAAGTACCTACTTTATATTATGAAGTATGATTTGTAAGATTTAAAAAATATATTTATTTTTCTTAAAACCAATTATTTTTTTTTTCACTTTTGTGGTAATTGTTGACCATGAAAAATTATACTCTACTACCTTCATCTGTATTTTTCATAATGCTCAAAAAATATCTTGCTGATTTTCCATTTAAAAACGTGTTCTTTAATTAAAATAATAGGTTATTATTGATGTATGGTATAAATCAGAAGACCACTCTTGCTCTTCTTCGTTGAACTGGAGCCTTCTATTAATAATAAATACGTCTTTTATATTGATGTTCATCTTCTAAGGTCAAATCACAATAATTTTAATCATATAGACATAAATGTAAATTTTACCAATCTAAACATCACTTCCAATATGAAATGTTCACCAAAAAGATCATATCTAAGCATGAAAAAAACGATTTCTCAAATTAAGTCGATCTTCCTGCCACCTTCTAAACTCCGACACTCTAAACCATAAAATGGTGCATTTTTTAACAATTTTTAAACAAATATTAATCCTTTGATCTTCTACAAACTACTATCATGTATGAAAAAACTATATGCACTCTAACAGTGCTAAATAGACCAAGTAATATTCTCCACTAGGTCTCAATCTTTCTATGGAGTTTCAAGACATTAAATGAAATCACTTTTAATCTGACTTTATTATTAATAAATCATAATTTGAAGCAATTTCAATTAATGCCCTCTTCACTCGTGTTTTCATATTAAGATAAATTTTATTTTTGTAAATAAATAACTGCGAAAAAATGGATATAACATTCAAGATAAAGTAATTTATAATACATTATTAATTTCTTTAGTAATTTTTACAGTATTACTCCACTTTGTTAATTATTTGCTTATTAAAGACACATTGATATCATAACGTTATGGCGAGAGCACAATATTAATATATTACAGCCATATTAGTCTTGTATTTTGAAACTAAACAAAAAAAGTAAATAGGAAAATAATAATTATTCACGAGAAGATGGAAAATTGTTTTTATTAAATATGGAAATTATTACCTAATTTATGCCTTTGTTTTGATGTGTGTGTTTTTAATACATATTTTATAAATATGTGCTTATTATTTTTAAGATTTTATAAATTATATAATGTTAACAATTTAAATTGATTCGTATACAAATCACTTTACCGCGGCAACAAACATTATTGACGAGTAAAACACATTTATAAATGGTATTCTATTGGTTAATCTGTGTAAGAAGTATTGATCAAACTTCAATATATTGAATAATTAATAATTATAGTACTATACCTACTTTGAATTTTAAATAATAATCTAGTTTTTGATGTAACAAGTTTATTAAACACTATGAGCGATAGTTTAATAAAAGCAAATACTTTAATGGCTCTTGGTGAATACAACAGTGCTATACAATATTACAAAGCATATATGGACGAAGAACCACATATTCCATTAAGCAAAGAAGTATTAAAACTGTTATCGGTAGCCTACAACAAATTGTCGAATGATAATCGTTATTATATACGTGAGCTAGAAGCATACTTGGAATCGCTCCAAGGCGGCGATCAAGAGCGCACCGAAGTCATCACCTCGTTGTTGGATGAGATTAGGAACGATTTAATTGCCATTTGTACCGAAGTTATTAACATTATAGATAACAATTTACTCAAAAACGTAAAAGAAATACGAGAAAAAGTGTTGATTTATAACATGAAAGGCGTTTACTATCGGTAAATGCGGTAGTTTTTGATATTCACTTTATATTCTACTCAGATTATAGGTATTTGTAGTACCTAATTTAATAATTTAAATATTTGATGATTAATATAATTTTAATTCGATTGTGTTTCACATTTAAATACTTACTAAGTCCTACAGACATAGTAATTTTGTAAAAAATAAAAAAATGTATAAAACATCTATTTAAATAATAAATAGTCATATGAAACAAACGTTTTTAAAATTAAAAATCTATTGACCGATTACATTTGTGTTGCATATTTATAATGTGTAATATCATCTATAGATAATCCAATAATCCAGTCTTTAGGTCTGTGCCGTATTAAGAATATAAAATGTAATACAAATGTATTTTCATCGCTCATCCGTGTTATTAGATAGTTATTTTATAACCATTTAAACGCGTTTGTAGAAAATCATCCTACAATAGTTAAAAAGTACTTATGCTTAAAATGTACGTATACAATATAATACTCATTCGTTTTTAAATGTATTTACAAATTTTACATAATATTATTTCATACTACCTATATTATAATATATCTAAATTTTAGGTACATGTGGGAAGTAAATAAAAGCGATGCAATTTGCAAAGAAGCGACTCTAGCATATCAAGAAGCTTTGAGTATATGCCAATGGAATTTTGAACCGACAAACCCATACTTATTGCAAGTCGCATTAAACTTCACGACACACCTAAACAATGCTAATTATACCGACATAGCTATAAATATTTTAAATAGAGTTATTCAAAACATACACACAGAGGATCTTCAAAATTATGACTCCCTTAAAAAATCATATGTTGAGTTAATTTTGAAATACTTAAATGAAACTTTAATTCGATTTCAGAATATTTTTAACCAAAAATTAAAACAAATAATTGAACTAATAGAAGAATCTGAAATTAATTATCATCTTCCTGAAGAGGTATCGGACAATATAATCACAAGACGACTGGGCTGATATTGTTTCACTGTTTTTTTAAAAATTCCTACTACTTGTATCAACAATATTCAAGTTAATGGCTTACTTTTATCATAACAGTGAAATGATAAATTTATTGAATATTGATTTTCTAATCGGTTGTTTGGTAGAAGCTCTATTAACATAATAAAATTATTATTATTATTGTTTACCATGTATACTTTTGAAAATAATCTATATAATGTATGTATTAATATCGGGAAATTATTATTTAATGTCTCTTAAAAGTATTTTTAATTTTTATAATTAGTTTTAATTTTTAATAAGGCATTTAACCTTCAAGGTATATTAAAAGCTCAATTGAAAATGTTGGTGCTTTATTAAAGTCGTGTATGAAGATCTGAAATAATTTAGTATACTACTACTAGAAAAAAAAATTATAACTTATACAATTATAAAATTAATCGTAAATATTAACTGTTGGAAATATATAGCATGGCGTATTGTCGTGGTTTATCTTATTCTTTTTCATTTTTCCATTTAACCACTGTAAGAAAATATGAAACACGGTGGTCACCTGTACAATAATGGTGTTCTTATTATTCATAAAAAATAAACTTATTAAAAAACTAATTATAAAAAGGATGTATTAAATATATCTGCATAATCCATGAAACAGATTATTTTAACAATTTACTGTACATAGTTAAATTAAAATTAAAATGCTTAAAAAAAATACCATAATTTTATGAAACATAGTTGTATTTTAATAATAATGAAATATAATTGATATATATTTAACTTTATGTCTTCTATATTTATATTTTTTAAATACAGATACAAAACCATCGAATGTTGAACTATTTATAATTTGTATAAGTATGGACTACTCGTATATGTGGATCATAATATATATGATCATTTCGTTAAATATTATGTTTTGTTTATTAATATTATATCGCAATAATTTAATAGCATTATTATAGTCGTTACAATTATAAATAAAATAAGCAGACAAATTTAAAATAATTTTCACCAGTTTATTTCATAACAATAAAAAAAAATATATATATATAAAAAAATAGGAAATATTATACAAAAGCAAACATTTGTGGTGCTATTTGTATTCGTTTTTCGATCTATAGATTAATTGAAAACTTTTGGAGTATTCCTCTCTCTGAAAAAAATGTAACAATAAATAAAGAAATAAAATAAACACATGATTTTTAAATCAATTGTTTCTTTATTTCAATCAGAAACTTAACAATATTTATTAATAATGTATTCATCCCTGACTTTTAATAAAAGCTGATTTTTTTAGCAAAGTGTACACAATTCGGGACGATTGAAAATAAAACTTCTAAAATGTGCACGAATGTATTTTCCCTTTGATAGTATAATAAAACTACATAAACAACAAAAAACAAATTATATATCTTTTGAACCATTGTATTGAACACAATTTTTATGACATTGATTTTAACATTCACTCATAATACAAAAAATATCAACGATAAGCAAAAAGAGGGTACGTAGATCAAAATATAAAATCGAATCAGACCATAAAATAAACGAAATGACAAGTTTGTAATTCACAAAAACTGTATTTCATTGTTTTCACAATGTTCAATTTTTGTTTCACAAAAATCATTTTTTGTGTACAAATGCGCGCGCGCGCGCGCATGTGTATGTGTGTTATGCAACAAAGATAAACACATTTTTTTGTTAAATGTCTAGTACATGGTCGTGTTCGGAATGAAAACAAAGCTTTATCTTAGAATAGTACTAAAGAAATATTAATAGAAAAATAAAAGCGAAATTGCAGTAAATAGTATTAAACTGATTTAAATTGTATTTTTATTTTAAGTACGATAAAAATATCATGTATATTTTGCTAACTTATTAATTTGTTTTAAACTTACACGCAAAAAAAGTTTTTAGCTCTATCAAAATTACATTTTCAGAATTACATTCTTATTTGTTAGTCATTAAAATACAGAGAAATTTTAAAAATGTTATTAGAAAATATATCACAAAACTTGTTCGATTGAAATTATGGTGCCAACATTTAAAATGTTTTAATTCAATAAGGTTTTTTTTTCCTTTCGCAAGTCGAAGTTTTATCGTATAGTTGTTATTATGCCATACCACAAGTTTACAACTAAACTATAATTTAGAGTTTTTACTTGTTGAAACCTCAAATTAAAATTGTACACGCATTACCTTTAACAGAAAATGAGATTTTCTTCTCGTGAGCTAAGGTGTGGCCAATTTTATGTCGGTGGCTGAAATTCAATTTCAAAGGGTCCTTGTTGTTGTCTTTAAATTGTCCTTGATTGTGTTTTTGCTGTGAATTTTAAATAAATGTATTTGCAAGAGGAAGCGAATTTAAATAAAATTATTTTTCAATGTATCTCGTACATAAAATTAAAAATGTATAAGCCGTTTGCATATAGATACACTTTCCAGTAATATTATACCCCATAGCTTGATTAAAATTAGTTCTTATGCACATTCACACACGATACGTTCCACTGAAACTAATTCCACTACCGCTGGGTATCTTGTATGATATACAGAATTGATGTGTTTTCTTTTTGGGTAAAGTACATTTGGTACATTAAGTTGTGAAAGAAAAATCTTATCTTTTTTGATCCGGTAAAATATAATATAGTAATTGTATAATATTATTTATTATCTATAATCGTTAAGACTTAAATATTACATTGTGAATGTTAAAAAAAAAAAATTCCACGAAATAAATAAATTATCTTATATCCTTATTGAAATCCATGATATTATTATTAAACCAGTTTTATATGAGATTAAGACAGCATTTGTTTTTAATGTGTAATTGTGTTAAAATAAAGGAGCAAACACAGTGAATATTATACCTAGCTTAATTTTATCTACATATTTTATAGACATTTTTTTTTTGCGATTTTTAAAGTTCTAACTTATAGTAGGTATTAATTATTATAAATACAACTATGCGAGTAAAAATTTAAATACAATTCAAATAACTATAATAATATTTTGTAAAATTAGTTAAATTATAATTTATTTATGCATTTAATAAAATATAGCTTTTTATTTTTTTAATATTTTAGATACAATGGTTATAACTTTTAAACTTTTAAGTTATAAATTAACATTTCAATAATTAAATGTAATAACTTTTTTTAAAAAATAATGTACCTATATTGATTTAAATAAAAAAATGTATTAACAAGACATGAGATAATAATATAAGTATTACTTGTAATTGATAGTAGTACCGTAGCTACGAGAAGGGCCGTGGGGGTTATGGCGGTTATGCATCCCACATCATTTGTATTACATATTGAAATTTAAGTTCACGAGAAAACTATTAACTTGTCAAGTCTTATCTATAAAAACTGAACAAATAAACATGTTTGCAAATGTTCATGATTTTAACATATTAAGTAAAAAAAAAATCACCCTCTCCCAATTCAAAATGCTGACTATATAATTGTTTAATATAGTTATTTATATTATTTTGTTATTGGTAAAATACAGTATTATGCGATTGCATTCATCCGTTTAATTATCTCGATAAACGATAATAATTTTTTTTATATTCAGATGAAATGATATAAAATGATATTTATTTTATTTATCTAATTATTACTATGTTATCTAGACCCAGCACTGCCATGAAAACTATTGAAGCTTTAACTAATTGTAAAATGTATTATAAAACTTATAATGGTCGAAATTTTAAAAGCTGAAGTTTTAATCACTGTGTTTATTATGTTGTAATCCATGTCTAAAACTACAGGGCTTAGTATAATGAATAAAGTATAAACTATAATACTAACGTATAGCTTGTAGTTAGAAGCACCTCAAATTTAAGTAATTCACGATTCAAATTGCATTCGAAAATTATTGTTCTTATGTTTGAGAAATAAATTTTGAACGCGAAACAACATCGATAATATTATTATAGTTTTCAATTTTCGATGTAGATAATATTTCACGTCGGTATTTAGGTATTACATAAAAACCAAACAAAAACAATTATTTTTCGTTTCATTGTTATGCCAATTATAGGAAGTTTGTAGCTTTGCTGTACATTTGAGCATTCTCGCAATCAAATTATGGACAAAAAATTGTTTTGAAATTTTAACCATAATATAAATTATGTGAATAACAAATAAAGAACGTATAATATCTGATTTTATTTAATATTTATTATGATATATCTTATATTGAAGTTTTATATAATATTTATATCTATCTATATGTTAGTTAATGTTATTTTTATTGCATTTGACTCGGCTTACCTATATATATATATATAGTATATACCTATATATATATACGTAGTCACTTTGTACATTATATCGTTAAACAAAAATTCTAATTTTATAAAAAATATATTAAATAGTTTTAAGTTTCCTTCAGTTTGTTTTCGAGAGAGTTACAGTATGTTTGATAATTATTTTTTTCCAATATACAAGTATACTAGTTGAAAATTATAATAATTATTGTTTCATATATATTTCTCAGTATTATCGTATTTCAACCACAGTTGAAATGTTTACAACTGACACAAATATACATAATATAGATAACTTAATATTATTTTGTTAAATGTAAAAATAAATATTATAATTATTGGTCACTCATATCATATTATGTTTTGATGATTTTTGATAAACAATAATTATAAAAATGAGCGTTATTTCACAATTCCATAAATAGATCTGAGCATGTTGTGCACTGGTAGACAGTAGTATACATTCTAGAGTCTACAATGCAATCATAAGTGAATAAATGATTGAAATTTAATTTGATAATAGCATTATTCAGCCTAACCAGGACGATATAATTCAACGACAGTGTTGTAGCTAAATTGTATATCTAAAACGCCGTGTGACCATGATTTCATTATTGACACATCATATTATTAGAACACAACATGGTTTATCATAATCATCAGTAAACACTAATGAGATTGGTACCGATAAAAAAAATTTTATATATACGTTGAGTATACTAAATTAGGTAGTAGGTAGTGGAATTAAGTTGTTCAAGAAAATAGTGTAGGTATTCATACAAATGTATATCTATGTGCAATGCGCATGATATTGTTACAAGTAGAAAATATTAATTATCCAGGTACGTATTAAGAAATAAATAATGGCTGTGGTGGTGGGGGTGCCTAAAAATTCACCAAATATGTGTGTAATTGTATAAATAAATTTAAAAAACATATAAATAACCATAGTTTAAAAATATACCCTTTCTTTAACAAAAGGTACAAATGTTGTTTTTATATTTGTTTGTATTCGGTTTATTTAAAGAAAAAAAAAAATTCTTAACATTGCACCTATTACTGTAATACGCTTTGAAATAAAAGTAAATAGTTGAAATTATAATAGCGTATTATGCCTTGGGTGTTTAATAGTAAATGTATTTACAGCTTTATTTTCAGGGTTTTATCAGTATACGTATGTGCTAGTCCATTCAATCGATCTTCTGTTCCATTTAGACCTTAATTAGGTTAAAAACTGTGTGAGTCACGAGAAGGATCTTTTAGATATACACGTTGTCACTGGAACTGTTGCAAATAATATTACAAGTATTTTAATATTTGGATAAACATTTATTACAGGAAAAGACAATGATTCTAATGCAGTTTCTGGTATTTGATTGGTTGGTTTATCTTTCCGTATTGCATTCAAAATTGTATGTTTTCCTTAGAACTCGTTCAGAGTATCTGGTAAATCAGATAAAAAAAAATAACGCAGCCTGCAAAATCTTGGAAGTATTAGAGTTACAGTATAATACAATTTAAATTGAATATATTATTATTTTTTTTCAATCTTTATTTCATTTCTGTTATTAAAATACCGAAGTATGAATAATAAACAGAAACAATATAGTACATTTCAAGACTATTTACTTATATTAACATAATATTAAAATTATTACACTTTTTGTTTGCCATCCGTGGTACTCGGATTTCATTATCGGATTTTTAATCAAATCTAATAAATACTTAATTTTTTTCGACCCGTCATGTTGAGCATAATTTCAATAATATCTGTTTTGAGATTTAAAAAATGTTCAATAACTTTTGTTCTAAAACTGTTAGGCCTTTTAGGAAATACTTTAATATAAAGTTGATAAATTCTTCAACAATTCCAGTTAAGTTTTAAATTATACAAATAATATTTAAATAGTTTAAGATTATACTATATCTGTAGTTACTAGATACTATAGTAGTTATTAAAATATATATATATAATAGCTACGGTCAATGAGGGGCATGACCCCTTGTGTTCCCCTCCCATAATTAATAAGCCACTACAATGATCATTACAGATAGAATAGTTATCCACATTTTTTAGCGTCCTTATTCTCCCCATCTATGTGTATGAAATGTATTTATGCATCAATATCATGATACCAATAATCAAAAACAAATTACGGGGAAATGTTCAAATTAATAACAATTTAATAAATATTAATTTATTACGATGGCCGAGTTTCCTTTATGATTGCCTAAATCAGCTCAAAGTATCGGATTTAGTTATTCATGTCAAATCGTTCGACTCCTATGAGATGAATTTATTCTATTATCCTCTGCACACAATCCATTTCTACGCACAAAATAGTAGTTACGATAACGATTGCGCTATATCTATAAACGTTCACACTTAAAACTTACCGTTTTTCACGATTTGTACGCGATCCCAGTTTGCATTCTACGATCGATGTAATCCCCAAAACAATATTAAGTAACACGTTTTGCTAGACTTTAATTATCTGAAGATTGACGCGAAAATTTGTTCTAATTTAATTTCGTAATGGTTTTTTATGACAATGTTCGAAAACTGAATACTAAAAGAATAAAAAATGTTATTTTTTTAAGTGTTAACAAATATAAAAATATATGTTATGTCAAGTGTTGTACGTGGAATGGTTTTTCGATAATGTACGTATTTTTATTATTTACAAAGTATTGTATTATCAAATAGTTTTGTGAAATATACTAGTGGAACTTTATTATAACTACTATAATTTATAAAAACCATTATAGTTAGTGTATAATAAATTTAAGGTATAAACAAAATAAAAATATATAAAATAAATATTTACTAAATATGTTTAATTTAAAGCATATCAAGTGTAGATATTCGTAGCAAATATTGTCCAAATTAAAATTTTATCAAGGCACTAAAATTTATTTTATGATTATGAAATTTTGATTTATTAACTAAATTTAAAAATATTGAATTATGAAATTTCTAATCATAGAATAACGATTAAATATGTTTGTATTTTTTATGACTTTTGCCAAGCTTCTAGTTTGAAGCGTTCATAAAAAAAAATAATCTGAAATTACGTTTTATTTTAATTCAAACAAGAATAAACAGAATACTTGTAGAATCTTGTAATACAATTTCAGACTTATAGGTGAAATATAACAATTTTTATCAACATCTAAAAAGAAAAAAGCATATAATTTTAAATGTCTACAAATAACACACAAGGACTCACAATATTTTACTATGTAAGTATTTTATTAACCTAACCTAACCTTATGATTATTCGTAGTCAAATTACAACAAAATACTTATAATAACCTAATTAAAAATTAGCATTGTAAATATATTTCCGTTTTTCTCTTAAAAAAAGCAAGGAATTTTAATTTGTATACTATTTCCCTCTACACACACACACACACAAATAAATGTATTAATTAAATCCAATTTAATACCATAAGCTTGTGGCATAAACCACCTTCCCAAAAGATCAAAGTGCATTTATATTTGTCCTTAAAAAAATAATAAATAAATAAACGTGTGTATGAAAAAAAAATGCACAAATCGTTGTAAAACCAATTGTGTAAGTATATTTTTTTATCGCTTTTCTTAGAATCTAAAAGGACGAGGAAGTTCATAACCTAGTCAAGTGATTACAACCTAATTGAGCCACTGACGCGTTAATACTTATACTGCCAACTTCATATCTTAACGCAATAAGCATCAAATGGAAATTTATATAGTGTTTTGCCCCTAGTCTAGCCTGCCAAACTTTGTAAACTTATGTTAATGTACGACGAAGTCCGTTCTTGAAGTTCAGCAAAGGGTTTACCTTTGAGTGTTTTGGACAGTATCCTAAACAACTGGAATAGCGGTTGTCTCGGTGACGAACGTAAGTATGTGATGAGAATGTTAGAGGTGCCAATGTGCTGCCGTGCAGCCAAATCGGATTTACGAAATACCTGACAAACTGCAGCCACGTACGTTATTCGACCGTGATACTAAACTTTTTATATGCTAATTTCATAAAATATGTACACTATAATAGGCACGTATGATATTTTATTTTACTTTACGTGCTCTAAGTAGAACAACATTATTGAACTAATCTATACATTTTACCATTGAAACTAGTGCGATTGTCGAACAGAAATGCAAATGCTGATGAGTATTTTATACGTTCTGACCCAGTTGTGCATCTGTGCAATTTTCATTAAATTTTCCAACATGTTCAAATATCTATTTGCTTCAACTGCGTAACTGTCATAAAAATAGTACGCAATATCCAAAAACTAATAAACACGTTCTTAAATGTTGTTTTCATATAGGTATACAATATTCAATATGGCTTTGAAGTATCGAAGGACATAATTATTATAGTTTTCAATTATAACATATCTTGATGACGCGTCATATTTACGATAAATTAGATTTGTAAAATTGTTTTGAATTTCAATTTATTCCTCTATAGCTCAATGATAATCATGGTTTGATTCAAACATTTTTGAAATTTATCAAAATGAATGTAACGAGGTTGTTTTTTTTTTTTGTAATAACAAAACAAATATAAAAAAACAATTTGGATAAAAAAATATATTCATTAGTCTATAACATCTGTGTTTTCTGTTTAATTATAAAATGTTAATTTAATTCTAGTTTATAAAACTACTAGGTACCTATTCAATGATAAGCTAAAATCAAATATCACACCATTATTGTTTAATTTATTTTTTTGTTCTTGACCCCTCTACCAACGATGAGTAGGTATATAATATAATTTGCACATGCGTCGAAAAAGACAATTTGCATAATAATAAGTTCCTAACTGACCAAACTGATACACGTATATTTGTCCGATGTCCAACGAACAATATTATAATGTGTCATACGCGTAATCCGGGATCAATTTTTGGGGAGGGGGTGAACCCTTAACCCCCTCTGTATACGGGCTTGTAGCATGCGACTTGTAATGAGAATAAAAGAGGTATACGCACAAGTGGTGTTTATAATTCTTACATTCTACTACCTATACTGTTTTAAGCATGGGCGTAAATAAGGGACTCAAATGCATAGGGCTTGAGCCCGAAAGATCTCAAGGACAAAATTATTGGGAGATTCTTTTTCAACCCACTCCATACACATAACTGTATGTATTATATATTTTAATTATCGTTTTTTATTTACGTTTGGACGACTTAGCTAATTGTACTCGCACACACACTTTCGCTGCTCGTGTAGGTATATGCGTTTGTTGATATTCGGATGACGATGCATTTCATCCAAGCACAGCGGCATACCGTTTTTATAACTACAAACTACTTATAAATTATAACAGACCATTAACTGTTTATAAAACGTTAAAACAAAAATTGACCAACATATTTTTACTTATTATTATGTTTACCATTATCGGTACCATTGGTTATAAATATTAACTATAAATTATAAAGTATATACATAATTAATTATAATAAAGATTACCTATGCATTAAAATGTATAGTATTAAAATTAAGCAACATATCTCAGGAAGAGCTTTAAGATGGCTCAGAAAGGAGTAAACTATACTATTCACATACATAGTGTTAACACACAAAGTATTTTATTTGTTCAAGTATATACAGGTAGATTTGATAGCAATAATACTACTTTTCTACCAGTATTATTTCAATAGAATTTGCATTGTATGATGTTAATATATAAAATGTATTATCTAAGTGAATCAGGAAGAGTTTTAAATAAATGCGAACAATAGTAATCGTCATACAAAATAGAATAAATCACTCATGAGATGTGGGAGAATTTGAAAGTTTTATTCTAAAGAGATAATTATATATTTTATGCTTACCAGTGTTGAAATATGTTTTCCGGGCTTTTTGATGGTAAATTTAGAGAAATAATAATAATATTATATTTTAATCATTATTAATTAATTTTTATAAAAAGGAAGAGTAACTACACCGCCAAATGTTTTAAAATGTCATTTTTTCGTACCAATTCTAAAGTAAATTTTGACTATCATATTAATGGTGATAAACTTGTTGAAATAAATACATGTCATGACCTGAGAGTGGTATTCCAGCCTAACTTATTATTCTCTTCTAGTAGTGAATATTTATGTTCAACAGCACTTAGAAGTCTTGGTTTTATAATTCGTAATACGAAAGAATTCAATAATGAAATTTGTCTTAAAACTTTATATACCTCACTACTTAGACCTATTATTGAATTCTCTTCAGTTCTATGGAATCCTGCGTACATTTGGCTAGTTGAGTCGCTTGAGCGTGTCTAAATAACATTTGTACGTCTAATTGGCTACCTATAAGAGGGAATTGATGGTCACGTAAATCCATCGGTCTCTGTGTTTCTATCGTATTAATTTAGAATCCCTTATTGCTACTAGACGTAAATCTAGAGATATTCGCTTATGTCCAAATTAATTAATGGTGTTATACCCTGTCCGGATTTATTGCGTTCATTTAATTTTAATGTTACCCGATATAATTCGTGGCACCATCCTACATTTTCAATACCATTTCATCGTACTTCATATGGATACAATAATCTCCTAGATCAGTGGTTCTTAACCGGTGTTCCGTGGACTTGGTATAGGTGTTCCGCCAAAATGTTAAAACCTGCAGCAAGAAAAGTATTAAAAATTAAAAAATGCATATAGTTACTGTTGTATTTTACGGCTGTGTTCCGCGAAAACCTTATAAAATGTTAAGTATTACGTCATTCGTAAAAGGTTAAGAACCACTGCACTAGATCGTATTGCTCGAGGATGTAATGAGCTGAGAAATGTAACTAGATATAATTTATGTTTAATAAACTATAAGTTTCCTCAATATGTTGGAATTATCTTTTCCATAAGCAATGTTATTGGTTTTAATTTAATTTAATTTAATTGTTACTTTATATTCGTTATTTAAAGTTGTATTTATGTTATTATGTTCATATAACCTTGTATTGTAAGCTTTATTATATCACTGAACTGTACTCGAGCCTTATTTGCGTTTATATCAATAAAATAAAATACATACAACATGGACAAAATGTAACTGTAAATAAATATGTAAGTACATGTGATTATTGATGTGAGTGACAAACATTATGGATAGAAAATAAAACAGCCGGACTGAGAGACTGAAAGACTACTGAGGGATAGAGTGTCTAGACGCTCTAGACCTTTTTTTAAAGATGAGTGAAAAAAGCTTTTTAAAGGTCATGCACTACTACCGTAAATATCATATTACCAATAAACTATTGATAGATGTATAGGATTTAGTGAATTTGTGTTTAGTATGAGTATTTTTGATTATTTGTTTATTGAATATTATTAATGATGTGTTAACTAGATATACCTACTCTGTATTTATATTTTTAATATTACCAATTAATTATATATTAAAAACGCAATAAAAGTACTTGTTTGAATAATTTAAATAATTGACAATAGGCGGATAATAAAGGTAATACAATAAAATAATATTATATTGTAAATAGCACATTGCATAGACAAAACTTCTAACATCGGTACAAATCAGAGTCATATTACATAATGTACAACACCTTTATGGCTTTTATTCACTAATCCAATAATCATACAAATCAATCATGTATTTTTGTGTTGCTATCAATGATAAACACAGAGCGCATAAACGCTGTAAACCATCTAAGCTCGAACAAATAAAGAATAAATACAAAATTGTCTTAGTCAATATTGCAATTCAACAATAATTATAGAAGATATTATACAAAAGTATAATGACTAAAATCACTAACGGTATGATTACTACAATTAAAACGAGAACAAAACTAAAATATTCCACTGATTTTATTTTTATAAAATTGTATAAATTCAATTCAAAAACTGAAACACGTAAACAAAAAAAAAAACTGTTGGCGGGATTTTTTAGGTTTTAAACGGGAACCGCGTTATTCGTAATTTTTTCTCTGATGTAATTATTATGGAGTCGATAATATTAAGACCATCGGTAAACATTTAATTAAATTCCAGAGAAATGCTGGAGAGTGTAAAAGTGCAAAACAGAATAAGATACAACGCGTGGTATTATAAGGCTTGGGTTTTTCGCTTTGGTTATAAATATCATATAAAAATAACGTAACGTAGTAGTAGGTGGCGTACAGAATAAATTAATACTATAAATTCCATTAAATTGTATTAAGTGCGTTTTTATTTTATTTTTTCAATGCTGTACAAATAATTGCATTGCTGAACACACGATAAAACGAATCACATGCGTTCCGGAACGCTCGTTTGCTACCCAGGGGATACATTAAATTCGTACACACATCGCGCTATAGCGTTACGTTAAAAATTTGAAAATTCCGGAATTTTGCGCACATCGCATTGCGGTAGTGAACGCGAAATCCCTGTTTAATCTAAATGAGAAATATGATATAATCGAGACTGCAACATAGCAGTGCAGTGTACGCAAACATTATTATGATTGAACACGGCACACGCCATACATGTATAGGTGCGCCGCCGCCGCCGTCGCAACCGCCTCGAAAATGTCGTGCACCCATCAGAACGTGTTTCCCATAATACACGCATCAGCCGAGCCGTGACGATCATAATAAATATTAGTGTTATTGTCATTTTCCATATTACGTATGATCGTAGCGAAATCCGAACCGAACGGTCGCGTATACTTTTCAAAACGAACGCATTTGAAAAACCATAATATTGCAATACGCGATTACGGTTGCGGTGATTTTTACGCCATTGAAAGTAGTAAAATCAATTGTATAGGATTTTTTTTTTTTTTTTTGAACCACCGAAAAACTCAAAACAGATAAATATAATATATGTAATTTAATATGTGATTAAGTTACTACTTGAACTGTCATACGTTTAACGAAGACACGTCGAATTATATCGGGAAATCTTATACAATTCAGTGAAAAAATTACAAGTTTAAAAAACGTTATCACAGTTATCTACGTGTAAATAGCCGACATTTAGGTACCTAGAACAAATTTTTACGGACATTCGTTCAACACCGTCGAAAAAAATTATTTTTATAATATACTTTCTTGGGAAGCTTTAATATTGAACAGAACACTCGCACTTATCTTAAATGTAATCCGGTTTCGAAACGTCTCACGCCTCTAACCCGTAAGATACGTTTATAAAATACAATACGCACATTATAAAATTAAAAAAAAATTTATTGTTCTTAAACACTAACATTGGAAATAATAAATGCATGTACGCCGGAGGACTTGGAGGCGTTGACGATGATTTGGTAAGTTTTATAATGGAAATCAAGGCACCCTTCAGTCGTCGTCTAAGCGTTTTCTACAGTTCGATTTTTTAAACTTGGACTTCTTGAATGAAATGGATTCGGTTGATTCTCTTTTCGTCAACGCACTCACACTCCCAACTATTTTTTCCTTGAACGTGTGTTCTTTTTCTTTAACACTCGGCACCTTGATCGCCACGAATTCCTGTACTGGTAACTGGAGATCGATGACTGGCGGCTGTTGGCTGCAAAAAATCGATACGAGAATATATTATTAAATATTAATGAAAAAAAATAATGGTTTTATTAAAATGTACAGTACATTTAGAGGGGAAACAGAATGCAGTTGAATTAAATACAAATAATATTTTACGATAAATCCGTGAAACCACTTATTGTGGGGAACGAGTATTGAAACGATATTGAATTTTTATTTACAAACCCATTTACAAACTCATTTGCACGGAAAAATACAAAGTAAAATATTTGATTCACATAAAAATCAATGTTGAAATGAAGTCTCCACTTGGGAAAGTTTAAATATATTTTTTTAACAGAGAAACTTCAAAAACTTCGAAATCAATACAAACAAACTCGCATGTTAAAGTAGAAATCATATATGAAATGCCATATTAATAATATAATAATTATTTTTAAAACCCATAATAATAGTGCTACAATATAATAATGTAAGTTATTTCTATATTATAGTATTGTAGTCACTAGTCGTCATTAAAAACTTTTTAATAGTACATTATTATTACGAATTATAAAAATATATTGTTTAATAAATCCGATTAACGTTTTCCAAGGAATTTGTACTTATGAATAAACCAGACAAATATAAAATACGAATTTCACCAACATGTAAATATAAAATCACATAATTCATTTTATATTTTAAATCACAAATATTACAATTTATTTAAATACGTATTAATATAATATTTTATAAAAAAAATAATAATAACATTTTTTTCTATTTGAGTGCTGTCATCACACAGAATATTTGGTGATAAATGATAATTATTACTTGTGCGTTGAATGTTTAATGTTTATTCCACCAAAAAATTTATTACTATGTACCTATTAGTATTTTTCGATGAAAATTTAAGTTAATTTTTCAGAAGCCAAATAAATATTTCCGAATCAACTAAATTAATTTATCAATCGTAATAAGATATGGTTTTTCACTTGCATACATTAAAAAAATAACAATAACTATACTTTCTCTGACATACAAAAAAGTATTTAAAATACAATTTACTATAAGGATTATTTTAGTGACCCGAAAAAAATACACATTTTATATAATGGCATAATATATATATACGTTTATACATATATGTACATGCATAATAGTTGCGAATACCTAATAAAAGACTTTTTTGTTTAATATTAAAAATAACAAGTCTATTAAAATAAAAACATCCGGTGTTTAGAATCGATGCTATGATATATATAGGACGATAAGTAATTTAAGATTCTAAGCGGAGCGATTAATGTATTTTTTTTTTTTACAGCTCTAAAATTACTGTACAGTACGAATTGATATTGCTGTTAATGAACCTTTATATTTTTACTTGCATAAGGCCATAAATATAAAGCGCTAAAGACTGTAAGTATAATACTTAAATTATGTTATACCTAAATAAATATAATATATGTGTAAAATTAAATGTTTTATTTATTTTCTTGATAACCGTTAGTGTAAAAAAAAAAATTTCAAATTTTAGTACAAAAGTACAGTTGTAACTATAACACAGTTATTTTTTTATGATCAAATAGTTTAGGTCTTGGAAGCCTGTTTTTTAAGAATGAAAACGCGACTATAAGTCAAAATATGTAACTTGTCAATACAACTTTAATTTATTGTATTCAAAATAATATATTTTTTAAATTTATGTTAAGTTTTATTCAATTTAAATGAGCGCAGTAAATACAATATTATGTTAAGAAATATATTTCCCACTTTACACAATTTAAAAATAGTTGGTCATAAAAAATTAAAAATCTAATAGAACAAAATAAAATATTATATTGTTTGTAAAATTACATGTTATCCAATTACTTAAAAATTAAAAAAATACTACTAACAAATAATTATTTAGAAATAGAAACATTAACTTCGTGTGATTTAGCATAATACAATTATGATAACGTTATAATTCTTTTAAAGAAATCAGAAGACCAAAGTTTTAACTTATTATTCAAATGCTATTTTAAAAATACGAAAAAAAAATAGATATTTATTAATATACATATTATTATTTCAATGTTTTATCTCTATAATATATTTTAGACACTTTTTTAATAGTTCGATTTCATAAAAACCAACCTATCTATAAAATCATGCCTATTTTTATTTGAAAAAAATATCACTTATAAATTTTAATGGTCTATATTCGCCGTATACAAGGATTAGAGATTTGATTTCTATACAGGAAACACATATGTACTATATATTATGTAATAAAATATGACGTAAATGTATCGTACGAAGCATGATATATGTTATAACTTATAATAATAACATTTATTATGAAGCCCAAGACACATTAGCGAGCATGTTTCGCATTAGTCGTTGGACTTTGTTGGCCGATTATTTGGAACGTAAATTGTATATATATATTTAATGATCAAAACGAATAGCGTTTTTTTGTCTGCCAAAATGGCTTACCCCAAACAATGAAAAATAGCTTTGTTTCCAAGCTACGTACGTGCTAATCTGTATATATATATAAAACTGATGAAGGTTATATATATATATATATATAGTATATATTGTTATATATATATACAATAACAATAACATTTATATCGATAAAAATGGACCGTAGCACGGCGCGTTCAAAATTCGATTAAATATAATAATATATTAGGACGGTCGAATTGCACTTTTTACCTGAAATAAAAGATCAAATTGCACTTTTTACCTAAAATAAATGTTCGAATAGCACTTGGGCTTAAAAAAAAAGGTAATGGTGGAACTGCTCTAAAAAAAAGGGGGTTTAACAAAGGTATTTGAAAAATAAATTTATAAACGTTAAAAGTGTTACGAATCTTGTTTACGAACGTTACGGTATGTTAAGCAGCATTTTATTGGTTCGTGAATACTATTTAAATAATGCCAATAATTTTTTGATGCGAGTTATACATACTTACTACTTGATTTACCTCAAAAAGTTAGTTTGAATTCACCAAAGAGAAAAGTAGTTGATCAAACTATTTATAAACCACCAATAAATATTAAAAAGAAATTAACAACGTTCCTGTCAAATTAACACAATTTATAATGAAATCAAATACAAAAACATAAATATTATCATGAATATCGAAAAAATTAATCGATTTTACAAAAATCTCTTAATGGCACACATGACACTATTATCCAAATATATTTGTATTTATTGTTGTTGTAACACAATTACAAATAGATATTTATATTTTAATGCAGAATATTGACACAAGACCTTCAATAGCACGGTGCCAGACAAAAAATAAACAAAATTGAAAAATAACTTAAGTATATGCTCAAAAATTAATTATCAAGTTGCAATTTGTTATGATTTATCATAATTACTACAAAAAAATAAATGACAAATTTAAAAAACGCTTTAAAAAATATAATCACATTTGAAACACATATAAATAAGCACATAAGCATATATTTCTATATATATTTAAATAATTTTTAACCACACCAATGAGAAAAATTACAATTAGTCTAAGCCTGTAAAGGGGAAGGGAAATGAATGTTATCTCAACGTTTAACCTCTTCAAATTCATAATATTTTTGTTTAAATACCTTTTTCGACTCCGAGTATACTTCGACCATTACCTGCTTTTTATCTAAGTGCAGTTTGACTAAAATAAATGCAATTCGACCTTACCCAAATATACATATATAATCAAATCACGTATAAATTGTATCTTGTAAAACAAAAAATACATAACAATTAGATTGCCAATCTAAACGAATTACAGTTTTTTGTAGACTTACATATTTTCCACTCTTTTCCAAGTTCCGATCCGTGTCGTTTCCGCCATGAACGGTTCGAATTCACCGCGTACCGGAGGCTGAGGCTCTCCCGCAGCGTCATCGTCACCATCGTCACCGTCGTCATCAACGTCTTCGCCGGCTTTCTTGTCCGTAGTCTTTTTCCGTTTGGCTTTCGATCCGGGAGCAGACGCTTTCTTTTTGGTCGCCGCTTTATCCTTGCCTTTGCTATCCTTTTCTTTGCCACTTTCGTCCGCCTCCTGTTCGGCAACGCTCAAGAAACCTTCTGCCGGTGGTTCCCAAACTGACTCTAGAACACATACGTTGATACAATATAGAAATAAAAAACCTAAATCACTTTCGGCTATTATACACAACATGATTTAGAATTGGAATACACAATTTAAAGTAAAAAAAAAATTGAATAAACTTCGTATTTAAATTATCTTGTATTATGCGTAGTAACTCGCCATGTCTGCGGTATACTTTCCCAAGTCTATATAAAAATATGTCAACAATATTTTTGAAACATGGTTTTTGAGAAATAATATTAGTGACTAGTATTTTTGGTTTAGGTACTTAAACAATATTTTAAATTAGTATATTTGTTTTCGTATTTCTTGTGTAAAAATCTGAAACAGCCATTTTATGTGAATGTTTTAAACGCATGGCGTATCAAGCAGTGTTTTGATAAATGTATTATTAAATTTTAAAATTAAGGCTTTTGAGGAAGGTACATGCAGGAGTATATATTGACTATAGTGTGATAGGTTATTACAAGTTATAGGATATATTGAGAGAAAAACGTGGCGAGACATCTTGTAAATTATATCAAATTCGTAACACTGACCTCCGGTCTCGGTGTTCCAGTAGTACATCAGGTCGGAGCCGTCTTCGGTCCTAGACTGGTGCCAGATGAACTCGGGTTTGGGGGGCTCCACCGGTTTGATGGACACGGGCATGTTGTTTTTCGAATAACTGATGTTTACGTGTGGTCCTGCCGGTTGTTGAGTCATTATGTAAGGCGTAGGACGTATAGATAAGCCTTTCTCTTTGATAAGTACTTGTGACGAATAATCAGGGTTGTTTTGTATGTCATTGTAGTACGCTTTCATTGCGTTCTGCGTTTGTCATAACATTTTAGGTGCAAAAAAATATATTTAAAAGACGTTAAACAATCACGACGTATTTTATAGTTATTTCTATTATATTTACAAAATTATTTCAATACTATAATTACAACCCGTTAATAAAGGATAATACATGTCATAGTCGTATTAATTACTCAATACAACACTCAAGTAAAATACTCATCATATATACAGTGTCCCAAAATGAATGCTTTTTTTAAATTAGCTAAAAAACACTTAATTTATCAAACAAATACAAGCCAAAAATATATGTACAATTTAGATATAACATCTGGTTTACGTATAAAAAATAATATCATTCGATTGTCCTCCCATATAGTTTATTGACAGACCGAAACGCGGTCGAGAAAATTAATAATAACTATTTCTCAGTTTTCTCTGGCGAGTTTCACGAGGACGCCTTAACCTAACTGGGGCTTTTGAAATCAACAGTTGAACTAGTTTTTTTAAAATTTTTTATTAGCTGACGAATCGATAACACATTGAGATTATAGCATTCCGTTCGAGTAAGATACGAAGAGTTATCATACAGTCTCCGCACCAATTTCGTTTGATTGGTAAAAGGTCTTAACAACCGACACACGTGTTTAAATTGAAAATCGGTCCACGGTGACCTTAACAAGAACTGATTACTCAACAACAAACCGGAATGATAGAGTAGATTAAAACATGATGAGAACTATGTTGTAAGCATGAAAACAAAAAATGGCAACTGATTTAAAAAAAAAAGTTCTTTTTGGGACACCCTGTACGTGTAATGTATAGTATGTACATAATATATTCAATGTTAAATATAATAAGGGTTGTAGTGTAGGTTAATCGATAATTAAACAATAATAAATACCTGTTCCATCCGTTTCATGTCCATTTCCAATTTTTGCTCTTCTTTCCGTTCGATGGCACTATTTTTTTTAATGTCCACCAACCGTTTGGCCACGCTGCTTTGGTGTCGTTTACCATTTTCATGAAATTGAATACTCTGTCAAGCCCAAAAAGATTTACAATAATGCATACTCGTAGATCATAGACATATTGTATTATAATAATATATTATTCCCAGTGGGCACAGTGGCAGATACAGGGTAGTGCTAGTGAGTGTTAATACCCTCATGAATGTTTCACAGGTCAAACATGTTTAATATATCGACATAATATTATTATAAAATTAAATTTGTAAAACAAATTTGTGCTGGGAACTTATAACATACGAAACTAATGTTTTGTGGCCGCCATTGAAAATTCATATCGATATAAATAAAGCATATTAAATAATAATGTATCATATTATGTTTGCGAATGGAATAATAATATATGTACTCACGGGTTTATTATCTGCAATCCAACATTTGCAAAAGTCGCAAAATTTTTTGCCAGTTGATTTCCAATACTCTGTCCTGCAGAAAAAAATGTTTTCATCAATAACACGTCGTAAAATTTGATATATTTTATGACTTATTTTTAACAAATCACGTTTTATTACATATAACTATAGTTCAGATACTATTTTCAAATCAGAATAGTTAAAATACTGCAATTAGCTGTTTTTCAAATTTAAGAAAATAAAAAAAAATCGTTAACATTTTAAGACTTAACGAGGTATAATTAACATACGGAGAAATAGTTCTGTTTTTTAATATTTAAATTAGTTTACTACTTAACATCATAATTTTGTATCTATTCTTCTTATTATATTTTAATGATTTATAGTTGACATCTTATATTGTGAATTGCTCTTAAATTTTCTTAGAAACCATATTTTTTTTATTTGTACAAAAATTTACAATCGGTATTTCTTTAACGCAATACATAAATATGATTGTAATACAATAATCAATATACATAAAAAAAAAAACACATGACGAGAGAACTCATCCAGTGTTCGAACCATTAACACCACATTTAAAATAAAATAAAATAATCTTAGACTTCTCGTAACGAATTATTTATAACTCATATTATGATATAATAATATGATATTATAATTATAAACTGTTATAGATACGTCCAAATAAAGTGATATATGTAATATTAATGAAGTATATACATATACAGCCAATATTACAGTTACTTAAAGCCAAATAATGAATATTATATATTTACGATAATTTAGGTTAGTCTAAGAACATAAATAAAATAATAAAAAAATATCTATCTAAAGCTGAAAATCAATGATGAAGATATAGGATAAACTTATTCCAAGAGTAGAAGTTGATGTAACCATAACGCATTAGAGCCAAATTTATTCCTAACTTGTCGTACATACAAATCCTCTAATCAACCGCCTTTACAAATCTCCTTAAGCATCCGAAATTTTGTTTACATTGACGTAAACAAAACAAACACCTACTTTGAGTATCAAATCATAAATAATCTGTTAGTAGGTATGTCATTTTCTCTCTGAAAACACATTCTATCGTCATTTGTATTGAACGTACCTACAAAAAATACGCAATTTATCCATTTTTATTTATGATATATACATTTTCGGCTTTGATAATTATTTATAAAATTAATTGTGTTGCCAATAATTAAAGAGTAGAATAATATATTACGCAAATATTGTTTACACAAACATATAAATAAGTACTTACTTGCGAAAGTGACTAATATACTATTATCGGTATTATCGAACTATTCATACTTTCATTATTTTATTTTACGTTACGTAATTCAATTATTTCAAAATCAAGATTAATTTGTCGAAAACTCAGCTGTCGTTACATGTTTAAATCGCATAAAATAATTATTAATTATCGACAATAGCCGTAAACTAAAATAAGCCAAATTACTCATGTGCCGACTGCACAAAAGTTTATAAAAAATTATAAATTATAATGGCCATTTATTATTAAGACTAAGTATAATAATATATATATAATGTACCCTATTCCAGTATTTATTACAGTAGGTATTAAAGTAAAATTGCATTAAGAAAGGTACGGGTAGGTAATAGGTATATAATAAAATAATAGGTGTACAATATGGTAATTGCGTCAATATTCCAAACGGGTGTTAAGCTCGCGAGGAGATTATTATACGAGATGCATATAGGTATATACCCTGCGTGCATTATACCCTTCACATATACCTACCTACCTACCTACCGCGTATATATATAATAATATATACAAAGGGCCAGAAGCTTTAGTTCTTTATACACATAATGTGTAGGTACAGCGTAAGCATTGTTTTCATCAGTATTGCAGTATTGTAATAATACACTGGCTTATTGTAAACAATGTATATATAATATGATGTACATATAGATTATAGGTTTCACGATCGCAAAAAATATATCATATATGTATTGTTTGTAAACGGCTAAATATATATACGAGATAATAAAAATAAGCGTATTATGTTCAGTAACGAACTAGATGATTTGTTGTCGTGATTCGCAACGAACGCGTTTATATCCCGATTCCCGGTTATTACGCCAACGGGCACGCACACAGGCTATTCATTGTGTATCGTATACTTTATACAATAAATGTACCCATAACCTAGTATGACTAATGTATAGTATCGTATAAATAATGCATACATATTTTATTGCGTTCGCATAGGAACATTCGACGGTAGTCGAATCGCGTGCGTTTTGACAAAAAAAAAATCCGTAGAATTGAATAGGTATGCTATATACACCTATATACGGCTATGAAATATTATTATGACGACTTTAATCGCATGTCTAAATGTATTATACACAAATATGTGTGTGTGTGTGTGTGTGTGTGTGCACGATCTTATACGACAACAGTTGTTGAAGTTTGTGCAGCCCCGAGCGGTTGTAGGAAAATCGTTGTATCCAATTACGCGTCGTACACCCACTTACATTTTACACGATGCACTGCAAGTACGTGATATGATTTACGTCGCGACTTGCGAACACGTTAACGTCGTTAACATATATAAATATAATAGAGTGATAATAATGCTGCGAGATTGACAAATTGTATTTGCTCGTTCATCAATATACTAAGATCATATAGGTACTTGATCATGTCTCATACTTTAATAATATGCGTTTATAATAAGTACCTACCTATAATATAATGTATACATCATATATGTATATAACATATTTATGACAAATATATATCATACATAAATAACGTGACACATGCGGATTTTTAATCAAATTTAATGCTGCGTGTGATTCCGGTGTAATGACCATTGTTTTAACAACTTGACAACAGTGAATCTTCGTTGGCCTCCTCCTCCTCCTAACACACGTGTGTATATATATATATATATAAATGTGTGTGTGTGTTATATTTTTTTTAAAACACAATTTAACGTATAATATACCTAAATAATAAATAACTTTTATTGCACAAAACACGAATGTTTACTTTGGTGCTCGACAAATATTAAAATGGTTACGTTAAAAATAACATTATAAAAAAATAGTTTTGTCCGCCGGTGAACTTTTCAAAATTACAAAGGTTTTGGACAAAAAAAATTAATAAAAAAATATATCCTGTAGAGAGGAGTGGTTGAACGTGTATACATACACGTATATGTTCTATAAAAAATATACAAAAATGACGTGTAGATGAACCTATTACTTAATATTTATTAGTGTCCTTATATAATATTAAAATATCGATGAGAATAATATTATACTGACGGGTGGCGGGAAAGAAGGGATAGGCGTTCGACTAAAATTAACGATCCGGCAGTCGTCAAGCAATCGATACGTATCCTACATACGATTTGGCCGACGTCGTTGCTAATAGAGGGCATTTAGCCTATGGGGGGCACCACGGATGATCTAAATCAGGAATCTAGTCTAATACGCGGCGATTGGCAATCTCCGAGACTAACCATTTTGTGATCGTTCCAAAAAGAAAACAAGAAAAGCCGTTTAGGAGCATAATATTAATAGAACGTTAAACACGCGTCCAGACTATATACAATTTAAAAAAATATAAACATAAACAAAAGAAAAAAAATGAATAACCTTTTTTATGCAATATGATATATAATATGCTGAAATATTAATATCATAATGGTACACGTAATTATTAATGAAAAAGTTGTACGGTGAACAGTACGTTTATGCATCAAAATTTGAGTAGGTAAATTATACTAAATGTAAAATATTAAACTTCAAATAAAGTATCTGGCAAAACGGATGTCCGCAATGGTTTTTATTTCTCTCCACGTTGCCAAAAACATAAAAATAAATAAATAAATAAACATAAATATCTTCAGATCTCTGACCACCGACCACGGTCGTAGGACCTTTTTAATTACAATATTTATTATAGCCATTAATAATTTATAGCCAGCATCGCATATACTTCGGCATCGTCCTATAGCTGGCGATGCAATGCCACAACACGCACGATGACGACGTAAAATATTACAATAATATAATATATACTATACAATTTATACCCTATACAGCAAACAATCTTACTATGTACATGATAAACTTATTAAGGATGGGAATATGGAAGTATTCGAATTTATTTCGAATAATCTGGATTTAAGAAATTTGAATAAGGATTTTGTAAATTGAGATTTCTTTTATCATTCAGTTTTCAAAATTGTTTTTTTTTTCCTATAAGAATATACCATAGAAAAATCACTAAATGGATATACATATTATATATTTATATTTATAGCTGGCTATGTATGTTTCAGAAATTCAAAATAATAAATTATAAAAATCGAGTAAATTTTAATGTTTTTCTATTGTTCATTACAATAAAATAAAAAGAAAAAAATATATAAATATTCTATATTTTTAGTAATTTTAAAAATAAAAAATAAATATATAAATTATAATAAAAACTCAATATATTATTGTATATTTATTGTCAATAAGACAAACTAGTAAATTACAGTCTATAACACAAACCTGAAATCACATACTCTTTGTTAAATAATAATTGACGATTATGTAAGCCATGTAAGCTTGTTAGATTTACAGATTTAAGTATAATATAATATAGACACTAAGTACCTAGTGACATTAGAATTTATAAAGGCACCTTCGTTCATTAACAAATACGATTTCTAAAAAGTTTTAAAAGCCTGCTGGGAAATTATTTGTATAAACAATTAACTATACAACTATATAAGATATAACGTATAATTAATTTTTTTTTTTTTTGAAACTATATCTAGTCCTCTCCTTCCAAAATATTAACCATAGTTTCACTTTGCCTCTTCTCAAATGTAAATCTCACTAAATGTAGTTTGTACAAAGTTACAGCACACGGAAGAAGTACAGTTATAGATTAAATATACTTATATGTCTATTATATTTTTTATCAATGGAAATACATAATAATTAATGTATAATTATTAATAATTTTTCACTATAATTTGTAATAAAAATACGTTTATAGTAATAATAATAAAATGTTATGGTAATACATCGAATTCCTCTTTTAGCACACTAAAAATTCTTGGTTGCGCGACTGGTAAGTATATAATTATTATAAATTATTAATATACACTTAACGCATTAACGTCTACAGAAGTTTATTTTATTTATCTTAGAAAGAAAATTGTATACTTGCTCTTAAATGCTAAATTAACTAGTAAATAGAAAAATTTAATATTATCATTTGTGAGATTTTAACACACGTTAAAATGTATTAACTGTTTTAGCGACTTCGAATTAAAAACAAAATATACATGAGTGATAACATTTACACAGGTGGGTGGTATGAAGATTTTAATGGACTACAATAAACTACAATGGGACTTGCCTTTTATCAATGTGTTAAGTAAATTATAGTCTGACATAAGGTACACATGAGACACAGTGTATTATATATAGGTACCTAGAAATATATAATCTGTAGTTTATATAGTATCTACACCGTAGTCTTTGGCAATGGGTGTTTAAACACAAATGTATGGCAACGAACCACCACTTCAAGATGTTCTTCCTTTGATTAATTTTACACTCATGTCAAAACAGTAAACGAATATAACTCATATATTGAAATTCACGCTGCATATAGTACACCCACGGTTTGTTGTTGTCAATCATTGAGAGGAGAGATCGACGTAAATTGGCAGATTACTAACGCAGTTTTTTTTTTTTATTACTACTATTTATTTTAAATAAAATGGCAACCATGATTTTATCATTACTACTTGTGTTATATATACATTAAAAATAATCCAAAATCGTTAATAATACCAAAAACTATAATATTCTCTATTTTTTAAATTCAAAACCTAAAACAATTACATTTTATATAGGTATTCAATTATTAATATAATATAATATAGTAACAAAATTACATGATATAAGATAATATTGAATAACACGGAAAAGTAATTGGAATGAGTATCCATTATCCATACAATTTTATTAAAATTAAATTATGCAAAACATAAGTTTAATAATATACACAATACATATTCATGATATTTATTGAATATAGGTATTAGGTAATGAACAAATTTACCAATTAGACAAGAGATTTTTTTGTTTTTTAATTATCAAATTAATTGTTAACTAAGCTATAAAACACATCACTAATAATATACCTAATAAATAAATCACTTCTATTTTGAAAAGTAATACTTAATCAATATGAATAATGACTAAACAAGACTAGAAATGTTGAATAAACTTATCAAACGGTAACAGTGTAAAAAATAATTGTCTTTTAAAATTATCTACAACAATAATATAAATAAATATATAATATTAAATACCTATCCATTACATATTTTATTTATTATTATATAAAGCTAATGAATACAATATTAATATATTAAAACGTATGTCAAGTTATAATTATTTCTAGATTGGACCCTAGGTTTTATAATAGCGCTAGCATTATATTAATATATATTTTTATAAATATATAATATACCCATATTATAGTATTGTATTATGATTAAATTCAATATGTTTAATGTATTGGTGTTTATAATTACTATAGTAATAAAGTTAAATTCATAGGATTTTTACCTATGTTAAGACTTTAAGAGATTTAAACATTGTTTACAATATTTAGAACACACAATCTATAGTTATTAAGCGGAAAAAAACATTACAGATAGGAACATAAATTTAAATATAATTAATAGTGAAGGTATGCAATAAATTTATAAATATTTTTTTGAATACTATGGTACTAGTCTTGTATGCTACTACTAATTGCATAATATAAACTAATTAATTGAAAGGTTATTTAATTATAACTTAATTTTTTATAGCTAATAAGTGATAAGATATTGATCAACATTGTTATACATCAAATGTTATTAAAAATTTTATTTTTTTAAGTATATATTATTTTTATGTTGTATTAGAAAGCTTCTAACATATTTTATTTGAATGAGTTAATACTGACTGCAACTATTTATCTTGAAGTCGGGCGATTTAATATATATGTTGATCCGAGTATTTTTATTACATACTCAATTTAATGTATCTCCATAAAAATGAAAAAGTTTAAGCATGTTCTCCTATTAGATTAATTTACTTATCATTCTTATTCCTTACTTTACAGACAAAATTAATTTTGAAATATTTATCAAATTAAAAATTAACATGGAGTATAGACGGTATGGCTTTATTTGATTTCAGTATTAATGATGTTGTAGAGGATAGCATACAAGAAAAGTACCAATAAAATAAACTAAATAATATCTACCTTTGATAAATGATCAAAAACTAATAAACTATAATGTATTTGAAACAAAAATAATCATACCAAATTATTTTTCTTGCTTTAATTATATAATAGGTATCTAAAAATATTATTTAAATTGCAATTAAGTATTAACAAATAAACAGACAATAATAAATGTATGAGAAATGTGTGTAAAAGTAAATTACTTATATTGTTATTTATAAATTATAAATAATTTGCATTGTGGTTGTAATTATTTATTACATGCAAATAAAACTAAAACATCTAAAACAATATAATATTTAAAATAAATACTATAATGAAATAGATATAAAGGTAGTAAAAATAATCAAGAAACTATAGTTGAGGAACAATGGAGATAAATAATTTAAAAACAATTTATAACAAGGTATGAAATTAAATTTCAATTATTGGCAACTTTCAGAACAATGAGTATTTTAAATAACATTAATTTATTTTAATAGAAAATTCGAATAAACCAACACCCTGTTTAAAAAATTTTGTCAGTAAGCTCTAGGAACTCTATTTGATATTAAACATTCTTGTCTAGGACAGGAACCTATTAATTTTAATTAAAGTAATGGAACTACATAACAAGAAATAATACAATTTTCAAATGTCTACAATATTATAAATAAAATTAACTTCAAGCTCAGTTTGATCCACAATCAACTAATGACATACCTACAACTGTTTTTTTTTTTTGGAAATTAGGTAACTATATATAATATATGGTATATTGCTTTATATTATATATATATATATATATATATATATATATATATATAGACAAGTAAGTAGTAGATTTAAGAAATAATAACAATAAAATCTATAAATAAATAAATAAATAAATACTGAAATGTAACTATTGGATTATAAATAAAAGAATTCATGGATGGGTTCAACTCCAGAAAATGGAAGAGGAAACTTTAGTTATTTAACAAACAAAAATTAGGAAACTATACTACTGATAAACTATCATAACACTGTTTAGTGTAGAGGGATATTGATGAGAGAAAAATTACTATATATCATTATATTTTGTGTTAGAATTTTTTAAAACACATTTCTAAATGTAAACTTTGTAACAATTGTTATACAATAAGAAGAAATGAAACTCAAAAATAATAGGGAGTGATTGATCTAATCAATTGTGCCCTCCTATGGATTCACTATTGTAGAAATCAATTAAAACATATTCATTCTCAGAAGTTGATTATTTTGATTTTTTTAATATTGAAAAGTCAAGTACTTATTTACTGACATTATTGGATTTCAGATCCAATATTTTAATTTTAACTGATGTATATAATTGTTTCTTAAATATTTTATTGAAATTGGCAATCGATAATTTTGGTCGCTTTGGTAATACTTATCAACAATGGATAATGTGAATCAGCATCATATGATGGATTGTAAAGAACCTGTTTAGAGTGACGTTCCCATACCAGACTGTTGTAGTTTTGCTGTATGGTGCATATCAAACCCTCTTGCTGTGCCATGTTTATGAACTCGTACAAAGTAGTCCCTCGTTTTGGCGCTGCAACCAATGCAACTCCATCAAATGATAATGATGCAGCAATAGTATGCACCAAATCGTCACGAGCTTCATCAAAAAACAGGCAATCAGCAGCTAGTACCACATCGTAATGACAAATGTTTGCAGGTCTTTGGTCCCATTTCAACACCTAATCAGCGAATGTTACCATTAGTTCCAGAATAAATTGAAAATTCAATTATTGACTTGTTCATTTCAGGCTACTAAACTTCTTCAAAAGCATGCTTATAAACGAGAAAGAGTTCAGATTGTTCCACTACAACTAAGTATTTGATTAACACAAACAAACAGTGAGAATAAAATTAAATAAAAATAATGGAGAAAAACATATGAAAGATTAGATTTTTTTTTTATTTAGATCCAATATCATTCAATTAAAATAGGTTCTAATAATTAAAAACAATGTATAAATATACCAGGTTAATAACAAAAAATTGAAATAATAATAATAATAATAGGAAAAAGATAAGATTAATACAAGTAGATATTAAAGAACAACAAACGAGTCTACATGTATTGGTGTCATAACTTTAATAACAATATTCAATGTTCATTATAACTAACCGAACAAGTAACTTTGGTTGTGAACACATTTTTCTCAAGTATACGCTCAACATTGTATACAGAATTCGGATTTCCATCAGTCAAATGAACATCACTACAAAAACCATATAAAGCAGCCATTATACCTGCCAAACAGCTCATACCACCGCCCAGCTCGAGTACAGTCTTATCTCTGAATGAATCCAGATTTGATAGTACATAGTAAGCTAATACTTCTTCAGATGGCCATATACGAATATTTCCAGTATTGTTAAAGCCCATAAGTTCCTCAGGCGTAACAATTATAGGAGACCGACATACAATTGCTGAGAAATTATTGTTTTGAACACATGAAGAATATTTAGACCATTCAGTATTGATGCATTCTATATTAAAGAGATCATAGCTTATTTGTGTAGCACATATCTGGTCTTGACATTTTTTACTGACTGTATTTGCCAATAATTTCCATCTATTACGTGCACGTTCTTTAGCATTCATTATTCAACATATTATTATAATTTTTGACTTAAATTAATGGATTTTTTTTTTGATTAGGTATCACAGAAATTGTCCTGCAAGAAACAGGAAAATAAAATAATATTTATAGGTAGGACTTGGTACTTTTAATCTAATTATTATCCAAATATTATCCTGTAAAATGGGATTACCTAAATATTTAACAGTAGGTAATAGGTACCAACTATATTTTTGAATACATGTAAAACTAAAAAAATAAAAAATTTAGGTATTTAAAATAATTGAATCAGTAAAAAATAATAAAAATTTTACTTTCATAATTTAGAACAAACATGAATATATTAGTAAAATCATAAATACTAAGTAGATATTATAATTAAGTTTAAATAAATCTTGACAAAATTAGTGTTAAATAATAACAAATGTATTCATTAAAATTAAAAGTACCTAAGTACCCACCTAACCTATCATATTTTACAATTGCAAGAATCATAGTATAATAGTATAAATCAAATAATAACATTAATGACTGAATACAGAATTTTAATATAAATCTAATCAACCTACATTTAAATATTTGTGTAATAATACCATAAATCCTAATTTATTTGCATGTATATTAATCCTGTATACCTACTTAAATATCAATATTATTTTTCAAAGTCGCTGAAACACAAATACCTTTTAACAGTTATCTGTTATTTAATTTTTTTAATTATTTTACTTGAAAAAAAAAATTAATGAACTAAAAAAATCTTAATAATACGTTATGTATATTGTTGATAGTGTAAATTTTATAATTTTCATAATATTATTATTAATTAATAGTTATTAATAATAGTAACAGAAAGGGGTACTTACATTTTTGGTGTATAATATGTCTGTGTAACAATTTACAGTAAAGAAAACAATGTATAATACTTTACATAATTAATTCAATATTACACTACACACGCAAGAACGTTTTAAAACAAACGTTCAAAAAAACTTAAAACACAAAAGTTAAAATAATCACTGCTATAGTTACTTGAAAAGTTAGAATTAGGAGGGGCAGAGTAATATTGATATCCTTACCAGAATGGCCAACTTATGATTATGACTTAAGTCCAAATCCTACTCCCAAATAAAAATAAAAAAAAAAAACGTTTTTAATATTTTATTGGTATGAGCATGAGGTTTATGAAAATATTAATTAATAATAGCTATTTCATTTGTTAGTTACATGAAAATATGCTTTTTAAGTACCATATCAGTTTCTCAATTTATTGAAAATCTCATTTTGTCGAAAAAATATACAAACAAAATCCAAAGCGGATTGATACCAACTACCAACCCACCTTGATAAAAATCATTATGCTTATCAGATTAATTATCATTTTCTGTCGTTGTTAATGTTATCATTGTGAAATGTAAAAAACCACAAGAAAACCAAACAGAAATTCTTGTCGTTCACTAGAAAGCCGGCTTATTTGGTAAAAATGAGAGCGTACAGACGACTTTGTAATTATGCAACAGCGGCAGTAAAACAAGAAACGCAATATCAGATTCCCAAAGCTGCACGCACGGAAAAGAAAAACCCGGTTTGTAATTTTACATTCACATATTGTATATTGTAACCATCGTTGTATCACTGTTAATTAAAATGGTCATTTTTAGGGAGACCATGACAGTCAGGATGTATCAAAGTTTTATACCATAGATCCTAAAACTATTAGTAATATATTTCATACGGGTGGTATGCCAAAACCTTTCACCGAACAAACTAAAATGTTTGCCGAAACTGCCTTGATGATACGAAAGCCAGCGTTGGAAATTATTAACAGTTTGAAATCAACCGATTTTCAAAAACCAGCTGTTCGATATTTACTGTGTATCCTTTTAAAATAATGTTTCTATTACTGATTTTATTGTTTATACCTTGTTGAAACAAATTGTCCTTAATATATTAATTTATAGACGGCCAAACTGGTAGTGGTAAATCACTCAGTCTTGCTCATATACTCCATTATGCTTACAGCTCAAAATTCATTTTATATCACATCCCTTATGGTATATTGATATTTTATATTTTTTTCATTTTTAACATTTTTTTAATAAAACAATTTTTTTCAGTTCCAATATGGCTTAAATATGATCGTAAAGAAGTCAACTGGTCATCTACTAAGAATGGCATGGCTGACATACCATTAATAGCAGCTCAGTGGTTAAAACATTTCATGCATCAAAATAAGACTTTATTAGATGAACTCAATGTAACTATCTTATTAAAAAATTATGATTGTATCATTTTATTAATTTATTTTTATTTATTTCATTAGCTTACTACGAGTCAAGATTATGTTTGGAGTCAGCGAGAAACTACACCCAAAGGAACTACACTAAATGAATTAATTACACATGGTATAAATAGAGCTAAATATGCATGTGACTGCATGGATATACTTCTGAATGAGTTGAAAGCTCACTGTTCAAATAATAAGTAAGTTCACCTCATTAATATTATTATAGTTTAATTTTTGATAAATTTTATAGCGACTGTAAATAAATATTATATTTTAACAGTTGATACAAGTGCGTAAATAGAAAGTTATAACAGTTGAGCCTCAAAACTCAGTTTTTTTTTAAATTTTACTCGTTACACAATTTTAACATACAGATATTTAGTGTTTTCAAAACAAATCAACGCTAGCTAGTATATATAGTATATAAAAATGTACACTGACTTACTGTAAACATACAAAATTATTTTTGTAAATTATTATTTTTATACAAAATTTTAAAAATGATTTTCAATAAAATAAAAAACGATAATATAGTCTTATTTTACTATTTCTAATCAATAACAATTAAACATAGTTAAAATAAAAGTCATTAATTTTAAATTCAAATTTATAAACACCTAATTAGATTCTAGTTGTTGAATTGGAACAAATGTGAGTTATTAATTTACTTAAGTTGTTTCTTTACACATTTTAAATCTATCATTTCTTAACCAATTTTAATAAATAATGCTTATTTCATTTGACTGAGTATCTTTAAAAAGCAGTTGAACTAAAAATATTAAATATCAATAGGTACTTAAAATATTTAGTTATTCCACTATTCAAGAGACGAGTTATCCGCTATAATTTGGTAAATTAAAAATTTAAATATTATTTTAGATTTTAAAAACATTTTTAATATATACAATGTACATATTAAAAATATATTATTTTTTTAAAAATCTATCATTTTTAGTGTAATTTAATGAATATTTATGTTTAATAGATATATAAATAAACTATAAATTGACAATTATTATAATTTTAGATGCAAAATGTTAGTGGCAATAGATGGATTTAATGCATTCTTTAATGAAAAAACTGATTTGAAAACAGAAGACAGGGTTAAAGTAACTCCACAACAAATCACTATGGTCCAAACAGGGTTATCAGCCGTTCTTTCTGATTGGGTATTATATACTATACTGAATAATAAAAATATAAATTATAATATACATTTGTTTTAATATATTATGTTAAATATTCAATTGTGCAATTTTGTATTCTAGAATAATGGTGCCATAGTTATAGTCACATCACCTAGAGCTGCTTTAAACACAAGAAGAGAGTCTCATTTACCTATTTACCTCATTGGCCGACAAGTAAGATAAAGTATTTTTTTTATAATTATTTTATTATACTAAACAATTCTATCGATAAAAAAATATCTATGAAAAAAGTTGTGATAGTTTGTTATTTTATTTGATTATAGTACAGTAGTGCAGTACTGATACAAAAGTTAGAAATTATACATATTATTTAAATATTTTTATGGTTATTTTAGATTATAATAAAATGATAAATTATTACATTAGAAAATAAATACAATTTTAAATATTTAGTTGTTTACAGTAAAATCTTCAAAATCCACATCACATTCAAATGCTTTGTTTGTTCATAAAATACCGAAGTAAACTAAGTTATTCAATAGTATTGAATAGTTTGAATAATTGATAATTAATATACAGTGAAAACTCTTTATAACGAATCTGAAGGGACCAAGAGATTTCTTTCGTTAAAGAGAGGAAATAAAGAGGGTTTAAAAAAAAACAAAATTATTGTTAGAAATTACGTTGATGACTATACGTTATAAAGAATGAATTGACTAATTGGTTATATAGCAAACCAACCAATAGTATGTCATGTTTACGTTATATAAAGTTTTTCGTTGTAAAGAGTTTTATTATAAAGAATTTTCACTGTATTAATTTTTTATTATGTCAAATTTTGTAAATTATCTTGTTGAAATTAATAATTGCGAGTTGCTCTTATAGAGTAATATGTATAGGTGTAATGAACATATAATGCTCAACTCCCCAGGAATTTCATCAAATGTCCATTAATGGCTGGGTGTTACATTAGAATGTTTAGAATACCCCATTTTTATAATTTTTTTATTCTTTATTATTACTTACTTATAATTATTTTACTGTATTTTTTTCAGGGATTTGAACATATTGATCCATTTATTCCAGTGATGGTTCCAGAACTCTCTACTGCAGAATTTAATAATATGTTAGATTATTATGAAGAAAAAAGATGGTTACAAAAAACTGGTGGCAGAAAAGAGCTAGAATTCCTAACGTCCAAATTACCTGCTGAATTAATGGCTAGATGCGCACCATTGTAATAATATATATTCTTTGTTTCTTGTTATTATTTAAGTAGGATAGACTTTTCTATACAATTGATTTTTATGGAAATGTAATTAAGCATTAACATATATTATCATAATAAAAAATGAAAACACAATTTGGCATTTTTAAATCAATATTAGTTAATACCATTTTTGAAGAGCATAATATTTCTTCTTTATGTTGAGCTTTTCTAAATGTATTTATAGTTTATACATATTATTGAATATAATTATTGATGACTACAATTAAAATTGACTGAATAATATTTGATATGACTAAAGAAGTAAGCTCATTATTTACTAGTATTAATATAGGTATTTGAATTGTTTGGTAAATACACATCTTTATTAATTATTTTTATAATCTATGGGTGGAATGCATAAATGTCCTGTAATGACTTACCGAACCGTTATCGCATCATTAACCACTAACGGTTCTGTAAATAAAATTGGGTGTTGATTAATAAGTCGATAGTGATAATCTGTGTAAATCTGTAGATTACAAACTACTGGACCAGTAAACTACAGATTGGATTTTGGTTCTGTAACTTACATATTGATTAATTATATGAAATATGATTATAGTTATCAATGTTATTGGTAATATTATTGATTGTGTATTCATTTATTTATTAATTAAATATTTCTTTATGCAACACTAACATAGTTTTACACAATCATTAAACTTTACATGCTGTTCTTTATATAACCCGCCCTATAATAGCATATATATATGTTATATTCATATGAATATAAAAACGGATTAATTTATATTTCAAAGCTATGTAGTAGAATTTTTAACCATGTTATGATGATATGTAAACAAAATATGTGAGTATTTTTAATTAATGAAATATTTTTCTAAACTTTACATTTTTATAAAAATTAAACTTAAAATTAGAAAATATATAAAAAAAATTTTCAGGGAAATATTTTATTTAGTGTAAAATAAAATATTTTAGTAAATTTATGAAATACTTAATTTAGAAATCATTTAAATATAATAGATTTTCTATATCAATAAAAGGTGTTACATACAATTTTTTTTAATTTAATATTATTGTAAGACCTACAATATTTACATTTCTTAGTTTACACAAAATCTAAAATATGTTTGGGGGGGTTATTGTCTTATAAATTTAAATTTGACTAGTGTCTACTTATTTAGTATACCCACCCTGTTTTTTTTTTTAATGTATACGTTTCAAATGTTGTTAAGAACTACCTAAATAAAATGAAAAATAATGATATATTGACATATTGTACAACGGGTACAATATTGCATCAGGTAATACAAATTATCTTTGTGTTTTTATCACACTACTAACTAAGGTACAACAACGCATTTCGTTTTATGGTTTTATGCTATTGAAAAAAATATGGTTTGCGTTTTTGGATAGGTATCACCATTCACTGGTTTTTTCGTATCAATAAAGAGAAACAAAAAGTACTCAATTATAATATTATACCTAATGTAATCGGTGATTGTTATTGATCGTTCCCACTGGCTGCTAAAGGTAGTTAGGTACCTACATAAATATTTACAATATGAATAATATTCATTAAATACTTTATGTCTATATATAATTTTAACAATGTATTATAATACCTACTATAACAGTATAGCGTTTAACCTGTAGATTAGTCAGCGCTTCAATAAATCAAATACCTAGTATAATTAGGTATATTAATTACCTACACAATATTATAAAATATAAATTATGTTTTTGACCTACAGCCCGCTATACTTATTTTTTTTTTAACCATCCCTTACTTATTAATATCAATTTTGATCATTTTAAATAATATAATGTTTACATGTTATACCTACCAACATGAAATTAAATAAGAAACAAATTCAACATCACTGAGTAAGCCATTGTAGCAATGTAGCAGATGTATGTTAAATTTTATTTCAAAGATATGTCCAAATGTCCATAGAATCATTAAAGTTCGTTGTTCGAATAGTATAATATGGATATATATTATACAAATCTTTGTACATATATAGTGTACATGATGAAGAACGTCTGCCAGGCGCCAGCTTATATTGTATATGTACATCTCGATTCCCGGGAATATTTTATTAATTATAACGTACCTATTTACCTATACATATTGCTGAAATAAAGTCATTCTATTTCGCTTCTCGTTATTTAAATTAATTTATTTCACTAGTCAAAGTGATTGTTTCGAATTTCTATGCGTGCAACTATAACCTATTTACATATTACACTTATACATGTAACAATAATAATAAAAAAAATAATTGTAATAAATAATAATAATTGAAAATGATAAATTAAGTAATATCTTACTAGTGAAATGTATTAAGTTGCCATCACGGTTAATATATTTTGAATAATAACAGAATAAGAAAAATCGTCTGTGAATAAATCGTTATTAGTTATGAGGCGTATATACGTTTGGATATCTAATATCGCCCTAATTTGAATTTTAATCATTTAAAAGATTTTTTTTAATTTTCAAACCTTAAGTATTAAAACTAAATATAGTATACTCAATTTCGACTACAAAAGAATATTCGTATATATTTCATAAATTTTCATGATTCTACTGAATGCATTTTCCTGGATTTGTCAAAAATCTAGAACCTGCTTCATTTGAAGTTCAAATTTTTACGAAATTCGATAAATATTTACAAAATACCTAATATTTGAAAGTGTGATGCAAAATTCGTTTTACATTTTTCTTATTGGAATTTATAAAAAAAGTTTGGCGCAAAGCTTTCAACGTCAGTCTTATTACCTATACTATATAAATATCTATATTATAGTATATTTACTATATTTTATTATATATTTTTTTTTATTTCCCCGAAGCATCTTTGTTTAAACAACCAGAGTTCAGAGGTTCTTAAAAATACAATGTATAATGGATGTATAATCAATCAATAATAACAATATGTAATACAGTGAAACCCACCCTTAACGGACACCTCCAAAAAGCGGACGTTTTTTCGGGAATGGGGACATTTTCACTATTTATGTATAGGAAAACCTCTAAATAACGAACACTGTTATGACATTGATATTAGTAATTTTTATATTAAATTAAGAATTATTTTGGAATACCTGAATAAAAACCTGAATTATTAAGTTATCTTATGGGTACATTATTATACTGTAAATGAAAATCTTATCTTATCCGTTCAGTCATTGAAATATTATCGCGTCAACGAAATATTATTGTAATTAATGCATTGTCCTATGTGCGTTTATAGTTGTGTTTGTGGTGCGAATTTATTATACGTATTGTTTATACGAACGTTCATTGTAGTGCGCTATGGCCAGCAAAAGAAAACAATTAACTCTAAAAGAAAAATAGACATTCTGGAATTTCGAATTTTTATTTATTTATTAAAAAGAAAAAATGTTTTCCTCTAAATAGCGGACAAAATTTCGGCGACCGAGAGTGTCCGCTGTCCAGAAGTTTCACTGTATAATTATAATAGCTACTTTAATATATTTATATGTGGGTAAAGGTATATAAAGTCTTGCGAGTTGTCAAAAAGTTAGTTAGCAGTTGCAGCCTTGATGTGCATCTAATTCTTTCGCATGTTTATTGGCAAACTTTTTGTTTTCGTCCTGGATAGGTAACATCTTCAAATATTGATGGATGACTTCATTTTTGTGCTACCGCGGTATGTCTGCGACAATGGTATAATGAAGAGCAATATTTTGACAACGTTGAATAATTTCGATATTTGATTTGCTGGCACAACCTCACGATTGTATGCCACAAGTCTAAATCGGTTTGATGATAGCTATATATAGAAGCCATTTGTTTGCCAGGTTTAGTGTGGAATGTTTCCTAACTAGCCAGTATAATTTGCGCATTTTTTTTTTTTATTTGATTTGCAATTATTTTTGGCGGACATGGTTGTTTCAATTTAGGCGAAAATCAAGTCACATATCTGAATTTCGCTGATTATTTTTGTTGGATTTGTAGGATTCTCGTGTAGTCGTGAGGTCTGTCCAGCAACACTTCACTTATGTAACTTTTCATTTTTACGTTAAGTACCTAATATACTTATGTGCACCAACTTATCAACACAATTAATCTCGATTTTCTAAGGCCTCAACCAGTCAACCAATAAGAAATGTGTAAAAAAAAAACGTGTTTCAACCTACCGTTCCTCCCCTCTCCTACAAATGAATAAACCTTCCAATGGCCTTTGTTGCGGCAGATTAATTAATAAAAAAAAAAAAAAAGAAAAAGAAAAAAGAAATGTGGTTGATTGAGGTCTGTCATTTTTCAGTTGTAGTCTGTCGGACATTATTATATCTACTGGTTGTTATTAAAGTTACTATCAAAAAAACTTATGATTTACAAATTCCCTATAGTAAATGTTGAGTTCCCAGCGTTCTGTTTCAAATAAATACAATGGGCGGTATGCAAAAAAAAAAATTAAAAAAGAAGGAGAATTCCGTCCCCCCGCGTCCAACCCTAATTCAAACACTGTTGTTTTCTATTATATTTAATTGCTAAACACATTGGATTTTGTTTAAGATTTTATCACATAAATTATTTTTAGTTTAAGGTAATATGTGCGATTAACTTTCACCTTATACATTGGTCGTTGCAGGTTTATATAAATATATTTATTATTATAAATACCTATGATGAGATATAAAAGTGCTCTATAAATGATTTTTAGTGTTTTTACACTTCCGCGCCTACACACACAAACACGCGCGCACAAACAAATTATAGTTTTAGTTACGCCTATTATACTGTAGGAACTTAAAATTTTCACTGAACATTTATATTGTGAGCATTTTATCTATACATTAAATAATTTTCAAATAATTTTGTTTCTTTTTATGCTTTTATGGACATAAAAATCTTATGTTACATACATGTATTCTTATGAGAAATTGGTCAAAATCACCTCAAAAATTTGAAAGTATTGTTTTGTATTTTTGTACGTGTGCTTTTTATTAATTGTAATACCTTATGAACTTTATAAACTGTTATAGGATATACAGGATGATTCTGTTATCATAAAACACTTATTATTTCGTTAAGTATCAACTTTATTTCATTTTTTTTTTCAAAATATTTTGTTTCATGCTTTTCTCAAACTATAGCTAAAGCTGTATGACATTTTTATTTTTTCACCTTTTTATTTAATAGTGAAACCACTATCAATTTTTGATTTTAAAATGGCAACCTATATTTAAAACGTGTTAAATTAATAGGGTTATTTTTTTTATGAATTTTAACGTTCAAATTATTATTTACAGCCATAATAACCTTTAGGAAGAACACCTTAAAACAGTAAAAAACTAAAAACCTCAAACCATCTAAGACCCAACTTTGAACAGCTATATAATACTCACCAACAGTTAGTTAAATGAAAAATAATAATTTTAACGTTAACATTTATAAAAAAAAATAGTCCTACTATTTTATGATATTTTAAATATATAGGTTACCATTTGAAAATCAAAAGTTGATAGTGATTTCACTACTTATTAAAATTAAGGGTGAAAAAATAAAATAAAAATCTAATACTTACAGTTTTAGAAAATTATGAAACTATAAATTTTGAAAAAAAAGTCAAACACTTTTTGAAATATGATTGCAATTTAATGATAAAAGAATCAAACTGTATAATATATAGGTTCAAGAAACCATATATCGTGCTGATTTACAATAGTATTTGAAGTATCTTTTGATAATAATAATATATATATATATAAATATGTCATATACTCATTTGGCTTAAGTAGGTATTACCAATAAAGCTATAATATAATAATCATAATATATTTGGCAAAAATGTTAGTTCATATAAAATATTAACGAAGGAAAATAAGTTACCGAATACCGATAGTACCTGTACATAGGCATAGTACCTACCTAAAATAAATATATTATTTTAAAACCATCCTTAGAAGTAGATGAGATCAACTCAATGTCTATGTATATATAGGTACAAAATAATTTATATTTTATATCATTGAATCCAAATTTAACACATCGTTTGTCGTTATTAAAATTTACAGTGATCTACCTATATTATACACTCAATGACCTGCAGGTGTTATAAATTAATAATTATAATATTATGTACTACGTATAATACTCGAAACCTATACCATCAGCTGTAGAACAGTGCGACAGAGTCCTCTGATTTTTATATTTTATTCTTTCAGTTATAGGTACATAAAAATCGCGCGTGTATTTTTTATCTCATCCTTAAAATTTCCTGCAATATATAGGTACCTACAGCCGTAAACGGTATACGCATAACCATATATTCGTATACCATATTATACCAATATACCATATGGTACCTGCAAGTACCTACCCACAGGTAAAACGTGATAGAGGTAACCATAGTATAACATATCATAATGTGTAATATTTATGGTATATAATATTATAATTCATATGTTAAACGTATTATGCTGGTATACTATATATACAATAATATACATGTTATATTATATGATGGGACGTTACATTATAGGGATGACAATTTTATCGTAAAATACACAACTGTCGCATCGCATATTTCGTGCGTAACAACGCTGGATTTTTGACGGCGAGGTGGGGGGAGGAGGAGGAGGCGTGGTCGTAGCACCGGTGTCCACGCCATTGGCTACCGTCGGGTTTGTCCCCCTTTAGCCGCCGCCGCCGACGACGTCGAGCCGGCCGGTCGCAATACGCTCGCAACAGTCGCCACAGTGCACAGACGCATCGCCGCGCTCCGTAACCGGTGTACACCGCGTCTGCTCACCGAAACCGATTATCGTGTGCGTTCTCGTTTATACCCGTCGTACGATATTTACACATGTATATGTGATAATATAAACGTACTTCTCCTGTATTTATATTATTGTATAGCCATATAGGTATCGCGAGAGACACTGTTCCATACGTTTTTTGTAACCGTTTCCGAATAATAATAATAATATACGTTTTTCTTCTGTGCAATACGCTCGCAAGTGAATTATATTTTACCTATATAGATATACGCGTGGCGTTCCTAAATCGCCAATTATTTACGGCGAAATCTCATGTAGACGGTTTACTGAATATTGTGCGTGCGTTTTGGTTTTTACTCACTTAATATTACCTATTATTGCTTTGCCCAGAGTTTTCCCGCCTTCTACCGGACCAGGTTCGACGTTATTCGTTCAAAATTGGCCGCATCAAGCAGAATCCGGTTCGTGTAGCCACTGGCGAAACGGCTGCGCACGACTTGGTAAGCCTATTCGTCTACATAATATACTGACTTCCAATACAATATATTATACCTATCTGGCTGTCTATAGACACGCTTGTGGTTGATTTTTTTACGTGCCTCCATCAAATAAAAACGGTGTTGTGCAATACCTTATGTCAATAATGTAATAACTTACGTCTATAACTCTATCAAATACATTTAAGCCTCTGTAAATATGCAATAGAAATGTAGGTATTATTACTTTGAAATTTGAATTTGTCAAACAACTTATAATATGCACGTGTGTTGGTGTCCTAGAGGGCGCTATCTGCAATATGTTTTGAAAAATTATGCGCCCCGTGCATCCCATCTACGTAGACTGCCCAGCTACATAGGTATTATAATTTAAACATTATAAATATTATGATATTATCATTTGTCATAAACAATATACGATATATTATTAAAACACAGCTTACAAGTAGAACCTACATGGTTTGGCGAAAACAAATAGTAAATGTATATAATATTGGCTAATCGTAAAAACCATATCGTAGATAAAATGATACAAAACAAATTTTATATTTAATAATAGATAAATATATCTATATTCTATATACCTAAACATATAATCATGATTATTGAATCTTGAAGTTCTTATTATCGAAAGTCGTAAGTACCTCTATAATACATATTTATCTAGGTATAATCTATATGATTATGTATCTAATTTAAGATCAGTTTCAAATTTAAATTGTATATTAAAGTCAAGTACTTATAGATCATAAAATTTAATAAATTATTTATTTGTTACATATAAAATTACACGTGTAGGTACCTATTGACACATTTTTATTGTTTATACCTTTAATGCCCCTAAATGATAGTACTTATATTGTACAAATATTTTATTTTGTCCTATATAAGAGTTTAGGTATTAACACTTACAATGAGATTATATTACGTTTATATATAATATAGGTATAGGGACTAAGTAGAGATTTTTTGGTAGGTACACCTATACTACTTACTATACCTACACAAAACGTGTTAAAAACTATATTTTCTTCTGTCTCTTGGCTGATAGTTAAATGTTATAAAATAATAATTCTTAGGTTAATAAAGGGTTGTAAGTTTATACACATATATTTTATACGTGTACATAAATACGGGTGTGTATCGAAAGGGTATGACATTTGTGTGTACCTATCTGGTTTTATTGTTACATTATCAAATCCTAATCCTTGTATTATGCTCTGTATGATATTAATATACATGTGGTATATATATATATATATATATGTGTGTGTGTGTGTGTGTGTGTGTGTTATATACCTATAATATATCCTATTGTATATAGTTATAGTCGTATGTAGTTGACTAATAATTATAAAGTATACAGTATAATATAGTGCAGCAGCGTACTATTTCAGTTGTCAACAAATTAACAAAAAAATAATTCTCGTTCTTCTTAACTTAATACGAATATTTAAAATAAATAACATTACTATATTATAAAACTAGGTACATATGGATGTATAGATAATGTTTTGTACAATATGTCAATATATTATACAGTTTAGAACAAGTTTTTGTTAGAATAGAGTTTAAATTTAATGCATTTACTATTTAAATGGTTTTTAAAAATAGGTATGTTTTCTAAACTATGTAAATTGACATAAAGCATAATATAGGTTTAAGTATATTATGGTAAATTATTGCTTATATATATTTAGATTAGTCGGCAGTAACTATGTCATAATAAATATTTATCCTCCTTAACAGAGTTTTAAAAAATCATATTATTTATAGATTAATAAATTTTATTTCAAGTCTTTATAATTAAATATTTTATTATTTTATGTAAATATACTTTAAAATTAACTCAAAGCACAAATAGTTATGTAAAATAGTGGACACGTAATTATCAATATAAATTAATTCCAACGTTCTACCATAGAGGTTAGTGATCTTCGTATTGAGGCAAATAATATTCTGGGTACACAATATGAAAATAAAATATTAAGATTATTAATACTATACCAACAAAACTAATAAAATACAAGAAAACCGATTTCTTAGCTTGTTCACATCCGTCTTCTTTATACATTGAAAGTTCACTTTCCAAATCTTTATAAAAAAATATATAAATATAAATATAATGATAAAGGGTATAGAGTACTAAAACTAACGTAAATATAGTTTATATATTAACTTGTTTCATCATAATAGTTATTCATTTGTGCTGTGCATGTTTTACGTGACAAAATTGCCCATTGTTTAAAGTTGTCCAATTTTTGTTTAATTCTTTTAATACGTTTTGAAACATTTTTATTATCTATAGAAAATGTATTCTAAATAAATATTATTATGACAATTATCTACTATTTACCTGACCATTTATTATCGTAGGCAAAGCTGCTCACAATAACGACGAATAAAACTATACAATAAGAAGATTCCATCGATATTAAATTAATTTTGTTATTTAACATCGAACTAATATTGTAAACAGATAAACTAGTTTAATATATTATAATATGGTATCACGACCTTGTGATTTGTCACTTAGCAACTAGTAATGTAGATTTAACGACATCGGTAGCTATAGTTTATACAACAATTATTATAGTCGCAAAAAATAATTTAGATATCGTAATAACTTATTTATGTAATACCTAATTTAACATGGTAAATTTGGATCTCCACACTTTTTTTAAAAATGTTCATTTATTGTGTATTTAAACGAAATAAGTATATAAGCACGACAAAATAATTAACAATTATTATATACCTATTCTGCAAATTTCCATATGAAAATAAATTATGTAGGTATCTATTTATGATTGTATTTGCTCAAAAAGTTGATGTTTTTCTTCCTAAATGTTATAATATTGAATATTAATAAATGGTTAATATTTTCAAATTACTGAATTAACAATACATTTTTAAATGCAATAATAATTTTAAAAACTTTTTCTAAAATTATTTAAAAAAATGGTAGTTATTTTTTTTAGCTATTTATAGGTATAACAAGTAGGTTTTAACAGAAATTATTGTTTTATTTCTATGATACTTAGGTACCCAGAAAGTCTTGATAATAATAATTATTCCCTAATATTAACTATATTTATGTAATCTGATTTGTATAATTTTACAGTCAATTATATTATTTTATGTAGTTTAATAAATTCAGTAAATAGGCATAACATAAACTATAGACATTTTAAACAATTATCCACTATAATTAAAATAATTATTCGACTTGAGTTAAATGTATTATTCAAAAACCATTATGTAAATTATAATTAAAAAACCATTAAATAATTATTAATCAATTATTGCGTAACTTAAAAGTTCAATGAAGTCGATCGATATCTTTATTTATGATGCAAAATATATACTAATTCTATAATTATAAATAAAATATATTTTGTAAATAACCTGTATTTTTCATAGTCATATAACAAAATATTTGAAAAGCAATTTGAATATAAAACAAGTGACGACCTAATATTTAATAGTCATCATGCATCATTTAAATATATATATATGTATGCTATATGGTGTAACGTTTTTAAATCTTTTAGTTTCTTATTTAAAATACAAAGAATAATATTAGCACTAATACGTGACTAAATAAATGATGTTTTTAAAATCATATTCTGTAAAAATTATTAAACATTGTTAAAAGTTTACTTTTATTTATAAATTATTGGAATAAAAGAATAAATAATAATATTTAAAACATTTAAATTATATAATATTACATAAATTTACAATAATTATTAGGAAAATAAAAAATACTATAATATTATGAAGGTATAATAAGCTAACATTTCAAATTAATTAAAATACAATAAATTAAATAAAATTTACACTTAATGTAAATACGAGAGCTATTACATCGACAATCAAAATATTGTATTTAATTAGAAAAATGAATACATTTTCTAGTATTGTATATTTTTCAGGTATATACTAAAAATTGTACATACATATTATGTATTAAAGCTAAATTTTTCAAGCAAAATTTTCTTATAGTTTCATTATTTTAAAATGTATATAGCGTATTTACGTATAGATACTTACGTTAACGGTATTAAACGTGTTCGTACGAGTATGTGTTAACATTTTGACTAGTGAATTTTGGTACTATATGTGTGACGATAAAAAGTGACCTTGGACCTTACCAATGTAGACTTGCATTATGTTAAAGAAATTGATGTGCATATAGGGTCGAACATGGGGTAAATCCTTTCGGTACAATACAAACATTTATTTTGTCAGGGTTAAAGAGAATTTAGTTACCGCAATCGTCATCGTTGTTCAAAGGAGCCGATCAGATATTTTTACAAGGGTAGTTTTTTTTCGAGGACAAAAAACAAAATCATAAGTTACAAAAAAATAACAATAATAATAATATATTACATATTTACCTACTTACTACAATTAAGTCATAATAACAATTAAAAGTTATTTTTATACTTTTAAGGACATAATTGTTATAAAATTATATAATAATAAACAATCGAATTATAACATTATACTAGGTTATTCAATATTCATACAAATATAGTAGATTTTTGGGAATAAATGTAATGTGTATTTACATAGATTTAATATGAGTTTTGATTTATAGTCATTATATTTTAATAATGTCATTCGATTATGAAACTAATAATATTTTAAAATATATATTAGCAGACGAAGAGTGATTTATCACGCAAAATCATTATTTTATTATATTAATACAATATTCTGAAATAGTTGAACTATTAAAAGTAATTTATACTGTAATTTTATGTTTTATAAATTATTAAATTATAATAATAAATAAATAAAAATTGTTAACAATAGCTAATTGCTTTAAAAATATTTAATTATTTCAATTTAAGGTATATTCACAACAAGCAGTTGTATAAAAAATACCTAGAAGTAATTAAACTAAGCATAGGAACATTTTTGTTCCGCTTTCAGAGTTGATAAGATTCTATAGGTATATCTGGCAGCTAATTAAAACGCTCCAAATATGAAGTCAATATAATATTATTTAGTCTATATGGTTACATATTTTCCAACAATATCGTGCGTAACTGCACGGATATTATTTATATTTGAATGCACCCGCCTCTGAAATTAGAATCGTAACAGAAATACACAATAAATTATCAACCTTGTCTCTTACAATTGACCACTTAGAATTAAGTAGACTGTCAATTTAAATAACGTGTACAGCCGCCCTCCTCCCTCGCGGCCAACGCATAAACGATAATTGAAGTGTTTTGACATTATATAAATATACATTAACATGTGTATGCGTTTCCGTTCCGTCTTCTATGGAAAAACTATGTTTTTTTTCTGTTTAATATTATCATTATTGTTCGAAGGATGTTGTGTTTTGTAAATGATATATATGTATGTGACTTATTCATTATATTATTGTCCTTTGTAATAGTATGCGTGCGTATATTGGACTATAAAAGACCCGGACAATCGTCATTATGATGCAACTATATTTGTGTACATATAGGTATATATTATATTATTATATAGGTATACGTTTTCAATTCATTTTTTATGGGAGGCAAAAATAATAATAATAATAACATACTACTCGACCGCCTTCTTAAATAAATGCCGATTCCTGCATTATGTGTTTGACTTGTTAATCAAGCTGCATATGGGGAACATAATGTTGTAATTATATATGATAATGAGTCATGACGTGTATTGACTCGCAGTCCATGCAGTTTATCAGATTTTTAGAAACATTAGTATATATAATATATTATGAAATATAAAAGCTTTGATTTAATTTACAAAATATAGATATATAACAATTTATATGATGTCATACCAAACTTTGATATTTATTGTACAATAGGTATATTATAATTTAATACATTTTATTACAAAAAAATAATTACTTGAAAAATTGTCTGAACTTCCTGCTTGTATAATTTTGAAATAGGTGTTCATATCATAATATTATAATAATGCGTATACTTACAAAGCCACAAAATGTATATAGTATATGATCATCGTTTTAAAATTTACCTACCTACCTAATAGTAATAGAAATTAAACATTTCTTTTTTTGTTTCTTATGTATTCACCTAAGATATATTGATGTTTATTATTTTTTTTATAATTTTAGAAATATAATTGTTTTTAAAAATGATTAAAATCTAATAATACAAAGTGAACGCAATTTTAATATATTTTAAAATTAATTATATATAACCCTAGGGCAAGCTTGATTTTTTTGTAATTTTTCATCAGAATCTATTTAAAAACTTTTAATTAACTCTTATAACATAGTACTTTATTAATAAGTACTTGTTCCAGATTAATAATAAAAAAGACATTTTATTTAGACAGTAAAAATACAAATCATTAAATGGATTTCTACTGTGTTAACAATCTTGAGTATGACATTGATTCGTCTATTAATTTAAATAAAATAAAATATTAATAACTCAACTTTTTAATTTATTCATTACGCATTATATTATGCTTTTACAAATTAAGATTGTGGTTTTTCATTTATCCGTGTGTATATTAATATGTAATAACAATTGAATACGTGTGGAACAGAAATTGTTATAGTATTACATATTATATTATACAATTGTGTTAATATATATTACTATTACTTAATAGTAGGTAGCTAAAAACTACTAAAAACTGCACTATTACAATATTTAGTTCTGAATAATTGTCATCCATTACAACTATGAAGTATATAAAAATACAATTTGTTTGGTTGACTATATAGTGTTCAACCTATTGAAACATAAAATAACAATAATATAAATGCCCAAGGAATTTATTTATAATAATTATATTCATCCACCGTTTAAAAACCTTGCCACGCTGTTTCTTGAGAATACTACAGTATTCTTTATTTTATCCCCTTCTTATTTTATATTTTTCATCCCTTCAGTAGTACTTGAATGGCGAACAGATGTATACAACATGTTTGTGAACGTACTTACCCCGTTAGGGGTATAATACTGTTAGATTGCTGACACATATAATATATACGTGCACATTTTATACTATATACCATGGCCCATGGCTACATGTGGTGTAAGAATTTAAATACTCAATTGCCTTTCTGTATTAAATGTGCAAAATATATCATTAGTTGCTTATTTTGACGTCCAAAAATTTGAAATAGTATGATATATTATTATGATTAGGTAGCTAATAGATTTTTTAGATATTAGTTGTTATTTATTGTTTTATTTTATGTAAATAAAATATTCATGATCAATACATTTTTTTAGTAATTATATGAATACCTGTAACTGTATATAAAAATATTTTTATAACACTGTCATGAAAACAAATTGAATTGTAACCAATAATAGCCTTTTCTGTCAATGTTTTTTTTTTTTTTTGGGGGGGGGGGGTCAATAAAGAATTTAAATAATAAATCGGAATAATCAAAATGTTTAATGGATAATAACAATAATTATAATCATAATAATGATAAAAATGATCAACTCTATTTCTATTTTAAATTTAATATATGGATAATATTCCTATTTCCTATACTTATACTTTTCCTTTTTAAGACATTTTGGTAACTGTTTAAAAATTGTTTCAATGTTTATTTTTATAATAAAAATTATATAAAAGATGGAAATATTTGATGTTTTTTAAAAAATGCATAAAAACAAATTATTCATATACACTATTCAGACTATTTATTCTTCAACTAAAAATAGTTGTTTCCCCTTAGGAAAAAAACTGAAGCGCTGAAAAGTAATGTTTTGAGTGGCAGGTGATGTTTATAGGTTTTTTTTATTCTAACTCTTCAGACTAAAAAATGTCGGGTAAAAAATAATCAAATGGAACTAAGTTTAAAATATTTATTTTACTTGTGTATTAACGTAAAACAGAAATAGTTTGTTATTAAAAATAATTCGATATTTCGATAGCGTAATTATAATTAATCATGATTTTTTTATAATACGTTTATGTATACAATCTCAGTTACATACCTACTTTGAATGTATAAATTCTAATAACTAATGTCAAGAATATTTAAAAATGAATTCTTATATTTGTTTACATTCGTTTATTAAATTTCACGGGGTTGTGGACTAATATGTATAGGTGGACGCAAGAATATATCATTAAGGAGGGTGTGTGTGCAATAAGACATGAGCCAACTGCTTCTTTCATCAGAAATTGTAAACAACATTTTCACATAGTTTTTTACTATGAATTAATATAGTTTTTGATAAGATTAAATAGTTGTAATATTGAATGCAAACAAACCCGTAAAAAAGTGAAATAATTTATTGTTAATGAGCCGTGAAACTTGGCATCAGGCCATCTATTAGGACTTAACGAGTTTTGGGCTGTTTATATTATATTATTATTAGACATTAAATAAAATGTATAACAAATGCATCTTGGCTATAAAAATTGTATTATGTTATTATATAAATTGGGTGGTTTTTTATAAATACACGAAACACGAAATAAAATACTAAAAAAAGGGTCATAACTTTTAGAATTATTAGGGAATAAATTTCAATTAAAAGAAGAAGAATTTGATTAATTTACAAAATATTTATTACATTTTCATTTTGTTCACACATTTTTCAAATGTGTTAGATTATTTCTAGAAAATAATTTTATTGACGATAGCCCGCTCTTCCGGAAAATCTTAACTTGGGTGTCATTTGATCTCTTATAATCTGCTTATCCTTCATTTTGTACAAATGATTCTTTATAATTATTTTTAATAAACCACTCCACTTAACTTATATTTAAATGATTAAATTGTTTACTATACACATTATAATGGTCTAGGATCTTGGTAAAACCTTCGATTCAAAGTTGACTTTTCACAATTATATCGATAATTCAATTTTACAAATGTACAATATAGCAAATTTGTGTTTAGCAGCTTTAATTTTCTGTGTAGTAACCTGTAATAATTTAGTGGATTTATCTACATAATCATATTTAATTAAGTTTTCTCATAGGTTTTTTTTTTAAGACAAAACTGAAACTGCTAAATACAAATCTACTTAATTGTATGTTTGCAAGACGTAGACAGCACACTCGAGTGTAAAGTCTTCTTAAAGTGTTTTATTGCTCGCTCTATTCTAGAATATATCTGGTACCTTCGTACAGCTATAGTGTTAGTAATCTACTTGAACGCGTGCATCGTAAGTTCTTGAAATTTGTTGCTAATGTCCTGCACAATGATTGCATACTACTATATAAATATAAACTAAAAGTTAGTACTAAATATATAAGTTTATCGTAAGGGGGAGGGGGTGGACAATCTAACTTTTTTGAATAAATTAGTTTTAAAGTGAAATGCTAACTTAACCTATCATTACTTATATATTTTGTCATCTAAACTTTTTGTATTACCGTAATTATTATTTAAAAGTTTTTTATTTGTTTCTCGTTAAAAGTATATCATTTTTTTTTTTTACATGAATGCGTTTAATCGTATTGCGCATCGCATTCAGAGAAAAAACAAATATTATGTTGACATAATTTTAGCAAAATCTTTATTCACCTATAAATGCACGGGGGAGTGCATGTCTCCTAGCTTACAGGTTGGAAATCACTGATATAATAGCATGGCTTATATAGCTATTTATTTATTATAATGACAAATGTTTATCTTATGTATCTAATAAATATAATAATCTCATCTTTTATCATAATAATATTACCAAAGCAATGGTGAATTTTGTTAGATCTTTTTAGTGACGCTCAAATGAATTATTCATATTCAAAATATAGAGTAAAATTAGGTATATACCTACCTACCTATATAATACTTTATTCATAAATCATAAGTTTTTTACTTGTATAATATTCTGTGTGAACGTTTCCATTTTGAAATTTATATAAATTATGAATATACTGTCACGTATGAATATATGATACAATTATTCCAATGACTTTTAAAAATATGTGTTTTGTCATTCTCTCATTGCCCAAGATTAATCACCGTGAATTATATAAGTACCAAGTAAGTTTATAATTCTCACACTTGATAATATCGTTTACACCTATAAATAATATATTACACAAAATCATAAATAATCGATTAAATTGTTTCATTTAATTTAAATTTTACAATAACACTATAAATACCACACGACAATAGTTAATAAATTGGAATGGATTAATCTTTGTATTATAATAAGCCTACAGGTTGTCGATGACATCTGATTTTTAACGATTAATAACTCACAAAAATAAGAATAACGGTAATTGAGTTTTCTTTAGTTATCAAATTCCACGATTAGGAGATCGATTAGTATAGTATGTACTGACCGATATTATAACTATTGTGTGAATGTGTGATGAGTGTAACATAAATAATAGGAACACGGGAGCTATATGATTTTATACTTCAATACGGATGTCTGTTATATGCAACAATTGCAGATGGGTTACTATACGTATACACTATACAATACAATATACATGTACGTGCATATTGCATGTAGGGAAACAGTTACCGAGAAAATGTTTATGGCCGATTTTATGCGTTCCGATTGATACGAGCCGATTAATAAAACCGGCGTCGAGAGGGGTTTTTATGCGCTTGTCCCGATGTTTTCTTTTTATTTTATTTATCGCGCGTACATGTGAAACGATCAACAGATGCGTGAAAAAAAACGTGTTAAACAAAACAGAACACGTAACCATGTAAACGATACACTAATACTGAATATATATATAAGTACGTGGAAGCAGAAAACCATGAAAATGTGGTTTGATGCTATTATTTTTTGCTTGAACTTTACACAATTACGTGAAAACTTACACGAGAAACCTCATATGGAAATAAGTTTCCGAAGGAAGAAATTAAATGTGTTTCAAAATTGTTTAAAGCAAAATTAAACTAATAAAATATGTATAATTTAAAACGTGAATTATTACCTTGAAATTCAATATAACATTATAATAATAATAATAATAATAATAAAATATAGTTCAAACAAATATTTATGTATTATTTGTTTTAATTATGTTATTAGGTATTTGCAAATTGGAAATATACGTAAGAAAATAGCTATATAATATAATACTCTTACTTACATTAGATAGAATATTAATAATAATAATTTTAAATTATGTGTATAATGTTAAAATTTTAAACTTGAAACTTAATATTTTAAATATTTTGTAACGTCGCGGTTTATATAATTTCAATGAAATATGATATTTAGATATGATCATATCTATCTACTATCTGTACTTTATACTATATTAGAATTTTAAACGATTATTTTGTTTAATATGTATATTAATACATTTTATATTAGTTGATAAATTGTCATTTACCTTATTATTATACTATTTTAGTAATTAATATAGTCTCTAATATATGTTTTCATGAAGTCGTGTTGTTTAATCTGAGGTAACTTTCTGAAAAATACCATTGTAAGTAATAGTATTTAATTAACAAATAACAACTCTATACATTTTAAGAGTAAAAATAAGAATATTATTTTGAAAAATTTGTGTAGTACCCATACCTACGACGCCATAACTCATATTGCTCATATTTTATCAGTTCATGTTTGCGCATATCATAAGATCAAATTTTGACCGGTAACTTCATGCTTTTTGGACTGTCCTGTGTACATGCCAAGTATATTTAAAATAATCGTTAAATGTCAGAAGCGTTTAATAACGTCCGGTTTAATGGGTGTCTATACAATAATAGAAGGGCTTATTACGTAGAAAACGGTCGTTCGAGAAATGTTTATGACCGATTTTATAGGTTCCGATTAATGCAGGCCGCCGATTAATGAACTAGAGTTTTATTTTATTTTTATTTTACCCCCGTTTTTTTATTTATCACATACGTGTGTAAGGCGGACATTATTTTTTTCTCAACAGAAATAGACAAACAAATTGTTAATACAATACTATTCTACGTCTAAAAGGAAGGAAATAAACGCCATCTCATAAAACTATTAGTGTTTCATGTATATTTACATTTGTTTTTTCTTTTTAATGGCCAAGCAATAAAATACTAGAACTTGGTTACTGGTTAGATAAATAGAAAATGAACAATGGTTAATGGAATAGTCATATAAGATTAGTATGGACATTATAGATCAGAATGTTATCCACCAAAATCGTAACTATAATATCACTATATATATATATTGTTTCGTATAGATAATAACTAGATGGTACTTACATTCAAAAGTGAAAAATGAAAATAGATATCTATGTGGTCCTGCAACTAAGGATTTTCGTTTTGTGATTGTATCATTCAATTGTGCAGTTTCTGAAGGTTGTTCTGGTCTTTGAACATTTTTACGATATTATTTTTATACGTGATATTCGGCATAACGATTATGTTTTATACAATTATTAGTGCACATACCAAATATTGTCCGGTAATGATGAGAATATATTTGTATAAATAAATACCATGTGTGGGCGGGTGTGCTCGAGAGTCGGAGTCCGCGGACGTCGACCGTTGTTTACCAGTAGCCACGGTTACATCGCGCTTATCAACCCCGTCTGGTCCTTACACAGCCTATTATTACAGTACATTGTACAATGTTTTAAATACATATAATTATTTATCGAAACCAGTTTTTTTTTAATCGTTCGCGTGTGTCGATTTAAACATTTTTATTGAAAAAAAAATGATGTGTCTTCCATAACAACAAATCCGTGGACACCGCCGATCGTTTATTATAATATTATGCTAGCTTGTCTAACATCTGCAGGACGGCGAAAACACTACCGCAGTAACCACCCCAGACGCATAATATACACCCCTTAATGTTTAGGTATATTAACGCTGCGCATTGTGTTCAAAATGTACCACGCGATGTACATTTATAGCGGTTAGTGCGTGCGTCGTGTGCTACGGCCGTAACAAAAATAAATATTACAATAAACATCATACATAGTTATAGGTATAAATTCGTTATATTTTGTTTGAATATGTTTACATACTAACATACATACATATATATATTATTTTATAATAAGGTGGCTGACGTTTAAATTTCACAAAAATTCACCGGAACGTGCCAAGTGCAAACACAGTACTGGCAGAAAGACACAACGTCGATGTGTAATTTTAGCACTTCGAAATTCAAGCTGTGTATTACTGTATTATTATTTATTACAGTAGACTTGAATTATCTCGAATGGACGTCAGTACGTCCCGCGCATTGGTCCTCCGACCGTGATGCGAGTGCGACATTCGCGAGCCCTGGCGCAAGTCAATTGGCGTTTCAGTTGATCTATACAGTTGTGAACCAATCATCTGTTCGCGATTACCGGTATTATATTATATTACTATAAAGTATACCTATTTTCACCTAGTAGAGTACCTATACAATTCTAGTGATATACCTACGCGCATCGTGTTTTCTAAAAACAAAAATAAACCATCGAGTCGGATTACTGTGGTCTGAAAGATCGATGTATACATAATATTAAATTGTGTTTGAAAATTTATTCAGAAATTACACTTGTAAGTTGTAATCTAATTTTGATCTGACCTTTTGTGTGTAGGTACCGTTTATTGATTCCGACGTGCGTAGGTATAGATGTTACTCCACATGATGTCTAATCACTGTAATGTATCAACACTATATCAACTATAATGTATAATCGAATAGTCGGCAAGTGCCTATATATACAGTAACCAAAACTCGAATATAGCCCGACTGATGTTACCAGATTGTATGCAATTACAGACAAACATAATACGTATCGTATTAACTTTTATAAGTGCTACGTTTTACTTACTAATTATCGGTGTTTGTATTATATGATTTTTAATTAAAACTTAATCGAAATTTCACTCTGGAATCTGACAGATAATGGCACTGGTATATAGCGTGATAGAAATAGTTAATATTGGTGAATACCATATTATAGTATACTTGGTATAGACATTAATTATATTATACATAAAACTTAACGACGATGTAACATGCTGCCTATAGTTTAAGTGTATAACATTATTATATTATGCATACTATATACATTATATGTATAGACTACCTATAATAGGCACTATGCGCTTAGGTACACATCTATTTATAAAGTTTTCAAAATGTATGCTCGCATATTATTTGTTTTGCAGTGTTTAAAATTAAATCTAATTTATTTTTAACATATGTTTTACATACGGAATATGCAATTACGTACAATATAGGTATCTACGTTTTATTACAAATTACAATTGTTATGGCTAAAAATTCATAATATATGCGTTGCGGGTAATTTAATTATGTTTTAAAATTTGAGAAATATATTTTAAACACAAAGGGTATTTTATTCGAAATTTTATGATCGCGTTTATAATATTATAGCCATTCATAATATTCGGAATCACTGGCTGTGGGCGGCCAATTACTAAGTCGTTATTTACATTCGTCATCATAATCGATTATCAACGGTATGTATTGGGTCCGTGCAATTTAAAAAGGCGTATCAACCGCGTGTACACGTCTACACAATAAAAGAACCGCCATATTCAACGTGCGCCCACGTCATACTGTCCTCCTTTGTGAATAAAATTATTGTTTCTTATTTTATTTTAGAAAATATAATAAGAAGTTTTGCCCGCTAAAAATGTCACACGAATTCATTGTTGCACCCCAGCGATCATCATCGGTAGGTATCTACACATTGAAGACGGTACCTATATTTTCAGAAACGCGCGCAACTTACGCATATTTGGTATAATTCATACACGCGCTTACTACGTTGACGATCATGAATTATTTAATAGCATAGGTAACTCAATTATACATAGATGATATATATTATGTTATTTTGTTATATGTTCAGTTTAAAATAAAATATGTTATTACTCATATTTTGGAAACAGACTATGAGTATAAATTGTTTATATTCTATACAATTTTCTCCAATTCAATAGAATACACGAGGTATTAATTTAAAACCCACATATACATTCTACACGTTTTGTATAAATAATAATTATAATAGTGTTATTTTTTTATTTTCAAAATAAAAATGTATTTTATAATAATAACAAAGATTCGATTTGGTGTTTTCCCACAAAATAATTTGTTCAATAATTAAATTTCATTTTTATAAAACTAATATGTATATATATATATAATACATAGTATACACAATACACATATATTATGAAGGACTATATCATTAATTTGTAAACTATATCTAACCAGTCTAACAGCCATTTGTGTTTTTATTTTTTCAATTTGATCAAACCCTGTAATTGATTTATATAATATTATAGAACGATTTTAGATTGATGTACGCTAGGTACACGCTCCAGCTATTGTTTAAAATACTTATTAGTTACAATAATATTGTACGTAATATAATATAAGCGTGCATATTGAAAACATGCGTACAGTTGTTGTCTCGTTGAGAGTATAATATATATATATAGCTGTAAATTTTATCGGTATATCAAACTGACCGCTGCAACTTATAATAAAGTATTCATTTCCTAGCTCACACCTTGACAGACTACTGCATATTACTACACTATACCTGATTGTATTTACATCACTCTATATATGTGTGCGCGTGTGTGTATTATGTATATACTCGTACATACGTTATGGTTGGTCCGGTCGTATATAATGCGCGTATTGAGCATATAGTAACGCGTATATATAGGCTATAAATTTGCACGGCAATTTGCTCGGGATAACGAAGTGCCACGGGCTAAGTTACGGTGTGTCAAAGCCTTTATGTATTATATAACTGCAGTAACACGCACCGCAAGCACTACCACGGACGGTTGTACTATAATATGCAGAACTCGCAAACGCAAAAGTGTATGAGTACACCACTGTGTAATATGTTGTATACACACGTGGACTCAAGAATGCGTATATTACGATGAAAACAATAATAGTAAAATACATGTACATCTAACTATACATAATAATATTATACGGTCGCTGTATAATAATATGTGGTGTTGTTTCGATTGCTATAATTATATATAAAAAAAAAAAAAAAATCAAATCGAATAATACGAATTTTTATCGTCATCACAATAGGATCAAATACGTATAACATTACGTTGTTACCCCTCCCCCCGCTTCCCCGAAGTTTCAACGGTAATTTGTAATGTACTTTTTGCAATCATTCGTTGACCGCTCTTCGTGCGTGTTGTACTAGCGCTGCGCATTATAATATGTCATCGTACGTACAGCCGCTAATAATAATGCAGACGCCAACACAAACTCAAATATACACAAATATATTATATATGTACATTTTATTATTATTCCGTACAATGATATGAACAACGCTCTGCTACCTATACCTATATTCAATACTTAAATATATGTACAACGTGGTCATTTGGATTCCAGTCCATACTTATAATTTATTCGCGACAATAAACCTATTCAATTTAACACTGACGGTTGCTCATATAGAATTTTTGTTATAGCTAAATATCACGTGAAAAATGCACAAGTGTTGTTCCGAATCATACATTTGTAATTTTAGCTAGCTCGCGTTTTTCCGCACCAATTATTTACAAAATATTATTATATTGTAGGCATACAGGATTAATGATTTATTTTAACGTTTGTAGAAACATGTAGAACGCAGAACTTCATTGTACATACCTAAGTATGACATGAATACTTATAGAATGTAATGTATTGTGTTATATAATAAAATCAAAAAGATTTATAAAATGTGACTCATTGATCCCTTACATACAAAATTCGTTTAATAGTTTAATATATTTCTGTAGGCAGTTAATTAAATTTTAATATTTTATCTTTTAAAACTTTAAAACGGCGGTATTCATTATTTTTTTGGAATCATTTGAGACTATTGGTTATTAGTTATTGAATATAAGCTACTATTAATATTTATAACATATTGTAGAACGTATATAAATATAAGTATAATAATAAACCGCAGATAAACAGAGTGCAATACTCAAAGAAATATATTTATTAAATAACGTGTTTTATAATAATTTGAAATGTAAATTTTTTTATAAAAGCTATATTAAATTTAATTAAAAACAAATCTAAATATCTATTACAATAAAACCGATAGGAATGATAAATTATCCAGTATTAAATTATTTATTATATAAATTATAAATAAACCAATTTTTAACGGTCATAAATCACACTTGAAGGTCTTTTTAAAAACAAAACAAGCATAAAAACAGCTAAACCGGACGATTCGTGTTGCGTTATTCAGAGTATAATGTAGAACTGTATACATAGTCACGCATGTATATTGTAGTTATTTTATATTAATCGAATCAATTTATATATGCATTATACAAACGGATATAACTATCATAGTTTATATTTTTAGAAATATATATATATATATATTATAGCCTTATAGGAATCTTATTTGCTAATATTTAGAGACTTAGAGGATTAAAGAGTGAACTTAATCTGACCAGATATAAATTGAAATTTGACTAGCTAGTAGTGTTATAAATACGCAATTATATTAATATATTTTCTATTTGTTGCTTTTGACAAAAAAATTTATATTATAGTCTACAACAGTACGACACGTAATGTCTTGAGTATAAATTATCATGCCTAATATTATATTTCAGACTTGTTTTAATATATTTCACTAAGTATATTAAGAAATATCATAAAACAACAATTTATTAGTTTGTATTTTGTAATAAATACATATTGTGCATCAATATTTTTGTATTTTTGACACCTACCGTTTCTCTTTTACATAATAATTAGTCATTACTTATTAATGACATTCAAAATAATTTTGCGTGGTGAGATTTAATTTAAAAAAAGTATTATCATGCGTGTATAATTAATCTGAGATTAAAATGTATGTCTTAGGTCTTGATTAAATATATAACGCCCACTATACCGATAGGTATTTTGAATTTAACTACCCACATTTATAAAAATGACACTTTTTGATTATAACAAATACATCAAAACAATAATTATATCTGGGTAATATATTTGACGAAGGTGTATATAATAGGAATTTTTCATTCTAAATTTATTACATGTACTCATAATATATACCTATAGCTAGTAAAAATAAGTATAGGTATCCAAGGAAAACCTAATAAAATATATTCAACATTGCAGGTTATTTACTATTTGACATATTAAATAATTTACAATTTATATTATTAAAAGACATTATATTAAAAAAAAAAATTATTGAATATCAAAGTGTACTGTACGATTAGATATATTATTTATTTAATAAGCAGAGCTTCATTGTTTTGTTATTTATCATTTTAATAGATAAATATGCAAAAGTATTATTATTCATTAAAATAATAATATACGAAGTCAAAAAAATCATTTAACTATATAAATACTTGAGTTAAATGGAAATCAAAATAATAAGAGTATTAAATATGAAATAGTATTTAATTACTAGTTATATTTAGACGTTAGTACAGAAGTAATTTAAAATTATAAAAGCAGGAAATTGGATGTGTAAACATTTGAAAATAATATTTATAAGTTATGAAAGTAAAGTTTACTTATAAATACGTTGTATACAATGTTTATTATTTAATATAATAAAATTATGTATTGGAAATGGTTATATTTTATAATACGTAAAGTATAGAAAAGTTAAAACTATATGAAAAATATAAAGTAAAATAAGAGAATTTGAAATATGGAGTATTAATTAAATTAATAAAAAATTAAAACTAAATAATGTAATATGCCAATGGTTATAAAGAAGAAATACATTTTAAGATAAATAATCGATGCAGTATAAAATAATATTACAAAAATAATTCAGACTACAAACAAAGGATTGTATAACAAAGCTACAACATTTAAAATCCTATATTGATAATTTCATAATTTTATTGGCAATTTATAATATACTATTAAAGTAATAGTTCATATTGTAAAATCGTATTTTATTTGTACCTAACTAATTTTTCTCTTAACCACATACTTTAGTTTTTCTTAGACGTTTATTTCGTCACTTTGTTAGGATTTGATAAACGACCATCGCATCGACCTACGATGTTTAGTTGTGTACCCGATATTACGGTGGAATAGTAATAACAGTTGAAATTGATGGGCATCTGTATCGGAATGCGAAAATTTTCGTGGAGAAAGAGTGAGAAAAAAAGAGGGGAAAAAACACAAAATAACACACGTCATTCGGATGTTCACTAATCTTGTTTTCCGTTTAGGTCGCGGATAGCAGGGCGCGTAAGGGTTGGCTTCAAGGGATGGCGGGAAGCGTGCAAAGGGTGACGTCAGTAGTCGTGCGATGATATTAATGATGTAGTTGGAATTTATTTAACAACCGGCGGCGACCGAAAATAAAAACTGTTTTAAACTGTAGCGAACGGGAATCTATCACTGTAATTAATGAACTTATAATGACAGCACACCTATACCATTAGTAGGCGCGCTTTAAACGAATCATCTGCTGCTATGATGGTGTAACTGCAGACCCAGCATCTTCGCACTGGGATGGGAGTAAAAAGCAAACAAACAAAAAAAAAAAAAAATCCAAAACTTACTTGTAGTTGTACTTTATAGTATAATGTTTAATCAAATACAGGCTGTTTCTTGTTTGTTTCAAACTTTAAGCATACTCTCTTGCTTATAATATTAGTGAGTAGAATCAAAAACCTGTTTAGGAATTTGAAAATACAAGATTTTTAATTGCAAATCCCGTACTATAATATATTTTGTTGTTGCTGTTTACAACTGAATGCGATAGATAACGTGAATACTAAAAATATCCTCTATGATTCCAAAAAATGCAAAATATCTTTTCGATTCCATCACTCATTGAAACAATAATTCTCAAGAGTTGCACATCATAACATGAACAATCTGGTATAATGTATAATACAAATACCTACATATAATATAATATTTCATTAAGAGTTTCTATAAAGGATCTTTACAACTACATTGAATATTCGTATGGCAGTGTAGCTGTATACCGTATATTACGTATGATTATAACGGAAAATTTATATTTGACTCATTGATCGAGTCCAATATATAAATTTACTTGCCATACCTTCTATTATATGTAAGTGAGTGGTGATGCAGTTGTATCGTTAAGTCCGAGACACCCTTGACATTTATATTATATGTAATATTTATACATATATAGAATTTCGCGATTTCTTCTAGCACGTTCTTATCATTAACAAAATAACGTCCAACGACCGTGCATAATACCTGTCACACATATCACTATCACTACTCGGAGGAATGAAGAAATAATAAGAGTCACGTGTCTTTACATCAAACAATAACGTTCACCGTATTTCCGGTCGACCACATTGGTAGTAACTAATGAATTTATTGCTTCTACAAACGTATTTCTTTAAATGCATGTTAAATCACTTGACACCGTCGTCTTACACATATATTCGTCGAGGAGTTTTTCTTTTTACGATCAAATTTGTTAAATAATTAATGTATGTTTGAAACGTTTATTACTATTACAGTACCTAATACAATCATAAAGTATTATGTTTCCATGATATCAATCAGCCATCAGGTTATACATTTTGTAAATCTATAAAATTATATTTTATATGAATGAAATTCTTTGTCGTCAACCGTAAATACATATAAAATCACATATAAGTAAGAAAAAAAATTATTATTATAACTATAATTATTTATAATATATTGAATAAAGAATATAAAACATAAAACATTTTAGTTTCTTTCCTTTATAAATAAAAATATCAGTAATGTTAATATGTTATCTTATTTATTATATTGAATTATTTATATTATTTATAAATATAACAATTTAAAGTGTATACGTTATAAGCACCTATCATAAGTTTAAAATGATTATTACTTTAGGTATTTACAAAAATATATTATATTAGAATAAGTTATTAAGAAAAAAAAATTAAATTACTTATACTGTTTTGTGTTTGTAATAACGATTATAAATCAAATTACCTATATATTTGCATGACGTTTTTTGGTTTAGGTACCTAATTAAATAATTTCAGTTTAAACTTCCGGGATAATCACGATTACAACTGTATTTTAAATGTGAACATTAAAAATTTATAATTAATAAGTAACAATTAAAACGTATAACTACTATATACAGTTTTAGTTGTTATTATGTAGGAACCTATTTAAAATATGACATTATACCTTGAACCTATTATATTGTATAATTATACTAAACAATTCATCAATTCATGTCTGATTTAATATTAATTAGAGAATTTCTGTTTATTGTATTTCTAATATTTTATTACTGCTATTTCAACTTTTAATTATTGGATTAAATTCTCATGAATTGATTGAGATTATATTATTAATTAATCTGTTGAGTAAGATTTAAAAACTAAATCGCTTTGACGTCGTGCTAGTATATGTCAAAATCAGTGTAGGACCAAATGACGTGTGGCTGAGCGCCAACTGGACTAATGTAGTTTTAATGAAACACGTGCTTGATCTTTTTTTTTTTGTAACTGTTGAGGGATAAAAAGTGTTTTTTTTTTTTTATTATTAATTTACTTAGACTTAATTATCGGTCTTATTATTTTTTTTAAAGACTTTTGATAGATATGAGATGTGATAGATTTGCAACAATTGTACTATGATTTATGATTATACCCGTGCTATTAAATTATTTTAGAAACAATTATATCTTAAAAATTAAATTTTATACTAAATAATTTCAAAATAATATTTGATAATGTTATTAGTCACTAATATACATTATTATTATATATTTTCTTCGCTGTACATGACTTATGTTTATAAACAAAATATGTATGTGAAATATTTATATTCGTAGAAGTATTAAACGTTCAATTTAAATTATATTTGTTTGCTAATTTTCCATTTTAAAATTATAGTTGGAGGTATAACATATAAATTAATACTGTAATAACTAATAGCTATAATTTATAGAATAAAAATGAAGCGTCTAATGATTTAATGGAATACCTTAATATGTTCTACGTAGAGGTTAATATTATACTGTTCCGTGTTCGACACGCGGTAATCAGATTATTTAGTTTCCCATAATATAACGAATGACATAATATTAGTTTTATTACTATTTAGGTATATTAATTATTCTTTATTAAAATATATTTATAATTTTATACTGATTATTATTTAGTTAAGTACCGATTTGCCAATTGACTGTATGAAAATGACGATGGATGCCACAGACAGCGCAAGACTTGGCTTAAACTTGAATTTGAGCGTGCAACCTCAATCATATCATTGGATTCAATCACCTAAAGGTACTGATGACGAGGATGAAGATGACCGTAGAAGAGTGGATGACGATTGTTCACCGGAAGAAGAACCGGATATCCTGGAAATGCAGGTATAATTTCATTAATTAGTTTCCTATTGTATCTATATGGATTATTTAACAATACCTATATTTAGGAACTTGAATTTCTAGAAAGTTTAAAATTATGATTAGTGGTGGATCCAGGAATTTTTTTTGGTAGGTGGGGTAAATTTTTCATATTATTGTATATCATATGGTTTTATAAACACAATATTTAGGATTTAATGTTAGGCCTTACAAATATAATATAAATGTCAAGAGGGTCAGGCCCCTCGGGCCACCTTGAATCTGCAACTGATTACGATGTATTAAACGTAATCTGTAAATCCTAAATTGAACAACCCTAATCAATTAAAAAATGTTTGTATTACTTGTATCTTTAAATCTCTGTGAATAGCAAGTATATTTTGTTAATTTATGTATTTTGTTTTAAGAGAGAAGAACGTGAAACTCTTAATCAGTTGGCTCGTCGTTTGGCAAGTGGATCACATGGACTGATGGGAAGTCACACTGCGTCTATGTTACAACATTTTGCTTACCGTCATCCTAATGGGATACCTATGTCTGATCAGATTGTCATGCCAATACCCTCTAGACGACCGGCCAATATAGAATCACCACCGGGATCTAGTCGATCAGGTGACACACCTCTTGGTCATGAATATACGCCGGAAAATGAGTCGTCTCTGTTGGCCAGAAAGGGTGAAGCACAATCGTGGACTTTTGAAGAACAGTTTAGACAGGTATGAACTTAAAAATGCTTATGTAATTTGAACTAAAACACATTATATATAGGCGCATTTTATATAAAATTTTTACTTAAGGGTAAAACTATTAATAGAAAACTATACTTATCGGACTACTTTACCGTTTGCGTTGAATTTTTATTGTTTTAAATTTGATGTTTTATAGCCATATGTTTTATCTATGTTATAGAATCTTAATAATACGAGTAGTGTACGTATTTTTATTAAAAACAAAAATATGCAAATTAAAACGATTTGTGATGATTTCACATGGATTATATTGATACAGTTTTACTTTAGTGGGGGAGGATAAATATCTTTTATAACACGTACTTAATATAATTCTCATCGAATACACGTCAACATTGTCGCTGTGTTGATGTGCGAGTGTCCTTTCTCATGGAGGTCGACGACACTCGGTCGTACACAAAAGACCACAATCAGTATGTTATGTATGTATGTGTATGGGATACGTATAATGAAACAAATAGTCGAAATAGACGACGAGAGAAAAAAAAAGGGAAATGAATGAAAGACAAATATATACGCACACCTGTTGAATTGGTCACAAGAGACGGCAAAATTAATAAGAGCGGCGACGGGGGCGGCGGCTGGTGGACAATACCACTACCGGGTGAGAATATTTTATGCCGTGAGAGACGGATTTCGATCGCATGTCAACCGATTTGTCATCTTCACGACGACGCGACGACGGCAGGTTATAGGTATACGTATATGCGTATTATTATAATATATAAGAACCACACACCTGCCGCCATATTATCTAGTCACGTCGTCGACGGCCGGTCCACGCAAGACCGGCGCGAGTTCTCATCGCGCGACATATGCGCGATCGTCTATAATACCGTCGGCGTCCAACCCGAGATGACCTAACACTGTGTCTATATGGGCGTACAGGGAGGCTGTGGCGTTGAAAGAATAAAAATTAAATCAACGACGCGATGAAAGTATATACCTATATATGCGTTGAATATAATAATCATTATAACAACTGCGGGTAATTATATACATATATATGTATAGGTACTGCGAGTTGTAGTTGTAAATGAGGAGCGAGGAAACTGTACAGCCCGAACCCCTCCTCGAGACCGTGTAATATATTATAGGGCGACAAAAAATGAAAAAAAGTGAAGATGTGTGGAAGCTTGTTTTTTTTTTTGTATACCCTGATGGATTTAACTTTTTATATAGATCGCCCGTGACAGTAAAGTGAGAGTATATATTTTATGGTTAAATTTGTGCAGTTTAGAACAAAAAAAATCTAAATCCGATGATTAATATTATGCGCAGAATGGACATAGTATCTGACTTAATATGTTTGAAGTGATATTTAATATCTGATACGATTTAAATTTAGTTAAATTTTTGTTTAATTTATTTAAAACAACAATTTTTGTTGTTGATAATTGTATAAATAATATGTATTTAATAAATAGTCTCACTCATATACATGTTTCGGGACAGTAAACTTGTTTGACCTTTAAACACACACTATTTTCTTATTAAAAATAAGATTGATCAGATTCAATTTTTTTAAACTCTAGCATGACGTATGCCTAGCATTATTAATCAATCAAAAATTAAATAATTGGGATGGGCATGCTTAGAATCCAGATACACGTGTTTGCTTGTAAAACGATTTTGGTTACCATATAATAATATATATTACCATATAGTATAGTAATGTATTCTATTAGAATTCCTTTTAGCCAATAAGGATTACTCGGTCTTTTGTTCTGAAAAAAATGTTATTTTCCGTATTGACTGATCGACTGCGTTACGCCCACCCGAGTAAAGTCGTATAAAATATTGTTCCGGATTGATCAGAAATAAAGAAGAAAGGAGATATAATATGTATATAAAACGAAACACAGATATTAGATATAGTATAGGTACGAGAGAAAAATAGTAAAAAAAATTACACGCCCTACCTGATGTTAATTACGGTTTAGATATGCTGATTGATAGGTTATCCGTACATGGGAATCTCTCGTCATTATTATAATATATATATATAGATATATATTTTTTCATTCCTTATTTTTTCACCTCCCTCTCTTTTACTCTCTGTATTTTTTTCCTCTTTGTCCGCCTCGAAAACCGATCACATTTATTTGCTTTTCCCAATTATTATAGACAATGAATAATCGCGTCCGATTAACTGGCCACAAACGGTTTTTTGATTCGGCTGGCCGTATAAATGGCAGACAATCGCTCACGGGGTAATACCGTTCGACACCTTCATGTACTTCGTCATCCATCCATCGTACAGTAGGCTACTTCAACGTTTGGTAATTGCATCGATGATGATGATAATAATAATAGTGTCTAATGTTTTATATTTTTGAAAATCGTGACTGTCGTTTTTTGACCGTTTCGGTGGGACATAAATATATATAATATACAACTATTAATAATCGTATCCCAAATCAAAACTACGTGTTCATTTTCCGTGTGATTTTTTTTTTTTGTGCAAAGTTATAATAGTCATTGTTAAATAGTTGTAAAAATAAAAACGATTTTGATATTTTTTAAGTATGGTTTTTCAGTTACATAATAAAAATAATAAATGACATTGAATAAAATCAGAAATGCTTTATTTTTAAACTAGGTATATTCCTTATTAAATCTTTAATGCCTTACTTAACCTATTTAAAATCTTAAATTGAAAAATATTTTATATTGAAATTGATTGTATTATTTCCTAAGTGTGTTAAAAACATAAAATAAAATAAAATAAGTTTGGACTACTTAAGATTTTCAGTATAGATAGTTTAAATTTATGAAAATTTCTGTTTAAAAAATTTTCTTATTGCGCACTTATTTCTTACCTTATAAAGTTATAAAAAAATGTTAACATAAGACTTTATAAGTATTCATTTAAACATTCATTTTATAGTTTTCGATTTTTATGATGCTGTGAAGTTAATCTTGTTTTAAATATTTTTTTAGCTTACAAATTTAATTCTTCAATTTTTCGCTCATAAATTATCTGGAAACTATATTATTATATTCTACAGATATTCAAAAAATAATTTATGCCACAGTTTAAAATAAAATTTTTATGAAAAATTGACATTATTTAAGATACATATATATATATATATATATATATTGTATATTTATATATTTGTACAATTTTAGTAATTTAGATAGGCATTCAAGTGTTTTTGAGTCACGTATCAATTTGGCATGTACCTAATTGATCAACATATACTTAATCGCCCTTGGCAATTGCAGGTCCATTGGTCGTATACCTCGAATAAATTCCTTCTTTATTTATTCCGGTAGCAGCCAGCTTACTCACGCGAAATCTTTATAACTGGTATTGATTTTTTTTTATATATATATTATTAAGTATATACTAGGTAAATAACCAACTTGCGAAAATATAATTTTATTTGAATAGAAATTTAAAATTCAACATTTCAAAAATTAACTCTTTCATAAAACCTAATTATTATGATGGCATACAAGATATAATATTCTTTTAAATTTCATAAGAATATTATGAAATCTAAAAAAAATTCTGTTGTAAGGAATAATAATCATTAAGATCAATAAATGTAAAATTTAATGTCATAAAAATGATATTATTTAATTTTTCAATAAAAAGTTGTACATTCCTTTACACGCTTTTATACTGTAATTTTTACAGTATAAATAAAGCATATTGCATTAATTTTGAGATTACTTTAAATAATCGATACCTAAATGGCTAGATAGGAATTGGTTTGCAAATCGTGTAATATGACATTTCAGATTTAGTTTTAACTCTGTTTGATATTTAGGTTACATTATTTTACTTATTTGTTCAATTCTTTAATAAATAATAATAAAGCAATGGGAATCTATGAGTTATGAATCATAACTTATAATTGAGAATATTGACGAATAAAAAGAATAACATAAAATAAATTTTACATTTAATATTAACTAAACTTACCGATTAAAATTATCTTCCACGTAAATACACTAACATTTTGGTTGATGTAGTTTTAAAAGAAAAAAATACTATTTTAAAATGTTTATATTCACAATACCTATATTGTATAAATTGGATGTAACATTAGGAAAACTAAATTTGACATACCACAAAACTACTAGAAGTACATTTATTTTTACTTGTGATTGGAAGGAAACGAGTTGAATTGCTTTCTATAGTGTTCAATAATACAGACGTTTTCGCAGATAATATGATCCGGCTTTAGAAGAGGATTATATACCACACACACTCGTGTCGTTTCCAATTATCAGCCGTTTGTCAAATTCGTGTCGTTTCGAATCGCCAACTGTAGGCTATTCCTGAAGAGGGTCAATAAATTCGTGGGGTGACTAATAGCTGGGGGAGAAAATTATTTCATTAATCGTTTCACAACTTAATCGACTTAATCGCGTGTTTGATTCCCATATACACGAATCGTATATACTAGTTTTGTTTAGACTCCTTCATAAATAAAGGCGACGAGGGTATAATATTGTTTTCTGTTACTCGAACAATGTGGAATCCCTTTCCAATAATAATTGTATTACTAACGGTTAATTAAGCAATTAATTCGATTTCACAATGGCCTAACTTTAAATTCAATAACTGAACCGCTTTTAAATTAATATAATTCGTACTTAGAAATTTGGTAAACGTTTATTATGGTATCATTATGCGTAAATTAAGTAGGTATATTTAGATATATATTTTATTGTTTTAAATATATTAATAATATGATGCTCTTTGATCTATATGGTTAATTAAATCAAAAAAACATATTATAATTTATATTAATTTATTAATATAATATTTTAAGAAGTTGTTTTAGTGATGTAAGACAAGAGTAATAATGATTACATTTTACTTGCCAGTTTATTTTCATCTGAATCTTTGTTTTAAAAATATCAATATATGATTATAATATACATATCTACCTATTACATTTTTCTTTTTTACAATTTATTAATATTTTATATTATGATGAGTATTCTAATGAATGTTAAAAATTGCATAAAGAATATTATATTATATGATTAAGTTGAGTCAGTCGTTTTGTTTCTATATCATTTAAAATACTTTCTTCTGTATAACATATATATAGTTATATCTTTTTACAAACCGTTTTTGTTTAGTTATAAAAGATTTAAAGATCCTACTTCTATTCAAAATTAAACTGTCCAAAATCAATCTCATGTATACTGCTGCAGTTACAACACGTGTTTACGTGTTTTTAATTATGTTCTCCTATTAATTTAGTTCTATTCATTCTGGTTCATAATTTATGCAAACACATTTTAACCAATTCTAAAAGAACTATTATGGTTTCTTTTTATAACTCCCTAACACTTAACAATGAATATTAATTCAAAATACTTTGGTATAATAGACCCTAAAATATTGTATAGCTGTTTAGGTAGTATGTGTACACTGTACATATATTATAAACTAAATACTAAGTTTAAAATCTTAAAATAATAAATTTAGTAAACTCAAAGAACATAGCACAATAACCTCGATTTAATTTTTCTAAACACTTTAACGTCAAAAAATAATAATTTTCGAACAGTCTTTTTTAAAATTTTGTTTAAGAAAATAGTTGGATAATAATTATAATAATAATATGACATTATAAAATGCCGTTAGGTTTTTAAAATGTAATATAACGCGGAGTTTGTACAAAATGAACATGATGGTATTTGAATTTTATAAGATACATATAGGTATGTGTAAGTAAATACTGATAAGAACTTCCCACATTAATCCATCGAAAGAATTCCACGAAAAAGATAAGCGTTTGACGAATGTATCGTATGTTATTTCAAAATATTTTTAGGGAGTGAAATTAGAAGAGTATAAGTAGTACTGGTAGTAGGTAAAGTACGTAGTATATGGTTTGATAAATTATAAACGAATATGTAAATATAATATTATTTGCGAAACCGTAAAATATGTGCATGGATTCTGTAATACGTTTTTAATCGAACACTGCAGTTCCAACGATGCATAATTTTGATGAAGACATAATTGTTATATTGTATATTAATCACAAAATGTACATTAAGTACAATAAAATGCTTGGCGATCACAAATTGAAATCTTCGTTTCCCAATTTTCCGAAAATTGAATGTGTTACACTTGTGGGTAATTACGTGATACCAGAAGAGATTGTTTCGACACGTAAATTAAATTCATGTTGATTGCACGGGTAAAGGCTGTACCCATACCACTAAATTTGTTTATCGCTGTGAATATCGAACGTAACTAACCCTGTGTCTTATATTTTTTCATTATTCTTACACGCGCTACATTAAAAAATATTATAAGTCGAATTGCGCCGTAAATTCGTTTAGACATTTTTTTATTTCTCGCTATAACGAGTCAATCACGACTGTCGACTATAATACAATGTGTGCCGGACGCGGTACTGTGGTCGAAGTTCGTATATTATAATAATATTATTACATATAATGTTGTAGGTATACACCTGTACAGTGCGTATTTATTTCACTCTTCACCCGCTTGTCGTGTTTGATTTCCTTTCCGACTTCTGACCATCTTCCGTCTTCATACGGTGCATTAAACATGGAGTATAGAGAGAACATGCTTACACGCATAATAGTATAATTTATATATTATTATCTAAATGCTTTATACTGCGGACGGCACTATTAATCAACATTAAACTTCTCTCTGCCGGCGCATATTTTCATGTAAATAGGCGCACACCAGTTTATATGTGTATTCTCCACCGGGCCGCTAATCATTATTTGTATGCGTTTATTATTTTATCTGGCCACAAAACCTACGCTCGTGATACAGACGTAACCACCACCACCGCCACCGCGCACCATGGCCGTCGTCGTCGTCGTCAACACGGCGATACGTATTATAGTCTAAGTGTGCCGGAGCCACACCAGGATAGATCGTCCGTTCACGTCTTTGAATAGGTAGGCACCGAATAGGTGTATAAGTGCACCTATCTACTTACGTTCCGGTTAAGACGTGAGAAAACATAACGTGAAAATGTGTCGACGATCAAATGGGGAAAATGCCAGTTATTGTGTTTAGGAGTTAAGTGGACATTTTGGACATTTTTTCCATAACTATATCCAGAGTTCAGACTATAATATTCTACTGCAGTTATTATGTTATGCCTTGCATATTTTAAGTATTTTCAACCATATAAATAAACCGAAGTAATGAAGTCCCTATGTGAATATATAATATATTATACCATAGAAACGATGTATTCAAAACCGTGTGGAAACAATTGTTTAAAACGCTCGAGAGCTTGTTGAAAATCGTTTGGGATGTAGGTATGTATGGGCTACTGGTGAGAAGATAGAATTGGAAAATTAAATTTTTACTACTGATATCCTGTATGGACGTTATTACAAAAAGATACCGGATACATGGTGGTTAGCACGGATAAAAATAATTAAACTGTAAATTGTTTTGTACAACGAATGCGATGACGATCATTAGTCATAACACATAAATACTTCAAACATTAGTCTAGGTAAATTTATTTTTATGTGATTGTTTTTTATTTTAAATTTTTTTATAGCTACTAATATTAGTTTCTGACTATTATGTATTGCTATGCATTCAATTTTAATCGAGTCATGAATTGAATCTAAATAATGGAAAATTACATATGTGTAATGTATTATTTTACGTCGTCCTAAATTTAATTTGGAATCTCTCATACATTTGTATAGAGTATAATTTAAGTTGTAAACTAAATTATTATCTTAACAACGATATATTACGGCAATATACGATTTTTGAAGTAAATAAATTACTGTAGTTAAAAGCTATTACAACAGTATATTATGTACCAAGTTTAATTGATCGTTGAATCATATAGGGTGGTCAAACGATTTTTCTTTCACCCCAATGTCGACCCCAATGTTGTCTCGATTTTAAAGGGCATGCGTGTGCATTAAGTTGTTTATAATTGTTTTTCTGTGGGAAATTTTGACCGGTGACATCGTAGTAAACACTGGTGTTCGCAGTTTACGTATATCATGAAGAATTAATTTAGCAACTGATATAAGTACTTATTTTTTTTCAAATGTACATAACGTGATACATTTTAGCACAAAATAATATAATTATTTAATATGAATTATAAAGTTAGACGAACATTTGAATTTATATCAGTTAATACCTATATAATTTACTATAGTTATACTTTTACGGTCTAACCTAATATACACAATTTACATAAGTATATTTTAACTTAATACACAATTTTAAACGCGACACAGAAATATAGTTCTGGTAATTTTATTTTAAATACCATCCATATACATAATGATTAATGCAGGTATAGGTAGTACGTGTGTATACGTATAAATAACGTTATAACGTAATAATAAATAATTATATCCATATATATATCGTTGATTAAAATTTGACAAATCAAATGATTACATTGTTTGCTTAGTAATTTTTAACTGCAATATAACTTTTTTGTTTCATTTCTAGAATTTATTTTTTATTTTTCTACATATTGTTACAGATGCATATTTTGTATATTATAAATATAAAAGTTCTATTTTGTATTATAAGTTGCTATGTTTAATGCAGTAAATGTAGGTAATATCTACCCAAACCTAACTAAAGAATTCAAATCATTTATTTGAAAAATAACACCAAATACGATTGGAACAGCGCATCTGTATTTTATTTGGAATTAAAACTTATTACTGGCCCATGTGACACACTTCATATTTATTGACGGTAGAACAGTTTTTGACAGTAAAACCGAAATTATAGAAAACAGACAGTTCATGCGTATATTTATACCATAATATAATAGAAACAACAAAGGACGAGATATGATAATAATGCTGCAATCCTCGCTAATGAGACATTTTTCGTCGTTTTCCCTCCTGCGACGTATTGTTGTTATTTTTATATAATAATAATTTTTTTAAATACGTTCAATGATTATCGGAATAAGGCTCAGCGAGGGGCCTAAAACATGTTATACGCGCACTAATCTACACCTATGCGACGAGTTCTTTTATTCGTGTTCACGAGACCATCATCTTTTAAGACCCGGTCCACCGGGTGTTTGTGCAACCCATTGAATACAAAAACTGCGCTTGCGTATGTGTGTGGTTAACCAAATGTTGACACCTATACGGTGTGTTGACAATACCTACATATTTTTTTTTAAGGGGAGACGGTGGCTGGGACTTTCGGTGGATTCGTCTTCACAATCTCCAATATAACGATAACTGATAAAGTGATAGGTAACTGATAAAAAGATAATCTTTACGATGCGGTCATATTATTTTATTAAATGCTGTTATATCAATTACATCGAATCAAAGAGATTATTAATAGATTATACTAATTATTAAATCATAAGAGACTTATTGATATTTCTGGTTTGTAAGCAGCGAGACAACACTAAATTAATTATGTGTAAATAGTATTAAAGTTAGGACATCTAAGCGAGTTATATACAATGGTTTTTTAGTTTTTTAATGAACTTACGTATAATTATTTCTCTTTTTATCGAAACATTTAAATAAATAAAACAAATAGATAAGCATTTATTAATACTGTTAATTAATTCATCAACATCCTATTGATAAAGTGTAAACAGCAGAATATTTTGGATTTATTAATCTCAAACCTAAAATATTTATTATATTACCTCAGGTCTTTGCTTATTCAATTTTTAACACCTATATTGTAAAACATATTTATTATTTTATACGAAGTAGAATCCGTTTAAAATCTCAACGCTTGCGGTTTGAGTCGATTTAAAAAATACACAGTGGGCGTAACAATATTTTTTCTCACTATGCTGGTGATTACGCGCCGTTTACATATCGATTTCATCTCATGATGATGTATCATCTCTTTACATTCATCGACCTATTTTTTTTTTTTTTGCGCACTGACTAAATAATATGTACATATACAGTCTTATTTTTACTATAGTTTTAATGAATTTTTAATCCCGATGGTACTTGTGCATTAATCGATGCGTTTAATAGGAGCGTGCGTTTCAAGTATTTCACGAAATACTCGTAAATACGTTTTAGCCGTAGTATGACGACAGCATTGCAATATTATGAATATAATGTACTTTTGATATTATCGTAATATATGTCTTGCTGCGTAGAAATAGGTATATATATACATATCTCGTATATGTAAATCGGTGTTCGGTGAATGTCAAAAAACAGCCACGGGCCAGTGTTTCGGGCACTCGGGTAAATGATGAACGACCGCGTCTATTGCAGCAGGATTATAAAATTATTATTATTATTATTATTATTATTCGAACGCCGTATAATAATATTATCGAATTACATCCGATTGCTGCTGCAGTGGTTCGTGACTGCGCGGCGGTCGTGCACGCGTGGGCCGGGAATCGCGTCTACACAGGAATCAAACATTATCGCGCAAGTTAATAGGTTACGATAGGCTATATTATAATATATATATATTATATACACATTGTGATAGTAAAAACGAGAAACTAAATTAAATAATAATAACAAAAAATGTGTATGTATATATTATAAACAACAATATATACCAATAAACAATACTCGATTGCCCCCCCCACACACCCTCCCGTCATTCGTGGTGAATTACCACCACAGCCCGTCCTTCCTATACGTATACCATACAGCGCACCGCCGTCTACCCGAATATGTAATGCCCGAGAGATTAGGTCTCGATCACAGTGGGATCACTGCCATTAAACAATAATCACAATATAAATAATAACAATAGAAGAGGCGAATAGCTGCAGATACGATAAACGGCCGGTAATTAATATTATTTTTACTACCACGCCATGAAAAGCCAATTAATTAGACGCGCATTAGACCCCTTGAACTCCGCAGGACCACTGATCCCGGTCTGCGTTCGTGCACGTATAGAGGAAAAATCCTACGTCTCGTATTTTTTTTTTTTTTTTTTTTTATATTATTATTATTATAAAATTTTTTTTATTATTATTATAATTATTAATTTAACAATGACACGGAAACCATTAATTTCGTTTAGCGCGGTTCGTTTACGGAGATATACGTGTACGTATAATAATGCGTATTATAGAGTGTGGAGTGTTTCGAATGTTTCAGTACGGACCGAAAACAAATTCCATCATATCTTTTATCTGTATAGAGAAAAAAAATAGAAACTATGTACACTCCATTGGTGTTTACATGCGGATGAATACTTAAGCGTTTAATTGCCGTGGGAACAATTGTCCAAGCTCCAAGTAAACGTGTTATTAAGGTGTCACCTAGGCAATGAAAAAAAAAAAATACTCGCCTAATATTGCGTTTTTAATAATATTTGTTTGATGAACGAGCTAGTACAACATATTTTTTACATTTTCGTGCCGTATATTTAAATAATGTCCCAATGGTTCTTGGTATAACGGTGTTTAAAAGTTTCGATAAATTTATGCTTTTTTACAAACTATGACGCACATACTTCATCATCACTCATTAATATAGTTACAAATATTTTTATTGGATAGATCTAATATACTTATGCTTGATTAATGAAATTATGTATGTATTAACATAAAATATGTTTATATTATGTAAACACGGACGCATAGTCTATACAAAACTGCATAACTAAAAAACATGTAGGATAAGGTTTGTCGAGGATGTTCTAGAAACTAGAAGTTGTGTCACAAATTAATGTAGTTACAGTTTAATCTGTGTAGCACTAATCATGATCTCTATACAAATTTTAGAGCCCGATTATAATATTATTCACTATATTATTTGATGATAATATATCATCTCTCGATTTCGTTGTACTTTCAAAAACTTATTCTATACTCATTAGTAAATGTGTCACAGGTTTCTGCAGGACTAGTTTATCCAACTTATTTTTTTATTTTTACATAGTATTACTGGATATATTATATAAAACTTTTAAATCCAAAAGGTACAAACCTTAAAAACATAAAAATAATTTCACAGCATACATTTTTTGTACATATCCGTAAAAAGTGTATGTATGTTAAAAATGGTAAAGCTATATTCACAATATTGATTATATATTGACCTTTATATTTTTCAGCTATATACTGCGGGCAACGAGACAGACAGACGCAGTTTCCTGGATTCACTGTTTAGTTACATGCAGGAACAAGGTATGTGAAATTACAAGTTTTTATTATTATTATTTTGTTTCTGGATTAGCACCGGTAATGTCACTACTGATTTGCGTACAATGTTATGAATAATAATAATAATAACTCAAATGGAATATAATGAATGTTTTTACGATGCTATAAGTTTAGTCTATAATATTATCGCAAAAAATATAAATAAAAATTCCATTCGTATAATGTTCTTTAATGAAAAAATAAAAATACAAATGGTAAGTCCACGTAGTTTCCATAACAACTGATATGTATTATTTAAATTAAAGTATATTTCCAAATGATCTAAACACGAGCGAGCGATGATTTATAGCATGTAAAATATAGCCATAAAACTTCAGCATTCTTGACCATTAACAAATGAAAATTTTAATATTTTATTTAATTTACATTAACAGAGCCCAAGTATTGTTTACTTCGTATATAATTTGTACACGACCTTTAATTGCATGATGGATATTATATTATTATTAAAAATATGGTTTTATAATTAAATATAAAGCATTTGTGAAAATATCCTTTTAAGAATATTGCGCGATTTACATAATATAAAAATAAGGTACCTACAACAATACGAACAACATAATAATATTATGTTATATGTATTATAACAATATAATATTCAATTCTTGGCCTTGTATAAAAATGGATGTGCACACTTCACGTGCAGAAACAAGTTGTGTAAATTCAAATCAACAAACATGAGAGTATTTTATATCCCTTGATTCTTTGTAAAGCGAATTTTCAAGAGTCCTGCCGAAATCGTAAACGTGACGTTTAAAATCAGATATTAAAAAAAATCGACCAAAACGTATAGATTTACGGCCGCCCGGTTATACATTGCCCCCACACGTCTGTTCCAAATAAAACACGTCTCATGTATGTATTATATATTATATTTTTTGGTTTTTGTTTTATTTGGCTATAAAAAAGTATCGGTTATATTTTTATTATTTCATTTAATAATAATGGACTCGGTCTCTGTATAAGGTTTGTGCGTAGCCAACCTAATATAAAATATTCAACACAATACCAATTTCTGACAAGTCTGTAATAATAATCGAGCGGCTGTGTTATTGCCTTTTTTTTTTCCATCTTACGTTAGATCTTCTTTTTACCATTATAACAATGCCTTTAAAATTGACGGTTTTATTTCAAACTCAGGTCAGAAGTCGAAGCTAAAAATTGTTGCTGTGAAATACATATTTTAATCTGTTCACTTTATATTAGAGGGCGTATACCCGTATAAAGATCAAATTCTCATACCACATTACCTGATTTCGAATTAATTGCAAATTTTACGATGTAGACAGGAATTATGTACATCTGCAATATTTATAATCATGTCAACAATTTAATCATTGTTGCAAAATATTTCACTTTAGTTAAACATCATAAAATATAACCAAATCAAGCTAAATTAAATATGTAGATATATCTACACTGTAGGTACCTATAATAAGTATAATAACTTTATACTGAATGTATAGTAAATATTAGTATAGATATAGTGGATCATGATTTATTTTCATTTTAATCAATAATGACAGAACTAATATTAACAACATTTATTTAAAAGTAATACATTATAGCTATTATATTATTTATTTAAGCACGTTAGAATTTTTTTATTTATCATTGAAAATTCATCTCTACATTTTTCTCATGTTTGTTAATAGTCTACAATCCAGACACCCAGTTGTGATGAAAAATAAAAAATAGTTTAAACTAATGTATAACATTAGGTAGGTATCTTAAAATTCCGATCCTTGTGTGGTACAAAGTAATCCGATTATAAATTTTGCTCTAGTACTTATTTAATACTATCATCGTAATTTATATACGTATAATAGTATAATAGTTGATAAATTATATTACATCAGTGGGTTTTGTATGGTTTAATATCGAATTGTAAGACTTTGTGACAGGCTATATATTTTTTTACATTTATTTGTTGTTCGTACCTATTGAATAAAATACAATTGTCGAAGGTTGACAATAGTATACCTCGTGCGATTGAATACCGCATGGTGTCCTAAACTATATTATACGGCCTGAACCTACCCGTAATGTAAACATTTTAATATAGCATATACGCGAAAGCATTGGCGTGTCCGTAACAATAATTATTAAAAAAATCATAATTACCGAATATAAACGTGCACACTCGTTAATTTATTATTCCGATCACTGTGCAATGGGGAAAAAAACCCGAATTCTCTAATAACGACAAATGCCGTCTAATGATGTTTTGCAATTTGGTAAACTATACATATGTAAATATTAATTTTCAGTTCATTACAATATTAATAGTAATATGTTAGTTTTATGATAGGGAAAGCAATATTCCGAAGGAAAAAATTATAATATGTACAATGATTTTCATTTAAAAAAATATGTGTGTCGCTACACAATGCCGGCAACAATCTCATAGGTGTGTAATAATAAACGGCAATTGTTAATGGGTAATTAGCACAAATACAATAAATTAATTTACACTATTCACCTGTTGTGTTATTTTCTAAACAAAATGTATATGTATTTCAACTATACGTACATGCAAAATGGTAATTTTTTATTTAAAAATAATATCATTATTTTTGTAGCCTTATATCTACGAAACACCTGTTATGTAACATTATTATATTTATATGGAAACAATGTAATTTAACATTTTTCATTATTTTATTCGTAAATACGACAAAGTTAATAATTTTGGTATTTATTTTTGAAAAAGTGATAACTTCTTAAGTATAATAAGACAGAATTATGAAGGGTGTATTCGGTCAGGGTTACCGAACCTGCGAATAGTTTAGTATAATAACGCTACGTATATAACGGTCACAATTTGTATTATAATTTCATTAAACTCTGATAATAGTAAACAATTGATGCCTAGGTATTTACGTATGTATTGCGTTCTATAGATAAAACATTTTTAAGTATTGAATTTACCTTGGAAAAAGATACCCACCTCAAATAGTTTATTATACCTTATAATAGTTATAAGTAATAATTTACCATTTGTACATTTTAACGGATATATAGTATATAAATATATAATATAATAATATAATATGTGTGTGTACATATATATTAGTATTTAATATTATATTATGTTAAAAATAATGATAAAAATATTAACACATTGTAATTATTTCTAAGAAAAGAGATATATTTTATGTTTGGTTTGAATGTGAAATGGTAGTTGGATATATAGTTAAACAATGACTAATATTTATCAGATTTTTTTATGAACTATAGTGTAAAATTTTATTGCTTTTAAACCACAACAATGTACAACACGCTGAAACTAATATTCAAGTTTATATTTTACACTTATATATCTACATAACCATTACAAATAGTAATAATAATCAATATTCAGTTGCAATCGTTCTTTAGTTATAATAATAATAATAATAATAATAAATTGTGAAATACACGGTGGTCGGTAACATTTATTGAGACTTGATAATATGCATTGGACGACTATTAACACTGAATGCAAACGCTGATAAGTGATTACTGATAACAGTATTTATTAAGCGTGTAATTAGCTGTGTATACTTCATATCATGTACAAACTTTATTGTTTTATGATAACAAAAACATACTGTGGTCATTCGTTTGCACACTTATTCCGTTAGCAAATAATCCACGTATGTGATTATTATATTTTCTAAATACATGCACTATGTATTCCTATAATGTATTATTGTGTTTTTGAAAATGTGACTTTTTTAAATAGATAATTTAATAACTACCGTACTTATTTTAATGTAAAATTCTTTAAAACTCTAACGTATGAGAAAATTATGTGGTAATCTTATATCGTAGTATTATACTAGTTCATTTTATAATTTATATTGAAATGGTGAAATATTTTCGTACCTAAATTTTCTTATTTTGTTAAATGTGGTTAGAAATTTAATAGATTTAAGCACAAAATATTAAACTAATGCAAAATAATTCAATATAATAAATGTTATTCTTGATTATTCGATGAATTCGTCATGACTTTGAACTGTATATTATATGTATTTACAAAGGTAATATTTTATTTTCGACTTGTTAGTTTGACACACCTATTAATTTATAGGTAGTTGGTTAGGTACGTACAGCCATACAAACGTATAACCATATTCGGAGTCAAAGCATTTAGTGACATATTATTACAATAGTGTATAATACCTAATGATCGCCGTCAATAAATACAGTCTTATAATATTTATAGGCGCGTACAAGTACTTACTGATGCTGAGTGTTCATTGTCTGTATGGAAATCGATTATAATAATAAGTACACCATGCCCCTTAATAATAATAATAATAATAATAAATACGTCAAGTAGGAAAGTCATAAGCGATTATTGTAATTAGTTCAAACAGTGGTCGTCCCAAAACGGCAACGGCGGCGGTAGCTGCAATAATAATGGTTACACATACCGCCTATAATATTATACACAACATTTTCTAATAATATATATTATATAATATATATCTTCATTTCTCGTTCCAAATCGATCGTCGCCATACAATATTATAATATATATTGATGGGCATATTACTGTGACTGGGTCTTCACCATTATAATAATACGTAATGTATTATATTATTATACATACCCATATAATATTATTCTGAACCGTAACCAAATAATTATGTATAATTTTTAATTTCCAAATGCAAATGGACGTTATTATTATTTTTAAAGGTTTAATTTTTTTCTTATTTTCTCTTCTCTTGTGTTCTTACGTATATATTATAGTATATTCCCCCACGATAAGGAACAACCATCCAAGCGCATACATTGTTAAATCCGATATGGGCATCCACCTTCGTAATTACATCATCAGTAATATTAGTAATATTATTTTTTACTATCTATATGTATGTTGTATTAGTGTGCGTGTGCGTGTGTGTTCCGTATGTACGTGAATATACACTATACTGCAGTGACGCCGTTTATAATAATAATATTTCTCCATCACGGCCGATTTTTTATTGCGTTTTCCAGTCAATATCAAAAGACACCGCGATTATAAAAATATTATATATCTGTACGAATAGCGTTTAATACTTGTGAATCGGCCTTCGGCTGTATAATTCATCTGTAGCATTGAGGATTTTCGATTTTGTTTTCGTCGAGTGTACAGGGTGTTCCCTCATAACGTTTCCGTACAGTTTGATAATATTATATACCTATGCAAGTATGTACAATATTTCATCAATAATAATTATCGTAAATGTTGTTATTGCGGGTTTTAATAGTATTAGTTAGATATCTCATAATCATCGGCATATGTTGTTTTAAAGAATAAATCAACACTGAAACTTTTATTATACACGTCAAAAATATATTAATCAATAATATTATTATTGTTTTGAAATTAAACGATCAAACAGCTTATTTTTTTCAAGACGTCATGCTGTTATATCTAACGATGTCCTCCGTGCAATATTTTTATGTATCCATATATTCTGTATAAACGTATATTTTGTAAAGTTTTAGATGCCTATATATTATATTATACATAATTATTCCGCAACTAGGTGTTTAGCGATTGAAAGTATACATTGTAACCGCACTAAAATTAAGCAGAACTAATATGTCGTTATTATAAATAGGTACTACAACTAGTAACTATTATACACATAAAGTGCCTGTAGTATATGGTGGCGTGTCGGCGTGATATTTTCTTATGTTTTGTCGCGGGGCACAGCTGTAGTGAAGTGAATATAATATAAATATTGCTGCACGATAATGTATATTATAGACGAATGACGGGAGGGGAAAGTCCTCATTAAAAATGTAAAATAATAATATCTCAATAAGTAGTAGTTATGACACAATATTATTATAACATTATAAGGGAAAAGGAATAAGTAACACGATAAAACTTTCGATAATAATAAGAGACAAACGAAACTACTATTTAATACCTAAACACACTTCTTATACAGTTATACGATTCACGCATATATATATAAAATTATTCATGCACTTTGAGCACACCCTATGTCTGAGCGGTCGTGGCTTGAATTATTGTTAGTCTTTAGTGTGATCCGATTGTGGCCGGAGGCTCGCGGCGCATTATATTTCGAATAATTAATTACAATAGTAGAATTTTTTATTTTCCAAAAATAATTATCGCCGGTCTTGGATATTATTCCCATCAATCAGTAGGGTCGTGATTTCGGATCATTCGATCACTCTCGTCTACCCTGACGTCGTCATCAATCCTCCTCATTTGGCATCCAACCTGTATTATATCCAATGTGTGTACGTATGTGCGGGCGCTCGTGCGTTGTGCGCACGCGAGTGCGTATGTGACCTCACTATTACCTAGTCCAGTCGAATAAATAAAAATTAAAAATACGGATACGCGTAATATGCACGTACATGAATAAAACCATCACTTTTTCACCAGTCTTCAATACTTAAAACCAAAAGGTACAATAATTTTAAAAATATTGTCTTAGATGATTTTTACAGCCTTTATTATTGATAATACTCGCATATCGTTTTTTGACGGAATATTTCAACAGTGACTGAAGTATAAACAATAATATTATGTATTGTTTGTAATGCGATGATAGATCTTAATGTCGTACACATATTATAAAATATGAATATTACGATACGATAATATTCTATATACCTAATAATTGAATAATTTTGATAGCTGCGTTTGTATTCTAACCACTGGGGCACTGGGCGCACATTCATAATATAAGTCGTAAATTTAGTTCTTTTCTTCCTCCAAGACCGGCAAGCCACAAACACTTATCATGACACCACTCTGCCACTATTATGTGTCGATTGGTGACCGGTTATAATGCGTTTAATATGCAGGCATGAGTTATGAATTTTAAAAGTAAGGAAATTGGCAGGTATTTTCGAAACCATTATTATAAACGTGCTCTACATGATGGTAATATCACTTTTGTGAAGAAGAAACTCAAATACATAATGATACTATATTTAATGTTTAGTGTATTTTTAATCAAATTACTTAAATTGTATACATTTTTACTACATTATTTATTAGAAAATAATATATATTATGTAAGTAGATACATCGTTTTGTTCAATTCTATTTACACAAAATACAGAAAAGTTATATTCAAAGATTTAGGGCTTAGGCTTTGGGTATAATAACAATTAACATTCATATAGAAATATAACAGCCCTAAATATGTATAAGTTTAAATAGGTACGAGTAAATGTATATACGAAATACGAAAATATACCTAAATAATTATACCTCGTATAAAAATTATATGCATCATGTAGTACCTGTTGAATACTTTCAAATATATCATGTAGGTCAAACAAATAATTATTTGAATTTACTTGTATATTTGCTCAAATTTAATATTATATCTATTATACCAATAAAATTATGCTATCTAAATTGCCATATTATTAATTTTTTTTTTTTTTGTAAAATTGTTATCTTGTTTTATATAAAAATTATCCATCGTATAAAAAGAAATCACTAAGGATAAACTAAATTAAATACTCAACTCTGTAGTGTATTTACTCATTAAATATTATGTATCAAATTGAGTTTTTAGACTTTTAGAAATCATTAATTTTATTAAGGTTTTACAATTATTGTCCAATAATTCACATATTATATTGAAATAAATCAATAAAAAATCTATTAATTAATAATTTCGTTCATATTGAGCAATTAAAAAAAAAGTGTTTATTGTAGAATTCAATTTTAATGTAAATCTTAATTTGATTTAACTTCATGAGTTTTCTTGTTAAATTGTTAGTCTAATAATTTGAATAATTAAGAAAAATTGCATTTATAGTCATTCATCGAATTTTTTTTTATAGATTTGACTTAAATAAATTAAAATAACATGTAATGTTATAGATTTTTAATAATTAAATTAAAATATAATACGAGTATATATACTATTAATATACCTATTATTTTAATAGATTTTTATCATTATATAATTGAGATAAATGGGTTTATGATATTTAAATGCATTTTTATTGATTCATCATGATAAAATATTATTCTGAGTTGTTGTAATTTATCATTTTTTCAGTTAATATAAAATTCAAAATAAAATTGAATAAAATAAATAACGGTGTGCATCGAAATACCTATTATTATCAACCATTTTCAACTGTAATATTATGTATTTATCGATTTAAGCACCTATATACTATGGATCTTATTGTGTTTCGGCACTGTTGTATCCCAATGTTTAAATCTCTATGCCATGGTCACATAGTTGTTATAAAACACTCAGTACATATTGTATACCACCGTGGTGGATTAACATTACAGCATTGCACATAATACACTTGGACAATATTATATAGCACTTCATCTATAAACTGTCGTGTCAATAGGGATTTAACAGTGACCGCTTTATAGAATAACATGAATCAAAAATAAAGAATATGTTTCATAACGGATGTGTGAAAAAAATAATACGATTTCGGATTTACTTTTGTATATACATCACAATACATCTTATTCACCCAAACGTCACCACGAACATAATAGGTAAGATTATATGTACATAACTTTTGTCACTTTACCTACATATTATATTGTCAATATAAGGAATAAGGCGATAATCTTACCTAACCTTACACACAATAATACGTTATACATAATATTGCGTACAAATGCAGTTTCAGTATATAATAACATATATTTAAAATATAATATAGGTATATCATTATAATTCACAATGTATAATATTCGCATCGGTAAAACGTGCGTATTTCGATTATATTTCCAAAATCAAAAAGTCATGTACAAAAGCAATAAAAAAAAAATTCCAACAAACAATGATGATATATAGGTATTATATAATAGGTATACGTTGACAAAAAGGTGTATGGGTGTACATTTTACTTTTTAAGAGCTAAATAATAAAACGTGTCTGTATTGTAAATAAATTAATGACGGAATTGGCGCATGTATTTTGTATATTATTACTATTTACTGTTGTTATTATGATATTAATATATATTATTGTTATGTATACAGTGACGTTGTCGTCGGCTATACATGATTATAGCGTGGTTTAGCGGTTAGCATGTTGAACGGTTTTCGTTGTTCTCTGCGAGTAAAGCACTTGACAAATAATTATTACGGCCGAGTTCGCAGATTATTATAAAAGCAATAATATTATAACTACAAGTATTCACGACAAAACGCAATGGCTACGTTTGCACAATGTAGCCCGTCGGTATTTTGATATATTGTCGTGTTTTTTATGTGGTGAAAAAACATTTTGACCTGCGTCCTGCGATAATATAATAATTGACATTATATAGTATATATAATATTATATTGCATTAGCGCATAGTATGTATATATATTAGTATAACGCAAGAATGTATAATATCTTGTCTGCTACATAAAGTTAAGTATGAAAGTATGTGAATTACAAACATTCACGTATGTATCTTATATTATAATTTAAAATATTTTTTTTTTCGTAAATACGTTTATAATTTATTTAATTATATATTTTAGTATGATAAATTGAAGATAAAAAATCATTATTTTATTTTAATCAAAATATACAATAATCCTATGCATAAAAAATTCATCCCTTAATAAAATATGTATCGTGTAAAAATGTAAATTTTATCATCATACATTCATATACCAATTTCATAACATTATCCCCATTTAAAATTACCTATTTGGTTATTTTACATTATTTTAATAAATTGATATTTAAATTATTCTATTGAATAAAACGATAAAAATATGATCAGCTGATACAAAACTACCATCACAACTGAAATTAGTCACTACGTATTACTACTAATAGGTATTATTATTTTTTTTGTATATTATGGAATACCATAATATTATATTTAAGTTCGAATCAACATAATTTATTTTTTTTTTCAAATATTTTATAGTGAGTAATTCTATACATATAAAATGCGTGAAAATTAAAAAGCAATAATCTTAAAAATACATTTTATAAAATATTACTTTTATACAGTTTTATGTCGTTAATAGTATTATACAGCTCTTATATAAATTATATAATATATCGAACTATGTAGGATGTTTGTAATAATATGTCGGTCAATCAACCCACATAAAAATCGCATTGGATATAACAAATCGTTGTCAATGATGTATTTTTAGGCGTTGACATTACAACTGTAAGTGATTTATAGACAAAAGCGCGCATTCCGTTCAAAGTTTTAACGTTGGTTAAAAAATCATTATTGGATGGGTGACCAGTATATAGAACACTCGTGTTATATTTTATTTAATATCCTGTGGAGCGTATGTCGGGCATAACTACAACACCCCCTTGCAAAAAATTGAGCACATGTTATATAGTGAGAACCGTAATATCAAATAAATTATTTTTTACACAAAACAAAACAAACTTCTCGAGTGTGTAAATGTGTAGTATTGCATTTTTCCGTCCTCCGTATCGCATCGCAATATTCGGAAATTCGCCGACAAAAGAGCTCATACACAACTCGTTCGCAGAACATAAAACATCGTATCCGCAATATTCGAGAGTAAATACCGAATTTTTTTTCGTCCAGCAGTAAACCACAATGGCCGGGCGTTAATAATACTTGTATTACAATTTGTGTTTCTCGTAAATATATATATATATTTTAACCCCGGCAATAAAACTGTTTTTAATAGCTTGTCGGCGGCTTACACTCTCTCTCCCCCGGTCAGACTCATTTTTTTATGTTTGCTATTAAACGTCGTAGATTAATAATATTTTTAGATTATACGATTATCAGAAACATGTCGTTTAAATCACCGGAGAGGCTCTCTGCGTGCACGGTGGCCCTCTCAACATGTAATACAGCTGCTATATAGTGCAGCGCGGCAAACGATATTTCCTAAGTCATAAAATTATTCGTCCGCGTTATACCACGACGACTGACGGTTCAGATTTTTAACTGGGCATTAAGTTATTTTTTTACTATTATTATTATATTTTTGCACAATTGTTCAAAATTTTCAAACTCGAGATATAAAACGCGCAATCAACAAAATAATTGGTTTCAGATCATAAAAGAAAAAAGAAAAACCAGATGACTGATGACTCTGCAAAATGTAATAGGCCTATGTATATAATTTGGGGTAGGTAGGTAAGACATTATACGGTCGAGACAAACGATGATAGGTAATAAAATAAAATGTGTAAACCTAGGTATAGGTATCTCTAGCACAGGCAACTAAAACATCATATTAAATTTGTAATCTGTGATTTCACAATAATATTATGATTATAATTTCCAAACAACGTGTATTTATGATAATTTGCTTGAAAACTAAAACTATATTAATAATAAATAGCAATTAACTTCAAGACCTTCAAATAATAATAAAATATAATCATCCCTGCAATATCATTTCTGTTTCAACGACGTACTCGTATTATAATAACATTTATTTATGTGTGTTTGCGCTGTGTATATACCTATATACCTTATATATAGGTTGTATAAAATATTATGTAGGTATATACATAGATATAAACGTGTGCCAACTGCTTCAGTGTTTATTGTACAGCGATTAAAATATTATAATTGTTGTAAGTATTTTCTCGGTCTCTATGGTATAGTACACGACTACACACGTATGATATATGTATAAGCTCTTGGTGATTCGGTACGGTCGATATACGCGTGGTGAATAAAAAAAAATTAAAAAATAATAATAAGAGAGCGAGACAGAGCGGGACGCGTACAGAAACGTGTATATGACGGCGCACCACCAAACGTAATAATATAATAATATTACAGTTAGAGAGAGTCCGAGTCGAGTCCCACGTCGGTATAAAAAATTTTCGATTTGATTAAAAACATAGTAATAATAAAATCGAGAACGATCCGCTTTTATACATAATAATATAATAATATTATGCGCACGGGTATAATAAAAACACAGTTTAGCCAATAAATCAAAAACCTTTTATCTTTCTCGATATGCGGGCAATTACGATCTCTCCAGGGTTCCTTTATGATGCGATATGATACCTGCGTCAACGTTGCCGTGTTTAATATTAAACACAGGATTACATTTAATACGGTTATAATTTATTGTGATAAAATACACAAGGAATTGAGTTTTTAAACGTTTAATGTATCGAGTTAAAATAATAATAATTATAATGTCGAATGCGATAATATTAAAACTGCGTTCGAATCGTATATTGGAATTAGAAGTGAAAAATAGTTAACACATCAGTACAATATAATATATGTTATATTTCATCTTGCCATCTGTATATTAAATTGAAAAATCATAATACCGGCCGTCACCGTTTCGAAATATTGTTAATAGCTTATTTATCGAATATGAAAACGAAAATAAATTGATGTATGTACAAAAATAATAATACAAAAACACACTGCCATTATAATGCATACCGTTGTGAATAATGTAATCTTGCAATAATACAAAACATACACAGATAGTAGCTATTAAGTATAATACAGATATAAAGTTAATATTTATATACGCAGTGATTACATCAGGCCGCAAACGTGATTGAATCACTGTAACTGTTGCCGGCCGGCCGGCCGAATGTCGTTCACAGTGTTCATACCGAAATGATCATCTGATTTGATTTTATACGGCCATCGAATCACTCCATTCACTCCTATGGTCCGATCGAATGATATAAGTTCACGACCATGGCCTAGTGAAAACACACCTTAGAAATAACTGTTTTGTAAATTAAAAACGTCTTAGTGGTTTTATAATATTTTGCATTAGTTATTTTAATATTTAAAACGACGAAATAACTAGCTAATATTTTATGGTATACCTATAACTATTAGTAGGTATCTACTCATATCGTAACAATGAAAATGCCTTTAAACTTCGTTTTTTTATTTAAACACAAAATAATCCAAAATCATTAAAACATACACATATAATTATAAGATTTACGCGAATTTCGCGAATACATTATATATTTTATGACGGTAATCCATGGCTCGTTCACTCTTGTACAAACAAGCCAATTAAATTTGACGTCATCAAAAATATAACAAACACATAATATAGTATATCAGTACATTAAATTTAAGGATTTTATCGAATGATTTACTAGACTACTGGGCGCATAATATGCGGAAGTGTTACAGACAGTATTTATAAGGTACCAAAACGACGAAATATATTTGTGTTTAAAAATCGGTTTTTGTTTCGTATATGACTCCGTGAAAATCGCTAATGGCGTTAGCCGCGCTTACGCCCAGCTTACACTGTAATCGTCGACTCGGAACCAGACTAATGATAATGCGTATTAAAATCAAATGTATCCGTCTCGTACGACAGAACACGTGGCCAACACATTTTTTTTTGTATTGCTGCAGCGAGACCGGTGGTGTTTGTTGATGCCAAAACCCAGACGGCCAAGGTTTTTGGTAATGATTTTTGCCTAGTGGTTTATAAACTAGCTGCAATATATAACACAACGCATATCATCCAATAATATTATTATAATACCTTATAAAAATGCAAATGTTATTATATTTTTAACAATATTTCTGCAATGCTAAGAGACCGTATCAGTTATTCGTGTAAATTATTTATTTTATTTTTTTTTATTCACAATATAATAGGAATTATTTATATAGTATTTATATATGACACAACCAGTAATAAGTAGTCTAATATAAACATTTTAAGATTGTCTATTTGTCTGTTCAAAAATTATTTATATCGAGGTTTATAGAGAACAAGGAAATGTTTTGACTAAAAAAAGAAAATTGTTTCAATATTTTCTACTATAATAATTACCTAGTTATGTTAAACGTTAAAAAATTATAATAATATATCAAATCCATGACTTGGATGTTTATTCGATAAGGAACATGTATTAATATACGTCAGTAAAAATCTTAGAAACCCGCCACAGATATGATGATCTACGCGTATGCTTACATACGACCCCGGGTCCGGTATAGAGGTACATCTACAGTTAAGTAATATATTATATACGTACATAGATAAAGACTATGGGTATCGTGTTATTATATTATTATCTCAATGTAGTCGATTATTATTTATTTAGCCTTGAAAATGGATTTCGTTTTTGGTGTGAGTTTATTATTATTTACGTTTGAATAATAATTGTATAACAATATAATATATATTATATAGGTACGTAAATAAAGCGTTATAGGTATATAGGAAAAAAAATATCGATTCTCTTTCAATTTATTTGCTTAGCAGGCGGAAGAGGGGAGAGCGTTTATAATAACACTGTGATACAGATAAGAATGATAAAATATAGTAATAACACCATGATATAACATAACCAATCGTTCCCGTATATATATATATATATACACATTATAATAATCATTTCATCATTAGAATAAGATATATGAATATATATATATATATATATATATATATATACATGTATATAACGTATCCAACGCGTAAATATCACTTTTAATGTCGTGTGAATGTATACATGTGTTATTACCTGTATATACATATATATATATATACTATATTGTTGTATGGATGTGGGATATATCAAAAGGATCGCAGACGACCGAGTAAACAACACCGCGGCGCGCGTTGTCATCGGTATACACACACCGCACAGTACGCACACCATCACGGCCCCGAAGAAATGATTTAATACGTCACAACGATTGTGTCGCGTATTGAATATCTGTTCGTTCATTATATATATATATACATATTATATTATAATAACGTCAAGAGACACCGGTCCTATATGGGTACATCATACATATGTGTATATGTAGTAAGACTTATATCCCGTTGTTTACCTCGCGACTGCAGTGTATTATAAAACGTATATATATATAATACTTATATAGCATATACCTGTATACTCTTCGCCGGTAATATATTATTATTATTTGCTCCCTCTCGGTCCTTTTGATTGGACATTTCGCCGCTAAAAGCCATTCCGATAAATAAAAAATCGGGCGTGTGTGTATATTATGCCCACACGTTGTGTGTACACACATAATATAATAATAATAATAATAATAATAATAATACTGCGCGTGTAATAACACCACGACCGCGATGCACATTATACCATCGTATACATAGAATATGATGTGTGTGTGTGCACGCGGGCAAACATCGAGTCACCTTCCGTCTCATCCGTCGCCGTCGTCCTGCACACACGACGTGCACCACACCCATCGGCCGGGGCGTCCGCGGCATAGACGAATATTGTGTACAGTGTGTATAATATTAAAATATATAATATAGAGAGGTACGAGTAAATATTTGTCTTGTATGCGGAGCGGGCGGTAACGGGAATGCCGAGCGATCGTGTTTTTACTAAATTTTAATAATAATTAAACGACGCGACCGCAATGACTTGTCGGCCGACACCGCGCCGCACGTCCGCGCGCACGTACAGCGTCTCCGGTCCCGGTCCTTCGTCCTGTATGTATAGGTACGTACTATATTGCCGCGTGGAATATAATTATGTTATTATTGTTAAACTATTTTTTTAGTGGGTTCAGATGACGTCGATCCAACTCGACAAGGTATATATTTTAAACGTATCTATATCGTATGATTTTAGATGAACAGCATGCGTATGTATATTCTCTAGTTTAAGTCAACGAAAAATAGCGAAGTAGACGCGTTTGGCATCATACAGACGTCATATTATCATTTAATCATTATAAGTACAATTTAAAACAGTATAGTGGCGCAGTACATTGGGTAATGATCAATATCTATATTCCTGAATTATACACAGCTATTTATAATCGCCAAAAACGGACAAGCGCGATTTTTAATACAATTATATCTGCGCGTAGCGATTCACATTTATGACAGGCGATGATATACTAGAATAGGTACCTATTGTGTTAAAATTTTAATACAATTATTTAGTCATTTAAAAAACTTAAGTTCGCATGTACAAGTGATGGTTATATATTATATAACTCATCACAGTAAAACTACATACATTTAAAAAATCATTCACTTGCAATTATATCAATGATTTTCTAATGTGACAAACAGTTTTGGTTTTTTGTTGACTAACTAGAATAACATGATATCTTTTTTTTAATAAATATCATTATTTTTTAAATGTATTACCAAATACCAACGAGTATAATGAGTGCATATATACGCAAGTTATGGTTTGAATGTTTGCTGACAATTTTAATATCGTTCTTCATCATACATTTCACAACTTCATCAATGACGAGGCTATAATATCAACACGAAAACTACGCGTTTCCAATATTATTACTTGTAGATAAATAACATTTAGGTATTTATTATTATTATTTGTAATCCGATTTCTGTCTCTGGCGCAGTATCCACGTGGTACTGCAGTAAAAACGTGCGAGCATATATAATTAGCTGCAGGTGACGGTCAATAAGGAGACACTGTTATATACAATACGTACCATAATGACCGCTGTAGCTGGTATATCCAAAACAATCGTTGCTTTTCTTATTTGTTTTTTAAATTGTTTTATACATGTCCCCGCATGACCTTTTCAAAATATTTTAATGCGTTGGATTTATTAACATAATATACTGACAGGCGGTATATTATACATAGCTGCACTGTTCTTTATTTGTGTACTGCCTTCGTATTATATCGATAAATATGATGATATGATATCATAAGATATGGGATGACTTGTCATACATTCTAACTCACGTGTTTCCTATCTGATTATATTCAGATTATTCAATTTTTAAATAATACTTTACTACAATATTTTAACAATATTTTTTAAATGATTATAATCAAAAATGTTAGAATTTTGTACAATAGTATAAAAAGTATTACAGGTACTAACTTTAAATATTTCTTTTTTTTATGTGTTGTAAGTCAATTTTAACTTATATTATTTGCCAACAAATATAATTACCTATTATATAATTTTCTTATATATATTTCATCAATTTTCATGTTTTAAATGTTAAGAGAAAAAACAAAATATTATTAACTGACATGTGAAAATAAATTCGCCTCCTGAAAAATGATATTCATCCTTTTAACAAAACAGCATAAATTTATTAATGGAGATGTAACTTATGTATATTATTTGTGTATACCTAAAAAGGTATATTACAGGAGTCATTGTCGCCGCGTGAAGCGTTGCTGGCGACTGTTGTTAATAAAATAGTGATAAACCCTAAACAAGACACGTTGACACGTGTTTATATACATGCTGCATATTTTATATATATATATATAAGTAGATACATCTAAAATAATATAGTATGAGTATTTTAAATATTAGGACGTAACACGTAAAGGGTTGTTCAGGGATATTGTCTGTCAAGTCGAAAAAAAATATTCTTTAATGGTATTTGTTTTTTTTACGTTTTATTTAATATCAATATATTTATTTAATTATAATATTATTTAATATTTTAATATTTACCAAGAAGGATTAAAGATTTTCTTATATCTATAAGAACGCGCTAAAAGTTAAATACCTTATTCTAGACAACGCATTAGCACAATAATATTGTACCAAAAGGTTATAGGTATACCAAACTATTATAGTTCTTAAAATAAATAACATATGTAACTGTGTAAAAAAAAAAAAAGAACGATATTATAGTAAACACATCATAATATGATGTATAGGTATATGATTAAGAGAATAAAGATAAAAAATTATATTCACGCCTATATGAATTAGATTTTATACCTATAAATATTAAAAAAGATCATTTGAATATAGAAACATATTTTATTGGATCCTATATAATTATAACGTGTGGTTGTAGAATGCAGTTTGTAACAGCATTTCTGGCGGAATCGTAGGCCCACGGGTATACTGACAGAGTATTTAGAGGGTATAGTGTCTTCTGTATACCTCATACCTATATCAATTTATCCATATTTGTGGGGTATGTGATACTTACCTATAATATGCGTATTTATAACCTGTGTGGTTATAACAATATGATATATCTACGTTTTATATGAGTATCATATTATAACGCTTTTATACTATCATTATTGTAAGGTATATTATATTATCGTTGTTTATATCGCGGTGTGTCATCGCAGTATTCCCCTTCACAGCGGCTCGGCGGTCGGATGAGGTAAGGTAGATAATATATAAAACGGGCGTGTTTTAATTCGATCAGACGACGGACCAATGGGAACGGTCCAATGGAGAGAATTATATTGTCTTATAACAGTATATGCATTCGAATGATTTAAGTATAGTATAGATTCAAATATTAAAATTTAATAACAAATAGATAAATATATGTATTTTAATTGAAGGGCTCGTTGTATGTGTATGTTCATTATAATATATAATATAATATTAGAGATTTATTTAGAGCGAATACGTACAAACACAGGTACGTATTTTATAATAATTTCTATAACCATCATTATAGTCTATACGAATATTTATAAATGATAAACAGTGTATAGGTATTTAAAGCAGTAGTGCTGGTGTGAAATATGGTGGGGGGAGGGGCAATAAGCGAATGCCTTCTTAACACTATTTTCAAGAGTTCGGATTTGATTTCATAATTTTATCTGTGTATATATAACGATACAATTGGTTAAATTAACATTGAATGAAATAAAAAAAGTTGCTGCGATTTACAGATAGCGGAGGGATCCATCTTATTTCGTATCAATAAGACTCGAAAATCTAAGAGTATACAAGACTAAAAACACATCTTTCCTTATCGCTCAACTTTTGGATTCGCTAAAGGCTATTATACTAATAACATATATTATATATAATATTAGGATTATAAATTATATTATGCATATGTAATATATTGTACATTATCATCTGTTATAACTTTACGCGTTTGTATTTTACCGTGATGCATAATGTTTATTAATAATCATTATTATACCTATAGACATCCTATACGCATTCTACATAATGTGGTAAAATGTATTATATCAGGTTAAAGTAATATATAGCCACATAATAAAAAAATTACATAAATTTACTATCTATTTATACTGTCATATATTTATATTATTATATAGGTAGATAATATTATTTTATGTGCACCTTTCCATAATACCGAGAAACGTGAAATTAAAACCGTACCTGAAAATATATTATGTAGTTACACAGAATCGTAAAAATTTGTATATTCGGAGAAATTGAACGACTACTGTTGTAGATGTTTGCGGGTGTATAGAAAAAAATTTATTTCAATTGTTATTTTTCTGCAAAGACCTTTACGTAAAATTTCGATTTTTAAATTATATGCTGTTAATTATTATCGTGCTTGTCAAACGTATGCATAATATTTGTTACGTACTCTGCTATATTATCATGTGCAATTAAATACTGCAATAGTACATATATATATATATATATATTTATGTATTTTAGACTTACTTGATCTGATGAATTTATTATTATAGTTTTAAAATTAAGTATTTTGTTTTTGAAGACATTTTATATACTAATTAATCATACATATCAAAATTATCAAAAAAATAAAATAAATTAGGGGGAAACGGACAATTTTTACAAGATTATTCTTACCATCAGTTTTTAGCAAATACAATCGTTTTTTGCTGTATTTTAAAATCAATAACCGTATAAATACGTAGATAGTTCAACAAATATATTATTTATTAGCATTTTTCGTCCATAATTATATATAATTATTGAAATATTTTGGGTATTTTTATGCTACATTTATAGACTTTAAACAGTTTTTGCGATAAAAAAAAAAAAATAATCTAGGTTAAAAAGCACGCAGAAAATTCAATAAAAGGTTCTTCGGTTTCTTGTAAATAATGTTCTTACTAAAATTAAAAAAAAAAATTTAACATGATAATATCATAATGTGTACGTCGTGCGAATGATTATTTTTTATCCCTTTTCGTTTTTATTACAAATAACTGTGCGTAGTTTTATATGTAATACGCCTACACCATTACAATAATATACACGGCGTAAATACTACACATAGCATATATATAATGCACTTTATATATTATATACCTAAGAATGCAATTAATATATAATAACGTGATGGCGCGCAAATACCGACCGACCGACCCCCCGTACGTGAACGTTTGCGAGGAGAGCTCTAATTTCATTCTATAAACGATTCCGACAATCCAGCCGTACTATATAAAATGTTATGTTATTATGCATACATATTATATAGTGCGCATGTATAGTTATTATATATATATATATATATATTCACATTATAATATTGTGTAGAACGACGCACGCAGCGCACCGCAGTCCTTATAATTATAAGTCGTAAAAAAGCCGGTGAACGCAGAGCCATATAAAATATATACATGCATATAATAGGCATTGCTGTGGTCTATATGTATATATATATATATATGTGTGTGTGTGTGTAAGAGTGAACATTATATTATTGGTCCTGTGCGTATATTATGTGTATAACCCCTCTAAAAATAATATAGATATAGCTACTATATGGATAAACGTGCAGCGTAAAAAATTATAGAATTTGATTATTTTTACATACATATATTATATATATATGTATGTGTGTGTGTGTATATTATATAGCTTCTGCTGTTATAGTGTATACTTGATTTTATGCAGTTATATTGTTATTATATCCACCATAAAAGTATAATAGTTATATTATTTATAATATATAGGCATTTTTTGTTATTGTTGTTCGTGTATAATATATGCACCTATATACTGTTCAATCATCTTATCAACGAATAAGCCACTTATTGTACTATGTTATAATCATACTTTCACCCTTATTATTATCATAGTATATTATTTGATATAAAATCTTATATTCATAAATACTCTATAATAATTTTAATTTTTGTAAGAACTAAGAGTGCTGTAAGTCTTTTAGTCAATTTAAATATTCCAAAAATATGAGATTGTACGAATAATACATTATTAAAAAGAATGAAATTAGGGAGGTGAGCATGCTTAGTAAATCAATGTTATATTATATACAGTTACGAGGTGGAAAAATTATCACCCCTAATTACCAAACATATACGTACTCACCTGCGGCGCCAGCTACTGTATGTATATTCACTGTATAATCCACTTATCAAATAAAGTCGGATATTGTAGATAGGTATATTATAGTAACTTTTGAGGGAGATGTGAATACTTGTTGTATATGCTATTACAAAGATAATTTTTACTAATCGATTTAAGATATTATTATCATGTAAGGCAAATCTGAAATAAAAATTTATACTATACATATATATCTCCTATTCCCGAATAAATATTATGCTAAAATGGCTAGTACAATTTATAAACTCGAATATTTGAGTAGAACTATATGTATGTATAATAAATTATATGAATTCCACAGTTATACGCTCGTCATACACAATTTCAATAATTGTATGTATCGTGATTTTCAGGGACTCCGATAAGCCGACTACCCATCATGGCTAAACGTGTGTTGGACCTGTACACGCTGTACAAACTGGTCGTACAAAGAGGAGGAATTGTGGCGGTCATCACTAAAAAATTGTGGCAAGAGATAATTCGAGGCTTGGGCTTACCTCCGTCCATCACCAGCGCGGCTTTCACGTTGAGAACTCAGTATGTATTTATAATAAATAATATAATAACATACCTATATAATTCAAACGACATTGTATTGTATCACATTATAACGCGTGCGAATGGTACATTATTTAAAACTATAGTGCATCACTTTTCAAGTGGCAATTGCCCGGCATATTATTATGTTGTACTATACTGTACTAACTGTTTATGAGACGTATTATTTATTATTACAAATTGATAGGAAAGTCAGCACAATATTATAACATAGCTATTGGCTTAGCTGTACGATTCCACGAAACGTATTCTATTGCACGTATAGGTATAGCACAACATATCAAAAAGCACTAAGCAACTCCTATATTTAAGTACAATTTTTTTCCCATCATAATCTATTGTTTTATATAAACTATAATACACATTTGCATTTTTGTGTACTTTGGGTCGCTTATGAAATTAACTATGATTTTTAAAACCTAAATGTATATTACAAACGTTGAATACACATAATATCGTAAATTTACTGTCATTTGTTTCGTCAAATCGTAGTGGATACGCATAATTCACATTTTATAATATATATATATAGGAAACGAGTGAAGTACCTATATATGTTGACCGAAATCTACTAAGAGTCATCAAAGGAGCGAGATTTTTACATACATATACGTAGAATTTGAAATGACTCGTGTTTTTATACTACGCGTGTTATTAATAGTTTGAAAATGCACTACCCTATAATATTTAGAGACGAGAATAAATTAATGATTGTGCTCTAGTATTTTTTAATATTTTTGTTTTAATACAAGAAACATATATATATATATATATATATATCTTGAAAAATTTAAATTAAACTTAAAAATTGTTTAGTAATATTTTTTTTTACTTTATTTATAGAAATATTTATACGAGCAATACATAGCGTATGTGCAATACCTTTTATATATAAAATATAAATAGATTTTAACAAGTGGAAAGTATATCTATATACTATAACTGTACACTCGTATATAATATTAAAATACACTTATTAAAGCAATAAAAAATACAAACTGAATCATGTGTAATATAATAAATGTCTACCGAAGAATAAGGTTTGATTCAAATATGTATTGCAAAACATCCCAATATGGTTTGACTCTTGACCGGTGTTACAACAATATTTAATATACCTACTTATCAGTAGTTATACCATGGTATTAAAGATTGTTTATATACCGTAAATAGTACAGCATACCGTTGTATATTCGTGACTCGTGTGCTCAGATTTGAATGTGAGACGGTGCCTATTATTGTTGGGTCCTCTTATTTTTTATTCAGATCCTCTTCTAAAAAGCCAATGAGTAAATTACTGTGAACGTAATTAATAATATATAGTTATCAATAACATAATTTGTTTTTAAATATTTATATTGTGTATGATAACAAATTTTAATAACAATTATTGTCACATATTTTAGAAAAACGTTTTATATTTTATTTCATAAGAACGGTTGCAAAATGCTTACCCCTGTATACCTAGTTCACGGGTTCAACGATTTAAGGCCTCAATATTATAAAATATCAGACTAACTCGGTGGGGGAGAGGGATTAATTGCAATGCATACATGCACCGTATCCGTAATAATATATATTATATAAAATACCCGTACCTTTTGCAGATATGTCAAGTACCTGTACGCGTACGAGTCGAAAATGAATCAGTTCAGCTCGGTAGACGAACTGAATATGGCCATAGCCGGAAACCGGCGCGAGGGCCGCCGGAACAAGTCTCTGATGTCCGAGTACATGCCCGCGCTCCCAGCGACCACGGTTGCCGGCCACCTGCATCACCACGGCCAACTGTCGTCGGCGGCGCACGGCCAACACCACCACAATCACCAGCAACAGCAGCACCATCACCAGCAACAGCAGCACCATCACCAGCAGCAGCAACAGCACTACGCCAACGTGCTAGCCGCCGACGATCGGTTCCGCCACTTGGCCGCCGCCATCATAGACAACAGCAGACACCGCGCCGCCACGGAACAGGGCAGACAGCAGCCGCCGCCGTCGTCGTCGTCGTCGTCGCCGCGGCCCGGCAGTCCGATGCAACGACTGTCCCAGCTGCAGCCGCCGCCGCCGTCCGCGGCCGCCGAAGCGTCGCCGTTGTTCAACGGCCACCAACTGCAATTGCCGCCGTACCAATCGGCCACGATGATGGCCGCCGCAGCGCATCAGGTAGCGGCCGCCGGCGACCACAGCAGCAAGCAGAGAGGTAATAACTAATAATAACCAATCGTGCGGTTCGCCATTAGTTAGGGAATTTAAAGCAGAAAATTATAAGACCCAGAAATCTATATTCGATATTATATACCCCTATTATAAGGTTACTGAAATAACTGAACCTAACTATATGAAAACCACGATTTAAAAAACCTTTTGATTGAGTCTGCTCGTAAATCATAATTATTATGACTTTATAAAAATGTTATTAAACAAAATAAATTAAACTATAAATAAAAAAATATAGGTCAGTAAAAATTCATATTTGAATATATTTAATTCGCGTATTCCTATATAAATAGGTAGTTTATTTAGCTAATTACTAATAGTATATATTGTATTTTTGATTTGTAATATTTTACTTATTATTTAGGTTTTGTTGGGATTTGAATTTTATGTTGTCTAAAATTCTTAATTTCATTAATTGTTTTTAGTTTTGAATGTTTAATAATCATTGATTGGTTACATTCATTTGGTAAATTTTTGTTGATTAGTCATGTTTTATTTTAAATATCTCATAACAAAAGGAAGGTATAATGGGTACAGGCGAGAGTTCGTTCATTAAATAAGATTATTGTTAATTTAAATGGACATACATTAAATATACAAATAAAAAATAACTCCACACTTTCTTTTTACTGTTATAGGTATTTATGAGTACTATTAATACAATTTAAAACATCACAGTACCTATATATACCTAATGTATTTTCGCCCATGTTATCAAGTTTTTTACTTTCATCCGTTTTTAATATTGAATAAATCAGCGTAAAAATCAAATACTGTTGACTATAATACAGATCTAAAAAATACTGCATTTTAACTCGTATAATTATATATAGCAGGACCTGAAAAATCAAGATTTCTTAATGCTGAAAATAATATTACTATATTTAGAAAATGTTAAACACTATCATGAAGATGTTACGCCTTTACGGGTTTTGTATTATTTAAACAATACTTTTAGAAATTACAATAAGTCAATCATGGATTATATAACGAGCATTTGTTTTTTCTTGGATTTGTATTTATTTATTTTGCTTTTTTCTATAAACTTTGTGACATTTTTATTTTCTGTTTATACAATGCGGAATAGTTTCGTGCCAAGAAAAGGATAAGCGGGAAATTGTTAAACACACTGACAACTAACTACAATCCCCTTGACAGGTGTGTCTGTCTGACGCGGCCCCAAAAATAAAAATGTTCAATTTCATTTCTAAATAATAATTTCACCTTTATGCTACTTTTAAATGTGTGTATATATAACGTTTTGTGTATCTATTCATTTTGTTTTAATGTATTTTTGAAACGTTACCAAGAATGAGCAAAAAAACTATCATGACATGTTCTAATTTCATTATACGATGCTCTCTCTCATGCTTGCTCTATCACCAACTTATATATATATATATATATATATGATTCTATTTCTCTATATTTCTCTCTCTCTCTCTCTTTTTCCTTAGAACTTTGCTCATTCATCAAGTGCCCTTCATTAGTGAAATAGAAGTGTAGCAAAATTCTAATGCCAGCCATAAAGGTAGAAAATAAATTAATATACTATTATTAAAAGCCAACTCACTATAAGACGTGTACAAAAATAAAGACTAGAATTTCAGGTCTTCATTTATATACGTGTCAAAAAAAAAAAAAAATCAGCCAAAAATGTAACAATGTCATATTATAATATTAAAAAAATAGTTTAAACCATCGTTGTATTATTTAGTATAAATATATATATTTAACTAACACTGAATTTGCTTTTAATCTATAATATTGTAGTAAATATAAAATACATGCTACGATGATTGGAATAAGTTTTTTAAAAACATTTATTGACGATATTAGACTCCATTTTTAAGAAAATAATTTTATTATTTGTTCCAATAAGGCCGTAAATGAAATAAATTTAAAAAAAATAATAAGAAATTTTAATGGAATTAAATGTGTTAAATTTTTGTTTGTTTTTTGCTTTACTGTAAAAATATAAAAACTAAATTTGGTGAATTCTGAACTTTAATGTTTAAAATATAAATATATAATATATAAATCTTAATTATATGAAAAAATCACTAGAAACACCTCTATACTTCATATGATAGTTATATGCGTTTCTTTTTTATTCGGCGCCATATTCAGTTTGTCACGAGACCTTAATTGCAGTAGAGTTACTGTATTAATAATTACTAATGACGATACGATATTATCCCGTATTCTCACATAATGATATGCTGCTTTAATATGTAGTCATCGCCCAGCAATGCTTGTCCGACTATATATAGTACAGTGCGCTATGGTAAACGCATGAATGACTTTCTTATTTCTCCTCCGTTACAATGACCACAAAAACCGTACGAATATTATAAATTTACTCAAGTGCAATGTTTGCGAAAGTAACTAGGTATGACTATAGTGTATAAGTCGTGTACGTTGAATTTTGCACAGCGTGATGTGACTGATATTTACTTAAAAGACACTGAGCATTTATGTCACATTATATATTATAGATATAGGTACTCGCTTGACGCTTTTCTTTCGTGTAAACTTTCGAATTATAATAATCGCAACATATTTTACAGTGCTTTACGGTATATATTTTTGTTTGTGTACTGCTTGTTATAATAATACTATAATAATGACTACTGGTTTTTAATTTAATAAACCAGTAGTTATTATTCTAGTATTCAAATCACACGTTGTTATATAAAAAACAACCATAACTAGTAAAAGTTGTAAAAAAATAGAATTTTTCAATAAAAAAACCTATAAAATGTATTAAACATTTTTTTTTTCAAAACCATTAAATTTCCAAGAAATTGACTATGTTATATGACATATATTGATCCAAGTATCACTCTATATTATAAATTATAATACACATATAAAATAGTATTGTCTGACCGCAGATATTTACGATAATCTATATAGATATAATATAATAGAATAATATTATTTCGATTTTAATATTTTAATGTTATATAAACCTGTTGCGATATGTGCTTATATATATTTGAAAATATTGTGCGCTGAAACAAACGACTTATATCTGCATATACACGTGTATTTGTGTGTGTATGTGTGTGTGTGTGTGTGTGCGCGCGCGCGCGCAGGAAGTAAGACTCGGTATGTGTCATATATAGGCATAGTACCTATACGGTATACAACGTTTTATATTCGTCCAGAGCCGTCAGGCTACGGTCTCCGGTCTCAGGTCGTGTACACTGTCGTGGTAATAACAATAATAACATATAATATACAGTCCGACGACCGTATCTGATGCGAACGGGCGCGGGGACATTCGTCAATGTTATCAATTTACTCACACATTGTATTGTAAATGCGGCTTTTATTTTAATTTTTTTTTTTTACTATGGTCTGGCTGCATTTTACCTCCTGTTTCTTCCTCTCTGACTAACATCTCGCACATACACACGCGCGTGCGTGCACATTGTGTGTATGTATGTGTGTGTGTGTACATATATCTATCTATATATATATATATATATATATATATTATATTAAATGTACGTACTCACGCATAATATCCAGCTAGGTACCTGCCTATATTAATATGTATATGCGTGTAACACTTTTGATACGCGCGCGACGTGATGTGTATACATCTCTCCCGTAGATGTTTTTGAATAAATCAATTTACACCGTGACATCGTGTGTTCGTTTGAATCCATAACACAATAATAATATAATACGTGCGCCTTTTGATATTTAAATATTCAACATGGATACATAATATTATACATTGTTGGTTTTTCTTTCTTTTACACCCGCCGGCCTGCAAGACCCGCCGCCACCGTTGCTGTCGCGGTCGTCGTTGTCATCGTATCACATATAGTATCACACATAATATATATATATATATATAACACGCGCGTGAGTTCGAGTTCGTTCTTATTATAATACCTACCTGTGTATATAAAAATGAACGTATTCGTATAATAATAATTATTATTATTTCGAGAAAAAAAACTCGTGTTCGTACATACAAGAAAAAAAAAACGTAACAAATTACCGACACTTGTTCACGACTCGCGCGCCGGTTTTACAATCATAATGATAATAATATAATAAATGCACACCGTACACTGCACGTATCATCTGCTCCAGACGTCGCCGGATGACTGACCGACTGGAAAATAAAGAAAAAGAAAAACGTTTAATCCGTCGAATTCGTCTTAAATGCCGTACCTACATAGGTATTGCCGCGATAATAATACACGCGACGTCGTAGCATAATGCACACGGCGAGACGACACATTATTTTCTTGACGTGAATATTAAATTATAATTTTCGGTGAATTTACACGCGCGACTCCGTTAGACGTTATTAATTATTATTATCGTCATTGTGCACCCGCTGCCAACACCACGTGATATTGTATAATGTAGGAAAGGGTTGTGGACACCATTTTTTTTTTCTACAAAAATGGTTTTTTATCACATCCGTGATATACATATAAAAATACACATACTGCACTACACAGTATTTATAAGTCTAGGTGTATGGTTTTTATATGTTGGGTGCACGGAGTCTTTGTGCAGACCGCGTGTTCATCACAATAATATGCGTGCCCCAAACAAATGGTAAGCGCTCATACCATACCGGCCGATGACTTAGATTAATTTACGTACGATTAATAATGATATTATCATATTTCACAAAATATTACCGTAGCACTGTGGTTAGATTAGGTTCGATTATTGTACTCTATTTGCAATATTATAGCAGTTCATTAAACAAATTCAAATGCCCAAGTCTAAACATATTTATTTTCCTTTTTATCAGTTATTTAATTTTGCAATAATTAATCTATTCAAGAGGCAGTTTTTATAAATGTATCTAAAGCATAATAATTGGAAAGGATTATTGTATAAAACGAAAAATACGTCAAATAATTTATTTTTAAATACCTAATATCTAATCACAAATCATATTTTTTTTTCAGAAATTCTCAGTATGTTGATGTGGATGGACTTAATGAGAGTTAATCAAACAGCAGCTATTCCAAGACTTTCAATACAAAGTGAGTTTAAATATTTGTATAGTGTTCATGCGTGTTTCTTACATTTAAACAAAACAGTTTTTATATCCGTTGTCACTCGTAGACGAGTACGAGTACTCGTTATGATCTCCTGTTATTATAAGTTTTTAATATTTATAGCTATTTATTATACACATTTTACTACAAGGGGTAAGATTGTATATATTTTTAAACGTTTGTATCTCTAATATTTAAACAAAGCTTTTGTTTGATGGGTGTAAATAAAATAATTTAACATAAACAGAATATACTTTCATCGTGTATTCTGGTATTTTTTTCTCTCGCGACTTTTCTATTGTTTTAACTTTAAACTCAAATTGCAGTATATTTACATAATATATTAGGTTTGACGGATAGTAATGCGGACGATTACACAGCTTCGATTTGCTGATTTTTATATTATATAAGAAAGCAAAAGAAGGAAGATATTATTACGAGTATAAAAACAATATAGCCGTGTACTGTTTGTACCATTTATAAATATAAATTTTATTTCGCATATAACGGAGCTAATATTTCATATGATGAATATCATATAATTATCATATTATAATCATATAATGTACATACAAAAACATAGTTTTCATAGATTCGCCAAAATGTCCATATTGTGTAAACGTAAGAATTTCGTTCGTTGTGTTTAAAAGTAATAATAACATATATTACGCAATCAAAAATCATACCTATAGTTTTTAATGTATTTTTATAGTATACAATATGAACAAATAACCGCACTGTACATGTGTAAAGATATAATAGGTAGACATGTGTACACACATATCAACACGTTTGGCGTTTTTTTCTGTCCACCCCATAGACTTGCAACAGTCGTGCAGCCCGTCGCCATACGCCACCGTACCAGCCGCGATGAATCTACAACGTCAGTCTCCGGTCGCGTTGCATTCAAATAACGGACCGGAACAGTGTGAGGCGTTGAATTTAGGTAAAAAAGATCAAGGGACGAACAACAATAACGCAGGTGAAAACGAGGACGAACCGGATCAAAAACGCATCAAGAAGGAACGGTCGCCACGGGTTATCGTGGCTAGTCGTCCCGCCAGTCCCGAGATGACGAGCCCTGAAAGATTTCCGGCGCCAACCATAAATAGTCCGATTCGGGAGTCATCTGCATCGCCTGAACGGTATGGTGACGACAAAGCGGCGGACAGCAACGGTACAATCGAAATGGACATCAGCGTGTCGGCCGGTAAGTGCGCCAATCGTCTATAATAAGTATATACAAGGACACTTTTTTTTTTTTTTTAATATATTTTCCCCAACGAAATTATGCCCCTAATATTAACCTAATATCTATAATCTATGCTTATTTGTGTTGTTTCGTTTAAAGTTATATTATATGTAATTGATTTCGTTTAATCTCACGAACTGGACTGCGTGCGCACCTACACGGGAAGCAAGCAAAGGGCCTAATAATATTGGCGGGAATTTTTAATATGTAAATACAATTACCTATACACAGAGTGTAACTCGTCAATTTGACAAATGCAATAATATGGATATTGGAGAATACCTATACGCCATATGGAATTAAAAATTGAATTTGTCTTGCCTTTTCACGAAATTTGGGTGTTTTATATTCACAGAAAAAAAATGTATACAATTTATTTACTTTTAATATTGAAGTAGGCTGATGAGACCTGTTACTGGCAGTCTAAGATATTTTTAATTTACGTCATTTTAGAGGGGATGGAGTGTGGTTCAAATTTTAAAACTAAGTCGGCACGATCACTGAAATAATGGTGTGATTTCTTCGTAATCATACAATTTCAAAAATCTTTATTTTTATTAAGATAGTGCTGAAATTACATATTTTTTGTCACTTTATGCAATTTAGATTAGACAGGGGAAGGAGTATCATACACTATTTGAAATAAGGTTTGTTTTTCAAAGAAAATATGTGTAATTTATTCAAACAACATTTTTAAAAAAAAATTGATTTTTTTAAGAATATTCTTGTTAATATAATAATAATAATATACGTATAGCTCCCTTTTGTTTTATTATTTTGTACATAATTTACTCAATATATATGTTGTTGGTTCGTATAAGTTAATAACGTATATTTCAGAAATAATTGATTAGTGATTAAATAATAAAAATATATTATTTAAAAATATTATGTATGATAAATGATTTAACACAACGATTTATGTCCTGATTTGTAATACGTGACAAAAAAGAAATTCAAAGATTACTGCAGAGTATGACTATTATTGTTTCAGTGCATATTAGAATGGGAAATAATTTTAATTTCTTAAGTTTTATTCTCGTGTTTAGACATGTAATCATTATCTTGTTGTAATAATAATTAATATTTAAATGTCAAATAATAATTCTATGTCGATGAACATTTCGGTTAATGTGTATGCATAAATCCTTATGATAATTAAACGATAAATATAACTTTGTGGGACATATTAATAATGTTTCCTATGCAATTCAACGACCTAAAAACTAATGTAATTTACATACGTTTATAAATATTATATGCACAACTATTTTCGATGAATTAAGTTAAGAATGATTAAAAAAAAAAAAAAAACTGCGAAAAAAAGAAAATAAGATTTTTATAGTTTTGCTTATGAAATATACAAGTAGTATTATATTGTATGGGTTATTTTAACAATTGTTTCTTTTTGATCGATCATAAATCATTTTCATCAAAAAAATATCCATATTCCTACATACATAACTAGAATTAAACATTTAAATGTTTAAATATCAATATTGTTATAGTTTTTCGCATAAATATAAATATATATAATAATAATTATTAATTATGTTGGTATGCGTTTAATATAATATAGTGTGGCATATAATTAATAACATATAACAATAGGTTGTCATAATATTCATATACCCAATATACATTACTATTATTGTATTATTATCGTATTATTTTATTTACATTGTATTAAGAATCTTGATGTTTGATGTTTAGGTACGCCTAGCGGTCTCAAAATAAACGTTTGTAAAAGAACAAAAAATGGAATTTACAAAGGTCAACTTGTCAAAGTTGAATCAGAATTAAATGGAGGTAAATTTGAATTTATTTGAATATTTTGTACATTATGATACGATAAAATTCACGTTTGAGTTCATAAAATGCTTTTATTTAGATAAATGCATATTAATTTATCGATCAAAGTACCTATATACATATATGTGATCTATGAATTTTTAAAAATCCAATACAAAATTTAAAAAATGAATAATTTTTTATGTTTTAAATAAAACTACAACGTTAATAACTATTTTAGGAACGAAGAACACTAGACCCTTTATTTTGCGCCTCAATGGTGAACTCTACACAGGATGCCTACAACAACAAAGCAGTCTTGATAATCATGACGACCAACATTCTAGTTAAAATAGTAGACGTTGATAAGTACAACGAATGATTTTTTTTCTGTAAATATAATATTAAATAATAGTTTAGAAGACAGTTAAGTAACATAAATACAATACATAATTTATATATATATATATAATATTATTTATTTATCATAATATTATATATTATAAGCTTATAACAATTAAATATTTATGTATTTAAATATAATAATAGTTTCAGTTATTTTTAATTTAAGATTATACATTGGACATATAGTACTTATACATATATGTATGTTTGTTTTAAAACTACTTTTTTTCTATGGAAAATAAGTGATTTGCTAATACAATTATACTATAGAATAGTTTTAAAAATGTATATTTATTATTATAGTTATTACGTATAATATATATATTACTAGGAGACTTAATTTTTTGTACGTTCTTTTTTAAAATATATTTGTATTATTATTATTATTATTATTATTGTAAATATAGTGTGTAAATTACGAGTACTTCAAATTAATTTTAAGGCTGTGCATTCTTTAGATCTCATCCTAATGGGAAAACCAACAACATAACACGTCTTGTAAAATACACGTACATTTTTGGATTTGAATATTAATCAGTATTAGCATCGATGTATTATAATGATTGAATAAATTACAGTTTTTTTTGTATTATGATTATATAGATATGTGGTTGTGTTTTATTATTTATTAAATCAAAATAGTAATTCCTTTTCTTTGTTTGCGGAAATAGAAACATGTGTATTTATCCAAGCTATTTATTTATTCCTGTCGTGTGACTTAATCACGAATATTACAAATATATATATATATTATTTAGCAATGTCCTAAGTCAATAATTAATACAAAATAATTCAATCATATATGTATTGTATTAATTATTGTGTGTGTGTGTGTGTGTTTATCGGTGAAACTAATGTTCGAGGGCTATTACGAATCAACGACGAAAAACGGTGCAAAAATTATAAGTAGGTAAGTCCATTACCTATAAGTGTTTAATTGTTATGAAGAATCTCGTTTGGTAATGACAATAAATCGTTTAGGTAATTTAATCAGATAGATGGGAAATTAAAACATTATTTACTTATTCTACTATGTATAATAATAGGTTCTGATCAAAGTATTTATAAAATAAGTAAAATGACACGAAAATACAATATATAATTATAAGAAATCAATAACTATATTATAATAGTTAATTAGGTATCTCACAAAGTAATATTTATGTATAGGTTCTTATTTAAATTACATATTAATGTGATTAAAAAGAAATTCTTTAATAGAAAGTTTATTGATTTAAATTCATATATTACGCATTTGTGTAATTGATAATTAAATTATATATTTTAAAAGTAACTTTAGCAGTTATTCTTAATTTATTTGTTACTAAATCATAATAATATTTTAAAAACGTGCGAAATCTAGATTTACATAATAAAATATTATACGTATGTACAGCAGTCATTGCCAGATAAATTGAGACGGCGGCTGCGGCGTGATAACGAAAAACCAGGGGTTCTCCGTACGTATATTATTACCGAAAATATATTAACAATAGTCGTAAAACATTTTAAAACTGATTTTACTTTATTAATTAAAAATCAAATATTCTGATAATGTTATTTTTTATTTTAAAATAAAAAATAAAAATTGTATTAATTTATAATTATAAAAGAAATAAAATAATAATAACACACACACGCCGCGACTAGTTTAGCCTACACTTACTGAAAAGTGCCGCCGCCTCGATTTATCTGACAACTACTGTACGTAAATGTTGGTGTTACATAGGTACGCATTAGGTACTTGAACATATTAATTTTGCACTGCAGTGAAATAATGCATCTGTGTTTCAAGATACGTGCCTGTGCTGTTTTTGGATGTCGGAAAAACAGTGGATTAAGTGTTGGAGCGCCTTACTGTCTGCTGTCGACGACGTGACGTGCTATTATTCACGTGTACTGAAACAGCTCTTATATGGTTACGAAACATCAGTTGAGTCGAGATACATACTTGAATATATATATATACTGAATTGATAGTCGAGTTATTTCTTGCAGAGCCGCGGAGGTATATATTTACCAATTATTGACATATCGAGACCAGCAGAGACGAATGTTAGTGCTAAAACAGTATTACTAACTCGTACAGGGTACCTGTATGGTATATATGCCTGTATATATATATATACACACCTGTATATTCCGTGTGTCCTGCATATGTACCTATCATCACTGCTAGTGATCAATTACCAATAAGCGATGAAGCAAAATTACTATTTCACATGCGTCTGGTATTCACTACTATATCCAAACACTTTCACTGCTATTTATTAATTATTTAAAACCATGTGGTTTTTGTGTTAACAACGTCAATTTAATTGTCGGTACGTCTATATTTATGACAAGAGAATATTATGGAAATCAATAAAACAATAATGTTTTTCGCATGCATGATGCGGTCTACCAGAGTATTCAAAAAACGCAAGTATACGAGTACTATGTTTTGATTGTAATATCCGTGTAGACTATTTTCTTCCCGACTATACATACAATGTACAAATAATGACGCTTGCCTATACATTTCATGTGACAAAAATGGACAGGGTTACGTTATATCTCATACACTGAAATTCTTGCTATGTATATATATATATATATATCACATAAAATTTGGAAAACCCTGAATACGGAATTTTATTTGTACAGATTTCTTGTATTTTATTTAGGAAGCATTGTGTGATATATCGCATAATTGAAACCAATCAAAATGTTTTCTAACGTATGTTTACTGGTTCATGATTTTTCCTATCTAAGTAGCTATTTAAATATCAACGTTAGTGATATTAATTAAAAACAATATTCTTAAGTTCTGTGCACAAAATAAAACAATAAGTGAACGTAATCGTTATTATAGTCTTATTGTTTTACACGATATTATAATAATTGGAGAAGACATGATAAGGCACATTGACAACATTTCACAAATTAAGTAATAATGTTAGGTTAGTTATGATTAAGTTTATGCTACATGCGTACATATTGTGATATTTATGGCACTGATTATTTTACATCACGCCACTTAAGGAGTGTTCTGTAACGGTACAAAATAATAACTTATTTTCAATATAATATACGTTTTTTGGCTAAATATAGATAAAAATAAAAATAAATAAATAGATGATATAAGTACAAGATGTTTTTACAGAACCGTTTTAGTTGTCAAAACAACCAAATAATAACAAACATGAAATTAATATTATTATAGCGTTATAATTTCGCAATATAATATACATATAGTATATGATAAATAGTACCTACAGGTTGCTGCTAGCAACCAATGAAGAATATAATTACGTTGCCATAGCAATAATAAACAGAACCGTAAATTCTGAATACAATTTATTATTTCATAAGGTTACCCCTGGCAACCGATGATGTATAAAATATAACTTCGTCAAGATATATATTATTTTACAGTCATAAACGTGTGTATATTATTCAGTGTTTTTTTTTTTTGTTTTTCACGGTGGAGAAAATATCGAGTAGCACGTTGCACGCGTTTAGTTTACTATTTTTCTTGTAAATAATTAAACAATTGATTTTGCTGTTAAAAATGTTGATATATTTTATTGAACTTCGAATGAGTAGTTTTTGAGTTGTTAAACTATCACTTATTAGTGAACTAAATATAATATAATAATATATGGTTATAATGATAATAGTTTTCGAAAAACAGTTCAGTATAATAGTTCAGGTACTATATAAACGTATAGCTATTGACGGCCAATAAGTGTATTAAGTTGACCACCGTAATATATTTAATGTCCACGCCAAATTGTTTTTTGAATACAATAATTTTCATGTCTTACAAAGTAAACGAAGTGAGACGACCAAAGAATCGTGCCGATAGAAGTACCTATATAACTGTACCTATAATATATTGTTGTCCATTTTTTTACAAATATCACTTTCGAGGTACTCATCATGTGTCGTATGTAAAAAATTGTTTTACAAATAATTAGTTATAATTTATAGGTTTTTATTATATGCATTATTGTATAGAATTTATTATACGGCAGCTAGACCACTAAATTGCATAAAGAAAATTTTATTTAAAGCAAAGCTTTCTAAAAATAATATAGTCTCTTAGTCAGTACATATAAACAATTGAAAATTATGAATTTGTTTAAATATTCAATAAATTACAAAATATATTATAATATTCAATGTATTTTTAAAATTTTAATATTTAAAATACACATATACATGTATAAAGTACTGCTACGTTATTATAAGTCATATATGTAAAAATATTCTGCTGACAAATTAGCACCATTAGAGTTGACTTACAAATCTTTCACACTTGTTAAACGAAAATGTCCTCGTATTTAGTTAGAAACTTTAAATCTATATATATATATATACACAAATACACACAACTACGTAATATTATTATATTCTGGTTTAATTTGTTGTTAGTACACCATTGACAAACATTTCATCAATAAGTTGTTACACGTTGTATTTATATGGATACAGATTTGAACGTTTTAATAACAATATATATACATACACTAAATATTAAATATAGTATATAATATAAAAAATGTAGGAATTTAAATAAATATACAGATATTTACCGGAATAGTGTAAATGAAATAGATACCTAAATATATATGCCCAATATATTGCATTACATTGTGGTACGCGTATACCTATATATATATTTGTATTGTATACCTATCCAAATAACCAGCAGTGAATTATGTGAATATAAACATATTTAAAAAAGAATGACTGTTATATAGTAACGATAAAAAAATACTTCATTCCCTGCAATGTACGTCATCTGATCTACTGCAGTTACCGGTGATCACTGGCGGTAGGTACTTACAATATGTTATATGCTCGTGGATTTGGGAATATATAAACGTGACGAATTGCAGTAAATCGTGTTGTGTGTATTTAAATTAATACACACATTTTAGGTCATAGCCAGGGCATTTCCGATAATTCCATGACGTGTTAACACTTAACATCAATTAATAATCAACATAGACGTCCCGATTAGTATACATAAACGTTGTGGAGGAAACTATAGAATACGTTATAATATTAATAATATTATACACGATGAGTGATGACGTAAATATGGTGTACATTTTGATATCGGTAATTATAATAACTCAGATAACTAATATTGTTGACCGATTCCCCTAAAAAATATCGATGTGCGAGTGAAAAAGATTTTTAATAAGATTATATATATACCTATGTTATACATAATATACAAGGTATAGGGTACATACTACCCACTATGGAAATACTTCGTAGCAAAAAATGTTTTGTGATCTTATTAGGTACGGGTGTAGTTTTGTCTTGAAAAAATAAAAATAAAATTATATTATTTGAATAAATAAATATATTAATTTACTGTATATTTTCCTGAATCTGTAAGTTATTAGCTCTAGGTTACATTAATTATTTTTATTATTAATAATATCTTAGTAAATGGCACAGGTATATAATTATTTTACAGTAAGCGACATGCTCGTTTCATTCACGCACTATTAAATATTTAGTGAAAATATAATACATGCATTTAAGTTGTTATCTATTTTTCCTAGCATTTGAGAAATAGATATTTTGTAGTATTTGACGAGAACCCTACATCCGATAAATAATTTAGTGTTATTTGATTAATTTTTATTTTAATATAACACTTAGTCTAGCGGAATAAAATTAATAAATTAATAAATAATTTAATATATGACTAATTTTAAAAATGTCAAACAGAACGCAAACAACTACACGAAGTTTTCCGGAATCTATAAAATTAATAAAAAATGTAAAAATGTTTGGAAATATTGTAACTTATCAACTATTGATATTAATTTGTATACAATGTCCGATGTTTATTTAAAAGTTATATTACATAGTAGCGGGTTTATAGGTATTTACTATTTAGCTTATTTTCAATTATTGCAAATATAGTAAATACAGTATGTAAGTATAGATATTGATGTTTTGTAGGGGGGGAGGGGAGGGGACTGTAACCAATATACTTACCTGCGAAATAATGTTGTATAGGATGTTGTTTTATAGCATGCGTGGTATAGTCGATAACCATAGTATACCTGTGTGGCAATATAATAATCGCGGTGCGTGAAATATTTTGTTAGAAACGATAATATAATTTATTACTTTTATTATTTCTATTGTCGAGGCATCGATTAAATCGTACATACAGGTACACATAAATATATACATGGCGTACCTACATGTGTATACTCATAAGTGCCTACTGCAGAACAATATTAGGTCCCTATCGCAATGTTTATACATTACCTAAATATATTTTGAATTTGAACAGGACGGTTATTATTATTATATATATATATACACGCAGAAGAAAGATATCATGATATATTAGCTGTAGATTAATACTATATATATATATATATATATTATTGTCTTTATTACGATTTCGTGTGTCTATACAATATGATGACGTGTGTCGAGTACTAAATTATAATATAAAATATAATAATATTACGCATATTATTAAGTATAATATACGCGTACTGTATAATTCAATATTACGATGTGTGTTATATAATATATATACGAAAGAAATGAAAAAATAATAATAATAATATATGTACAGCATAATAAAACAGGAAGAAAGAACGTGAAAAAACGGATCGGGCGCGCGCGCGCTCGCGGAGAAGGAAAACTTCGCGAGAGGTGGGCGTGGCCAGAGGCCAATGGGAGACGGCAGCCCCGCGGGTCTCCCTCCCCACCCCCTTCCATCATGCCGAGTACCTCGGGGCTCGGGCTCGCGCGGCCGACGGACACGCACATTCGCGAACTAACACGTCGCGTGCACACACACACGAACGCCGTTCGCGGATTTGCACCGCGAGTTTTACCTACCGATTGCGGCAGACAGTCGTCGCACACGACGTGGTCGAATACAATAGAATATTTACGATATCGTTGTCGTAGCTCATCGCTGTGCGATTTATTTTTGTTTTGAAAATTGTTTTCCGTTTTTGTTTTGTGTTTTTGATAATTTTGCACCGGTTACCCGCGCCTACCATTAGATGATAATGCACTGCCGCCGACGAGTGTCGTTGTTCTCGTGCTGGTCGTCGCGGTCGTCGACGCTGCCGTCTTGTTCCGATCGCGCCGCAATCGCCGTTTCCGGTCAATAATAATAGCGTACCTACATATACCTCACAATCGTATACAATAAGTACCTGTCTCACACGGAAAACCCTTTAATACGTAGACAGCGTTTAGTCGATACTCCTCTGTAGCCGTCAATATCGTCATCGCACAACACATTATTATATACAAATATACCGCCGCCCATAGTGGACCGGATGTGAATACTCATTCAAAATTGGCCGTGTTAAGCAGAACCCCGTCCGTGTAGCAGCCACCGGCGAGACCAACTCGTTGGACTCGCACAAGGATATGGTGAGCATTAGACACATATTCTTAAATATATCAATCAACTCTAAATATATATGATACTATTATACCTGCTAGTATTATTACATCATAATATAAATTTGTAAATGTCTTTATATTTGCACTATATATTATATTAACACTATGTAGGTATACGCCGAAATGCTATTCCTCGAAGGTACCTATATTATATACATTGAAACGTCATTGTTCTGTCTATATTCCACGGATAACTAGTTGCTAATGCTTGTGGGTATTCTTCTTTGGCATTATATACCTGTATACTACATCTTTTAAATTTATTGGATTAATAGTTCTTGTATAAAACCAGATATTATTTGAATCATAAGTTTATGGACATCATAATATGTTTTCTTTTTTAGCTGTTTTAATACTTCCATAATTTAACTAGGTTGACAATTACAACTTTTGAAATTGTTTTATTATATCCTTATTCTATATAATAAATAGAATAAGGATATAAATAAAAATCGTATACTGCATTATGCAAAACTGAAGCCGGAATTAGTGATATAGGTATTATGTTTTGATGATAAATGATAATACATGATATAAATACATATATAATACATGATATATAATATTACCCGGGCAATTTAGAACTTAAATTAAAGTGACTGATTTATGGCGGAAAAGTGGACTTTAAAAAAAATATATAATCAAATTGATATAATAAGTTATTAGTAAAGATGAATGATGCTGTTGAATTTATTGTAGATACGCACATTTAAAAACTATCGCAACTGTATTTCGTATCTAATTTCTTAGTGATAATAAGCGACAGTGGTTTGCTATTGTTATATTGATTCACTATATCAACTATAAATTAAGCTTTAATAAGTAAATGCATTGCTGGATATGATAATTATCATTTATATTTATTTTATATACGATCTTGAAACTTAAAAATTTTCAAAATATAAATTTTTTTAACTGATTTGTTGGGTTTTATTCGACATTTTTCATCGACCGTCGTTTTTGTAGTTTGTTTAAGATATGATACCATATAATAGCACTACGAAGTATAGACATTTGAATGATCTGTTTATGTCGTGTAGATTATCTATCTCATCACCAAATATAAGTTCTTTTTTATTATTATATTATATGTAAATTAAAAATTCGATCATCACTATTATAAACTTCATGTATACTTTTTTGCTAATAACGTATTGTTAATTTATCAAAATTGTACATTCATTCATTCTAGTTTATATTATATAGTCTTTTGTGGATAACAAATTCGTTTTACTAATTATTACAACATTCCAATGTGGTCTAGACTATATTATTGTGTCTTGAGTGTATACACTAATCTTGGTTTAATTTTCGACGATCATATATAAGTACCTATATATACCTATTAGTTATTATCTACCTAACTTAACATACTATAATTTCTTATATTTACTTTATATTTTTTATAATTGGATATGAATCTAATTTCTATATAATTCCTTAATTCGTTTAAATTATTGCAACAGATATCAATACTTATAAATTGCAAAATTATTTTAAGTTTGATTCTTATGTGTTCATCGTTATAAAAATATATATAACTATGTTTTTAAGTATTTGGCTAACCCGTCTATATTGATAAATAATTAATAATTACATTTTGAAATAATTGGATTATAGTGCGTAATCATTACTTATAAACTTTGTAGAGTTAAGTAATATACCCCGTTTATAAATAAATCCAATTAGTAGACATAGTATATAACATATAGCCTATATAATATCATATTATTATTAATATGTAGTATGTAATATATTTGTGGGTGCTTGTATATTATATCGAATTATAAAACATTTAGCACATAATAAAAATATATTTTTTTTGGATATTGGATGTAAATTTTAAACTTTAACCACTGTAGTATTAAAATTCTATCATGAATATTTTTTAAATAACTACATATATGTATAAAAGAATTTATCCTATTACAAGAAATTTTTGAATTTCTCTAACTTAGTATTGTTCATAACAAATTTGACAGATAGTTTTAAATTAAAATTAATAAATCTATTTGATAGCAGCTCTATAAACACCAAGATAATAGCTACACGGCTATATTGTAGGTATAGTATATGTTCAACGATTACAACCTAAAACAAATTATTAATAATTGTACTGTCTAAAATAATGTTATAAACAAAATAAATATGGTTATTACAAAAAGTTTATGTTGATATATATATACCTATGTACTTATCTATTAAAATTGGGGTAAATATCATAGTATCGAATGCTTATTAGTTATTATGGTAATCTAAGTAAATGTTAAATCTTTCTAACGAGTAACGACCACTAGGTACTTGTACCTATGTTAAATACGATGGATACTATATGACTATAATATAACTAATAAGAAATGTTATTTACATCCTCACTATTCTTAAGTTCCACTTTTGTTAATATTTTTTTACTAATATAAAATATAAAATATTATATGATATAATATTTTATATCACGATATTAAAATTAATTATTAAGTGTGTGTATAATTTGTTTTCATCAAAATATTATTATACATACATAACTATAAGTTTTATTATGTATTTTCTCTCTTCAATTTACATAATAATATCTAATATTTATTCTGATGTTTATACATTTCACTCATCTAATGACGGCAAAATTACTTTTTTTGGCTATTTAACAATTTATACTATTGTAAATACTCTGTGATATAGCTATTATTAATTCAATCAAAATTAAAGGCATACTATGATAAAAAGCTATAATAAAAACAAAATAAGGGGAAAAAATTAAATTCATGTTTAATGTTTACATTATTCGTATTTTGCTGATGCTAAATGTTGGCGTCTACTATATACAACATTATAATATTATAATAGTTATGTAATATTATGGTCTTCACCCTTATATAATACATACTACGTATATATAATAATATGATGCACATAATATTATTAATACATAAACGTAATGCGTTTATCGTACAACCTTGCCGATCGGTCACCATTAATCGCATCGTAATGGCGATTTAATGACGATTATTGTGTTTATACACAGGATATTATCTCGAATAACTCCTGCAGCCATTATGAATTGAATGTTTATAAATGGGATATATATATTATTATATTTAAATAAGTCGCACTTGTAATAATAATAACATTATTATGTTCAGTTGATTTCATAGATAAATATTTGTAGGTAGGTATATTATATCATTTTATAATACCTCAAGTATGTTTTTAATTTGGTTCGTGTTTCAAAAACTGCAATTCACGGGTATCCAAGAGGCAATTATTGAAATCGTATAACCCTATATGAACGAGAAACGATTTGATTGCCTCAACTGTTTATGTATTATAAAATAATACCTATTATATATTATTATTCAGATTTATTATGCCAAGGAATTATATAAAAATCACCAGATTGCACGCAATGAAATAATTGGAACGTGCCAGGAAAACGTCACTGTTTTAACACTTTTGCCTTTGATAACTTTGCCAATACGCGCAGTGATGTGCACGCGCGTATATATAGGTGAGTAGTATACGTATTTACCGGTGCGGCGTTTGTACATAATATTATTAAGCGATTCTGTTTTTGAAAAAAATATTTATAACCTATTTGTATTATTTCTCGGTAGTCTGAAAATTTTAAAAAACAATGACACTCACCATAGTTAAGATGAAATGTTATGTAGAGTATAATGTATATAGTGTTATATTATATAGGTACTACAATAATATAACATCAAAATTTAACTTCACTCTGTGGTCACGTGGGTGTGCATACTGGCACTTCCTTATTTTTTCAATAGAGCTTTAAGTACAATATTTTAAAATATATTTACATATCATGCTTTTTATTCATCACACATTGAATTTATACATTCACATCACTTTTTTATGTGGATGTCAGCTGACACTTCTGTACTATCCTTAGCCATTTGTGTTATTTTATTTGTGTCATCTTGTTCAAAATCTATCAAATATATTATAATTTTTTTTATATAATATATTTACATACATAAAGTTGGCGTTTATTAGCTAAAAAATGTAATAATTATGTTTTTTCTGAATTTTTTTTATAGAGTTATTGTTTAAAATATATTTTCATGTCGCGATTTTCCCCATTGTGTAGCCAAATTCAATGCAATAATCTCACATTGATAGCAGATAAGACCATATTCATGTTTTTTCGATCAGCTCCAACAGATGCACATAGTAATACGATATACATACTGCACGCTGTAGTGAAATTGGGAGTAGAAAAATGTAGCTTACATTATTATCACAAGCTTTACTATGAAGAAGTTTTAAAATAATATGAATAAATTCATGGATACAATTAGTTATGGATGTTTAAATTATAAATATTTGGATTAGTAAAAATATACGCATAATATTACTCGAACGAAGTCGGATAACAATGCAAATAGTATCTATAACATCTATTACATAAAAGCACGCGTGGACACATTGGTAATTATAATATTAATAATTGATACAGTAGCGCAGCGCGCATATATTATAATAATTGATAGGGTGTGTTGGACATTAATAATAATATTATTCGATATAATATATTACTCTGTTAAATCACGTTTTATTTTTGTAATTTCATTTATGTATAGACGTACTAACAATAATATAAAAATTACCAAATCCAATCGATCCTGTTTACCGTAATTTGGTATTATACTTAGGTACTCGTATATATTTATGTACATAATATATATATAAGGGCATATGGTACAGCGGTGATGTAATATAATTATGATATCATATATTATCAATGTTCTCGTAGTTAGCCCTCTCATCACGCACCGCGCAGCACTCGGTACGTAGGTATATACATATACCTACATATATATATAACAGATATAATATGAACACAGCATAGAGCTAAGGTGACGCGTCGAGTATGGTGTATATAATAATAATACGTCCTTTTTTATCGTTTACACAATAGTTTGGTTCGGCTTGTATTGTATATCTACCTAATATAATATATCGGCCAATATAATCCCGTAAAATTTATCACGCCGAAACAGGCAAAAGAATCTTGGCGGCGCGAACAGACGCCCTCCACGTCCTTGACCATAACATAGGTATTACAATGTGTATATACGATATATTATATGTATGCGCCTTAGCGCCTGTAACGGGTCCAAGGACTTTTCACGTTGTACATGATAATGCGGTGATGTACGTCGTCGCCGACGATGTATATTTATGCGCAAGTGTGTGTGTGTGTGTGTGTCAGTATGTATTGAAAACTCGGTTATGGACGTGTAATAAAAACCCTCAAAAAGTACAACGCGTTTTTAAAAAAGAAAAAATACCCGTACAAATCAAACGACGTTTGTTTAGTCGTGACGTATATTATATAATATAATATATGTATACTTTTATTATTATTATTATAAGGGTGACCTGATAGTTCAAAGAAACCGATGCATTTTAAAAAAAAAGGGAGGTTTATATAGACTCAGAGAAAAATAACATACAACGCGTGTATAAAGAATAAGATATCACGATTCCCATTATATATAGGTATACGTTTTATTATTATTTGTGCGGCACACGGACCGATAATAGCGGGTGGTATTTTTATTTGTACAAATGATTTCGTCCTTTTTATACGTGTTTGTGTGTGCATGTGTGTTGACATTTTGACTCGAGAAAATAACCCTTTTGACATCTTAAATCACACAATCTGCCGGTACTTATAATAGTCGTGTACCTAACGCATCGTCGATTAAATAATATATATATATGTACTTTTTATGTTTTGACTGTCGGTAGTGTGTGGTAAATACGTCGTGATTGGTAGGTACCAATACACTTATAAAATATAATATTATAATGGAACAAAATAATGCATTATAATTTATAACTTATAATAATAATAGGTAATAAAATCGTATTTTCTATAGGTATATTAAAAATTTAGTGAGTATAATGAATAAGCAGGCGTTATGTATTATATGGAACATTATATTATTATTATTTTGAAATGGTTAATAATTGTTATATAATATATTTAAAATATTGTCTGAACATTTCAACTGCGTATTCAATTTTAACTGCCAATTATGTTGTTTCATCAATTTGTTTTCATTTATATCGAATACACTGTTCAATGATTTCTTAACTAGCTTATAAACTTAGATTAATGTATTATATCAGTGTATGTCGTATGATCCAAGAATTTAAACTCCTATTAAAGTATATTGTTACAAAAGTGAGTTTTTCGTATTCATTAATTTTGGGATGTATATACATTGTATGCATTATTATTTGTGTTATGCAATTTGATATAAATATCGAATATCATGAATATATTTACCTATTGTTTATCGTTTATGTCTGTGTAAAAAATATGTGTCTTTTATATAAAAAAGGTTGGTTCTAATATAATTACTAATTTTGTTTTAAATTACTATTAATGTGTGCAACCGACTTAGTATTATGTTTCAATTCATTTTTTTTTTTATAGTAAAAAATAATTATACATATTAGGTAGGAGTAAATAGTATTGCGTTTCATTTATAACATTACAGGTATATATAGGTATACTATGTACACACTCTCCATGTACCTATAATATAATAGTGATATTAAATGTACTTATTATACTACTCAATGCTAATTTTTACGGTTCTTACTTTTTACTATCATTCGGTAAACAGTTTAATACGAGAATAAGGTGTACATAATAATATTATGTACCCATGTACAATAATAAAATACATTAAAATTGGTTTCACGAAAAAAGCAAAATTGACGTTTTTCTTGGAATTGGCGTGTAATGACGAAAAAGGAAGTTTACCCAAAGAAGGTTTGGTAGTGCAGCGGCTGCACGTGTCATTTTAAAATACAAATATTGTATAGGACAGGTACTAGGTAGATAGTGTATAATAATAATAATAATGTATCATACAACGACAATTATTATTATTATTATAGTTATTACAGTAAACGCGTGAATAAACGACGTAATAAATCAATTGTACGGGTGTACAATAATATTGCAGTAATATAAGCAATTTTGATTCTTATATTATATTTTATATTTATATATCTGTACCGTTTATTCGTATGTAATTCCACGATATCTTACATTAGCTCATTGTTAATTAATAATATTATCTAATCTAGTTTTAGAAATAGAATTTATTGTGATTATAAATTACGTAAGATTTTTGTACCTTTAATGTATTTAAATAAGTAAAAAGTGTAAGAGTACAAGAAAAAGAAATTAAAACATTGCGTGCAAGTCAAAGACATAAATTTGATTCGTTCTTCTATAATAAATAATAAATAATTATGCATGATCGTTTTTGTATTTTTAAACTACTTCCACTGTTTCCAGTAATCTGCATTATTTGGAAATTCTAAAATATTGTTTTCTTGTAGGTATGTACATTAATTTTAAGATCAAATCGCAAAATAATGTACGTATGTACTTGAATGATATTATATTAGAACAGAGATGTAATTGCAGTTTATATACGTAGATGCTGGATACTATACGTACCTGAGTTATGTGGCCTAAAAATATTATAAAAGATTTACAGCTATTATACGTAGTATTAACCAACTAACCAATTCTGTATCGTATAACTAATATTTTTAAATCGCATTATTATCACAGGGAAGTATATAATAATACCTATATTATATTATCATGCTTACATTATCTTACAATAATATGTTGCCATATCATGACACAATATGACACCCTATAATAGTGAATTGTTCACGTCGCTGTGATTGATGGTTGTACATTTTCACCACCACCAGTATAGTATAATATTTATATTAGGTTTAATGTTATTAGATATGCGTATTAACTTGTAAAAATCGATGACAGCCGCCTTAGGAATTAATAACTCCCGCTATCAAGAATATCTATTGTTGCCTGTTGTACGAAAATATTTTGTCAAACGACCTTGTTGTCATTATAATATTATACACTTTTACGTTGCATCATAATTAACCAAATTAAGTAATTCATTTTTATCGATACGTTATAAGGTAAAATCTAAAAGCAATAATATAATATTATATTATTATAATAGTGCAATGGTGGGTTTGGGATTATTTTATAGGGAAGCGATTATTATTTCACACTTTCATTTGACATAAAATAGATCCAGATAAAGATAAAGTCCTGTATGATAATACTGATATAGAATACACAAGGGGTATTATTTTAAAATCATGTATTCAAGTATTTTATAGATTTTAAAATTTTTCCAAATATAATAATTATTATAATAATAACATCCATATTTTATAATTATGTACTTAATCAATGTAAAAATATACTTTTTAACTTTGCATCTTATAAACCTGGATAAAATTGTATTGCAGAAGTGAGGGGCAGTCCTCATTAAAAAAAATGATATCTAATTTATAGAAGCTCCATAAGTGCTGTATGAAAATTCAAGTATTTGAAAGCATAGTCTTAAAGTATTCTTAAGCATTTAAAAAATCAGAATTTGAATAATTCAAAAATAAAATGGGGGTGAACATGGTTATATGTATGTGGATGTATCGTTGACGTGTGCACTTAATGATGATTAACATGTTATACAAAAACGATGACGTCAAAATCTCGTAATTATTATACACGATATCATAACTCGTATATTATGTATGTAATAATATTAAAATAATAACATCCGATAACGACCTGCAGCCATCCCCTCCGAGCATCGACAAGAAATAAACGTCGAATATAAATAATTGCGGGATCATTAAATATATTACATGCAAGTATGGTGTAGATACACGGAACATTTTTTCATATACAATTATAATATGGGAATTTTATGTAAATGTGCTCTCATTTAGTACAATGTATTACATACATTATACAAATAATAACATTATGATGTAGACTGCAATAGGCACTTACTGAAAGGGATCTGTGGAAATCCCCCTCGCATCATGGTGAATTTAGAAAATCCCTTATTTTTGATTTTCTTTGAGAGTAAAAAAGTCTGATTTTAAATACATCGAGTCCCAGTCCTAGCTATACTGCAGACGTGACAAGTAATATGTGTATTAAATATCCACCCCTAGGTGAAAAATTGTGTTAATTACCAAAATCATTAGTATTGTTTTCAATTCTACTTACTTATTTACGATTATTTCCAAAGATTATTTTGTACGTGACAACCTAGTTGAAACACATTGTGCAGCACTTTATTAAATTTATATCAATTATCAAAATATATAATAATATATATAAGCATTTTCGATAATTGTTTTTTTTTCATAATTGACCATTATATTAGATGATTTTATTTTCTTGAATCAGATATAATATTCAGAAATTTCGAGAAATTTTTAAATGTTTCTAATATTCAAACACAGCAAACATTTGTTTTTTTTTTCAATAAATTACTATCTTAAAAATTAATTAAAAAACAAAAAAAAATCCACGTGTCATCTAATATATTGGCTAGTTTACGATGATAAAATAAACACAATATAATAAATGTGCAGTGTGTTTAGGTGACGCGAGTTACTTTGCATATTTGGCCTTCCGAAACGACCACACGCATATAGAAACTGCGAAAAATCTCTTAAGCGAGATATATGCATACTTATGGACGTATAATAACATAATTGTTGTTTGACGCGTCACTAAACAATATTATATAGCAGTTTGGACGTCGATTAAAATAAAAAAAAAAAAATGTTAAGTTCAATAATAATTATTGGTGGCTATTATATTTCTCCGTAACAGCCACGTAACACGCAAACTTGAATCCTCAGTTTTGTTAAACGTTATGCGCGCCGCAGAATAATATATATATGTATATCAGAGGTTCTCAGACTATGGTATGTACACAGAAGATCAATTTATTAATGTTGGTATGATAAATAAATACAATTTTTTATTTTATTTATTAATGTTAAGAAATTTAATATGTGAGCGTCAGGTGATATTGGAACGACGAATATAATAAACGTTTACTAATAAATAACAGATAAATTATAAATTATTACAATATTTTTACTAATTCTTAGTTATTGTTTTTAGTGATCAGTATAGTACAGTGGTACGCGAGTATGCAATTGATTACTTATAAATCACAATACACGTATGTGGTAAGCAAAAAAAGGTTTGAGAATCTCTGATCCATTTGTACATAACTTATTTTACCTATTAAATATTATAAAGAAATATACACCTTCTGCGATCGTTCCGGCGAGACTGACAACGTCTACTCAATAATAACAATATTAATGTTTTAACATTGGCACACGCCAATTTAACGTGTTTTGCGTGGCTCACGGAGAACTTCATTGTATTTATATAGTATATAGATACGTCAATATACTTGCTAAAAATACTTTCCAAATGCATTTAAAATTGGCTTTTTAATACTTTTTCATTTAAATATTTAAATACTGTGATAGAAATATAAGGTAGTTTAAAAACTTGTCTACGAGGCCTGGAATTATTGTCTTGTATAAGTAATTTTTAATTTAGTTTTTCTTGTTGCTACATATATATATTTTAATACACAAAACACATATTTTGTGTAACTATTAAAATATAACTTATATCCATTGGATATTTTAATTTGTTAACCATTCATAGTATAATTTATAAAAATATTCAACTATTGATAATTAATTTAAAATATTTTGACTTGGAGTTTGAATGTAATATTATTCAGGACATTGTTGTTATAACGCATATATTTACTATTCACAGTAGAATAAAAATGTGCGTGTTTACACTCAGATAAATGTATTCCTGATATAATAATTCAAAACTTGACGATGTGCATACAGGTAAATTAAATGTCGTAATTGTAATTTTTTATTATCCAGAAAATAATAATAATTGTACCCACTATTGTTTTATGAGTAAGTTTATTTTGTCTGTACATAATGATACGTGTTCGTGTGTGTATAAGGATAATGTGTAGGTACCCATACTGCTGGCATAAATTTTAAAAGTTATTTTTTCGACCCCTTACCGTGTGTTGGCTATAAAAATTCTCCTCGAGATATAACACGCATGATTTATGTGAAAACGTTTATTTTGACTTTTTCAAATATCAACTATATAATGATACTAACTGATAGGTTGACACGCCGATAACATAATAATATAGGTACCACGAGTACCACCCTATGGTCGTATTTTGAAACTAAAATTGACTTTTTTCGTTTACAATTTCAAATGATTTCTTGTCCATGTGATACACACCTTTGCATAAAATAATACGTATAAATAAACCAGCTTGCCTTAATTTATGTATCAAAATATCTTTTGTACAAATTTAACTAGAAAAAATATCTAAACAAATTATTTTTTCTACAAAGACTGTATAACACAAAATCGTTATAACTTATAAAATAATTTGATTGGTACAAAACTAATTAGAGTTCAAAATCTAAGAATCACGTCACCGCATAATCTTTAGCTTTAAACTGTTTAACTTATTTGATATTTTGTTTTTTTTTTTTACATTTACTTTTATGTAATATCATTATTTATTCAATTTTTATGGCTAAAATGTAATATTTTTATACCTTTTTATACTAACTCTTAACCAATGAATATATTATATATTTTTTATAAGATGTATTAAGAAATATTTTGTTGTAATGATTTTCTTTCAGGAGATATTTTGATCTATAATTACCTGTTTCCTCATATGTTCATTTTTAAGAGACAGGAGTTGAATAATATCGATGTACGGTCAAACGTTTATAATAATATAACCTACCGGCTATGTTTATACTATAAATCATACTCGATGCATAGAATTACCGGTGTAATTGTGACCAGAAAAATATATTGTAATAAATTGAATATAATACTATATATACCGTCGTCGCATGTCGTTGTTTCGGTTAACTCGTAAAAGTAATAGTTTGTAGCAAACGCACGATACAGCCTATATATTATTATAATAATAATAAAATATAATAACTATGTGTGGTAGATATAACAATCCGTCGTTTTAGAACAGCGCCGGTGATTCGAGGGGCGTGTACACAGCGCGGAACAAAAACGGAAATAATAAATATATCTATATACGTACAAAAGGGACAACATACGGGGAAATATGGAATAATAAAAAATTCATTTTTTGTTTCCTTATGCCGAGTTGCGTATTGTTGTGTGCGTTTATAATATATTTTAAACGTACACCTCTATACTTAACGGACGACGTGACAGTCGGGCGATGCCGACACGTCCATATGATAACCAACTCTATCGGTGTACGATAAACAATATTTTATAGATAATAAAGGTAGAGGTACCTATAATTGCAAATATAATATGTAATAAAATATATGTATATATTATATTATTATTCGTTTATGCGCGATCAAGCTGAGGCACTCGGCTACAAAGATAATATGATACAAATTACGAGAGATGCATTGACATATTATTTCTTATTTGATTTAATTTCGACCCAAAAACAATCGGCTTATTTTTAACTATGCATTCGTTTCATTAAGTATATTACTTAATTTCAAACTTTGATTTTAGTTATATACTCACCTTGAAATTAACACAGAACATCTCAAAATCAGGATACTCACATGACGTTTATAGATTACTCGTTTAGAACACGTTAAATTTTATCATCTGCAGAATTGATATATATATATATATATGATCATACCCCTGCAAATGATATGGAAGTATTTACAGTATGTCGAAGAGTGGAGGCTGGCCATGCTGAGATCGATGATACATTAAATTAAAGTACGTCTGCTCGCTTTATGTTGCGTTAATAATTCGGAAATTTGAACTTTGACCGCAACAATCTTACAGTAATACGTCTTTGGACTTAAAGCGGGTACTTACATGTTTTACTGCTGGTCGTTAGCTGCATCGTTGACGTAGACTACTGTTGAGAAGTGTGTACGCGATGATAATATAATATTATATTACGAGATAACGAGGAGTACGTGAATTTGCGCGACCGACACGCATATTAATATTATACTATACTTGGACGGACATTGTGTAGTGCTATTCCGAACACGGAAATAAAACTTGTAAAACACAGTTACGATAGTAAACCAAGCCGGAATATACCTGTATGACGTGGTGATAAATTGTTCATTACTCGTTCAGCTTAAAGACCATAGTATAATACATCATCAATATAATAATAATATATTACACTACCTATGATAATGTGCGTGTGTGGTGTGTCTGAATACGCGATGGTTGCAGATTTTTTACAACGGTGCAATTATAATGGCGACAAATTGTTAAAATCACGCGTTCCGATATAATATTATAATACTATCTATATACAATATCAGCATTTCCCAAACTAGTGATCCACGAACTCGTCCGTATGTAATTCCCTTGTTATCCGCGGAGGAAACGTTTTATGAAATTTGTGTTGTAGATGTATAGACTGTAGATGAAAAAACTGATTTTTAATCTATTAAATATCTATACATACCTAGGTACATATTAGAAGGGGTGAAAACACTTTGATTGGCTATTGTTAATCGTACATATTATGTTGTATTTTATATATTTATCTCTAATGGTATCCTACTCGACCACGGATAATAAGTCCGCGCATAACAAGGGCTTATTGTATATTAAAAAAATAAATTGATATAAATAACAACATGTACAATTATATCGTTGATATTATCGAAAACGGTTAGAAAAATAAATCAGTACGATTATTAATATAATTATTTTTGTCATGCGTAGTTGACAAGTTAATTTACTTTCTCCTTAAAAAAAATAAATTTCTCATTAAGTTACGAAAAAAGTTATCATTGTTACATTTCGTTATAAGACGGTTACAAAATCTTGTGAAGGTTTCGTGAACATATTCGGAACTTCAGGTGCTGGCACGACATAGGTATCGAATTAGTTTTATTAGTCAGTATACGGCTGCATGAGAAATGATTGGCCTAAGAAATATATATAATTCTATAAAATTATTATAATTTGGCGTAAGTGCGTTTGATTTAGCGCCGGCAAATAGATATAATATAACGCACAATATATGTGTACATTATAATATTATTAAACGGAAGCATTATAAGGGTTTATTATATTTTGTATATATAGACACTCATATTATATATAAAGGAATCCATACTATGAATCAATTGAGCATCGGCGACGACGGCAACGATGTCGACGACGACGACGACGACGACGTCACAATATCGTACACCAGGAGTCCCGTCTTGGATTAAACGGCAGACTTGTTTTACAACATAAGAAGCCCGGCTCGGGACGTATTATCATTACATCACCGAGTTCTAATATCATTATGACATTATACGGACGTCGTATAGTTGTTTAATTTTTACGATTTCCCCCCCAAAAAACACACACAAACACATTATTCCATATAGGTATTAGCCACTGTCTTACAATATATAAGTTCTATTTTATATGTATATAATATACGTATATTATACATTAATCCATCGCGATCGTAGTCATTGTTATAATATGCATTATATTTCGTCGTTATCGAGACCTTCGAAAGAAAAAAAAAAAAATCTAATAATCCGACGACCTCCTTTTAGACATATTATATACACATATATTTAGGTATGCGCGGACACTATTATGATATTATTATAAAAATGTATATATTATTGTACGGGGCGTCTTTGATAGTAGAAGTGTTGATTATAATACGGCTTCTATTATTAACGCTTTATTTGCGTAGCACGACCGTACGTCTGCAGGTATAGTCTATTGGTTTTTAAAAATATTTGAATTTCTTAATGTCAAATAATATTCGGTAACGTTTCGGAAAAACGATTATCCTATCATTACGATCAGTAACACACATTAAATCTTGTCCAAATGACGTTTGCGATCATTGATACTATCAATACTGTCGTGGATCCTACATAAGCATAAGACGCAGCGTTCACATTCAAACGTTCTAATAACAAGAGCGTATCGGACGACGTTCGGATTTGAAATTCGTGTTTGTGGCATTTCAGGTGTATATGTGTATTATATTAATTATTATTATTAATATTCAGTATACACCTGTGAGTCCGCCGAACGGTTGTACGCCCGCAATGGGATCGACATGTGCCGTTCGGTGGTCACCAACGATAATATATTATTTGTTGTTTAGAAACGGTTTGTCGGATTACCGCATATTAAAGTAAACAATCGGAAGCAGCGGTCAAAGATAATTATACGTTATCGTAAAAAAAAAATTATCATAAAATATATTTAGCGGCTGATGTATTGTAGGCTTATGTGTGTAATACACATTATAACCAAAACATTCCGGACAGGCGTGTCTATAATAGAAAAATAACACACCATAATAGGTACACTATAATCTCCTTATTCACCGTCGTAGGTGTTTAGTATTATTGATTTCTTAAGTTGAAATTTTATTGTAATTATTTTTGAGGGAAAAATGTGTATAATAATACTGCATAATACGCGTATTTCAAGGTATACGTATACTATACTGTTTATATACCTTATGTATGTACTGTATGCTTTTGTAACGATCGTATATATATATATTTTATTATTTAACATTATATTATATGCAATGTGTTCATATGCGTTTTGTTGGTTAAGGCCTTAAGGGTATGTTTTCTCCTGCGTTAGCGCCTAAATATGTATAAATTGTTATAGTCGCGTCGAGTTTCTCTATCTCTCTCTCGATCTCACATTGCGCGGAAAATAGAAAAAAGCGAGTCACGTACAAATTATGTCTAAAAATTGCTGTGAACTTAATAATGCACTATAATATAAAATCCTCAAAAGTGTATTTAAAATCGTATAAACGCAGTAAAATGAAAATATGTAATGCAAAACAATTATCTAAAAAAAAAACGGAAGTTTTAAAAATGAATTCATTATTACTAAATTCAAACTTTCTATTTAGAAAGCCATACTTTACAATAAATAAAAAAAATGCACTTTTCTACAGATGCATAGTCGTATCTAGTATAGTAATATTAAAATCCTAATTATTGGCCCGATAATTGAATAAAAAAAAGTTATAATAATATAAGCGAAGACCGGATATTGTATTGGCCAATTATGCGATATATGTTGTACGTGTATCAAATTGTACAGACGTAGCACGCGGCGTATGGCGTTTGATATTAAAAATATTATATTAAAGTGTCGTCGCGATCAAATTTCTGTTATACGGTGACAACTACTGCGGGCTCGTAGTTTTTATTTATAATATTTACTCCATTTCGTTTAATTCTGTTTGAAATGCAAGTCGTCTAGGAAATTAAATGACAAAACCGCGTAAAAATACAAAACACTTACACGTATATAATATGATACAATAATATATTAACAACAATAATCGAACGAACGATGTATGACGTATCGTGTTATTCAAAGCGCCGGTCCAGCGCAGATGGATCTAATCAATCGACGCGATACGCAGCGGAGGCGGCGTAATCGGATTTACCAGACTCCTTTCGTCGTCTCTCGTGTGTATATTTATAATGTACGAAAATTTATAATTTTTTCACTACCTACTCGCTTGTCCACTGACGTCTAAATCGTTTTTACATCACGACAATATATATTAATCTTTCATCCTATTTCTCCAACCGTTTGTAAAATATATTTAAATAACCGATATACAAACAACATTAATGTTGCCAAATAATATATTGTTATATAATATATTTTGATATATTTAGATTATTTTTTCGGGGGGGAAATAGTTTTCTTACGAACAATTTTAAAGAAATATTTAAAAAACGGTTTATGATAAATGTTTTTTTTTTATTAATATTTTTTAAAATAATAGAAAATTACCTTCATTTTAAAAGTCTTTTGAATCTCTGAAAGGGGGCAAATACTAAACAAAATCGAGTGGAATGCAGAGTCAAAAATTATTATGATAAGAAAAAAACCACCCTGATATAACAGGTAATACATATTCTATAATTTTAGGCTATAAGACTCTGAAATCTTCATTAGAACTCGGTCCATTCACGTAATATAATAATACGATTTCGTGGAACATGTAATACGTATAATATTATAGTAAAGATGATATTATTTGTATTATCGGGTTGATCACGACTATAGCGTGGCAGATAATCGATTGCCTGATGGGGGTGGTCCCACTGGGGGCGTGTATAGCATATTACAGTATACTGTATATTATAATATCAACCAGAATCGTTATTCGTGTATATATATATATATATAGGACTTTGGTCCACGCGGCAGTTATTGGAAAATAGTTTTGGCGTGCGAAATTGATGAACCGATACATGTAGGGCTGCAGTCGAGTACATATACTATATATAATGCATCGATATAGTGGAATGCGCGATGTCGAAAGAGCTGACGGAACAAGAACGCAACAAAAGTACATTCATCATTTGGGTCGTCGTATCGGTATATATCTACTAATCTCGTTTCGGCGCTACACGGCAAAGGGGTGACCGGCGGATGCAGTGGAAAAGTGTCAGACGGTTCCACGGCGCGTGTAATTAATGATGTCGTAAGAATTTGTTTAACGAGCGGCTCTTTCGCGGCCGGCAAAAAAAAAAAAAAGAAAAAGAAAAAAATTAAGTGTAAAATTAAAAAAAATATATATTTAATATTACGATGTGCGTTAACAACAAACTATCGGTTCGGTGGTATACGGTTTTTGTGCGTTCTAATTAAAATATGTCGTTATAATCATAAACTACCAGTTGTAGTATAGTAGGATTATTGCTACTGTTCATATTGTAGTATATCAAGTATATCGATAAGTGATGTTAGAGATATATTTACTATAATATAGTTGCTGTACTATAATACTTGATTTGTTTTAGTCAAATTTTATATTTTATTAAACCTACTATAAATAATAATAATAATATTGTTATCAGATAAGCCTAGAGATGTAAATTTAACTTAATTTTTTTCCATTAATTTACCGTAAGTCTAGCAAATTTTGGTACATTTTTGATGTTTTTGCAGATTACATTTAGCCACAATATTACATTTTCGTGAAATTTCTTCTTTCCTTTTTTCACAGACGAATTATTTAATTAAAATATTATATTATAAACACCGTAGGTATTTTGGAAAACTATGGCATATCTCTATAAAAAAAAAAAAACTTATCCTTATACAAAATTTACAATTTCACATTTTATAGTTTTATACCAATCAATATATTATTATATTTTTAAATATTAACCTATTGTAGACGATTAATTTAAGGTACTACTTTTTAATTTTTTCGGTAAAAAATATGATAAATTGGCCTCACCGATAAATTTTTATCGAGTTAATCTATATATGAGGTTTACATTTCTTGATTGTATATGATGCGATCAACACTTGGCACCTAGTTTGTAAAGTTAGTCTGATGAACGCACAATTAGACAATAATTACATTTCATAAAAAGCTATCCAGTGAAAAATTAACTAAGTAAATTTCGTCTTACAATTCTTCGTATAACCTTATTATATTATATTACTAATCCTATTAACACAATTTATTTCAATGTATACGTTGTAGTGTATAATACTGTGTTATTATGCGGAGGATGGTGAAAATACTGGTGAACTCTGACGGTCGCTCTAAGTATTGTACACGTTGAGTCAGTACGCTGATAAATAATGACTGCCGCATAGTGTATAATATTATAGTAAGTTTTGGTTGAACGTGTTATTGCGGAATCCCATGCGGCGCGAACGATATAGCCCACGTGCTTATACCCTTTTCGCCGCCTCATACCCCTTATTAGCTGCGTAGTATCGTTTTGGTATTTCAATATATTGTATTATAACACGGTATAATATATTATACGCCGTGACAATACACTGAAGTCCGTCACTTTTGACATAATATAAACTATTCGACGGACCAATATCATCTTCACTTCTTTACCTGTGTATACCATTTCATCACCGGTTTGAATTAGTTTTCAACCCATTTGTGCTCACCGCAATACATTGCACACAATCGTAAAAGTGATATATTTTATATTCCCACTCTATCCATAGGCAGAACCCCGTGAAAATTGTTTTGTTTTTATATCCAAAATATCCGATAAGTTACACATTTGATTACTTAAGTCTAAAACTTTCAACATTCAAATAAAAGAACAATAACTGTTATTATTAATCAATGAAGAATATTTATTAATGATATTCATATCATTCGTCTATTTGGTAGTTAGCTATACTATTTTATTTACTCTTCAAGGAGATAATGGGTCCCACTGAACATGTTCGTGTGAGGACCCGTGATACTATGTATACGATCTTTACTATTAGGCATTATACATACTTGTCTATGCCAAAACGTTTTCCACTTTAACTAGGGAAGATTGATATCTTATATCTCAAGTATTTTACATGTATATAGATTGGTATATTACTGAGTTATACGTATCAAATAGCTATAATATCTATTAAGTTCAATGGTGAAGTATAACCAACATTTCAACAGTAATTAATAATATAAACAATTGTGTGACTTAATTTTAAGGCGAAACTGTTCACTAATTCGTATGGTAAACAGAACAAAATTGTAAAAATCGAAAATAGAAATATTTTTTACACCGATTTGTTTTTTCAACATTTTTTTACTGTGATTTGATACATATATATTAATTTTGAAAGCTCTTTTGATACACTACTGTTGTTATAATAAAATTTCTAATATCTGCGGTTATTTCATATATACGGTTATAATATAGTCGTATAAAACGAAAAAAAGTGAGTTATTACGACACTCTTCGTCGGGGACGTCGATACGTTATACACACGTCTGCGCAGGTCTTGCATGTAACAACGACAATCGATGTATTTTATTATAGTTAATAGTTTTTATATATGCATTTTTGCTCTGGCCACATTATAACGTTGATATCAGACCTGCCGCGGTAGTCACCGTATACAATCGTGACGTGTCTCGTAAATAACAGTTATTAAGACGCGCCTGAAACGATAATAATTACTATCGTCACGGCGGCCGTGGTGTAGCGTGGTGCGGTGCGTTGTATAATAAATACATATTATAATGTGTACAAGAGAATATAATATATTATAATTTCGGAAATTTGGATTTGAGAGAGCGTAGGAGACGAAAAATCAATCGTGGTTCGACCTCACGTATAGCGTTTTGGTAACAGGTAAAAAAAAAAATTGTTTTACTTAACGTACGTTTTTTGGCAATAACATATAAACATGCATATTTTAAAATATTTTGTTTGATATTATTGTATAGTATACTCGTACAATGTATACCCAAGTGAAAATTTTCAAAAATGGAGCTGAACAATACGTCTGGGCATGTTTGGTGAATCACCCTGCCGGGCATAATATGAACGTCAGTACGCTACCGATAGCACGAGACAGTATTTTGTTATACTTATGTTCGTCAAGTCTTTCGCGCAATGGATTCGTACAAATCAACTTCACAATAAGTTGAATTTGATCTACGCGATTGATGTCGAATCGTCGGAGACGCTAATAATGTATAGTTGTGTATAGCGTGATCGGATAGAGAATTCTTATATTTTTATATGTATATTAATATAAAACGATACCCGCGCGCGCGATCCCGTAATGTGCATGTGTGTGTGTGTGTGTCTGTGGATCTGTGTGTTGTGTGTTATAATGTTATTACATACTGACGCGACACGCAATCCCACAGCCCAGAGCGGTCACGATCTCCCGAAAAAAAAACCATAGTCTCGTAAAAACCAGTAGTCGCTCCCATCGTCGTCCTATACGATCCGTAATAAGGTCGATATTATTATATACCTACCTGTATATTTAATAACATTATACATTAATCGAATCGTTAAATGGACATTATATGTATACTGCGCATTATACGAATCTGGACGATTGGTATCGGAATTATAATTACATACGTCGTCTGCTGCTGCAACAGTGATGGTACGGTAGTGAATACTATTATGTACAACTGGCGGAGGCTAATATTATTATTAATATATTTATGTGTTTAGCATGCGATAAGCCGTCGTGGGGTGTAATTATAACGCGCTCGCGTTGGTTCACCTCCGAGGTTTTCTTATTATTATTAAAAAAAAAAAAAAAAAAAAATTATAATAATACATCGAAATCCGTTTGGTTTCGACCCCACGTGTATTACATATATTATATAAATACGCGATGATATACATCATACAAGGACATAATAAAAACCTATTATAATCAATGTGCTCGTTTGCATTCAAAATAATATGCAAACTATGATGCGATTAATATATTAATAAACAATTTTAATTTTAATTTTTTCCCTGTTCATAGCCCATAGGTTCTAGCCTATATTGTAAGCAAATAGGTCACAAATGATATTGAAAAATATTTATAGTATTTTTATAATTTTTAAATCGAAACTACGTTTATTGTTTTGTATCTTAAAATATTTTATCTCTGAATTTAACGCCATTATGGGGATGCAATGTAATATTTAAAATACCTTCCCAGATCTTGACAGAGAAATATTTTACTCATACTGCACACCCGAATTTCCGGAAAGTATTTAGAAAATCTTGGTTTTTATTCTAAAAATGTTAAGTTATTTAAATTAATTTTCTAACAGATTTAAATAAAATAAAAATGTATGGCTCTCTTACCTACGATCAACAGGTAATATTTCTAATTTTAAGTTTGATAATAAATCATTTCATTCTAATATATTTAAATTAACAATATAAGATAGCAGGTTTTGCTAAACGAAAATTTACCATGTTACGTGAGTCGGAGAATAAAAAATAAGCTAAAATCATCTTGATCATGCGATCGGATCACGTAGAATGAAATAAAAATAAAAATAGTAGGTAGATATTATATAGCTATTATATAGCTTCCTATACCTATCAATTTATGTAATTTATGTACACTGCTTCATGCGACACGTACCTATACACTGTACAGTTTTGACGTAGTTTTCTACTACACGCATTTATATACATCAGATTATGTTTCGTGTAAAATGCTGTCGTTCGATGTTTACGTGCAATTCAATATTTTAATCGATTTTCAACGGGTGGCCTGCAGACGACGAGAAATAAATATTCTTAAAACGTCGACCGCACGCACGAAACCAAATCGTTCAGACGGATCGTATTTTTGGCCGGTCCTTTTTTGATAAATTGCTTATGACATTCGGTTGACGATAATATGACGATTTCTGAGTGAATTAATAATAAAGCTCACGAGCGCGACAGATGAAGGATATATGGAAAAATAACACGTGTTTCATTAAAATTACATTAGTCCACTTGGCAGTCGGCCACACGTCATACACAAATAATATATGTACATACTTATTCTTTTCTTAATACCAGGCCGTTAGAATTATAATAATAATAATAATAAAAATAATAGTAATAGAATATAACGCCGGCTAGTTTATTATTAATTAACAGGCGCGTGGTTACGCCAATTTCTGAGTTGTTGACGCCTTTCGAATCGACTCGACAATAAAACGATAAAATATAATACGATGTCGTCGAATGGAAAATCGAGAAGACTCTTTGTATCCGATAAAAATACCACACCAGAGCATTTTTAAAGTGAATCCCGTGCATGTGAACTCCGTATGTTATATTCGAATACAATTTGTTGAAATTCAAACAAGTATTTTAATATTTCCGAAAAGTTCTGATCGATAACGTCGACATGATATCATTTTGTAACATACATGCTACCTATACATAGGCGTCTGGCGTAGGTACTATTATAATACAAATAATATGAAATATTGAATAATATATGCAGAATCGGTTAAAAGTACGATATAACTTTTATATATTATTATATTTATTAATAGGTATTGTGATTATGTATATTTTATCACGGAGTTCGATGTACGGCTATGTTATTGCTTTTATTATTTTATTTTTGACGCGACAGATTCAAATGTTTAAAGATATTTCCGCGGGGGACTATTACAATGTGTAAATGGTATTATGTTATATTATGAACTCGATGAACCACAGGAGGGTGAACTGCCGGATACTGTACCATAGTAATATCGTCTGTGCCACGCCGGTGCCTCATTTCTGTCATAAATTAAAATATTAAAGATTGAAAACGGTCGCTTCACGCACAAAAGATGAAGAAAAATTATTGTTATTCGATCGTATCTCGTGCCTATATTATTCTGTTTCTTTGACATCGAAAACGCGACCAAAAGAATATTATTAGTACCTATATAGAAGAAAACGCCGCTGTCGTTGTTCCATCTGTATAGTCGCTCGATGCCCACTCGACCTATGAGTTCCAATAATATATTATTTAACGCAGCTGCACGCCTGACCGATTCTATTTGAATAATTATAAACTATCGTTGTATAATATATTATATCGTTATATCGAATAAACACCTCAATAATATTATATATTATAAATAAAAATATTTCGTTATTCTTGTTCGATGTCTATAATTATTATAAAAAAACGTGTTTGTACTGTTAAAATCGTAATTGTGTTGGAATTAATAAAAATGTGGTATTATATGAGAACTTTATTGTCGAGAAAAAAATCAGGTTTTGTAAATTTAACATATAATGTTGAATGACGAGTATTACTATGTTCCAAAGTCTCACCCTCTTCGTCATTTTTTATCGCCACCCTCGCCCTCGTTATCTTGCCTAACATCATGTAAAACTTAAATTACTTAATATTCCGTTCTACTATTACTTTATTATTAAATTACAGGTTATTAACTTAGATTTTTTTTCTTTACATTATTAGCTATTTATTTACTAATTACTTCACAGACTCAAACAAATTTTGAAGAGCCCTATATATTACTTTACTTATATATTAACAAATAGTGCAGGAATTAGTAAAACAAAATTTGAAGCTTTAACGAAGAGATTCTTCTCAGGCCAAAACATTATTTAAAATGATTTAATTCCCCAATTGTATAGTAATTTAATTCAATAAATTAACGTATGACGTTTTTGATTATCCACAGCTGAATAGTGAACCTTCGTCTGAGTTAGATAAACAACAGCGCAACGCGCAGACCGAACAAGTGAAGATGGCCGCCACTGAAGCCGGAAGCCCGAGACGACTGGGACTCAACCTCAACCTGAGCGTACAGCCACACGCGACCGCTTATCACTGGCCGCACTCGACAGTGGCCGAAGACACGTCACCATCCCGGTCCAAGGGCTGCACGGACGAAGATGATGACGACGACGAAGACGATCGCGACATGGACGACCGCGATATGGACGACGATGAAATGATGATGGACTGTCGGCAGGACGAGGATTGTTCGCCCGAGGATGAACAAGACATTTTGGAAATGCAGGTAAAATGCGATAAAAACACGAAACACGGTGCAGTCGACGTATTCGAAAATATACCCGAGTAGCGATAATTCAAAGTTGTAGGGAGATAAAAATTCGCTTTGAGATATGTATTATTCGAGTTATCTAACTCAAATTTATATCAATTTATATAATGTACAGTGTAGTCTCGATTATTCGTAGAATAGAGTGGCAGGGCATCAACGGATAAGTGAACTCCGCGGATAATCCACCAAATTAAAATTAGAAATTAAACGTATCAACAATTACCAAAAAAGTATAAATATATGTATTAAACAAGCGTATTGTATTTTACGTTGTTATCGAGTAATCGGCTATCGCAACCCAATTAAACCGATAATGAGGTGTAAAGATACATATATATTTTTATTTGTATAGATGTAGGTATGTAGACGATTCCGCGGAAGACAACGGATAGTCCGCTCGCGAGAGTGCAATGTAATTTATATTTATAGGGAAGTAAAAAAAAAATTCGAGTTATCGGGAATCGACTGTAAATACGTACACGAGATTGTGTGTTTTCCGTCGTTAAAATTGTATTATTATTATTTTTTTTTTTTTAAGCGCGAGGAACGCGAAACCCTCAATCAGCTCGCCAGGCAGTTGGCATCTGGTTCGCGGCTCATAACCCCGATGCTCCAGCATCTAGTGTACCAACACCCAGGGCTATCCGTACAACCGTCACCGATGCACCAACAGCAACTGCAACAGCAGCCGTCCTCCGTGGCCGTGTCATTGACAACGGCCGCGCTCAACAGACACGCGACGGCCGCCGCTGCTGACCTGTCGCCAAAGTCCAGTCACTCGGGCGACGTGCCAATGTCCGGCGGTCGTTCCACTGAAGTTCAGTCACCGTCCGCGGCTCGGAATAACGAGGCGCAGTCATGGACGTTCGAAGAACAGTTCCGACAGGTCAGTGACGTTGTAAAATATATAAATACAGAACCTATCACCTTTATTGTGCCATCAATAATATATATATATATATATACTTTTTATATTTAAAATATTATTTTTGTGACATCAAAACTGTGTCAATGTGCTAGAAAGCCTAAAAACTACGACTAAAATATGTAATTTCGTATAATTTTTGGTCGACTTAAACTGGAAATCATAATAATATAAATAATAATACGCATATAAACCGAACGGAAATTTGAAAAAAAAAACATAATATACAATCGGACACTTATGCTTAAATCATTTAGGACTTCCTATTAAACTTACTTCTAGGAAGATGTTTCTCATACTTCTGCACGGTCTCGTATGAATCCACATGCGTGTGTTATCGATTACGAGGTCTTTAGCATGTCTATAACACCGTAAAGCTGAGCGCGTCTTAACTAGCTACACGTTATACAAAATAAAGTTACACGACCGACGATTATTATCATAATATATTATCATAGTATGGCCGTGACTAATACTATATCGGTCTAGTCGGTTGTATTTTAGAACAGCAGCGCAGCTGATATCGTGTAGTTTGCACTTGAGTGAGACTTATTTTATGTTTCTACTTCGGACCGCACACGAAAATCCTCGAACATCGTCGCGCGTCGCTCGTAACAATTACACGCATTACGCCACACTGCCGTAGATTAAAATAATATACGCTCGAAAACGTGGAAAGTATAAAAATCATTAATATAATATTATACGTGCGTATTTCAATCTATTTTCAGTAAAAATAATCCCGCGTGGGTTACTCGTTGCGTGCTCTAAACCGATCGGACGCGGTGCTTTGCGAGTATCCGTACCAGATATATAAACCGGGAGTCGGGACACACTATAATGTTTTATAATTATTTGACAAATAATAATTAGATGCCTATGATGCGGCGTAGTCGGGTGAACACATTTCTTAATCCCTTGACGAGAATATAACGAAGTTTAAGACACTAATACGAGTGAGGCTTTTAATTCATTATACACAGGACTTGCTCTAATTTTAAAGTTATCAAAATGTATTAAATATTCGTACAGTTATAAATTTGAAGGAGCAAAAAAAAAAAAAATTCGCTTATCATTTTTTTTTTATGATCACATTTACATATTTTTACATTCAAAATTATAGTAAATTTATTTTTGATTTATGTAAATTTAAAATGATACAAAGTAATCCTCCATTCTTTGCACCTAAAATAAATGGTAAATAATATAAAATAACTACAGGCTACTTTATTTATTAGATAATATGAATATTGATCATGCATTCATTACACTGTCACGAGATTAAAACCTCAAATAAATAACTTCATATTCTTTATTATTTTTATCTTTATTTGTATGATGTTTTTAATAACTTTATAAATTACAATATCATTTTATCTAGAGGTGACAACACGCGTCTTGTACCTGTACTACACAGGGTGATTTTTTTTTTATACGAACCATTCGCCAGTTAATAGCTATAACATCTCATGAAACATTCAAATCGTACATAAGTATAATGTTTACATTCGTCTAAAACCTGATTATAATAATGGTTTGTCGTATAATTATAATTTTTTTTTTCTTACACTTGACTGGTAGATCGTTGGCGTGGAAGTCTAGACATTTCTTTTCTATTGCTACGTGTTAAGTGAATATATATTATAATGTATACCTATTTACAAATCGTTTTCAGAAGAAATTATATATTATATGCAACGGATTTGTGCGTCAACTCGAACGTCGACTGATTCTGCACGCCAAAACTATTATCACTGAGTATATTCATAATAATTATAATAATGATACGTACACGTACGCGATGAGCATATAACTTGAGAGGGGATGTATGTGTGTGAGGGGGAGGGTTGTTCGAGTGATGTTGCCCGCTCACTTTCTCTACGCCCGAGAACCTGCAGGTCCGAGCACGAGCGGAGCACGCGGGCGGGCGCCGATACATCATCCGCCGCTGTGCGACCGACCCAACCTAACCGACGCGGCGCGTGCCCAGAGATAAACGGCGTGCCAGAAGACGTGACCGCCTCGGCATGCCGGTCTGCTGATAATCCGTTTCGCCCGAAACGAGTGGCGTCCACTCGTGCAACCATTACACATTACCCCGTTCGACCCAATGAGGCGTTAGTAGTATTTTCAATACTATTCGATATCGGCGGCTCCGAGAAACACTTATGGGTTTATTTTATTTACATTTAATAAATAAATTAGGCCATATATAATATGGAAACAAGGTTTGGTTGATTGTGTTCTTTTAAACCACCCACTAGGACAACAAACATAGTGCCTATATGTTTGCGGGATATATACTTGGTACAGTAATAAAGATAATAACAGACATGACGCGCGGACTGCATATCTGTCTATTCCTTGCGGGGGCGGTTTTTTGTTTTAATACGTTTATTAATGTTGTACGTACGATGGCATCTGTACGACAGCAGTGTCAGACGAATATTATCGTGATAAGTGCGCAGAGTCTGCAACCACCGTAGGTAGGTAGGTAGGTATACAATAATATCATAATATTATGACAATAAACAATAATAATAATATAATTTATCACCGCATTGCAATGTGATTATATTGTATTAATATAATGGTCGTACGTCGGACGTTAACGAAACGGTGAACACGCATTCAGCGGCGATTGTACCGCTCTCGGACGAGAACCAAGTATATACGCAGGTACGTATAGGTGGTAGGTGCACAGCTCCTAACCCACGACTAATTGTTCCCTGTATGGGACACGACCTTTTTGAAAACACTCTCTTGTACGCGCGTAAACTGATTTCAAGACGACCCCGCAGGGCCGCCACTGTGCACACCAAATTAATAACGCTGTGACGACAACTACGTCTGTGCCACTCGGACAATGCGTAACATCTCGCGGTTATTATACATCACATTATCGTCGTCATTATCGTGTATAGACGCGCACGCATTAAGATATGCATGTGCGCAGGTGACTGTTGGGGGATTTCCACGCGTCTATCTCGGACCGGAGTTAGGTCACAACGTGTTATTGTTGTGATGATTATATTCACACGCCGTCAGCCAGACGAATTTCGATCTGTTGTCACCGACCCGATTCTTGTCCCTTTTCCCCTTTCGTTTTCATTTCATTGTTTCTCGTCTCTGGACGCTTTTTTCGTTTTCACCTGCCCCGCGGTCCGCGTTTCTCATCGCGAGACACATGACGTGCGATGCAGTCTGATTGCATTACTATAATGTATACGGGTCGTTGATCCACACTCGTCCACCGCACAATATTATAATATAATACGTTCTCTTATGTACTGTACCTATACGATACAATTAATATCAATCTGAACACACATCACACACACACACACATCGCTTGCAACATAATATGTACTTGTTAAACTACTGCTCAGTATGCTGTACACAATGTCCATGAGTGCAACCCGAGGGCTACCGTGGCATGTGGGGGATGAAAAATGTTCGCGTCGAACCCACCCGAGTGTAACTCTGCGGCATCCAACCTACCTGTACTTACGCATATCACGTGGTAGTTTTAACTTTTTTTCGTATTTTATTCGTTTTTGTTTAATGAATTATAAAACTGTATATCTAGTCTGTAAAGCGTTCATATCACACCATACTCCATTCCATACTCCATACTCATATAAGTACATTGCATTTTTATCAAAAAGTTTTTAATCGCATCTCTGCAGTTGTATGAGAACGCTACACCCAAATGTTTTGTTGTCTCCGTCATAAAACCATTATAAAATAGCAAGTTTGCGTTCAGTAGAACCGATTTTATGTTGTTAGCTTTAATATTAGATGTTATTAATCTATTATCAAAGTTAAAGGTATACCTAAGAACATTATCTGTGATTGAACATTGGCTTTTTTCGATATTTTAATTTTTAAGCCTGGTATAGTAATATTAAAAATACTCATATTTATCACTCCTATATATAATCTATAATACAAAATCGATTTGATTGAACAAAAATATTCTATCTCGTATATTTATAAGACAGAGATATAACAGGTGGGCGTAGCCGTAGCGTTCTCTTAGTGGAACACTTCATCATATGCACATCGTTGTCACGTCACGCGTATTGTATTAATGTAATAATGTATTATCTTTATTGAATTTTTTGAAATATTTTAAGGTTTAACAGGCAATTTCTTTAATATACTCGTAATACTATCATAGTATAGTATGATTATTATGTGTGAAAATATTTCCTTTTAAAAAATAAAATCTATCGATTGTTGTATACAATTTATAATCGACGGATGTTTAATGCGTCCAAATCGTTCCGCAATTCGCATTCCTAATAAAATCGGAATATGATATTTTATTATATATATATATAAACTTAGGGTGACAAGTGTGATCCTGTATACTGAAATACTTGGTCACCAGTCGCCCGACGACGGAATTATATTATTGTATACCGCTATAATACTATACGTATAGCGTCCCTCTGTTTACGGTCTTATCTTTGTCAATAGGGGATATTGCATTATACACTTTGAAATCCTTAAACTTTATCATCGTGCATATTGACCTTGAATTGCCTCTAACATCCGTATAACTATATACATAGATATATAAATAAACGCCGTATAGGGGTGAAAAAGCGATAACATGGCGTATATAATTGAAAAACGGAATAGCATATAATATATATATATGGTAGTGCGGACGACCAACAGAAATTAGATCCTCTTTTCACCACAGTTTTCATATTATCTGGGCATAAAACGTTTTATTATATGAAAGGATGAAGCAATTAACCTAGTTCGTCAGCCACTAATCGTTTTCGGTCCGAGAACTTCTTCAAAGCTCCTAAACGATTTAGAACAATTTTCACGAATTGAAGAAATAACTTTGTATGGAATTCTTATTGATTTACTTGATACTACGTTCACTCGTGTGTCCCGACACCTAATAGAGTCTACGCTTTGTGCTCTAGATAATTTAAAAAGAAAAATAATTATATTACTATAAAATACAAATGCGTTTGTTAATAAGTAATTTTAGAAATAAGTTAAAGACATTTGAGGCTCGTGGTGCCCTTGGATACACTTGGTATATAATTCTATTAAATAGACAATATTATAACTTTGCATTGGTTTGTGTTATGATTAAAAACAGCTTGGAATAAAAAATTGTACTCAAAATATACTTTTTTAAATTAATATTATTATTATTAACTAGCATTGGTTATATAGTTATATATATATAACTATTTATTAGTTCTCACTTACATTACTTTTTTCATACATTTTATTCTCAATTTAACCGTGTAGTGTGTACGTTGTATTATTAATTATTATTAGATGTGTAAACATACGAACATACGAACATTTCAATCTATAACTTCTGTAAGTAAATAATATTATACATATTTAATCATCACATCATGTTAATAACAAGACGATTTTGATAGGACCCGTGTCAGAGAGAATCGGCTGAGATGACCGATTATTTATTCGGCCAGTCGAATAGTTATGATAAAAAAAAAACTTTAAATTCTTCGTTCTACATATTATCATTATATCCCACGCTGTGGCCGCAGTTAATCGGCTGCGATTATTCATTGTCCGTTATATAATTGGACGAAAGCAAAAAATAGAAAATAAAAATATTATATATTATCGGCGGCCGGGGAAACAGATGAGCGTATTATTATAACGACGACGATTCCCGTGCTTCTCGAGATTGACGATCAATCAGCTCGCTCGTATGCGTGTGGATATAAACCGCGATTAACGCGTTCGAGATTTCGTTTAGTATTATTATTATTTTCTCGTCTAATCAATATTTTCCATATACAATGTACTTATATTTATATATATAAACACGTGTGTGTATGTGTATGTGGTGGGCGTACGGTCCATCAGTCAACGACGCGGCTACAACAGTCGGATCGCGGACAAGTATATAATACGGTGGTAGTATACGTGTGTTACATTATGTACAACAAAAATATGAGTTTGCTGACGAGCAATATCCCGATAGTATAACATTATAAATTATTATTAAAATGTTAATATACTTAGATTTTATTATGCATACAGAAATAAAAATACATACGGACAATATTATAATAATATATTAATAAGTCAACGAGCGTCGCGCCACATGTGCGCATAATATGTAATATACTATTGTGTATTACTAATATGTAATACATAATATTTATCATATAGGTAATATGTAAATGTTAATAAACGGGTACGAGAAAAATGATAACCCCAAATAATGCCGATAACAACAAAAATAATAATAATATACTATGATAATATTGTAATGTCGTGTTTGGCCAAAGGCGCCATACGATTTTTCGAAATATCGCCGCGCATACCGTCCTTCAACCGCGTTTACCCGAGACCGAATTCGAATAGTATGGACACCACTGGATACACTACTATGTATTAACATTATACAATGTATGTGCGCGCGAACGGGCGTATTCGATTTTACTTGTCTAGACCATTAGAACGGGAATATGCAGGTAGATATATATTTTTTTTCGAACCCGAAATATTTATAATAACGAGACATTTATTTGGTCTACACGCGATGATATACCCACGACGTTGTATTATAGTTGTATTATTAGTAAAATGTTACTTAAAAAAAATAAATAACGATATAAAGACCCTATTTATATTAATTATTATTATTGCATATTATACATTATACGACGATATTTTTCGTAATAATGGGTAATAATAATAATAATAATAATAATAATAATAATAATGTGTCATTGCAGCAACGTGCACATTATTATATTGAGTCGTTCGCGTGGGTAATTTAAACGGAAATTCCTCGACAAATGTTAACAAATAAGTATTTACGCAATTAATCTGATAGGTGATAAAATTTTAAGATACATCATTAAACCGTTTTTTAGGTATACTGAAATGTGCGTTGAAACTGCGCCGCGCCACCTGCTGTTAAAACCGTCGAGTTTAAAACGGTCATTAAAATCTTATGTAAATCATATACCGATGTCGTTAGAAATATTACACACGTTGCGCTATAACTTTGTATAGTGTACCTATTATAGTCATCGACAAACGTATAAAGATGCACGGCACAATATATTATTATAAAATCACCGTCTTTATCGTAATATATATTACATATTATACTATTATAGTAGCAGTAGTGTAGGCAGTAGCCGTTTAACACGAATGTTTTTTTTTTTTTTTTTTAATTGTCGATTTTGAAAAAACGCATATCTTGTATTATATTTGTCCGCTATTAGATCGGCATACTTCACTATACAGACAGTAAGACTTTCTGTCTGTCCATACATTATTTTATGATAAGTATTTTTGAAAAAATATTATTATAGAGTACGAAAGTGCTGTATTAATTTTACTATAATTATGAGTTATCTATACAGGTTATTAAACATTCACGTTACACTAATTTTATTATATAAATATTCAAAATTTCTCTGTTTTGAAAATGTATAGTAAAAGAGTTTTTTTTTATAATATTTTATGCAGGGGGAGGGTTTGGGGGGTGATCTTTAAAAATTCAAATTGGAACCCATGCTTATATTATACTTATGTTTATGTTATATAATGTGGGGGGATTTTTTCATAAATTTTAGTAATTAAACAATATAATTAATGCTAAACTTTATGCTTGAGAGCGATTTAAAGCTTTTAGAATTTCAACCACACGAGTGATGCCACCATATTTAGTTACTTATTTGTTGGAATGTGATTAAAATGCATTTTGTAAAAAGTGTACTGCTCTCGAAAGAGTTGAGCATAAATCATTATGGTTCAACCACTAAAATGTATTGAAAAAAATATCCCTAGATTAAGTTTGCAACAAAAATATTGTTTCCTATTTGAATTTTTAAAGTGAAAATATTAATTTATCGTTTTCACTAATAGTTATGTATTATACGTAGCCAAAAAGTGGCTAGTAAAGTATAATATTTATTTAGTAAGCGGGTTGTATAACAAATATAAAAATAATGGCGGTCACTCTGCTAATTATTAAAACAAAAAAAATAGATAAAACTATAAAAGTTTCTTTATTCCGTTATTTTAATTATAGTTAAATGTACTAAGTTATTCCGAGTTGGTTTTTAATTTTATGTATAACAAGTGTTGCCCCTAATAATAAAAATGATCGGCCAAGGGCCTGCAGTTATACCAAAAATAAAACATCAGTAAAAAAATTACGAATGTATGCATATATTTTATATTATGTGTTGTACTACTGCAATGCATAATTATTTGCGATAATTATATGCTAGTGATATTATTTAGCAGCCGATAGACATTAAGTATTGGTAGAAAATATACTTTTACTAAGCATATCAAAAAATATCATTCACACCATTAAAAGTCTTGAAAAACCATAAACACTATTTAACTGCTGTAAAACGTTTGATTATAATATAATGGTATTGGTATATAATATTGCTGCAATGATAATTCCTTGTACATCCAAAGCGCTGTAAATATTGATTAATTGTTAACAATATACCCTGGTATTGATCCAATAAAAATGTATTCTTTGAATTATAATTATAATAATATGATAAATATACATTTAAATAAATTATAATAGCATTGAAAAATGCATATGTTATATATTATATTAGTGTATGCTGCATCACGTGACAAAATTTTTTATTACAAATGTTCGTATTTTACAATGATAGTACTTATAAATTAATTATTATACCATTGCAACTAATGATGTTTAAATTTAAATAATTCGATTGTGTACATAAAAGTTCTAGATAATTTGGATTGAACAGCACAGTTTGAGAACCGCTGTTATACGAGTACATGATGGTATATACAAACAAATATAAACGATAAATTTTTATGTTCTATCAGGCATAAACTGATTCTTGTATAATTACTTTGTATATATATGACTTTTATAATATAAACGCATACATATTTTACACAAAACTAGTATAATTTATTTGTTAATTTTTATTTAAAAACAATTTAACTATTACGAAACAATTCAAACATATGTGCTGAAGTATACATTTAAAAATGTTAAAAATAACTTTTTTTTTGAATTAGAACATAAAACAGTTTTTTTATTTGGCTATATCATTCAAATGTTAAAAAAAAAAAAAATTAAGTGCTAAATATTATTTATTAATATTATATAATTTTCGATAAAGACATTCGACGCAATTGCTGCAATAAAAATGCACTGATATGGTGGTGAGGTAAATTATCTTTTATCTTTTTTTATATACATTGCGTGTAAGTACATTGGAATTCGGGAAAACAGATGTTTTTTCTCGTGATGATATTAAACTATAATTAATTATGATTATAGCTCCTATACCTACTTATCCAGTATCGAAAGATTCGATCGTCTCCTCGCATGTGAACCTAAACGCAATCCAAATTCATGCCAGTGTAATAATATTGCAGTTTTTGTTTTTAGTCCACTGCCGGAAATGACCTCTGTAGTTTCGCCACCAATGTCTGGTGATTTTTACGTATTTGTTGGTTAATTATTTTTCCTGCGTGTGTTTAAGGTGAAGTTTATGTCAGATTTCCAAATAACAAACAAGGCGGTGAAATGGGCATAATGTTAATTTTTGTCCGCGACCGAAACCGATCGGCTGTCGCGTGTGTGTACGGAAGTACGTGATTTAAATTAAGCCGCCGTTATTATATGCATCATCGTCGTCATTGTAGCGCATAATGCATAATATATTACAATATGTACATATACACCCCATCGTTGCATATAATATTTATAGGTATAAATTACTATTATTATATTATGTTATCATGACTGTTGTCCATGCGTATAAAATCAGATAATTTTTTGTTTTATAAACTATTAAGTATTAATAGGCACTATATGATAGTGGATTCGGTATAGCATTAAGTATATTTTTGATCGTAGATTAAACTACTCTTTAAATTTTTCGTGTATCTCTAAAAATAACATCTGAAACTTTCCTAAAATTTGGACGAGTAGTTTTTGATTTAATACATCTACAGTACTAAGAACATTATATTGTGCATTTAAATAACAAACAATTAATTAAATATAATTTTCTCTTATTTATTTAAAAAACAATAAACTCATAGCATCGATTGGGAGATCAGCTAATATATAACAATTTTTTTTTTAAATTTATTTCCATGACCAATGGTAATCCAGAAAACTATAAATGAACAAAAAAATTATTAAATTATCGCGAGCAAAAACTAAATTCACAAGTGAGCGTGATACTAGTAATACTACTGCGATTTAAAAAATAGAAGACTCGTAACACCTACCAATTCTCAGTGGATCTATAATGAATGTATTATGATTTTTAAAATCATGTCACATTTATATACCTATAGCGAAAAATTTGAAATCAATTTTGCATTATTGGATTTGAGGAGTTGGGTACTACTTCTGAACCCACTCTATTAGTGCCACTGGCTACTGGAATAACGCACTGATAGTCACTATATACCACACACGTGTATCATGTCTGGCCGATATACATAATGTAATAGAATTTATTTAATTTAAAGGTTTCTTGAAAAATCCGTAAACCAATTGGACTGAACTTAAAACACGCGTGACGCCGGCGTTAGGTATAATGGAATATAACGTTTTAAGTGTATGCAAATATATTTTGCGCGTGTGTACAGCAGAAAACTAATTGCCGTATATACTTATACGACTATATTACGAATTTAATATTATAATTTCTAATCAGATCGCACGCGGGTGATGGATGCCAGCTGTTTCGACGCGTTAAATTCCATTACAACGACGACGGTAGCAAAATTACTGTAAATTACACAGCTGATATCGCGTGCGAGTCAAACGAATTTTAATGTCCATCTCCACCGCATATAATAATAGTATAATAATAATAATATAATATTCGAATAAAATACGATTATACATACCGGATTGACGAGATTCCGTCAACGGACGATTGAAATTTTGTTCATATAATAATAATGCGAAGAAACACTTTATATATTTCGTCCCAATTTCTCAACACAAAGATACCAACCAATATAATAATACGTATTTATGTTCACACGAACGTATATACGTTTATATGGAGTGTGTGTGTACAGCATGCACATTGGTACATATCTAAATAATATTTTAATATTCGATCGCACGAAGACTCGCACGCACGATAGGTCGACACACACACACACACACGAATATTATAAATACTATTATACAGTGATTATAAACAAACACGATATTCAAAGTGCCGATTACAATATATTATAATATGTTTATGCGATCGGAGATCGACCCGGACGCGTCCCGGCGAGTCGCGGACGGATAAAAAATAAAAACGGAAAACCACGTATAGGTACGTATCGTTTGTACGCGCCGCAGAACGGTGCGATAATCTTAATACAATAATAATAATAATAATAATAATACGACCATAAATCATATGATTATTGTCTGAGCCGTGTCCGTGGCAAGACTTCAGACGGATCCGCACTGCGCGCAGCACGCCGTCCGGCGGACGCGACGCCGCGGACCGGCCGCGGTAACAGATAACAAATATATAATACACGGAGATCCGTCAGCGGACGGCCCGAACGGGAGTAGGTATATTGTACGCGCGCGCGCGTGTGTGTGTGTAATATTATTATCGTATCATTGTTGTTAATTCATATCGCGTGTCAACACGCCATACGTACGCGCGCGCGCGCGTGTGTGTATAATAATATGAGCGTTATATACGTATAATAGTGTATACGCGCGTTTCGTCGGCACCGCGGGGACCGAGCGCTGGCCGACCTCTTTCCGCGTCCGCGTTTCTCCGCCACCGCGCACACCCCCTTATCGCCGAACCACCCCGACCCACCCCGCCGCAATCGTCGGTTTTGCTCGTATTACGTGTCCGAGATAATAATACGCGTGGTGTAAGCCCGTGACCCCGCGATGCACACCGTGTATTATCATATCGTGATATATATATATATAGTGTATGTACGTGTAGGTACTGTGCAGCGGGGGCGTGTTTTGATATTGTCCACCCGCCACCACCGCCGCCGCCGCCGCCGATACTTGACCACATTACACGCGAAAAACAGTCTATATTTATATCTAATAATTGAGTCGTGCGCGGTGCAAATCGAACGCGTAGATATTACGTGTTTTGCTGGCGGCGGAGGGAAATATTGTTATGACGGTGACGGTGTACGGGGGAACGGCGGCGGTGCAGTCGGTTCCGCCGTAAAGTCGTAAAAACCGGAAATGAAAAGTGCTCGGTGTGCAGTGCTGCTGCAGGTAAGCAGTAGAAAGAGCTGGAAACCGGTGAGAGTCGGGTACAGCTGTAGACGGTATCGCATACCGTCTCGCTCACCTATATCATCACCCTCCCCCCCCCAGAAAACCGTACACGTCAAATATTCGTTATTTCATTCGCAGGTCTTGTATCATAAACACGCCGTTCCTTCTGTATAAACAATACAGAGTTTAATAAACATTTCCGTCTAAAGTCAATAAACGAAAACGAAAAACAGATAATATAGTGAATATTGGCACTTGATCGTGCAGTATATTATGATGGTTTAAGCATAATATTTCTACGTTTTGAATATCCATAGTAAGAATTAGGTCTAAATTGAGGGATTTAAACGCGTGTCGCGTTCGAATGGCTATAGCTTAAACATGATGATATACACATTACAGCACGATATTATAGCAAATTATAGTGTTATACGTCACTAATGAAGCGCCAGTTGCATCTTGCAACTGATGATACAGATGTGGTCGTTATATTGTTATAATAATATAATATTATGACGTGATCGGTGTACAGGATGATCCACATCCGGCATCGATATAGTGTGCATATATATATATCATGAATGTGTATATCCATCACCTCTGAAACGTCATCTGCTTGCACTCCGTAAACCGTATTGTATACCACAGTAGGCTGCGAACACCTACCTTTTTTCGTCTCATATTGCTGAGACAATTCGTATTTATTTATCAATTATACAAATATACATATAATATAAATTTAATTACGACTACGACGCCGTCGTGATATTTTTTATTTCTATGCATAATAATCACGTTACACACAAGCAAAAAAATATAGTCGGTTAAAAATATATGTAAGATAAAAATAAATCCATCGTTAATCCTGTAAAACACAGAGATTAAATTGTATTCCTCCGAATCGTTACTGTGATTTTGAATCTGTAACACCGTGTTACGGGTAACTTTTATCAACCTAACCGAAAGAAAATTTACTTCATAAAGTATATGAACTTTAATAGATATTTATTTATTTAATCAATATCTAATAATATACTTTTGTATATACTCTATATTCCATGTTATAATATTATTATTCACTTAAAACCGATTATTGAGTTTATGTGTGGTGACTCGTGGCTTGTGTGTATTATCGTTATTTCACGTTAATTGGAAAAGACGTCGTTAGTTCGTTAATGCCTATATTATATATTATCATTTTGTATTGTAAATTAAAAATATATACCAAAGCACGAAACACATTTCGTCATACATCGGTGAAATCAACGAGTGTGTTTTATTCAAATTATCATCGTAACTCGTAAACATGTTTAAATTAAAAGCTTTTAAAATATTCTATGATTTGGTTACCTCCGATGTTAATAACCTTAAAAACACGTCACAGTCAATTTGTTCCCGAAAACACACCTTATAGTAATTACTAGTTATATCTATACGACGCATTATTTTATTCAGTTAATCCCATTATCATTATATATTATTGTACGTACCTACATATTTCGTATTTGAAATATATTTACATATATAACACACACTATACAAAACGCATAATTTCATATGCACGACAATAACAATTAAAATGTATTACTATGTTCGTTTTTTAACGTGTAGGTAAGGTACCTACACTAAAACAGTAAAAGGTTGTTTGTTGTTGCTTTTTTTTTGGAAAATATCTACTCCATAATTCGTAATAAATAATAATAATCCTCGTCGAGTGACAATTAGTGTGTACCTACACTATACTCGTTAATAAATCTGTTCAAGTTATCTAGCTATAACCGCGGATTCGGTCGGTGTTCGTCAGACTCTATCTATCGGTGTAAAAACTTTAAACGATCTTCAAAACGTGTATAAAAATATACGCACGAACACTCGTATACGCATTTAATCCCGTAGATCGAAGAGCTACCGTGTTACGAGACGTATTCTATTATTCATACACATAATGTAGGGTCGTGTCCTGACCGGTTCTCAAACGCACTACTATATAATATACACGATGTTGCCTGTTAATGAGAAACACTATATTATATTAAATGATACACGCTCATCATAATAATATGTTTTCACCCCTCGCGTCATTGTCATTCGTCTCGGCGTAGTGTATTTTTATGTTCATTTTTTTTTTCATATACATATATAGTATAGTATAGGTTGTGTTGACGGTTTTTTTCTTCTAGTTGTATATTTTATCATTTTCAGATGCACTTTGATGCATTACAATAGTGCCTGCCACGGTAAACGAAAAGCGAATTAAAATAATCACACGTATTAATAATAAGAAAGAATTGCCGAGAAAACAATAACGGTGTTAAATGAACGATTTGTTGAAGTTGAATGATAATTATTGTTTTACAAGAAACCGATCACACGTTGAAATAAATACGACTACTTATTAATATATGATTTGTATCTACAGGTATAATATAAACGCATATACCAATATATTATTATTGTCGAGTTATTGCCTACAAGATAGACGTCGAATAGGTATGCACTCTGCACGAAAAAAGGGTACCTATATTGCATTATATTGCATTGCGCAGTGGAACGATGAGTATATTTTGTAATAAACGCAGTCGGGGACGGGGGAACAATGATTTATACAACGGCGTGAACGAAAATAATATATAGGCATCTAATTAATTAGACATCCAGTGGAACGCTCAACTGTTCACGTAGATGTATATACCGGTCAAACTTTTGGACTCGGGTGTCTAATTTGTTTACAATAATGACTTGCGACCGATGGGAAAACAAATAGTATTAGTATTAGCATCGGCCGGCCGACTATTTGAAATACTTCGAGGTTAGAAAAAAAGCATTACAGTTTATCATCCGAAACGTTTGTAAATTAAACATAACCGGTAGGTAGAGAAGTGTTGATGTATTAGTTATTATTACTATACCGTGCACGGGAATAATGTGCATGGGAACAATTATTATTGATCGTTATTTTATAATCTATGTAAATTTACAAATTATAATATAAATTAAAAATATTCTAATAGTATTTAACTAAAAACGTTAAACTCTAATTAACGGTTGACTAAAATAAATAAATGTTCAAAATTATTATACATATATTATATAATATATACATATAGTACACGAAAAACCTAATGTGTATCGTCCATTAAAATCGAATAGTGCTCGACTTTATTCATCTTATTATACAATCGAATAAGGAAAAAACTATTAAAATATTATAAAATATTTGTCCATATAAAGGCGTACAATAATGGTGTAGGTTGTGTGTAGGTACAACTGAAAATGATTATACTTCTTATTACAGTGGAGGTAATTTTTTTTATTTGTTTTTCAGCTATACTCGGCGGGCAGCGAATCCGACAGACGGACCTTTCTAGACTCGCTGTTCAGTTTTATGCAAGAACAAGGTGAGTACCTAAGAAAAAAGGCTTCTATTTATTATTCATAGTTTTTATTTTATTAATTGATATTTTTCTCGTAATTTTCCGCATTCGGTATACATATCATAGCTATTTATCAGGATTATTAAGTTATATATTTGTAAAATATAGAAATAATACATTATCTATCTATAAAAATCAAAATCAAAAATGGTTTCTACATTATTTTTTTTAATAGCATTACAATTCGTGGAAAATAATATATTATATTGTGTATATCCACTGCCATCTAACGTCATGTATATGCACGTCGACAACCATCGCGTATCCCGTCATGTCTCTGGTGGTGGGGTAGGCGAGCTGCGTATAACTTATATACTCGAGCTATACCTAAACTATATAATAATGTCCAGGTTATCGACCGTTGAAATTGTATACCTACGTTTTATATTGAATTTCAGTCGATTCTAATCTTAGCTAATATATACCTGCCATTACCTACAATCAGACGATACAAATATATAAATCATATATAACGTAAAATCTAAACTAGAAATAATGAAAAAAAAAAGAAGTTCTCCCTGTAAAATGTTTCTTTTTTGCAATTTATCTCGTAAAATAAGGAACAACAAGTAACTTGGTAACTGCAAAAAAAAAAAAATATTACATTATATACATTTCACAACTGCATCATTACAGTTGGACGTTGATTGCCAATATTGAATCGATCGACAGTTATACGATTTTAACAATGTCCGTTATACAAACAAATAATTCTATATTGCAGTCACAACTTAGTGAATTTGTGTAGGCATACGATATAATTTTAATGTTATTATCGATAAAACTCAGCAGGTGGAGTGTATAATGTACGCTGGCTTGTCGATAGTATTGTTCTTAAAAAAAAAAAAAAAAAATACGATAACCATGAAAGACGCAATGACGGTGATTTAATTTCGTAGGTTTTGCAAATGGTGGGCACGAAATATTTATGTAGTTATAAATTATTACACACGCCTATAATACTGTAATATAGTTTAATAGTGAACGCCGTCATTGGAAAATCGTTTAAAACTACCTATTATATAGAGTCGATTACTAATTATTACGTATATCAATAAAATTACGACGACAATTTGGAAGCAATTAAAGCCATTTAGGTCTAAAAATTACATTGGATAATTATTTTACTGAATGGCTGTATTTAACAAACAGTTAAATTTTGTATAATATTATTATGTATATTATTAAAAATTATCATCGATTATCAGAGAATATTGTATTGTTTTGTCGATCGAAAAATTATACGTTACAACTTTGTTTATAGTTACGAAAAAAACAACCATAGCTATTATTCCTTTTATAATAATATTTAAAACATATGGATAATGGCAATGTCAAAATTTAGGATCGCTAAAACATAAATAATAATGCAATTCAATAAAATTACCATGTCTATTTATAGTCTATACAGTTATACTGCTCAAATATTTAGTATATTAATCGTTGAAAACCTCGATGAAAAGTTCATATCATATTGTTGTATAAATATATAATACCTACATTAATGTGGACATCACTATATACTATAGATGTCACGCCTGGTATAACATTTTATAAATTTTTAATATTTTTATTATACTTTTTTCGGAAAATCGACTTTTTAATATCAATTATCTTGTAATTTTGTTGGATGGAAGCTACGGAACAGATGTTTTATACAGTATACATGTAGGATATATCATACGATAAACTACTTCACATTTTAAACGTCAGTATGGTTTTTTTATACGGTCTGAATTATTATGTTTACCATAAACTCAAACATAATGTAGGGAGAAAAGTAACAAAATACGGACGATTCAAAGACACACTGCGACGGTGTCGTTATAAACACGTCGGCCGCGGTGGAGGAGGCGCTAAATAATAGTGTATTATATTATATATTATATTATACTATACAAAATAAAAATGATTACATTTTTATAGCCAAATAAAAAAAGCAACACGCAATGAAATATCGATTTCTCGAAACGTGTTTCATTGTGAATAGATGTTTTAATATGCAATACGAAAATTTACTAACTATAAACGACGAGTCTATAAAATAATTTTGAATAATTCGGAATTCGGCTTTGAAAATCAAACAAAATCGTATGCCATAGTAAATTATGTCATTAAAAATGTATATACATATTATATATTATATTATTATTATTATTACGTTAAATGAGCAATAAAAATAATAATATTAGATTTCTAAAAATTAAATAAAACTACTATTGTAATACTTTTAGAACCAACCGAATTTATATGCTACGACAATGACTGGTTTCTGAATATTAAATCTGTTTTTAAATGTTAATTTTCTTTATGGTACCTACATAAAAGTTCAATTCTACGTATATTATTATAGACTTTTAGTACATATTTGTTTTTTACATTATTAATGTTATTTGATTATGTTTAAGAATATAGTAGTATAATTGATATAATTAGGTATATGATGAAAAAAACACAGAAAATATAATATTGTCTTGAATAATATAATGTAATGTACAATTTTAGCTGTAAACGTTAATTTCAGACCCAACCGAGTCATGCATTGCATTTATACCAATACACTTGGCGGGACTTCAACGGACGGAAGTATTCGTATATATAACGGAAAATTAACGACAATTGTGTCATTGGGCTCTTAGACATTTAATATATTAATAAGACTTAAGTCAGTCGATTTGATTAAAATATTGTTTTCTATACAACCACAGTAGTTTGTCAAATTTGAAAAATTTGAGATGTCATGGTTGACAAATGACAAATTTGTCAACTAATAATATTGCATCTATACCGTATATGTCTTTGGAATAAGAAAAAGAGAAGTAGGTATAAGACAAACGCGTTCAGAAAAGTAAAAATAAAAATTAATTTTTATTTGTATGTTAATTATTCAAAACAAATGGTGTATGTATTTGTGTGTGTGTGTGTGTGTATGTGTGTATGTACTATGTATAATATGTCTATATATTTTTCTGTAAACTTCGGATCGTGGCTGTCATTGTGTGACGCATATTTGTAATGAAAACTATCAACGTCGTATATCATTATATTTACTATAAAAACGTATATTAGGTATATATTATGTTTTATATTATAATGACGCTAATGAACTAAAAAATACATTTACATACTGTATGTGTAGCAATTGCGAAACATCATTAGAGAACATTTGTCGTTATTATAGGATTTCCGCTGCTTATATTATTATAATATCATAGTCGATAGAAATAATAAATTCGAGAGTGCCGACAATACATTGTACATTATGTATTTGATATTTCCGTATTATAATGTCTATAGGTATGTTAATATGTAAACATAATTTTGTTCTTCTATTCCGAAAAACGATCGTTTTATAATGAACTATTTTTTTTTCTTTTCTCTCTGCAACAACCACGATAGCGATGGTGACAACGTGGCGCATTTCAAGTTCCTGTTTCTTAGTGGGAAAGGGCGCGTGGAGAAATAATTCTTTTTTTTCTCATACGATTTCGGTGTTTGACAAATAACGATTCCAGTGTCCGCGCCCTACACACCAACACCATTATTATACTCAGTGCACACTGCTATTACTAAATTACAAACGTACTTAAAAATAATAATAACTCCATCGTAAACGGATCTAGTCGAGGGCGTTTTAACAGAAAGTAGATTTGTCAAAATCACTCTTACGTGTATAATACATTAATACAGTATGTAATGTTTGACTGTACACGAATATCGTTTAATTACAACTAGTTCGTCGACATTTATTTCTTGTTCACCTTTCTCTGTGGCAAGAGCTTTGACTAAATTGTATTTCCCCCCCCCCGTTAATTTCAATTTCTATTTGATCGATCCCGTACAACAACTATTGTTGTATGCCTGGACAACAGACAACAGACGAATTTAGTTGCCTACGATCATATCCAGAATAATATTATTTATATTTTAAATATGCCTCAAGAATATAATAGTAAAATGATCAATCCACCAAGTCCAAATAGTCTTTATAAATCGTACTATTGATAAAAATGTAAGGTACATATCTTGTACGACCATTATGATACATGATTTATGTAAAGGTATCAGGTACCTAATACAACTTATTTATTGTTAAATCTTAATTGTTTAACTATAAATACTGTGTACCTACATAAATTGATATCTCGTATAGTATTATATTGTAATAATATTATAATCTAAAAATTCAATTATGTGGAACATGATATCAAAAATCGAAACATTTGACAAAAATGTATGAAAATCGAAAAATTAAAAACAAATATCATGTATCTTTACTGTAGGTATGTAACATAATATTTAAATATCACGAGGAGAGAGAAAAACTTAACATTTAAAATTCCATAGGCTCATTGCATATTCTACATTATTTGATCTAAATTAAATGTGTAGTCAAGCATATAAATATTTGTGTATCGTAAATATAAGAATATAAATATAAGGTATAAATTATATATACCTAAGATTAATAATATAAAAAAATGTAATTTTAATTATTCTACTTTAATTCAAAATCAAATATTTATATATATTAGCCATAAAATCGTATATATTATTTAGTATAATTACAATGGTACTTGGTAGCACATTACGTATTTATAGCCTTATGAAATTTTAATTTTTTATCAACATTTGTAATTTCCACGAGGTACACTGCAGGGGTTACAGAGTTTTAAAATATCATATACTTTGCGGTTTACATATAGTTGAATATTGTGCAATGATCGTGACAGGCAGACAAGTTTATTAATTGCATTATCATATGGAAGATTTATGGATATTGTATATATGTTTAAAATTATTAATTATTAACATAATAACATATTATTGTATATTGTTTTGTCGAATGTTACATAACGAATTTGGTAAAAATACAGTATACTCCACATATTGTGACTATAGTGCAGTGTATAATATAATAATATATGCGGTCACGCAGCGTGGCACATATTGCACTGCAGTTTAAAACCGCAGTTGACGGGCGTGCGAGCATTAATGAGCAGTTATATTATATATGTTATAGGTACGTATTTACGTCGTACAATGTACTTTTCATTTTCTCAAACTCGAATATTTATTACAAATTATAAGATACGCACAGTAAACTCTTAATTTTCTATACGCCCGGAAGTGGATCAATATAGCACGCGCAGGAAAACGAACGAATATAAGTAATTTCGTTTCAAAACCTGCAGCTGTTGTACGTGTTGTACGTCGTAAAATATTTTGCAAATACATACGTACAAGGTTCATCCCACTGGAAATTTCATTGATCATGAGCATATATTTTATAATAGTTATGTATTACTAACGTAATTAACATTTTTTTACAATTTTATAGTCATTATACTTATATCAATACCTTCTTTTCATGGATGACGCGATGACGACGTGAAAATACTATGACCGAGAATTGAATGAATGCGGAGAAAAAGGCTGGCAATGACTACTATTTTCTACTTACTGATTCACTGACCACTGACCAATGACCGACGGTAGATTATTTTGTAGCTTTACACAATTGTAATTATATATACTTACCACGTTTACGATATGGACAGTGGTCACTGTCTTAAAACGGGTTTTCACTATACCTTCTAAGTTGTGTAGAATTATTGAATATACGAGTCAAACAGATCACCGCGCAACGCGATTTCTTGAAAAATATTTTATAACTATTTGTGATATTGATTAAATCAGTTAATTGATTCTCGACGGTTATCGATCAAATAGTTTTCCGTTCACCGCGGTCTTTCGAGAATCTTATACGCATATGTGACGAAATTCCGATAGACGAATTTTGTTTAAATTTTATACCTATTCACTTGAAGGTGAAATAATTTTGGATTCTCATCACTTTAGGTCTGACGAATCTGTTTCTTATATTATACGAATCGAGGGCGACGAGTCGGTGCAAGATATAAAACAGTCGTCTAGCTATTGCTTATTGATTATCATATATACTAATTTAAATAATACTTAAATCAAAGAGTCGTAATATACTCGTAAATAAAGAAAATTCTGACGAAGACGTCTTGGTCGCTATAGTAACTATAAATTATGTCGGTGTAGATAGGTCAGTATATACGTACGAGTATTTCGATGTCAGCGGTCATATTTCGCAATTAATTCGTGTGTCGTAACGCAATACCTACTTTAACAATATTAATATATTAAACGGACGTGACAAATGTCGCGAACAATGTGCATACACACACACACTCACTGCATTGGTCACCACCGTTTATCTCGTTATATTATATTATTATGTAGGTAAACGTAATCTCGACTGGCGGCGCACGTGACGTATATAAATAACGAAAATAGCCGCCATTTTGTTGTCGACTGTGAATATTGAGGTTTTATTTTGCACGCGCAATTTTTATTATATTTTATTTACTGTTCTTATACATCGTTGCGCGAACGCACGCGCAGCACTTATCACGCCATTTGCTCAGACGCCTGCTATGTATCATTATATTATGTATAATATATATATATATATACGGGAGAAACAACTTTTTCTTCGAAGTTAACTACCTACGGCGTCGTCATTATTGTTATTATGATTATTATCAAGTCTATATTTTATTGCCACAATATCTCGCAGATATATTAATAGTAGAATAACTAATAAGCAATTTAATTTTTAGTTACTTCTAGAAAAGCATGGCCTTCGAATTTGCTATCTCAATATTTTATAACAATTTTTTAACAAAAAAAATCACAGATGTGCCCCAATAATATAATAATAAAAGTTATAGTACATTATTTTGATGTTAACATATTATCGCTGGTGCCAAAAATAACCTTTAAATATTTTTATTTCGAGGTTAACTATATGTAGGTAGTTGTCACATTATTTTATTAGTTTTTTGTTTCATTTACCACCCGCATTCTCGACGTATACTCGTAAAACATATTATTCCATATCGCCATTATAAAAACCGTGAGATGTAAAAATTATATTATGTATATAATATATAAGTATGTTTAATACTATTAAACAGTCGGATACACGATACATTATACAGGATACGCGATACAGGACTCATATAGGTATATATACTCGAAAGGGGTTTTATACCTTCATCAATTTTACACGCGACATCGTCGTTGAATATCTAAATTATTTTAAAATTCAAGTAAAAAAAAAAAAAATAGTCATGTGTTTAAAACACACAAAATTGTATCTATATATATACTGTTTATATGATTTACAAAAATCTACTATTGAACGTTACGAAAAATCAATAGTATAATATTTCATGTTCTATGTAAAAATAAAACTGTATCCATAATAATATTATAATGTTCATATATCAACCGATTGCTTCTTCAGTTCGAACACAATAATACACGATTTTCAAAGAGAAAAATAAAAAGGTAAATTAACCACCATTTTATGTGTCTACACTAGTATAGTATAAGATAATACTGTTAAAGTATAACTAATTAACTATACTTAATATATGATAAATGAAATATTAGCATCATCGTGCAATATATTTCTAACTATAAAATGTGTCGAATATCAGCAAATTTTTAACAGAAATTTGTATCGATTTAAAAAAAAACTTAATAATAACTTTATTCTATGATCTCGAGTTGTTTTTATACACATCTCCATATAGGTTTTTATAATATAATAATAGGTATATTGGTATATATATACTATAGTTTTTTTTTTTTTTTAATTAATTAAAGTTGAAATATTTTAGCCTTAAAATACTTTGTTCACATAACAGCAGTGATTTTCTATCTGAACGACACCTTTGTGAGTTTTATTTATTATACAGTAAACCTTTGCATATTCTAACTATATTATATATATATATATATCATATACGTTTTCTAGTGTCAATGGACCGTCGTAAAAAAATTCATCAGTGACGCGCACGTAATAATAACAATAAAAAAAATAATAATAATAATAACAACGAAAATAAAAATTATAGAATAGAATAATATTTCTTTGGTCTGAGTAAAATCTATCAAATCTCTACTATATAATCGTTTACGCGCTGTCGTTTACGACAATCCGAATCAACAATACGAAGGTACTTATATTGGATCTTAGCTGGCTGCACGGGACAGGCCAAACTATAGGTACTGATATATTATATGTGGTAGATTATTATATGAACATAATAATATATATTTGTATATAATATGTGCTATATGTATAGATATTGTGGTAATCATATTTTTATGGCTTTGGGCATGACGTGCTCTGGCTCTCAGCCGGTATATTATGCATGTATACCCGTGCGGCTGGAGACTTAAACGACACCTCTCAGTAATCTAAAACTATAACATAACATCGTTGCTTATAGTTGTGTTATTGATGATGATAATAATAATAATAATAATAATAGAAGCAGAGGCATTACTAAATAATATTATTATACTCGTAATATTGTTATTATTATGTGTTGTGCGTTTAATAGCGGACGATAAAAATACTAAAAACTAGTCCGTCCGACGACGACGAACCATTAAAATATCGTTTAACTGCATGGTAACCGAAACGCTCGTACTTATAATATAATATAAAAAAAAAATAATATTGTTAACGCCGAACCGCATTGTAGAGATACTCATTGGAGCACTCGAATGTATATTACACGATAAAATATAAGAGTATATGTTCTGCACGTATAATATTTCTGTATTTTGTAATACTTACTGACTACTGTATTAAAATATAATATTAAATATAAGTTTACATTCGCAAAGTCCGGGGACGAAATATATCTAAGTGACAAGTATAGTATATGTTACGGGTAATAAGGTGCAAAAGCAAAAAAGTATTACACACATAAATCGGGTGATTTAAACCTTTTTCATATAATAAACTGTGTAATCTACATGTACCTTAGTATGTATCATGCATTATACATATATATATATATATATATATATATTAACCAATCGATTTATACATTAGCTGGCACGGTGTGGGTTAAGTAATCGTTTTATTATAAACCTTTAAATTGATTATGTTATTCGTACAATACGACCAATGCACCAATCAATTCAAATGGTTAATTTTCAAATAATCAAAAGATCCTATAACATTATATGATAAAAATAAAACCTACTAATCCCAAATAAAAAATATTTATTAGAATTTTATTAAATTAATCGATTTATATTACAAACATTGAATAATTTTATTATTTAATAAAAATTTAAAAATAAAATACCCAATTATTTAACAGAACAATATATCATTTGAGCTTTGGTGACATTTATAACTTTAGAATATTTCCCTGTTTTTTATTTACAATTATTTGATAAACATTTACTTCTACATAACATAGACATTTTCGTCTTCATCTTATATCCGGACAATGCGTATTTATTATTCATCTTTCGTTCATTGCACAATCGAGCTGCTAAACAAGGAAATCGTACGTATTGTAAATCATCACCGCCCTTAACATAAATACATACAAACTACAGAGTAAACCATCACGTTTTCCATTTTCCCAATAAGAGCTCGCAAAGAAAAACCAAAAAACACGATTGCAAACCTCTTAAAATGCATTCATGCGCAATATTATAATACTTACATTATACATTAATATCATCTGGTCTTTTAGATGCGTGACATGTATATAATAATAATAATAATAATAAATCTAGCTCAAACTCGATATTATATTTTATATTTCTCATGATATGTCTTATTCTTATATATATATATATATATATATATATATGTATACAAGTGTAACGTATACGACGGACTTCGATGTCACCGCCTTGGTTGTAACGATCGAAAACATAGTAGCGGGTGCGTATGTGTATACTACATATACATATATATTATTATACTGGTGTATTTTTGAAGGGAAAATAACTTTAAACTGCCGTATTATATATTAAACCCACATAATAAACTGCAGGGAAAAAACGAAAAAATGACGACAATGACGACGCATGTTTAATATATAGGGCGGCGTATATGGTGTGATATACATATGATGCGTGTATTATATAAGGCATACTATATACGTTTAGGTATAGCCGGTCGAATTTTACGACTACCCCTGAGGGCAAATAATATATTATTATTATAAAAATCCGATGCGGCACGCGGTATCGTATGACACGCACCGCTGTGGCTGCATCGGCAAAAACACATGGCCGACAGATTTTTGGGACATTTTTATATATACATTATACATATTATATATTGTACGCCCGGTGAAACTGTGTGTGTGTGTGTGTGCTTATATGTACATTTGTAGAATAATATTAAAGTGCAAAATACGCACCCAGACAGCAGACCGATATACATATATATATATATATATTTATAAACATATTCGGGAACCCTAATCCTATATATGTATGTATAATTAACTTCTGTCTAGCATCGGGCGATATAAAATCACGGACATGTGTGTGCTCTTTTGGTGGTGTATAATATACAGAGCGATTTTGTAGTCTGATTGGTTTCTTTTGAGAATTCACGAAACGAAAACGTGTAATCACTATTTATAATTTACTGCGGTAGGTATGTATTCCACTGCGCCGCGGATGGCATGCATATTATGTAGTAGAACGCATCTGCGATATCTCAATTAGTTCGTTATTTCAAGTAATCATGTCTGCCCTATCAAAGACCGCGATTCATGTTGTGAAACCCGATATTTCAAATTTTTCGATACATCTTTGCTCTTGAGACATTATGTGTTTCTTTCATAATAAACCTATCCCTGCATTGACCTCGTAAAAAAATATCTAAAATAGTATTATACTATAGAGTATATCTCTACAGAATAGCATGATATGCCAAAATTATATACTTATATACCTATACTCGTGAGGCAAAACTTTCATTACATTCACGCTTTGTTTTTATGAACGTAGTCCGATATAGTGCGGTGAATTTGTTCAGCTGATCAGATTATGATAATATTATAATAGTTTTAAATACATTCGATGCACTCACGCATTTTGTAAAGGTGTGAAATCCGTTTAACTCTTGAATATAAATTTTAATGCTAAAGCGGGGAACCTATGTTTTTAACGGAAGCCAACGGGTTGAACGGCACTACTTAATAAAAAATAATCCTAGTTTAAAGGCGAACCTTAAACTCGGGTCGAATCGATTTACGCGGCACCGAAATGTTGTCGCGAAGGTTTTAATACGATGAGCGTATTTTTGGCGTCCTAGACCGCTCTGTATACACATATGACGCGCACCACCGTGCATAAGCGCATAATATATTATGTACGTGTGTAGTTTAATATATGATATATACAACGGGAACATGTTTTGATACCCTCATTAGCCAAAGGGGCTCTGTTGTTTCCGGCCCACGCCGTATTCGCGTATATAAGGGTTTTTAATTATCCTGGAAAATAATAATATGTGACCGAGTCTGCAGTGTGCTGTGGAGGTTGGCGTATATAATATTGTATGGTATATATATGTATATGCGGTGAGAAGAGAAAAAAAGCGACTGGGCTGGTCTATAAAATTTCCGCAACCCATTAACATTCCTTTTGATAAATAACGTATGATTTCGTTTTAATGACGTCTCAATTGTTGTATAGACACGTAGTCTAGCCGCGTATATATATATTATAATATATAAACACAGCCGTCTGCTGCGACTCGTTTCAGTCGTTAATATGAAATTATTGTATTTCATATATTATGACCGATGTATTTATGTTTAGGTAAATGCATTTTATACTGCGCGATACGTGCTCACTAACGAATAACGATCGATTGTGTTCGTGCATTTTAATCGAACCTATATTTTATCGTAAATATTATATTGCATAGCTTTATAATATTATTAATAATTTATTATTACGTTGTTGTAAATAAACGTTTTTAGTCTGCCTGCATATTGTGTGAACCCGGTTCCGGGTATAAATCGTGTACGCCAGTCGAGTTTAAAACGTACATCCCGGAACCGTGAGTAATATTATTCAAAGTTTATCGTCTATACGTGTGGAGGGAGGTTTCTTTTAACTACACATTATTGACGGATCGCATACACAGACACGAACCATCGATACCGTGACGTAGACTTCGCATAAAGTCATAAGGACAATATTATTTCACCACGTGGATGCATTTTGTGATGAAACATTTTCCGCGTGTGAATCCTAAAGTCATGTATCGGGCAGATAGAACAATCTCTGTAGCTTATATTTCGCTAAATCTGTGAATTGTTTCATCGTTTCGTGTATTAAAATTGTATAATCATATAAAGTCTCAATATTTTAAATTGAATTTAAACTAAGTAACTACTGTTGTGCTTAATAAGGTAAGTATAACAGCATATCAAACACAAGTGGCCGTAGATGATAGCAATAAAATAATATTAAAATATGAAGAGAATATGGTCTCAAAACAAACAACGAAAACAAAATGTTTTAATAATAATTTGAATGATTCATAAAATAAACGATAAAAGTACAAAACCGATTATTTTCTTGAATATCAAAGTCAAATGAATGTCAAAATGAATAAAATGATATCGTTGACACGTTATTATTTACACATTATTTTTTTATTATAAAAAACGAGGAATAGTCGAATGAGTTTCATTGAACGCTGCTTTATAAAGTCCGCATGCTAGAGCTCATTACTATACACGTATTTTTATACGACTAATATATCAAGTAATAACAAATTATATACATCACGCATTCACGCAATGTTTGCCTGGTTAAACGCTTACGAAAGTATACAGTTAAATACTTAGACTTTTAGAAGGGGTTGAAAAGGAGTCCGTATACATGAATTTAAGTGTAATGTTACGAACTTTAAAACCAAAGTCTCAACCTGCACAGTGATGCATAAATCGTGTTATTTTTAAGCCAATCGTCATATAATAATTAAAACACCAAGTACCTATTACAGTTTTATAATTGAATAACGTTTCAACTTTCCACTGCCTGAAGTTCCATCAACAGATTCAACAAGTCAATAATCATGTTTTTACGTCATATATCACTTGCACTTATTGTAAGCTTAATAAAAATAAATTGTGTAATTTTATTCCTAATACTAGTTGACCCGGTAAACGAGGTTTTGAGTGTGGTTCACACTGTTCGGAGTATTGTTATCGTGAGTACTTAGCGTACATGTCAATTGTCAGCAAATACACGCATATGGTTGCGAGTTCATACAAAAATTAAAAAATTCCATTGAAAAAAAAACACTTTCAGTTTTTCATAAATTTTTCAATTTTCTCGATTTTTCTTTCCGTAAAAACATTATTCGTACCATTTATGGACATTGAAAAAAAAACAAGTTCAATTTATCCATCCATTTTCAAACTATGCACTAACCAACGTACAGCATTTCATTTTTATATTACATATAATAATATGTATAGATAAATGTAAAAAAAAAATAATAATACTGCAGCTGATACTGCTACAATATTATACATAGGAAATGCGATATTGTGTTTGGTATAAAGTACCTATTGTTTAAATGTTATTTCACTAAAAATTCGTATTAGTATCATTAATAGACGCGTACAATTAATTATAGCTTAGTAGTTAAGCGGTACTCAATATTAGCGCTTAGTAATAATTATATTCATTGGGGGGTATCGGTTTAATATTCTTAAATTTTTCTTAGAAAGCGTTCCCTTTTTGGTCAGGTTAAATTTGGTCACACTAGGGCTTCACCACCCCGTACACCGAACGAGTGTAATAACAATAATCCTAGTATGCGGTGTATAATATACCTATAGGTGTACGATTTTACGCGGGACACTCGACTTCCTACCCCGCGCCTGGCCACCACCGTACGCGGACCACCTCGCCACGCCGTACACAAAGGCGCCGCGCTACGAGATCAATCACGCCACACACGCTGCGATATTTACACGTACATATTATAATATTACTATATCACATACATAGTATATATACGATCGTAAGGCAATACGGTATATAAGGGCGGTGGTACGTCAAAGAGCACCAACAATTGTAAATATTGATAGACTCAAAACGCACACACTCGTATTATATTATATACACACAATAATATATATATATATATATATACATGTACCTATATAGGTACGTGTGTACAGGTTTATACAGTGAAGGTGTACCTACCTCGTATACTCGTACACACATACACATATATGTATAATATTATGTAATAATTACGCGTGGTGTGTGTGTGTGGTATTAATAATAAAATATTAAAACGGACTGAAAAACGAATCGCGCCTCCCCGATAATAGTTCGCGGCCGGCGACGGAAAGGGTGGGGGGGGGAGGTGCTCGGTCCGACGGATGGCGCGGTGGAGGCATATATTATTATTGCCGTGGCGGTCAGCGGTGCAGGAGGCGGCGGCGGTGGCGTGCGCGACAAACAACACAATACTTGGCTTAATGACCCGGCCTAGCCCTCCGAGCTCGGCATTCGAAACAATCACGTACGATTTTTTTATAATAACACCGTCCAGTATTATTTACGTACGTAAATACAATATTATTATACACGCCGACAACGCGGTTATAATATTATTATAATACGACTACGCTACGGTTCCCAGAAGTCGTGTGTATGTGTGTGTGTGTGTGTTTCGTTGTACATAATATTAATAATATTATACGGACAAGCCTTCGTCGTAAACGCCTTTTCCTATGCGGAACGGAACACATATTTATATAATAAATATAGACTACATTTTATTATTATATAGGTGGTTGCAATGGCAATTTTTTATTATTATTTTTTTTTTTCGTATAAAACATACGTTCCTATCGTCGTCGTATCGACGATCGCGTGACGGAATATCGTCTTTCACGTTCGTCCGTCACGTCTTGCGGAGCACTCGTCGCAGGGAAATCACGCCGTTTGCTTTTGCGCCCGCGTGTCGCGTCGTCGCGTACCGACGACGACGACGACGATGTCGTTCGTTTCCACTGCGGCTGTTCGACCGCGGCGAACCGATCGACGCTCGACGGGCTTAAGTCATCAGACGATCGCACAGACTTTGCCGAAAAGCGTGCATTTGCACGCGCACTGGTCCGCGGTCTGATCAAAATATTGCGATAGAGCTCGAGTCCTACATAACTATATAGTGTACGTCTTGATGAATGTACCCGAACAATCTATAATATACTATAATATAGTGCGTATATATATATATATATATATATATATATTACGACTCGCGATGTTACTTTATTACCGACAATCCGCAGGAAGGCGGCGAATAACACAAATACCAAATATTAGTATTTAGTGCGCGAGTACCTGCAGGACCTATAATAGGTACAATGTTTTCGCACCGCACAAGCGAATTTCAACAAATACACGAGTCGTGAGAACCCGGCTCAATAATTAAACATTTTACGGTGTTTGTTTGATTTGCATTCGTTATGTTATACTAATTTTCGTAATACAGTATACGACCCGTTTCTAAGGTTATATGATTAAAGAACTCGAGTTAATTTAGCAAAGTCATATTTTAATCACGGATAAAATTATTTCGTGTATGATACATCAATTAACTCACATAATAATATCATACTAAAAGAACCATGATATTATTATATTAAAATATGTAAAAAGCGTATTTCACGGTAGTTAAGAATTTGATTGACATTCGTTTTCGTGTTTTGCACTTGGACTAAATTATAGACGTGCGTAATATAATTATCTTACATTAATCAACTGGTCTAATTTTAGGCGTTTATTTATACGTTACATATAATATAATATGTTTTATATTATATTTATTACGATGCGGCCTCAGTGCCACCACGCGTAAAAGTATTTGTATATAAATATAATGTACGACGCTCAACATACGTATTCAATTAATGTTTTTTTCGTATACAATACGCCAAGGTCGTGAGTTTTCGTCATCATATCGTGTTGGGTACAAAAAAATATCGTTTTGTAAAAGTCACCTATATGTATTATTTTATCGCACACCTAAAGTATATTAAATTTATGTCTGACATAATAATAATAACAAAACTATGCGCGTTTAGAAAAAGGATTTTTTTTTCTTTTTTATAAACGGCTACAGTAATCCTTATCTCGTGTTCGTTATGTATTTTTCTTTTTTATCGTTCGTATTTATACGCGTTTCATTATTGTTTTTAATCTTTTACGGTGGTCTATTGGATTTTTCACGGTTTGAACAATTATTTTTGCGCATTCGTGTTCTACACATCAACTATGATGTTTATGTATATATAATACTAATAATACAGTGCAACATAAATACTAACCATATTATGTACATAATACACAGACACTTTGTTATAGGTATAATATTATGCGGTGGTTAGAGGGCGGAATCACGAGTAACCGAATAATATAAACTCTAATGGAACGAGTCTAATTTTTTATTACATTATACACTATTCCTACCGTACGCGCATCGCGTAGTTAACCATATACACGTAATAATAAATATAGCCCGTAATTATAAGTCGTAAAAAGAACCGCGCGGCTGACTGGAAACGGCCCGAGGGGGCTCCGCTTCGCCATTTCAGATCCTCCGCCCGATTTCTGTATTTTTATTTTTTTTTGTTTTCGCATTAACTTACAGGTACCTAATACGGGTATTACACATCAAACATTATATTATATACGTAATAAAATGTATCGTTATACGTGCATCGCGCATGTGACGTCAGTAGGATGTATTTCTATTTACCTCGTTACATTATTATTGGGCTGCACATTCGACGCCATATTGTATAGAATTTTACATTATAATGCTCGTATTAAACCAAATGTACGTAATAACCCCGCGCGGGCACCTGTACATGTATAAATAATATGACGGCTCTAAAGTTACGTTTTTTAATCAGATTATTATTATTGTTATATTATTATATTTTTCTTTGAACGAATGGGAACAACTAAACACGAAACTCGTTTATTGTATTTAAGAAGGTTTTTTTTTTTTTTTTAGATAACGATATTACATTCAAGTGCACAGAATTTCGCTTTGTAATATATTCATTTATTCGTTTCGACGACGACGATCGATGTGTTGGATTTATACACGATTACGCGACCTAACGTGGCGCCATCGCTACAGCTTTTCCCAGATACTTTTTCCGTCCCACGGCGTTTATGGTGATACGTTAAGTATTATCGGATTATCTCAATCCGATCATACCCATAATGTAACGCCACCTCGGTTCGAAAAATAGAATGATTTCTATCCAATGATAGGTCGCCATCGGCTGTTCATTTTTAATAATACATGATATACCTACCGTTCGCTATAGCTATATATTTTGATGTAACTACATCTGCACACTAAGCCACAAAATCACACAGTATTATTGTACGTAGACACCTCGTTAGGCTTGTTATGAATGTACATGATATATTATGTCTTGCGTATTATTGTCGTGTACGGTGTATACAATATACAAAATTAGAGTTTTAAATCGAAAATCATATTTTTACGAACAAACTATGTTAAAAACGTGTATATAAACGTGTATTATATTATTATATATAATTTTTTTAGGAACTCCAATCAGTCGTTTACCCATCATGGCCAAGCGCGTGTTGGATCTGTACACCCTGTACAAGTTGGTTGTCCAGAGAGGAGGTATCGTTGCGGTCATCACCAAGAAATTGTGGCAAGAGATCATCCGAGGCCTGGGACTACCTCCTTCTATAACGAGTGCCGCGTTCACGTTACGCACACAGTAAGTACAAAATTATTATTTATATGTATAAATACATATTACATAGTATTATTTAAGTATTTACCATTTATTTTAAATGGTCTAATTGCGAACAAAAAAAAAAAAAAAATTAATGCATATAGGTACAAAACAATAATTAGTGTAATACGTATAACTGTATATAAACGGGTAAAATATAAACAGTACCCGCATTTATAAAATAATTATAATATTATATAATTTTAAACTATCGCTACTTTCTGAATAATTTTTGAGAAATACGTTTTTATTTTTAATGTCTTTAAGTTTTTAAGTCATAATATTATTATACGTGTTATTAAATATGAAATATAAGCATATTTTGTATTTTAATATATTATAATATAAAGGACATAGGTATTACATTTTTTATTAATCGAATGATCACAAAGATTTTCTTGGTTTTTTTCTGAAAATACTATATAATTATATGAATATCTATAGATGTAATCACTTATGATAAGTAGATCCAAAAGTTAAATCAATTTCAAAGACCAATTTAAGCATATTATTATTATTATTATTGCTTTTAAATAGTTGCTTGAACAACTTAGTCTCTCATTATATCCATCTCCCATCAATACGTACTACATTTACCTAATATATTATGTAGATGAATTTTTTAACTTCACTAAAAAATATATGAACATAAAAAATGTTATTGTTCTCTACAATTATTTTTAGAGTCCCAAATAATACTTGCTGACTTTTGATTGAAAATAGCTATTTTCAGATAATTTTCAACTTTATACTATCTATCCTTGATCGTTATTATAAGACAGCGTATGCTAAGTGTTGATATTGAAATAATATTTTGATATTTTATGAGCAGATACGTAAAATATTTGTACGCGTACGAGTCACGAATGAACCAGTTCAGTACATTGGACGAGCTGAATATGGCGATAGCGGGCAACCGACGCGAGGGCCGGCGGAACAAGTCGCTCATGTACTCGGACATGCCGCCTCCGCCGCCCGGTCACCTACACCATCATCACCACAGTCATCACCAGCAAGTGCACGGTGGCCACCCACACTCGATGATGGGCGGAGGCGCTCCACCGCAGGCGTCGCCGCAACAACAGCAGCAACAGCAGCAGCAGCAGCAGCAGCAGCAGCAACAGCAACAGCCGCCTTCGTCCCATCACCATCACCACTACGCCAACGTGCTGGCCGCCGAAGATCGGTTCCGGCATCTCGCCGCCGCCATCATGGACAATCACCATCACGCGGCCGCTGCTGCAGCTGCCGCCGCGGCCGGCGTCAGTGTCGACCACCCCAGGCTGCGGATGCGATCGTGCAGTCCACCGCAACATCAGCAACAATTGCAATTGCAATCGGAATGCAAGACGTCCGCGGTCGCGTTGCACCAGACACCTCGGTCACCGGCCGCCGCCGGCTTACCGCCACCGCCGCCAATGCCACCATCGTCGCTGTTCAATGGCCACCAGCCGCCGTCGTTCCAACATCTCCATCAACAGCAGCAACAACAAAATCAGTCCAACGCCACCCAGTCCAACAACGAGCAGACCAACAAGCAGAGAGGTTAGTAACGTATACATATTACAATATTGTATAATATTAAACGATCGATGAGTACTCCGAGCCCGATGACAGATCATTTAAAAAAAATTAATTTCCTTATAGATGAAATATTTTTTTATGGTATATTAATATCGTCTCGTCATTCTTATATTTTTATTATTATTATTTTATTTTTTTTTTTTGATATTAATTAAATACGAGTAATTAAATCGATTTGTACTCATTCGTTCGATAACTATAACAGTATTTATGTATACGAAAATGTATAGGTATTGTATGTAAATTGTACAACGCGCACAACATTTTTTCTCTCAATATTCTAAGTAATGGATTTCATAAAACTTCTATTATAATATTTTAATATTAGTGATTAATTAATGCAATATACAATAAGTGGATTCAATATTGTTATAGATTTCTCACGACTCATTATCTCTAGATAATATGTCGTGTATTACATGGCACTCAAACATCAAAATTCTTTTGTCGGCAACAAATAATTATTACTCGCCGCATGTTTTGTCAATAGGTACACGGTTGGTGATGACTAATAAAAGAAAAAAATATGTTTTTTTTTTTTTTGGTTTAAACACTTAGATTTCACTTTATTGGTAGGTACATTTCAGGTATCTTTATAATATAATTGTTATCTCTGAGCTGTACATGCTATAAATTTCTTAGTCGTTATTGAGTGGTTCCCGTGAACGAATTTTTTTTTTTTTTTATACATAAACGCACCACATTTATAATTATAACCACAGTATATTACAATCGAATTTCGACGTGAATGTCATAAACTAATTTATATCACACAGATTTGTATTGTGACATATCAAAATATTTAATAACATACGCTGCCGTGACGTAATTAGCGATCGATAGATATTGTGTATATGAAATATTATACTCTGTACATAATCCGAACGATTAATATACTACCTACAATTAATACTATTTATGTATAATACACATAATGTTAAATTTCAATTAATTTATGTATTTTTTATTTTTTTTTTTGTAAAATCTTTAAGTATTATAAATTAATCATACAATCTAATTATTGAGATACTTTAACGATTCTGTTTTCTGCCTTCCGCTGTCCGGTTTGGATACTACCTATCAAAAATACCTCTAAAACGAGATTTCAAACAATCGTTTTAATATTTAAAAAATAATTACCTATTATTGGTTTTTTTTTCTAAATTCCATATAACGATGATAATAATAAAGTATACACACTCTACGAGAAACCCGACAGAGATTTATGGGTATCCTTATACACGCGGTGTAAAACGGACACGTTGATAATATTTTTTCAACGTAAACTTGCAGTGTGACGTACTGACGTTTGTTATATTTTTTATTTTTTTTTCGTCCATGTTGTTATAATTTACACATACGGTCTCACGACAGCCAGACGTATTGTGTTAAGGTAGACGAATCGTATAAATACGAAAAACAAAATAAACTTATGTACCTACCAATCCCGCGGAAACGGTTTCGTGAAAATGTTCTGTCACAGCGCGGCTTGGCTGCGGGAAATATAGTATATTATATACTTTGCTGGCCGTCGTCGCCACTGCTGCTGTTTAACAGCCGACAAGACCTCTGATGAGGTGTGCAGCTCTGTTTCTGTAAACTATAGGGAGATAATAACGACGTAATAACATTAAATGTATAATAATGCAGAATCTAAAAATGAATTCTGTTTAAAAAATTCATGTATAAGTTACAACTATATTATTAGAATATTTTACACATAATATTTAATTTTATGTTAAATTAGTTGATGAAATGGAATGTTCATCGCTACATTGTAGGTTAAAAAACGACACGATTTTACAATGTAAATATGAGAAACATAAATTAGTTAATTTAATTAGTTAAAACAGTTAATTGCATGGTTTAGTTAGTCAAATGTTTTATGTTTATGAAATCAACGATATTCGTAACATTTGATTGATATTTGAAAAAATATTTATACAAAATGGTCAATCGCTCATATCATCATCTGACATTATATATTTTGTTATGGGGCAGTTATTTTATTTTATTTTTTTTATTAAATGTTTATAAGTTTGTTTCTTTCGAGCAGAATAAAAATTATAGCTATATAATAAAACACACACACACACATATATATATAACACAGTTTACCTACCATTAAATTCATTTTTTAAACAATGTAAATACACGTTTATTTGCAACCAAACTTGCGAATTATAGACGATACGCATTACTTTTAGTATATGTCAGATGGATAAATTTATAGTCAGAAAAACTGTTCGATTATAATGATGGGCCTGATTGCATTGCGAATGTACCGAAATTACCTTTTATTAAGATTATGTTCTAATACTTGTTGATTTCACTATTTCTATACGATTACCTATACAAATTGTTTGGCACTCTTATAAATATTTTCGCATTGGGATATTTTAATATACATAATTTGTAAGGTATTTTACAAAATATAAATTATAACTGCACAGTATACGAGAAAAAGCACATATTATGCGCCTACTAATGACTGCCTTTTTATAAAATTCGATATTTTAACTTCGCCAGAAGGTTCGGTTTTCAGTCATACAGCCGCATAATATTAAAATCATCAGAATGCGAAAACCAACATGATGATATTACGTTATAATATGATGTAATCTGATTAGATAGGACATCAGTCGTCTATGATTTTGTATAATATATCATCGCTGTGGTATAATAATACGCGTATTTACACTGTAGACCGTTTTTGAAACATTACCGTGAGCGTTGTAGTATATTATACCACTGGTGTTATACACCTAATATATTATATTATTATGCTGTGTGTACGCGCGTCGACAACGAAATGCCACGACTATACGTCGGAGTAGACTGACAAAAAAAAAAAAAAAAAAAATCATGTATAAATAATATAAACGTAGATACCTATGTATAATAGTAATAATAACACGAAGAAACGAAAAAAGAATATCGCGCGATGCGTTCTGGTTTCTGCTCATTCATCAGACGTCTTCATTAGTTACGGTTGCGGCGTCGATCAAAAACGCGTTAAAGGTAAAGCCCGTTGGAATCGTATCAAGACGGCTCCGAACTGAGCTGCCGGCCGGTTAATTATTGCACGTGTGGTGTATACGGACGGAACACATTTCCCGTTGTCACCCGTTAATAACGCGCCCGCCGCGGTAAAGTCTTATTCGAGTATATACACACATAATTATTATTATTATTATTATTGTTGTCTGCACGACGACTGTGCGTATTTATAACACTACTATTCATGTCGTGTCCCCGGTAAATCGTGTGTACGCCGTCGTCTCTTCGGGACGTGAGATGAGGTCAACAGTCATCGTTTCACGTTCTTTCTCAACGGCATTCAAATTATCAAACTTACTATACCTATTGTATACGTGCTGTATAGGGTAAATTAATCGAGGATTCTCATTCCCACTTTTTCATTTAATAATCAATTAACTATGGTTTTTTGAAAATTTAAAATAAAAATTACACGAGTACCTCCTACTATACCTATACTTATTAAATACCATATATATTTTCAAATTTTTGAGATATTTTGTGATATTTAAGGAGTGTCCTGTTTTTCTTTCTTTCAATTCGCTAAGTCAATACAATATATACTCGACTAACCCAATCCAAGTTATTAAAACTATTATAATAGGAAATTATTGTCCATTACTTATACTATAATATGTAATAAAATAATTTAAATATTCAACTTAGTACACAAAATAGCAAGATAAGCCAATATTTCGTGCCAACTAGTCGTTTGAGGTACAACGGCATAACATGAAAACTCAATGACTGTTTCAATATAAAATTATATTAATTTATTAAACTTCTGATAATAATTATTTTGTAATATAAGATCTTATAAATGTTTCCAAATATTTAAAATTTTGTCTTGGCTATGTATCTAACCGGTTCTTTAAACGGGCTCCTGTCTTATTTTTATATTGTCTTATCAAAAGACTGGTGGCTGTGAGTTGTCTGCCTTTTAGAAGTCCATATTTAATTTTAGTACTTACGTGAGACCTGTCTAAACTATGATATCAAAACATTTAACAACGAGTGGTAATCTCCATTTAGGTACATTAATATAAAAACATAAGTGATATTGAATTGATAAATATTATAGTTTTATCGTGTTGTTTTGTGGCCATTTTGAGAATAAAATATCAGATAACACAAAATCATTTTAAGTTTTATGAGTTTTTTCAATAATAATAGTACTTACTAGCAAAAAAAAATAAAAAAACAACAGATTAAGAGCAGAAACTATGTAGACGGTTGCGTGTTCAATATTGCATTATGTATAGATATAAGCGACATACCTGCAACACGTATATGTATAATATTATAGGTAAATATTAAGTTAAATATATTATAATCTAAATTAGGTGTACGCTCTTACCCAGTACAATAATAAATGTTCAATACTATATTACGATATGGCTCATCAGTCACGTCCATTTGTCATTCGCGCTTTTGACGGTATCTAAATGACGTGGAGTAACAGTGCTCTGCGATAATATTATGTCACCGAGTGCATTAATTGCAAAAGTACATGTCCGATTATTCGAGCCGCTAAAAGACCGTTGGTTATTATTAATAGCGTACTAATTTATACATCAGTTAATTAATTATTTTACCTTGTAACGGGTGTATATGTGCATACAGTGTCGTAGCTGTTGTACTCGTTTAATCGGCCGATCCCGATAAACGTTTTACGGCTGTGGATTTAGCGTTTTACAATATCTTATTATTATTATATTATATTGATGCACCGCGCCGCGGTTAATCGAAATATACTATATACCTGTGCATTATAATTTATAATATTATTATTGTTTTATGTATTTTACGTAACAATTCGGAATTTTGAACGTGGTAATGATAATAATAATAATAATAACAGTAGGTATGGGTGGTATAATATAAAGTGCTTATTAATTACCTATAGCTACCGTGCCAATATTATTAATAATAATAGCGTTACTATAATAGTATTAGCCACTATAAATATTTGCCGTTCGTTGTCCTCGTATTGCGGCTGTGTGATTGACGTCAATTCGCATTTAATCGATGTGTACGCAGGTTTTACGCGAGTTATTATTAATTACGCGTACCTATATGAGCAAACTGTAATATGCGATTGCGTTTTAACGAATAATAAAAAAAAATATGTATATTTTTTTGTTAATCAAATAGTACGCATATCATTTTACGCTAATAATAATGAAGAGTTGTTGAAAAAAAAAATCATAGTACAAAAAACATGAAATTTGAAAACGCATAATTATTACATTACTCCAAAACGATTAAACTCGTTTAATAACATAATTGTGATTTATCATATTATAACTCAATGTTTATGGCATATACGTGTATAGGTAATACAGATTTTCCTCTAAGGTACTGTCAATGGATTGTTTCCTCTTCACGTCATTCACTTGTTTGTGCTTAATTTTTCTCATCTTTGTTGTTTAATTTTTATGTAAATCAGATTGTAAATACAATTTAATAATAAAAAAAATGATATGTATATATATAGATAGATTCTATATACATTGTATTATTCCTATAGTGTATATTACTCTTCTTCAGCGATGTGACGAGTGACATCGATCGATCGAAGGACACGGAAATCGCGATGTCCTCCGATAACACAACTAGCACAGTGGCACTATTCATCTGATAACAGCTGCGTGTGACAGATTATTATAAATTATAATATATTATAATATACCTACTGCCTACTTTATGACGATAAAATATATACAACAAAGCACCTAATAATAATAGCTTTTAACATTGAAACGATGCACCTGAAAATTATAAGACTATAGAACATTTGACTAAAATATGATCATAGAACGAACAGACTTGTTCGTGATCATTTAGTAGCGATGATCTCAGTAATCCTTTGCACGAGCTTTGCGTGATTTCATTCATATGATGTATAGTATAGTCCGTCCGTATACGAGTTAGAATTATTTGCAGAGTCGACGACGTATCACAATAATACCATCGTGTATCCATGTGTATAAAATAGTAATAGTTGTTATATACTACCATCAATCATAAATTAATACAATTCGTATAGGTATATATATATATATATGTGCGCGTGGGAGTAGTAACACATGTGTGTCAAGATAAATATCGTTTTCGGGAACACATTACAATATTATATTATATAATAAACCGGCACATGTGGATAATTTTAATATATTTTAGGCGTTCTGTTCGAATACCATTCGACATAATATTAAATAATACGGTTTTATAAGGGACGAACGGGAACAGAGACGCGTCTCTCAAACTGTAGTATGCCTAACCGTTTCACCGTCAACCGTCTATGTTAGGTCAGTGTTATGCGACTAATTATTTATTTAATTTACCATCGGGAGTGACGTTGGATTCCAGATCCACTCGAACGAGGGAACGACGCGGGCCATTTCACTATCGGGAATATACTATAATATTATTTTCTGATCAAAAATATCGTTTGAAAATAATCTATTGCGATGTGGATGTGTAACGATGAATCAATAAATACGCACGGACGATACAAATATCAATTATCTCGACGCCTTTAGGAGTACGATCGCTATACGTTTGTTCCCAAATCGACATTAAAATAATTATTTATCGCAAAAATATTATTGTAAATACATTTTTTAAACATTAACGACCACACTCCTACTAATCATCAAGTGTATACCGCGTATTTACTTTAACGTTATAAAGTCTATACGATATTTTTTTTTTTCTAATTTCTTGTATTTTTGCGTTTTCCAGAACTGCTCAGCATGCTCATGTGGATGGACATTGTCAGAGCGAATCAAACCGCAATCCCGAGACTACCCATTTCAAGTAAGTGAAATATTATAAAAAAAAAATGTTCGAAGCCAACTTTACGACGACTGGTTAGAGGTACATGGACCGCTATCTGTTGTCGGAGTGGCGCACTCACAACTCGGTCAACGCGTCCGAGAGTCGGTAGAGAGAGAGAGTGTATTGTATCGTAACACAAATTAGTCGTCGTCACGGTAAGGAGTTTAAAATAGGCAACCCGTAAGTGCTTTTTATGTAGAACAATGAACGTCTAAGATTCTAACTAATAACTATTTATACGAACTAATATTTCCATATAATCGCAATGTACGATTAATAAATTGTAAGTGAAAAGTGTTGTGTCCGGGTTAAAAATATTCAATAAATATTTCTGACAAAATAACCAATGTTAACATATTTTAATCAAAAATTAAAATTGATTTAGACCATCGAAAAACTTAAAACGTTTTCTGTTAAGCATGTATTCGTGTAGAAATTACAACCACATATTAATTAACTTAATATTCTGCGATTCTCTTTAATATGTGATTTTACACCGGAATAAAAGCATTGAACGTTCTAATAAAAAATAATACACAATTTTAATTTTATTAACGTTCGTTTGGGATCGCGGAAAAATCGCCGGGCACCGCGTGATAGTTCACCAAAATACTATTTACCAGCAACGATTCACCGCGGTTACAATTCGTCGTGACGAATTCATTAAATTAAAAAATATAAATCAGTATTTTCATTATCTTTATATACATACTGTCCAAAATAAAATGATATTACAATAAATTACTCCAAACATAATATAACTTTTAACTGAAAATGTTGTGTTATGCCTCTTGAGAATAATATTCTGTAATTTTGTTTTTTATAGTCATCACATACAGTATTTAATCATTCAGCAAGGTGTCCTTGTTTTTTTTTTTTTTTTTACGGCTATAGAGTACTCGGTTATACACCTACTGTTCGACTTTGCCCGTCACATCAAAAATGTCGTGCCGTAATAAATTTAATAAATAGATACCGACTGAAAAATTAGTTTTAGGACATCGGTATTATACTGCGTGTAAACATTGTCTATGAAACGATTGCGATGAACTGTACGCGCGGTGAGTTACACACGCGACGAAACGTTGGCAGTTAGTAGTCGAACGGTGAATTCATTGCAGCGAAATATCCGGATACCGTTCGTTGGATTATCGGCAAATCATTTTTTTTTTTTTTGTCTAACTCAAATCATAAAAATTCTTCCGTTGATGACGAGTCATCTTCAAGATCGTCATCACCCAATATCATCATTGAATGCGGTTCATTCGTTGACCGTTTCGAAACATAAAATACGGTGATCATTAATGAAATAATGGCTATATTATGATATAATATGTTAATAATCTTGATTCGTTAAAAGCAGTCGTTGGGTTTGTTTCGTTGTACATACGACAAACGAACGGTCTGTTTAATTTATTACTATCATTTTAGGCGGTTGCCCACGCACAAAAATCGGCGCTGAAAACAAGCAGATTTACATACTCTTCGTCTTAAAAATCAAAATTTATTGACGATACTTTCGCATATTATTACGTAACGTAGACATCCTTATTCCTCGTGATACAGTGTCGGCCCATAATTTGTATTTGTGTAGTTCACAACTAATCGATCACTCACCGCTGTGGATAAAAATCTAATTTAAACTAATGTAGTCGCAACTTGGGAATATCTAGACACTATGCGCCAAGTACGAAACGACAACAATGTATTCTATTTGAGACGGGTCGAACTCAAGATGTGTCGAACCAAACTTATTTGATTTAGTGCGCGCCGCCGAGCCAGAGTTCGGCAACATGTATATACGTACAAACGTTTATTATACCACAATATGCCTTGTTGAACGTATTTGCCGCGCACAGAACTGTCATTGGTGTTTATATTCACTGCGTAATGTGTTATATGTGTTATGGCAAATTTATTTCGACTCGAATTTTGAAACTTTGAGCCGACAACGCGACTTCTCCGCCCTGCAAACGTATAATACCCTTATACAATGTACACATTGCACTACAACGTATAACATATTATTATTATCATTATTATATATAATATAGACAACTATTCCGTCTTTCGCTTATTGTGAACTTCGCGTACTTCACATCGCACACACAATAACCGTCTGTAATAGTTTAGTTTATGGCCAATGCTCGACAATATACGTTGGTAGGACATTGTTAATATTTTTTATGTCTGTTTGGAAAAATATCGTTGACGATACGCTTAGGACATCACCGTGATAGTACAAGTACTGTATAACATCGTGTATATTAATACACAGCGCACGGGCTAACGTGCGTACAGTAACCAGTGCCGCGGTAGTACCTATCTATATCTAACGATCATCGCTTAAAATCAGAAAAATCAATATCGAAACGACGAACTGCGGTTTTTTTTTTTTCCATTTCACCGCCGTACACGATATCGTCGTAACGGTATACTGTTGCGTTATATTAACATAATATCATATCGTCGTCGTCGTGGTCCACTGTTATCATAATATGTGGCGTCGTTGACTAATCGTCGAATTGTGGTTTTCGCAGGTTTGCCATCCAGTCCGTCGGCTGCTGCGGCGGCGGCGGCGGCGGCCGCGTACACGGCGGCCGCGGCGCTGAACCTCACTCCCGCGTACAACAAGGGACAGCAGATGGCGGCCGTGGTCGTCGTGCCGGAACAGAGCGAAGCGCTGAACTTGGGCAAAAAGAGGACGTCGAACAACAACAACAGCGAGGACGAGGACGCGGACGGCGACCGCGCGGACGAGTACGGCGGCTGCAGGCGCGAATCCGTGTCGTCCGCCGCGAAGCGCATCAAAACGGAACGGTCTTCGCCGCCGGTCAGCGGTTGTTCCAGCGACGACGAAAAGGCTGCGGCCAAGGCGACGAGCAACGGTAGCCCGTCGCCGCCGCAACCGTCGGCCGCCGACGACGTCGCGTACCGATCGGACAAGAGGCGCGGTCCGTCGCCGATCGACGAGGACGTGGTCGAGATGGACATCAACACGTCGCCTTCGGCCGGTGAGTGCGCCGAACACGACCGTATTAATTGATATTGACGTCTTATTTTATCGCATTAGACGTACGTGCAAACGGGTTTTGGGTCCTCGGACGACGTATCAATTACTTATGTAGTTATGTGTATGATTAATGGCGCCAATTCAGTTTTGAAATTTGGCTGCTAAATCTTTAAGCAGGCCAAATCGTTCCACCGTCAGACCACGGCGAAACAGTGAAATAAGTTACTTTTTTAAAGTTAAGGCGACGCTCCTTTTAACGCCCTATAACAATAAAGAAGTGACTTGTTTTACGTTTTTATAAGCGTCTGTCGTTTAGGCAACACGCCCTATCACGGATGTGAAGTTTTGGAAATCAGAACCCACTATTTCATCGACATCATACATATAACAGTGTAGTTTTTTCAAGAAAACGGTATTTCGAGGCCTTTCGTAACGAATTTTTAAGTGCAATTATTATTGTTTTAAAATATCGGACCGCGTTTCTTGTACACTCTAGCCCATTTGTACGCAACTCTTACGAATACTCTACACTCTTAAAAAGACGTAAAACTAGTTTTTTTTTCTCCAAAAACCCCTCAACAGGTGACCGTGGGCGTCATAAGAATAAAAAATGTGTCTTTTTTACGTTTTTATAAACACATAGGTATATATATATATATCTTACATAATGCGTAAAATATGAGCTAACCGTGAAATCGACAATCATATAATTTGACCGTAATCGATAAGTAATAACGTCCGAATTGTCCAAAGAGCCTGTAAACTATATAACATCGACGAGGCCAAGTTTCGAGCTAAACCCACCAATTCCCTATACCCAACCACGAAATATATACTGTTGTGTGCACACTGCCGCGTCCTTTGCCAGTTTGCACGTCACACGCGAAAATTCTGTGAAGCGCGGTGACCCACTTGTGTGCGTGTGTGTTATACCCATCGTTTGCATCGTGTACATTAATGCTCGTGTATTTTAGTACTGCCTTGGCGATTTCATCCGTATCGATTCAAACAACAACGATGGTATCTACTGACTGTTATATTATCCTATACATAAATACATACATCATGTATATATATATATCATAGCCTATAATATTAATACACACCACATAATACGAAACGACTAGCGTGATATTTTGATGTACATAATATATATATATATATATACAGTATAAGTAGTGTTTATAATTGTCCACGTTTCAACTGAGTTGGTTGTTGTGTATGTGCAGTTTCACGCGCGTAGTTCAGTGTGCACACGTTCGGTATCCTCTCGTCCCCCAAGGTTGGAGAACGCACGCGGGCAGCTTTGCGTTGGCTGTTGGTAAACATAATATATTATATAGTGTAATAACATAATCGTCATTCGTCGGCAAATTAGCTAACCGCGTGAAAGCTAAACTTTTAAAAATATATAAACGGGCTACTATAACTTTACTATTTTTTTCAAACGTTCTTATTGATTTTATACGCCATAACACTTTTTTTGTTTACGTTTTCAATGCGGGTTAAGTCTATTTGTTTTTCTGTAAAATCAAACCACCTTACACGAAACCAAATCCATATATTTATAGCTTACTGTTATTTTCCGTGGCGTTCACGGGTTAGGATTAATGTCCCTTTCCGCTGTAATTTTTTTTTTCAGATGACTTATCTCCTTAATATCACAGTTGTTATTACGTACAAGTTACCTAATATCTCCTCTTCTTCTGAAAAATCTAAATTACATAGAGAAACGAGAAATACCCACGTATTTCTGCCAAATATCATTGTATAAATTAAGATTTTTGAAATGTTTTTTCACGGTTATAGTCACAGAGTACGTATACTCATATTTTTACATACTGTAAGCTTAGTTTTAAAATTCACACTACAATTGTCCTCCCCTCCATATAAAATAACATAAAATAAAAAATACACTGAGTCGTCCAGCAATTAATATTTTCTTTTGTTTTTTTTGCGTATATAATGTTCTCTATAATGATTGTAGAATCGTAAATTTAGCTCTCAAATTCGCAAGACAATCTTTAAATTTTTCCCACAAAAAATGACGTGAAATGAAAAATAGGTTATAAATGTTATAATAAATATATGTACCTATTATGATATGTAATATTTAATCAGTATACAAATGTAAAAATAATTATTAACTAAATTTGTGATTAAAAATCTCATGACGTTTTTAAATTAATTTTAATAATATTATGTGCGTTATTTTCACATTATCTTTTTGCAATGCGTTTTTTACGGTGCGTTCAAACCAGACGCGTCTAACCGGATCGTGACAAGGTTCGCCGGACAGATATTAATTCGTTAATTCCGTTTTTTCTATACCAGCAAGGGATACCTTAAAAGCTGATAAATGTACCTACTTCCGTTAAAAACAACAATATTATTTATGTTTTTTTGTAGAAACTCGTATTCGGTATACGTTTTTAGCCCCAGAATGTTGCGCTGAGACTATAGGTCGACTAGGCAACGGAACGTTACGCACCGGTGTGGTCACCTATATATTCATATCAACGTGTTTCGAAATTTTATCAACTAATCACTAATGCATCAGTTTTTACCGATTACCAATGGAAAATAATTGGTTTAAAAGTCAAGATTTATAATAATATTATTATAATAACACAATGCCTCCTTGAATGCCTACCCGTGACTTAACTATAACTATAAGGGCTCATTTGTTATCAATTAAAATCCAATTTCAGCATTAATTCATAAGCAATAGATGTATTATTATCTATATAGCATCAGCTATATTTTCATTTGCCGCTAGGGTGGACGAATTTTCCATACCTTCGATTCGGATGCCAATCCTGTAATCCCTTTCTGAAAATCTAGTATACGAATATTTCACTTGATATACCTAAGTATTTTTGAACATCAAGCTTACGATTATCAATAAACTGAACAGTATTATGTTATTATAGGTATATACTGCAGTCTTAAAACATTCTACTCGGTTATCTCGACTGGCATTACTGTTACTCATCTGTCATTAGTATAATCCCTATAAGATTGGAATTTAAATGCAAAAAGTATTCATATATTTATATATATATGTTATATATTTATTTGAGTTTTTTAACACATTAAATTACATTCACAAAATTCGTTTCACATACATCAAAGAATCCAAACAAGAAACGATTTTAAACATTGATTTATAATAATTATTATTTTATTAAGTCTTTCGTGTAATATATGTCTTATACAAAAGATTAACCAAAAACTATCCACATGACCGGCTACCGTGCCGTTATGTTATATTCAAAGTAAAATATAATATAAGCTCAACAGATAGGTGTGTTGTGCATAAGTCGACATTGAAAAGGAGATTATTTATTAATTAATAAATTTCAAATTACCTTGTAATTTTCGATGAACAATCGTTTAAAACACTTTAATCATAGGAATAAATATATTTTTTTATTTTAAATTTGTTTGTGCATTAGTTGAGCTTAAAAAAACTTTTTAAACCATTTTTTGTACTTAGCCTTTTAATTCGCACCCGGCCCATCAAAGTGCTTCAAAAAGGTCACCAAAGTTAAATCGCGCGCATCTTCATTTATGAATTTATTATCATTCATCAGAAATACTTTTTATGCAACATTTAATGCGAAATAAAGAGAGGAGAGAGAGAGAAAGACAGAAGCTCAGAGTGTGTGTGTGTGTGTGTGTATGTGTGTGTGTGTGTGTATGTATTTATGGGAATGCAAAGCATTCTATGGCTTGTATACTTAGTTTTCATCCAAATGTACAAAAAAAATATGTACATCTCGGATGGGGATAATATATACATATATTATGCACCTTGTTTATTGGTACTTAGAAAAGTTGACGAATATACGAGAGCGGGTAAGAGACGTAAATATGTTGATGTGCGGTCAAAGGAAAATAAGTCAGACCCCGTGGTTCCTTTTGCAGACACTACAGTCCCGAATTTTTTTTCTGTAATAATATATACTGCAGCATAACAACATCATTGTGTACTATAATATTGTGCGTGCGTGATAAAAAATATGTTTTTCTCGCGGAGTAATAAAATGTATTTTACACAGTAAAATAGTCTTATTTTGATGGACATTTTCAGTGGTAGTTGAACACATTACTGTAGTACATTTTGTCGTGGGAATTCCGTAAAATATAATATTATAATATAGCCATGTTGCGTAGAAGTATGAGTTGGAAAATTTTACATTTATATACTTTTTTATACGTTTATCGTATCACATAATAATATTATTATACGTTTATACATTGCCCGTATACAGTATATATAATATATTATTATTATTATTATAAAATGAATAATATTATTATGTACCGATCATACCACTAGATGACATCAAATTATGTAAAAAAAACGAGTGTTTATTTTTAAAAAAATCGGCTTGTCAACTACTAAGAATTTATATCGCTTAGACTTACACTAATTTTTGTTTTTCTTAACACTGTAATTACATTTGTTTTTCTATCATTGTGTAGGTTCTTCGGCTAACAACGGCTTGGCGATATCCGTGACGCGCAGAACGAAAAACGGCGTGTACATGGGTCAACTCACCAAGAACAATGCATTGATCAACGGAGGCAAGTATACCTTTACATAATATATTATTTAGGTCAATTTTTCGGCTCGGTAACCGCCAGGTGTAGAAATATTATAAATCGTTACAACCCGCGGGACAATTTTTACTAGGTAGGAATTTTTTCGTCATATCAATAGTCTGCAATGTCCATGATTGCATTTATACGTAGACGCACGAACCATTAGCGAAAAGGTTGTTGTAAGTAAGTAGTTTAAAAAAATAGTTTTCCAATATTCAATATAAATAAATACAATGTATATCATTGGACGGTTCGTCTCCTATTAGTTTTAAAACATCTTACGCGCAGTTAAACGCAATCGACGTACAGCGACGTGATGCGCTGTTGCGATCGATACGACTACGCCATCGAAATTGATTTAACTTATAAGCGATTTTAGTCATACTTTTAATATTCTTTAGATGAAATCATCGTCTCACGCGCCATAACTGGTGTCGACGACGATTAATATATAATATTATTTAATATTTCATATATATTTATATATATGTGTGTGTGTGTATAATATTATATACTATTTAATAGGTAACGCACTCTGTGCAGATTAGTCCATAGACTTAGATTGTAAAACGTATTTCCGAAATTCCTCTCCGCCCTCCTCTCAGCCAACGGAAACTACAACATAACAATAAAGTTTCTATATACATAATGTACACTACCATATTATAGTTGCGGCGTTTAATCCCGTGGCGACTCGAGCGAGAATAAGAGTAAATCCTCGGCACTCTAAGTACAATGCCGTCGCCGTATTTAAAATCACGTTTAAACACTAGTAGGTATATATAGTTGGATATAAAGTCAGTTTATATTTTATATACTGTGCATGTATAAAGTTTATGATAATTTAAAGAATATGATATAGATAATTCTAATATCTTATTCGGTTCATAGGTAATTATATAAAAATAAATTAATAACGCCGACGTGTTACAGCACATTAAGCAATAAACACATGCCAATATTAAATGTATCTACATAGATCAGTATACTGTTATAAACCAAATACTTTTTTTTTTTCGTTCGAAAGTTTATTTTATAATGCTATCAAACATATACCAAATATATCATTTAAATTACTCCATATAGCCATCATGTAGGTATTGCTAGGTAAGTCATGTCAGATAAGAAATTCAAATGGCCATATTAATTTATTTTAGTCCTTTAGTTTACTTTTATAGTTTTCAGTATTACCTCCATTGCTTTTCTAGAGATAAAGAAAAATATACAAAGGGCCCACCACTATAGACACACAAAAAATGGTAGAGGGTGACTGACACCAATTTATATAATTATTAATGTATAATATTATAGTAAAATTAATTATATTTTAGATCAGTATTGACTATCTATTGAGCATCATTTTACATTTACCGTTAGGGACCCACCGACCACCACCCACGGCTCTATTAAAAAAAAATCTCAAAGAAAATTACCTCTGAAATTATCATTTGACATGCCACTAAACTTGAAATTGGCAATAATCTAGATGCTACATCAAGTCTTCGATATTTTAAAAAAACTACATTAATGTCTTTTCAATGAAATATGTTTTGTACACAAGTCGCTGAATTCCAATTTCTGTAAGCTTCATAAAAAATGTCGATTTAAACAAAATTAATTGTTTTAACATCATAATAAGCAATATCCATGTCGTTTTCTTATATAAAAAATAAAAGTTATGAGTAAATACTTAACCTATCAAGTGCATGCACTCGTTTATTGCAGTATATTTTCGTTATCAAGAGCATTCAAATTATTACTGACTCTATTCATATAATAATTATTATGTTCAATGTCTTTATGTACATGGTTTATTGTAGTCAACAGTAGATCAGTTATATATTTTCATATTATCTTTTGTCAAAATGGTCCTACAACTATTACTAATAAATCGACTATAATTATGCTAATTGTTAGTTGCTGTATCTACTATTACTGCTGTTTTACTTATATGTGCTGTCTGCAGTACGTGTCTTATACGAAAACAAAAACAATTCGACGTAGCGTAAATGTAAATGTACATACCCGTTCAAGACCGAAACAATCAGCAAAAACCATAAAGCGACTTTCGATTAAAATCCAAACAGCGAAGTCAGTGGCTTCCGGGTAGCTTGCTCTCACAATTTTTCAACTTATTTGTTATTTATAACAGTGAAACGACTCGGGACCTAATCTTTAAAAATTCGCTTATATATTACATATTACTAATAACCTGTCCTTAGCAAATTTTAATGCCCATCAAACTAGATTGAGTTATTTAGATATCAATTTTCTTGTTGTACTTGTTGTAATATTTATATGGATATAATAATATGCATAGTTGTTCATTTTTACTATACACGATAAAATATCGGTGGATGAATTCTCTCAGCCATCCTTGCACTGTAATAATATGGGTTAGGTATTGAATAATACTATAAACGAAATCGCTAAATGATTATGTTACTGTCGTTATTAATAAATACACCCCATACAATTTATTGATAGAAAGTAGAATTTTGACACAAAGAAAATACGTACGGTTATAATATTAAACGTACACACCCAACTATACAATAGTTATGCGATAGACTATTAAAAAAAAAAAATATCCCTTCAATAATATTGCAAATATACAAATTGTTTTTTATTTAATTACTATAAACAGCCGTTTTCTCGATATGGTATAACTGAATAATATGATTTTGTAAACATATGTTTTTGAAAAAAAATTTAATAAGTACTATAATTGGCTTCTTACTTTTTAATCATACCATACATTTTTCATTTCTAAGAAAAAATAATATAATTTTTTTTTTGTAGTAGTTTACACAGACAAATTTAATTTATCCGATAACTTTCTTATTATTATATCATACAATTTAATATTTGACATTTTACGTTTTTGCTGAAATAGTTCTAATAATTTAGTGGTATCTTGATTGTTACGTTCGTTCATCGCATATTATTATTATGGCTACACTACTATCGCGTATAACAGGGAAAGATTTATTGCGTAATACCTCAGTCAACACACAAAAATATTTGTCTGTATACGGTGTACTACCGTCCGTAATAATATACATATATTAGTATATAGTATAGCAAAAGCATTATAACGTTATAATAATAATAATATCGTTATATCATTACACCGTTCGTATAATATACGGGTTACTGAACCGCATATAAATTGTATTATGAACGAGCAAATTATTATATTTCAATTCTTAAAGGGTTGTGTCTTGTGCGTATGGTTTACAAGTTTAATTTTAATCGTCAAATGATCGCAGTGTATACATTATTATTACTAAACTGTATCGTTGTACCTACCATATTATTTTTTTTTGCATATTATTATTATTATTCGATATCTGACTCGTTACATTCCGTTTTTCAGGATGGAACAACAACGCAAATCCATTCGTTTTGCACCTAAACGGAGATCTATACACTGGGCAATTGCAGTTGCAACAAAAGCAGATGGCCAACAACTGAGGACGTGACGTTTCTCTCGCACCGATCATTGGCGATGTGCTTACCTACAAAAAATGATGAATTCGTCTGATTTAGAAATATTACGCCTGTTTAATACACGTATTATAATTTATACCTTGTTATTTTAATATAATTTTGACGTCGAAATTAAGAGACATACACCATGTCTATACACACCGCATAACGGTGTAGGCCCATGTTGTGCGTTCGACTCAAAGACGGAAAATGTATTTTTTTTCTTTGCGAATAGGCTTTTGACTGATTTTATATTTGGTGTTAATCTTTCGGTAGCACATTTGTAGAAAAATATCGAGTTGTATTCATTGTAGATTTCAGGTATTATTATATTTAGTATATTATGTCGGCCGGCGACCGCGGTATTGCGTCACACTCGAGTTTTTTCAACAATATTGTTGTCGTATTATTATTATGAATTGTAATATAATTCGTTTTTAGTTTAGTTCAAATAATAATTTTCTACCAAAACATTTTGTATACGTGTTTGAGTTTGAGATAAATAGAAAGTTTGATATTTACACATTGTATGATTCAATATAATATAAACAAATTGAAAAAAAAAATGTGTAGTATGTGTGTGTATATTCAGTAGTATAACATATATACATAGTGTATAGTGTAGTTATTTTGAAGTATATTGTACGACTTGTGTTTCGTCAAAAGTTTCTTTTTATAGATTGATAATAATTGTATTATACATTTATACGGTCTCGTCGGATTGAGGACTTTGTATATTTGTGTGCATGTATGTATGTATGTATGTGTATGTGTGTGTGTGCGTAAAAGTATATATTGCGTATATATTTAGAACGCGTAAACCGAAATCGGAAGGGTTCGAAAGACTTTTTGTACATAAAAAATTCAATTGTTAAAGTTTTTTTTTTCGTCGACTCAATTTTGGTCAGATGTGTCTGTGACAGCAATAAGACCTAAATAAGAAAAAAAAACATTTACAGAATCATAAAATAGGATTTCGTTAAAAAAAATAAAGGAAATCTCTTAGTCATTCGAATTCTTGTGATTTTGTATATATTATTATATAGGTACCTACATAATATTATTATATTCGAAACCGTGTACATAATAATAGGTATTACTAAAACTATACATCTTACGATATGATTACAATATAATATTGTGTACCTTATATTTACCATTGAGTGGTTTTAGCTTTATTATGAGTATTGTAATATTGTTCGATTTATCGTGTTTCTAGTGTATTATTCGGTTAAAGTATAGAGTTAGCTTTTTGTCTCGGTAAACCCTGCGCCGAGGTGTATAACTATTATTAGTAATAATTACTAATTATAATATTATAACACAAACGGGTGTGACGAATACACGACATATATTATTAAATATAAGATGATTTTTAGTTAAATATAATATTATTATGACGTGCTTGTGAGTTTTGGGCAACGAGATCTCATGTTCAAATCAATAAAAGTACTGTCGTGCTGTACGCGTATTACAACGCGCTACCGTGTCGTGTTTTTCATAAAAAAAAAATCTGTATTCGCATCGAGGTAGTTTCTATTTATTATTGACTTCGGTGAAATAATGTATACACGCATCAAGTAATCATAAAGCAATACTCGATACATCCTAAAACCGTCATCTCCTACAAGACGGCGTGTGCATGACCATTTATCGAAATGTATTACCTTATCCAAGACACACTTCATTGCTGCCCATATTATACATAGTTTTATATAATATAGTATTAGCGTGTACATTTTATTATTATATTAATCAATTTATACTATTATATTATCATCGTATCATTGTAATTCTGTATTATATATATATATTATTATATGATACAAATATGATATCTGCGTTTATTATCATTAGGTACTTAATATTATAATATAGGTATGTGTTAATTATTATTTATTTATACATTTATTGTCATTTATTTTTTTATCATTCGCATTCATGTATAATACTATAACGATTTAAAGCCATTGCAGAATAATAGCTAATAAATATTTTAATGAAGCAATATTATTATGATATTATAATATATAACATACGCGTCTACCGTATATGCACATCGATTGTAATAACAAAATAATGCGTTATCATTAAACGATTTGTCCTCATTACATAAACGTATTGTTCCAATATATTATATTATTCATGTGGCATAATATTATACATTTTAAATAATTGTTTAGTACCGCAACGATGTGGAAAATTATTGCTGAAAGGAGTTGGAGGTATGGGAAGTGGTTATATATTCCCGAATCTCATGTATCGACTTAACTCTTCCAGCTCGTAGTTATGATGACGGTTTTTGTTTTGTTTAAATTATTATAGACTAGGATAAAATATCATACTCGATTTGTATTATACCGTGTAACGCAGTTAATATTATTAACATTTTAATGTACTGAAATTTAAATTTAAATATACAATATATAAAAACAATGTTCGTGGGGTTGTTTTGTTTATTGGAAACATTTGACAGATCCTATTTCAGCCATTTCGCGGTACAAAAAGAAAAACTACGAAAAAAAAATCATACCGGAAAACGTTCAAGATATAATATTATCATACAAGCCAGGATGTTTGATAAACAATAATCAAAAATGTTTCGTCCATCGGAAATAGAATCCTTTTAATTGAGAATACGATTATAATTATAAACACGCGATTATATAGAATATTATACAATTTAAACTTTGGTGTATTTTAATTTAGTTTATACTTTATAGATATTACAACAGTTTAAAATGTATTTACATAAATTATTTGGATAACGGGATAGTATAAGTTCGCGTAAGTATTCCAAAAAAAAAAACCCAGAGGATGATTAAATTAAAGTAAAATATCAAGGCTAAGAAATGTAATAGTATTTTTAATTTAGGGATATAGTACATAACATAATATAGATAATATAAGATTGTAACTAATAGTTATTGTTTTCGGTTTTAAAAACTACCTATAAATAAAAAAATAACTTTAATTCATAAAGTTTCTTTTGCTTATAGAGTGTAGATTACTCATATTGTGAACGCACATTACACATAAAACAACAAATGGTTGTTAATAAGTCGTTTATTGATTGTACACGAGTTTCATTATAGATATAATAAGAATACTAGTAACTATAGTTTAAGAAATATGACTGTATTTCTGTGTATTTTAGTATAATAAACAAAATTAAACATATTATTATAATTCGTGTTCAAAAAAAAAAAAATTATCACATTTTAATCTTGTACACGGGAAAACGTTACAAACACAAAACGAACGTGCAAGATATTATTAAAAGCCTCGGCGATAAAGTGGATTATATTTTTATGCTTTTAAAATAACCGTATTCCGTACCCGCAGGTCTTTACTATATCTATTCTGCATTTATACGACCACTCGGTGAATAATACAGCCAATAAAAACATACTGTACCGTTTAATATTCACGTAATTTGTGCAGTTGAACGTACAATAGCATTGTTGTACCTATACCAATGCGATGTGTCTTATGTGCTGTGAGAAATTGTTTAACGGATTATTTGTCACCATAAAACGATGCGCACAAGTATAGTCAAATAAGCATAAGTGAAATTTTTGAAACTTTTCTATTACATAATAATATAACAATTACTTGTAAAAAGAAAACAATTTTATACGATTTATTTAAGTAGTTTTCATTATTAAAACCAACGAAAACATTACCTATACATGTAACGCTTAAGTGGCTAAACATTTATATGCAGAAGACATGTAAAAAACATGTGATGTTTTGATACTGGTGATAATAATGATATGGTCAATTTGTGATCATAGAATCGATATTATTTTATACTGTCATCTTGATTTTAATAATATATGTACTGACAGTCATTTGAAACTCAATTGATTTCAATCATTCTTATGGGAAAAAATCTTTTCATATTTTTCATATGGAAGTAAATAAATCGCGATGAATGGTATAATGGTAACACTACAGTGGAGTTCGAAAATATAAGAGTGCTAAATTTTATTTTACCGTTAAAAACACATTTTATGTTCAGCTGTATATTACTGTCTTGTCTGCTGTCGATAGATTGCGGGTATTATCGGACAAATCGCGTTATTCGCGGATAACATTCAAATTTCACATGATTTTTTTATATTATAATATTACGGGTTTTTTGTTTATTTAAGATTCCTAATGATTTTTAACGATCGACAATGGTAGCTTTGCTGTAGTATCGTTATGCTATTAGGTGTATGTTCTATGCCTAAAGCTTATTGTCCAATGCCCCGGGAATGACGAAAAGGAAACGTATACGTAGGCGAATTGCGGCTTATATATATAGCTATATTAATGTAATAAAACGATTTCGGTTAACGATAGCTGTTTTATTTATTTTTATCGTTGTGTAGCGTACCTAGATAGTAACATGAAAAAGAAAACACGCGTTTACCCAAGACCATAACAACATCACTGTTTATGTGCATTATTACATGTAATAATATCATAAAAACGTTTACAATTAAGTATAATGTGAACAAATTAATAATATCAATATTTATCATACATCGATGCGCGTTCAATAAAACAAATATATTTTATTCATTAATTTTCGTAGATAACGATTGATTACTCTGCCCAAAATACGGTGCCCGTGCACTTTGTGAAATTAAATTATTTTTAAACCATTTAATCTCGTTAAAAATTCGCATATAAATCCAAATCGATGTTTTACGCAATTTCGAGTGTATATATTCTTTTCAAATCACATGACCATCATGACGTGTATTATTACAAATATAAATTTAATTTTATGTTTTTACTTTTATTCTAATGCATTATTGTTGTACGTTATAGCGAGAAAAATGTGGCCCTGGAAAGGGTGTGGGTATCTTAGGGGTGCTTATCGTCCAAAGCAAATTTAAGATCTCTCCAAGCTTCATTTCAGATGAATTAATATATGGATGGCGTCGGGAGCGTATCGTCATGCAAATGGATTGTTTAAGGTCACATCCCTCGTGGCCTTGTTTTTCAAAAGAAATTTTATGAAATAATGTTTTTTTTTTTTTTTTTAGAACAACCTTTAGACTGTTGTCCATATTCATAAAAAATGTAGTGATTTCATTATAACACATATCGTTCACGTATTATTATAACACATACGCAGTAATAAATAAGGATTTGATGCATTGTAGTATATATTATACATTACAATATATTATAAACAATAGATCTAATCCATCACCATTCACTTGTATTAAGCCACGTCTAAAAGATGATATTAAAACGTGCAATAGTTACAGTCTTGACAGCTACTATCGCGATTTTGTATAATGTACGTGCGCGTAATGTATTAAATGTATAATAAACATAGGCGTTTCTAGGACCATCGAGTCTCGTCCTATATAGTGTTATTTTTTATATAAAAAAATGGGTCTTTTTTCGAAGTGAAATTTTTTTACAAAGTCTTCACGTTCAGCATGACGGTCGTCATCGCGGTCGGACGTCACGGTCGGACGTCATTTTTTCCTACTAGAAACACGACGTGAACAGATAATACTTTAGTGTGACCAGTATAGATTGCGTATGACGTTAATTGGGTAAATCGGTCACGAAGTGTACAGTATAATTAAAATATTTATCTGCTTAATACCCGTATTACAATATTTTATGTATATGATGTACACATAAATTGACGGAAATTGTATTTTATAATTAGTTATTAATTAAGGCACATATTCATAAGCGAACTGTCGGTGATATCAGCAGAGGTCCATATTATACTCTGTTCGATTTGCGGAACGCGTCATACGTGGAGGATATCAGTGATCAAATTTACACAGGCCGAGAGATTGAGGTCACTTCACGGATTTTGCATACGATTGGAGCCGATAGAAATGAAGATTTGGGTGGTCAAGGCCGACGGATACGCGATGGGTTTTGGTTTGTGCACAACCACGTTCTCTCGGCAAACGGAGAACAGGAAACGAATAATCAAAAAATAATGCCCAATACTCGAAAAGCGATCGTTGTTCGTATTACGTGTATTCCTTTGAATCGATTTTCATCATCATACATAATATGCATGTAACCTAGGGAGTTTACTTGAAATAAATCGCCTATGCCTTTGAGTTTATGACCGCCGCGAGTTTGAATGTATAAAGTTTTCTTATTTCGTATATACGATCGAATTCAAAAACATTTTAGGTTATATTGCTAGTGGTAAACGAATTTCACATATTTCGCTCTACTACGACACAATAAACATGTACATAATATATAATACTGTGTATGTATGTGTTACATACGTACACGAATATTTGCTTAACCGCACTCCAACGAATGGCATTTTCTCCACGTGAGTACGAAAATTCTTCGAGTTTCCTATTGTTATACGTATATTACATAATCCGCGGATTTTCGAGATATTTATTACGATTTATTTCGTTCAAAATAAGTAAAAAAATACAGTGAATTGAACAGTATTAATATACTTTTGCGATCGCCATCTGATAATATATTATTATTATTACTTTTGAGCGAATTCTTATCCGAAAAATTGCTTGTACATAGATAACTGTTAACATGTAACTTTAAAATAATTACAATGTTGTATTTCATTACAGAATAATATCCGATTCCTTGCAGAAAAACTACGTTATAAAATGGTATACATTTATAATTAATTATATTTATATTACATTTGAACATTTTTGGACACGTTTTACGATAATTTATATTTTCCATATAATTATTTTTAATTTTTATGTATTGAGGTTATTTAACTTATTTTATTTATTAATTTAAATGTTAAGTATTTCTTAAAAAAATAGTTTAATCACTTTTTTAGATGCTAAGTGAAGTAAGAAATATTTCCCATTCTATTGCTTTGTAGTTACGAATAGTTGTAAAACATTACAGTAATAATAATATGTACGTATAATGCAATATATTCTGAGATTTAATTAAATATATTATTATTATTCGATGTAGCCAACGTGTGACATGTTTCCGGGTAATATTTACTTTTAACGATCATTTACAAAGGGGGAAATTAACCAAAAATGTTAACTAAACGTGAATGTACATTTCTAATGTACTTTACTCCTTAGGAAAAACGTCGTTTTGAATAACGACGTACATAAATTATATTTTTAATGGCATTTTGAGAAACTCGTATGACACGTCTTAATGTTAAAAAATACTTATGCAGTCATGTATTGTATATCTTGGAAACGCGTCACGTGTAAACGATGTACGTGCTTAAGGCTTAACGAATCAATACGGTTTTGTTTTATTTGACGAACTAAACGTATTTTCATTAATTTATTACTAGATCATAATAATATCGTTTTTAATTTATTCATTTCGTTTGGGCTGAAGTCGTATAACTATATATATATAGTGTTGTCAAACTACATCCAGTTTTACACGGATATGGCGAATGATCACTGCAGACCACCGAAGAAAACACTTCGCAATATTCTATGATGTTTGGGTATTATAGACATTAAACCCATTTATTGGTATTCTGTGGATTTTAGGCTTTTCCAACTCATAAATAAATCATATTTAAAGAAAATTAATAATAATACATTATTAAGTATTCAAATCCAGTCTGACTCATGAACATGATTAATAGATATAAATGACTATATTGTCTACTAGAAAGACTTTATTAATATATTCTGGAAAAACAAATTTTATCCTATTAATTTTATATACATTTTAATACAGTGGAAAAAAGAACATTCAAGTTTGTTGAATAGAGGTTCCATTGTATTTTATTTTAATTTTAAATACACATCACTATTCGTAATTATTTGTATAATGCATACTAAAATTATACTACATTAATAATAATTTGACAAAATATTTAAATAACAATAATATCGTATGATGTAGCCATTATGGGTATAAGATATTTATAGCGAATAGCGATTTTAGTCTCCAAAAGTTTGATACGATAATTACTGAGAATATTCAACACCAAGAATTTCTGAGCTTAAATTATGACTAAAGGTGATGAATATCTTGGCATAAATAAGTAGTTAATTAAACAAATAAGTTGTTAAACTATTCTATAGTATAAGAATTCAGAATTCAGAATTCATTCGATGCCACACTATTTCTCAACGGCTTAATATGGTCCATACATTCTACTTTGAATAATTTTAATGAAAATAAACTACCCAATGAAATAATTTATTAAATTGTAAAGATTACATCTAATTAATCTGGAAACCATAAATAAAAATTACTCACTATTTATTGTCGTATAACATATATGAATAATAAATTACAAAAATTTTATAATATCTATGATCAAAGTTTTATACATGCCATATTTTCGTATTTTTTTTTTATTTTTAAATTTAATAGTGAAAAATGTTAAAATTCACGTTTTTAGATGACTTCGATTAGCAACACATCGTAATTTATTATTTTCAGAAATTAATCAAAATTATTTTAATTTCAGGATTAGCTCAGTAATTGTATACTAGCTACGTTTATTATTTAATAACTAATATATTAAGAAAACATAATATGATAGTGAGAAAGAAAGAGTCGTAGATAGGTATTCTTACTAAAGAAAAATGGAAAAAGGTCTTTAGATAATTTCATTAGAGGGTTATAAAAAATAACTTTAAGTGGTGTTGGAGAATTTAAAATTATATAAAACTTGAACTTTATGGTACACGTGTATTGTGTATTTTTTTTAAACTTTAAGAAAAGAAAAAAAGTAAAATACTTCTTTTTCATTTGATATCGAGTCTTCAAAGTGTTCAAGTTAGAGCTTTGCAATTATAGCTAAATGATTCTAACGTGATTAAATTTTTTTTTTTATTCGATTGTTTATAAACCATTTTAAATATTAAAATATTTACTTATCAATTCAAAACATTTTAGTGTCAAAGTTAGAACACTTATAATGATAATAAAAAAACATATTTGTTTTGACGTTAACTATACATTAACGATAATTAAACAAATCGATGTATGGGAGCAAAAAAAATAATAGATCAACATACATAATATCTTATTAATATTAAATTAAGAATATTTAACAGTAATAATATGTTTAAATTATATCTGTATGATATCGTCAATAGAGAAACTATGACTATAATAATGTTGTAAGACCCTAGTTTGACTCTTTTCTCATTCCTAAATTTACTACCAAAACTCATAACCCGCACTTATTAGAGTCTCGTTACCAGAATTATGTTTCTCGCCAATAAGAACATCCCGGTTTTTGTATAATTATTATATTTTTGTCTTTTATATATATTTAGTAATTGTTTTTGTATATTTTTACGAAATATTATAATACATGTTACAATTTTTGAATTGCCCAGTGATTTTTATTAAATAAATAAACGTAGAAATGTATGTATAAAAATATATATTGAGTTATTATAGTAGTAGTGTTACAAGTAAATAAAAATAAACATATATATATATATATATGTATAAATGTATCGAAATTAGCTTAAATGTTCATCATTAAATTATAATATATTTATACTCTGTAACAAGATCTAACAAATACGTTTTAGATATATCTTATAATTAAAATTCCGTGTATTTTTGTTTAAAACTATTTATGTTATATAAATATAACATATTATAATGTTACAGTGTTTCTTTAGCCTAAATAACTACACTAATTTTTAAGCAATATTAATTTGCACTGAATTCGTTAACTAATTTAATATATTAGATGATAAAATAGTTCAAAAAATTTCTTTTAGGAATATTCGAACGAGTTGAAATTTTTAACACATGTGTCAAGTACTAATAAAGTATAAATATGTATTTATATTTTATTATATTTTATATATTTTTACCAATGAATTTATATTATTTCAATACAAGATTGTCTTAAAAAAGTAAAAAATAAAACAGAGAAGAACGATTTTTACACTCGTTTTTAATTTAAATATGTAAGACGGTAGAGTAATTGTATTTATACATTTATTTTTATATTCTATCTTGGAATCGTTTTTCACTAAGTTGAAGACAATTTACAGTGTTTCAATATATCGTAATTGGACAGTGCATACAGTCGATAGTCAAATCAAAGCCGGTTGCTATATCGATTTTGTCGCTTATAGATGAAATGCAATTGACGGGTGGAAATCAAAAACGTACTATTGCCAAAATTGACAAAAACGATTTAGATATCGATTTCTTATAAAAGAAACGTCGACAAACGATTGGTGTTGCCAAAATAGACAAAAACGTACTATTTCCCGGTCAAATCAGCTGTAAAAAATGACTGCTTAATCCAAAACGAACCTTTTCCATGCATAAAAATTAAATTTAGATAATCAAAACGTACTTTTTCCAGTTTTACGCCAAAACGTACTATTGTCCATGTTAAAAGAATAGGCACCAATCATTAACTGTATCAAAACGAACATCTATTTCCATAAATTATTCCAAAACATACTTTTTTTTTCATGTTATGTCAAAACGTACTATTGCCCATGTTGTAAGTATAGGGAAATAAAATAGTTAATCCAAAACGTACTAAAAAATAATTTTTAATTTATAATATTAAGTTATTATCACAATCATTAAATTTGAAACTTAATTAAAAATATAATCCTAGATTATTAAACACATTAGAGTCGTTTTTAATATAAATAATATATTATTAAATAATTTAAAAAAACTTCCTTGTCTTCAAAATAATTTGTCTGTTTTATGAAGGTGAAGTTACTAGAATTGGTGTCATAAAAAGGTTTTAAAATCTTCAGAACATCGGTCAAGTCGATATCCTGCTAAAACAAAACCATGTTAAGTTAGAAAAAAAGGAAGATGTATTCAAATTAAATGATTTTTTTAAAATACTAATGGCAGCTGAAGAATTTTATAATAATATCTTTCAAAATGTAAATAATAATAATATTGAAAATGACGAAGGCGAGGTTTATGAATAAGACCCTTATTAAATAAGAATTTTTATTATTTTTATTGTATTTATTATTTAAGAATTATAATAAATTAAATTAGCTGAATCACAATATGATTAACTGTATTTTATATACTTTTCAAGAGATGCAAAAAAGTAAAAACCATTTAAATATGTATATCAAAACTATAGTCATTGATTTAAATATTTATTTATTATTCAGAAACTTAAGATCAATATTATTTTATTGTAATTTAATATCATATGAGTTATTAACTATCAAAATTGCAAAATTGGAGATACTACATTGGAATTAAGTATTTACATGTCATATATTATTTTAGAATGATCATAAAAAACGTTAAAATTTAAAAACAATAAAATAATTAATAATAATTTTATTTTGGAAAAAACACATTTTGGAGTACATTTTAATAGGTTTTCCAAAACGAATTATTTACATTAAATTTTCTAGAACGTATTATTTCCATTAAATTAATGGAAAAGGTACATTTTGGATTATTGTACATTTTTATATGACAGGAAAATAGAGTTTATATTTGAAAAATGATTTTTTTTTTTTTTAAATCGCTTTAATTCATTATACTTTACGTTTATAGTGCTTCAGTTATTTGACATTGGTTATAGAAAAGGAGATACAGAAAATCGCTTCTTCTGAAAAATCAGTATTTTGACAATAGTACGTTTTGGATTTCCACCCCTCAATTATTATTTTGACAATAATACGGTCACTGCAGTCACGCACCATCACCCACGGTAAATTATAATGCGTTTAGCTGGATGAACTACCGTTTGGGTGGATTGAATTTACAGTTCTTCGATGTCACAAATCGTTTATTAAAAAAACTGATTCGGTTCGGTATTTCTTTAATCCCGTTCGTTAAATTTTATGAATTATTTTACACTAAAATATGAATAATTATAATTATGTATTTAAATTATATTGACAAGTGTTTTTAATTAAGCAAATTAGCATAGGTTATCGAAACACGCGGGACGCTTAATTTGTGCTTCTGCAGTATAAACTACATAAGCCCCAATAATAATACAATGTAAATTACATATGTACATCACATGTGAAATGTACATCCTTAAAACATCGATTAAAATCAAACTGTGCGAATTCGATAATATTATTATAATTTGTTGTTTTTATAGCGTCGACTATTGTTTGTTTACGATGAGCGGTAAAACAATATTTATAAATATATTAATTTATAAAAAATAAAAATATATCGCAGTACATATATTTGGATACGCAGTACGGTAGGTTGAATAATTACATTATACTTTTTTCTGACGATATTCTTTTTATGAGCTGATTTGTATACGGTACCGTTAATTAAATTCAGAATCCAACCGTGTTATTATATACTGCAGTTTCGTATAATAATATGGTCGGTGCTTTTAATTAACTTGATATTTTCATTCCAACGATTTCCATCATTTGATAATGAAACCCACGCGTGGCTTGTTTACAGTTTTAATGTACACTTTTTTATTGTTCGCTTATTGCATTTTTCAAAATCGTCATTAGTCATCACATTGTACAAACACCCTTTAGACACTGTTTTCGTTGTACCGACGGGTTTATTATCACGCTTATTTAATTATAAAAATACGTAGGCCACCTCAATCTAATGAATTATATTTTAAATACATAGGTACGCATTTATCTTTTATTTTCATCATATATATTCCGTATTTTTCTATTTATATTGGTTCAAAAAAAAAAAAAAAACATTTTTCGCTCCGTCATTTTATCAACCACACAGAGTGACGATGGAATATGCTTTGATTTCCACAATAACCTATTCATTTTCACAGCAACAAATAACGTTTGTTCAGATGACTTATAAGTGTGTTACAGTTAGAGAAAAAATATATAAACGATGTGAAAATAACATTAACGCGAAACGTACGAGCAGATGTTAGTTTTTCTATAGTAATATTTTGACCTTTATGATGTGTAAGGTTGAAGTATTCAATGGATTTTTACGAGAAAAATAAAAGCCAAATAACTAATGATCGACCAACGACAATCTCAAAAGTCAATGTTTTTAACTCAGAACTAATACATTTAGTACAGTAGCCACTATCCGGTATTGGTATAATAAAATATAAAAATAATTTAATCTATATGTATAAATAACGACGTGTGGTTTAGGAACCGTATTGAATTTTTATCATAATATTAGCTTAATCTGCAATTTTGTAAATTTTTAATGTGGCTAAAAGTTCACCGTATAATGATAGAAAGAAAAAAATTCTTAATTAAATTGATATCGACTTTTTCGAATCACTATTTAGTATTGTTATAATATGCGTAAGTGTATCATAAAATCAACATTTTTTTGAAAAATGTATAATAATTAATAATAATATCTTATTGATACAATGCTGTAAAGAATTGACGCTATATCTATTATAGTTTCATATTCACTTATTTTTATTGAAATCAGGTATTCAGGTGATGATTATTTTGGTGTTGTGTAAAATGTTTACAATAAAATGCAACTTGTACAAATAATATTTACACATAATTTACAAGTTGGATTGCATAGCAAGAACATCAAAATCCATTGATAATTAATTTATTATTGTAATTTTTTTATAATCTAAGGTATCATACCAACCATGTAGGTGTTTCGAACCGCTTCGCAGAACATTTAGGACAAGTATTTTACTGTATATATATATATATATATATATGTAATATGTATATAAACTAGTATAAACAAGACCGTATAAAGATTGATATCATAGTCAATAAAGTTAACAATATTTAGAGTAAATTTGGAAATATCACATTGTTATTACTTTATTTTGAAAATTTCAATTTATTTTTCTATTTAGCATTTTCCATTTCCATTTCAATCGATAATAATATCTCTGTAAACTATAAACAGTATTTACAATATTTAATAAAGTTACAAAATATCGGCTATTGTATTCTTCGTAGTAAATATAATATTGTGTCTCAGTGATTTATTAATCTAACCTTAGTGTATATAGGTACATATTGTGTACCCAGTATTTTACTTACTATGATAATATATAGCTACTACTTAATTGAAAATGTCAACCATTCTTTGTATTTTATACATACTTAGGAGTTAGGCCTGATGTTATACTAAAGACTTTAAGACCATAAAAGTATGCGTCTGAACAAAAGAAATGTTCAGGTTTTTATCGATAAGATGTTATTCCGACAATCCCGGCTCCGGTATTGTGGTAAACAGTAAATACATTATTTTGTGGCATTTTATTGAAAATCACTTTTTTTTCTTTTATTGATTGAAACAAAACATGATAAACACGTTATAAAGCCACGATATGAATTATATAAAATTAAATTATTTTTGTAAATGTTGAATGTTTGGTATGGTTTACGATGCTTATTAAAGTAATACAAAGTACTAGTAATGCGATACACGAGTGAAAAACTTTTAATACATTTAAAACTTAAGAATATAAAATGCATAGTTGTGTATATAGGTACTATATATATATGTGTGTGTGTGTGGTGTGTGTACGTATACGAACTCTAGACATGCATATATCATAAAGACGCTTATCAAATAATATGATATTCATTTCCAATTTAAGTAATAGAATTTTGATGTTTCTTCAGTTTATTTTCGTTTTAAGTTAATAAAAATGCGCCACTATTATAGCAGAAAAAGTGTTTTAACTTTTAAGTAATTTGAGTTATTTTATCATTATTTGTTTATTTCACATTTTCTTGAATATTTTTAACTAAACATTTTACATGTACTTATCATAATTCATAGATAATATATACTTGATGGGACATACATATATCTAAGATATGTGGCATAATATGTTGAAAAGAATATATTTCTGAAAATCCAAAATACTCTTAAATCTAAAATTCAGTTAAACGTTTATTGTCGTTACATTTTAACTGTAATTATATTTTATATTATGCTGTATAATATACATATGTGACAGTGTTTGTTTTGTACAATCGTTGAATTTATAAAAAAATTCATTAGGTCTAATTTTGTGATGGGTAATTTGTGCAGTTATTGATTACATTTTTGCTTCGTACATTATCCATGCGTGGCTGTAATTTTAAACGGCAGCTGGGCAAGCGTATACGTATGTATCGATTACGCGATGTCGATGCATTTGCGATAGGCTAATATATGATATTTATAGTTGAACTAGTTCCAATCCATGAGCAGAGCGGAAGTCATCCGGAATCTCAAAAGACAATAGGTGTTATAATAAACAGTTTTGTTTTTTGTATGTTTAATTTTAAATATTAAATTTAAAAGGCCTTAAATCAACGTATCAATGCTTTTAGAAGTCTGGCAAATAGTTAAAAAAAATAGTATATTTTTAGATATTAGATTAATGATTATTATTAATTTATTTACTGGACACCCATCGTTATCGCGAATTGAATTATCAATAGTAATTTGTCATATATATTTATATTGGATATTTGATGTGGTGCGCGTATCGAAAGTATTCATTATATGCTGTTTACAGTGCGGAACCGAAGGAAGCTCAAATTATCTTCAACGAATAATTTTCTAACTAAGATGTACACACATTTTTGTGTAGTATACATCAATGACTAAGCAATCGTTTTATTACACGTTCAATGAAGGTCGGTTCACTGGTCTATTATGATTAACCACTCTAAATTGCATATATAATATTTACACCCGATGTTAATTAATTATTTAAATTCTTATTTTATGCAACAATTTCATCAGATTTCAAGGATAGTGAGCATCTACACTTGTAGACTATATATAATTGGTAAATATAATTACATCAGAAAAAGAGTATTAATATTATTTTCAAAAAGTTTGAAATGAAAAATTATAATCTGTTAACAGAGAATTATTGAAAAAAAAAATGCTTTCTGATATAAATTAATATTGTGTATAGAAGATGCAATGCATATGTTTGTTAACCTTATAGTATTGAATAATATAACTTAAACGGGTTATTTCTGGTTTTTATGTTGTTTTCAATGTTTTCGTTGTCTTAAATGGCATACAGATACATGCACAGATATCTGAGTACTATTAGATCACTCTATGTGCCAAAAAATCCCTCTTTATAACAGTTAAGGAAAAAATAATAATGTAATGCATATAATTAGTAATAAATTTATTATTATATTCGGTCATAAAATACACTGTTGTATTATTATAATAATAAATTACAATTAACGATTATTATTTATAATATAAATACTGTTTCTAGGATATTTATTTACTGGAAAATATTATTATCTATTTTAAAATTAAATTTCAAACATATATTAATATATTATATTGTTATCAAGAGGTAAATATTTGTCCATGCACGTAAATGTGTCGAAGAATACATACAATGAGTTAAATATATTTTGTAAGTTAATATAATAGGATATAATATTTTATAAAATGTTTGTATTTGCTTCGTTATTGGCAATTATTTGTACTGTTAATTTAATGAACTAAAAACATTTTGTTGGGTACAGACAGTACAGTATTCAATAAAATGCTGTAATAAATTCATATGCGTATATTATGTATAATTCATAGTCTGTTAACTCGTGTATCGGTTAATATATAACTCATATTATAATATTATTAAACAAACAATTAAAATATCAACCGATGAATTAATGTGGATATACTACCATAAATACGACTAAATAGACGTTATTGATATGACTTTTCTGTTATTTTTTTATTCGGGTATGTATTAACTATTACTTCGTTAGGTTGTTATATAACCTAGCTACTTAGAAGTACCTACAATAGCTTATGAAAATATATTTATCAAACTAAAATATGACCACATAGCATTATACATAAACAACAAACATATCAGATGCATAGATGACGTGAATTAATATATTTTTTTTAATATATTATTAAAATATTATGCTTTATAAGCAGTTATAATTATATACATAATATGTATATGTGTATACATTACATATTATAAAATATTAAAATTAAAAAAAAAAAACTTTTTCTTGTATATTATTCTTAATTAAGTTAGACTTTAAACATTAACAGTAATAAAGACGTGATCAGTTCATATTAGTTATTAAATTAAATGAAAAATTAATTCTACCAACTTCAATATTGTAAGCATTATTATGTTTAATAAAGGTAAACACAAATTTGTAGAGTTAAGACTGAATTATAAATTAAATAATAGTTTTACAGTTTGAAACTTTTGAATTTGAAAATTCAGAACAATGCTAAATTTATATGTATATAATATACATACTTAATATAATTGTTCGTGAGTTCAGAATAAGACAAGTAATAACATAGTTTTAAAAAAAGTTACTATAATTGTAAGTTTCAAATAACGACTCAAAATTCGCGTCTATAAGGACAATGACGCATACGAATGATGTAGTATTGAATAATACAATTAATTAGGATGTATTAATGACAAAATATTATTGTAAAAATAAAAAAAAAAACAAATACAATTATTCTGGGTAACGTGTTATTCAATGATACAGAATCATTGTTCGTGTTTTATTATCAACATTTTCACGGTCAGTGTAACAGAATTAATTACAATTTAGTAATGATTTTCACGCTTCATGGAAGTTCTATGATACACGCACATAAACTACAATGATAATATTTTGATCTGTAAACATTTTTTTGTGCTATAACACTGTGTACGGCCCTGACTGTATAAAAATATATTCCGAGTAAGAATAATACGAAGTTTTTTTTATTGTTGTTGTTTAAATAACTATTGTTTGTATAATAATTCTTAATCGTGATACCTTGTAACCATAATACGTTGTAGAATCACTAAATAATACTAAGATGAAAATTACAATTTTTAAACAAATATTTATGTAATAAATTTTATTTGTTGAATTGTGTTTGTTTTTTTATTATTATTATTATTATTATTGATCTTGAAATAACATCTGCTGCGGCGGCCGTTAGTTTTTATATTATTAACAATAGGTCCATTAGGTATTTAAATTTAATCGTACAATTTACATTTTTTTTTTTTTTTTAAGAAAATTAACACTGGGTAAGTGGTGTCTGTGTTGGGTCCAAGTGCTGCATCCAGGGTGTTGGAGATTTTGAGGTTGTTGAGTTCATCTGTGTACTGGAGGCATTCTGTAAAAATATGGTTGACTGATAATTCGGCACCACAGATTGTACACATTGGTTTTTCTTTTTTTTCCATAAGATATTCATGTGTTAGTCGAGTGTGTCCGATGCATATATCGATAAATCGAAATTTTTGATATCTCGAATTTTTTCCTGTTCCCTTGAGATTCGACTTAACGAGAACCTACTATAATACAATATTTTATTAATATAAAATACTATAACGTCTAAACTTCACTTTTCACAATCTTATTATGCCTTCAAGTTGTTTTAAATCCAATATTTTGCTTGATAAAGAAACTAATTTGAATATTTTAACGAAAATTAATGTTGTAAAAGTCATCAAACAGAGTAAGTTTATATGATTATAAGTAGATAACTAAATAAATAATTTTAAAATTTACGAATAGATAAACGAATTAAAGCGATGATTGTATTGATTTTACTATAATGTATGTTTATTAATTATTTGGTATATGATTATATGTTATTATTACGTTTTTAAGTTCAGCTTCAATATACTTACCTCTAATTTCGCCAATTTTTGAGTTAGTATACAAATTCATTGATTAAAATCACTTGAAAAATTGATCATTCCGAAAATTACATTAAAATTAGGGGTTTCCATTTAAATAAATGAAGTTGTGTTGCGCATGCACAAAAAATTAGTTAACATTTATTTTGTAAGTTGTAGGAATTTATTATCTATTAAATTCTATTTTAATTTCCTAAAAACAAAATTAAAAAAAATATTTACAGGATAACGAGTGATAAAGTGTACTCTGTTCCGTTGACACACGATATGTGATGTTAATAGTTATATTTATATTCAAAATTTTACTTTTTCATATATTTTTTTTTTAATTTATGTTGAAAACATTTTTTTTGACAAAATCTTGAAAATGTAATACACAATTTTGATGAATTAGATATATAATGTAATAGTTTTAGTTATTTTAACCTTAATCCAAAAAACATTAATTATAGAGACTTGTAGCTTTTCACAATTATGTTAAAATAATTATACTGATAAACTATTTAACTAACTTAAATTATTTATGTACCTATTTTCACCGTTCCCTTGCAAGTCCCTCATTACTATTCACTAATAAGTTATAAGCTCATAATAATATTACATTTTACACGGGTAAAAATACATAATTTTAAAACATTTTTATATTATGATTAAATAAAATTTACTATATATATTAGACGTTTAAATGAATAACAAGATCATTTTATAATACAGGATACTTGAATATTGAGACTTGTGAGTATGAAGTTACGCATTACCAATACGTTATATATTATGATTAGTCATTGGATCATATTCTATACATTTACATTGATATGCTACAACATTGAATGTTATAGCATATATTTTTTTATAATTTAAAATAAGAAATTTTTAATTTGTAAAAATAAATACATAGACGTACGTAAATGTAATATTTGAGGCAAGAGTGCAAGAAATTGGGATGCATAGATGGGGAAGTTACCTAGAGTCAGCACTTCAAGTAGTATATCTATACAATTTTTATAAAAACTTTGAATTAATATTACCACCATGGTCGAGCTTATTATTTTAAATTTTTAAATTAAATAGGATTTTTCTTTAAGAACCAAACATAAACGACTTTTCATAGAAACACTGATTGGTTTTGACATATTTTGATACAAATTCCCGTGTAATGCACTTAAAATGTTTTCTTTTGAATAGAAATAAAACAATATTGACAGCAGTTTTTTGTTTATATTTATTGATTTGTAATTTTTGATATAGGTATATATTAGGTAAATAGTATATGTATACTGGACTGGTCTCGAGTGTTTGGAGTTCAAAAAAAAGGAGAGACTGTTTTATTATCAATAGAAAACTGTAGCATTTTAAAAATACAAAACATTATTGTACAATTTACGATTTTATTGTATAGATATGTGACGTTTCGTCTCTCGAGTATATTTTTACAATAACCAGCGAAAATATCGATCGAAATCAGCCATCGATTGTACCCTGTACAAATGTGTATACCTAAGTTTCTAATATTTATTTTATTTTTTTTCCCGGAAAAATGCAATTTCTCACTTGGTGGTTGCACGTATTCAATTGCGACTGTGTCGCATGAAGTTTGATCGATAAATCGGTAACTAGGTCGCGACACAAGCCGGTCGTGTTCAGAATATTCGGAATATTATGTTCAAATTGTACGTACACAGCCATATTATAATAATATGTCCCACGCAACGGCAACGACGTTTACAATTACGACTTCAAATGCAACGACGACCACTTCGGTTGTCACGTCGTCGTCGTTAGTACAACCGAACACTTCCATCATTACAACTGGAGTAGGCTCGCAATCGACCACCGCGGCATTGTCGTCATCGACGTCAACTTGCACTGCCGCAGCCATAGCTGATGCTTTTGATATATTCGACCATAGTGGCAATAGGACCATCGACGTACGTGAACTGGGCACGGTACTCCGTTACTTGGGTAAGACAGTATATATACAATAATATGTATCCACAATGTACTATACTATGATTCGGTAAAGAGTACCCAGAGATAGAGACACTCTTTTACTCTGTAGAGTAAAATATCTACAGAGATTACTGATATAATAGTAAAAAACCACGCTAAATAGTTTACATGGTGGTTGTTTGAACAGTGCACATTATTTATTTCTCGTTAAATGTAAGTTTATATAACGTAATATATGTATAAAATCCACATTCTACCATAAAATTATAATTTTTTTTTACTTTTTTAAATGGCAACATCCGTTTTTATTTTAAATTTCCTAGAAGAATTTTAAAGATTTCAACATATTAACATTTTAATTTTTATATTAGTATAGTTGGGAAAACTGGGGGAAGAATGAAAGAAATTGTTTTTGATACCTAAACAATTATAACCATAAAAAATTGTAAAAATAATATTTTTAATATAATATATTTTTACTAAAATAAAAAATCATCAACATTTAGAGAAAAAGACTAAAATTACTTATTAGATTATATACCATTAATATATTAGACAGTGCCAATTCTGAAAATTATTATTTATTTCAAAAAATATTAGTTAAAAGAATTTTTATTAATATTTCAAGAAATTACAGTTATTAATTTTTGACTAACAAAAAAAAATTCGATGATATAAAAATTAGGGTGTTTAAATATTCTTGTTTTTTTTTCTTTTTTTTTTAATTTTTTATATATAGGTATTAAAAATAAACTGGGTGCTTTAGACACCCTAAAATATCAACTAGATCCCATTTCCCAACAGAAATTACTCTATAAGTAGATAATAAAAGAATAATTTGATAATGTTTAACACACTTTTCTTGATGTGATTCGATTTTAAATCTAAGCGTTTTCAAATACTTGATTATTTATAATGAAAAGTATTAAATAATATTTAGAAAGATAGAACCTTAGAATAAATGTATAATAATAATTAATAGATACCAATATAATTAATTGATTATTCACGTTAGTTTTAGTCTTATACATTTTATAGCTAATACAGATATTTTTCAAAAATATAGTTGGTTAACATTGTTAATAAAGTTTAAATTTGAAATTGAGACGACTTCATGAACTTACAGACGAAATGATGTTAAACTTTTAGTAAACAACACTGATCCACCACAACATACGACGTCCTTAACGTTTGTTTACTGATTGAAGATTTATGATATATAATCTATGTCGTATGTACTATAGAATGCAAACCTACCGATATTATAGATTTAATATTGGCCTAGGTAGTTTTATACCATGTAATGTACGCACAGTCATCGATACGAATTTGGTCACTTGTACAGTTGTTGTACTACAATAGATTCTTATTATGTCGAACGTCATAATCTCGAATTTTGTTATCTCAAACAACATTGAAATCCCTTTGAAACTATCATTACGCTTAATAGCGTTTTGTTCTCGATAACTCGAAATAAAATTAATTGTTGTTCGTTATCTCGAATACAAAAATAATATTTTTATTATGGCGAGAATAAAAAAATAAACGGTATATTCGGTGTAACGATTGTAATTGTATACGTTCGTAATCAATATTTGTAGTAATTAATTTAAAATATAGTGAAATAGAAAATAAACATAAATTAAATGTATTTACAATTAATTTTTACATTCTTAAAAAGAACAAAAGTAATATTAAACAAACTTTAATGAGAGATTTAAAAAAAATATTATTTTTTTCATTACTTTAGTTTATTGATATGTATGTAGCACTTTAAGTATTTAAATTATGCACTCTAAGCATTTAAATCATTTTCCAAATTTCTTAAGAATTTTATTAAAACTCGATATCTTGATGTTTTCGGTACTATGAACTTTTTTCTGTTACCCTTGAGATTCGAAATAACGTGAATCTACTGTACAAACTATAAAATGTATTATATACGGAATATCTATTAAAGTGTATATCTATAACTATTATATTTTGGTTATTGATCGTTGCGTGAGCAAAATCCTTCAGGAGCTGTTTGATGAATATTAGTTATTTAGTCACGTACAATTATTATACAGAATACATAATTTTATTGGTATAATAATATAACGTTCAATAGATTCAAAGATTATGATATTTTTAAAAATGGTTATAATAGGTTACGTACCGTCACAGGCTGACCTGAGGGAACTTGCGGTAAACGTTGAAGACCACGAAGCGACTGGTACTGTACATCTGGCGGCATTTTTACCGTATGTTGAAAACGCCATTAGTGAATACAAGTAAGATAGATCGGTTACTTATTAATATTTTAATGTACATACAAATTAATAAAGAAATACGCAAATTTATTTTCATGTAATTAATTTATGAAAATTCAATACCTTTAATAATTAAGAACTGTTTGATTGGAAAACACTTAAAAAGTATTATAGAAATAGATTGCCATAGAAAAGTATATTTTTAGGTATTCAAATTAAAATGACGAGAGTACGAGAATGTAAGAGACTTGATATTTTTTTTTAAGTTGAAAAATATTTCACCTTTCATTTTTTATTTTGTGTGTGTATCTAGTTTTGGGTTTTTATGTATAATTTATTTTAATTTTAATTGCATTTACAGTATAAAAAAAACCAAGTTTTTTATCAACATAATATCTAATATGCCCGTAGAATTTAATTAGTTATAGTTCTAAGCTCAAATTAATTAACAAAAAACTAAAATATTCATATAATAATATAATACTTTAGAATAAAGTTTATGTTTAATATAATTCTTTGCTGGTCTAGACGATTAATATTGGATACAGTAAATTAATATTTTTTAAATAGATGTTAATAACTTTTAGACGTCTACAATTGTGTAGTAAAATTATTGTTCCATTACTTTATTATTTATTATATTATCATTAGATTGAAATGTTTAAAATATCATAGTTTTTTGTTTTTGTAAGAATATACCGAAGATATACGTAGTTTATCTTAAGTAACAGATTGTGACATTAAAAATGGTTTATCATAATCTTTGATACACAAAGATACCGCGTCTAAATGTATTTTTTCTCTTCCACCGAAGTCCGACATTTAACCATTGATTTAGAATTTTTTCTTTTTAAATTAGATCTAAGACTAGAACTTTCTGAAGAAAATATTTGATAACCAGAACAGAAAAAACTAAAATATACCGTGTCTCTAGTATACACTGCACTGCAAACTGTGCTTTGACGTTATTTATTATAAATACATTGTGACATTATTTCACAACAGGTATCAGCCAGCGTCGGCGTCCGAATTACTAAGCGCATTTCGTGCATTGGATCCTGAAAGGACCGGCACCATAAGCCGCGATTGTATGGAATCGGCGCTCAGACATGACGGAGAACCGTTCGAAGACGAAGAACTAGAGGAAATGATGTCCGCCGCTGCTGTAGAAACAGCCGCAGGTGGCATCGTCATACCATACGAACTCTACATCAATAAAATTTTAGTGAGTTTGGCTCTGCAGTCCCATTTTTGTTTTATTTCCCACCGACATACAATATACACGTGATAATACATTAGCTATAATCGTGTGCTTAATATCGTAATTATCGTAAAATGTATCATAATACAGTAGGCGAGTTGTAGGCCACAGTATATTTTGCTGTTTGAAAATTAAAACAAAATATTTGATGTAAAATTATAATTAAAATTACTCTTAAAATGATTTATTAGTTTTATTCGTTCGAGGATATACCCCTGATCAAGACCGTAGCCAGAAAAATTTCTTTTTTTTTTTTGGAGGAGGGGAAAAGTAATGTAATAGTTACGTTAACTATGTTAGTTAGTTATATTTAAAGTATAAATATGTTATATTATACAAGTTTTAAATATAATATACATTTAAACCTATTCTATCTTATTTCAAGAAAACATTTCGAGGTGGGGTCTGAACCCTGAACCCCAATGGCTAAGCCCTTGTCCCTGATATACTCGTTTATTAGTTTTGAATGATATTTTCATGTAAATTAAAACATTTTTATGTTTGAAAAATAATTGAAAGTATCATTTTAACGTAAACATAATTACGATATTATTATGAAAAAAAAAATGGTTTCACACAGAAAGAACCCAAAACACTATAGATCAGATACTAAGTCTTAATCAATAGAATAATTTTAATTATGCAATATCGTTCATGTATTATATTTTTTCAATTTATGAATGAATAAAAACGATATTGTATATAGTTTTAGTTTAAGTTCTTTACGATTTATGATGTAAAATTGGTTTCTTAACTTTAACTATTAACACATTATTTATGGATGTATTGCCTCTTTTTAAGCATGTTCACACCATTTTAAATATTTGTACATAACTAGTATGTATACTTATAGTTAAACATTTTTTTTTTTTTATATTCATACACTTAAAACTATACAATAATAATATTATAATAACAAGTTCAACAATAATATGCCTTGATTCTTTCCACAACTTAAAACATGTCACGCAAAGATACAAACAGTTGATCATTGTTATGAATTGGTAGTCAGATAATTTGAGTAAAAATATATTGATTTACATAAATTATTGAAATTTGAACAAAGAAGTAGTTTTTTAATTATTCTGAGAATATGATAAAATACTTTATACATGTCTATAAAAAATACTATTTTATATTTTTGAACAAAAGTATTTTACTATAACAATATTTATTAGAATATTTTTTTCAATATCATCACAGTGTGTGCTAATGTAAAAAAATCTTATAAGTGTTTAAATACTAAATATTTTTAATTCGGTTCTAGACTCGATTTTGAGAATATACATTAATTATGTAGTATACTGGTATAAAGTTATTTGTCTTATGTTTAATTATATACTCATTTAGATAATGTATGAAGACTATTAACCAAGAAAAATTTAGTAATATTCTCATTAACTTTTTATTACTTTTTTGTTTTTTTTTTCGTTTTGGGACTGACGGTCGATGACTGCGAGAACAGTTTTTTGCATTACTTCCACGATGCACTATCATCGTTTATTATGTAATTAATAATGTACATACATGATTTCTCTTCAAATAATGAAATAACACTACAATAACAAGAGTCATAAGTAATAATTTTTTTCAATTCGATAAAATACAATTGATAAGTGCAATTAGTGGAAATTAGAATTTTTTATTTTTTGAAACTTTTAAAAAAATAACCTTATGGCGCTTCGTAATTTTTATGTTATAACGATGCGTTTGGTTTTATTATAAAAGCTATATTATATAATTATTCTTCAATTTCTAACTATATGTTCCTATAGTTAGAAATTGAAGAAGAATTTTTCAGAGTTTACTTTAAATAATATATTTAAAACATGAATTTTTTCCATGTCGTGTCTTTTACTACTTAATGATTAGGTTTTTGAATTTTAGCTTTTATTTAATCAAGCAAAATAACAAATTCAATAGATAAATTGTTATCTTTTTGTTTCCAGTTATAAATTCTATAACGTTCCAATGATTAAACAAGAAAATGTAAATTTTCATATTATTATTATTATTATTATAATTACCAGTTATTATACTATTTAAATAAATTACAGTCTTTGTCTTATATTTTCTACCAATGCCATTCCTCTAAAAGTGGTAATATAAAACGCAAACATATAATATATATTATACAAACATATTATTCAGGTAATTTATATTTTTTTGAATAATTATTGTACTCTCAATGAACAATTCGTTTAAATTAATTAACATTATTAATCTAATATTAAAAATCTAGAATATAAACACAATGATAGTACGTATAATTAATTATTAAGCAAAAAAAAAAACAAAACTCAAATCATAAAGAAGATGAAAATAAAGTTTTTTTTAATATATAGGTATTTTAATTGATGTATTTGATAATAATCAAATATTTATTTGGACATCTATATAATTATAAATAGTATATATATTTTATCGATAACCCATAAAATAAATTATTTTACTATTTTTCTAAGATTCGACAACATTTTCTTTTATTGTTTATGATAATATTTGTATTATTTTGTTTTAAAACCAAAAATGATAATAATTATTAGGGTTGTGAATTTAATGCACTAAAAATCTTTAATAAATGCATTTAAAATTGAAACATCATTCAATTCCTCATCAAAATAATAACTCAATAAAAAAAATTGTCTGTAGTCCACCATTTGATGATATCTGTTCTATAGCAACACAATCTATTGCTAAAATATATGGTGTAATTAATTTAGTACAAAAATAGACTGATAATGTGCTGTTGCGTTATTGTACGTATTTTATTTTATGTCGAAAATAAATAAATAAATAAGTGACTTATAGATTTATACCTATCCTCAGATAGTTTAGGTATTAATAAAATCCATTATGTGTTGTCAAGTACATTTTAGTTTAGAGATACAAGTTTTAATTTTGTATTACATGTACAAAATTAATGTTCTCACCATTTATCTGAAGTTTTCATGAGTTTCGTGGAAACACCAGATGTAATTTATAAAACATTTATTCATCAATCTTAGAGAAGAGTAGTTGTAGTACAAAACAACTACCAAGATTTAGTTGGTTGGAAGGGTGGAGGACTGACAGACGTAATGAGAAAGTAAATGCAATGAAAATCTAAAACACGCATTTATTGTATTGTCATGATACACTGATTTCATAACAATATGATATATTTGTTTTTGAAATAATACGAACGATTTGACAGCTTATACTATGACAAATATATATTTATAGAAATTGATGCTTTGAAAAGATTCAATGAAAGTATATTATATATATATATATATATATATATATATATATATAATATATAAGAATTATGATTTAAATCACGTACAACTTTAGCTTAACATCACTAACATTGAAAGTCTTGATTTTTTGCAAATGTTTTTTCATTCTAATTAATATCCTGTAATCGTTTTTTTTTTTTCAATTTATTTATTCAAAATGACGAATCAAGTGAGCGTAGTGACCACTTAACATTCAAATTTATTAGTTAATACATTTACAACAAATTAATAATTGTATTATTTATATGATTAGACAAATCTCTATGAACGCAAGGCAATTCTTTTTTTTTTTTGAAAATCTAATAAAATTGAAAATTGATGAACATTTACCTCATATAGTATCAGATGATATAATGTACTCAAGATGAAAATAGCAGTTAGTTGAGTAACTGTAAGTGGAGTTTGGTTTGAAATCCAAGTACTATAATATGTACCTTTAGCTACATAAAAATCCACAATGAAATACGATATATTATTATTTTTGTTTTTGCACTCAGCGTTATAGTTTTCTAATGTACATTAACATTATCACTTCTCAATTTACTTCATTCACAAAACATTTCGTACATTTTTACCCAAGTGATTTATAACACTATATATGATATGCATAAAACATTATTAGAATAATTTTAATTGTTGTTAAACCGTTAGTAGACAATGCATCGGCAATGTGATTCCTATCTACAAGAGGCGTGAAAATTAAACTAATAGACAAAAACAATTTTTACTAAAAGTCAAGTAAGAAAGTAATTTATTGTAGGTAGTAACGTTTTATAACAGTAATAAAGTAAAATAGGGTAAAGTAGGTTATCACTTTTCTGTACAATTTTAGATATGGAGTGCACTTCATCTTTGAGTAAGTTACTGTAATACATGCATTGAATTTGAATTCAATAATAAATCATTACACGAGAAAAGTGACTCTGAGTGATGATGATCTGTCAGTCTATATTACCGGTTGTATTTCAATGTATGTTTTTGTATATATATAGTTATTAAGTAATTTATTTTATATTATTATTACGATAGGCGATTCAATTTATTTCCAAACTTATTAAATTCTTAATAATTAAATGATTATTATAAAAGTATAAATGTATACCATATTATTTTATTATTATTAACTTTTGAGTCAATAATTCCTTACCATAGAAATATGAGAATAAGTTCATAATATGTATAGGAAATAGCTCGAAATTAATATAAATATTTTAAAATGTCATTATGACATATATTTATAATTTACATACAAGTTTTGAGTAACTCGAAAACGTTAATTGTCTGTATATGTAATAATAGCTCAAAATGATTCAAAATATTATAAAAATTAGATCATATTTAAAAAATACTAATGTAATCATTTGGTAAAAATGTCAAGTATATAAATTTATTGTTTGTTGAATTATATAAAAGTAAAAAAGTCAATTTGGTCAAAAACTAGTTTTGCGTAATAATTCCGAATTTTCCTTATTTTTTTATTTGTTTTTCCAAACTACTAAGTAAAGTACAGAGAAATTTACTTTTGACCCACTTAAGTACCAATTATATTTACTTTCCTACCAAAAAATATATTGAAGTTGAAGATGTTTAAGTTTATTTACCACTCCAAAATTTGATGATAGATAAAAATTAAAACAGAACACACATCATTGTAAAATCAATACATTCATAGCTTTGCCTCAGAATTTAAAATTGTGGTACCACGTGTGCTCCATACCACCGGGTTGCTCACGTGTCACACATTTCCTATCGTTACGTCATTCTGCTGATGACAATAACATCATGTTGTAGCTGTTATATAAATAATACCTTTTTATTTTTCGAACTTGCACTAACATAAAAATAAAAGTAAAATAAACAGAACTGTAATAAAGATTTATACTTGACTTTATATTTCGTCTTTTTTCAGGTGACAAAATGGGACACAGAACAGTATGGTAGTAATACTACAACTGTAACTACCACTAACTCAAAAATATCGAATAAAAAATAAGTCATAATATTAAAATTTATATAGATAATACAGTCATTTTGTATCAAACTTTATGTAGGTACTTATTTTTATAATTTTTTTTAAAAGATATTAACAATTCTTGGACTTTTTTATTAGTGTATGGTTATAATTTTATTATTTTTACATTCGTGAATAAAAATGTGCGTATTATATAATATTTAAATAAAAATACTTATAATTGACACATCTTAATGGTTTTGTTCGTTGATTACAAACACTTAAAATATTATAATTGATAGCTGGATCATAATGAATATTAATAGATAATACAATTTGATAAGTGATAACCAATTAATATTTAAAAATGTTTAGTAATTAGCGATTGTTTCCCTTGAACTTTTGGTTGTTGAAAGTCGATTGTATTATAAAAGTCTTGTTGTTTATATAGACTATACTACAATATACCAATAATGTCAAGTTGTAAATATTTGTCATTCATGTTTCGCATCAATTGCGAAATTTTTTTATTTTCTTTACTGTCCTTGTATTGTTGTATTTAATCTTAAATATAATGAATAATAGATAGTTTTAATTTATAATTGTAATAACTCAAATAATACCGTTAATATTTAGTGTTTCTTGTATAGTTATTTTTTTGATGCTGAATAGTAACCTGACAAAGCAAACAAGTATTTTATTTTTCTTAAACACAAGTTCAAATTATAATTCAATTTACGAGAAAAATCTTTAGAAATACTGATCTCTATTAAATAAATACAAGCATATTATACATTATAATAAAATATTAATTTCTGATTCTGTATTTTGTGCCCTATATCGATGTGTGTGGCACTCTATAATCTGCATTCTACGCTCATTGAATAAATATTTTGTTTTCGAGATCGACTTGTGTCCCACATGCGTTTACTATAAGAATATCTACACGTAAAAATTAAACGCGTAATACATACTTTTAAAACAGACATTAACTCTTGTTTAGAAAACACACTTTTCGAGAGCGACACGGCCTCACAATAAAGGTAAGTACATCGTATTAGTGTTTAGAATCAGAGACTGGTTTCTTTCGTCCGCATAATCATTAATCACTGACAGCTAGCGGTAACGATAGTTTTAAAGTGATTACTTACCTAGTTACCTACGATTGAACACGCTTTAACTCCGCACAAACATTTTTAACAATCATAATGAAGCCCAAACCGCTCAAAGTGAACATCGACACGAGATTAGATATTATATTCATTACGTCGCAATATCATTTTAGTTGGTCGAATTCTCGGCGGTGTTTACTTCCAAAAAAAGAAACAAAAATCTATAGAACGATACTACGGTTGCTTTAAAAAAAAAAACGTAACCGACGTGTAGGTTAAGGCCGCGGAAAATGTGTTGCGTACGAACACGGATGTCTCTAGTAAATGGACGTCATTACGACTACACTAATAACGGCGTGCTAATCGAAGTAGCACATGGCGTATTTTAGCAGTTGATAATAGTTTGAGGAAAAGGGAAAACATAAAACGGTTAAGCTGTTTGTTGTTGTAATTTTTTCGTTGGATGACGTGAATTTATCTTTCGGGAAAATTGAAACCTGTCCATGTGCAGAGCTATTCGCGCGTATTCATAATTATTTCTATATTGTTTCTCAGAGTGTGCCGCGTGTTCAACCGCGGGTGATGGTCGGGCATGAAAGGTTTAAATAAAATACTTATTACAACGGTCTGGCGTGGGCACAACAACAATGACTGTACCTGCTAATGACCCGACCTACGACTGCGAGTACCTATCTATATACCTAATATATTTATGTATTATAATTGTATTGATGCGGTGCGTCAAGCCGCGGGGGTTGTACAGCGCCGTCGAGTGGGAGGCGGGTGGCGAAAGTAATCGGCTTAATGGTCTTTAAGAAAATGTCTACAAAGAGAAATAGACGACAGCATAAGTAAAACTAATCCTGAAATATTTGACGAGATTTTTCGAATTAATTCCTTTTCATGCCCCGTGCACACCCGGTCCACAGGACGACTGCGTTATAAATTAGCGCGTTCTCTTGTACACTTGTTGTGTCGAGCGAAACGTTATAACGACCGAAATACAGCCCGCCCGAAACGAATTAATATTTGTACTCGTGTAAAACGCATATCATTGTGCATAATATATTATGTGAACCAGCACTGCCCATCCGATCGTTTATTAATACGTCGTGTGGTTTGCTATATTATTAGGGTGAAAAAAAAAATTCAACCATTTCGGACGTTAAACAAATAAATAAAATACACTGACCGGTGGCGTGGCTGTATGTTTTTTGTTCGGTTCGACGGGCGAGGGTTCCAAATATTAATGTAATCGCATTGACGACATGAAATTAAATTGTATTCGGTCGGTAAACTATTCGCGAACCGAAATCAATAAAACTTTTTTAGCACTCATATCCGTGCATACAAGTCTAACAAATTATTCGTAACGCTCGTGTGGTTTATTAATTTATATTAAATTATATCAACATAATGTATCCATATGTATATATGCACATATTATTATAATATTATCATTATTGGCGTGGGATTAACAATAATTTCATAAAATAAATAAAATTATAAATAAACATATAATACGTTTTGCCATTGAACACCATTTAATCGTTTTTACTTCTCGACTTAACATACATTATTAGCATCATCTTTTTAATATTATCATTTTATGATTACACATGCTTGTTCTAATAGGGACGTCGGAACAATAAAAATGTCTAATAAAAATAAGCACACGCGCAATATAGACGATTTCCTTTTAAAAAACCTTTGCATACAATTTATAACGAAAAAAAAATTAAACTCAAACATATTATTTTATTATCGTAAAAAAGGTTTTTAATGTTAATAGCTGCAAAAAAAGTCATACGGCCGAGTTGTGGTTGAGCAACATTGTTTTTAATCGTACTTCATATTTATTATTTATCACTATTGTATATTTATTTGAGTTTATTCTATAAATCATACAAACAAAGAAGGACATTATCGTATTTTTCTGATTAACTTGTACCAATTTTATTGAATATTAATATTATATAAAACACCTAGACAGCCGACTGCCTATTAAATTCCCATTGGAACGTTGAAGCTGTGCAATATTTACAAAATATCTTGATTGGTAAAACACAGAGTATTAACGAAAATATAACGAACGTTAAATATACTCGTACAATACAATAATTGTAGATATTGCCTGTTGGTATGTAGCAGTCGATTTCAAAAATATCGTTTAGTCAGCTATCTATTTTTTTTTCTTTTATATACCTCTATGGTTATTGGCATATTATGTTGAATAAAAAACTAATTTTGATTTCGTATGCCATTAGCTTTTTACAATTTTCATTAAAATTTTTTTTAAATATTAAAATATTTTAATTATTTTTTAGAATCAGCTCCAGCGCCGCACATAAAGTGTTAGTGATATTGTGTACACTCTTCTGAGTTACTCATACGTCATACTCGTGCATACCTCCGCATACTCACGATAATCTGTTAGTGTGTTTTACCATTATGTTTTCTCCGAATGCACAGTGTATATAAGTGGATTTTCTTTTGCCATTAGAAAACTGTATGTTATTCTAGAGTATCGGATTATTGGTCTATTCAATATTTTAGAGTTTTGCGTATTTTTTTTTTCCTTTAGTTTAGATTTATTTATTCGGTTGTATGTTTACCATTTAACCTACATTTTATCTTAAATATGAATTTTATGTCGGTTTAAGTTGTTATACAGAAGTGGTGTATTTATTAGTTTGGTTGCTTTGCTTTAGCTTCTCGGTACACATTTTCTTTTCTTTCCTTAATATAGTTTTTCTATATGCTGAAGCCTGGTATGCAAATAAATGTTATATTTATTCCTTTGTTTCAAGTTTGCATTGTTTTTTCTTACATTAGTTTTGCAATGTCAGCAGTAATTTTTAAGCTTCTCGACGTTGTCAGTGAATTGGCGAGGATAGTGTTATTTTGTGCTGATTTAGTTAGATATTTAAATATTCAACTATTTTGAGGAACTGCTGTGACTTCTGCTGTGTAAACGGAACAATTTCTAGGTAGTTAATATTTAATACTTAATTATGAAGTTTATGTGGATAATTGCTATTTCTACATCTCTTTTTGACTTGAATAATAATAATAATAATTACGTAGTTGAAAATAAGTTGTCATTGACATTTTGTAACATCGGAATTCAACGACATAGTCATATGGCATATTAAAGTGTATTTAATGTAATTACATGGGGCGTAATTAAACTTTAATAACTCAATAAACATAAAATATGTTCACTTTTAATGATAATAATAACAAAAGGCTTATGATGCATTTTCAATAAATAGTATAGAAAATTTCATTTAATAGAAATATAATCAACATTTTTCCATTCAATATAGTTAATCACATTGTTAATGTAAAATTGAATAAAAATATACAGTAATTTGCTTTCAATATAGCATAAACAAAAATATTATATCGACGATTAAAATCATTAATAATAAGTCTTAATCAGAAAATAATATCTATATACTGCTTTATGTGCTACATATAACAACCAACATGGTTATTTTATCCGTACGTGCACTTTAATGTAAATTAGCACTAGAATGTCACAAATGATTAAATACGTAGTCGAGTATTTACAGTTTACATACAAGTACTTTTACATAATATATGTATGTGTATTATTCTTGTATTCATTCAATTTGTTTATTTTTTAAAAATTTTAATGATATAGGTTTATGCGATACGATAGTTTACGTACTACTAAGGAGTAAATGGTCTATTATTCAAAATATCTAATTTAATAGCTCACAGTCCACAGGCAAGAATTCCAGTAATATTTCCTCGTCACAGTAGTTTCTTAATAAGTTTTATATGTAAATAATATGATGATTTATTCATAAATTATGTTGTAATTAAAATGTTTATGTTTAAATTAATATTAAAAAACATACTCGCATAGTGGATTTTTTATTCAAAAAAATGTATACAAATTTAGTATTATCGTCATAATATTCAGCATTATAAAAAATTATCAAATATTTATACTTCAATATGAAAAAAATACGATTAATTATTATTCTGGGAATCACATTTTAATAAAGCAATAGAATTAATGCATCTAGCGTATATCAACAGATATATATATATATATATATATGTTTAATGGGAATATAGGATTAAATATCATAGTTATACCCTCCTACCATGAGAACAATTTTAATTATGAATACCTACTATTTATTAAAAAAATGTATTATTAAATTATATAGATAAGCAAAAATTAAAAATTAAATTAAAAACCCAGACCAGGTTTACACGTAACACATGATTAATATTACTATAATGATTTTGAAACAAATAATACATACTGTTGTGTTCTATATACTGTTTGTAATTTGATTAACGTAAAGAATCGCTGTACAATTTTTTATTCATTTCCTTCGGTAATATTTAAAAAATAATTCTATTTTTTGGTTTACTTATGATATGATTACGGATGGATTCGAAAATACGAGTACATTATATATTATTTAGGTATACACATACTACTATTATCTTACATACGTTGTTATATTAATCATTAAATAACATGCACATTTCACTTACAGCACGCACATCTATATAAAATCATTGGTAGGTTGATTTTTACTTATAACCAAGGTTAGATTAGGTTAGGTTAGGTTACACATTTTTTTTAAATATTTACAATAAATGATAATATTGACATACAATTTACGATAGGCAAATACGTATCAGTAAACGCAATGCTAATGCATTATCATTATCATAACGAACGGACCATCCTGGCCTTTACTTAGATACCTTTGTAAACAAAATATGCATAAATACACACACACACACACACATACACACACATACACTACACTTGGTTTTGAACACGATGAATCATATTTATTTATATTATTTCCAACGCACCAACCAAGCTATATTATATGAGTATATACTCACGTAACTTACCCATATTTATATATATATATATTAATATTCATTTTACGTAGGTATATACCAACAATGTTTATCATAGTTATTATACGTATTTTGTGAGTTTGTATTAGTTTAGTGTATTGCTACATTTATTTTATTTTGAATACCCTTTCGTATAAATTACAACACTTATAATATTTATCATGTGATGGTGTACCTATAGGATATTATAGTGTCGGTAGGTACCTTTAATAAACAGGCTTGATGAAACGTATAGGTAGGTACACAAGAAAGCCGGAAACGATGGTTGGTCGTTCTTTGTAATTTATACGAATGTACGAATACTAATTGGAATATTTTATTACATTTATATTATCCCAGTATTTCAGAATTTAGAAATGAATTATGGTTAAACGCTAGATCTTGTGTGAAATAACAGATTGAACACGCTCCAATATAAAAGGGAATGATTTGTCATCAATTATTTGGAAATACACTTCCTATAGTATTTATATTTTACTATAATATTTAGCCCATTTTACATTCGTTCTGTATTATCACAAAGTTCAACTGTATAACTAATTTTGATTACTTTACAAAATATACAATAATAATCATTCAGCCAGCTACATAATGCACGAATGACAATATAGTTTCGTTGCATTGCTAGTTCCGTGTAATACTAAAATAAGAACTATATTATGTATAGTTACTGGAATACATTGTCAAAATCATGTTTAGTTTCTAATCGGTTTAGATTTAATCTTGCGTCTGGTAGTAAAATATTAGTAATATTTAATATAGTTTTCTATTTAACCACATTTGGTTTTTTTTTTCTAATAAAGCTATTTTATAAAAATAATTTTTTCAAAAACATATTGAATTAATAATACTGTAATACTGTAAATTTAACATAATTATTTCTAAACTAATTGGGATTCAGTGAAGATATTTTTTTTAAGAGATATTTATGATTTATAATAAGTTTGAATTTATATTGCATGTCCGTTCATGTATTTTAGTATTCTTAATCAAATACAATAACATATTATAATTTATAACTGATTTTTTATCTGAGTTATTTACTGTTGACTATATTTATGTATTTAATCCAAATACACAGTATTTTTGTAATAACATAGCCCGTGTCACCAATATTATTTTGTAATAAATCATAAGATGATATAATAGTTTTTAGAAACATCAAAATAAGCTAAAGCAGTAGTTGTTAATTATTTAAGTATTTTAAAATGTATCACATGATCACTGTTCTATTGAAATTTTTGAAACATAACACCCTAAGTAAGTTATCATACTTATATAGTTCTTTATACATCTTTAATTCACATAAATAGTGAACTAATTTATAAAATTATTTTAATTTCATCATAATCTGCTATAACTTTTACAGTTATTAAATATACGTCCCAAAATTATTTATTTTATTAATTTTTTTAGAACTTTAAAAATAAATATTTAGTACACTATTAACTTCTTAATTTGTTTACTATATACTCACTATTAAATAATAATATATTTTTATTTTTTGATCGATGAGGAATTTTTGTTATATATTCAAAACCTACTATAAAGTAAATGAGGCTTTCTACATTTTATTTTTTGTTTCTAATCGTATGTTGATTATTGAGTATATTGTATAAAAATCTGGTTTTGAATTAAAAAGATAAAAAGATAATTTTTAATAATCACAAAAAGAAGAAAAATCAATTTTGTAGTACTATGTCGCATCATAAAATAAAAATAAAATGTATTTTAAATTTACAAAATATTTTTTTTATGATATTATCAGTTTAAACTGAAAAACCTGTTGTGTGTATTTTATTGAAAACATATTTTTATTTGCAAAATTTGTCGAAAACATTATTTTTTATGTCGATTGGTTCCACAATAGTTAAAAATAACAATAGTTATAAAACTGTAAATTGATTTTTTTTATTAAGACTCACGAGTTTCTATAGTTAGATTTGTTTCTCATATACTACACTACACTGTGAGTAATAAACTAAAAACTAACAATATTTTGAAACTCGTTTAATTATATTTTATGTTAAAAATATTTGTAACTTTTATAGATTGGTTTAGATACGTTATATATGTTGACTGGCGACTGTAGATAAATAAGTGGAGTATTAGCTTATGATTTCTTGATTTTTTTCAATATTATATGATAAGAATGTTATAAAATCTAAGTTTAAGGTACCTACTATTTTTTTTCTTAGAAATGCAAATTTTTTTTTACCTATAATATATGGTATCTATAATTGGACAAATATTACGCTGGTATCCTACTTATAAAATTGAAATCAGACCAAATGAAATTTAGTTCTTTACCAAGCTGAATAAAAGTTCCATTTTTACAGATAAAATGTCTAACAAGACTTTGTAATATTATTTCTGTAATTTTAATTGTCTTACTCTTTAAATATATGCATCGTATCTATACATATATAATACAGACTAGATAATTGAACAAAATATACGACGTATTATATTATAATATATTTAATACTTATATAATAACAATTGTGTATTAAAAAAGAATAATATTCAAATAAATTATTCTGAAACGTGATAAATAATCGATTAAATATTGTTTTATTTCTTTATTCCTTAGTAACAATGCTCTATGTACCTACACTCTTGAAAACTATTATATAACCATTGTATAAATTAGCTGTAATTACTAAGTATATTTATATTAGTTTTTACTATATTTTTTTTCAATTTTTGTTTTTATATCGGTATTAATTTAAATATAATATACATTTTTTTTCTTTTAAAAGTATATTATTCTGTTTCTTGCATCTATTTATGGGACCAGGATTTTGTGTAGTTATTCAGATTTATTATTTTATTTTATTTGTACATATAGGGTGAATCGTATATATTACAAAATCCAATTGGAAATCTAACGAATTTTTGACGGGGACTTTATCAAAGAACAAATCAAATCACATAGAATTACCTTCACTCTGCGTAATACACCACAAATCAGTAGATAACTTTGAAATATTTATGAAACATATATTTTCCTGAACCATATATTCCACAGATAATAATTTTTGAATTATCTAAATTTCTATAACATGTCTTTTATATTTTTTACATAATATACATAATATATTATCATATATATTTAAAACAGTTTCGAGTCATCAAAAAAAAAATTTAGAACTTAATATCGAATGCAATGTGAACGCTATGTGCATCAATATACGTATATTATATGCAATAATGAGTGCAAGATTAGATGCCTCATGGCTCATAGTCTAATTGAAAATCTTAGATAACACGATAAGTCCTGAATTTCATTTGAAATGTTTGTTATTATAGTATTTTTTATATTTAATTTGTTACAGCTAACGAAATTAATCAGTGATAAAAATAACAAAAATTAAAAAATATTTTGACTATTAATATTATATTATTTTAAAAAAATTCACAATATCTCATGTATAATAAAGTAGTTAAGTAAACCAATAGGTTTGAATTAAACAAATTAATACTTATTTTGTCTTATTTATTTTTTTATAATGAAATCATTTCTATCTATATTCTTATACGTTTTTGACATTAACAACAACATTGAACGATGTAACGAAAATAACCCATTTCTAAAATAGTAACTACCTGAACTCAAATGTGCGATAATGGCGTGATTATCCACTATTAAGCTATTGATACATAATTTCGCCCCATAATGAATGTGGTTTGGCGGGTATCTGATATTTTATTTTGATAATATTAAAACAATATGTTTTACGTTTAACCTAATTGTATGTGCATTATCCGATTTTCAACAGAAATGGCGTATATATAGCACGATTTTAAATTCAAATCAAAACCTATAAAACTGTAAAACGAGTAAAGCACTCAAATTCATTTTGACTTTTATAATATTGTACGAAGATTCCATGAATATATCCGTACCTAATACATTAATTTTATAACTGCTGATGTTTCTGGGAGTGGAATGGCAACAATTTCCTATTTCGCATTTCCTAAAACAATATTATAATTTTTTTTATTCCCAAAAATAATTATAAGCATTTTCTTTGAAATGTAGTTATGTTCAGTTTTTTTATTTGTACATCTATATTTTTTATGTTTTATTTCATTATCATTTACTTTTTTTTTATTAGTTTTTATTATAATTTAAAGTTTTTTACTTGTACATAGTTAAATATAAGTAGTAAGAAAAAAAATTTAAAAAGCAACAAATATACTTCTTTTGATCTCTCGAAAATATAATATATTTCATATTTTCATCCCATTCCACTTAAATTTAATTTTTTTATTTATGAAAAATAAGTCGTTTTCCATATATTAAATATTTCTATTCTCGTGAATCATTTAAAAGATAGGATATGATACATTTTACGGATCATATAACAACTGTTCGTCAATGTGACATTTAATAATATTTGTTAGAAACATATTATGTATTTAATATATAAATATATATATGTATATGTGTGTGTGTGTGTGTGTGTGTGTGTTTGTGTATATTATTATACTATTATTATTTATTTTAAGTTCTTCAGTAGGAGTTATCAAAGCTAAAAGACATTGATAATTCTCGAAATTTTTACATAGACCTATGATAATCAATATGTATTTTGATAGATTTGAATGGTTTTAACACAATTCAATTGGTATATTATTTTAGATAAAAATATATTTTAAAAAAGGTAATATAATATCTTGTATAGAAACGAAATGAATAAGTATTATATTTTTTTAGCCACATTTTGCTGTTTAAATTCACGAAAAAAGTCTAAAAATTTTAATAAATGTTTTAATAACTATTTATTTAAATATTGAAGTTTTCAATTTCAATATTATATTTTTAGTTCTGAATTCTAAATAATATGATTTATTATCAAACTGTCTTAATTTGTGTTTCAACAACTCATGAATTATTTATTAATTATTTTCAGTGAATCTTCTATAAAATGGTTAGCGAAGGAATCATAAATAATGATCGCATTTAGTGGTGGACGTCTTATAATATTAGTGACCGTATACAGTAACTGGATAACTTCAGAATGACTATTATTTATATGTACCTATGTAAATTTAATAAATCCGTATACCAAATTATATTTAAAAGCTGTTTATTATTTATTTTTTTTATTTTGTTTTTTATTTTTAGACTTGATGTGTTATAAACAATCAACATTATACAATAATTAATTATAAAGTATAATGTGCATTATAAAATATAACAGATTAAAAAATATGATTGCCTATCCTAACATATTAAAATTAAAAACAAATTATACGACATTTGTTTACTTTAAATTTATTTTTTATTTAAATAGATTTTTCAAAATAAAATTGCATTGTTTTTACTAAATAAAACCCATCTACGTCACGCTTTGGAAGACAATTAATTTTTTTATGTGATCAACAAACCCTGAATAATTTGTTACATTTCATTGTATGACTATATTTTTAAATAAACGGCGCTTTTTAAACTTGTTTACTATTAGAAGTTTATTAATTCACCTATTAAGTTCATGCATAACATTTTACTGTTTATCTTTCTTTAGATGTTTATCCAGATGTAAAAATTTAATTTCTTAAACTTATAATGTTTTATTTGAAAGAACTTTATTAAGCAATGCTATTTTATTATTAAATCATGTTTTAGCTTTTATGTTCCATTCATTCACAATGCCTATATTAATATTCAATAACAGATATAAGTGGTAATTATATAGGTAATATATATATATTAAATTATATTGAATAAATTAAAAATATAATATAATATAGCGAATTTAAATGTATCTGGTCTACCACTTTCTTTTCATTTTTGTTGATTTATAGTATCATGGTATTTACCGCGTTAATATTAAGATAATTTTAAGTTAGCGTTATTAATTGAAAATAATTTAACATATTTCTATTTTAAACACATTTATTGTTACCATAATTTTTGCTATATAGTGGTATTAAAGTATTTTTGCGTAAAATATTTATCTACATAATTTTAATGGCACCAAAAAAAAATAACTGCTACATATACGTAACTTTTATTAATGGAAACTTTACTATAGTGTAGTGTACTTGTAACAAATTATTAAAAATATATATATATATATATATATACATAGTATCAGCTATATTAGGACACTTATCTATTTAAAATTTAAATTCAAAACATTTAGAAGAAAACTTTTCTGAACATCTTATATTATTTTCTTCATCAGAAGTCTCTCTTGCGAGTATTTACCCCGTCTTACGAGTGCGTAATATTGTAAACTTATGTCCAAAAGTTCTAATTTTGTGTTATTAGTTTTAATATTAGGATGAATTTACTGATTATCAAACTTAATGGTTCAAAAGTGTTCTGTGTTCTATCATTAATTAAAAAAAAAAAAATTTAACGTGCTATTATATATTTATTTATATAAATATTGATATTTTATACATGTAATCATAACTTGCTTTAAAATTAAAATATCGTAAAAACCAATGAGAGAATATAGATAATATAAACCTAACCCAACAAATCGAATCCTATATTATTGATAAAAATAACTTATTTTTTATTTTAATGGATATTTAACTAAAATTTGTATCTCGTTAAGAATTACCAGTGGTTATTTTTTAACACAACGTTAAAAAAAATAATTATGTGTATTACATAAGCTGATGATATGAAATTTCTCGACATAAAAACTAATTTTTATATTGAAAAGTTGTTCAGTACGAGAAAAATAAAGAAAGTCACATACTTTGAGTATATACTACACAGCACGGTAAATATAAATTTAAATTTTTGACATGAATAATAAATGAAAAATAATAATAAACTTGTGGAATTGTGTATCAAAATATATATACTGTTAAGATATTATTACAATTTATTCATGAGATCTAATTTGTAGATTTAAATACACGATACACCTATCACTCGAAATACTTTGACAGAAAAATAAACTATATACAACTATAGCTATACATTGAATGTATTCGTATTATGTTCTCGATGAGTTTAAATTATATACATTGATAGACTTATAGGACTAGAAGAGACTAGAATGATACACTACGCCTCGTGGTTTGAAATGTGACATAATTATAAAGTGTGCTGTTTAATGAACTTTTGATACGTTAAAAACTTTGATCGTATTCTATAGTGCTCGAATTTAAGTGATAAATTATTTAAAAATAAATAAATAAGAGTCGAATCTGATTTACGAATATTATCTTTACGGGACATATCGAGGTCAAATGCGTTTAACGACCTCATCAGGTCGCATGCATGTTTCACGTTACGTAAGTTCAGCACTAAACATTACGCGATTTGTACAGATGATTGAAAATCTAACCGGACACGATTCGGACGTCGTCGAACCAGGTGGTCTAATGCGTGCAAAGGCGGAAATTTAAAGTACTGTTAGTAAAGTTTTATGCGTATCAGAAATAGTAGATTTCAGTTGAATACCCTCGTATTGTTATTATTATCGGGCGGTGAAAGGGCGAACAATTAACACTTTTCGTGCTCGCAAACAAATAAAAAGTTTTATAGTAAATTTACGCGTTTTGGGGGTAAATATCCAATGAAAACTTTCCGTTCCGTAACTCATTAGACGAATAAAAACTATAAAATATGTATTAAAACTGCGGAATGACGGTTGTCAGCTGACACGGGCGCGGTTAAACATGATGGACTGAACAATCAGGACGTCCACTACAATATACGCTGCCACTATATATTATTAACGCGGTATAAAACCATTGTCGTTAATAAATGTAACAGTGTAAAAGGTATATTATATTGTTTTATACTTCTATATATTATATTATCGAGTAATTAATTACTTAATCGATCAAACCCAACGGCAGTCGAAAATTCCAAAACAGACAGTTGGATGTAGGTGACTCGCAATCGCATCGTCGTGGTACAGACAGCTTCGCTGAAAGGTTATATAATACGTTATTATTTCGTGCGCATTATAAACTGTTTTTCTATCGGAGTGAGATGGCTCGCGGCACAGCAATCGACAGATGAGCACCCACATCCATAAGTGTTCTCGGTAAACAATATTAATAATAATAATAATAATAAAAACCGTCATATAGTCGCTCTATTTTGCATCTGAGTGGTTCATTTTCATGGAATTCGTCAAATTTCCCGTAAAATATAAAAAACGAAAACGTAACTAATAATAAATTCAATATTATATCAAACAACTTAGCACCAGTCGAAAACATTTGAATTGAATGTACTTCCAGTGTCATCGTTTCGTATTTTCCGCTCGAGACACTTTATTACATGTATTAGTATACAATATAATATCGTTGCTTCTATTATGTAACACTATAAACGTATTATGATACGAAGGGCTGTATACGTAGGCGGTGCACAAGACGTTCTAACGCACATAAACACTTGTGTATATTATAATGTTATACTAATAGGCGTTTAAAGGACAATTTCACTATTTTTTTTTCAAATTTATTTTAGAACTATAGATAATCCGGTCTTTTTAGGTGATATGCTGTGATTATGTGTGTCCGTACGTTCGCGCGCATTATTTTATACTCTCGCGTGTAATAGGTATCCATCGCACAAATGACAAACATAATTAGCCAACAACAGTGTATTATTTAAGATGTTAAATTGTATTTTGCAATAATATTTTATTATTAACTATAAATATAGTTGATGGGTATTATGCTTGGACATCGTTTATGTTATAATAAAAAATAATAAAATAAATAATTAAGTCTCAAACTTTGTTACGTAAAAATGTTTTAATTATTAGTTAGACCATACTAATTAGATATAAAAAATGTTTTTAGTGCATACTTTTTCGTATTTTGATTTGATTTTATAGATTACCTTGACTTTACGATTTGTTAGCGCATAATATAATATTTGATGTTTGGGGCGTATATATTTTGAAACAATATATACCTACCACGAATAAAACGTTTCTAGTAAAATATGTGTATGTAAAATGTAGTACATTTATTTGTGATTTTAACCTTGAGGCATATATTATATTATGGATTCGTATAGATCAATAGTATTTGTACTATTAAACGCGAGTTTATTTTTTATAAGATTATTATATTAAACGTATTTAATTCATAGGTATCTATTGTAAATTATTTTTGTTTATCCAATATGTATATTTAAATAAATTAATGTCGATGCAACAACACGCGTGTTCAAGAAAAAAATTAAAATCAATTATTATTATTATTTTTTTTTTAATTGCGTATTTTTGTATTTTTACTTCCTCAACTATATACCTACACGTATGCAATTTTATTACATTTTTAGAGCGCGTAAGTTCGAGGATGGGTCTATTATATTACATCAGAGGTGCTGCTGACATACTCGTTATAGCCATATAGCGAGTTTACTTGTTTACTTAGCCTCCGACTCGGTGGCTGTACGAGCGGAATACAGGAAATAATAATACACCTACGTCATTTTCGAAAACGAGTAGCGGGAGAGCTCCGCTACAGCTGTAACACGTGGCGTTAAGATATAATATGACGTCAAAACGATCCGTATAAAATTGCGTATCGGTTCAACCGCCATTATAATATTATAAAAGCGGTGTATTTGTGTGTGTGTGTGTGTGCGCGCGCGCATATTTAAATGTAAAATATGATAATAAATTGTTATTATTAATAACACAATATACATAATATTGTATCGGTCGTGTGTATAGGCATTTGCAGCGCAACAAGGAATATATACATGTGCCGTTTAATCGCCATTCCGAGGAGAAAACTTTACAGCTTTTTTATGCACCGCGAACGCGTGTATACAAGACGGAAATGTTATTATACGTTGCCGCCCGCCAGAATGGGTTATAAAAACGCGACGATATACCTACACACCGCCTTTGAGCCTACGTCGTCAACTAGGCCCGTTTTATAGGCGCCTCAGTCCGCGCAATTAAAAACATTTGATTGTGCGCCCGTGCGCTGGTGTTCGAAGTTCGAAACACTACGTCCCGAGGTCGATGATGGAAACCACGCACCTACGCGTATAGGCTTGAATGGAGGAATAAAAACTATTGTGGAAAGGAGCTCGAGGGTCTAATGGTTTCTCGTGAGTTTTTAATATCGGACTATGTACTATAGATTTAGAAATACGATGACTACGGTCGATCTCTTAGCATGTATATATATTTTTTCGGCTTGATTACATAGATAATATTATAAATATATTGAGGACATCTGCGTTGGAAAAAAAATACTTAGAATGCAAAATACAATTTTTTATTTGGATTATTATCTGTGATTTAAAACACACAATATTTTGTGTAAAACAACTGAACTGTTGTTGTACACGGATATGCAATTATTATGAGTTCCAAACGATCCGAAACTTGCTTGAATATATTGGTGTGTTCGTGTGTTAAATAAATAAAATATTACTTTGTTATTTTAATAAAAATCGATTCAAATAATAATATATTGTACAAATATTGCATGACGTATAAAAAAAAAATTAGTAGTACCTATATGGAGTGTTGGGAATGAAGTGACTTGCAATCACGGTAATCGACTTTGGTAACAAAATGATAGTTTCAAAATTATTGTATATAGTCAAGGTTTAGTTTATCAAAAGTCCACCTCTGGTACAGGTACGAGCAGTATGATTGATGGATGTACCATTATTGTTTATGGCATTGATCTGGACGGTTTAAAAACCCGGTGAAATTTTTTTTTAAAAACTTTTAAAAACGGTACAAAAAAGTTAAGCTAGGGTAGTTTCTGTTGAGATGTGAGGTTTTACGATATTTTTTTTCGGGGTGTTTGCTTTTCTAAATGCGCGGTGGATAAATGTAGGTTTCGTTAAAATCAAAAAAAAAAAAAACTCAACTCCTTGCAAGTTATTCTGCAGTGTATTCAGCCTCCATCAACTATTTTACTACTGTGCTGTGAAGTTATTAGTTAAAAACATAAAACTATAACATATTATACACATTCAAACCGCGTAAATACGTTCAAGAGTCCTCTAAACATATATTGGTTATCACCAGGGTTTAGATTTTATCGCATTTGCATATTTCTTATGAGATGCTTAAAAAATAGCAGAGTAAGCCAAACATGTGTTTCGTGGTACAGAGAACTCAAATTAAAAATTTTATTTTGCTTTTTTTTGCATATTTTCTGATTCTTAGTTTTTAGTGCTTTTTTTAGACTTTTTGAGACTTTTTTGCATTTTGAATCAAAATCGGTCATATTTTATGAAATTATATTTTAGTAAACGTGTTTTTAAATTTTCGCCAATTGAATTATCACGATAATTTCGTATTAGGTATTTAGTTCTAATCTTTGTTATCTACTGATTTTGTTGGGTTTTTTTGTCGATTACTACCTACTGCGATTATTAATCGCCGATTATCAACGAACGAGCGTTAAATGCGTTGTATAGTCAATTTATTTTATACAGTCCACATTCGTCTTTTTTTTTTACAACCCTTCAGGATTCTAATCAGAGTGACTAAATTATTAATATGAATAATTTATAAGTGATAAAAACATTATAAATTAATAAATTTCCATTTTTTTGCATATTTTGTTGTTTTTGTTGCATATTTATGCAATTTTAAGTGCTATAAAATCCCAACCCTAGTTATCACACATCACGGATAACAACTAAGTTCGTCGAAATTTAATTTCGCCATGCTATTCATAAACAAAGAGAAATATATACGCGGAATGTTCAAGATACGACCATCACACTTGTAAATCGTTTATAATAATAATATATTAGTTTCGAATCACCGTCATCGCTGACGATGTATCATTATAAAATCGTTGTGTTGCGCAGAGTTTAACAGGTTATGCAATAGCAGTTTTCGTAATCGTTTGTTTAATGCCACATCAAAATATACATTACCGTACAGTCAATTTGAAATAATATGGCGCCAACTGAAATAATACGATTTTTAAGTTGTGCGATTATATAATTCATTATTGTAGAGATAACATTTCTGTCGGGGCATTTTTACTCGTGATAAAATGCCAATTTTATTGAGATTATAGTCATTCGATCAGTCTTTTGTTCGCGCGCTGCGTTCATTTCAGAAATAATATTAACATATCATTTTATGCGAATTCGAAGTAAAGTAACATTATATAATGTACCCATACGTATAGTACGAATTCGTCGACGCGCGTACATAAAGGCGTCCTCGATTAATTCATGACGAATTATTAGTTTTTTTTTACCAGTCGAGTGATCGATTTAATCCCGAATATTCGCACGCGTAGGTATAGGAGCGCGAATATACTACGTCATTATATGCATAGTTATATATAACTACAGTATGACGTCACAAACATTTTACAACGGTTTTTATTATTTACCCGATAAAACTTTTAATACGTTTTTACTGACTTATTTCGACGTGAAATTGTTTCACTCTTTTTTTCTTAGATTTCCGTAATCCCGGTGTCTGTGTAATAATATTATTGTTGATGAAACATTCACTCGCACATTTATATTGAAACACGATTAAACTTTTGTCGCTGACTTTATTTGTATACGTTGGATAAAAGGCACAACGTAAATGGGACCAAAGAGAGAAAGATAAATAAGGAAACGATCGGCAATAATCGAAAATTGGTATCCCAAAAATTCTTGGTATTTTGCCACCGCTGGTGCGTCTGTATTACCGTATATACTTAGCGATTTGCAGAGCATGCTCATTCATGTCGTTATCAATAAAAGTTTATTAAATCAAATTCTGATTATTGGAATTTTTAAGTGAACCTACTTAAATGAATCGTATTGCAAAATATAAACTTTTAAACTTTAAACATTTTTATGCAAACGAGATTATAATATCGTTGAAATATCAATGAGATAATATTTTCGAAAATATTAATATATAAAAATAGAAATTCGAACGAATTGTTATTAAACTTTAAGTAAAAATTATTTTAGTTCGCGATATAGATTCAGAAGTAATGTTTAGGCTATGATAGATTAAGAATCATAGAAATAGGTATATATTATTAATTTAAAATTAATAGCTTATAAAAATTATTGGTACACTTATAATAACTTATAGAAGTATTAAACTAAATATTAAATAACATTGTTTAAAAATTAATATAAAAGTTAATATCCTTGGAACATGCATTTTAAATACTCAGAAACTCATTCCAATTCAAATTAAAATGTATCGAAAATTTCAAAAAAAAATCTTCTAAATAATGATTTTTAATAAGTACATAATAATAAGGGATATAATGAGATGATCATTCTTGCAGGAGAATCATTGTACATAAGATATATTTAGTTAGGTACTACTAGTTACTTGCGTATAATGTATACGAAAATGATTTATATAATGCAATAAAAGATAGGTATTAGCGGTATGCACATATATACGCTATAACATATAACACCCATCCATATTTGATGGTAATAATGTCATTGAACCGTACGAATTACGTACTAGCTATTGAATTATAATGTATAGCTGTGTATACATTATAAATCAAATGAAATGCGTGTATTATTATTTTTATAATCCACTGTTTTTTATGTTTCTGATTGCTGTTATTAGAGTGATGTGTCGGAAATAGTAGGTAAAATGATGTTCAGTCCCGAAAACCTTAAAATCTCAATTTTAAAATGTGTTGCCGGAAGAGCGATACAAATATTAGTACAACAACAGTAAACAATAATACAAAGGTATTGACATTTATTCATCATTTTCGACATTTTCGTATAAACGAATACGAAATTATCGTAAAATTGGTTTCCAAAAGTCAAACATTTGCGTGGAAATAATATTCAGTTTACATTCGAGAACGACAGTGAGGATTATATCGTATTTTAAAGCCAACCTTGATATTTCCACGTCAATCAAAAACAAATAATTTATACGCAATTCTAAAAATTCACCTCTGAACATAACGCATAACATTACCTCCTACCAATTATATTTATTCATTTTACTCTCGATCGATCATAATGTTGGTATATAGTATTGAATCGAGAGAAAATTTTCAAAAATGATTATTTACCTTAAAGAAAAAAACAGTAAGTAACTTGATAACTTGTTGCATACTTCAACAAAAATAATGTAGTAACCTTATAAGTAATTAACATCGGACGGAAACTTATACATTCGTATTGTTCATTTAAATAATTATATTTAAATTCTTTACCTTTTAAAATATAAAAAAATTACACAAAAGTTATAAGAATCACTCCCGTAGACTTCAATTAAAAACTTCTACCGCCACAAACCACGGATTCTGAATCTGTACAAAATATGTTTTGTTTATTCCGTTTCTTTGAAAAATTATAACTATTATGTATTCAAATTATTATTCTTATGTTTTTGAATGAATAATACATTAATATTAAAAAAAAAAAAAAAAAAAAAAAACAATTTTTACGTGACACATTAATTTATACTCTCTTTTAAGGTATATTTATATAGAATGATTTGTTGTAAAACATTCATTGTTTTTAGATAATATAATAAAAAATATTTTTATACATAACTTACCGACCAAGCTCCGCATAATGTATTTTGTATAAATAACACACTCACGTCTGTTATTATTTTGTCCCATCATATTATTTTTTTATCTAGACTTGAATAATATATTATGATATTATTTGTGGGTTTTTGTTTGTCAACACGATTTTCATACAAAAAGCTTTTAAATCGGTTGATATTTTTTTCATACTTTACAATAATGTACATGATTCGGGAAAGCGCTAGATGAATAGTTATGTTAAATTGTGTTGCGAATAAAATAAGAGTATAAACGGCATACTTAGTATGAATATTCAATGTGTAATCAAACTAAAATTAACTAGATATATATTTAGGATAGTTATCCAACTATTTATAGTAAAAATAAGATATACATATTAATGGAACACTAGCATAAGACTTGCAAAACAATGAAAGAGTTTTTGTTTTTATTAATTTTTATAATATCTAGACTTTATAAAGAATCTTATTTTATTTAAGAATATACTAACATAAGTCAATCAACACACATTTCAATAGTAGTTTTAATTACCTAATAAGTATTAACATTTCAGGATTGTTTCAATGGAAAAAGCATACAATTTTCTTTGTTTTTGACTATGAAATAAATACTAAACAAATAGTATACGCGTGTGTGTACCTATAATACAATTTATCGTTTTTTTTATAACCAATTTTAAAACGAAATCTATATCAAGGTTTTTATTTGTTATTATTTCGTCATTATTTATTATACATAATTAAGAAAAATATGTTTAAATTTATTTAAAAATGGCCAGTAATTATCTTAAAGTATTGTACTTAACGTGCTACCTTATCATTAAATTTAGTGAACGGTCTTCATCCAAAAGCAGCTGGTTAAGGTTGTGACAATTAAATGTAATAAGTAGGTACGGTTCAAATAGCTAGCGTTTCTTTTTGGGTGGGTAATGACTGATGATTAAAATTATGTAAGATCAATTAAACTTAAAACTATACCTATGGAATAACATGGATTTATATTTTTCGAGATGAAATCTATTATAAGGATTTTTTTTTTATTGTATATAAATTGTATTTGTCTGAAAAAAAAATAGTTTACACTACAATTGTAATTAATACTATACCTTTATTTTACTGCTATAATTTATAACTATTTTTAATAGCATAGGACCGTGGTTTTTTCACGCACCCAGTTTAATACGTCATAATAATAAATTGCATAACACACGCTGAATCACAAGACGCCAAGACAATGATTTATATTTGAAACAAAATATTACAACATACGAGACACATAATGAAAAAATATAATATTTTTTTTTGAACTGTAATATGAATACAGGGGATATAATGTTTTTCAATAAGAGTGAAGTATAATAATATATCCCTTGGACAATAAAGGACAAATATAACGTTATCCATTCAGAAAATAAAAAGGGTTTATCGGACGGAATTTTAACGATTGGACAACGACTACATTATTAAGTACGCTTATTTGTATACGTCTAACCAATAGAAAAAAGAAGGTATAACTATATACTTGAAAAACGGACTTCGTATAAATTATTGTTGTTATTATTATTATTTTGGTGCGGAAGCTCATTTGTCACATCGTTTGAATAAAATATAACCATTTATTATAATTTTTTTCATTATATAGGTATATTACTGCCTATCGTCTATGTAATAGTGATGCCTTGTGCATTTTTGAACGTTTTCAAATAAAAGCAGCTTAATAATATACTGTCAACGTACACCGTGTGGTTGTCATAACAGAACGCATTTTTATGGTAATAATTATTAACATAGGTACATAATTGACGCAAATATAGTTATATGTGCTGAAATAAATAGTTCGACAGCACATTTTCACCGCTTTGAATGCATTCAAAAATATTTATAATTAACTTATATGCAATTTTAACTAGGTACCAAAATCGATAATTTAACTACAACTAAGTGTGTTAAAACTTTGCTAACTACATGTACAGTTATAATATACAAAAAAATTGCAAAACCAAATACTATGTTTTTCACCAACCACAATAAACCATTTAATACAATTTAAGGATAATGGACAATATACCTAATTATTTGCAAACTTAGAATAGAATATAACTAAAGTTAATAAAATGATACATTTAAAGCTTATGTACTTGTATTGATACTTACTTGAATTACCAAACGCGCCCAATCTTCAAACGACGTGTTATAGTTTGTAATCAAAAACAATTATAATACTCGATTTTTATAAAATAATATGCACGGTTTAATGTGCGTTATAATTTCGTATATACTTGTTTGATTACAAAACGAAAAATTTTAAACCTATTTTTACTGCTTAATGTTTTACACAATTTTTAAATAAATAAACACAGTGGTGCCAGAATTAAATATTAATTGATATACATTAAATGTATAGCGTTTAGTTATTAAAATAAAGACATAACAGTAACTTAACTTATAATTACTCGGCGCCGTATAAAAATTATAAAATCAGCACTTTGATATTTATACTTACTTTAAATCATTTGAAATTATAAAATTCACAAGATTTAAAAATCCATTACGAAGGTGGTGGTCTTTAGTAAAACATAAATGTTATACTGAACATGATTTAACATAATATAATAGTGACCTTGTAGAGTATGTTTAAGAAATATCAGTTTTTTTATGACATTTAAAAATTATTCAATTTATAAATATAATTTGTACAATATAAAAATGATGACATCTTAAAATTGTTAAGTCATTCTTTCTAAGTTTCTTCCTGGAGAAGTGAACAATAATATTACATATTTAAATGCATTAACTTTTTAAATTACTATGTTAAGTCAGTACACTCACATGAACGTGTAGTCCATTTTAATGGAATGTCCGAGTTTGATTTCACACTTACATTTCAGATATACTGGTGATCTCACGTTTATTCATTATATTCATAATATATAGATAATTGTGTACATAGGGTATGCTATATAAAAATATATTTATACTAAACACGCTATGAATAAATGCTAACCATATAGAGTACCTATTCAGTTTGCACGTATTTATAAAATTTAATATGTGAAATAAGATCCCCCCCTGAACGTCGGTCATAATAACTCGACCTATATCGAATGTATTGAATCTAACGACCTAACCTAACTAAAAATCTGACGTAGATAAGAACAAAACAAATCTATTTATTAATTATTTAAAAAAAAAATAAAATATTTCAATAATGTCCCAATGAAATTATAAATAATCATAATTAATTATGTACCAATAAAAATGTTGTATTAGTCCGAGACGGTTATGTATTGTAAAAAATATTCTTGTAATATTTAAATAAAATATATGACAACAGAGATAAAACAAATTTCCTTCTCCGTCGTCAGACGAGATTCAATTTTCTCTATTTTTTTCTCATCCTCTATATCCATTTGATATACTATCTTTTGACACAATATATTATGTGGCTCACAAATAAAGGACTTGGCTTTCGTGCTTAAACATTATTCATTAATTTTAGTTTTAGTAATTAGCTTAATGAATAATATTTTATGTTACTATGCTCGTATTTTCGTATCGTTATGCTTCGTCCGGTAAAGTTATTAATAAATAAATAAATAAATAGCATAATCTCTAGCATAAGTCTGTTAAATAATATCAAATAGTTAATATTAATTATTTGGTCATAATGGATAACAATAGCTAACCGAAATAGGTTGTATTTAAATTTAATTTATTTAATTAAATAGATACAAACCGATAGAGCCAGCGACTTGAACAAACACCAATATATTTTCATCCAGCTGTTTAGAGTAAGATATCATAACAAAACAATGTTTACAGTTATGAATAAAATACACCCCGTAAAGCCAATATATTTTTCCAATCTAGTATTGTAGTTTAGTAAACAGTGCATAGACACAAAATTATTATTTCAGTTTTTAGCTGCACGATTTTAACAGTTATTTATGGTAAATTATTTGGAACTGCACTAGAGCGCAGCCATTAAAAGCTTCTTTTTTTTTATCTGAGTCACATAAAATATTTTATAATATTAGTTATACCATTTTTATTATTTTTTAACTCGATAAATTCACCAAATAGATTTGAATAATTGGATATAATCAATGCAACTAATTGTGTAATACTTACTTGTTGTTCTTAAATGCCAAGGATTTTCTATTGGTAAAAAAGAATTATTTATACGTCTCAAATCCTGAAATATTCTTTTAAAGTCATTGATTAAGGTTAAATGATTTAAAATTATTTTTTGTTTATTTTTAGATGATACTCATGCCAAATGTTAAAACAAATATTAAAATATAAAATTACAAACATATAAGTTTCACGCAACTAACAATTGAAATTAAATAAATAAAAGTACATTACACATTTACAACGTGACTATTGATTCGTATTAAACATTACCGTACGCGTACACACGTTTCACAGCCAGTTAAGCGATTAAATAAATCGATAGTGTTATAAAATACTAATAGTGGAAATATCGAAAGCATGACCATCATCCAATCGTTTACAATGAACATCTTGGGAATATAATTATTAATTGTTTTGTTATATTTTAAAATATTAGTTTAGAAATTTACATGTTTGCATTATTTCAATGAGTTTTTCTTAGACCACGTAAAAAAAATTGGTGGGCCGCATATGTTTAGGGTACTTTGATTATGATGTTATTGGTTAATGCCTCAAACAAATAATAATATATGTATTTTGAATTCTTATTTTTTCATTTTAATATGCTTAAAAAAATAGCAAAGTTGGACTTGGAAATAAAAATTAGATTTTTAGAATACTGCATAATATTATATTATACTGACTATCATACACACTAATCTACGCGCAATCCCACCTATGCATATTAAATTGTCGTATGTTTGCTTTGTTGGTTAAGAAATAAAAAGAGTTTTTTATCAAAGTAACCTATATATATATAAAATAAGACATCGGTTTCAGTACACAAGTAATATAATATATTTTTAATAGTTATTATTATCATACATTATGTAATATTTATATAAAATACATCGTACAGCGATACAATAATATAATATTAAATAAGTTATTAAAAAGAACGAGGAAGATTGAAACAAAAATCACAAAACAGACGTAACAATGAAGCAATTATTATATACTTATATACACGATACATACATAATATACTAATAAAATTATCTTATAATTTCACGTACGATACGTAGTGTGTTTAATGCGCGAAATTTTCAGTTACCAATGCGTATACGAGATTTATGAGTGAAATATAATATGACGAAGAATTGTCGATTGGATATCTAATTGCGCGTGTTATTACATTATGGTGACAAATTAGGTACCTACAATAACAGACTTCGGGTAAAAACCATTGGTACCGTGGTCGTGGGTCACGGATGATGGTATTAATAAACGTCCAAAAAAAAAAAAAACAAAAAACAAAAGAAAAGAAAATCATGAACGATATTACTTTAACGAGCATTTTTATTATAGAAATGTATTATTTTGTTTTTGTCAGTGCGATGAATGATTGTTCGAAACGTTGTACTACCGAGTACCGAATGATACAATTTAATATATCACAGAAATATTCGAGTGTATAGAACAATAAAATATAGTAACGCGAAAATATATTATGTAATAATAATAATTGGACCCTGTAGTGTAGTGAAGGTGTGTTGTAGGCGGTATACGGATTAATATTGGAAGGTATATGTGTAATATAAACAGTACCTTAATACGTTGGGCATATAATATATTATGATAATAATTATGAATACGCGAGAAGGAACGATTATGTGACTCGTTGGCCTATAAATTAATACTACTGCTGTTACTAATACTATTGCCATAGATGGCAATTTAATTTGTACTATAATATGCAATATATACGACAGCTAGGATTTTGCGTTTTCGATGTACGAATAATGTATTCGTCGTGTTTTCACGTCGATACTTTTATTTCCGGCAACCAAGAAGAATCGCTTGAACGGAAATGTTTTATTTATATCTGTCGGCTATCCATCGTATAATATATTATTAGAGTGCTCAGATAAAGTCGTTGCGGATGTGGTAAAGCACACGGATGTAGCTAGGTATATTGACAAAGTATATTCCCGTTCTCCGTACGCGTTTAAAAATATATATTGACGTTTGTTTCACGTATAACGCTGTATTTTAATGTAAACCTCGGAGCAGCTCGGCTATCCGTTCAAGTCCATCGCATTTGTTATATTATATAGTTATATGCACGTACGTCCAAAAACGTCGATTTTTTTTTTACCGTCCACGACAACCGTATAATAGTTGGAAATCGTAGAGCTGGATAATTTGTTTTTAAACGTATTATTATAAAACGTTGACAGATAATAATGGCGGTGAGAATCGTGAATTGTTATGCATGCGATGTATTGATTTTCGCGGCGAAAGGTGCAAACGATTCGATTATTTGATGAATTAACGTACCTACCTATTATCAAATGGATATAGTTATCGAAGAGATAATTATAAATAATACTCTAAGCTATACGCGTTATTTGAATTCTTATTTAACAACTTCGTGCACAGTATAAATTCGTTTGCAAATCGACTATTATCGTCACACAACGAATTTTTAATGATAATAGAATGATTATCGTTTAATCTGTAATGCACGAATATTAATATACACAATAAAAATATTTAAAATGGACGTAAAGATACACATCGATCGAAGTATTTTGCACTTTGTAAAACAATAAATCACAATATAATACACAAATATCATATCATATCATATATATATATATATAGTTTTAAAAAGGCCAACACGAATACACAAATAACGAATAATTAATATCGATTAAAACACATTTAAAATTTGCATTATTAATAACAGAATACGGTTAATGCAATTATATCACCGCACGCTAACAAGTCTACGATAAACTAGCGGTTAAGACGTGAATCGCGACACGTCGAAATGATGAAGTAGAAACGTATTTTCAAGACGACAGCAATGTAATTAATATGTTTTAAAAAAAACACACACCCATAAACGCGTCGTTTTAGAATACACATACCGATCAGTATTCGCGACATGCTTACAAAGGACGTGAACGATAGAACAGTTCGTCTTACTCGACACAGTGTTAACGGTATGCTCGTGTTATCATGTCTAAAAACCAACGAACAAAAAAAATACACCCATTCCACAGCACCATGAAGTCGGTCGCCCAAAATGAAAATTTTTCCTCCAAATGTTGTCAATAATTTTTATATTATTTGTGTTAGTTCGTTTAATCACAAATTGGAAATAATGTAAGTTAGCCGTTTTAAATCATCCCCCGAAAAAAGTTGGCCAATTGCGTATGATAATTTTGCACGGTCAAAGTTCAAAAATCTGGGCGAATAATTGAGAAAATTCGGAGAAAAAATTTTCACTTTGGGCGGCCGAATTCGTGGAGCCCCTCCCCCCCCCATTCAACTCTATAGTCGTAGCCGTCCCGTTATCGTTTGAAATACGATACATAACGTATTGGTAATTATTCACGGTATAGGTACTACACGACACCCGAATCCGAACGAATTCGCGCGGTCCTGCAAGGATAGCCGGCGGGTCGGGTCGGGATCGCGAAAACGGTCGCATCGCCATCGTGTGCGCGCACGGTGTTCGATCGTCCGAGTCTCCGAGTCTGAGTCCCGAGGCCGTACCGGCCGACTCTTCCTTGACCGCGGACACACCGCGAGGCGTCGCGGTGCGCGGACGGCGGTTTGGCGGACCGGAACGATCGCAGAGAGGTAGACGAAACGCGTCGGACGTGGACGCGATAACGGTACAGGTCGACGCTTGTCACGGTCGTCTCGGTCAGACTCTTCCGCAAGTCGCACGGCGGTGTGCATGGTGCGGGTGGACTGGGTGTCGCGTGACGCGTGCGGAAGCGAACCGCCGCCGTTCAGGCGTAATACAGCATGACGGGATTCTTGACGACGGGCAACTGTTGCGGTCGCTTCTTCGGCGTGGCGAACCGCGGGTTGAACGGTCCCAGGGCCGCCTCGTTGGTGGACGACGGTTGGCGGCTGCGCTGATGGTTGTTGGGCTGCCGGTGGAACAGCAACCGGTTGAGCCTGGTGGGCGTGTGGTTTTGCGACTGCCTGCAACCGGTGCCGCCGGCGCAGTTCACAGCACCGCCGCCGCCGCCGCCGCCGCCGCAACTGCCGTCGCCCCGGCCGCAACCGAACGCCATCGCGGCCCCGTTGACGATGCAGCCCAACGGTCCGCATCCGAATCCTGCGCCGCCGCCGCCGTCGTCGTCGTCGTCGTCGTCGAACTGATCGCCGGACGAACAGCACCACGGACAGGCGCGCAACGTGTGCCGGTTCAGCCACCAGTACGCCACGGGGTTGACGGCCGAATGGGCATGGCCCAGCAGCACAGCGGCCACGGTGGCCAACCGGTGGATTGCGGGTCTGCCCTCACCGCCGCCGCTGCCGTCGTCTTCGTTACCGTCTTGCGGCGACGAATAAAACCAATTGGTGTAGAGCAACGCGGCGGCGTACGGTAGCCAACAGACGACGAACACCCCGGCCAGCGCTACCAACACTTTGGCCAACCGTTTCCGGCTCCGAGCGCTCGGCGTGGGACGCTGTTTTTGTTTCTGTTGCTGTTGCGCTTGTAGCTGTTGCTGTTCGTGTTGCGTCTGCTGATGGGACGAGTGCGGCTGTTGCTGCGGTTGTTGTTGTACCGCGACGTCGTTGGTCACCTGTGAACAAGCGTTTACACTTAAATAGCAGAGTGATATACTATACGTGTTACACGAAATATAAATTATTGTTTTTATGCTCACACAATACCTACTATTGCTATCGAATAAGCTAATCCGATTGATGTGATATTGATACGACGTCCCTTTAAATTTTCCCTTTAAAAATCCCTTTAAAACCGCCTTATAGTTCAATGGCATTTTACCTCTGGTCATCATCGATATTTAAAGTTCAAAGGGCCCGTTTTGACGGTTCAAATTTAATTCAATTACCTATAATAATATAACGCCGCGCAATGCGTTATTTCCAAAATACCCAGCTCATTTCGATGTACTGAAAAACCGCTCAAACGATACACGTCATCCATAAAACGAAATGGATCCCGGAAAAGGATTATTCTATTTCTCTTCGACCTCGGGAGTTCGTGTACAACATCGCACACGCTTATCGTAGTATGGCGTTGCTCATACACGATGTGACTAAAGACAATATGATATAATACTTGAGCTGTCACGCTTTTGTGTGCCGTTGTCATTGCACTTTATCGTCACGAGTAATTTATAGGATATCAAAAGCACTATAACGTCTCAAATGATATCAAAACTCGGATAATTCCTTCGAGACGACAACTGCAGAGTCTGTTTGAGGTCTCATTTCCGTTCGCGAAACGCGTGTTATTTACAACGCTTTCGCGCACGTACCGTAATCCGTGAGTTAGAGTTGACGTTTACTCTTCCATTATAATTATAACGGTAATCGTGGACTTTGATCTTTGGGTGTGCTTATTTATGCTGTTTGAGAATGGAAAAAAAATTAAACTAAGTATTCACGAGAAACCATTACACTTTGGTTTGCACGACGAAAATATGATATACCCACTTAAAAAGAAGGGAGTTTATTCGGTGTAATCTAATAAACGATATTAAGTCTGACGATCACTTCGTACAATATGTTTTATAGGTACTTACCATGTTATTATAATGTACCAATATTACAACACGCTATTGTTTTTATTTTATTTATTTTTTTTAAGCAAACTTAATTCAAATAGCTAATTAAAATCCTATTAATTTGTTTTTCGTCGAATTGCCATCCTTAAAAGGATCTCCCTCTCCAACGTCTAAAATCTACTGTACATGTGTTATCCCTTATGCTTACAATACTAAAATGTATACACATTAAGCACATCATTTTTCTAAATCAAAATTAATGTTATATAATATTTTTAAAGTTTTTATGAGATCGTTATCTCTAAACGACTACCTATACCTTTTGTGTATTGTGTGAAAACCATAACAACACTTTTGATTTTAAAAACGCAACCGCTAATAATTTATAAATATGTGAACACAATTTATAATTAATAATAATATATTGGATTATTTATTTTAAGTATATAATTAGAAAGAAGGATTGGATTAATTTTCAAATTTTTCAAATTAATATTTAGATTTTATTCATATTTTACCAATAAAAATAATTAATTTATTCAGTACTTGTATAAAGGTGTTTACTGTTTAGATAATTATCTTTTTTATGGAATTGCCATAATAATAACTTTGCATTTTAAACTCAAAAATATGTTATTTTTTTAATGAATAATGAATATTGATAAAAGTTTTAAAATTGTATAAAAATGATTAAAGCTAGTTATTGAATAATGTTATTGTTATAATATAATATTTTTAGAAATGATTCAAACTATAATATAATAATAAAATCCTTTTATTGTATTATGTATGTTATTAATGATGCACTTTTATAAAGTGACTTAATTAACATGTATTATTATTAATTCAGTGTAATGCAACTTTTAAATAAAAGTATATATAAAATATGTAAATTGAACACAATTTTCCAATTTCTAAAAATCACAATACATTGTTACGAGCCTTTTGTTATTTATTGCATTTTCTAGTCGGTGTTCTTTTTTAGTAACGTCTAAAATGAAATACAAACAGGCGCAAATTATTGCTTTTAATTTTAATATACTTTCGAGTGCGTCTCCGACATTATGACGAAATGGTTCACAAATAATTCCAAAAAATAACTCGACTCGTAAAATCGATAAGGTGCAAAAAAAAATATAAAATAAAAAACGCCGAAAGATGAATTCACGGAAAATCAGATAAAACCCGATAAACAAAAACAATATACAGTCAAACTCGTTAGTCCACACCCGTCGCAAACGATCAATGCAATCTGTGACGAAAAAAAGCTTGAAAGTTTTTAATCTAATATCGGTTCTACGCCTTGACAGCATTATTGTTGGTAGATATTAGTAATATTATAATATACGATTGTACGTATATAATTAATTGACCTGAACGACAAAAAAAATATGAGGATCGATTGATTCCCGAAACTTACTTTATGTATTCATTAATTTCCTAGTAAATTTATTTATAGGGGACGTATGAATTAATTCTTAACGCACGTAGACTTGATTACCAAACTTATTCAGTTTTTTAGTGTTACACAGAAGACGTTACGGGAAAGTTGATCGACATGTCACCCAACATTTTTTTTTATTATTATTATTAAACTCAGTTAATCATTATATTTTGATTAATTTTGCAGCTATCATAAATATTTAAAAATAGGTTAAAATGTTTTGAACAATTAAATACATTTTGTAAATTACAATAAGTTCTTGTATAAAATATAATAAAGGCTTATTGGGAGAAAGGTCAGAATTTAAAACCCATCGCTTTCAACCAATAATATTATCTAATGAGGTTTGTGCATACTTGTGCACTATTTTGTTCATTTTTTTTTTCGAAATGTAGTGATATTAGAAAATAAATAAGGAATTAACTTATACATATGTCTTATTTGTTCCAAAATCCTTATTAAGCAAGCAATAAAATAGATAGAGACTCGGTAGTCGTAAATAACCAAAAATGGAATAATCGTCTATGTAGTGGTTTCTATCTTCATATTTTGACGATCTTTAAATAATACGCACTTATAATATTATACAAAAGCTACAAAATTATATTATGTAAATGTCAAATAAAGACGTGCGAATTTAAATCGTTTGGCATTTAATATAAATAGCAAGGTCGTGCATTAACTTAACAAGTGAACAAGTTAAATTCAAGTTACTTTTAACTAAGTTACATAAAGAGTTACTTTATTAATTAAAAGTCACTTCTTATGAGAGGTGTTAATTTTTTTTTTTTATATTATTCAGGTAATAATTAGTAACTAATTTTATATTTACAATACGTTAAATCCTATAATATGAAAATTATAGGCTTTATAATGTTTTCTTGTTTGGTACAAATCATTATTTTTATACATAAATAAATAATAATATTAATAATTAGAAATATGTGTGATTGTTGATGCGTTGAATGTTTATAGATTTAAAAAGATATCAAAATGACGTATATAAAAACAACTATAAAAATTTTTTTTAACAGTTAGAATCTTAAACTAACATGTTATTTTCAATTCTAACAACAATAACAATACGAGATCAAACCCAGTTCAATGTTTAAAAGATTTTTTGGTGCCGTAATATCTTAAAAATGTACTATAACCTTATTATAGTAACTTATAACTTAATTTCAATAATTATATGACCTCCCTCTTTGATATTTTTTTTTCAATTTGTTAAATTTATAAAATTAGTATTGTACCTATATAGAATGTATTTTTTTATGAATTATCTATTTGTAACGTGTGATAAAATACTCTGTAACAAGTTTATCGTAATATTATAATAATTTAATATATTATTATAGTCGATATAAAATGCACCATGTCAATATTCTCACACTATGAATTCCACGAAGTCTTATTCAGTACCCTATCCGAATGATAATTATATGGTAGATATACGAATAAATAAAATACAATTATATATAAGTAATTAATTTTCGATGGTGTTGCGGTTGTAACAATTGGAGCGATATAGGAAGTAGGTATTAAATATTAATATAATTTACATGATACCATCGTGAATGATAGCACGATCATATTGTAACCTCCAATACATTTAAATTGTTCCCGACAGCGCTTTAGTTCACGTATTCACGTCCGATTGCATTCATTGATCATAAATCTACTTTTGTATCGGATAAAATAATAATCACATCTGTAATATCAAGAGAATATACGCAATCGACGATATCTATTCGGAATAATCAAAAATCTTATTTTTATACGCCTTCTCCGAAAAAAACAATTCAGTCACGGTACAAACGCATAAAATCCAGGAAATAATCGGGTTATTTGATGCTCTTGTATTAATTGGATATTGAAAAACAATTTTCGCCAAAGGTTTTATTTTATTATTTTTTTTTTTTTTTTTGTTTACTTCGGAAACACTTAAATCGTATAATATCGATTGCACGCGACAGCGGTACATCCCTGCACATCACTCATAGCCGCGCGTGACGTGGTGAGTCTAAAAAATGTCAGACGAAAGCGTTCAGCGTATTAGCATTTTTATCAGATGCCCCCGCACCTCAGACTCGCATACCATTATCAATTACTACTTTCCCGCCAGTCATCAATAGAAATACGATTTTGCTTACTACGAAACTACACACTTTACCGCAGCTACCCCCCTCCAGTCAAAAACGTCTCCTCTTCATCTATACATACCACTATAATATTGTATATTATATTGTATTTTACTTGTATACACGTATAGTTAAAGATATGTATATGTAAGGGATTCACTATAAATAATAAATATGCTCACCCCATTTTTTCTTCAATAATGCAGTTATTCAAAACCTGATTTTTGCATATACTTGGAGTATACTTTAAAACTATATTTTTAAATTCTTGAGATTTTTCTAATACTTAAAAAGTCTCCTTAAGGAGTCCCCGATGTAGATACGAATTTCTATGCATTAAATGAGAACCCTACTTTTATACTCAAAATTATTAATCGAATGATCTTTTAGAATTCGAATAAATTAATATTTATTTAAAAATGGGTTGAACATTGCTAGTGAATCGTCCTGTATGATATACCTAAATGATATGCTTGTATACGTTTAGGTACTGATTAAAAAGTGTGCTAGAAACGCTGAATGCAGTATCGATCCGTATCATAGATTTATCGATAAGAATAAACCACGAACGAGCATTATACAGATTCGTTCCTATCGTGTGCAATGTACATTATAATAATAATATATGATAGATGTAAAACTGGTGGTTTATTTTCTCGTGTTTGTGAATTATAAATTATAATGGTATTACCACAAATATAATATATATTTTATACGTTTCACTTTTTTTCAGTGCTGTCGCTCACGTTCGGTGCCTGTGGTGTGCCTGCACCGTCGCAGACGGTAGTTTTTAGGTACCGTAAAAAAAAGCTGTTTTGATTCAGCAAATGTATCGAATTTATTTCCTGTCGACATCCGAAACACGCCATTTCGACATTATAGGTAATGTTACCAATACGATTAGAATTTCCGCGTTTAAGTCTACTTTTGTAAAGCCCACACACGTTGTCCGCTAATAAAAATATATTCTACTTTTTTATGGTAAATAAAAACCGATTTTAGTTAAAATATTTTTTTGGAAAACTACAAAAAATCCAGATAAATATATTATGTATAATATTTTAAAATATGTATTACCAGATAATACTTAATGCTAACATAACTAACTTTATGCATTGGTCATTTTTTTGTTTATTTTGGATTATAAATTAACCAACTCTCGTAACTCGATTACCATTTTCAATTTCATACATCGTTTTTGATTAACGTGGACTAAACTTAATATTATATCAGTATTTAATTTTTTATTTTTGCCAACGGATTTTAAAATATATATTAGTAACTTATTGAGCTTTGCAGGTATTGATTAATCATAGACATGTTTCATAAAACGGCTGTACACCTGTCGTTAATTCCATTATATTAAATTATTAATTCCGGAGATATAGCTTTATATCAAACACTTCTAAATTTATGTTATGCTAATACGCGCGTTCAATTAAGTTAATTTTGGCGATAGCTACAAATAAACATCTTTTTAATTCTCGTTAGGCTATTGTGCATTAATTATTCAATTCGATCGATGAAATAGAATTAATTCTAACTATGTCTGGGATTAATAAATGCAATTAATAACAGCTTAATATTAATTGATATATTTGGTGAGAATTTCATAACGCCAAACTGTACTACACTAACAATAACCTACCATTTATAAATATTGTTTTGATCACAAAATACATAATATAAAGCTTAGTTACTACGTGGTATAAAAAAAATATTTAAAATAAATTTGATTTTAAAGTAATTTTAATGGTATTCCCGTAATATTTTAAATGTATGTAAATACACGTAGGTTAACGCGCATTAACTGTTGCATACAAACGTGGTAAATACCTAACAGATAACAGTAATAAATTCGTTCGTCGAATAGGTAAAAATAAACTGTATAAAATGTGAAGTAAATTTCAAACAGAAAAATACGCGATCAACATTTCCAAAATTAAATTCAAGCCAAATGTATAAAAATTCAATGTGAACTTTTCAAAAACTTCGATTGAAAACAAACATAATAAAAAACTATTATACATTCACTGTCCCGGTATACACAGTAACATTATAATATTCACAGGCGTAACCTGCTGTTTTTATTTTGGGAAGGGAAATATCATAGGTGCATTGGCATATTTAGGGAGGGCCTTAGCCCCGTAGTGTGAATATTACCCCCCTCTCTTTCCAGAATCATTTGTCGTGTATTGAGGTTGACCTAGCTATGATAGGCGTCGTGAACTTTACTATTCGATTTCATATTTAGCCGTAGTTGAGCATTTGGTACATTTGGTACAACAAAATCAAAATGTTCTAGTCGACTTTGCCCTGTATCAGCATTACCGTAGTCAACTTAGCGAACATATACGTTTGAATCATAGTATAAACAATATGTCGTCAAATACGGATTCGGGCGGCCGACGTTGGACGTTTAACTCGCGACCCTGACATTATTACGTGTTATATCAGTGTCGGGTGATATCTAGATAAATAAATAAATTAGTATTTAGTCGCTATATTTTAGGATTCAAATGAAATTATGGGAATCTACTTTAAACGACGAGATTTATCTCGCCGTGTAATTCACGTGTATTTTTTTCAATAACCGTTTACTAATTGTATTTTATACGACGTATATATTTTATTATTTATAATGATATACTGTTGACACAGAACAAGCCTCCCCCAATCGCATTACCCAGTCGAGAATCCGATAGCGTGTCGAGCGTTAATAAAAAAACATTAACTACTGTATAAGTTGAAAATTTAGATAAAAAAAAGTGTCGCCTACAAATTTATCTGGATAAAATCGAATATTCCATCTTCGCGTTGATCTAGATGTTTGTTTATTATAATCTACAGCTATAGTAATTTAATATTTACCCAGATATCGTTTTCGCTCCCTTTGAACTCAACACCGCGTATAGTATGATATTGTATATTTATAAGTGCCGCTTACCTTGGACTGGACAGTGGTGTTCTTCTGTATGGACGCCACCAGGATCACTTGCTTGCACTCGGCGGTCATGATGGGCATGGGCAACGGCAACTGTCCGCGGGCCGCGGCCGCCTTCAGTGAAGTGATGTACAGCGTCCTGCTGACGGCCCGCTGGCTGAACGCCACGGCGGCCCACGGCACGGCGAACACGACGGCCACGTAACACGTCTCGTAGTACCGCGTCCACCGCATGTCCGCCATCAGCCGGTGGACCGGCCACACGTACCGCGGCACCGACACGACCACGGCCACCGTCCACGCGGCCACCACGCCGGACACGAGGTACGCGGGGTGCTTGTCCCGGTGCAACCTGTTGTGCCGCGGGTGTTTGATGGACGAGTACCGGTCGATCGACTGCGTCATCAGGCTCAGCGTGCTGGCCGCCACCGGTATGTACTGTACACGGAAAACAACAAAATTAATGTTATAAAAACATTGTTGCACACACAACAAAATAATATATTTGTACGTCTATTCTATATAATAGTTGCGATTTTGACGTAGTTAGATGTTTATGATAAGAAGTATAAAATTGTTTTTAACGATTTTTTTCATTTGATTGTTTTGATGTTTAAATTTTTTCAAAGATATTTTTCTCCAGGATTCTAAACTTTTATGCATATAACTATATCGCGCAATGATATTTTTGAAACAATATGTGGATCGATTTTAAGCTGTTACTCGTTTTCATTACGAACAAGTTCACAGTGGTTTACGCCGTTTACGGTAAAGTGATATCGACTTAAAACTTAATAATAAACTATTATAATAACTAAATAGTATAGAATAAAATAAAATAAATACAATGTTTTCGACAAAAATCAAATAAATCCACCGTAATACTAATAGTAATGTCAAAAAACATATCATACTAATCAGTGGTACAAGCTGATATAGCTCTTCGCTCAAAATCTTTTCTTGTTTGCAATGATTTATCATTATATTCAAATTTAACACGTATGCTTTACAACAGTGACTTGTTCATCGACGAATATTATGTTTGACAACTACTGTACATCAGAGCTATTATACCTACTTGTTCCCTTTTGTAATATTATTTTCACTAATCGTAGCAAGACATATGATAATACATTTTGCACACTCAATTATCTGCCATACGACAAAATTATTTCACAACAGTATAATAATATCTACTCCAATGTAAATAAATTGGGCTAGATATGCTTCCTCTAAACACCATTAAGTCTTGCTGATTGGTGTAATGGTGCCAATATGGTACCTTATTACCAAATATGTTTTAATAATACCTCTATTAATTTTAATTATACGTCAATTTTTCTTTTTCTGTCAATAATCATCGCAATGATGATTCGTATTTGCAGGTTAGAAATAATAATTAAAAATAATTTTATGCATTCACGCTGTGGTTTACTGCGCTGCGTTATGAAGAAATAGGTAATTTTTTGGACTGTGTATGCCAATAATACATGGCCTTATTGTAGATTTGAATACAACTTTTGTAATAAAGTTTTGATTTTCAATATGTTTGCTAATACTACACGTATCATTAAGAGACAATTAGCGACCTACTGTAATCAATAGACAATAATACAACGTCTTCCTCATAGATGTGAATTGCACAATGTGGTATCTATTAGATCAGATAAAGATAAGGCTTAAAGTTTTTTTTTTTTTTCCATAATACTCGACTTCAGACTATTGACTGCATATTAGTTTTTTTAACCAAACGTTATACTGAAACGGAATAGACTTAATATAAAATTATCAAAATATGAAATATACAAACTTAAACACAGATAAACGTGCATGCTCATCTACCATTGCACTTTTTTTTAGATTGTATTCACGTTGAAAAACGTTAGGTTCAACAATGAAATATGTAAGCCATTCGGAAGAATCTGAGAATTAATTAAAACCTGAGTACTAATCAATAATAACAATAAAATTAAGCTCTATATAAGATTATTGTGTGTCATTGCCTAGTTGTAGTGTAGCTATTTATACTAGTCATAATAAATTGTTATTTGTATTATACGATATTATTTTTAAAGACAATTTTATTAATTTTACTTATACAACTTATATAATACCACATTTACGCTAAATCACTATGTATACTGAAAAATAAAATTATTATTATTTTCAGTTATAAAATATGTTTATAATAATGTAATATAATATACAGTGGTATACTAATACTAGGATAGGTTCACAACTGCACAAGACACTATGTATAAATATTATAAAAAACCATTTATCATGTTAAAATTATTCGTACATTGCATATTGATATTATACAAACACAAATGTATCATGTTTGATAAGATAAACATGTTTTATTGAAAATCATTTTAATTGTAATAATATAGTACATTATTCGATAGTTACGACTTTAGAAAATTCGCTGAAACATGAGATGAATGATAATGTCACTGTAATATTGTTAGCTTATAAAAAAGCATTATTAAAACAATCAGTTAATTATTGTATTGGAAATATAAATCATTATGATTGATTATATACAAATAAAAAATATTTATCCAAAGTATTAAACTGTACCAAATTTTATTTTATCGTACCTATAACAGTTAGTAAGTACTTGCACTACGTATTAATGTGCAATTCGATATCTCATACTGTAAATGACCCAGACCCCAAAGCATTAAATTTCCAGATTATTGTAAACTACTACAAAAATAACCTTGTCAAAATGCTAGACATGTAAACTCCTATTAAAAGATCAGTTCCCAATAGAACACGAAATATAATAATATAAATATATATTGTATGGTTTGACACTTGTTTCCGTTAAAAGTTTAAAATTTCACTTAACTTGTTTTTTAATGACAATGTAATATTTTTATTTAAAATTTAATTAATGTATTACTGCTTAATGCAATTAAATAAATTAAATTAAATAATTTACAAACAACGTTCATTATATGTCTTGTATTTGATTTTAAGTTGATCCAAATAATTATTCCTACCAGTAAAACACTTTTATTATTTCCAATTTCATTTTATTTGTCATTTCAGTTATAAATGTCATAAATTAAGTTAAATTATTAAAATTATTATATATTATATGGCTAGACTTTAAATAATTGAATTAATATATGAATCGATTTAACATACAAGCGAAACCGGGTTATTCAGCTATATTATATAGAAAAAAACTATATTTTAATGTTTACTTAACAATTTGTAGTTTGTGAATTTGTTAAACCCCATAAAATATGTAGGAATAAACCAATATTGAATAAATATAACAAATATCATAATTATTAAAATTGAATGACTGTTTCATTAAATGGATAAATGGGCAATGAATTAAACATAAAGTAATCTTCAACTTCAATTAACGTACTACTTATGTAATATGTATAACTTTAGAATGTATATAAGGCTTAAAAATACTAACAAGTGTCCCAGATTAATCATTATATGGTTACACACGAATTTTAATTAATTTTTTGATAAAATTCTATCAACTCTTTGATTCGACTATATGTACCTGCCTACTACTTAGTAAGGTATACTTGTATACCTACAGCAAACTGGGTATCTATATAATATATGAAGGGTTATATGAGATATTGCTTTTTATTAAATTGCAATCTATTGCAATAAAATATACGAATATAATAATATTTTCTTTGTAAAACAATACTTTTGGCTTGCAGTTTATCCGTTTGACCGTACAACACAAACAACGAGAACAAAAATGTAATGAATAAACGATGCGTGAAACCAATAAGCGACCGAGCCGATAATCACGTGCATTACATATAATATATATATATATATATAGTAAGCCCTAATGAAGTTGGTGAACGTTTCGCGTATACATTATTAAATGTACGAGTATATTATACGCTCGTACGCGCATCGGTTAATGTTTTCACGACAAACTAATGGATTTCCAAAATCTCCAAAAAGACAACAAAAGGCTGTACACAAAGTACGTTAAACTCTCCGCTATACGGCCAATCCGTTTTCTGAGTGTCACGTCACACAATTACCACGCTGGTCACGGCGTCGTCATCGCCAGTCAGTGTTTATTTCAGACAATTTTCTGCGACGGCGAGATAGTGTTATCCCTCGACATTATTTTTATCCACATACATTTTAAACGTATCGTGAGCTTATTAATTTTGTCTATGTTGCTGGAGAGTAAAAAACTAAAAACCTATGAAAGTAATAACTTATTCGCCACTTGTTTTGTTTTAATCATATCATATTTATTTAATTTCTAACATTTTTATTTTATTTTTTACTAAAAGTCGTTTAGTGAAAATATTGCTTTTAAAATTGACTTGCATTATTGTCTGGGTGAGACATTTACACGTATCTATTTATAATTTATAAACGTTCTTTAATCACAGTAGTTGAGCTAATTTGTTTTACTGTTAGATGCTAATTGATTAAACTATTTAAAATAACATAATATTATAATCTATAAAATTAATATTCTCTTTCGACATCGATATCCCGTAAAATATGGTATGTGAAGGCCACTTAACTCCTTTGTTTAATAACGGAGACGATGTGGAAGCAATGCTGTCATATTCAAACCCAAGTGCTGTAAAGTTTCCAAAACTAAAAATATTATAAAATACTGACTACTCCATGTTCGTTTCTGGTTAATTGTCTTAATCGCATTATTTTATTAAGATTAATGAACGAAAGCCAAAATATTATGATGTACTTAACTCCAAAACAGAGGCGAATATTGAATTGGCACATTATTTCAATAAACTAATTTAAAGTTTTCGATTATTTACACACAGTCTTGATAGTATGATTATTAAAATATTCATAAACACCCAATTCGGTAGATGGTAAATATTATCCTCGATCTTGCGAAACAGAAAATTAACAATAAATGAATGATTAATTCAAGGTTTGATTTAATACGATAAAAGGGTTTTTTCCTTACCAATATTAATTGTTATACACAACTTAACTTATAATCATAATTTGAAGACAAAATATTAAATAATAATAATAATATAAAAACTAATGTTTCAGATACTCGTATTAAATTATCAATATTTAATTTTGATTATTATTCAATTAAGAAAATATACAATATAAATAAATTGGTACTTTGCAGATTATTATACAATATTACTTATTAATAGTAAGTTAGAAAAAACAAAATAATACACAATATTAAATAATACGTATAATAATTTATAAAATATTAGTTAACGTAGTTTAATAAATAGAAAAAAAATACTAAAAATATTAATTTAATTTTACGTAAATTACAATACCAATAAATTAAAATATCAATACCTCCAATTATTTTTCAGAACCATAAATGGGGCAACGGAGGGTAATTGATTTTGGTTAATTACTTTTTTACTTGCATAAGAAAAACTTCATGTTTAGGTAAGTTTCTTACAATGTATTTTGAGTGAGTATTATTGGTATTAGACGAAAATGTGTTTCATGACAGGAAATAGAGATGACTAATGTGTATAGATTTATCATATTAATTTATGAGGTTGTAAAATTATTTAGTGAATTAACAAACATCAATAAATTGTGCTCGACTTTTGGAAATGCGAAGTCGTTATATATTACTGTTATTATTTATTACATATAATACTGAATAAAATATTCGATTTTTCATTCCCAAATATCAAGTACTATTGACGTATTAGTCGTAATACAATCAATACAAATAGAAAAATAAAACTGAAAAAGCCACTCTACTGTAAATTGACCTACACAGGTGTTGGTATACCTGGGCATTGAGTATTTAAATTGAGTAAATAGATATAAACGGAAACTCAAGTCCATAATATATTTATATAATATAACATAACTATAATTAATTGCATCAACAATAATTTGACAACGTCACTTAATAAAACGTTAGCAAACGTTCGTTTTTCAGCTAACAAACAAAATGCCTTTGATCAGCCGACAATCGTTTGTAATCGTATTACAAAAAGGTAAAATATTCATGATCGGGTTTTACTGCCACTTATTACGTTTGTAAATAGTAAATTCTAATTTTTAGGTAGTTAAGCTAAATATTGCTTCTATCCGAAAAAGGTTCAAATACAGGATAAAACCCTATAACTTTAAATATATAAATGTTACTTTATACCTTATTTGCGTCTCAAAAATCGATTTTCTACATTGAATCTGAATGTTTAAGACTCATTTTTTTAAATACACTTGTGTGATATCACCTATGTTAAAAATTTAAATTTGTATAAAAATATATATTATATCAAATATTTTAACTCAGCCACCGCCCGGTTAGGTGATGTCCTAATTTGATGTCCGATACATGACATTAATTTAAGTATGAAAATTAAATATGCGTTTCAATTTTCTTTCAAAAAAAAAAAAAAAAAAAACATCGGAACTTTAAATGTTTGAGTCATTATAATACACTGGATGTCTACTCTGGTTTTTCTCACAACGGTCATACGCGTCAATTTCTATCGAACGTATACAGTATAATGCCATTTAATATCTTCAATAATCTACCAGCTACAGAAAATACGTCATTAGACACTTTTGAATGATCTCGTACACTTTTTCAAAACGGCACGCGTATCGTTACCATATACTCTGTTACCCAGCTGGTATTGCCGCCACTATAATTTATTATACGTCTTACTCTTATGTAGTTGTTATGTATATATTTTGCGTGCGCGCGTGAGTGTGTGTGTGTGTGTGTGTGTGTGTGTGTGTGTGTGTGTGTGTGTGTGTGTGTGTGTGTGTGTGTGTGTGTGTATGCTCAACCGGCGTGAATAACACGCTTTTGAACAGGTGACGACGATCGCGAAATTGAAATACACAACGCCTCCGTGGTTGCATAGAATCATTTTACTTTGACTGTTTTAGCGAGATTACACTCTGTTGGACGCGTCACGCGCGCGTTTACCGTGTATATTATATTGTACGCCTTATATTATTATTGTACTACCTATGTACGAATATATTACTATATTCTATCCGCGCATTTGTAGGTACAATGAATAATATAGTATCGTATATTATGTAGTTACGCGCTTCCGAACATTTGTGATGGAGATCAACAACGCGCGATGATTACGACAGTAAATTATCAAATTAATCAAAACCTGTCTCGCCCTGCAACATTTAAATAATCGTTGGTTTTATTCTACAAGCAACGACATGTTAGATTCCATTATTAAACACAAAAAAAAAAAAACGATAATAAAATGAAAATATTGTACCCGAATAATAATGTACCTACATAACTTCTGTGGAAATAAGAATAAAAACAGTTAAAAATATAAAAATTCAAAATTCTTGTATTCTGGTATTCTAGCTTGTTCATTTTTCGTTATTTTAGTTTTTTTTTTTTTTTTGCGCATTTTTATATTCATCCTATAGTAAGTACCTATTATAAATAAAACATTTTAATAGTACTAATTTTATAAAAATTTTCCTCACAGGTAAATGTTTTTGTAATTACCTGGTCATGTTATTTTAATTACTCATAAGTCAACTAATATTATACAACTAAAGCCTGCACATTAAATTCAGCTAACACTCTAACAATGAAAATACACATATATTAATATTTTACTTACTTACTAAATAAAACAAATTAGTCTGATATATAATTAAACACATATTTTAATCAGCCTTGATAAATCGACAAAATAAAAAAAAAATATCAAAAATAGATTGTGTATAATATATAGTTGATATCCTCCCCCTCCCCCCCCAAAAAAAAAAAAAAAACTGCTAATAAACACAGTATGAAACATTGTTTACTTCGTCTTATCGATATCATTTACAATCTTTAAAAGTAATTGATAATAATAATTATATAAAATATTAGGGTATGAGAAAATAATCATTTACGTGTATGTCTCAAAGGCTTCTGAAATACTGAATTCACGCTAATTATTTTCAACATAAAAAACGTCATGGGTTGACCACGTAAAATATAACATTTCCTTGATTTATTTTTTGTTGAAATAGAATATTTATAATAAAATATTCGCAATGAAACAGTGTCATATTATAAAGTAGACAATATTATAAATCAAAAAATAACCTAAAAACAAAAATAAAAATAATTATTTTATACTCAAAAAATATAATATTATAAACTTAAGCAGTAATATAAATATAAATATACCCGTGCATTTAAACCGGAAACACTTGCATATACTTTGTATTTGTAAATATATTTTCTCTTTAAAATGTATTTTATTGTAATAGTGATTCTACAGATTATTTTGTAAAAAAATATGGACTATTATTTATTTTATTTAGAGAGATAACAAACATATGGTTATCATTTAGTAAATGCAAAAACGCAATTTTTTTTAAAGCTCCATTTTTGTTTTAAATGGTATTTAACATTTTCTTAGTACTTTATAGTCAATAAATTGAAATATTAATAAATAAAATTCATATTAATGGTATTCACCTAGAATCTTACGAGTATGACTTATATATCATTTAAGTAAACTTAAGACTACTACAAATATTCTCAACCAACATGAAGCTACATAAACTTTTATATCTAATATGCATTGTCTTGTGATGAATTTGTTAAATTATCATTATTTTAAACGCATGTCGCATGTGTATATAAAAATCTATAGCTACTTTAAATAAATACTAACAATTAAATTCGATAGTTCTACTAAGCGGGTAAACACAAAAAATAGCAAATTATTCTTACTAAAAAAATATTAAATACGAATAAATTATCGTTAAAATGTTTTTTTTTAAAATACATTAAAATAATACTCTTAAGACTTCGATGTTTGAATTATTTTAAATACAATACAAAATATTTAATAATGGAATATTTATATTTTAACATGTTTTAAATTTAAAAAATATCTTTTAGTTTTTACTATCTAAAAATTATCAACTAGCATAGGTAGATAGATATCCGATTAGTGAAACTATTTTGTTTGATCACTTATCCATAGTTAATTTCCAATGAATTTTTTCTCATGTCACATAATTTTTATTTATATCTATAAAAAAATTAAAAATATTCAAAAAATATTAATTTTCTCTTATATTTATTATTATGTTGTCCTATGGTTGTACGTAAATGCAAAACGCCATCTGGCATTAAAAAATTATTGAAGTTGTGCAAACTATTCTTAATATTATCATAATAATTATGATTTATTTAATAATTTAAAATAAGTGTGTATATAAATATATAATGTATAGGATATGTATATTATTTAGAAATAAATCGTAATAGATTAAATAAGTAAAAATTAAAAAAAATTTAGTTTTTTTGTTTATTAAATAGCTAAGTACTTAGCAGCGGCGTACCCAAGTGGATGTTCTTAGTTATGGCCTTTACAACATAGTATTTTGTAAATACATAAAAATGTTTTTTTTTTTATTTTACCAACCTGAGTAAAATTAAAAATTAATATATTACTATAATGTATACCTCAATATAATATACTTGTAAATAATAAGTATATATTATTTTTTATTAGACTTCTCCTCCTCGCCAAAAAAACCTAATTGCACCAATAGCACTTAGGGTTTTATTTTTATGGCTCATTAAATTTTGTTATTTTTTTGTTTTTAAAGTATAGAAATCAACAGTGTGTAAACTTTTAGCATTACATTATAATAAATTATTATTATTATCAGAATATTTAAGAAAAAAAACGTGTTTTTATTTATGAATAGATTCTTGTATTTACCAATTATAAATTATTAGAACTAGTAGTATAATATACCACTAGTATGTACTTATCATTATTTTTTGCTTAAACAAAGTGATTACCAAGTGAATGCTCGCCCCCGTTTTTTTCATTTAACAATTAATTTATTTAAATGTTGATGTTTGGAAATTTATTATTTTAAAAACACTCAAGACCATATTTTATATAAAAAAAGATCTAATGTCGGATCTAGTACTAAGAAATTTACAGTAAAAAAAAAGGGGGGGTTCGTTTGAAAATAGAAGTCAATATCACTACAGACACTCTTTAGGTAGTACAAAACACATCGAGACTATAAAAATATAGTCTTTAAGTATGTATTAAAAACTTCAAAAAATTGGATAAATTTAGGGTTTTCGTAAGGATGACCATTCTTAGTAAATCACTCTATATAATAATATTATCACCAAGTATAATAATGCTATCATATTACAGTGTAAACGAAGAATAAAATATTACGTCAACTTCAGTTGTACCTACGCGTATATTTATAGTTATTTAAACATAATGTTTTTGTCCTCAATCAAATTGATAGATGTATAACTTAGTAGCTACTTATGTACGAAATACAGATAGACGAGTGCAGAGATCCTAATAATATTATTATATTACTGAAGTCGCAAAGCGTATAATATAATCTTCTCCGTGAAACAGATCCCGTCACTGATACCTACTATTAAATGATTAATTATGGTAATTCCGAGATTGCTTGTGTGTATTTTCCTCGTTATATTCTGGGAACGCAATCGGAATTATCGAGTTAGTGTCACGGAGTTTCACTTATAATCTGCAATAGGTTTCGTAATGATATGCAGTTAACATTTTTGTGTCTGAAGATACATTTTATAGAAGAAAAAGTGCTTCGATTTTCAATTGTCATGAGTGAGAATTATTTACTTATTTCATTATTTGCAAGGCATTTAGAAAAAATTAACAATCCTGAAAGCGAACCGATCAATTACATTTTTAATATAGTTGGAATTATGGAACTATCTTTACGAACCCTATCACACTATTGAACAGTTTGTCAGTAGTCGGTATCGACTTATATAACCTATAAGGTAAAAGTACCAATGAATGTGTGTTACCAGTGAATGAATATATCATATTTTTTATTGTATTACTAAGAAACCCCGGTGTACATGCCTATAAGTCACGAATAACAAAATATAAACTATGGTATAATAATATAATGTGTGTGATATCCTTCAGTTCAGCCTACTGTATTAATGATAGAAAAATAAATGACTAAAAACTCCGAATAGAATTTTTTTTTTACGCTCGCGCATGCAATGATTTATTGTTAAATTCAAATTCAAGTGTAGTACGACATCCAATAAAGTGACTAGCACCGTACTAAATTACGAGGAACACCCGAAGAAACCTTCTACACTACGTATAGAGCAAGTTAACCGATGTTTCATAATATTAAAAATTTGAAACACCAGCTTTCGTAGAAGGGTCCAAAATATGTGCAGTGGTTGTCGTAGGGGGAAGGGGCTTAATCCCTATAAAATAATTAACGACCTGCTATAAAGATTTATTTTATTCCAAGCAGACCTGTCTCATCTCGTACTAATAAAAATTTTATTTTACCAAAGGCATTAAATACGAATTGAATCAGCAAAGTTTTCTGATGTTATAGAAATACGTAAAACTGTGATCATGATTAATTGATATTTATAATACCCGTGTTCAATGTCTACTGCTGCACGATAATCAGTATAACGATGATATTATCACGGTAAAAGAAAGAACTATGTTTAAAACATTTGTAGAGGCGTGTGGTTATGCGAAACGGATTGATCACTTAAGTACAACCTTTATCCATAAAACTCGACTAAATCTCCGCCCACGGTACTCGGTGTGCTCAGTATAATTCTTAAGCTTTCGGGCAAAAAAAAAAAAAAACAATAATAATAATAAAGAACACCGACTGTTGCGGTCTTACTGTAAAACCGTGATTGTTACGCGGCGGGCTTAAATGCGGAAGACGTATATTTAATGAATGTTCGCTGTACAGTATTATTATGTATATATGTATATACAACACATAACATCCGTAAAGTCTATAAAATCCTTGGCCTGTGGACGTCTGCAGCTCATCTACCGCCCGCGGCATATTATTATTATTATTATAGCTGCGACGACGACTCGCGCTGAAGGTTTCGTCGTCCGCGCGTTCCACCGCACAGCACGTTAATCACTGCGGCGACGGCGCGACGACGTTCAAACTTCAATTATCAGCACACCGTTCTCGTATTTAATACATACGATATGTCGTGCGCATTCGAGTTCGCGGTTGGTCCGCGAAAAGTCACTAGATTTTTGCGACCCGTCTCGGAGGATTATATTAACGTATTATCAACACGACAGTGTACACACACGAAACAGACGCGATAGATGAGAACACGTACTATTGTTGTAATATGTATGCGCATCGCAGCAGACGCTCATCCGCGCGTAGTGTCGCAGCAGTGTAGCGTATATATATATATATATGCATACACCGTTTTGAATTAATCGCAAACATTCGAATTCGATTAGCGTAATGGCTCGGCCCGGACATTTGTCACGGGCGATTCGCATTCGCGGGTCGTGTCGCGCGCGACGCCGTGCCTACATAAATTATATACGAAAAGTATAATGTAACAATGTTATAATAGTGCGCGCACCTGCGCGGATACGGCGGCGGCGGCGGCGGCGGTGAAACAATAATAATATCACAATAACATATACATCGTCTATACACGTCGACGGGAGAAACGATTTCGATTCATTCGCGTGTGAACGGCTTGCGTAATAATAATATTGCCGTTTCCGTTTACACCCGTATAGCCGCGTTGTTGTTGTGGCGTGTCTACGCGCGCACGTCATCGTATCGCCGCCGCCGTAGTCGCGAGATGCGATTCCGTTGTCGGAGAGACGGCGGCGCGCACTCCAATTACCCGCGTCTATAAATCAACGTTTTTCAATTACGTCGCCAGCGCTGCGCAGAGCAATAACTTTTCCGTTCATTTTTTCCCTCTCCTCTCCCGTAATTTATTGTCTTAGCGAATGTGTAACGAAACGCGAAAATCGGCTGTCGACGGTGAAATTTATTTTTCACCTCGCTCGTTTGCATTTTTATGCTGATATTTTTTTATTTTTACGCCGCCGCTCGACACACCGCCAGCGCACGGCGCCGCGTAACCTGCCCGCGGCCCGCAGTGGGTATTTACACTTTGTTTACCCTCCAACCAACCCCCCCCCCCCGCACCGCAATCATCGAAACGCGGCGGCGCCGATTAAAGACGAACTCGCCGGTTCACGTGACGCAGCGGTGGCGCCTAACTATACATATCATAGGTAATACCTGTACGCGCGTTTTAAAATGATATTGTCTGGGGATGGGCCGGTTCCGGTTCTCGGTTCTTGTAAAAAATGTTTATCGGTACCGGTCCTTTTTTTCCCGGATTCACACTTCTTGACGATACTATGATGAGCTGATAACTGATAAGCCGACCGATAACCAATTACTAGAGTGACAATACGAACTATATGTTTAGTTTGATAATGACCACCGAACTCATGGTTTACGAATTCAACTGCTAAGATGTTGTGCTCGTGCATTCGTAATTCGTAATTTATTTTTTTATTTTTATCGTGTGCACGAGTGCGTTTGTCCGTGTCTCGCAAGCGTATTAAGTTTAGTATTATGCAGTATACTAATACTAATTACTTGCTATTCTTAATATTTTAATATATATTTTTTTTTTTTTTTTCAAAAGGAACTGGTATCGAAAACCGAAGTGAAATGTTTTGGAACCGGACAAGAACCGGAACCGATAATTTAATCAGCCCGTCCTTAATATTAACTACAAAAAGCCACTTCGCTCGTTCACTGGTCATCGGTTTTAATTTTCCAATTTAAAAGTATGCCAACGGTTGTTTTCAGTTCGCCGTCGGTTGTCACGTCATCGACAATATTTTCGTTGAAAAATCAACCATAGATATATTCTTATATCGGGAAAAAAAATCATACGCTAAGACGGAACATTACTAACGACGCCGGAGTTATTCGGATATTAGAATTCCGCGCGATATATATAAAATTGTCGAGCGCTATTATTGTTTGCGCAACAAACGGCGTGCACCGTACGGAATGTCCTAAAACGTAAAATGAAATTATCGTTCCGTGAAAACGCTTTAACTGCTTTAAGGCGTACGCTACATGTATACGTAATACATTACCCGTTGTTTTGATGTATCTACGCCAGTTTTTGTAGCCGTGTTGAAATAGTTTGACAAAAACTTTCCGAAACGGGTCGTCGTGTAAATTCACACACTACGGTTCACTTTTCAATAACAATACAATTTTTGCGCCAGAGCTTAGACCTTAATTTAATTATACTACTTTCACGGATCCGCGTACAATGGACCCTCAGAATAACGCGATAAAAGAAGTGGTTTGTTCTCGTACACCGTGCGTTGTCGCACTGACGAGGGATTTCGATGCTATTGAAAATTATACATTGTAAATAACACGGGAACCTATATTTAACGCTTAGTTAATTTAAGTAGCTTAAGGTACACGCATTTGAACCTATTCGTTTCGACCGACTTTAATTATTATCATCATCAACATCATCATCGTCATCATGACCACCACGTGTAACTAATAATTTAATTAAATGGATAAAAATAAGTATACATACTACGTAATGGTAGTTAATTCGAATAAACGTATTACCGTAGTGCCCATATTTAAATGGTTATAAGCTTTGAAAAAGGCGTCAATCGCTTGAGGATGAAATTAAAAATTATAGTATTTTTGATTAGGATATTAAAGGAATCACAATGATTTAGAATTATATTTTTAATTTGGTGGTGTGAACGTTAAGCATATTAAAATATATAATGTATATTTTTAGAATAATAAAATAAATGTATCCGCATAAATCCGGCTAAGTATAAACATTTAAAGAGTAACAAATTTTTCGAAATTCAAAACACTTAATTATTAATGTATAACAATTAGAATCCTTATTTAAATTTTTTATTAACCCAAACTCTAAGCTTATAATTTATTTTGGTCAATTACTGTGTAGTTAAAAAGAAAAAATGTATTTCTGAAATTAAAAAAAAAATACTTGAAATTATACTTTCTGTGAGTAATGATATGCAAACATATACAATTGTATGATAACTTCACTCATCACATTAAAAATGATTTAAACTTAGCTTTGAGAAAATGATTTTTCCATAACACTTGTAATAATACACGTTTATAAATGGTATTACCAGTAGATATCACACATGATGAAACTATTGAGAAAATTAAAAAAAATTAATTCGTACGAGTGCCATTGAGACTACGTAGATAATAAAAAACCTTTTGCACACTTACTCAATTTTAAAATATTTTCACAAAAAAAAGTTTTAACAATAATAATAAAAAGTCTGTTTTCAAACAATACTCAATACTCAACAATTATCATCGATACTATTATAATCTGTAACGAATAATTCGATTAAACCATAGGAGTCAAATTATTAATTATTATTGTATAAATTACATCAAGGACTTTGTTAAATAATGATCAATAGCAAAATATGTTTTACGATTTAAGTTTATTCTAAAATAATGCTATAATTATAGTCTGAAAACACGTGGTACATTATATAGAACGCACAGCAGCTGATCAATCGACAACGCCCGAGGTTGAACAGTCTTAAAAAGCAATCTAAAAAATACAATTCTATCATAGTCTTGAAGATCTTGATATTGTACTCGTTCTTCAATAACGGCGTTATTATTGGATTCGTTTGCTCGTCTGCTTGTCTCGAGGAATTCGTTAATTTGACTGTGCGTAAGCCATGCTGACGGCGTTTTTGCAACATTGAAAACTCACCAATAGTGAATTTATATAAAGAGGTATATTATTTTATAGAATAAAGTGGAAAGGTGTAATATGTAAGATAATATAACTCTCGACTAACCCATTCGCTTCCAGTTTCGTCAAACGGTAATATTAAAAAATAATTGAAAAAAACAAATTAGGTAGTTAAATACCCATGTGATAAAATTATGCAATGTGTATACTTAGCTGACATATTATTATAATAAAATATTACTTAGGTTTAAAATAGATACATACTTTTTAGAAGAATCTAGAATTTAAAATAGCGTCGTTGTAGTAAAATAAAAATGTACAAAATATAACTCGTCGTTTACTCACATTGAGTTGGTTTTGTGAAATAATGAAAGATATTGTTGTTTGTATTTTCACGCCACTACGAAATTAATGATAATTGCTTTTAATAAAAAGTATAATTTATGTACCTCAATAAACTAAATAATTTTTATCAAGGAATAAGAATTTGGTTTATTTTTTTACTAAGAAAAGTACTAATGATATGTAAAATGTAATAATATAATAGTTTATAAATTATAATTATTTTAATAGATTATAAAATCATGAGAGTTACACAACGCTAAAGATTCTATAATAAAGAATAAGTCGTAGGTATATTATAAGTATATGACTATAATACATGCATAATTTTGTTAATATTACAATGTGTAAAGTTCATAATATATTAAGTTATAAATATAATATGATATACCATATAATGGTTTAAAAAAAATCTTTTATGAAAAAAATAAAAAAGTGTTGAAAGTTTATAAGTATAAAAATTTTAAAAGTGTTTTATATCACATAAAACGTAATTTTAAGTATATTTCACAATAGTATAACAATATAGTATAAACTTAACAACTTCAGTATGAATTTGACTAAATGTAATTAAAAATTTTTTTTTTTACCAAAATGACATTTTTTTATTTAAAATGTTATAGTATTACTCATTTATACTCCAATTGTCTATATAGTAACCAAACAATTATTTTATATGGCGTATACCCATACAAAATCATGACATTTTAAAATGAAAATCCATATTTATTAACTTACGATCGCTTCTCGAGAAGCGGTGCATGTATTATGTTGTAACTATACATCATACATTAATATATTGATAGGTTTGATTGTTATATATTATATTTATACATCATTATAAATTACAATACATTATACATATAATAAGCGATTATATTATTGACTACGATACTCTTTAAGTGTGTAATCACATTCTTGGATTTAAATTATAGTTAGTACCTATTATTTAAAAAAAAACACGTTGAGAACCACTGAATTAGTATATATTTAAAAACTCAGAAACTACTCGTTTAAATTTTGATTTCTATAGATCGACGTTTTCGAAAAAATCATCTGCTTGAAAATTTAAAGTAAAAGGACGGTGCTCATTTAAAAAGCATTAGTATTACCAAAAAAACTTTCTATAAATTGTATACAACTTGATTAATTAAAAGTTTGGCCCTAAGTTCCAAAAATGCATATACAGTTATTATACGAAAATATGGGTGGACTACGTTTGATAAGATACCCTATATTCTTATTCAGTCACGTACCTACGTAGTACTCGTCACCTAATAAATAATAATAAAGAACATGAATTAGGTAGATATTGCGTTATTGCTAGATTATTATGTTACGTGATTACGTTATTTCGCATATACCTAATATAAGGGGTGGAAATCCAAAATGTACTATTGCCAAAATTGACAAAAACAAGTTAGATATCGATTTCTTATAAAAAAAACGTCGACTAATCGATTGGAGTTGCCAAAATAGACAAAAACGTACTATTTACCGGTCAAATCAGCTGTTAAAAATGACTGCTTAATCCAAAACGAACCTTTTCCATGCATAAAAATTAAATTTAGATAATCAAAACGTACTTTTTCCAGTTTTACGCCAAAACGTACTATTGCCCATGTTAAAAGAATAGGCACCAATCATTAACTGTATCGAAACGAACATCTATTTCCATAAATTATTCCAAAACATACTTTTTTTTTCATGTTATGTCAAAACGTACTATTGCCCATGTTGTAAGTATAGGGAAATATAATAGTTAATCCAAAACGTATTAAAAAATAATTTTGAATTTATAATATTAAGTTATTATCACAATCATTAAGTTTGAAACTAAATTAAAAATATAATCCTAGATTATTAAACACATTTGAGTCGTTTTTAATATAAATAATATATTATTAAATAATTTAAAAAAACTTCCTTGTCTTCAAAATAATTTGTCTATTTTATGAAGGTAAAGTTACTAGAGTTGGTGTCATAAAAAGGTTTTAAAATCTTCAGAACATCGGTCAAGTCGATATCCTGCCAAAACAAAACCATGTTAAGTTAGAAAAAAAGGAAGATGTATTCAAATTAAATAATTTTTTTAAAATACCAATGGCTGCTGAGAAATTTTATAATGATATCTTTCAAAATTTAAATAATAATAATATTGAAAATGACGAAGGCGAGGTTTATGAATTAAACCCTTATTAAATAAGAATTTTTATTATTTTTATTGTATTTATTATTTAAGAATTAATAATAAATTAAATTAGCTGAATCACAATATGATTAACTGTATTTTATATACTTTTCAGGAGATACAAAAAAGTAAAAACCATTTAAATATGTATATCAAAACTATAGTCATTGATTTAAATATTTACTTATTATTCAGAAACTTAAGATCAATATTATTTTATTGTAATTTAATATCATATGTGTTATTAACTATCAAAATTGCAAAATTGGAGATACGACATTAGAATTAAGTATTTAAATGTCATATATTATTGAACATATTATTTTTTAGAATGATCATAAAAAACGTTAAAATTTAAAAACAATAAAATAATTAACAATAATTTTATTTTGGAAAAAACACAGTTTGGAGTACATTTTATTAGGTTTTCCAAAATGAACTATCTACTTTAAATTTTCCAAAACGTACTATTTCCATTAAATTAATGGAAAAGGTACATTTTGGATTATTGTATTATTTTTAAATGACAAGAAAATAGAGTTTATACTTAAAAATGAATTTTTTTTTTTTTAAATCGCTTTAACTTATCATACTTTACATTTATAGTGCTTCAGTTAATTGACATTGGTTATAGAAAAGGAGATACAGAAAATCGCTTTTCCTGAAAAATCAGTGTTTTGGCAATAGTACATTTTGGATTTCCACCCCTCAATATATCAGCGTGCAGGTTTAATGTACATTATAATTTATAACTATACACGCAGACTTAATAAGACGTACTGGAACAATATGATATTTACATGTATATCGTATCTACCTATGTATGTATCTAAACGATTGCGGCACGTAAACACATCACATTTGGTCACCAGATTAAGTATTAAACGTAACTAGTGGACTTGGGAATTACAGCGTTATTACGACTGCGTTAAGTACACACGTTTATGTACCTACGGTAATTTAAATGGGTTTTCTACAGGACAATATAAATACCTCACCCTAAGCCGCTACGTAAACTCAAACTATACGATTACCACGATAACTGCTTGTTTACGCTTCAACCATATAATATTGTTATTGTTGTTATCTCCCACGTGAGAATACACCATAGCAGATACACCAGCAGGCAAACTGGGAGACGGAATCAGTATATGAGAAACTCTAAACGTTTTTCGTTTGGATATTATAGATAGATTGTTGAGCATAACTTGGGAGATTTGACGGTAATGGTGAGGAGAATTGTATTTCGTGTGCTCACACAGTCACACATCATTGCAAAATCAATACATTCATCTCTCCTCTGAGAATCTAAAACATGAATTTAGTTTGTTTTGTCCTCCTTAATCTTTACAACACACACAGCGTTAACTAACCCTACCGTCAAAATTTGCCTATGCCTTGCCTTTGGGAAATTGGTAGGTCAAATATATATACATACTCGTATATTTAAGTGATTTTAGAATACAATACTCAAAATCCAAAATGTTGCTATCTATAGAGCTCCTATATGCATATAGAATATTTTAACATATTTTAAAAGTAGTATTCTAGATAAAAAAAAAATGTATAATATTCAAAAACTATAATTATACTACTTAGTAAACGGTCTGGGGAAAGAAATGTAAAAAAAAATATTTGACTATCATTTCAATATCATAGTAAATTATTATTTTTTAATTCTATTTTAATTGCTTTAAGATAATATGATATTATGGATGTTGTTTAAGCAGCTTATTAAGATCGACAACTAAAAGTTGCGAAATAAAAATTGTAATTCAACAATTTTTTGAATATAAATCAATATAATTCTGATATTTAATCATTAGAATATAGTATTCAACATTAATTCATCTTTGACATATTTAAGCTTTTTGAATTCACTGCTATATTCACCTTTGTATTTTTTTTATATAGGTACCCTACCAACATTTTGAAACGAACGAAATATAAATTCTAAACCGCATACCATTATTGTATAAATTCAACAAAAACGTCGTACTTTCAGGTGCTTATAGAATTTGAATTCTAATTAAATCATATTTTTCACATGTAGATCCTTTTTTAGAATTCGAAATTTGTTTGCCTTTTCGTTCATGGTGTATTTGCACTGCATTTAAATAGAGTAAAAATACTTTAAAAACGCCTAAAGCTGCAAAACCAACAACGCCATCATCACTGATGTGATCTTTTATACAGTATATTATACAATAAAACCTTAAAAAAAAAAAAGATACACCGCCTACCAAACAAATTCGTTGTATAATATATCCAAGCGGTCGCATAAAAACTTCGTTATTCGTATTGTGTCCACTGCACTCGACATAACAAGTTCAATCCGACAACGATAACCTAACATTGGGTTGATGGTAAAAATGCAATACAATTAAAAATTTCGTATTTACCTTACATGACTTTAACATGCATAGTCAAATGCCACGACTTACTCGCCATAATAATAAGAAAAGAGACAGGCACATGATGGTTTACAACGTGTTGTACCTACCTACTGTTGTTTCATTGTTGTCAAAATATTATTATACAGAAAAGCAATAATGTATTTTTCACCCGTATAATCCTATCGCGTACCTACGTCACTCGGCAACGTTCATAATTCATTGGCCATCGTCATTGATTTACATACGGGAAATACGTCAATCGATCACGTCTGTGCATCTGTGCATAAAAATATTCGTCGCCAAGGAATTTCGGACGTCAATAATTTTAAACAGTAAAATATTGTTGTCGTTCGATAGACATTAACAATTTTAACACGTTTATTCATAATGTTGTGTATAGCGGCAGGTATACACACGCCGTTCTAATCAGTTGTCAAAACAAGGCCATGGTCGGCGTGTGACATAACACCATTATTTATAATTTAAGTGTCGAATATAGCGATGTTCAAATTTGTGGTAAAAAGTATTATAATATTGTTGTGTGATAGTATATAGTACTGTATAACACTACGTTATTACATAAACCATGAGTTAAGAACTAACACATCAATATAACATTTTAATTTATAGAACGTACAAGTGATTATTGTATGTGGTACCTACTGAGTAGCTTTATTTATAACCCATTTTAATTATATTATTAATATACATGATAATCGTGTATGCATAATATGAAAAAATTATAAATATATACATGACAGAATACTCGATTAAATAATTTAACTATAAACGTCTAATTTCAACTTCTCCCTAACCTATACAAACAGCCGCTCCTCCTCAATTGTTTCAAAGGACGGATCTTATAGCAAATTTGTTTAACGAAAAAGACTGCTTTTAACGAATTTGATATGAAGTAGAAACTTTGAGTATGAAAATTATCAACTACATTATTTTATAATTCAATGTTTAAATGAGAGAATTTTGCACGCAAAATCCCAAAGTTTTATCGTAAAAAAACGAAACATTAAAACAAAGCAATTACGGTGAATCATAAAAAAAAAAATTACCAACTTGACGAATGAGAATATTTTTGATGTCACGGCAAGCTTATTATATGTTTATGGAACGGTATCCTTATTAGTGTATTCAAAAACTATGTGTTATTCTAAAAATGTTATCTACCTGTTGAGTATTTCTACTATTAGTACAGGTATTATTATTTGAAAATCCGGATGTTTGTCTAAGCGGTGGATCTTAAATATTATGTATATCATACATGTATAATAGATGGGTCATGTAAAGTTTCCACGGGTACTTGGAAAGAGATTATTATTTAATATCGTCAACTTTAGGTCAGTCTCTTCACATAGACAGCATACAAGCCGTTTCTGTTTATAAACTATAATCAACTTTAACTGTGATAACAATATTGTAGGTAAAGTTGTTTCGTGAACACATAAAATAACTACGATTTCTATTATGGTAACCCTTTGGTAAGCAGATTTTACATTTTCTATAAGTAATGTATAGCCTCATTGTCTTCGGTGAACATAATATTATAATCTTTCTTATTTAATAAGCATAATAGTATAGAACATCGTTATTCATTGATACCAAAAGTAAAATCATTAATAAGTAATAATCAATGACGGTAATCCTAGCTATGGTTATGCATTAGCGCACACTGTGTTTTAATGACAATAAGTTATTTATGAAACATTAAATTATTCAATCTTTAGATGCCAAAATTATTAGAATCTTATATTAGCATTTATAATTTATTTTTCATGTGATAAATTTGTGCGTTAAAATTTACCTTATTAAAGAATAAAATATGCAAACTAATTTAACAGTAAATATATAAATTAATAGAATATCTTAATAGTTAAGGTAAATTAATTAGAACTAGTTTTAAATATTTATAATAATTTACATTAATCCATATTCATTTTATGAGTATAATTGATATATATATATATATATATATATCCATAAGTCTCAGTTTTATTTAATTATGAATCGTAAATTTATTATATTTTACTATATTTTTTCTATAAAACGGCAATATAATAATATAATAACTATAGTTGGTTCTTTAAGTTATTTTATGATAAAATCCAAAGAAAAATTACGAAATTCCACAGAATATTTTTAATATGATCTTAATTATAAAAATATATAATATGCAATTCACGAAAAAAATAATATAAATTGTACAGAGATTTGAAATTCTATGTATCATTATTTTCTGTACTCAAATTCAGCGGTCTTTTCTATGTAGACTATATAGTTTTATGGTAATAATACCTTAAAATAAATTATTTACATCAATAATGATAATTCATTATTAACCTTTTTACTTGAATTATATGCAATTGCATTACGAGATTTAACGTTTGTGTTAAAAAAAAGATACTTGTATAGCACAAAAATATAAATATCAATTTTAGTGTTAGTCATTTCAAAATAAATTAATTTTATTAAAAATGACAACTTTAATTATACAATGTTTGCAAGAATGGCCGCCCCTGAACTTTGAGATGATATTTTAAGACAATTAAATAACATCAGATGCGAATTATTCACAATATTTACTTTTACACTAAATTACATTATTTTTATAATAACTATCAATTGATTGATACATGGAAGTCTATGGTCTCAATTCCGACAGTGGCGGAGGTCGCTATGAATAAATACAAGGTGTCATAGTGGTCGGTCAACTTTAGTCCAATACGCCATTATGCGCGAGTATCTATTTAACATCATTATCATATGGATTTTGTTCTTAACGTTTTTGTAAAATATTTTGCATACAGTAATTGTAATTTTTAAAAGCTAATTAAAAAAATCATTTAGAAATATATACAAGAAATATTGTCAGAAAAATAAATTTCTTTTGTTATCGAATTATATAGCGTACACATTACCTTTAAACTTCGTATTATTCTACTATTGATTTTTAGAAAGGTTTCCTTGTAAATACACACGTGATAAACAAAAAAACAAAACCCAAACTATTAACTATAAAAGTGTGACAAAATCTTCAATATTTTATAAATGAATCCATTGAACTAATGACTTTTCTTTAGCAATAATAAATATTAATTTCGTGAAAGATAATAATATCATCAATAAAGATCTTTTCATTTATTTTATAATGCTTAATTTTAACGAGATTAGAGTTATTTATTAAGTGTTATTCAAAAATCTATTGTTCATAATATGATGTTATCAATAAGTCATTATTGATATGCTGTAATATAATATTGTTACTGATTACTTTCGGGGTATTTTTTTTTTTTATTAATTATAAATATATTAATCCCAAAATTAAAATCATTTAATTTATTTTTAAATTAGTCTTTGGTGGGTACCGCCTAGATTTAATATGATATAAAGATAGAATTATACAAAGCTATAAAGGACACGCTCTTATACTTTAGATAATTGCAGTTTTAATTTTAATTTAGAAAGAATGCGATTTGAAAATGTATTTTAGTGTTTAGTGTTTAATATGATATAAAATTCTTTTATTTTTTCTCATTTAGTAATTTCTATTAAGACAATGACACAGTAATTTATTAAACATAATATAGAAATATCTTGCCACATAGTTTAAACTTCAAGGTATATAAATATAATAAAATAATAATAATAGAAGTATATAATTATGTAGGTACATTAATAATATATTATCACGTTAGCGATTTCTGTATAGGCCGAACAAAATATATTGAATCACAACTAATTTGAGGTAAGAATAATTTTCTATAAGAAAAACATTATACAATTTTAAAAATCTTAAATTTATTTAATTCCGATAAAAAACATGACGATGACACATTGGCAAGATACGAAATTGAAAGATACATATTATACAATGAAACGCGAATAAAGCATTACTATAATATATTTCTGTTTCACTAACTAGTACAGAATGATGGATGGATTGAAATGGGAGAAAAAAGCAAAAGAAACACAAATCATGAGTGACATGTTTGGTAAAAAAAAAAAAAACTTAAGAAGCGAATGAAAATATACTATATGAAAGATTAGTTTTGACATGGTGAACTCGAATACAAAAAGGCATGTCAACCACATGAAAAAGACAATTATTGACAATTTAAGATAAAAATTACAACGATATGAGGGGAAAAAAATAAAAGTAATAATCACTCAAATATCAATGTATTTCACTAAGCTAAGGGTTTAACGAAACCATAAAACATATTATATTATATTTAAAAATATATGTATATTTATTTTTTATTTTTAGGTTTAAGAAATTCTTAATTATTAAACGTCATCACACCAATTAGTAAATGTACCGTGTAATACATGTGTTTAATTGAAATATATAATGATATTAAGTTTAAAGATCTAATGCAAACAAGTATAATTATTATAAGAACTTTTTTAGTAAAAAATTGTGCTTTATATTATTAATTTAGTCAAAACAAAATAAACAAATAGGTATTAATAAAAATAATTATATTATAAAATTGTAATATAATTAAGTTATAGAAATAGTTTTCAAGTTCTTTATCATACTCTTATTTTAACTATTAATTAAGTTAACTAACGTACACAATTAATTGTATTTACTTATCAATAATATTAGCCTGGAAGTCTGAAAATGAGCGCTAATTTATCATTGTATTTATATATCTATCTGGATTTGGAGTTATAATATCTTTAATTTTAACTGCAGATACAATTGTAATAGTTTAGCTTAAAGTTTAATTTATTAGTTAAATCGAAGACAAACTTTTTTACCTGTATAAATTATTTAATACTGGAATTATTTTTATCTGCCATAGTTGATTCCTTTTTTACTATTACTAAAGATAAGGGTGGCTAATACGTTTCAAGTGTGTGTTTATAAATAATTATGAATTATGCACAACATGACATTTTTATCATTGTCAATTTTTTAAAATTTCAAAAGCATGCCAACATAACTTTTAAGTACTTTTAATAGGAGGAATTGAATTAACAATGTTAATTTTGGTAGCTAACTTTACGTATCTTAATCATTTGCATTTTATGGTTAAATATTATTTTTTAATAGTTTTTATTCACTGAGATATAAAACCATTAAAACCATAACAATTATAGTAGATATCTAATTAATATTAGTCATGTATTTAAAATCATAAGACATTAAACAAACATGTTTATATGATATTGAATTATTTTAGCTTCTTTAAAGCTATTGCCGTTTTAAATATAATATATAAAAGAAGAATACTATAGCTGTATAAATATAAAAAAGAAGAATAGATTTAACTATACAATGAATAAAGAATATATTACCTTTTTTATCAAAATTTTAACTTCAATCTCATGTAAAAAAATACATATAACTTTAGGCTAAACTTTTTTTTAAATTAAAATTTAAAGAAATATAAGAAATATTATATTAAATATTAAATTCAAAGGAGCTTAAGTTATAAAACTACAAATTAATTGACATATTTGAACAGGTTTCATAAATATTTGAACTTTAAATTCTTATAAAAAATAATTTGAATCATGTATTTTTAATTTTGTTTGTGTTAAGAACAATTAACGTGAAATCTTGTTTAAAATTGTCAAGCTTTTTATCTTAACAAAATTATATAATTCATAAATCGAAAATAAAATTAAAAAATTTAACAGATTTTTGATATAAATATAAATAAAACCCATTATCAAGTGTATTTAAATTATGTGCAAATTACGAAAATTCATAAAATCAAAAAAAAAACCATGAGAGAGAACCATGTATTTTAAATGTCTATAATTAAACAACATACATACCTACATATTATTGTTTTTTTTTTTTTTTTACATAACTTTGAAGAGGGCGCATAATTTTAAAACCTATATAATATAAATATAAATATTCATTGATTTACTCAAAATGTAAATTTAAATTGTAAATTATGTGACCTATCATAGATATGAAATGAAAATCGTTTGATGATGTTTGACAACTACGTCATGTTGCAACAACCTAGCCTTTGAACTTGGTAATATGTTCCTTAACAATAATTTCTGCAATACTTTCTATTAAATTTTTATAACGGTATCTATGTTAAGTACATTAAATACAATAATTCAGCGAGAAATTATAACGAAGAAAATAACTTGTTTTAGGACTTTTTACTAATAATCATTTTCTTTATGAACCTGTTTTTAAAAACATTATGTCATGTATTATCCACTAAAATAAAGATTAAAAATGTATTTGTAAAAATTATGTATGTAAAACAATTCATTGATTACAAATACTTTAAAACATATATAACAAAACATTCATAACGATTCTGGGAACATTATTTAAAACACATATTTATATTCATAATTAGAAGCTTAAATAATATAATTTTATATTATGTCAGTCCTTTTTAAAAAATATTTTATTTGAGGACTTAAAATCAATACTTACAAATTGGAAAAAAAAATTAAATTAAAAAAAACTATACCTATTGGTCAGTAAACATTAAAAATAACTCTACATGTTGTACCATAATATACGTCTTATTGTACCTATAACATACAAAATATAAAATATTTATTATGTTTATCAAAAACACTACTAACGCATTTCACAAGTAAAATTTTGCTCAATATTGCTTTCAAATGTATACATAATGTATACTTTAAACACAAATACATAGCATTTATGAAAACCTAAAAATATGTTTTTATCATAAATCAGAAGTTGGATGACTCTCTAGGGAACATACTTACGACGGTTTTTTGATCACATCGAAAATGAACATTTGTACCTTTGAAAAAATAACATAAGTACAATAAAATGTTTTTAGGAGTAAGATATTCTTTGTTCAACGTGTAAATTTAACATTCAATTTTTCATTATTGATTTTGATTTTACATTACAGTTTTCCTTTGTAACTCTTTTGTGATTGGCTTAAAAATTATTCGATTTTAAAAGAGTAAAATATAAGATTCAAAATTAAATTTATATTTTGCAATTTTCCATCTCCCCGACAAAAATATTAAGATAAAATATTTTCTGTTTCTATCATTCACCTAAGCAATTCAACAAATAATGAACAATTATAATTTAAATTAAATTATTTTAATTCAACGTAAACATTTTTAATTAATTACTTTATGATAAAAACGTTTTATAGTAGTGTTTCAGAAAAAATTAATTTTTTCGCTTTTATCACTGCAACTCATGAAGTGGTTATTTTGTATAAATAAATTGTATGTAATTAATTATTAGAACTACTACACTTAAGACTTCACAGTATTTTAAAATACCTAGTTTATTAAAAAAAGCACATCTTAATATTAAATCCCTTTTCGAAAAAAATGTATTTTAATTTTTAAATTTTGTGTATGAATAAATTATTATTATTTATAATTTATTGTATAGTTCATTGTACATAAAAATTACATATTGTAGCAATATATTAGAATATTAGATTTTACACTTTTTTAGTTATTTTGATTGTAATATTTTAATACCCGTTTACTTGATATATTAATCATATAATTACTAGGAATTATCATTTATGATTTTATAAAAATTTTAGTTTCAGAAATAAATGAATATCTTATTACAATACATTTTTGTGTTCAAAAGGTTCATTAATTAGATAATAATTAATATAACGTATTATCATAAGTTAAAATTAATTTAATTTTTAATTAATAATAATAACTATTATCGTTAAATTAAAAATTCTAAGTACTTATCATACTTTTATCATAAAAAAATTATTTACAGTCTTAATAAATTAAATTACGAAAATTCATCATTATCATGATAATATATTATTTATTTTAATAAAAAACCGTAAAACTAATGCAACTCAACGGTAAGTTAAAAAAAAATATTTATAAGTTATCAAATAAGTTTAATATTTTTCTGTATGCAAGACAACAAATAATAAATATTAATTGTATATAACTTACTCAAACCGTATTTTTATTTGTAACTAAGTAATGTTATCTAAAATTTAGTAATTTATTTGCGACTCAGTAAAGTAACAGTGACTATAATGTATACAGTTATAACTCATAATATATTGTTGATATTAATGATACCTATATGGCTAAAATCTCAAATATGTTATTAATTGTAACACTACAGTACTAAGTTTTCACAAGAACTTGTTTTTGGATTATACTAGTACAAAATAATAATATCAAATTTTTGCCCAATTTATAAAGGTTGTACAAGTATAATGATTGATTTTAATTTGTTTAATTCAGTAAAAACAAAAACGAGTAAAATTATTAACAGTTAATTCATTTTTAGATGAGGTTATTTTCTTTTCTTCACACCCAATTTTAGGTTATAAAAAACTATTAGTACAATAGTACTTGTTATAATTTTAACGTGCACAATATTTTTTTTGAGAGTCTTTACAAAATACGGTTTACACCAAATTAATCGTAACACGAAATAACATTGCGTTGTGTACATTAATAACATTAACTATCAACGTACCTACTTCGATAAATAAGTGTATTATCGACGGTTTTATAAGCTAATACTGTTAATGTATAAACAGCTCTTATAAATTATTTGTGAATAATGTTTAGGGAGAACCAAAACTCTTAATGTCTACCTGAGCATTACGACATTATGGTATCATTGTTTGGGCCACGTTTGATGTTTGTTTTTTTAGAACCTTAAGTTACAATCATGATATTTCAATAATTAATGTATTAAATTAAAACAGTTGATGTTTAAACACAATGAGCAAAAAATAAAGGAATTAAAAATAATTATAAATACGATAAAATATATAGTATCAGATAAGACCTCAATTAGTGTTAGATATATAGTAACAAAAATAATTGAGAAGAATTAATGCCCATTGTTTAATTGCTCATTGTTTATCTATTAGTATAGCAGAAAGAAATGAGTTTATATTGAAAATTAAATCGAAGAAGTATTTAGGCTACCTAAATTTAAATTTAAATTGTGTAGATTAATGTTCGGCTTAGAACCAGAAGTAACAGAAGCATATGACGGGATTGATTGAAAAGGGATGTTGGAGAGAGATTGAGAAATTAAGATTTTGATCTGTGAGGTATTTTTATGGTGTGAGAGTTGGAAGACTTGATTTTGTTGTAATTTAGAATGAGTTGGTAAAACCAGCACTCCCCTGAAGTTGGCGATTCTTAATACAGCTATCTGATTCACGAGCTTCGTCACATTCGACACGTTTAATGTATAACGGATTTTGGGGGAAATAAATAATCTGATGTTATGCATATTTTATTGATATCAGCATTATCTGATATTCCATTTATAAAATATAGGTATTTTATTTAATAGATAATATAATTAAAGTAATATTCATCAATTATTAAATGATTTTTATTTATTAATGTAGATTAATTATTGTAACTGACTCAACAGGTGTTGGTAGAATGATCACGTGGATCTTAATAATAGCACACGTTAAATCAAATATAACTAATAATATTAAATACTATGATGTAGATAATTTAATGTAAAATACACGTATTTAATCGCTTATAATATAATAGATAAATATTTATGAACGTAATATATTATCATAGTGAGACGGTGTTCACAGTTAGAAGTTCGACACCTATATTATGGTCTATGACAAAAGGTTTAACATAAAATAAAGTCCACTGTAAGATACCTTCAATACCTAATTGAAATGTCAAATGCAGCTAAATGTCTAATATATTATGTACCTATGAATAAAATGATAAAAGTTCTGTGATAAAACAAAGTGAAAAATACGTCTAACAGATATTAGTGGTATTAGTAAAGTATAATACATTATTATGTCTGCAACAGTTACAAATATTAACTGAGTTCTGAGATATATAAAGTTTTTAGGTAAGTATTAGTTTTAATGAATTATTTCTATAGTATGTATCGAACGCTCGGCTAGTTTTCAACACGAAAAATAATACGTATTGGATTACTTTGATCAAACCGATACTTACCGAATATTTTTTTTTTCCTCAATATTACTTATATTATATAAAAAAAATGACAAAAATCTTCTTAATTATTTACTATATTCAATGTACGATAATTATTAATTAATAAACGCAAAAACTATGATTTTAACTGCAAGAGTTGCCCTATCCATTAAGTACTTTATCGATTTTGATTTTTAAATCTTTATTATCAATCTATAACGAAAATGTTTATATATTTATAAAATAAATAATAATAATATGTGTACGCAGTAGATACACACAATATTGGTATAAATGATGTTTGGCAACGTTTAGCACGTATAAATTAATCATTCCGAAAACAATTTCAATATATTTGTTGTTTCATGTATATTGTATATTTTACACTAATTATTGTAACAAAAACTACTTATAAATAAGTCATTGTCAACGATTCATAGTCGCAACTACAAATAAAACATATGTTTGTCTTGTTATTCCAATAAACATAAACAGAAGCACAGAGAAAACACCGTAACGACTTACTAATTTAAATAATATTATTAACAACTATTATCGTTGAATGCAAACAATATTATAAATTTGTAATAGTTTATTCGCCAAATAACCTCTTATTCAGTAGCAAAATTACTGAATAACTTATTTGTGATTCGTTCATCCATCAAGTATGATTTATTCAAATATTGAGAAAAAAAATACATATCTTTGTTATTCAGTGAGATATAAATAAATACTATTATTTAAATTCTATCCAAGGTAGACGAACTACTCGTATCTCTAGTGGGAAGTCTCTTATTCAATTCATTATCCCTGTGCTGTTTATTACTAATTAAGCTTATTGTTCATATTATAACAGATTGCTAAATAAAGAATTATGTTAAAAGAATATATATATATATATATATATAATATTTAAATTGATTTAATTATTTCAATAAGCTATACACATTTATGTGATTATACTTTCCTATTGTTTATATACTATTTTATTTACATATTATTCATAAACGAAGAAAAATAATAAGGTTGTTATTTTTTATATAATGACACGTTTAATTACGAATTATTTAATTTTAAACTTAAAATAAACACAATGTATTTTTATTCTAGGAAATTTAAAACACTAATTCTGCAACGTCTTATTAAATTTCCGACTGAGAATTAATATAATAAAATGATAATATCCATTTATGCAAAATTAAGCAACATCGACTAAACATAATTTTACCATAAATTCCATTGCGTACCCATATTTTTAAGTCCTTAAAAATAATATAGTATAATTCTGACCTATACAATTATATGTATAATATATTCAAACTTCAGACAGTGTAGACTAGACGTTTAATAAATGTTACATGTATTATAAATCTATAAATATTATAATTAATAGGATAAACTTGACATAGAGTTGATGGGTTTATTTTTGATTTCATTTGGCTAATATGTAATAAGTAATATATCGATATGCATAACAACAAACAATAGGTAGGTACCACACGAAAAATAAAAACGCTGTATTATATGAATTTTAGTATTATGTAAAGATTTATTTATTTTAATTTTAATTTACAAATACCATAATATTCATATTATGATAACAACATTATTCAATTCATGTATTTAGACTATAAATGATAATTTATATGTGGTAGGTATATTATATCATAAAATAAAGTTGTTATAAAATGATAACCTATTTTTAATATAAACAAACAAGTAATTGCTTTCTAAAAACATTCAAACTTTTGATTTCACTTATTTTCTAAGTGAAAGTAGTATCGAATTCCGTCTTTAAATTTTAATCGTTGTAAATATTTAATGAAAATAGCAATATTAAATTCACTTTCTTATGTATTTTTACGATTTATTTCCGGAAATTGTATTCCGTATGCCTTAAATTATGTTATGTAAAATTTGAAAGTGTATTACAAGACGTATTCGCATACGAATATATTACATTAAAACCGGTTTGATTCAAATCATGAAAATCGTCGTTCAAGTCCGCACAATGGCTTAGGCCGTACTGTAAAATTAATCTGCAATATACAAGACATAGGTACTTACTAAAAATAATCAATACATTTCAATTGATAATAATTGATTAATAATAGTACAAGTAAATTTAAATCGTTTTTTATAATTCAATTTCTTGTATGCACAAATATAATTAATAGGTGTAGTAATTTATATGACATATAAAATACTAAAATATGCGTTAATGCATTTCATCTTGTTAAAATTTGCAATACAAAATATATGATAAGGTACACGTTGAAATTATTTATAACTTCTTAACTATCATTAAGTTAATTAAGTTAGCTTTTAATCTTAAAACTTACTGAATGAGAAAACCTAAATTACGTATTATGTAAGCTGAATATTTTTTATTATTTTTACTCTCAAATAAATCCATATCATTGTCAGATTTTATGAAATTTAACAAGAATTATGATAATGTATTACGCAAAATCTAGCCATTACGTTACTTTATTTAAATATACCACATGATATTATTTTTTGTGTTTATAGTTTTAAAAAATTAATTAATATGCATTAAATTTAAAATATGTAAAAATATACAAAACAAAATAATAGATGTCTTTTTATAATGAGGTTTCAGGTTTCTAAACCAAACTAACCAACTTTATGGGACACTTATGTTAAACTTCCAATATATATATATATAGATTATAGCTTTAATAGTTACCTATAATATACCAAAACTAGGTATATAATTTTACCCACTTGCTCTATTAATTATTTTTATAAATAATATGATTGTAGAGAATATGTTTCAAGTTTGCTATTTCAGATACTGAACATACTTTATAATTTGTATCTTGTGCTAGACAAAAAAATTTATTTTCATTTATATTTTTAACTTTTTTTTTATATACTAGTATCAATCATATATAATTCTTATGGCTTATATACATATTTTGTATTCTACAATTTTTAAGCTTAGAGTATAATTATGATCATTATTTGCGTTGGTATTGATAAATATAATTTAAAACCTTTTGTTATAGGAATCTAAAGGTAACATAATATTATTAGATACTTTCCGAATCATAATGTACCATTATTATGTATTCTCGCATGGTAAAAAATTTTAAGCAATTACTTTATTAGCACCAATATTTATTAATTTTTTTCAATAAATTGTAAATAAGTATATAATCAGATATAAACATAAAACAATTCTATTTAAAGGTGACCTATTTGAGCTGATGACATAGACACGCCAGATCAATATTTCTACTACTCCGATTACCCATCCTGGTATTATAAAAATATAAAAATTATTTAGCTACAAAATATAGCATAGGTAATAATCATGTTTTTTTTAAGGTGGCGTGGTGGGGAAGGGGAGATTTCAAATGTCCATCAAAGACTAAAACAATTAAATGAAAACAATTTTTAAACCTGTATATTATATTTTGACTCAATACTATTAAATTGAAAAATAATCAAAACTAAAAAAAAAAAGTTCTAAAAAAATGTATGTTACGGTATAACGTCCCCTCTTCACTGGTCGCTACCGCTCGACGTGTTTCCTATGACAAAATTATGTTTATAGTAGGTAAATAACTCGAATTTTGATACATACAAGTATAATATAGATATAGCATATATTGATAAAATACAAAACAGATAATGTATAATAGTATATATATAAAAAAAAAAAATGAAAGATCTCATCTGTCGTATTTTTCTATTCGTATCGCATGCTCTCGCCAAGCACGCATCGGTCATTATTTTATTTACCACGACGCGTGATAAAAACCCGTAAGTCAGCAGTCAGCCACACACGCCATTCCTCATACTCAGCACATTATTTGTGCTCTACCTAAGGCTCCTAATGTGTGATGTCGATATATGGCAATCGTTACATAGATCACCTAGTGAATTTTTGGCTAATAACCGTGATTCTCCACGTGGTTGACCATAATTTATAAGTAGTTTAAATTGGTTAAATGTAAATTCGATAAAAAAAAAAATATACATATAAATATAATAATGTAATAATAATGTATAATATACATCAATGGCATATTTGTGAAATGAATTCGATTTCTATTTAACAGTTGTTCCAGTGTAACATGAAAAAAAAAACGACTGAAATATGCGGACTCTTTGCAAATTAAGAAAAGGTATTTTAAATGGTTTTGTTTTACAATGGTAATTTATTTCCCGTTTTTAGTTAGGTATATATATATATATATATAATACTCGTGTATGTATCTAATTGTTTTTAATATAAAATTCGAATTGTGCTTTAACATTCCAAACATTTCGGTTCTTTTTCTGTTTTATTTTTATTTTTTTCCCCGAGGCTATTAAAAAGCATTTTCTATTTTGTTTTAATTTGAAATTTGTATGTTTTACATGGCGTTGTTTTCATTATATGAACGCATTATACCGTCGGGATGAATTTTAGACGGGTCATCCCATAGCCGTGGACGGTCGGTGTGTCCGCGTACACTATAACTCTATCCTAAGAACGATATAATATAGACAATCGTGTTACGAACACACTTGTACATAAACTAACTGTAATATATCAAAAAATGCTAAACAAATATGAATATTCATGAAATACCACACAACTAAAATATAATATCTCTAAATATAATTTCGTATCGCAGACTATGATTATATATATTCTCCAATTACCAAAGTACATACATCGAAACGATATCGGACTACTTTATTTAAATAACGAATAATTTGGCAATTAATTTGAAATATTATTATAATATAAAATGCAGCATAGGCATTTTAATGATATTATATAAATGGAATCAAAACGTTATTAATTAACCCAATTAACCATCAAGTTTCATCAATTTACATTGAGAACTTTGTTTTTCAAAAACAGTTAATTTTTAAATTTACATTTACATTTTAGTCCCACATCATAAATGTATTCGTGAAACATTACAATAAAAAAAATATTCCAAAATCTTTTACAGAACTTTTTTTTCTTGTTTTGAATAAGCTTATATGATTTGAATAAAAACCACAATGACATCAGAAAAAAACTTTTGAAAAAACAAATGTGTTATGCACAGTACCAAAATAATGTATTTTAGTATAGTAGATAGATAAAAGGAAAGTATATACTAATAATACGATTTTTTTATGTATTTTAAAATACCTCAATTTTACATTTTAATTACAACTATTTAAGAAAATAGATAGTACTAAGATAATATTTTTGTCTAAAAAATGAAACAATCCAAAAAAGTCTATCACTATCTCTAAATAACATTACAATATACTTTTTTCCCATTTCATACATTACACATAATATAAATTTCAATAAAATAAAATAAAAAGTAAACTAAAAGTTTTTTCTGTTCCAATTATTTGTACAGTATTTGTAATTATTATATACACATGTAACAACATATAAATTATTATTTGCATTCTACAAAAGTCTTAAAACGAAAATCACTATTGACAGTACAAACATCAGTAATATAATTTTTTATTAAATAAGTTGAACTTCATTGATTATGGTAATATGTTATAAGTACCAATTTTATAATATTAATACATAATGGTACATAATATTATTATTTTTGTTCTAATAAAAATACAGTTGTCAATTAAATGGATAGAAGGTTACCGCGTGCTTTGCCCTTTACGTCAGATATAAAAATTTCAATTATATGCACTTTTTTGTCGCCTATAATATTTTTAGGGTCTCGTCTGCTTATTTCGTTTTAATTTAGTTTCAAACAACATTTCACAGCTGCAGCGGCCGGTTAAGTGAATCATTTATAAACTTGTCATGTATATACGAGTATTATTAATTAATGTAGTATTCATTTGGTTAGACGAATACACTATAATTGAAAAAAAAAAGGTATTATAAACAAAAAATAGTTCATGGGACGTATTCTAGATACTAGAAATTAATCATTTTTCGTGTGACGTAGAATACCATTTGTATAATATATTTGTATTATATTATATTATATTATAAAGTACATACTATTTGTTTCAAAATAAACGTCTTTGCACAATTTATTTACAGTTAATATTATAATTTGTATAATTATTATGCGATTGATTAATGGGGCACATTTCTAATCAACACTACCGAAGTACCATTTAAAGATAAACGCCCGCAAGACACATAATGTTCCCATTGGTACGGTTGTTGGTTGTTTCAATGATAATCAATATCCTAATTTTTATTTCGAAGGTAAAAATAACAAATCGATTAAATATTCGACCATCACTATAGTAGTGATAATACCGTCCAAAATATAGAACGTAACGGAAGACTATAATTATTATTGAGCAACTGCAGACAACTAATAACATACCGCATAGGTACTGTGAATTATTGACACTGGAATTGATTAAAACGACGATTTGATAAAATGTCAAGGTCTCGTCAATGACGATCGTCGTGTTTTGAAAATAATTAGACTCTCGTTATATAAAAAAAAAAAAAAGTGATCTCATAACGTTCGAAAAACGTGAGTAGGTTATTCGGCGCATGCCTCGATCGTCGTCCAACCGAACAGATGGAGTCTGTGCGGTTAACATTTTACGCACAGCGTTTTCGTATAGCGAGTTGTGAACGACAATGTGTGATTATTATTACCTGTACAGCGTTGACGATGGCGTACGACGACAGTGCCGGCCACTCCCAAGACAGCACCGTCAACGGTCCGCTAATGATGCACACCATACTGTCGGCGACGCACAGGTTGAGCAGCAAAAGGTTGTTGGACACCTTATGGCCCACGGAAAGAGCGAGGAAAACGCATAAGTTCGCAGTGGTGCCGATAACCGCCACGAGTATCATGTGGGCGGCCATTAGTGACGTAGCTATGGACGAAAACCCGTCGTCTGTAGGACAAAAAAATACATGACGTGTTTTTACTTTAAATTTTTTTACTGCGACACATAATGATAATTTATATTACGCCGGAATCACACAATAGTCATTAATTTTCATTAGTAATTACCGTCGCCAATGTATACGCGAACGTACGAGATGTATTAATAAGCCCATCTATTTTCATGATTTTTAGATACTTAGCGGAGCGAAGAAAACTCACCGATTTTACAATGATATATACCATATATGTTATTATTTGTGTGTGTGTGTGTGTGTGTGTGTGTGTGTGTGTGTGTGTGTGTGTGTGTGTGTGTGTGTGTGTGTGTTTATCATTACGCTTAACCTTTGAAACAGTAAAATTGGTTCAACCGCCGACTTCAATATGTTTTCGGGTAGAATAATGGATCTAATATTGATACTTTTAAGTGGTCAAATGTAAAAATGATCAGAACTTTAATTAATAATCGGGGAAAAATAATCAGAGAAAACTTGAAATTATTACGTAAAACAGTTTTCCACAAAATCAGTTTTATTATTTAATTACAGTTCAAAAACAAATAATCTTACATACTTGAAATTTTTATCAAATATTTATGTTATTATTTCGTAAATCCAAATTTGTATCTATTATGTCTTTATATAGTTTCAACATTTACTAAAACGTTCTACATACAATTTATTTATACAAATGTTACAACATTTTATCAAAAGATCTGAGTTTACTTCTACAAATATTTTGTATAAACACTTTAAGTTTAAATTTAAAAAAAAAATTAAATTGTGCGTAAGATAAAGATGTCTTGATTTCTTTAGTAGTAATTCAAAAAGTATAAATTGTAAAAACTTGAAACTTCAATTAGATTTTTAAAATATTTATTTTTTTTATTTTTATTTTTTTTGTTCTTATCATAAAAATGTTTAAAATTCACTAAATGTAATATAATATCTTATGTGATTTATGCTTATGATGATTTAAAAACATTAAAAATACGTAAGCTCGTTCACTTTGTATATACGTATAACATTTAAATTTTATAAACATTTGTCTAATTCACAAAAAATTGATTTTTTATTTATATAGCTATTCTTGTGATTACACTAAAATCAAAAAATCTAAATAATTCATTATCAACACTTTCTTATATATTTTACATAAGAAAAATCATATTTACGGAGACGTTTTTAGCAATAATTAATAATTAATTATTTTTAACAGTAACATAAATTACTCTAAATACATCTATATAAATATTATAAAATAAAATAAATTTAGTAATTTAGGTTGACAGACCGTCTCCGCTTAGAATCAGTTTTCTTATGTATCATTGAATTCAAATTTAACACATCCATCACACGCATCACAGTGACCTATTAAATTTTTAATCGACAATTTTAGTACAGCAGAGCGATTGCCTACTTGTCCATTTTTTTTCTCTTATTTAAGTACTATTATTATAATAAACAGTAGAGTGCAGGTATTTTAATATTAAGTAAAATAATAATATAACTAGATTGCCAAAGCTAATGAAACTAATAACCTCAATTCATATAATTGTACACTATGCAATTAAATGTAAACACTCTAGTTACACATACATGTTGAAATAGTTTTTAAATTAATTTTTTCTAATAAAACTAGATATAAATTCGAAACTGAATAATAATTTTTAGTCGTTTAGATTTAATTACAATTCGAGCGTGTCTAAATACTCGTTTTTATATAATTAATAATACCAGACTATGCCTAGTATACTATACATAACATAATGTGAATAACATTCATATATTTATACAATAAACATGCATAATCACCTACTATTTTACAATTTTTTTAAATGAAAAAATTAATAAATGAATTTATTTAAGTTACATAATATAGCTACGATTGATTTTAATTTAAGGCTTGAAATCTTTATAGTTCTTTAACCCTTTAGTTGTGTGTTATTTTTAAAAAGACAGAAAAACTAATAGTAAATGAGACTTCACTTAAAGTTATTTTAATAATAATATGATAAAGCTGTTAAACTGTTGATTGAACATTATGCATTGGTGCAATTATAGCAACAATGACTAATCTAAATTAATAGTTATATAGTCATTAGGAAGTAACTATAATTGAATGTAAGCATTTACCAAAATCGAAAATTAGTAATTTAGATCAATGATACGTTTAAATGCGTTGGTAAATATAGAGATATTGACCGATAAGGTGTTAGTTTATGAGTGAAACAGTAGGTTAGATATTTAGACTGTGTGAAATGAATTGGTCTAAGATTAGAAGAAAGATGTGTTTAGTTTCTTGAATGTTGTAAGTAGCTTTTTAATAATAGACACCTTTTGTAGGATGCTGTAATAAACTCTGCAAAATGAACGTGTTAGTCGAAAACTACTACTGTATTATAACTGTATTTGGAGATACAAAACCTGTTTTTGAAGTATAATATTGAGAAATGCAAATAAATAAATAGCAAAATATAATAATCAATTCATCGTAATTATTGCTACAATTAATTTAAAAAAATCTAGCGCACTGTGAAAATAAATACTTATTTAATATTATCGGTTTTTAAATATTAAAATAATAAAACTAAATATCTATTAAAAATGTATAAAAAATATAAAAATAACTATTTATTTTTTTGATAATGGCATAAACTAACATAATTTATCAATATGTTATATTGATACTGGATAATGTCAATAAATATTAATTTATAAAACTTAAATTAGTTTATTAATTTAAAATGACAAAAAAAAATATTTTTGCCACAAAATAGGTATTGATTCAAAAAATGTAACATTTCGTAGGGGTTTCAATCTAAAAATTTTCCGTTGCAATTAATACTATCGGTATTTTTTCCTAGTAAAAGAAATGATCGAAAGTTTTGCAAAATGTTATATAATTAATTATGAATCGTATATTTAAGTTGGTACTAATGAGAAGAAAATTGTATTTTTAATATTCTTCTATTTAAGTTTAATTTTTCAGAGGAATTTAAAAATTGAAGATAGAATAAAAGTCAATTTAGAAAAGACGCTTATAGAAGTATATAATTGCGTTGTTTAAATGAGTAGTAATTTGTATTTTTCATTTTAAAAAAATCCCTATAGGAATATTTACAAAAAAAATTAACAGAGAGTATTAAAATAGGTACCTAAAAAAGATAAAAGAAAAAAATTTTAAATAATAAAACAATTTAAAATATGTTTAGCAACTGATGTATACTTTTTAAGTAAACAATTATGTTATAATATAAAAAATTATAATGAATAATTAATAGTTTCTTTATAGACACATAAAGCCGAAATTTACTTTACCTCACCATCATATAACACTCAAGGGACTCGTCAACAAAAGTTAAATAATATAAACTTTAAAGAAACTATAATAAGTATAAATGTATAATGCATTATATAATAACGAAACCAAAACAATATTTACAACTACCGCCTGTTAAAACCTTAAGTGCATAATATTATTTCTTCTAAGAACATATTTAAGCTCATAAATTCTTAATGAGCAAAATATATTATTTTCAAACGTTTATGAAACGAGTGAGCTATTGGTTATATAATAATGAATTGTTTTTTCGCAGGTAATACATTTTTACTTCTGTGTAAATTCTAAGAAAAATAAGCGTTCTGACAAATTAAAACAATTTAATAATATTTCATTAAGTGTTTAATTAATAAAATATTTGAATTTGTTGTTCGGAGAAGTAGTTTGTAAAAAAATAGCCCCTATCAATTATAGTAGCATAAAATAAACAACATTAATCTATTATTAACATAAATAAGTTCAAAGATATTATAACTTAATGAAATATTTCAATTTTATTTTATTTTTATTTTTTTTGTGCCCATTAAAGTATAAAGAAATTCAAAATTGTTAATTGTTACCATAATATTTTCTGTTATAACCGTTTTGGGAAAATTAATTTTTGTATCAAATATATATTTTGTTCTATGTATAAAATATCATAATTAAAAACTTATATCTCATGACTAAAATATTTTTTAATCTAAAATGTTACATGATTTTTGTTACTATATTCTCAATGTCATCCACAGGATTTAAGATAAAATTATAATATTTACACAGATGCAAATAGTTTTAGTGTGTAATTTATTTCAAATCCAATGAAATAATATTAAAATATTTAATACAAAAATATACGATTATCTTTAGATATTATATCTTATGTGTGTTATGTTAAAGGATTTTTTTATAGTTGTCACGTGATATATTTTGTGTCAATTAATTAACTATTGAAAACAACGCAGTATATTTATAATGAAAAACCTCTATACTATAAAATTAGTGTTTTATCAACACGTCCAAAATTCCAGCTAAATTGTTTAATAGGTCATGTTTAACCAATTTCGAAGAGGTTTATTACAAAATTATAGAAGTGCAAACAAAGAGTTTGTTATACTTTATATAGTGCAGGACAAGAATATCACAGATGACACTAGTTACTGTAATATTATTTTGAATTTAAAACCTAATAATCACTATTTAAAATTATTCTTGTTAATAATACTCATCTATATCAGAATAAATAATATATAAATCAAGTCATTAGAATTATTCTAATTCTAATTAAAGTATCCTTCAGTTGTATGTAAACGTTCTGTAGGTACCTATAAGTTATGTGTTATGGATATTTTATAACTGATATTGAAAAAATAATATTTATATCATGGAGTATAATTAATTTACCTATGTTTACATATTACACCATTCGTTGGAACATGTTTCATCAGAATTATTTAAAATTAAAGCAATTATAGATAATTTGTACAAAATACTATTTTTCAAATACTATATGAATATTTTAAATAAATTACATTTATTATACTATAAACAATAATGTTTTTGAATAATAATATTGATTTTATTTTTATTATGTTTATCCAAATATAAGATAAGTAAATTATCTGCATATTGTATTACTTTATCTAGCGATGTGCAATTTCTGGAAATATGTGGAAATTCATGAGAATCATGCAGAAACTGCGGAAGTTAATTATTATAGTTTATACATCACAAAGCAAAATATTTAATAATAATGTAAATAAATAATAATCCTAGCATTATTTTGTATTGTTAGTTTTAAATTTAAAAATCATTTATAAAAAATACAAAACTAAGTTTCAATTGAGGTTGGTATGTCATATAATACCTTATTATTATGTAGTGAAAAAAATGTATGCTGTAAACTGTGGAATCGATAGGTCCCATTAAAACTAGAACAAGTTTCTTTATACCTTTTTTTGCATGTATGTATTAAATTTCTACAAGAAAATTAAATTAAGTTTTTGAACGTTTGAAATTTAAATTTTTTTATTCACCCGTAAAATAATTATTTCACTTCAAACGATTTTTATTATTTTGTTATAATTTAAAAACATATACCTAACAGTAGATACTTGACATTTTTCATTTTTAAATTATTTTTTTCTATAAATGTCCATTAAAACTATTTACTTGGTTAAAATTATTGATAATTCATTAAAAAATCTTGTATAAATTTATAAAAATATTAAAAATACATAGGCACAAGTTTTTGTTAAATACATTTGAAGTTCAAATTTTGACAAAATTCGTGAAAATCTCGTCAACTTAAAGGCTACGAGTATTTCGTAGTAAAAAATGTATAAAATCTTCAATTTTGTTATCTAAAGTTTGAAAAAATAATTCACTGTTTCTCATGAGTAGATCAAATTGATATCAAAAAATATAAAAATATACAAATACAATTATTTTAAGTTCAAATTTAGACGAAATTGCGTGTTTAAATGATAGATAACAATGTTAATTATTTTATTATAATTCAAAAACATTATACGTGAGGGTACTTAAAACTTGTACGTATATAATGAATTTTAGTTTATTCAAAGTCATTTTTAAAATGCGTTAATTAATTTTTAGATATTGCATATTTATGCTATGAACCTTTTCAGATTGTTTTAGTGTAAGGTAGTATTAACTCAAAAGTTAATAACAAAAATATGATAAAAATATGATAAAAAATATATACTATTATAATAATTTAACACTAATAATATTACAATAAATGCAATTTTTTCAGAATGATATTAATTATTGAATTCAAATTAAACACATCCGTTACAGTGACCCACTCGATACTCGATACTTACAACTGTATAGGGAGCCGTTATCCACTGCCTACCTTTTCTAATTTTTTTTTTTTTCGAGACTTATTCTTTACAAGCGTTATGAGTTCAAAAAAACCAACATTCTAGGTATTTTTTAGTAATTTTGATTTTCTTAAATAATTGGTTAACATGTAAATTGGTAAAATTTAAGTGGTTACATTAGCGCACACAATGATATTATTTACAAATCTTGGTCATAATAGCTTGAATTGGAAATTAAAACCCATAATTTCAGTACTTACCACTTGTATTATTAATAATATTATCAACAGTATTATTACAAATTGAGCAAGTGTGTATAAGATGGATTTTATCGACTTCCATTGTTGTTGATATTGATTATCAATAGTTCACCGGAACTTTGATAGTGACTTATTAGTTTGAAAACATGAACGTCAAACAAAATACGTTTTAGTGCATGTTCTCAGAACTATAGTAATAGCTGTGTATATAAAATGTATTAAACCATTTAATGTTACCGATAAAGTAAGTATACCTATGAAATATACGCCGTCGTCATCGGTGACGACGGTGACGTATTAGATTGCAATGCACTTTGATGATTCTAATACTAAATTCAAAGAACGTGAAATCAATGAATACGTCAACCGTACTACTCATTTGACAAATTCCCTATGTGCGCGCTCCATCTTAAAATATAATAAGCAATACCAACAGTAGTTATTAAACCTATTGACGAATCTAATAGTATTGGAATTGAATGATATAGCGGATTTCCTTAATAACTGTTGTCGACGTTGTACGACAATATCGTCTAAAACCTGAGTACGTGTTATTGTTACAACAGTACCTGTCCAAATATGATATAAATTAGATCAAACGCTTGAAATTCGGGTAAGACTGAACATCGCTAATGACAATAATGAAATATAATATTGTTCAGCCTATAGTTATGTGTCAGCTTAAGAACATAATAATTTAATATATTACAACATTTGTAATCACCGAGTTACATAACCAAACGATTCGTTTAAATCGTTATTATATAATATTATGTACTCAGCCACGTGTATAACGCCCCCCGATATGATAATGCCTATTGCCCTACAACGACGACTAATAATAACATTTATAATAGTACACGATTATACGTTATTATAAAAATGTAATAATATTTGTAAAAGAATATTCGTGTAGGTTTTGGTGGCGCGAGGTCATATGAGTTCGTAAAATGATCTTGAAGTGCCCGCCATTAATTACTATGGCTTACAGTGCGAATAATACCATAGAACTCCAATTGAACATTTCTACAGTGACCTTAGTACGATACAATAATAATAATGTCTACCTACGACGTAGAAATTTGAACAACAGTTTCAAATAATATAAACAGACTTACAAGTTTCTAAAAGAAACTTTATAATTTTAATTTTTTAACATTGAGATTGTACTAATTTTGCTTTAGTTTAATAATTTGTTTGGTTACCGTGGTTACCGAAAAGTTTGACCTTTTTCACTCATAATCGTTCTTCATCGTATACAATGATTAATTACTGAATTCAAATGAAATACATTAATTAACCACTGTAGTGACCAACTTACTGGTGAGGTATAGATAAACTCAACGCCTTCTTTCTATACATCAGCAGAACGACATCCCCAGTTGTTTTTAAAAACAAATGTATACTATTCAAGAATTATAACTTTTTAAAAAAAAAAATAATTGCAACGATATGCATTTTACGAATAACAGTTACACACGTGAAATCATCAGTTATATTGATGACAACTGCGTCAAAAATATTAATTTATTAAATATGCATTTAAAATAAGAATAACAAAATATAAATCACTCGAGAAAGCAAAGAATATATTGATTTTATAACGATATTATTCTTTTAATTATTGTATTGACATTTTTACTTAGTAAATAATCACATGCAGTTCACAGATTCATGTCTGTCTCAGAAAATATTTTATTTTTATTTCAATCGATTGTTAATCCTTTAATATAGTAATATCAAAATCAAAATTGTAAAACGTTTAAACAAAACTCTCGAGATAAATACGGTCTTAAGTTCAACTTATAATTTTTTCTGCGTGCTACGTTTTATTCATTGTTTTCAAATCAATAAATCTAATACGCTATAATAAATGTTTTGTGACATTGTGAATCTTCAAACATTTGAACTGAATATTTTAGTAAACATCAATTGAATGTGTTATTATTTTAATAATACGGTGCTTATCAACAGGCATGATATTCAGTATATACTGCCACGTCTTAGCTCTTTTTGGCTATAATACTGTACCTTAAATTAGCTCTGACAACTATTCGAGAAACACGAAAGTGCGCAGCTACCGCAAATCATCATTCACCATTTATAGGTCGACGTTTAGGTGAACCGACTGACGCGCGACCACGCGCGTTGTTTACGGAATACGAGCACAGCCGCAGTGGTTGTTTCACGCGCAATGTAACACCCAAAATCAGTCGATGCCAGTCGTTCCAAGTCCTATGACTTGCACGAAACCGCAGCCCGATGGATGATCCTATTACACCGCCGAAGTAATGTGGAAGAGCCTCCACGACCACTTGGCTTGTGACCGCGAGTGTGCCTACACCCCCCCCCACCCGCCATGTTTCAATCATAATAATTATTCGTCATTGATTAACTAACCATTCGAATATAATAACTGCCGTACCTTATCGACTTATGAGATAATGAGGTAAACAAACCACTTTGCCCCAAGACACGAGCACTTTTGGACTCATATAAGACGTTCGACTGCCACTCGGCTCATAAATGGAAACCCGTAATTTCACTCCACAACACCACGACATAAGTCGAAATCATTTCGACAAACGGTTGAAACTCAGTCCAATACATGATTTATGAAGGCAGTGTTTTTTTTTTTTTTAATTATTTAATTATTGTGCAAGTGCAACCCTTATGGTATATTAAATTTTGTTTTTTTAAAAAAAAAACAAATATAATTATGAACAAGCATACGACAAACTAATAACCGTAATTAATAAATAAACAAATATAATATTTCAAGTATTTAATAATAATTACTACCGCCATTTATAGTACGAGTGCACTGACTATACTAGAATTATTGATCGAAATTCGAAACGAAAAACAATTTTATTTCATTTTTGTGATTTATTAATACAATTAAATTGAGCATAAAATATTATTTTTTATTTTTTTTTTTTAATTAGAGTTGTTAGTTTTTTATTTTATTACTTTGATTCATATGATCGTTTTATTTTGTAAAATCTGGTATTTCGTTTATGTGATTTAACCTGCCGTAATGGCAACAATTATATGTCCATTTTTTTCTACCAACTCGATAATATATATTTCCAATAATATATATCCAATAATATGTTTTCCCATACTATATATTATATACGTGGAGTTTTTGGCACAACAAAAACTGTTCGTTAATTTATTACAACTAAAACACCAAAATATTAATGTTCATTAATTTACAATCAATGTATTTTATTATTTACTATTTTTTTTTTTTTTTTAATTCACTCAGAACTTAAATTTAACAATAATCATTTTCTCAATTTTAAAAATAAGTATTTAATATTCTAAAAAAGTTATTATATATTTTTCTATTATACCATATTGTCATCAGCAAAATATTTTTATTGTAAAATAATTCCTTTTGAAAGTCCGAGATTTTAAACGTTGTTTCACAACTATATTGCTTCAACAATACAATATCTTGGTTCATGGTTTTTACAAAATCATCTTAAATGATCACCAATTACTGAGCTATAATAGATTTAAGTACTTTATCCCCAGGAAAAAAAATCTACCAAGTAGATAATAATTTATAATGACAATGCTCGAGGATGTACTCGCATTTAGAGTTATTTTTACTAACATCGGTTGACTTTCAATATTGACAATAAATTTATAAGCAAATGATTAATATCATACTTTTTGTTTCAGAATAAAAAATATAAGTACTTATATAGTTTATAATATTTAATAAATATAGTTTTGATAAATATAATTTTATAAAAATGTATGGTAATAGTAAATTAAGGCCTACAAATAATTAATCATGTATATATTCGTGTAATAAATATTTTATAAGTATCAATAAAATAAAATTATAGTTTAACTGAATTCTGTCAATTTGGCGTAATTAGAATTATTCCTCTAAACTCTAAAGCATCAAATATGTTCTTCTGTTCCATATATTATTATTCTGATCCCAAAAATCCTGTCACCTGAAACAAAATTCTCCTTTTGATTCCAACTATTTGACTGAAAATGTATAATATGATTCTATACCTTATTATATACGTATTATATCAGATGACCTATTTTAAAAATAAGTATTGAAAAAGATGATCTTTTTCTAACCTTATAAAAATGATTATCCTGATTATGCGTGTAACATGTAATATTCATCATATCATGCATATTATTACCCAATGCCAATACATTTTCTCTTAAACTTTAAATAGACAAATATGGTTTAGATAAAATCGATTACTGTCAAGTATAATTTATTATTATTGTCCTACATAATAATTGTATTAATACGTTTATCCCAAGTTATCTGAAAATAATTTTCTTAATATCTATTTAAAGAAATGTAAAATGATTTTTTTTTTAATTTTTTAGACAGTTAGATCATTTTGGGATTTAGTGGTTTACCAATATAGACATAACTTGTAACAATCTAAGTGTGTTTATGCATGCGAGTGCAAACGTACTTTTTTAGTTTTAACTATAATATATATACCAACATATATTTTTTTTAACTATTACAACATTGTTTTTTTTTTTGTTTAACTATTATAGTAAGTACAGAACTAATAATTTTATATTAGTACTTACTTTGAATTTACCATGGTACACTCTTAAATTCATTTTACAATTATTAGTAATTAAAATTATTAACTACCACAGCAAAACATTAATCATGTGTCAATATGATTGATGTTTTTGACGCATAGACGCGTAGCAAAGATAACTTAATATTATAAATTATGGTTAACCTTAAATTGTAATCAGTCATCAAAACTAAAAATAGATATTATTATAATTACAATGCAACAAAATTAATTAAAGCAAGCGATTTCTACAAATTTAGTAGGTAATTCAGAATTAGGACTTAAAGAAATGGTAAAATATTTATTAGAGATTTAAATTAAACTATGGTAGGTAACATCTAAATTGGCAAAGTAAAATTTGCGTTTACAAAAATAAATTAATATACATGAAGTTACATGTAAATGATATTCATACTTAAATTTTGGGCGTAGAATTACCTTATAATACAAAACCAATATATGTAGTATTTACTCGTCACTTAAAATCTCAAATAATATATATATATAAACGGGCCTCTAACTGTATAAAATATACTAAACTGGCAGATTACACTACAAAGTGACGAGGCTTCCAAAATGAATTATAAAAGAGACTGACAATAATTACGCTTCAGACAGTTCAGACTCATAATATATTTGGGTGATTACCAACCAGATTTAGTAAGGTGGATAAAGAGATTTAGGAGATGAGAAAATTATTATGGTTAAATGTATTAAATGTATTTATTTTTTTTATAACTGTTTGTGACAATTTTATTTTTATTTTTTGAATGAAATAATTTACGCGTCTTTTTATAATATTTTTTTATTTTATAAAATTATAAAACTCGTCAATGGTTATAATGCATAATACGAAGAATATATTATATAATAGGTACCTAATTAAACATTTTTCAGAACTTTAAATGTTAATACAAATTCAATCCTGGCTAAGGACTATAGCTCGAATTTCATATTACAAGTTACGAAAGGTATACAATTAACGGGATCTAATTTTCCGAAGAAATAAAAAACAGCTTATTTTAACAAAAATTGTAATAAATGGACAAGGTTATTGACGTATTAATTTTGTATTTTAAGTATTATTTTACAGATGTTTTCTATCTAACTTATCTACTCTTAATTTTCGTGAGGTACATACATTTTAATATTATTACATACTGTATTTTTTTTATTGAATTTAAATTTAATTACTAATTATTATTTCATTTCGTGATCTCCAAGAACAATTTTTATAATATATATAATATATAATTTACAGCAACAAAACTCTTATTATATGGGTATTTAATACTATATAAATAGAATAGATAGTATTTTTACTGTCGATCACCATTCATCTTTAAAATTAACTTTGATTATAATCAAATTTAAATTAATTTCTATCAACTTTGATTATTTGTAACTTTGTTATTTCTTTAATCTACCAACTACAAAATAAAATCCACGGACTTATTATATAATAATTAATATTTAATTTCTGTCACAAACAAAAAGTGTATTAATTAATGAATGTATTTTTTTCTTTTTTAATCTCTTTTAATGTTAACTTAACAAAAAAATAATAATAAAATACTGAAAATTAAAGAATTTTTAGAGAAAAAAATAATAAATTATATTATATAATCAGATATTTTCGTTATTTCAAATGACCTATACATTTTGAGATAATCAAATGATAGCTATATAAAACCTTTACACAATAGTTATCATTCAAGTATACTCAAATATTAATTAAATGTATTGAAATAAAAGTATCATAAATAATATCCAGCGGCGTGGTACCCTAATGACAACATATTTAATTACTATTTTTAATCTAAAAGTATTGCTATGTGGTATGTATAGTCTATTATAAATGCATATCTTATACCTAGTCTATGAATTTCCTGCTCATAGTATAGTTAATAAATTATTAATTAATATAAATTAATCAAATTATAAAGAAATAATATGGAGTTTATAATCAAAAATACTATTTAAACTTAAATATATAAATATTTGATGCAAACTAATTGTTTTAAACAAAGATAATTGTACGAAACTGTTAAAAAATGAAATGTGTTTATAATTAATTTATACTGTTTAAACAGTTTATTAAAAAAAAAATGCATTTTATACATTTTTTGTTTCAACTAATGAATGTGTATAACAGTTAGATAATTAAACTAGTTTTACAAGTATGTAAACCAACGAAAAAAAGAATACAATAGTGGTTTTAATTTCAAATAGGTATAATAGTATAAAATAAATGGTTTATGTACATTTTATTATTTTGCACTACAAAAATACTGAAACACGTTCAATTTTATAAAACTATAATAATTATACAAAAATCTATATTTTTAAAGTGTACTTAAAATTATATATTGTACTTATAAAAACGCAAAAAATAATATTGTGATGATAAATAATGACGAATAATAAGAATGATTATTTTATTTGAATTATTAGTCGAAAGTTTTTTTTCCAATATTAAATATTTTATTGGCAAATGTGTTTTTATTTCAATATGCATGTTCAATCCTCTGACGTCAAACTACCTACGTGAAATCACGATGATTATTATTATTATACCAATTTATATATTTATATTGTTTAATAATATATATATATATATATATATATGTATTGTAGACAATAGGTATGCATAACATGTTAAAGCGCTTATTAATATTACATACTACACAAATCGTATACACAAGTACGCGACATAGTTATATCACAATATCTTCAAAAAATATTGAAAACAGTTCGTCTAATTTTGATTATGTATTATATATTAACTTTAACAATTTTAAAATTGTTATCAACTAATAGATTAAAAAAATATGGATAACTTGAAATCTCCATAGAAAAACTCGATTATTAGAGGATATAGCCGGTACGAGTACTTAATCGTTTTTTAAATCGTTCAACAGTTTATTTACATGAATTATGGAAAATTAATGACATTTTGATACTCAAAATATATAGAATATATGTTCAGTTATTGAACTAATAAAAGTAAACCAATAATGCATAATAATATTATGATATCATTATTATTACATTACCTAGTATATTAGTTTATAAATTTTTAAATTGTCATGTTAATTATTTTTTATATCCATTTAATACGAGTTCTTGAATGATTTAATAGAACATTTTAAACAAAATATAGGTATTTTATACAATTTATAACTTTTCCATACGTGATAATTTACTTTTGTTCTTGACTACACTTGTCTTACTGAACATTCATAAATAAGTGATTTAAATATCGAGCTTAGTCTGTTGAATAATCTTAATTTCTTTGGATGTACTTTTAAATAAAAAAAAAAAAATACATAAACATAGGTATATATTTGCATATATGATATGCAATATACATATATATTTTTAAAACAAGTGGGTTTGTATAGTATCTCACTCCTCATCTTATATCATTATTCACCCGTATGTATATATATTATTTACTTATTGTATCATATGGGTCTATACTCTATATTATACTCGTTTATAAATAAAACAAAAATAAAAATGTATATATATCTTAGTAAGAATATTATATAAGAATACATTTTAATTTCCTTACAAAAGCGTTTCAGTATGTATGGTACTAGGTACTTAAAAAAAATGTTAGAACCTAATAATTTCATTAAATGTAATCCATTATATATTTTATATTAAACCTAATTTGTTTTAATAAAGTTGTTATACAATATATTATGCAAACTGCATACATCGTATTGTTTGTTTCACTTAATATAATATGAGGTACCTAAAGTTTAAAACTTTAACATATTAAACATACTAAAATTATTTATTTTTAACTAATAAATAATATAATTTATACATAAACACATGATTTTTAATAATATAAACACATATCTATCTCGAATAGGCATAATATATAGCTTCGTTTTGATCAATACACTAGACTCGTATAAAAATAAAATGAAACTAAAAATTTAAAGTATACAAAAACTTAAAAACGTGCTATCTACATACCAGTTAACCACTCACGTACATTTTACAATACTTACTTGAATTTAAGTGATGACACAAAAACTTAGATTTACGGTCAGATATGATTAACCTTGTAAAATAATTTAAAAAAAAAAAAACATAATACTTATATTACTATTATTTTTGATGCTTTATAATAACATCATTATTTTAATATTAAACGTCAACCGCATAAGAGGAAAAACGTGCTTCGTTAAAGTTACCCGAAAAATGTCCTAAATAGATTTATACTTATGTTTTAAATAAATACATAAGTATGTTTACTTAAAAAGTTTTCACTCTTGATCAGTTGAATTTGGTTATTTTCAAACGTGACGCGCGGTCCAAGGTGCTCGTTTTACATATAGTATTAGGAGGCGTACGAATTGCTATCATTATACAGTAATATCAACAGTCGAGGTGAAGACTTTCCAAACATCAGTTAACTATAAGGTATTATTATAGACTGCTGTTGTCATGCTCCGTTCGTCTGTATAACAGCTGCGCCAGCTAGTGAGCTGCAATTCTGTGTTATGATATTATTATATTCACTATTACCACTTGAAGGACTATTATAGTAGCTTTATAGTTATAGTATTATTTTATGCCTTGTGCCTATGCATATACTATTTATACAACATACCTAATATAAAAAAAAAAAAAAAACTCAACAATAATTATTTACATTTTCTTATGCGTTTGACGGTCGCTCGTCACGATAACGTTATTTATACTTGTATTTCGAGACTTGACAATGATGATTTATTGTGTTGAATAATGATACACGACATTCTGTTAGTCTCCTAATCCGCGTGTCCTGAAATACACCTCGAAATTTCAATGTGTGCTGTTGGTATAAATTCAAGTGGAGGGGTAGTATAGGCATCCGAAACGCTCCAAATATTCGAATAAGTGCAAATACCGTTTTTCCGAGTTAATTAATTTCTACGTAAATCAGTATCATCGTAAAATATGCACAAATATGGTAGTAAATAATAAATAGTTAAAATATTATTATATACCCATAGAGGAGGATATATAAACATAAGAGTTGATACGTTTATAAATTTAATTTGGGTATTTTTACACGTACATTGTGGTCATATGGTCACTAATTGATTTTTGTGTAATAGACGTACATTTTTATCGTGACATAAACGGCCAAACGAACTGTTATGGGTATTTGTTTTTTTTTTTTTTAAGTGACGATATAAAATATGAAAGTTAGAATCAAACTGGTTATAATCGACCCGATTTTCAAACGAAAAAGCAACTCGGTGAGAATATAATTCAAAAATAAAACACGTAACACACAAGACGTCCGACAAGAACACACAGCCGGATATCCGGATAGTATATTATATTGTTATGCAACCGTTTAATATTATGTTTCGACGTTTGGTACCTACATAATATCTTGACGACGACGGGTCCGAAGAGCACGCTAACGCAAAAAGTCACCTGCCCCTTCCGGTACCGGACTTACAGTCTGCATGACCACGTGACCCGGCACGTGTGACAAGTTCTCCCGAAGTAGTACCCACTCCTTTCCCCTCTCCTTTTGAATAGCGTCCATTGCCAAGGTGGAGGAACACACTGTAATTGGCCGACTCCACGGCATGAAATTTCATACAAAGCATCAACCGTGAAAAAAAAAAAACCGTAGAAAACGTTATTTGTTGCGCGCTAACACCGACCGCGTCTCTCTGTCACTCTTCCTCTCACTGAACGACCCGACTCCGGCCATCTGCACACCCGGCACACACGGTTGTTCTAGTGTTGTGTTGTTCCGAAGACCATAGTGCCGGTAGTCGCATGTTATCGCCGACGCTGGTCGTACCGCCGCCGACCAACACGCCGCGCCGTGACAACCGCGAGTCGTGTTCGTAAATATATATAGTGTCAACATCACAATACTTTGATATAATAGTTAACCCGCGACAATAATAACAAGCGCGATTCGGTGTGTACACGCCGTGTGTTGTACGCACGTACAGACATAAGCATCGCGACACAGACGAAAAGGTACGTTCAACACTATTGTTTATAGTGGATACCTATCTATATAATAGTGTGTTTATGATGAAATCAAATAGTGGTATTTAGAACTTCGAAGCAATAAAGACAATACACCTCGACATTCGCTTATTTCGTCCCAAGTCGGTACCTAACGGTTTATTTATATATACGGACCTCTTTATGTTCGTTGACGATTACAATACCTATTGAAAAATCATTTTTGATAAATACAACTGATTCAGCGAAAAAAAAAAAAAGCAAATCGTATTTATCGTTTAATTCGTCCAATTTATTTTTACTGAAAAAAATACCTTTATTTTTAAAGTTGCATATATATAGGTATATATTTTATTTTCAAGAATGCAGAAGTACCTCTATTATATTATGTATACAAACGCACAAAACCACAATTTCTCACTTTTTTAAGATTTATTTTAATTTATTTTAATAATTTGCTTAATTATAAATACCTATAGTGAAAATAGTTCTATATACTATGTATAGAAATAAAAAAAACATAAAGACCTTCCTTATACTTATACTTATATATTGTGTATACAACGTATTTTGAATAAATTAAATATTTAATTAATTAATAAGTTTGATAAATGTACATCGAATCTTGAATTAAAATTTCATTATTTTATTTTTAATTGCCATTATTGTAATTTTGTTTTTTTTTTTACTAAAATATTCTGAGTTAAACTAAACGTAATAATTTATATCTCACAAAAATATTAAAACCATAAATCAATTAAACATATATTTATTTTAAAATTAAATAAATTATTAAATCCTCTTAAAATGTTTAATTTTTAATTACCTACCTAATAGTTAAATTGAATATTAATATATTTTTTTACACTTTTTTAGTGTATAGGAATATTTTTTTATTATTTACAATATTTTATAATTATTGTATTTTATTGTTTTACCGTAAGCAATTCAAGACATATATTTAGCAATTTTTCGCCGAGTAATAAACATAACCTTAAAAACATCTACCAATTGTATAACAATTAAGCTATCATGCGGGGAAACAATTATTATGCATGAAAGTTTTATGGTAAAACACATAAACTTATTTATTAATAGTTAGATATTCTCAAACATTATTTTAAATGTAAATAAATAGTTTTAAATAGGCAGTTAAGAAATTTTTCATAAATGCATAGGTTATTCTTAATATTATTAAGAATAACAGTTACTTAATTGATTTAATCAAATTCAGTATTCTATTAAAAAAAAAATATAGATTATATAGATTTGTTTACAAGATTCAAAATTAGATAGGTAGGTAGGTAATACAATTTTTTATAAGCCACAGTTAACTACCCGAGTAAATAACCGTGTGCTAAACGTAAGATATTTATATATTCAATATTTCTAATTATTTATTTATTTATTACTAGCATAAAATATTAAAGTTAATAAATGTTAATATTAAAAATAGTGTAATAAACTTTTCAAGCCATAGAATTAAAAATAAAAATTAAATTAAAGGAAAACGTCAAATTTTTAAATTTTTTCATGTAGTTTAAACGTAATGAAATTAAAATAATAACAATTATTACGTAGGTATATAATAAAATACTAAGCTATTTAATTGGTTAATATATTTCAAGTCACTGCTTATTATTTGTTTATATTTATCAGATATAAAAAATAAAAATAGTTTTGATTACATAAAATTCGTTACACTTTAAATGACTTTGAACCGAAATTCACTGAATAATCAGTTCGATGGGCAATATAAAAAAAATCCTTGATCTGCATTTCCACCGCAATGGATTTCAGACGAAATAAATTAGAATAAAATCATTATAATTATACTCGAAATATAAATCGTTATCTATGGTCGTACGTGACTTAATATTTTGAATAATTTATTAATATTTTTATTTTAAATTATTTGTATTATTTCGTAAGATTTTTTTTCGAAATCATCTGTTAGAAAAGATGGAGATAGCACGTAACGTCAACGTAGCGTTTTCTTGAGAAAACAAATGAGAAAATCAAAGATAAAACGTCTGATAAATAGATAAGGTTGCACGAAACTTTAGGAGCACTTCTTATTTAATAAAAAATGACAAAATTAATTGAAAAAAAAAACGAAAAGGAAAATTCCATTGTCGTAGGACTAATACGTTTTACATTATACAATTATATTTTATTTTATCAATTTTATAAATATTCAGTTTAAAAAAAATACAGTTGCTATTCAATTTCTTTTAAAAATAAAAATAAATCTATTGATATATATATCGTTATAATAATGTTAATTCGATAGACTGTTTAAAACGAAAATATTACAGTTAATAGTTCGTTTTGATAACCGATATTAGAAACATGAACTTAATTTCAAATTTAAATCGTTTACACATTTCCATTAAGATGACATAAAAAAATGTTAGCTTATTCTATCTTATGAAACTTCACAAAATACGATTACACCAGTGAACAACAACAATAACAACTTCAACGACTATTATTTATTGTTTATATCGAACTCAAGTGTTGAATGTTTTAAAAATGAAACAATATCACTCTCGATGGAAATCCAGGCCATTGCACACGTATTTTTATGCACATGCTCGTGATCATATTATTATTATTGTTTATCCAACGATGGCGGAATTCGCCCGTTTCATCTCAGCGAGCCCGATACCTCATCGCCGTTACACCTGTGTAGGTACCCGAAGGTCGTCTCGGCACCGGCCCGACAATATATTATCACATAAATCGCACGGTGCGCGCCGCGCACCGTGCCCGACCCTTCGACGTGTAGCAGGACTGTCCGAAACCGTTGGCAAACGCGCGCGGTACATAACATAATACATACGTGTTACGCTATAATATATTATTCAACAAAGTCCGTTCTTCATCTTTCACGAGAGAGCTTTGTACCGAGATGAAATAATATAATATATTTTACCGGGACTCCCGTCGGTGCATAATATAATGCGGACTACCTACGCAGCAGTGTCAACGGCAGCGACGAGTCGGGCGGGCGTGGCGTAAGTTATCACGTCTTTTACAGTCTTATCGACAACGTCGTGCGAACGCTATTTTTTCGGTGAGTACATATATGCGCGCCCGTGTGCGTGTGTGGGCTCTGTGGTTTTAGGTACCTAACGAAATAATAATAATAATAATAAAAAAAAAAAAAAAAACGCGAACGACTTTAATGTATCATTATACATTTGCTGTGCACCTATTATATTATACGGCCCTAGGAAAAGTGTCTTTCGGTCGGATTTGTGTGAAATTGTGATGGCGTCGACGTCGACGCGTATTGACACGACGTAAGTTTGGGACCGACCGAGTGGCGCGACGGAAACAGCCGTGACCTTATGATATATTTTATATATATGTATATGTATATATATATACGTTCATAAATCATTGTCTACTTCAGACATCCGCGACTGCCACCTCGTCTACCTCCACTGCATCTATACCACTGATGCCACAGTCGTGTTGATCTCATTAACCGCTTATACATAACGTGCTCGCGAACACCGTTCCCTATATAATAATATATTATAATGCTACTTCTTCCACCGAACAACACATACCCGCCGCCGCACGCTCGACAGCTTGCCCGAAATTTCGGTTGACCTGGCACAATATAATAATAGTAATGCCAGGTAGGTACTTGTCCCCGTACGTGATATTATCATCGTTATGATTTTCATAATTGTTCGAGACTTATGCCCTTGATCGGTTCGCTGACAGACTTCATTCCCGTTCGATAAAATGCATATTACCCGCGTGACTCGTATAATATACATCACCTGTACGTTTTTATCTATTTAAATTTTGAAGTACGGTTTTTGTAATTTGTCAGTGTACTTACGTAAAAATCACGTTTTTAAACACCTATACCTACATTTTTATTACTGTTTGAAAATATTCCTTTGTTGATAGACTAATAGTATAACATAACATATCCTAACTGTTTGGTTTTATTTTTTATTTCATTTGTATATACCATAATATTTATCTATGATAATATAATGGTACAAACTTTTCTTTTTTTAAACAAAAACCACACTTTATAACCGTAAAATATTACGATATGTTTCTATTCGAAATTTGAACGAAGTGTTTTTTGTGTTAAGTATTAAACATTTTATAGGTAATAGTGCATTCTATTATTTTATTATTAGTTTCAGAAAATATTATGATAATTTTTTAATACTGTTTTATTGATTAATATTAATCTTATAAATTGTAACTATTGTGCCATAATACGTAGGTATACCTACTAATTTTGAATTAAATATACCATTAATTTTACATTTTAATTATATAATATTAAATTTTGCTTTGTAATATATTTTATTACTAAGAATTACTATTTTTAGTAGATACATTTATCACTAATAGAAACTGTTTGTTGTTGATTCAAATACACCGATATTTTCAAAAACATCACGTTATTCACAATTTACAGTTAAAATGGGTGGTGCTTATTTGTAAAAAAATATAAATAAAATAGCAGCACATTTTCAAACCGTATATAAATCCAAATATCAAAAACAATGGTCCTTAAGTACTTCTACCATTTTAAAAAAAATCAAAATTTTTTCAATGTATAATTTTACGATAAAAAAAAGCTGAGTATGGAAGTAGTTATATGGAAGTACATTTTAGAAGTAAAATACTGTGGTGGTCGGAAAAAAAAATAATAATAAATACGTCTGCAGGTCACTGATCACTGTATTTGGTCAACGTATACATAACATTATAATATCATAATAATATATTAACAGTTACCGTTATAACTTATAACACACAAACCAGTGTGAATACGAAAATAAACCATGGGTGGAAAGGGCAATAATTAAGATTTTTTTATATAACTCTTGTCTCTTGTTAAGTACGTTATCATATTTCCGATGTCTGGCATTAATATATTTCTTGAATTTGCATAATTTAACTTTAATATTTATTTAATATCCTTATCACATGATGAATGTATAGAAGTTCTCACGGGGAGCGGCTTGTATGGGAGATAGATCCTCGTAATGTTTTTTTTAAGTAACAAATAACAGGTATTGAATTATTGTTATGTTATTATTATTATTATTTGTAACAACGATATCCATGCATAACTGATCGTGTATACCTATAAATAAATATATTAATGGTAACTGATAAATAATTGTTGATTCATTATCATTATCAACACTAATAATAAGGATATTTACAGTGATAATTATTATACCCAATAATAATAATAATTTGATAATAATACGAATAACAGCTGCAGATGGTAAGTGGTGACAAAGATAAAAATAATATGATCTACTATGGTCTCCACGGACATCTTCGCAATTAATTTGTATATTCCCCCTTCCCCTAATGAAGAATCCTAAGAACGCTATTGAATGAATGTATTGGTTTTATAATCATATGTTTTTTTTATTTGTATTACGTGACCTTAAAAAATTCTTTATAAACGGTAATGTTTACGTAATACTAGTTTTCAACAACAATGGTTTTGTTATTTTATCGTCATTTGAAATATGATCAATATTAAACACTTGAAATTTCCACCATATATTTATACAACAAACAAACCCCCATAGAATTTTACGTAAAAGTAGATAAGCTTAGTAGTTTAAATATTAAAATCATAAAATATGTATTTGAAATGTATATTAAATACAAAACATAACCGTAATGCTTGTATTTAAATACTTAACAACTATAGAGAATTTTAAGTATCAATAGTATGTTAATAAACGTTTTATCGTTTTATCAAAACAAAAAATAAATAAATATTTCCTTGGTATTTGTTTTTGTATATTACTTTAGGATCACAATAAAATCAATACATTCTAAAATAATTACTCTCTATACATTTATAATATATTATTGTATTGCTGAATAACTAGGTCCTATTCGCGTGAATACATAGTTCATCTAAGACAGTTAAAATCAATCAATGAAAACATTATTTTAAACAACGGGAAAGTGATCAATAAAATAGGGGGAAATCCTGGAAACCACTATGTTGTACAGTAGGTGTCGAATGTACCCAGTCATTGAGTAATTTACCGAAATGAATGTGTTCAATTCGAATTCAATAATAAATTATTGCATACGAAAAACAATTTTGAGTGAAGACCGTCTGTCTTCTGATATCATTATGTATATTTGATGATATATTATTATAATATATTTATATTTCTATATACTATACATATCAAAATAACAATAAATCATAAAAAGTAATTTATTTTATTATATATAATATGAGTAATACGAAAATATTGTATTTATTTTATTTTTTTGTTTAATTAATGTAATAAATTAATAGTATCTGTTTAGATTTTAGACTATGCATTATTGTTATTAACTTTTGAGTGAATACAAAATTACCGGTGTAACTATATGAATTAGTTAGTGGTATAAATAAGCCATTAGATTAAAATAAACCTAAATATTTAGAAATTTCATTATATGTTATTACATATTATAATATAATAAATTATTATTATTAATAATGTATTATGTAAAGTATTCAAATTTCCGTGAAATTTTGTTTAAATAACAATAAAATAATTCGAATTATTAATTATTTTTTTAAATATCCGATTTCGTAAAAATTTAAAACTTTAACCGTCTAAAATAAAATAATTTGTGTATATGTTTTTTAGATTAGTTTCTAAAGTTTTAGTTTTTCAGAATCTAAAATAAATTCTTACATGCTTAGTTGGTTTCAGATTGACAAACATGTCAAATATATTTTTTAATGAACATTAAGAACAACATAACATTTGTTAGCATATTTAAAGGAAGTTCGATTGTATTGCATGTAACATAAAATATCCTTTCACCTTCATGTACTTAGTATATAATTTAGTTCCTAATGTTCCTATACCTATTAACAATTAACTTTTACTTGAACATAGCCTATTATTATGCACTTCTTAAAACGAAAGATAACATTCTACAAGGGCATATAGGTACTCATATTTATTAACAAACTATAGTATTTTAATAAATCAATGATTTATCTTTAATGGTACATGCTATAATGGTGCAGAATTAACTAACTTAATTTAAGAATAAAGGTCCATAAAAAATAAATTTAAAAAAATGTTAATTAAATCGGGAATAAGTTAATAAGGACCTTCAGAATATTATATATTAAAATATTTTATTTATAGAATTAAAACCTATTTTTTAAAACAATAAATGATTAGATTTATTTAAAAGCGTAACTAAATGTTGTTTATTAAATAAATACATGTACCTATTTATCTATTTGGTTGATGAGGAGATATAAATAAAATTGTTTTAAAGTATTCATAGAAGAAAAAAAAGGTTTTAATCATTTAATTTTAAAATTAGCCGTTTCTGAAAAAGTTATAAAAATGAAAAATGTTATATAATTTATGAAATCACAAAAAAATACATGAATCTGAGATATTTATCAAGCAATCTAAAGTAAATATGCAAATCCCTGAACTTTTGGTCCCAAATTATAACGTTATGCAAATAGATATAATTAGCATTGGCTAAAATGTAACCCAATTTACAATTGACATACGTGAGATTTAAATGATAAAGTAGCTATTATTTTATAAATGATAAAACGATGCACGTAATGATAGAATTAACGATTATTATACGAGTACCATTAAAAATGTCTTACGTTAAATCGGCTACTGCGTACTGTAATGTGTGATTTTTGTAATTTTTTTTTTTTTTAATCATTTTAAAGTCAAATACGTATTTGTGAAACATATAAGAATATAAGAAGATCCTTAAGAATATTAATATTTTAGTTTAGGTTTGAAAACCCACTCTATCAAAATTATGAACAATATTTTGATATATCTTATCTGAATTAATTTAAGAATTCTGTGTCAAAAAAAAAAAAAAAAAAACAATCACAACATACTCGCGTAGGTACGGTAGACATTGTTCGTTTCAGAATCATTTTTTTTTTTTTAACGCAATGTTTTATTAATGAACAATAGCTGGTATTATACCAACATTAATACAACGTTGTCTAGCGCTGAACTGAGTTCCCGACACCGACACGTGAAAATAATAATTTATGATCCACTCTTCACAATAATTTTTTTTCTTTATCAACAAACTCAAATAGACAGTTGCGCCTAACGCTTGTACCTAAAGGAATTTTGATGATGTCCGCGGTATACGATTTAAATTATGGCCAATAGTCACTGGTCCCTTTACTGCAGTCTACAGATTACAATAGTTACTTCTATTAGGTAGGCGGCAGTACTAGGCACTAGGTACTATTCATTGGATGATTTGTCGTCAATTAATCCATTAACGAATGAATTATTATTCAAAACTATTAAAGCAACAAAATCAAATTAATAATGTCACGGTTATTTATTTTCAAGTTCGATATGTCGACTCAACGCTATAAATTATATTGTTATCGGATTCACGTATATTAATGAAGCTAATACTATTGCAAACATTAAATTTTTTATAAACAATTTAATTTTCTCCTACTCCGATATTTTTGTCTCGTGTGGTTTGATTGAACTGCCACAGTGATGCTCTAAGGTTACTCGGTGAACTATATTATATTTTTAGAAACAAAATTTAATAATAATTTAATATAATACTATAAATGTGCTTAGGTTTACTTACCAATATGTTCTGGCGTTTCGCGTCATAGAAATTTATGATAATAAATTGTTATTTTTCTCTTTACTATTCGCGGAAGAAAACATTAAGATGTATGGGTAAATATGTTTCAATTTTTTTAAATTATTATGTGAAATACTAAAATATAGTAAGGGCAATATTGTGTTGTATATTTTGATAAAAAAAAAATCTTAATTTGGTGATTTATATTATTAAAAAATATATTTTTATCCTTGCCATTCACATCTTTTATATACCTCCATCAACTCATTTTCGTGAATCATTTGTGGGACACCTACTAACGTTTTCTGAGGGATAATGATTAATGGTAGCAGAAAACATTTTTCGTACTCCTGCTATACTATTTTTTATTTATTATTTTTATAGATCGATATGGTCAATTTATTTGCTTTTGCTTTTTGTAAAATCTCAGCCATAGCGATACACATTTATTATAGTGTCGTGTAGTGCATATAACTGGCAGCTTAAAAGATTATAAAATTATAACAAGAGTATTATAATTATAATATCAATAAAATTTTAATATACAGTATACGAAAATTGTATAAAATATATGAAGAATTAATTTATTCTGTTTTAATTTCCTTAGAGTATCCTTAGATAGAATATTTTTCCAATTTGAACTTCAAAATAAATATTGTTATTAAATTATACGTTTAAGATTGTAATTTAAATATTTTATTTAAAATACGTATTACTAAAAAGGTAACTGTTACTTTTTAAACTCTCTTAAATATCTCTAAAAACATTGAAATTGTTTAAAAATATAAGTAACAAAATGTTAATAACTAACGGGTCAAATAAATTCAGTATATCTACGTTTAAATAATGTCATTAATTAACTACTTGCCATTCACATGACGAATGGTGTAAATAATCTTAATCAAAATTATTTAGATAAAAATAATATGGTAAATACTTTTACAAACTAACAAACCACTAGTAACCATAAATTCTAAAATTAGTGTTTTTATAAGATGTGTTACCAAAATTCACAAATATGAAAAATAAAAAGATTATTTATCTAATGTATTTAAAATGAACTGGAATATGTCAATCAAGAATATTCCATCGGGTTGTTAGATACTTCAGTTAACTGCTTTTTGAATGGAATTTCACCAAATGTCATGATAATTGGTTTATTGGAATAATCAACTATTTGTATATTAACTAGGTACTGATATTGCAGACAATAATCATAAATGTAATTTAAATTATTGTTACATTTCAATATTATATAAAACTACAAAATTATGCATAAATATGTACGTATTTATGTTTTAATTAAGAATTGGATATTTAAAATGTTTATATCCAAGAAAGAAAGAAAAAGACCATTTCATACAATAATTTTATTATATCGTATTTGAATATCAAATAATTTGATTTTTAATGAAATATATATATTTTTTTTTTATCAATACTGAATATTTATCATCAGCCGCATATACTAATTTAGTTTGTTATAACTTTAGTTGGAAAAAATAAACATTCTACCTTTTCTACCCATGCTATTTTTGCTTAATTTATTTTAAGCAAATATATATATACAGAGTGAGGGGATAAAGATATTTAATGTAATTTAAATACTAAAAAAATGTAATTTCATTACAACCTTTTAATTTTTTAATTATCAATTAAATTCTATTAATACTTATATTATATAATTATATTTTAGTCAGTTTTGTTATAAACTTTAATTAAATTACGTTTGCAGGATTTAAATATATAGTAACGAAAGAAAATTTAAAATTAATTTGTAAATTAAATAAATTGTTAAAAAAAAAAAAACAATAGTTAGTATGTATTAAATATATTTAATTTACTAATTGTGTAAGAAAAAAATATCACTTTTCACTTAACTTTTTTTTTTTTTAATAGTAGGTACAATTATAGGTACATGACTTAAATTATTAATATTTAAAATGTTTTTATATCAGTTTAATTTTTTTAGTATAATTTTATATTGATTAGACAAGGGAACAAATAATTTAAACTCAAATATCATACAACTATACTTGTTCAAATCAAAATATTTTTAGTTACATGTACTTTAGATTTATTATTATTCAAAACTATAGTAATGAAAACGTGTTTAATTTTAATTTAGGAAAAGTTATTATGTATTTTACCTGCATGGCTGCATAGAATTAAAATATAATACATGCACATACGAAACGTAAGAACTAAACTGTGGATCTATATGGTATGTTTCGGATACAAACAATATATGAATAAAATAATTTTAAGTTAAATAGCTCTTGGAAATATCCTGGAAACCCTATTCGAGATGAATAACTAAACTTTACACTCGTACTTAAAAATTAAAACATTTGGTAAAGAAACAAAATCTATTCGTGAAAAATTAAATTGAAGATCCAATAATGATTTTCTATTTATATCAATTATTTATAATTACTTATCTGCTGTTTAATTTGAATAAATAAGGTAAACCAATAACCATTTACATTACTCCCTCCACCATTACCCTAAGACTGAAATATGGTATAAATACTATTGGCAAAGAAACTGTTTAGCTTGAAAAATGTGCATATATTATAGATGAAAATATCAATAAAAATAGGTATCAATGAATCGTATGATTTTAATGTAACGGTAGTAAGCTTAATACTATAGATTATATTTTAAAAATAAAATTACGTTCATTTTATTCATTTTTCTTTGACAAATTAACGTCAAATTTAACATGTCATAAATATTTGTCTTCCAGTCGCTTATTTGATATAAATATGTTTTTCCTTATAAATGTATACATGACACACATTTATGGTGAAATATACATCAATTTTATAATAATAATTATTATTATTTTAATAAGTCAAGTTCAAGTATAATGAGCACACTGTTGATAATACATTATTGATTTGATTTAATATTTATTTACGCACGCAATGTTATAACGATACTTAATAATAATTGCAGTTTTGTGTAACAATACTAATTATGCAATTTTATACATTAACATTCGTAGAAGTGTCGAATGTATTAATACTATATTAATATATGTATTGGGTACAATATATTGTTATGGCGATTATAATAGTAAAATGATAATTAAAATATATGAACACATCTGATTATTTTTTAATAGAAATTTTTTTTACCCAGTTGTTTTTAAAATTAATAATATAATACCCATTTCATTGTTTTACTTTTTTTTTATGGTAACCATATAACGAAGTACATATAAATAGCACTAAATGAGTGTGAGAGGGTAAATTTTTTGGATATACCACTGATTTTTTTTAATGAAAAACTTGAAAAAATTGGATTGTAATTCGATAAATATAAAATATAATATTTATAAAAAAAATATAATCATTTATACATAGCTTATAGTGTCAAGGTTAGGTTAATAAGATGGTGATTTTTCTATTTTCATTCCATTTTTTTTTTTTTTTTTTGTGTCAAAGTTATTATCCGTAACACGACAATACGATCAGTTCAAGGATCTAAACACAAATCGCACGGAGTTCATAAAGTGAATTCACAAATTACAATGATAATACTTTAAATCAATACACAGTTATTCACAGTAAAAATATATTTATAGGAGTTATAAATCCAAACAATGCCAATATAATACAGTATCAGTAGTAAAATGATATTTCATTTATTTAGAAGACTGCTGATTAATGTATATAGTATTGTACAATCTATATTGAATCCAAACTATGATATCAATTATACAGGTATGTTATTAATAATTATTTACCTGGTAAATGTGACTCGTTGAAGAACGTCTTCTCCATAATTAATTATTTTTGTTTAATCTAAAACAAATAATTTAATGTTAAGTACGCTATAAGAAAAAAAAATAATAGGTACATATAATAAAATGGAAATTGATTTATATTTAAGTATTTAATAAACTATGATATATATACGTTAGGTATACAGCGATAAATTAGGTTAAATATGTAGTATTATTAATTATAATTTATTTCAAAAACGATATATGTATATAATATCCCTAAAATATATTATATATTAACTAATATACATATTATATTCAATGATATAATACGTACCTACGTAGAAAAACACAATTTGAGCATTTGATTTTAATTTTTAGTTATACAATATTATGCAAAAAATTCATGGACAAAATACTCTAATAATCTTTCACTCTCCTCGACCGTAAATAGTAACATATAATGATACCACATAGAACAGTTCTCAACCTTCGTAATAAAAGTGAGACCAATTGGATGGACATAATTATCATAGATCATACACTGCAAGGTTATTATAAATCTCAAAAATGGGTTGAGAGGTCTTATAAAAATAATTCTTTGTTTTGAAGGTTTTAAAAACAATAACCGTAAAAACGGTTCGTATTTGTAACTGATGGATCCAAGTATGTGTCATTTAGAAATATAACCATTGTGATAATATATTATATTTATAATTTAAGTAATAATAAGCTATGTTTATTTATATCAATAATGCAGTTATTCGAAATCTGATTTTTAAAATTCTTAAATATACTTAGATAAAGATCGTATTTTCTGTGATATAAGAAGCAACTATTTTTTAGATAATAAGAACCTACTATTTTCACTTCAGCAGATAATATTTTGAAAGTTTTAATATATCTAAATCGAAATTTAAACGAGTAGTATTCTAATTATTATACATTAGATAATAAAAGTAATAGACTTGGAAAATATGGAGGTTATGAAGATTTAAAATTATAATATTCAATAAAAATGATAAATTAATAATAATATTTATCTACCGATATTTTATAATTTGTAAAAATTGTAAGAATATAATAAATATTATATTCAATATTAGATTTATTTTGTATTTTTTTATAAATTTATACTTAGTATAAATAAATTATTTATTCTATAACTACCTACTCATTAGAACTTTGTTTTAGATAAATACATCTTTATATTTTAAATAATTAAATATAAAAAGGGAATTCTGGTTTCTCAAATTAAAAATAGAAATTTTTATCACCATAAGACACTTCTTAAATAGTACAAAATATTTTAAGTTATTAGTATTTAATATCACTTTATTTAATCATATAGCACATTTTTTTTATCTGTACAAATAACTCATAATATATATTTATATTTTCAATACAAAATTAATAATGAAACAATATGGTTAATAAGTTATGTAAATAAAAATATTAAACTCCTATTATAAATATATTTAAATAATAATCAATTTTCTAGGTATAAGTAATGTTTTTGAAAATTTAATAACAAGACTTGCCTAATTTATATTTCTAGAAAAATCGTCTTTAAAACTTAATATTGATTGAACTAATCTTTTAATGACTAATTATGAATGATTATCGTAAATAATTTTTGACATTTTTTAATACAGAAAAGGGCCATTTCCCATTTGCATTATGATATGCCTGGCAAACAAATTATTATTTTTAAAGTAATTTCAACATTAAGGAAATTGTTGTTTAAAAACGCGTTAATATTACTTTTTCGATATATAGTAAAAATATATATTTTTTTTTAATGAATTATTTTATCATAAAATCGTGTGTACCATATCCTCTAAATTACAGATGTACAGTTAAATTGATTTAATATGCATTATCAGAAAAACATCATACTGGTCACATTTGACACTTTTGTTTTATTAAGTTGAGTGTAATTAATTTGACCATTATAGTATAAAACTACGATAATCTTCTATAGTATTCGCGTACTATTAAAAATGACATGAGACTTCCTCTTTTTAAAATACTAAATCAACTAAATCGTTTGCAAACCACAGTGACAATAGTATGTAAAATATTAACATACAGTAAAAACACAAAATAAATGCATGAAAAGCATCAAATATTGAAGATCCAATAGAATTGGTGTGCAAGTATCATGTTATTATGATAATAAAAATTAACTTGTACGAAAATAATAGACTTTATAAAATTCAAAAAAGAATAAGATAAATTTATGATTAATTTACTTATAACCAAAATAAAATAAATATAGAGATCCTCCGGCACTACTGGATAAAAAGATTACACTAATATTGGTAAATAATTGCTTGTGGCTAACAAAGATACGAACTAGTCATGACGAAACAAATTAGAAATGTCGTTAATCTGAAAAAAAAAATGTTAACTACAAAAGCCTTCGGGACACAATTACTACGGCCCTTGTGCACAGGAATAGAAATTGAATCATCGGGAAGATGAAAATCATAACAGAAAATTAACGTATTATAAATTGATAAGCATAAATGGATAAAAAAAAATCAACTTCGAAAGTAATTTACGTCTTGTAACAACAAATTAATAGTATTAAGAGGCAAGTATACGGCTATTAACTAGACACTTTTTACCATTAAAAATAAGTGCTCAATATTTACATTAGCGCCAGAAATTAAGTGACTTCAGCCATGCTAACAAAGATTCCACCACCTGTAGAATAGTTGCTTGTAGTACTGTTTTTGACTTATTGAAAAACATTGTAATCACTTCAGCTTAATTATTCGTCAGCTATTTATTCATGAAATTATGATTCAGATAACACTATAAATAAATAATTAAAACAAGCAATATTATATTTAAAATTATTAAGCGTTGTCCTAAGACCTCAACAATTTTTGTAAAATTGAAACGGTACGCTTAAAATTTTAACAGATCAGGAACAACGACAAAATTATTCTGTGGTCAAAGGTTCGGACTGTATTGTCTAATTAATACATGTAATGTATACCATTAAAAAATGTAATTAAATTAAAATTAAACGTAGTCTTATCAACTGTACTCGAGTATTCTTAACTGATGAAAAAGAAGAGGAATTTATTTTGAGCTGATTCAAAATCCGAAAGTCTAAATAATAACTTCTTGATCTGTAAATTGTAAATAAAATATTATTCAATCACTATTTATTTTGATTTGTGTCCAACGCTTAATTTAGACTATAAAAATGCATATTGAACATTTAATCGTATTATAGTAAAAATTAAACTTCCAGTAATCGGTACATTGACAGTCAGTAACTGAAAACTTGATTTTTTAATGGACTCAGTGGTGACTAATTAAGAATTCATGTCAAGAATGATTAATTACTGCACTATAACCATTGCTAAATAAAGAATTAGGTAGGACAACAATATGTGAAAAGGTAAACAGATATTTACATTAAATAATTGTGAACGGCGTGACAATGAATAATAAGTGCACAAATAATACACATGTATATACATTGTATATAAGTAGGTATTAAATAAGTCATCATTGCTCGTAAAACATGAAACATTTTAAAATAAAATCCTGTTATACTCTTAATAAACAAATAATAACTAAAATAAATATCTACAAAAACATCTGTATCAATAATATTGAACTGTTGTAGTACTCTAATTCGATTTGTTGTAATGTTTTACACGTAGGTACCTACTAATTTTGTTACCAAAATACGAAACAATAACTAATTGATATGCTAAATTATTAATTGTAATACAATTATCAAAACAAAATTAAATTACAAATTATGAATAGTTTTTTTTTTTATTCATTAAACCAATGTTTAACGACGTAAATTTTAAAAATGAACGTTTTATGTACTTAAGTATAATCACAAAGTATAAAATGATAATATTAATTTTTCAACTAAATTTCACAATTTAAATGAATTATTTTTAATGCATACTATAATGAAACGATGGCAATAAGATTCATGAAATTTTCGTTTTTTATATAATTGAATATATATATATATAATCAGAAAATATCGTATAAAAAAATCAAAAGGCAAGTGTAGGTTTTTACTTTTTTTCTGTATTAAAAACATTAAAAAAAAAATTACAATTTGTTTATAAATATAATACAATAAGTAATTGTGTTTTTTTTTTAATTAGACTGGACTGTGTAAGGGAAGGAAGCGTCCATTGGCACTCGATTAGGCAATTTATATTATTTTAACTTTTAACTAATAATCAAATCACACTTCTTTGTATTTATTTATTTATCCAAAGCATTAATGTTTTAATGTGCAAGTTTTAGTGAACCTACATTTTACTAATTATTTACCTACTAATTTAGTTTTAAAAAAAATATAATATATCATTATCGTTTTCAATATTTCCGTTGAACTTATTTTTATTTTATCTTGTTTGTGTACAGATATTCAAATCCGAAACGTTCGTGGTTCGTCGAAGAAGAAATGGGGCGTAAGCTGCAGGGTGCAAATGATACGTACGACATAGACGGACTGATCTCACCTATTTACGCGATGACAACGGTCGGCGTGGACAAGAACAACAACGGCTGGATGGGCTACAAGGCAGTGCCCATCGATGAACCCAAACCACGGACCCCATTGTTCCTGATCGATAATGGCCTAAGCGCCAAGACACTAGACGCCATGTTACACATATTCATTATATGTTTAGTACTTTTCATTATTATTAACTGTATGTGTAAATTTGTGTGGTTATTTTTAAAATGATAATGTTTTATTTATTATTGTATGTATATTGTGTACTGTGTATAGATAGTCTTAAGTAATTTACTAAGATATTTCTAATTTAAATTTAAATTTTTTTTCCGTGTAATATTATTTATAAATCATATTTTGTACATAAGCTATATAATATAATTTATTGACAATTATATTTTATAGTAATTTCATTCACCTAAGAATGTAACGACAATAGTATAATCATATCGTATTTTATTATTATCGTTATTCAAAATATACATAAATACCGTCGAGGTAAACATGTAGTAAATATCTCTGTTCAGAATTAATTATAATTAATAATCATCGTAAAATTAAATAGTAATCTCATAAAAAAAAATTGACCAACAACAAAGTAAATACTATAATAATTACCAAAGTTCAACTATTTAATATTCATTAATAGCTTATTTAATCAATACTATTAAATGCATATTCTAGAGAAATCAATTATTTATTTACCCATCTAAATAACATATGACTTTTATAACTAACAGGTACCTTTCCACGTGATCTGATTAAAATTAAACAATAAAATAATAAAAATAATATTAACCATAAAATATAGACTTACTAAATAGTCTATTAAGTATATTTTGTACCGTACTTTAAATTCTATCTTCTTAACATTGGACATTACTTTTCGGGACACAGCATCACAGCATGTTACTTCAATCACAAAAATCAGATAAACATGTTATTATTAAAAAAAAAAAAGTTGCATATTTAATCTATCTATGCAAAATTGCAAAAACTCAATAGTAATAAGTAAGTTACAAAAAAGTAAGTTCTCGTATTTTATATTCACATTGTTTAGGTGGCATAAAATGTCTGTTAGCTCTATGTTAAAAAGCATTAAGTACATTGTAGCGATGTGTGAATGAATTTAAATAATTATTTAATATTTCAAACAAATTATAGAAATTATTAATATACCCATCTAATTAAAATACAAAATAGGTATATAAACAGGTGATAAAATAAATCGTATTAAAACATATGCATTTCTAAAAGTGATATAGTCTACACATAATAATAACACTAAGACAAAATGCTTCGAATATTCTAACTTTTAGTTACAAAAACCAACTTAATAATTTTATAAATTACAAACAAATATTTCAGGTACGAGTATACCTACAAAATCGTACACGTATCGTGTACATAAAGTGACAATACGTCCTGTTTCAAACGAGAAAGTTCTGATACTGTCCCGTTATCAATACGCTCGATCATATTACGAGACAATATTAATAAAATATAATAAATTAATATTATTATTACGATGGGCAGAGCATTATAAATATTATGGCTGCGATATTAGCATTCACCACCAACACAGAAAACGTGAAATGTTCTTTCTTCGTGAACGGTTTTTTTTTATATTATTATTCCGTTACTACATTAATTAACAATAATAAAATAAAAATATATCATAAAATATATGAGTAGTTTATGTTGGAAAATTGGAAGAAAGAATATTATGCATTTGATTTAAAATAGAATAAAATCGTATTTAATGCCGTTGTACCAACTTACCAACTAGCAATCAAAAATTAAACATAATGTCGTGAAAATAATATGTATATTTTATTTTTATGAAATTCGCTAATAAATATTTACTTATCGATAAACGCACAAGGTAAACCATCTCAACACCAATTTTTTCTATATCAAATAGAATACTATAATATTTTAAACATAAAAGTTCTTGCTCAAGATACTTTTATATAGGTAACTTCATATGTCTCCCATATTGCACTACAATTTTTTAATTTTTTTATTAATGATGTTCAATATTCCGATTCACGTATAATATTATTAACTGTGACAAACTTAACTCATTTTATATTTTTAAAACTTATTATTATTATTAACTATGATTAAAAACTTCAAATGATCACTATTACTGCGAAATGATTTTAATTAATTAATATATAACTGGTGTGATCTTATTAATTTGTATTTAATATTCTGAAATGCAGAGTAATGACTTTAGTTAAAAAACGAGCCAACATAATCTTACCTAATCGTTTTCTAAGAATACTGTACTTTACTACTTTAGATGTGGTATTGTACGTTAACCGCACTCTTATTTATAAGCCATACATAATTAGTCATTAAACCTTGAATCAATAAAAACAAAAAGGATAAGGTTAGGCTTACTTTATTTTCAAATTATACTAAACAGACATTGTTACTACCCAACCTTACTTGCCGAAATAAATTATTCAACTCCTATTTTTTATAGAACTAGTCAAGCAAATATTATACTTTATGAGCTATTTCACTCTACTAGCTTCATTGATCCTGGTAATAGACGTATGCATTTGATTATTAAGTAAATATTCATACGTTTCATGTGTAAATATCAATGTTATTAATACAAATTTAAATAGTTTATAATTCATTAATTTTTTTGTAAATGTTTAATCTTACATAAGTTTTACAGTTATTAATAATTATAAATATCAGTACTAGACAACTGCACTTATAAATAAATAACCTAATCAATTCAGATTCCTAAAATTAGCATAAACACGGAGATAATAGAAAAATGAATAAACCCAAATAGTAAGAATAAAACAAAAAACTGATAGAAATGAATTAAATTTTTTTTTTATTTACTTATTTATTAAATATTTTTAGTTAAAATGAAAAATAAATAATACTCAATAGGTCAAACAATACCTTAACAATTAAAATGCGTACCTGCAGTTGTTAGCAATTGAGTGAATTACAATTAATAAAAAGCAGGCAAGTGAGTACCGCTCAACTGTACAATAGGTCGAGTGGGTCACTATATGGGCGTGTTAAATCTGAATTAAATGATATATCGTGTATATACAAAAACGATCTGAGCGGAGACGGCCTGTCAGTCTATATCACAAACTAAATTTCATGATATGGTTTTTAGATATAGCTACATTGCTATTTAAGTAATTTATTTAACTTTTATTATTACGATAGGTTGATATAATTTTTTAGAAAATATTGCATTTATTATTTTATTAGAATTTAATATAATATAATATATTTATACCATATTATAAAACTCAAAATGTAACAACCTATTGATTCGTAATATAAATAGATAATAAAATAAATCAAAAATATCACTGAGTACAAAAAAAAATCATAATAATATCTGTAAAATGTTTAACTATAATGAAATAATTATTAATAATAATCATTATTTATCATTTAAGTAAATAATCCCATCCAAATTTGAAACTTGAAATACCCATAAAAAATAAAGTAAATATTACTTAGATATGGAAAATAAATCAATTAAATAATTTGTCATTGAAATTTATAGAAAAAGAACTTAAGAACTTTAAAAAAATGAAAATTTATATTGCCTATAATAGTTAAAAAAAAATAAAATGTTTTGTAAACTGTATCATAAATATTAAATGTTAATTTAAATTATAAATATTTTAAGACAATTTCAAGTATTTACGGTTATTTGTTTTTGAGTAACACATAAAAAAAAACAAAATTGTTTTTGTCAAAAATTAAATTTGTGTGAAATTCACGTTTTTTCTTATTTTTTTTACCCCAATTAAAAAAAAGACTTGATATTTTTCACATTTATCACTTATTATCAGGTATATTAAAATAAAAACACAACAGTTAGACTTTGATGCAGTATAAAATATACCAATATAAATCAAAATTTTAATTTGACAATAATTGTGGTAGACTCAGGTGAGATCCTTCCCGTATGCTCCGATCAAGATTCAGTTAAGACATTATAAGCTCCAGCATTAAAGGAAGAGGAATTGATGATACGTATTATTGAAACAGTTTAATGGACCTACAAACTCCTTTATCTCCTACCAGATCGCTAGAAGCACTTTATGATCACCCTTTTAAGCAGCAGTTACAGGAAGCAACAGATGCTACGTAAATAATGTGGTCAATTGTCATTTAAGGTTTGTCATTAAAACGATAACACGCTTAATAACAATTCAACCTCAATTCGACAATAGTATTGTAGGGATTAACTCAGATAAGCACAGGCCTAAAGTTTCGATATCCTGGTTTTTTATCAATAGTATATCGTTTAATCGATAATAATTGATTTAGTATGTCTTATCGAGTCTTACCAATCATATTCTGTTTATTTTTAATTTTATTTTCTGACCACTATTTAAATTTACCTCGAATAAAATGAAAATCAGAAAAATATGTGGTTTTAAATTAACTCTGCTCAGTAACTATTTTTAAAATTCTAATCAAATTAAGTAATAACTATTTCAGTTTTTTGATATTTACTTAAATATACGGTAATTTTGTGCCAAGACGGTTAAAGTAAAATAAATAGCAAACATCAAAATTTATGATAATACAATTTTTTTTTAGTGAAATTAGTTATTTTGATTGCATATAAACTTACTTATCTGAATCCTCATTTCTAATATCATCAATTAAAGAGATAGACACAAAATTATTTTATTATTTTTATAATTCCAACTTTAAAATCAATAGTATAAGCATTTTTTTTTTTAAATTAACTAAAGGTTATATTATTATTATATAATTAAAGACAACTTTAAGAGAAATATGCATAAAATGTTTAATATTCTTATACAATTATAAAATTTGACCTGTAAAGTTATTTATAAGTACTCACAACTCACTAGGTGATACCGACATATTTTCATAGTAAAGTACCTTTTGTTCTTCTGACAGAAAAATTCAGCATCGTTAATAATAAAGTGTAGTATTACTTTTCCTGTTTCTTAATAAACTTTAATAAAGTTATTTTTCTTCGGAGTCGTGGTAAAAGCTTTTTAAAATATCTATAAAAGGTTTCGAGAAAAATATTCTTTTTCAAGTACCGATAAATTATTATATACATAAAACTTAATTTAAATAGTCATCTGTAATTTCAAAACTCTGTAAACCGTATACATTAACAGATAGATGATAGATAATATTATTTTAACAATGGTTAAACATTATAAGTTGATTAATAATAATTATCTAAAAAATAATACTCGAGCAGTTGAAAAAAAATATCGTAACATAGATGTACAATGTTTAAACTTTTAATACATTTTGTTTTCTATGCAGCATGATAAATTTAACAGTAAATCAAAATAATAAATTTAAAAAAACAATGAAGTCTTTTCGATATTTTCCTTATTTTTCGTATTATTATGTGTATTAGCAAATACGCTTTTAAAGTAAACATAAACTTACCTCCACTTAACTCCATAGCAAAAAAAAACTAAATCGCCAATACCTAATTTTGTTTTTTATGTTTTATACCTATAGAAAAGTTTTCTGCTTCGGATGATAAAATTTTTAAATATAACGTACTATTTAATCATTTAAAAATTAAAATCGACAGATGGTTTCACCAACAAATACCTGTATAATAAAATTATGAGATAAATACAAGGATAATAATATTAAGTGTTTGATTTCCGCAAGCTCTTAAATTTTCAGTTTAATACTTATCAAATTATTAAGTATTCACTGATAAAAACCATTTTTTTTTTTTTATGAATATAATATTAAGATTATTAAACACTACATTAATGATCAAAATTAAATCTTATTTTCACTTTAGTCTTATAAAACTATACTCACTCGGTCACTCAATTTCATTTTTACTAAATATTTTTATAGGTTGAGGATAAATTTAAAAAATATGATACACCAAATTAATTTCACTCTGTAATAATTTTTCAAACTTTATATACGGGTAGTAGTGCAATAGCTTTGTGAAAACCATAAACACGAAAAACTACTATTGTAAAAACAGATATTGTGACAATGGAAGGCGACAATGACATAAAAAATTATGATGACCTTGAAAATATCTTTACACTCTTCCTAATTACAAATGAATAGGCATTAGGTACCATATACCAGTTAAAATAAAAACAGGAATAAAAAGTGTTCAAAATATGTGAAAACAACATGATATCAAGATATTAAAAAATATGCAAACTTCAATACACGCTTATCTTTTTTTTTTATATTAGCGATCTGCATAGGCCATTAATTCCATAAATGTAAATCGTTAAGTATTGTACTGAATAAGTTGGATTATAAAAAGTGGAATTTATATAGACTCACAAATTTATATAGACTCACATTTATTGCTACAGCTTATAAAACTTAATGTTTATAATAAGACCATCACATCATAATATAAATAATATTATGGTACATTAGGTAGAAATTATTATAATGTTGGTGTCATTTAAATTTTAGATTGGCGTTATGTACTCTTGAAATATTGTATTTAACATAATTTGAAGTATGATATTATATTTTGAATCTTCAACAATAAGTATACACACGACTGTTAATCAAATAATAATTTTCATCTCAATTAGGTTTTAATTTTCTATTTTGTTTACAATCCATAATATTCTAGAATACAGTTAGTTATAGTCTGACCACATTATTTCTCATTAGTACTATATCAATTAAAATGATAATTAATAATAATTAGAAACTACGCTAAGAAATTTAATCAAAAACTTTTATAGTTTTACTAGTTTTATTCTGAAATGTTTGTTAGAAAACTATGAATTATTTGGCTTTAATTTTGATATGGAAAACTGTGAAGGATACAAATACAAAAATAAAGAACAATATGTATTATATAAATATCTAACAATTTGAAAATTACCCGCAGTTGTTCTAAGTATAATAATTCCTTATTTGGCAAAAATCCACCGAGCTTCGGTTCAACTAATTACACTACATAACCATGTATAATAATCATTATTATATAATTATTAATTTTACTAAGAACCGTTTTTAAAAATATAATTTACTTATATAAAAGTTATTCACTTAATTCCACAATTTTTCTTAGTGATAGAAATCGTTGTGACCTGTAATGTTTAACTGTTCTTTAAGTTGTCTTAATGTAAATTGTAGTTCATAAAGTGTTCATAGTCTAAGCTAAATAAATATTATAAAAAAAAAACTTTCAATATTAAACTAATATATTTCTATACTCAAAATCAATTGCAATAACATGGTATTGTTTTATTTACTTAAATTATGCGCCATATTCTAAACATATGTTATTATAATATGTTTGTACGAGTATAATAATAAATTAAATAATCCATTAAGCTTTTATACTAACTTATTCTCACATTTTTAAGTAAATTTAAACTTGTTTTGATAAGCTTGGTCAGCACAGGAAACTATTTGAAACACATTTTACAATTAAATTAAATTTACTATTGATTAATAATAATAAATCAGTCGTTATTCAATTATAATATAATACAATATTAAAGTACAATATGTAAATTAGTAAATTATTTAAATTGAAAATTATAATTTAAATATTTAAACATAAATATTTGTTTAATTTTGCAATAAATTTACAAATTTAATAATTTTTATATATCTATTTATTAATTATTAGTACTTATGATAACCTAAGCAATTATCAAAGATTTTCCGGTATTATCATTGTTATTACCATACAATTTAAATACCAATTATAAAACATAATGCATTAACATAGAAAAGATATATCATATAATTACCAAAAAATCAGTTTCAAAACGCACATTTAATTTTTTTTACAGGACTTTTAATCCAAAATATTTGTTTTCGTGTTGTAACTTAGGTTTATAATCAGACCAACAGTAATCGACTATTTTATATAATATAGTAGTATTGACTCTAGAAAAAATGTCACCGCAACTTTTTTGTTAGATGGTAAATCCCAAATTGTTATTATTATTTGTTTTATTGTTTATGATGAATTCATCTCAATTCAAACTCATTAACCCAAATTTTTATGGAAAAAATTAAAATTAAAAACGCCTTGAAGAAAAATATGTATATACCTATTTACGATACCAGATGAGTGCCCTAAACTATAATATAAATTATTTTAAGTATTATAATATATATATAACAAAGTACCTTTTTTTTTTGTTCAGGATAATTCTTGGAAACCACCGGAACAGATTCGAACGTAGTTTTTTAAAAAACGCACTACAGAGCAGTCTATGATTATTATTAATTATAAGTATAATTTTATGTATCCACCTTCTGTCCACGAAATATTGAACGATAAAATAGGAATACACCAGTGATACAATCTGTGCAGTAAAATAAAATTTAGAAAATTAGAAAAAGAATGGTAGAACTTTTTTCCTAGCAAAATCAAATAATATAGTAAAATTTATTATCAATACTGTATTAACTCAAATTTGTTGCATTTTTTAAGATAATACGTAGTTCTATCAAACTATAAAAAATAACGATTTTTCAGTGAACTCAAGTATGCTAAAATCAAGATACAATTACACAACAATATAGGGCCGTGTGTTCCCTGCAAAGTGAAGTTATAGAGTAAGTCTTAGTATGATGTAATAATAAAATGCAGTATAAATAAAATATAACGAGTTATTCCTCCTAATAAATATTCTTCCCAAGTACACAAGAGACAACCATAGTGTTTATAAACAAAATGCTGATTAATCATGTGACAATTCGCAAAGTGTAGTCATTAATCAGTGAGATTTTCTGCGACGATTTTTATAATCTTGGTAGGTTTTAACGTGCATTTTTAATTTCTCGTAGATGTTTGAAATATTATGGTGATTTCAATATTGTATACCACTATTATAATGAGTATCTAGAATATCTCCAGTATTTACACTGCTAAACTACCAGTGTCATCAGATTTAAAAACAATTACTTAAAAAATAGTTATACTGATTGGTACCCAGTGGCAGAAATAAGTAGACGCTTACGTGTACTACATTATCTATAGACTATAATATACATTTCAAAATTCTACCTCTACCGATTTTTGCTCAAAAAATCTCTCAAACGTGTACTGTGTACTACATTTTGGAAAACTATGAGATTCTTTACATGTATTATATGCAAATATATTTTGAATTTATTATTTTAGCACTATTAATAACTAGAGCATTGTAATTTGTTTCATTAGCAGATCTGTGGTCTTAACTGATCATTTGCCATATCATCTACTATTAACAGTGTATTTAGCTTTAGTAAAAAAGTTTTAAATTTTAACTCCAGAATAAAACAAGTAGAATATTGATTTATTACAATGACGATATTGATTTCGGAATTCAAAAACGATTCACGATGAAACTCAGACTATTAATGAGGTTATACTGTTATAGGACGTTATTAAAATATTAAGTGCTCATAATTTATTATAATAATTAATATTATTGGTATAAAAATAATGTTTAAGGTGTAACACATGTCTTACATATTTAATTGTGTTAAACATTATTATTTACAGTTTATTATTTCTATATTTGAATTTGAATTGTTCTTTGCGTGCAGTTAAAAATACGGTTTTCCATCGATTTCCAAGTTTTATCTGAGAACACAACTATTAAAGTATAAATACATTGAGTAAGTTATACAATATACACTAATAGATATGATGTTATGTTGTATTACTTGTATTGTTAGAATTGACTCATGGAAAAAAACAACTGTTTACTTCAACTCAGTGTTTATATAGATAAAGGAAATACTCAAGTCACAAAGAAAGATGCTTTATTATATTTTACAATAAAACGGCGATACAAAGGTGATGAAGAAGTTTCCTTGACTTTAGTTGTCATTCAAGTAGGTATATATTTTTGTCTGCCAATAGACATAAAGATTGCTGTGTGCAAGTAGGAGTGAAGATTCAGATAGGATGACGTCAGAACGCCATGTCTAAAAGAAAAATAAGAATTAGTTTTTGTTTTGTTTATTAGTTAGAAACAGAAATATGACCTCAAAGTACATCGGTATCTTACAGTTTGTATTATTCTTGATTTTAAATCCTTTTAGAAAAATAAAAATTTGTAACTTACACTAAAATAGTCATCTTGTAGTGAAGAAGCAGTTATAAGAGTTTATTTATAAAAATTATACAAATAAAATGTGGACTACAATGTTTAGGATACATCATAATATTATATGCATATATCAATATTTTCTCAAATAATTTTTTCAATAAATGAAAAGAAGTCATAAAATATATAAACTCTACGAGTATTTCACAAACACATATTTTTTAAAAATTGAAATGACAATAATATCGGTATTATTCTACTCAATTATACTATTCAAATTTTAAATAATTTATTATTATGGTTATATGATACGTTCTTTGAAATTTAACCAACATAAATTATACTTTATAGATATACTGATTTATTGATATATACAATTTTAATGGGAAACTACCACTGTCAAAACCAAGGTATGCAGAATATATCACTACATATACATATTTTTTAGTTCTGACATAATACAAAATAAAAATTATATTATATTTTATATGACTAATAATTAGAAAAATCATCTAAGTACAAACATAGTTAATAATTATAATGAAATAATTAACGATTTTAAAAATCGCCATTATTTTCTATATAGGAAAATTTGGTAATGTCACGTTATAACTAAACTAGTAACATTTGACACAAAGAATCCAAACCCAAACCCAAACCCTATTTAAAATATCATTTGGATGGACATTTTGATTCATAGATCTACGCGAATACTGCTGTTCTATTAAAAAAACATTAAATATATAAAACTAATAAAAATAAAACCAATATATTACTTGTTCACCAGAATTTAAAAGATAAAAATTATACAACTATGATATTATAATGTGAAATTGTAAATATATATTATTAATTAATTAATAAAGATAAAAAAATTTATTTTTTTTTTATTTTTTCAGTCTTCTCTGAATCACGTACATAAAATAAATATGCCATAATATTGTAAACTCTAATAGTATATTCCTTTCTTCGTACAAAATCTTAAAATTTAGATAAATTCACAGGTGTTAACAATATATATAAATATATATATATATATATATATATATATATATATATATATATTTCTCTGTGGTCTAAAAGAGTGAGGAGTAACCAGCGAGAAAATATGAAAAAATATCGACTTGGCTAATACTGCTATTTATTTAATCCCATAGATTACTTATATTATTAGGAAGCAAAATATTATCTACATAAATACAACACATAATACTATAACAGTACCCTCAATCAGTATATGTGTAATACACCTTTTCGTCATCACTGGGGATTGTCATTGTTACGTTGATTTTACAACATGCATTGAGACATATATTTACACGAGTTGTATATACCTAGTTATAATAATTAAAACAACAACAAAAAAACGATTGAAAACATCTGAAAAATCTAGAATAAAAGTATCGTTTCTGAAACGAAATATTGAATCATATTGTATATGTTTTGGTGGTCGTTGTACCAATGTAACAAATAAAGAGCAAACAAATTCTAATACATATATTAAGAATATGATTTGTTGCATATTGCAAAATGTGTTAATAATATACTGTTTATCTATTAGTTGCTATTTGGTTTCCATTACAACTGTTGTCGTGAAATAGATTACGCGAAATTATTAAAAAAATAATCGAATAACAATTAATTGGTATAACCATAACCTATTAATTAATAATAATTGATCGTTATAATTGAATATAGTTATTGTATTTTATTGGTTACCATAGCAACTGTAACGATCATTAAAAAACCTATTTATACCGATCCTAAAACATATTATATACTATAAATGAAAACGGCAGTATGAAGTGTATAGGAAGTGGACATGGATACTGATTTCTTAAAAAGTAACATAATAATAGTAAATATTATGCATTTCTAATAAATTATATAATACTAAACGTATATATAATTTATTAAAGACCGTCAGAGTTTTTTGTAGAGCATTTTAGTATCAAGCATAATCATTGAATGGTAATAGAACGATTACTAATTTATCACAAAATAGCTCAACGCTTTCTAGTAAGACATACCTGAAAAAAATACTAATTACATAAATTATAGTTATAGCTGAGCTAATTATTTCATGAGAATTATTGTTGTCTTATGTTTTTGATATCCAAACTTTTCTAAATGGAAAATATAACTCTGCAGTTTTCAAATCATTTTTCCAAAAACATTATGCACTATATTATTATTAAGTCTGATCAGGTTATAATTAATAGTAACCACCGTACATTAAAAATTTATAACTACAGTCTATAAATAGGTAGATATAAATCGTAATAACTAATAACTTATCTGCTGTTTTTTTTCTGGTGATGATATTTTATTCATAAAAATCAACCCACTTTATAAATATTATTCTTTACTCCGTTCGTCGTATGCAGTATGCATTTGCTCAATAATGAACGAATGTAAAACGATATTGAAAAAAATAAATACTAAACAAATATTCTAACAATAATATTAAGTTTCATTGCCGTTTTATATCAGATTATAATAAAATTAGATAATTTAGAAAAAAATATTATAAATCAATTAAAATATAATTATAAATATAAGTATTGTCAGATTTCGAAGTTTAAACTTAACATTAATTACTCAATTTTTTTAAGACTAAAATGTATTAACTCATAATAGTAAAGTTAATGTGTATATTATCTAATCAAATTTCAGTGTTGTAATTTTATCTATATATTACTGTTTTCATACAATACTATAAATATTTTGTTTATTTAATGTATTCAAGAAGTTCTAAATGCAATAAACTACTTTCTACTTAATTTAATGTTTTTTTCAGTACCTACCTACTTAAAACTATTACGTTTTTAAATAAAAACTAAAAGGGCTACGTGGTTGATTCTTTTTTCACCGTAATAATGGAAAATAGCATTCGAAAAGCCGTAAAGTCGTTGAGGTTTTACAATAAATGTCTCACCGACATGGACCGGCTACTTTTATCGAATATATATAGTTCTATGGTTACAATAGCAAAAGGATAGGAAGTTGTGTGCAGTAAACAAACAAAGGAAAAATAAGAAACATAGAAGAAAGATCAAAATAAACCGAATTCTTTTATAGAAATATGAAATTTACACAGTTACTCTTACATTAAAACATGAATACTATAACTTTAATTTTATTCTTTCTACTCTCGTGTAATTAAAAATCTGATGTTTTTAATAATACGTATCGATTTATTAAATTATAATATAATATATTATATCAATTTTTTTTTTTTAATTATATAAATTAAATATTCTATTTGAATAATTTAAAATGTATGTTAATTTATAGTTTCTACACACAAATAATAATCAATAGTTATTGAAAATCAGTGTTAAATTAAAACAGCTTATTTAACAGGTGATTTTTACAACACACACCGAACGTGTTGCAAGTAAAATGCAATCATTTTATCATCGTATTTAAAAAGAATAAAAATAATAATTTTTAAAATATTTCTAAAATATAGTTAATTTGTATGCATGAATATCAATCAGTTTAAATCCAGGAAACATAATGAGTAATAAATTATTATTATTATGCCTAGATTATGAAAGTTCTAAAAAACAATTGATTTTATAAAGGTGACTTTTTTTTCTCGGAAATTATCTTTCTCAACAATAAAAGTACTCTAAAATATAATATCCATTATTGATTGAATATTGAACACGCTAGACATACCTATTTTACCGGGTAATTTTTACAAATTAACAAAATGTAATAGTATTTAATTATGCTGTTTTTATAATTTTAATTTTTAGCTGAAAATATCTAATTGAAAATTAAAATCTCATGGAATGTAGATTTATTTTAGTAATTTGAATACTACGATAAAAAGTTGCCTTTATTTTTTAAATTTAATATCTTACAAATAAAAATCAATTTTGCTGGTTTTATGATTTTCCCTTACACTTGTTGCTTGTAACTACTAATAAAAATAAAAATTGAATACTACGTTATGTTGACTCAATTTATTATCTATAAAAATCTCATATGTAATTTTTATAAGAAAATCTTCTATACTCGATACAATTTTAATAAAAAAAAATAAAGAAATATTTATAAATTAACCATGAAACTAATAATTGCTCACTTTAAAATTCTATACATTCTTCATTTTGGTCACAATCTAAGAGTTTGGATTTGATAATATATTATTTTAAATAAACTTAATTAAAAGATTGAAATTTATATGACCCAAGACCTGAAAATTAAAAATCTTATATTAGTAACATCTATGTGCTCTTTTTAGGGACGAGTGTTAATCGAAAAATATGTAAATGAGAAAATCATGTAGCAAAAGTTAATATTCCGAAACCCAAAATTGCGTAAACAATAGATACCATTAGATTTTTAAAGTAATAAACACTGTTATTTATTTAAACACTTAAAATTAAACGAATCAAGTAAATACCTATACAGGAAAATATATTCTTAACCATTTTAACTGCATATTTAATTAATTTCAAACATTCACAATACAATCGTGATAAATTTAAGTGTCGAAAATTATACTTTTACTTCATAAGTATCATTGGAGAAATAAAATCTATGTAAGCTGCAAATTAATACAAAAATATATTTTACTCATTATCAACTACATTTTACTAAGAATAGGGCTCCACTGTGTGTAAATTGTAAAATCAGCATTTGTTTATTTATTTTAAAACATAAATTGAGAGAAAATGTTTAAATATATTGTTTAGTATACTTTGAAATTAATAGGTAATCGAAATTTATTTTATTTTATTTTATTTTATTAATTATATATTTTAATTTTTAGGCTTAGATAGACATTTTATTTTATTTCATGTAAATTCCATATGATTATGTTAAGAATATATATGTATAGAATAATATTCTTTAATTGAAAATCTAAAGCACTAACATTTAAACTATTATAAAATAAATTATATTATTACAATTAATTGCGTTATTATTTTGGTATATTTCAGTTTTTATATAATATATATAGTATATACACATAGGACAATACATTTTAAGTCAAGTTTTAAACTAAACATTAATTTATTCAATCTATTATTAAACATAATACTTGTTTAAATAAACAGAGAGATTATAATTTCACAAAATTTGTGCGTATAATATTGTTTTTCCATTTAAAATCAAAAGTATTTGGTATTATTATCAAAAATTGTATCATTATTAAATATTATATATAATATTGTTGAAATTCAAATACGTTAATTTGCTATTCGATTTAAGTTGTTTTGTCAAAACCGGTGTGAAAATATTAATTAAAAAAAAAAAAAAAAATTATTTCCGTCGAATAAATACTTTTTTATTTCGTTAAATGTCGTTATGACTGCGACTAATGACACAGGTAGAAATCACACGTCGTTACATAAATATCAACCGACACATCATGTACGGTGTTACGGTACATAATAATATTACGTCGATATCTACAAAATAATAATAATAATAATACGCAACACGAATTATCAACGTAAGCGGCGTAATTGTATAAAACGAAAATTACCTTTTACGCGGCGCATCATCGGAGGAGACACTTCGCTCTCGGGTCGCCACGCGTGTGACTACGGGGCGGTTTTCAACCGAACACTGCCGGCGCGCTCGGTGGTTGTGGTATGCGCTTGTGTGTGTGCGTGAGTGAGTGTTTGTATTTTCGGGCAAAAACGCAACTCTATGGCTTAACACACGGACGGCGGCGGCGCAAACTCCACGGCGGCGCATTCTCAGAGGCTTTCAAATGGTTCCCCCTCCCCGCCTCGCAACACCGCATTAACCAGCCCCGCGGTCCGCGTGTAGGTATACCGTGCAGGCGGCTCCTCTTCGTCTACCGCGATTATGGTTAGAACGGTGACAAAATCTAACTGCACTGTCCCCCGCACACGCGCGCGCACGAGGAGGCCCACTTGCGAGCCCTACGCAGAGCGTGCTACACATCGCACAGGGTGTTGCTGGAACATGTGACGCGATTCTAAAATAAAATATTATAATATTATGTAAAGTGTCGTCGAAATATCTATGCAGACACGCGTCTACAAGTATACGGGATTGGGTACACTCTTCGCTCGTTAACCCTTTCAAGGCAATAAAATGAATAGTCATTAGAAGACAATACATTTATAATATATATATATATATATATATTGTGTTTGGTTACACTCTTTACACACTATTATATTGCCTAAGATCGTGAATATACGCACCACTGCCGATTCACCTGACTATTGGAAGCTGCTGAAGATAAATGAAAATGAAGATACTTAAAGTGATCTGATTTTAGTGGGGTATAAAAAACGATTTTGAATTCATCAGGCTTAGAATAATTTATTTTTTCTTAGAATAAATAATCAAATTTTAATAAGTCAACATAAAATTGTATTCACAAGAAACTTAAAACTAAAGATAGCTAAAATAGTTTACAAAGAATTCAATTCAATTCGTTCTAAACGACGACGTTTGATAATAATTTAATTGAAATGTAAAATATAAAACAAAAAATCAACAATAATAACGAGAATTTGTATAGCACAATCACTGCAGGCCACCACACACTTTTTAATTTAGTACTGAACACTTACCAACGTTCCATATTATTGCGATATCTCGTTCTGCGTCATACAATCTCCGTCGCTTCAACTGGGCAAACCGTTTGTTCCGAAACGGGAATTAAACTCACTCGCACGCGAATACGATTTTTGTGTTTTGGCAAAGAATTTGCATTCGGTGCCGGCTACAGCCCACAAGTCAAGTCAACAGGTGAAACAAAACGGAAACAAACACTTTTGATTTACTGCCGTAGTACAGACACACACATACACAAGACCACCTCTTGTGCACCGCGGCGCGCTCATCCCACAGCGATTGATTCAACAAAGTGCTTATACTATACGTTTCTTTATTATAATATTATATTGTTATTTTTTTCCCTACTTATTCGCACTACCCGACTACACAACACGACACTCACTCACCGTCCCCCGTCTACCACCGTTGTTTACATTCGTCATGTTGCCGATACCGTTGTGCTGTTTGTTTATGCGTCGAGTTTGTATTTGCGTTCAAGTCCGCCCCACGCGTGCACACGCTGTATGAGCTTCGGTCGGCGGCGAACAACAGGTGTTGATCCGTTCCTTAACTCCTATCCACCGCAGCGAGTCTCATCCCCGTGACGCGCGTGGGGTGGAGTGCAGGTGGCGTAGTGTAGTGGTATGTGTACTGAATGTATATATATATATATATTCTACCCACACGCTATGTGTTACGTAGGTACTCGTGCGTAGTCACCTACGCGCAAAAGGCGTCTAAAAACCTCGAGGTGAAAAAAGAAAGAGATTATCGATAGTGGATTGTTTTTCTCGACGTCGGGACGTAATATTTTTCTCGTAAATTTTACACGTTATTTTTCTAGGGATAAAAAAAAAACAACAATAATAATAAATAATCTACCTTAATATTATATTTGTTATTTCTCGACAACGACTTCATATTTCGTCGTGTTAAGTGCTCGATAAACAATTTAATAACAAAGAGTAATTTGATTATTATAACAAGAATGTTTAAACATTAATATAACCCTCAAGTGTTGAATTTTAAAAACAATGATTTTATCACGGCGTTATGAATAGGCTTTTTAAGCACATCCCTGTCGTGTGGTAATTTTCAGGTATTAAAATATCTAAATTACGTTAAAAATTAAAATACAACAAAGTACGGGGTAGGACACTAAAGTTTAGTGACTAAACGGCTGATTTTCACAGTTCAATTAGATTTTTACAAATTATAATGAATTATTCATTTATGAGAATTAAATACATATTATTGTATGTATTAAAAAAAAAAAGATTTCCTCAAAATGACAGTCTTCTTCATAATAGATCATATACCGCATGAGTTTGAAATGAACGCAAAATTAAAGATAAGGTGTTGAGCAGCCACATCGTTATATTTGTAAACACATTGTTTATTACTATGGTGCTACATGTTTACCAAATAACGTTATGTCTTTAACTAATACCATTAAGTGAAAATTTTTATCTTAAACCATTATCGAAAAACCAACTTTTATAATTGGCTGTTTCATTTCTCTATCTTATTATATACATAAGTGAGTGGAAATGTAAGTAAAATAAAATTAGTACATATCTATTATGAATGAATATCATTTTAAGTACTACCTAAATATAAAATAGTTATCAATAGTCTAAAATTGTTATAAATTGTTATGAAAAATTATAAATTAAATTATAATTATTTAAAAATAAATACCCAACTAATTCGAGTATTTATATATTTTGGCAATACTTCTTGCATTAATCTAAGATACTTTACAGAAAATAATGATATGTTTATATTTACATTATTAAAATAATAATAAACACATACCTATAAACAGTATAAACAACACGTCAAAAATGCAGATACCATATAAAATTATTTATGTATTATTAGATTCGCAAAAAGTCCCTAGTAAGAAAATGTAATGAATACACTTATGTATAAAATTTAATAATAATATTATAATAGCCACATAGTATGTTTATGATACTTTTGTTAATCGACTTATTATATCTATACTATATCTGTACTTTAGCATTTCAAGTATTATATTAAAATAAATAATGATATTCCATAAAAGCTATTTTTTTTTTAATTGGTTACCAGATTATATTTTTATACATTCATAAATCCATGAAAATTTTTTAAGAATTCGTCATCTTCTAAAAGTCTAAGGTCTTATTTTTATCATTTTTTTTTCTCTGCCCCCACTCACCCATCGAAATAATATAAATAATATAACATACACATACTCTTATGGATGTCAACTACCTGAAAATATAGATAATAAAATATATTGCTAACTATTCTTATCCATAATGTAATAAGATAAAGAGATTTAAGGCTTGTGACCGCTATTTTTAAAAAAGGCAGCTTTAAGGGTTATAATATATATATATATAATAACGCCGTATTATCATAATATAATAGCTGATCCTGTATAGCATTGTCCGTGACAAATTAAATACCCGTGGATTTACCCCTTCTTAAACTGTTAAATGCAAACTGCACAGATTTTTAACACGATTAATTGAGATATTTGACCAATGTAAAATACTGCATATCCAACATTATACACAACCATAATGACTATTTTATTTTCCGTAACTAATGATAATAGTTTATAAAAAATAATTAAAAAATTATACATTTTCATGAGTCGCTGTATTCATAATTGATAGATTGAAAAGTAAAAAGTAAGTAATACATAATAGACACTGCTGTTTTTGCTGATTCTATTGACAAATATTTTATGAAAATCGGTTGAAAACTGGATCATTATTCGTTTAATACCTTGGATTATAAATAGTAGATAATTTTTAAATTATAACTAGTCCTGCAAAGCGTTGCCCGTGACAAATTAAATTTAACCTGATTTAAACTCCATTCAATTTAAACTGTTCATACTTAGGCACATTCATTTGGAGGTGGTTTTGATCAAATTCAAAATTTAGGTCTAAAATAAATTATATTCAATTATTTTATTTTTTGTAACCAATGGCAACCCCATTCAAACAAAAATATATGCGATTTCCGTTTGCCGAAACAAAATTCCTATATGAGCTCATCTTTAAAATCCCTTCTTATTGGACATCTAGAACATGAGAGGAACTGATATTTCATATTCCAAGTTAATATATGTTATCGTTTTTGAGAAGAGTAACGATCGGTGGGTGAGTGAGTGAGTGATGTTGCGCATTTATTTACCAATATAGATTTATATTAAATTTTTGAAAAAATAAATAGTCAAATATCAATGTAGTGTATAATCACAATTAGTAATAAATAGCAAAATATTAAGTAAAATGAATCAATACAATCAATTAAGTTGTAATGATAATTTATCATGAAATATATCATATAAGTTTACTGGATATTAAATAAAATTGTTTTATTTAATTTTTTTCTCATAATTATAGCTACTTTTATTATTGGGCTGGTTAAGATTCAACTGAATTAATTAAGTCTTATACTTATTTAAATATATGTGGCTAATTAATGCATATATTATTATTTAACATGAAGTAGACTACGTATAAGCCTACTTTGTGTTCATAAATCAAAATTTATTCACAAAACACATATTAAAATACATTACACAGAATATAGTTGACTGAAATTTTATTCAAAGAATTATGGAAATTTAATTACATAACATATTATACAAAATTATTTATTATAAATTATAATATGACCTATATACTAAATATTTTATCAAATAAATAGATACTTAAAAAAAATTGCATAGTAATATCTTGCTCATCACTATTAGAATAACCAAATGCAATGTACTCGTAACACGAAACTGCCATGGTGGAATAGTGTTCTTTAATATTTTTAAAGTTTAAATTTATGAAATGAAATTATAATATTGTTCATACCATTTTCAAAGATAGTTGTCCGATTAATCTCTTACTTTACTTTTCTATCATAGTTATTAGTTACCAATCTAGTATTCTAGTGTACTGTCAACGTGTAGTTTACTACCTTACACCACGGTTGTAGACAAAATTCGACATACAACCGTGTCTTACACTTTCATCAACACTTCACTATCACAACCACCTCATTTATCACATATTACGAAGAATAAATTTAATTTATTTAAATATAACTGATATAGGTTTAACGAACTGTGCGTATTAAAACTCAGGAAAACGGACTTACGACAATATGGTGATACTGGTGTATCTGAATAGTCTATCTACAACGCCGCGTAATTATTTATTATTTTGTCATTTATTTTCATATCAATAATATTATGAATACTGACAAAATCGAATAGGCTATTAATTAAAAATGTATATACACATAAGTTATTTTACTATGACATAATCGGTGTATAGATGGTTAACAGAAAATTAAATAATTTCAAATAAAAAAAAATCAATCCTACTACCTACTGTCTTAAAATATGTACTTAAAAATAATTAGCGTAAAATAAATATTTCTATTTTATACTTAAACATTTTTTTTAACATATTAAAAATGTATTTGTTTAAATATGCTTAGTTTTACATCTTATTGTCACTATTTCATATAAGATTAATATTATTGCAAATATCATAATTTACTACTCCACAAACAAAAAATAATATACATTGTATATATCAGCTAGTTAAATTTCTTGTTATAACAATCAGAATATATATATATAACATTGGTTATTAGCTTATGCACTGTACAGCTGTAATACACATTTGCACACGATGATGAGAAAAACATTCGATCAAGAAACGAATGGAATGACGCACAGATGAAAAAAATATACAGTGATGACCCGGTTTTACTAAGGTTTTATAAAAATTAAATATAAATAAAACCTTGCAAAAATAATGGTATGATGATCAACTCTTCAAATACCACGTAAAAAATAAATATTTAAAAAAAATTGGTCCCTACAGACTTTAACTAGGTATCCTTTGAAATTTCAAAATCTGAATTTGAATAAATAAATTATCTAAACACAAAATTGGATTGAGCATGATTAAAAATCACCCTGCATAAATATATTATATACGGGACTAGATACGTATATTTAATGCAGTGAGAAGATCGTTCTGGTTTGTGCTTTTTTTTATATGGGAATATTTGCATTTGTAATGCTTTGTAACCTAACCTTGTTAGCTGTTAAGCGCAATATTTCATTAATTTCGTTATTATCTACCGATTATATAAAAACCAACTAAAAAATACTACCCTGTGGGATGTGACAATATACTCTGTTTAAAATTATGAATTACTCTAAAAAAATTAGAGTTATGGTAATTTCGATTATATAGTGGGAGGGGGGAGTTAAATTGCGTCTGAACGTAAAAATTTTGAATACGATTTCTGACACACATCTCCGTTCGTAGATATCTAGTTAAAATAGTAAGTACAATATATGATTTAACAACACGCGTTACTTATTAATAATAATGCTATATCATGTTATCATCAACAATTTTGTTCAATACATGTATTGTGTATTTAGATAATGATATTAAAAACATTGATAAAAACCATAGTATATGTTGGTAACTCCTTGTAATTTTATCTGTACACAACTAAATAAACACTACTCTTATTTTATTCATCATTATTCACTTTTCGAGTATCAAGGCCACTTAAACTTTCGGTGTTATTAAGGGGTTGTGTGTAGACAATTCTTTCAATCCCGCGGTTACGGATTGTCGTACAAAATCATAATCTATGGTATTAATATGATTTGGTTAATTTTTATTTTTTTATAATTAACGGCTTTAATTCATTATATTACATTTAATTACGATCAAATGATGAACTATTATTTCATTCTGAATATCTTCGTGTATAAAGTTAAATAGTATAATAAAAAAAAATCTAAAACTTATAACTTAATATCATTTACCTGAAATCTTCGTGGTTTTATGCAAAAATGACATAGCTGAAAAATAAAATATAATTATTATTATTCGCAAATGCAGGATTTTTTTGTTTTATAATTTTTAAATATTACAAATACAAATGTATATATTGTTTCACAACAAATTGTTCCGAATTTGTGTAACAGTCCACTTTGTTCAATAGTTTCCATCTCTATATGTTAAATGTATTCATTAATTATTAATGTACATTAACTTAAATCATTGAAGCACTGGAGTAGCCAAGATTTTTTTCATTGGAGGCTGATCAATTTTTGTAAAATACAATATTTAAATAATTTTTAAATTTTCTGAATATTTCAAGGAGGACTGCAGCTCACTTAGCCACCCCCCTGGCTACGCCACTGCGATTGAAGTATACTAACGTCTGAAATCTCCTATCGTAAAAAGTGAGTAATCATGTAATTACTCATAGTTTTAACGCTATATGTATAATAAATGTACACGAGTATAAGGATCTAAGCTTCAAACCAAATCCCATTAAAGTAAATTTGGAACAATATTTGTTTTTAAATTTGCATAATATCGGAGATACCATTATGTATCACATACGGCAATACAATATTATGTTTGTCACAAAGAAATACATTTAATTTAATCGGATTTCGAGGAAAAATATTCATATAAACGTTATATAATCTTTGTCAACAATATCCGTTTTTTTATTTCGTGTTCACTCTCATTAACATCGACCAGCAGTTTCTTTTTTTGTTATAGGTCATACATAATAGTATAAAACAATGTCCAGATTCAATTGTAATAATTTGATATTCATTTTGAGATAAAAATCTGGTTTTATGCTCCGAGAAGTCAACGAACTACTAAATTCATTCATATACATATTTAAACAATTTGTATAGAATTTAGCATAGTGAGATTTTCGGGGTAAAAAAGATTACTTTTCAGAGGCCGTAAATAAAGTGCTTAAAGCGAATGACTATTATAGTATAATGTTATTATCAGAACAGTAAAATACACCGAAAGTGATTCAAGTTAAATGTACGTGATGAGATTTCTTAGATAATTACGTGTATAATAGTGTATTCTATACTTCTATAGTTATTACTTATTAGTAAATAATAAGTAAAAACGGATTAATTTCAAAAATAAATAAACTGTTTTAAATCTTAAAATAATGAAACCTTTAAACAAGTTTATAAATTTCCAATTACTATTAATTGTAGGTATATTAATTTCTATATCAAACTGTCAAAACTAAAAACTTGACGCCATTGCGTATTGTCTGAAATCTGAATAATTGATAGTTTCATAACCTTATAAGTTATAACATTAATAGTGGCATAGTTAATAATTAATATTTCGTGAGTACAATGTATACACACGAACTCGAAAATCAATTCAATTTCTTAAAGATTCTTAGTATCGCACATTTTATTTGTTTTAACGATATTGTTGTTGTTGTAAAAATGTAATGCTAGAGTAAAATATCCAGGAAGTGGTTCATTAAAATTTATTTTTAACAATATTTTTAAATAAATTAATAATATAACGTTTGTAAGATAGATACGCACTTTAAATTGTATATATTAGGATGTAACGGAAAACCGATAATATACCTATACTAACATGATTTTATAAATATTTTTAATTATTTATTATTAAAATAAACTACGATTTCAAATATTATAAGAGGTGATTACACTTTTTCTGTAAGTAGACTACACACTAAACTAACCAACACGTCATAATATATATATATATCGATTATCGAGACACATCAGAGAAATATCGACATTTTATACGGCTTAATGGTTCGGCGATAACAAATAATTATTGGTAATTTTTTGATATAATTTATTATACTATTACATAGGTAGTATATACTAATATAACGAAAATAACAAAATATGAACAATATATTTTATTTGCCAAACCATGTAGAGATTTATTTAATTAATTATATATTTTTAAATGATTTATAATACTTACTTTTTGTTTAATGTTTATAATGGTTTAAACTTTAAAGTTTGAAATACGGCAAAATGTACTATTTTGATTTATCCGGTCAGGGACCGGAGATGACGTCTTCTTTTAAGAAAAACTTTTATGAAATATGTAGGCTACTTTTAATACTAAAACTTGAAAATGTATTATAGAATTTTATACGATTATTTGTACGATTGTAACTTATAATTAAATTCAATAAATATGTTAAAATTGCAATTAGTCAGTTTTTGATAGTAACTTAAAAGTTTGAAAACATTCAATAACGCAACACGGTATAGAGCCCACACTTAAAATTGCTTTTGGATGCTTTCCAGCAACGAATAATATTAATATAAAAACATTTCTGTCCTGAGTTCTAATATAAGTAAATAATGTAAGACAAGTGAGTAATACCAATCCGTTGCAATATGCAGACCTTCTATATTCCGTTCTATTTGTAACCATCATTCTTATGAAGGGATAATCAATCAATTGATTTGCATTACATTTTATTTATTATTATTAAAATTTAAAATGCATTTAAATATCGAAGCATAAATTATAACAATACGAGTACATATTACTAGCTATTGCTATAGTTATCTAGTTTTAAAAATAACTAAGTATATACTGCAACTCACAAGTTTGGGATCTGGACTCATAATTGATCTGCCACTGTATATATTAATATATAATATACATGTGTGTTCAAAGTATGTTTAAACAAAATTCACACATAGAATTGAGTATTGCAGACTCGTCTCGTTTAATTCAACTAATAGTATATAATAGAAATGTTGTATTATACATTTGTAATATTTTATTTAAAATCAGCAAAATGATGATCGTTCCATTCAAAAAACCGTTCTGAATCAAGGTTAGTGTTAAATACTCGCTGATAATTCTTCTAACATTGTCCACTTAAATAAAACGTATGCATTTTAATATTTTATTATAATCAATTAAAGAAACGAGTGATAAAAAAAAAATCTAGTCTTTAAATAATTAACTTTAAATGTTTTAACATATATTCATGTATTATTGGTAGTATCTACTGCCTAAACGCAGTATCATTATAATCACTGATTAATAAACTAATAAGTAATAACTAACATATATTATAATATATTAAACGGTATATTATTATAATCACATAATATAAAGGCTATAGTATTTAACAATATGAATCTCAACTTACTAAAAATTTAAACCGGTTTTATACACATTTTATACCGATAACCCAATTATCCAATTTACCAAAATTTTAATCCCAGACCAGTTTATTCGGCCTCCATATATGAAGTCTTTGCTTCATACCGTCCTTGAGTTTTTTGTACGACAAGCAAAAGACCATTCTTTTTATTATTTTAAATACATTTATTTAATACAATATATAACTTATGTTTTAATATTTTTCACTTTAAAATGTTGAACAATTATTTAAACGTTTCTAATAAATATTTAGAAAATAAGTATTTCATTTATATTTATTGGGGTTATTTACTTTAATTATTTCTGATAGGTAACACAAATTCATTAGTAAAACAAGTAATAATTAATTTATAAATATTTATTTACATAGTAATAAAACTATAAAGTATAATCATTAATATGTACATTGACACATGCCACATATATAATATAATAATAAAAGACTTAAAAGTAAGAATTTTAGACGGTAAATCACTATAAAGTATATCAATCATTGAATTTAATTACCTATACAGAAACCCAATTTTAAAAATAATAATATAATTAAGGAAATAATAAAATATTTCTAGTTGTACGAAAAGATAAAAAATAAAATCTCATTTTTAAGTTGGGAAAATATTTGTTTTTGTAAATCTTTTATTCTGACGACAGAGTTAACCACAACCTTATCTAGATGATTGTATAGGTAAATGTTATGTATCCACCCGTTTTATCGTTAAAAAAACTATCACCCTTTAATTTTTATAGCGCTATATTATTACTATAATTATAGTATTAATTTACTTTGTTATATTTACCTGTTCGTTATTTACTTAACGCATTTAGTCAGACGTATCACGTGTTATAATATTATTATTTACCATGTTCAAAACTTTATAGTGCCCTCTACTATTATCTAAATTAATATGCACCGACGGTTATTATTTAGTATTTACGTAGATATACAACTTGTGCTTGAATCAGGGTTATTCTATAGCATGTAATTAAGATATGCCATGACAGCATTTTCTGTCTCCCAATCAACCTAACTTTCAAAAGGATCTGATTGAAACTAGAGTCTTGTATTATTATGCGTAGATACTTAGAATGTATAATAACCAATTAAAATATGGGAGGCTAAACCATTTTCAATGTTTTTATTTTATACAATATATACTATACATGGTATTTCATAACAAAAATGTTGAACAATATGTATACCTACTATAGTGATGGAATTGGAAAAATAAAGGAAGGACAAGTCTAATCATTTATAAATAATTTACATCAACCGAATATATGTATTAATGTCTTAAACTTTTATAAAGTACAATTAAATAATATTTCATAGCTGAAATGCCATACCATAATAATAGTAATAGTTGTGTATAATTTATCAAATTGAATTTCAATGTCTCATTCGATACAATTTTGAGAAATAAACATTACAAAAATGATGTGTGTTAAAAACATATTTTGTAAAAATGATCGCCCGTTTTAATGAAAATGACTAAGTAGTTAGGGTGTTCTACCAGCTGTTCTCAAACAATAAAAACTATACAGCTATATGTGTAGCATCAGCTCTGTTGCTCGTCTCTTCAATTCGAGACAATAGGTATAGGTACGTCAGAATATCGTGTGCTCATCTCGCTTCGCTCAACTATATAGTGGTATGTTATGATATCAAATTCGAAATTAATAATAAAATCATCAGTCATCGCATTCGAAAAAATCGATTCTAATCAAAACTTCAATGGTTAACTGTGGTTCACGCTTGCAGGAACGACTGTGGGAAAAAAATCAAAATATTGCCTCTATTATATGTTATGATAATATATACCGTCAAAACTCTATTTCCGATCGACAGATATTGCATGTAAAGACAAGAAATTCCGTTCGAAAGAAAAAAAAAATGATAACTGAAATTTAAAAAAATGTACGCATAATAAACCAATATCACTGAATTATAATATTATTAATATTCCGTGGGTGATGGAACGGTCGATTCCAATACCGTATAATACCGATCTGCACATATTATACGCAAATACGTAAGATGTGTAGTATACTATACGTTATTGAAAATCATTTGACAGAGAAACCGAAAAGCTATAGGTCAGGAAGAGATCGTTATTCGCACCTGCTGAAAATTTGTTATTAAAACGTAAGGCGGCACTCATTGAAAACGCTCACATAATCCGTATATAACTCGTAAGTTATTATTATCATTACGGTTCGTGTATAAGAGTATCCCATGTACACCTATACGTTATATAATAAACGCGTTGTGTGTGTGCGTGCGCGTGTACAAGCGTGCTTAAACGGCGGACGATACCCGCGTACCTTAACAATACATATATACCTATAATACCTACGTTATAGTACACATTATCTATACGTATAGTGTAATTTTTTTATTTTTTTTTTTTGGCGTACGCGCACGCGTCGTCCCACCCGCCGCGTCCGACCGCCGTCCGACCAGCCGACTATTATACGACGATAATATTATGCAGTATTGCAGTTGTACATACTATATACACTCGTACGTTTGTCGTGTGTGCCCGTATAAAATATTATGTTACATGGGTACTCTCTCGCGGTTGTAACGCTAACGCAATAAAGAATCCCGCGGCCGCCGCAGTCTCGGGGAGTTAACGAAATGTATCTTATACCAGGCCGCTATCGTTATTATTATTGTGTGTTCCCGGTGCGAGGTGGGTGTAAATTTACGAATGCCGCTGGGAAACTATCATATCGATTGTACACCGAGCCATAATAATAATGGACAGTGATACAGCAGTGATTTATTTATTAATTCATTTTTATAAATCGTTAAACAAATCGAGTCTTGCATTATATAGGAGGTCTTGCAGGACTCCTCGGAGTAGCACACATATTATGTATACGAGTCGCACAACACGGGAATGTAATTTTGCGCGTTTGCACTTTAATATACGTTATGCTATATATAGGTACACGCGGGTACATCCTCACAGCCGAAACGGTGAAAGGCCGTCGAATGCTTGTATTATGCTCTATTCGTTATACGTCTTATAATATACGAAACCTTCTATATATAACAGTGGCCGAATCTCTATACATATTATATTGTTCGTGGTAAATTGTATTTTATAAGACAATGCGTTTTTATTTTTAACAACAGATCTTTCTATATGTACTCGAATACCCGTATACGTGTTTGTAAGAGTACAATTATTGAAACTATTTTAACTGTTCTATGATGTACGGTTTTGAATTTGATCTTCTTTTACATCTAATAGTTGTGCTAATTATTTTTTTCAATTTTTTATAAATATTTTGTCGTTAAATACTCTATAGTTAATATTTCATTCTTCTTAGCAAAATAATATGATCGTACAATATTATTTCAATATATTTCACTGTATTATATTATAATATTCATGTTTAATATAAGACAAATTATTATTATTCAGATACACAAGGTTACCTAAAAATACATTTTTTAATTCATAAATATTTTTATTTTATTCTATTATTTGTACGATTTAATCTCCATATAACAGAAATAATAATAAGTATTTTATTTTTATAAAATAAATAAATGTGAATAGGTGAAGTACCGAGTGCCGCAGTACGTATTCTGTTTTTGCAATTCGAAATGATTTTGAGGACAGAAGACACTGGTCTTTAAGGCCTCGTATGTTTGGAAATACTAAATTTAAAAGACATTTGTTCAACGGAAACATAGAGTACCTCATAACTTCCTATAATGGCGTGGTACACTTATTTTACAAATATTTATAAGAGTTGTGATAGCGTGTCCCGTACGAAGTGTGACAAGTGTTTTCCTTTTGTAGATCCTATGGAAACCTAATTACATTATTGTAAGTATACGACTTTTCATGGACGTACCGAACGGGAGATAATGTTAAACAATTGTACTTGGCCGCGTGCGCTCTCGAGAATCTTCGTCTGCACACCGGACGACAGTACGACACTAGATTTAACGTACAGAAATCCTAGTTAGAAAAAAGACAAGTCAACGTGACGGCGGCGGCGGCGGCGGCGGCGGCGGCGTCGTGTAGCCCGAAAAATATTATAAAATTTCCGTTACGGCGGTCGTAGACTTGGGTGAGTCTGGTGCGGGCGGTGGCGACGTTTAGCCGGTCAAACCTGTTTTCGTATGCGCAGACGGACACCCCGGGTCTCGGCGGTCCCCCGCGTCCGTGGACTAGCTCACGGGCGAGTTGTGTTCAGCATCCGCAGCCGACGACGACGATGACGATGACGATGACGGCGGCAGTTGCTCCGGTTTAGACGGTGGATTCTATTTTTACACGAGCGTCCAGTGGTTCCCAAACGCGGTACAGCCGCCACCGCCGCCGCCGCCGGTATGATCAACGGTAATGAACCGCTGTGAACCGATCGGCGCGGGGTGGGATGAGATCGCGGCGGCGGCGCGAGTCTCGACTATATAGCTCCGGTGACGCGATCGGCGGATACGAATAAGACGTTTAGTGCGCGGAGAGCGGAGACTTAAACTCTAGAGAATGTGTACGGGTACAATATTATGTACCTATAATGGCGGGTATAATATTATAATGGGTGCTTATATTATTTTATTATATCCGACGACCTTGAGCTATAAAATCACCACTGTTTCTCCAGATACCAGCGATATCAGAGCCACTGCAACGCGGGGGTACCCAACGAGATATTATTATATTATAATTACCCTCTGGCGAACAATATAAAAATTAACTTATACCGGTGAAATATAGACATACTAATACGTATAACTAGTAACGCATTACATAATAGTATATTATACTATTACGTGGGTACACCTTTATATTATTGTAATGGTGTATATAGTGTGTGAACGCGTTATTCATCCAAAAATTAAACGCTACTGCGCGCAGCACAGGGTTATTATTATACGTCATCATCACGGACAATGCGGTCGTCCAATCGATCTCACGCTAATCGTTAATAAAAATACGTGTGTACGGGCATATTACAAATCGTATTTAAAACTACCTGTAAGCACACATTAACGACATGGATGATGGATGTCCGAATAAGTAAAACAATTATTTCGCTGTTATTGATGCATAAAACTTAGTATAACGTCTCAGTAGTACTTATATCAATTTAACATAACGTATCGAAAATTAAAATTCTCGTTTTATAACTTAGGTTATTGTAATTATTTCGTATGATTTTAACTTAGGTACCAAATTGTAACAAAAATATAGTCAATTTTGCAAATGATTAATGTTTGGAGATATCGAATATTAATTGAGTAGGTAACGACTATTAATCATGAAATGTAACTACTTAGGCATGTATAAATTAATTAATTAATATTTTAAAAAAAAATAGTAAAAGGACGTTGTACTCGCATGTATTGTCTCTGCCTTACTAACGTACATCATAGCAAATTTACGTTCAGCAAAACACATTTTATGTTGTTAACTTTAATATTGGAGTCGATTTATCTATTATTAAACTTAAAGCTAAGAATATTATCTAGGACTACATGTCATTTATTTTTATTAATATTACCATTTTAAAGTGAGTTATGGACATTTTAAAGTTGTAATATTTTACATAACTATGACTCACAGTAAATTATAAAAACAATAAAAGCATATTATATAATATGCAATGTCCTAAATATTATTCTTACCTTTAAGTTTGATAGTAAGTAAATGGACTCCAATATTAAAGCTAACAACATAAAATGTGTTCTGCTGAACGTAAATTTACTATTATTTACGTTGGTAAGACAGAGACAACACATGCGGGGGATAACGTCCACATAAAAACTCTATTATTATCAGTTGTTTTTAATTGTTAAACTGTACATCACATTCCTTACTATATATTATTACCTTTTGTGTAAACAATAAATGATGATATATAATATAGATTTTAGTCTAACTATATTTATTTACCATTTATAGTACATTATTTTTTATTCTTTATTCTAAATAAAAATACGTGCTTGGAGTACATAACGTACCTAATGTTATGTTTATGCGGAACGAAAAACAAAAATCTAATGGAGACTACATATTTTATACTGACATCATATTATTTAGTCCTATGTTCTCTGGGAAAACAATATTATAATTTAAAACACAATCAGTCGTATTGTATAATATAATATTTTTTTGGTTCCATTTTTAATAATTATTATAAATTGCTAAGTTAGTAATATTAGTTTGTTATAGAAATTATAATTTATAAGTATAGAAAACTATGTATTCTTAGTATTAAATTACGTATTTTAACAAAATAAAATCTATATTTTTTTTGAGTTTTAATTTATCACATTTCGCTAGTTTTTTTATATGAAATACTATTTTTAGTATACTAATATACGGCTATACTGCATATAAGTAGATATACAACATAGCATAGAATACTGGTTATATTGTTTCGACTATGAAAAACATTCCAAATAGCCTGTTCTAACATTTATTTATTTTTTTTTTTTTCATAATTTTATTTTAACCTAAAATTACATTTTTGGCCAACACGAGAAATAGAAGTGCTAAGTATTTTTGTTGACTTTACACAGTAACCTATATAATACATATAATATTATCCATAGAAACCTACTACTTGTACCTATTACCTATTACTTTTCTTATCATTATACAACTACATGTCTACATGAGCGTTTCTCTAAATTATTTGTGTAGTTTTTCACTTTAATATTATTTCTAGAAGGATAATAGTACAATTGCCAATTGATTTTCATGAATCACAACATTTGAATAGATATTTGATACAACGGCATTAGAGTATACTGGAATCTATAAAATTACAATTAATATTTGTAGAAAATAGAAATCTAGAATTCAATAACAACTCATGTCAGATTTTATTACATTTTAAAAACAAAATGTATAGAAATGAGTATATATTATAGGCAGATAGTGAAAATTCATAATTTTTATCATAGCTATTGTGCATCTAATAAAGCTGCATAGTTATGTACTATAATATCTGTTGTTACCCTTGATTGTTTGAAGTATTTGAATTTTCCCGATATACATCTCGTTTCAATTTGGTTTCCATTAATTAACGATCAATTCGGTAAAAAACGACATTGGACGGCAAAAAAATATATCCGGTTCAAGATTTATTGGTCTGAAGTCGAAGACCTTTATAAGTATAAAGAAAGAAAGAAAGAGAGAAAAAAAACTGTCGAATCGTGTATACTGCACAATAATTTAATAGATGTATAATATAGTACTCAAGGACTCCTATAATAATTATTATTGTTATTTGTTACAGAGCGTTGGTTAGTTGCACAGCATCCGCTTACGAAGAGTCAGTGCCGGGTGCCAAATTAAATCGTTTATTGTTTAAACCATATAATTTTCGAATTAAACAAAACTACAATAATTATTCATAATAATATACACTGTTAAAAAATAATATCAATAAGTAATAGTAACTATTATACACATCTTCTTCTTTTCCTTCACCCTTCGTGCCATTCCCCATTCGCTCAATAACTAAATATACAATATTATATTATTAAGAGAATGTCAGTGCAATATTTGTTTTACTCTCAGACAGACGCGTTATATAAATAAAATGCATTCACATACAATCGTTTTTATCATTTTTGAATAATATTGAACTATTAAAGTAACATTACAAAAATTTAATATTTTTGCAGGTTTGACATAAAGATTTTATTATTATTTGACTTAAAAAAAATAAAAATAAAATAAGTAAATTTAATTGGATATTAAATTATTTTAAGACAACATTTGAACTAACTGATACTTTATATCCTCAAAAATGTAAAAAGATACACAAAACATAAAAAAAAATAATTTACTTGAATACCGTTTGTCTTTATATTACGAGTGGACTGCATACATAGATAACATACATTGTGTTTACATACTCTTAATAATACTTATTGGTTTTACATCTGGATATAAAATTTGTATACGATATATATGAATTTTTATTTGTTGTGAATTTATTTTACTAACTTAATTTAGTAATATTTACCTATTTGTTTAAGAATGATTAGTTAATATTCCGACCTTGGTAAATTGTTGGTGAAAATGTTTACAAATATGTGTTTAGAATGCATATAACATGCATTACTTTTTTACTAGAAACTTTAAGTACATACGTCTATAATCTTTTATTTGTATACATTTTAAAATTCTCCTATTTTAAATTTGAGAAATTATTTATGTACCTATACATCTATAAGACGTAAGACTATACCCAATATACAAATATATGCATAAAAGTACTGATTTTGTTTTTTTAATAAAATCAGTAAATGCTTCATATTTTACGTAAAATGTAATTAATAAAACTAATAAGTATATACATCTCAATTGTATCATTTAATTAATTGTGTTAATTTATGGTACAAACATAAATACTTAAACTTATTGGTGGATTTAAGTATTTTATAATATAAATAATATGAATACGATTAATTGAAATGAATAATAAGAAATAAATCATAAATCAAACGCATAATAACCACTTTGAATTCAACATAGATACCGGGATATGTAAGTATAGAAACATTTTCATTCTATATTATAAATACAAGAATCAACTGTTGAAAACCACTGATCGATATACAACCACATATATTCCTTCTTTTCATTTGCTATTCGTATTGTCTCGAATTCGAGATTTTTACGACGAGACAAAAGAACAGGTTCTACATAGAGAATTTACGAAAAGAAAAAAATATATATTCGCAACTGCTTTCTTCGTGTGGGTCTGATATGTTGTTTCTCTCTCACCCACTCTCATTCTATTTTTTATTTTATGTACAACACATATTTAAGTATTTAACGATCCATAAAATATGAATAGCCCAAATAAGTAAGCAGTTTAAATATTTTTCAAATTGACAACTGTAATCTACCGACTAAAATGAAAAAATCATTTTTCATTTAATGTTAATTTAAGATATTACCAGTAGGCAGTATGATAATATTATGTAAAATTTATATTTGCAGACTATTTCCATAGCTTTTATAATCGTTTTTATTATTAAAAAACTTACATATCACATGACTTTCACATAAATTTAATGATTTATATAACAGCCTAAACAGACCAATAGACCACATATTATATCACAACATTATTCAAATATCCATACCATAATATATCTTGATATTGAAACAAATTTTTATACAAAAAAAAAAAAATTAAACGTGAAACGTAGAACGTTGTATACAATTTAAATTTTTCTTTATAATATGTACCTCTATAACATATATTATTATAATATTGCATTATAAGAATACATATACTCGTGTTATCCACCACACTCTTAATATTATATTTTACCTATTTACTTATTTATTTAAATATTTGAATTATTTTTAATAGATGTATAGTAAGTATACTTAAATATACTTAACTTTGTAGAAATATTATCATATAATTAATATTCAGATATCCTTCATTATAGTTTAATAATTATTTTGTTGTTTTTGTAACCACCTTAGAGGCCTTTACAACTTTTCTATCACAATAGTTTTACATGAAATATTAAAATAATTAAATTTTATATTTTATGCATTTATACAATAGCATACATTTTTATAATAATTTTATTAAATTTTAATTATTTTTGAGTTTCTGTATTCCGAATAGATTTGTAGATAGCATTTTTTATTATATATATGTACATCATAGAAGTTAACAGCTTCTAAGTATACGATTTTGTAAAATCTGTAAAATAACTAATTAAATATAGAATATGTATCATTAATATCATCAGTAAAAATTATTAATAACTATTGGTTTTTTTAAATTACATATAAATACATATAGGTAATACTGATGGTTATGTCTTATGAATATAACTAAAATTTTTTTTCTTATTTACCAAGTTAAATTATTTTTATACTTAATATTTTAATACTATGTTACTACATAATAGTATAATACATATTTTAATATAAAATTTTTATATTATTAATCACGGAAAAGATTATCGACATGACACGATCAAATTTCATTATAAAAATCAATGACCATCCGGTGACCAATTGTTTTGAAATACCTACCTTACCCATATCTTATGCTCAAATGATTAAATAAAATAATACATACAAGCCCTGATAATTTAATAATATATTCATCTTAATTGAATCCTTATATAATATTGAATTTTAATTTGGTTAAACCGGCAAAAGGGTACAGACATTTCTTTAATCTAAAACGTAATAGGTATGCACATGTATTTAGAATGATTATAATTTCATAAAATAAAAACCATTAGATATTTTTAACATCAAGTATTTTATTTCCACTATATTTATGTAATATACAATTCTAAACGCCCAGTACTTATTACTATCGTTAAATTATATCATCAAACAAGTGAATGTATTCCAACTCCAAAATAACCATTAGTGCTAAACATATTATAGAAAGCCTTTAGGTACTTAGGTACCAGGTACCTATATTAATTTATCGAAATAAAACAATTAAGCTTTGAAAAAATAATAAGTTTTGAAAAGTGTATATTAAATCTGTAAAATAAGTAAATATAAATAATTTGTCTAACTAAAACACAATAATTAAACTTAATATTAAACATATGGATATGAATGTAATGATAATAACTATTTTAGACTCTAAGTTGAGTAATGAATATTTTGGTTATCTAATAATGAAGTGATTTTTTTTTTATCTGTACAGTAGAAAAATGCTTCGATGATGGTGTAGGGTAGCAAATTGAATGTATTTAGTAGTTGGGTAGGTACAAAATGTCTAAGACTATTCAAAATAATTAGTAAACATGAAAAAAAATATTCATGCAAAACCAAAATTCGATAAAATTTATCTTGTTTTTTTAGTTATAATTAAAACTGCATAACCGTGAAACATTTAATTTTTCATCAAATATTGTTATTAGAATTTATTTGACATAACATGATTTCAAATGTATTTTGATTCATTTTATGAGCTTTTAAATATTTTAAATGTTCAATTTTGTTTATATTTTCAATTTATGTATGATATATTTTTATGCATATAAAATGTTAGATTATGTGCAAAAAAAGCGAAAATGTAGTTATTATCTAATCTAATTTATATAAAACAAACATAATACGAGTATATTTATTATTTTATAAGCGTTTAATACTCAAATCATTGAGAAATTAATAAAAATTACGAAAATATTTATGAATTATTAGTAGTAAAATTTTAAAAAATATTTAACTTTTACTACTAATGGTTGAATATGTAAAACAAGATTTTTCAAAAGCTGTTTTGACTGGAAATTAAAAAAATGTTCAACGTAAGGGCACATACATTTTTTATGATCGATTGAAACTGAAATTTCAATATTGGATTTTCATAAATAAAATAACGATTTTTCCTCTAACGGTTCTTGTTGATTCAAAACATAACTATTAATCATAGAAACTAGACAATTTCCACTATTATGTTTCTACCTAAAATATTTAAAATAACTTATAAATATAATGATATTTTCAAAATTGTAAACTATTTTTAAGCATTTGAAATTTTTTAATTAATTACTTTTTTATACAAATGTTAATAAAAAGTACATTCTATGAAAAAAATGTTGAAAATTAATGTAACAAAGTTTTACTTATAGCCATTTAAAAATAACAAAATAAATTTAATATAACCTAACCTGTATCCATTCCTAGTGCCATTTAGTATTTCCTTCGCTGTTCAATGGGCATACCTCATTTGAGGTTATCAATGGTGACTTACGCGACTTAAATCTGTATCTCCCATTACTTGTCCCTAATTCAGTATGTATTAGCAAATTGAGATTTTCAGTTATCTTTGTTCATTATCGAATGAAAACCTGTTTTCTTTGAATCTTTGGAATATTGCTTAATACTGGTAGCCATTTCGAAGGGGTCGATTTTAATATTCCCCCTATAATCCTCATATAACCGAGTTCAACTAGCTATCTAGTTACTTTTAGTGTGAGCACTATTGATCTAGATAGGTACGCTAAGTATTCTACTGCTAAATACATCAGTGTCAGCGTACTTTGCATACAGCATTATTGTGTCAGCTCTCCGTAATGTACCACTCAACTTAGAGACTATATAATGGCTGATCATCATTTTTTCTGATGTCTTAACTAAATGTTCCTAAAACGTGAGTATTCTGTTTAAGCATTACACCTAAATGTTTAAGTATCTTGGTTAGATAATAGGTTAATAAATGCCACTACTGAACTTCAAATGTTGACACAATTTGTCAAAATTACCAAAATTTAAACGATATATTTTTTACGAAATCGGATATTTAAATACAAAATATACAAAATTAGTTATTTTGTCCTAAATTATAATTAAAAAAATACTATTCATAGGGCATGAAATTTTTCACCATTATCTAAGTATATTATAATTTACTACACAATATACACATTACCTAATGACATTTTTAAAGCTTTTAACTAGATTAACTTTTTAAGTGTTTATACCACTAACCTAGGTTATTCACACTCTTCTAAAATTCATTGTTATTGACATTAAGTTAAATATTAATAACAGTATTATGAACATATTATGAAATAGCATTCTATAATATATGCGATGATTTTGGCAACAATTAGTTCAAAATACTGTTTTATTAATTGAAAATTAATTGTCCATTTTAACAATATAAATGTATAAAATATTTATCACTTAGACATGTAGGTTGACAATCTGTCAACCACTCAGAATCGTATTTCATAAACAATAATTTATCATTCAATCCAAATTTAGCACATCTTCGACGCTTATTATTCAGCAAAATGACATGACTGGTTTTTAAATTATATAAATTACAATTTAATAACCTATATATGTTGTTATAATACATTAAATTCTTAATACTTTATGCTTCAACATCATTTACTGTTAAACGTTTTTCAATAAATTAAAATTTAATATTCATGATGGTTAATGTTTACTGTTTAAGTAAATCTGTTTAAATAGTAAAATAGTTTAAGCATTATAATTTATCAGTAGGTATAGACATAGTATACTAATATAAATTTATAATTATTTATTAAATGTATAGTTAATTTATTTCACATATACAAACCAAACATATTCTTAAATATGGTATGAATATGAAAAATGGTTCTTTACTCGTTAGAAAATATTTATACGTACTTCACTCGTACCAAATTCCATATTTTAGATTGTAATCATAGAGCGATGAACGATATTGTATTGGTTTTATAATGATGAGTGTTTTTGTGTATGTGTGTGTGTGTGTGTGTGTGTGTTTGACGTCATCTTTATATGAACAGTAAAATTGCTTTAATCTTCAACTTTGAGTGCTATTTCTGATAATAAATTGAATCTTATTGAAATTTTTGGAGGATAAAATGTAAAAATAATTTTTTGAAATAGTTGATTATACATTAACTAGCTACCTATTGGATAACAATTGTATTGATATTTTTTTCGTTATTTAAAAATGAATAACTGTATTGATATTTTAAATATTCGTAATATATTTATATTAGCATTTTCTCTGAATGATATAAATTTAAAAATTAATAATTTAATATAAGGACTAATTTTAAGCTATTTTATAGTATTTGTGATGCTTTTGTGAAAATTAAGTTCAACTCATGAAATATGCAGGGTGCGCTGCTTTGATTTATTTAAATATTTATAATAATTATTATTAATTGCAGATAATATGCATAATAACAAATAAAAATTATATATTTTATTTATTAGAAATTATTTGAAGGTGTTAAACACACTCTTATCACCATCTATGTTGAATACTAGTTTTTACATCCACTTAAACTATTAAAAGTTTACTAGTTATAGGAATCGTACTCCATACTAATTATTTTAATAATAAAGTAAATCAAGTGCCTATAACATTATTCCAGTTCAACTCTAACAAAATGCAATACACGATTAAAATTGATTTTAAATAATCATATAAAAAATAAATCATATAAATACGTTTTTATTTATCAGAAATAGTGATATGTATATCAAAATGTTGATGTGAAATAAATAATTAATATTCTTCTATTTGTTTAAAGAAGAAAATTGCTCTGTGAATATCGTGATTATATTTAAGACTTTAATAATAAAAAAAAATTCTTTTACGCAAACAGTAATCACCCATTATCACAATCGTATTAAACACTTTATGTACGCGTACATGTTTGGAATTTATTATAAGCTAGACCGAGGTATATATTGTGTTATACCTTAGTTCGCTAAATTGAATAGGAATAAAAAAAAATAAAAAAAAACAGACGCGTATGCACACGGCTTTCGTATAGATTAGGAGATGGGCTAACAAAAGGTATGTTATGTGCGTGTGTGTGCTTGTGCCTTGTGCGTATTGGTGTTTTTTTTGTGTGTGTGAGTATCTATATTATGTGTATGCGCGACTGGTGGGATGAAAACCAGTACCTGTTCGTTAAATATGAACCGGTTGTGTGTGCACAGATCGCTGGACCTTACACCTACAGGTTGCCCATTAGTCAACAGTTTGGTGTCAGTCGTCTTCTTTTAGCCCTAACATTTTCTGCTGAACATTTTATAATAACAGTTTTCTTTTTTTCTTACTGTTTGTAGGTTCAAAAATGGTTCGTGCTTGATATTTTATTTCCCGAAAAATGTTTTACGAAAATATACGATATTGGCTCACCGCCCGAAAACAGGTAATATCTGCAATTTATTGTAAAAATATTATCATTAAAACATGTATTATAAACACTTCCTTAGCTATTTCTTAGCCAACATTATATGTTATAACTTGTAATTTTATTGTATTGTACTACTATTATAGTTAAACGGTTTTATAATTCCCATATACTTTGAATTAAAACTAAAATTAATCTTTACACTTTGAGGTTATGTTTTTGAATTTCTACTCCTGAATTGTTAACAGTATCGAAGACTTAATTTTTTTCTATTTCTGAGCATTTTGTTCACTTTTGAATATACAAAAAATATTGCAATTATGTAATGTTAATCGTTTTACATAACGATGAAACGCGTTATTATAATGTCAATAGTTCACTTTCTAAAATATCTATTCAGTATTCACCAACTATTAGATATAGATATCAAAATGATAAACTTATAGTTAAAAATAATAAATATTGTAAAATTTTTATGTTCAAAAAATTTGGTAACATAGTAGATACGTTAGTCATAGTGGTCAATAGTAATACCGATAATAATGTATTATCAGATATAACAAATTAACGCAATATTAACTTCTCTAATATCTTAATGAAAAATATTATTAATTTAAATTTAAAATATTAAATAGGTAAAGTATAAAAATTACTAATCATTAGGTTTTTAAATAAAAAAAACTTTCGTATTAAACATTTTTATTTTTATATGATAAAATGGCTGTAACATAAATTTTTAATTACCATGTATAAATATGATATATAATTAATAGCTAGATAAATGAATTATAATATATTATGATGCCAACATTTTTCAAGTTATTATTTGTATTTTATTATGTACTAATTTCATTTATATGTAGTTAAAGTTAAAAATTAGTTTACGAATTTAGAAACATTTAATACAACTTATTTTAAATTGTTATTTTGGTAACTAATACTTAGGTAGTTAGATGTTATTTTGATTACTTATAAAGCTATAAATTACACGGTATTCTTCATTTTTGATATTCTAATGTAATGTTAAAAAATTTCAATTCGATACTTCCTAACAGGTTAAACTATAATTGCTTGTAAATAATTGTATAGGTAGTAACATGAACCACTGAAAATATGTTTCGTTACAGGTCGTTGAATTACCTTTCTAGTAAATTATTTTCATATTAATGAAATGATGATGTATTATTCGTTTTGTAATTTTATAGTATATTATATAATATTATAATGCCTACCTACATATCTAAGTTGTTAAATTGTGAACTAACTTTTTAGTAAATCTTAAAATTAGTTTATTATTGATTGTAATATTATAATTATTTTTCTAGATTTTTTTGTGTCATATAAGCTAAATACCTATTAAATAACAGGTTAATGTGATCCAATAATATTATAAATGTATTTTTATAATTTATAAATATAATATGCAACGCTTAATACTATCAATTATCATATACAAAATAATATCACATTTAAGATAAAAACATTTTGATAACTTAATGGTTAAAATGGCTTTGGCATATTGTGAACTGTATAAGATCAAAATTTAGTAGATAAAAACAAAGAAAACAAATTTAACTTATATTATATACCTAATTTTAATTACTTGGTTTTAAAAGAGCTTATAAAATATTACGACACATGTATTTTGTAAACTTTACTTAATACTTTCGAAACATATAATGTCTTTAAATATATTATGTATGTATAGATATATATTTTATAACTTATCACTTCCATATGAAAGTTTCAACTAATTAAACTTAGAATTTATTCTTACCACAAATAACAATCACGATATGAATAAAAGGTATTATGATACTCTGACACTATAACATAGTACATCTAATATATCTAATATTCAACTATTATACAATTTTCGTCAACGTATACATAATATGCTAATAGATGTATTCGTGATACCTATATATCCATATTAATACGAGTCACGTTGACCTGTCGGTAGGTGGGGAAAGGGAGTAAAGATTTTCGTACATTACAAAACCAAAAATCCTTACGTACATCCACCGTGATTACAATGTTTATTTTGTCAGTTTATTCAGTCTACAGATGAAACACGCATTTCCACGGTACCGTTGGTACCCAGTGTATGAGCGCGCGTACGTGCGTGCTTGCGGTCCCGAACGTGCATAATACCCAATGATAATACTTAATAATACTCTTGACTGAACAGCCGTCAATGCATCGTCGTCTACGAAGGGGTAAAACGCATCGTCGAGTGCTCTTGTCCACCACCGCTGTCGGACTGATGGTGCTTATACGCAATCGGCAGGTGTCGGACACGAAGTGGGTTGAAGAAAAACCAAGAGGAACGACCAGCACTGTAATAATAATAATAGTAATAAATATATTATAATATCGTATAGGCACGCTCGGACGGATATCAAAACCCGCATCCGTCGCCATACGCTCGATCGTCATCTATATAATATAATATTATTATAGCGTCGAAGATCGCGGTTCGTCTGTACAAATGTCTTGCATGACATTAACCGCATTTTATGCCGACAGCCGTGAGGATTGGTGGCTGCTAACCGGGTTGCTGGTTTTTCTCTTTGGTTATCTAGCTGTATGAGTGTTACGTATGAAGCTCCTCATAGGTCTAGGTGACCGAAGTTAAAAATCGCACCCACTACTACTCAACTGCACCACCGCTACGCTGCCCGACAAGCCGATGGTCATCCGCGCGGATCTCTGCGTATAAAACATAATATGTATATAGGTACCCTTTCTTACCTATAATACTCGATTGTAAGTATATATAGCTATATATATATATATATATTATAATACCTAGGCCGATACTGCTAAAGCAGCAGCCGCGTATAATATTATATATGATGTACAATGAGGGAAGAACGTCGACGACGGCGTTCGATAGATCAAGAGATTAATGGGATTAATGGTTCTCCTCGCCTCCGCCACATCTTCGTACTGCTCCGCCACCGACTGCAAGGCTGCGAGGTTGCCAGACACACACACACACACACACACATAATATACAACGATACATATTATTATTATTATTATCATTGTGTACCCCTCATTCTCCTCCCACCCACCCACATTGTAAGTGTGTGTGCGTGTGTCATGCACCTCTTTTTTTTCTTTCAGAACCGGATTCTGTGTCATCTTGTTCTGGACAGTTATGGCCGCCGACGCCACTCCGGGCATTGTTAACCTTGGGCTGGATGTGCATAACGAAAATTACCGCGGTGGTGGCACCAGCAAACGAGCGTACATTATATTATTATAAATTATAATATATTGTATATATATATATTATGTGTATGATAAACTGATATTGTAATGCGAAGGATCGTACAAATAAATATTAATACATATATATAATATATATATATATATATATATATATATATATTAATCACAAAACCGTTGTGCCTACACGCGCTGTATAACAGTATATAATATAATCAATACACGTAGGTAACACCTATATTTACCATAAGTACGTAATAGTGTATGCTGTTATTAAATATTAAAACCAAAAATATACATATATATTTTTTCCGTCTACTTCAAAGGAAAATACATTTTTATCAGGTTTTAAATTTTCAACCGACGATTAATTAAATTCTATGTTAACGCCAAGTAGAGCGGACTTAAGCATGTGACAGCTATATACTCGTACCATGTGTACGGATCAAAAACACTGAATGCTTTGAAAAAAAACCTAACCAATTTTGAGCCCTTGAGCTTATTTAATCTAAATCATTGGCATTAAATTAAAATTTTAAAAGGCTCTGCATTATACCTATATGACGTTCATTACAAAATTCAATTTGTTTTTTATTCAACATCTGAAATAAATAATAATGTTATCTATGAAAATATACAATTTCAGCAATTTTACATTTGCCTTTCAATAGAATGTCTACGAATTAATACTTATCAATGTACTTTAAATAATATAGTAATCTAATAATACAAATTTTTCTTATCGTATAGTATTATGTTTTACTTTTTTTTAAATTTTAAAATGGATATTATTACAATCTGTTAACTAAAACAAGCAAAATTGTACATGGTAGAAAAGGGAAGGTTCACACGATTATTTTATAAAGGAAGCTGTTCACTATAACGACGCGTCAGTTGTTTCCACTTAGAGGTATACCTACGTTAAATTCTTTAAAGACAACTAAATAAAAATATATTATTTTATACATGTAGTTGTTGTAGTATCAATATGTCATACTGTCATACACGAATACAATAGAAATGTATAGTTTATCATATTTATATCTATGTATAAACACAAAAACTGAAATATTAAATTTAGACAATCGTTTAAATTATTTTTTACTATATAAATTCAAAATATTATTTATCTGAAGAAATAAAAATAAAACGAATATTATTATACGTTACACTGCAATTCATTTTATCCGTAATCTGTGTACCTACCTATAATTTAATTATACTTACTAACGAAGGAACAAAACATGAATGTATATTATAAATTAGATATAAATTTAATAAATACTAAAAACCAAATAATATATTCTATGCATTATTGGAATCATTGGATATGTATAAATTATAGTTAGATGGTACCTATAACCTATATAAGATTTTTTAGTAACAGGTACCAACGTAAAAACATTTTATTTTATATTAAATATTAGTTAAACTTATAATAAATAAGGTTATTTAATACAGTTTAATAATTTTCAAATATAACAATCACAACAAAAATTATTAATGAAAACAAATATAGGAAAAACTTAGTGTTACATGCATAGTTTCAGTAGTCATACAATGGCATAATTAGAAATTTTCCATGAAGGAGGAGAAGATAATTTTATTTTTGGTAGAAAACTGTAAAATTTATCATTTCCAATAAGATCTCTATTAAAAATACTAAATTAAAAACATTAAATTGTAATATTATAGTTAGATTATTACTAAATTATAAATATTGCAAAATATTAGTTAAATAAGGCTCGGAAGGGATCTACTCCTCTCATCACACCTTTAATTACGCTCCTGGTGGGTGTCATACACCTAGATCAGTATATCATATTCATATATATATATTTTAATTTGAGTTCCAAAATCTACCTATTAAATAATAAACTAATAACACATAACATAGTACGTAATATTATTATGTGATTATATGTGTTATTTAAAATTTAGTCAAAAACAAAACTTACGATTAAATAATGAATAATACGGTTCATAGAAACCTATCGCCTTGTATAGCTTTACGGTAAGTAAACATAAGTTTTATTATTATCAACTGTACTCATGTACCCACGGGCTACGGCCCACGGCTAAAGATAAACTATCTATAGCCGTGACTGGACCAACTCTGCAAATTTCGTATTCTATACATACCTACTTTATAACTAATCGTCAAATGAAAATATTTTGATTTAAAAAAATGTGAAAAGATGATATTAGGAAAATAATATTATCATTCTCAAACTTTTATACAGTGACGTACACATCGATTGTATTCATATTATTATGTTAGTAGAGAAGTTTGCCGAAAGTATCTTCTAACTATTATGCATAACTACCTTAAAAGTTAAGTTAAATTATATTTACTGCGTTTTAATATCTTGTTACGTCAAGTCTACATATTGTTAAAAGTGAAAGTGGTCGTGATTTAGTTACTATATGAAAAGTATCTATACTAAATGACGTGATAATGTCATATAGATAAATAACGTGGGTGTATTTTAAAATTATACCAAAAAAAAAGACGTAGAAATTATTAGTTATTACTTATTAATTATAAGTATATTATAAATGTGAAATATAGGTAAGTACCTAATATAATGTTCAAATGATTAATTGCGATGTTGACTGTTGACTTAATAAGATACCGGAGGGAAATTTTAGAGCAATATGGTTTTTATATGTCTAACCAGCAACCAGTAATCATTATTTAATTTAGCTCTTTGGCTCTTATTTATAAAAAAAGAGATCAATTTTATCAAACTTGAAAGGCATATATCATCACTGACAATAAAAAACCGATAGTTTTATATTTGGCCTGTAAAAAATACTTACGTATAATGAAGTATTAAAATGCAATTTAAGTATTTAACCATAGTAACAAAATACGCTTTGCAGAAAAAACATTTTTAAATTCACTATTACTCAAAGTAAATTTTAAACTCATACTAAATTAATTAATTACATATCTACCTACCTAACTAAAAACAAAGCTATTCACCATAATAATCTGTAAACTTGTCGACAATAGACATAATATTACGAAACACATTATTAAAAATACTTATAAATTTTATAATTTTAATCACGGCGCATATACCAATATGGTTAAAGACGAACAAGTTAAATTAGTGATGGCCATAATCGACAAAATGTTGCATGATACATCAAAACCATGGACGAATTGGTTCGGATGGATGGAGACCCGGACCAACGTACCCAGATTTAAATTACTAATAGGACTTCTGTTGTCAACTTCGGTAATTCTGTTCGTTTTCGGGCCTAACGCAATGGTGTTGAGCAACGCAATAGGGTTGATATACCCCGCACAATTGACGGCGTCATTAGTGTTTTGGCCTCCAAAGCGGAAAAATTTTGCTCCCGCCGCCGCCGTTGCCGAAGCCCAAAACAAAAAATTCACTTACTGGCTGATGTTCAGTGCGCTGTTGATCGTGGAACAGGTCTGCGGATTCGTCTTATTTCTATTTCCGTGGTACATGCTGTTAAGAACATTTTTCTTGATGTGGTGTTCCGCACCAATCCGAAACAACGGTGCGACTCTTATATTCAACAAGGTCATATACAAACTCTTAAAGGTTAATAAAAGTCTTATAACCTATACGTTTAAGTTATTATTACCTAAAATAATGGTTTTGTTATTATTCGAATAATTGTTTGGTGAACGACAGCCAACGCGGCAGCCTTTCATCAATAGTTTCCGTTCTAGTGTCAACAACTTGATGAAGAATCGGCAAAAAGGTCTGCCGAAATTTCGGCCGCCTTGTCGGCCACCTCAACGATCACCTCAGAAGACGTCTTGGCGGTCGGCACTACGGAAATAAACAATATGACTGCAGTAATAATTTCTGAACATAGACCTTATACGTATAAGATTTTTAGGTCTATGAATATAATAGATAGAACCATCTTAAGAATTCGCGACAAATCAATTACTGCAAGGTCCGTGTCGCGAAAATAATTGCAAAACCAAACATAGATAGGTAATAGAAGATTCCTATTTACGAGTGTCTATATTTAATAAAGTAATTACCAACATACTTTTTACTGTTCCAGATCGGAAAGAATGTTCTAACTCAATGGTTCTTAAAATGTGATCCTTGACCTCCCTTGTGATCCAGAATACTCATATTGTGGGTTTGTGGGGGGAAGGGACTCTATCGGTGGTTCTGGCTTGGACAGATAACGTGACATATTTTGTAAAAAAAAAAAGATATTCAAATAAGTACATTGGTTAGGGGTCCACGATTTATATAAGTCTTTCATTTGGGGCCTTTTTGTTCCACAAAAGTTTAAGAACCACTGTTCTAATAAACAGTATATATCTACCTAAATATGTAGTTAATCTAATCTTGTAGTTTTTATATTACCTATATGATATTGGCATAGATAATATACACGAAAACCGCATCATCATTATTTCGGATTGGTGCGAAACTCCAAATTAGGAAAAATTGTCTAAACATAATGTATCAAGGAAATATAAATAAGGCATATCCGCAGACCTGTTAACACGATCAACACCTCATATCGACCAGTATACGTGAATTTTTTGTTTTGGACTTCGGCAGCGACGGTGGCTGGAGCGAAATTTTTTTCCACTTTGGAGGCGAAAACACTATAGTTATGCCGTTGCTGGTCAACACCATAGCGTTAGCGCCAAAAACGAGCGAGGTGACCGAAATTACCAGCAGAAGTCATATCAGTAATTTCAATCTGGGTAGCCGGTTCGTCCGTCCGAACAAATTCGTTCGCGGTTTTGATGTGTCACATGCAACATGTTGCCGATTATGTCCACAACAATTTGATTTGGTTGTATTAACACCAATAACTAGTGTAATATAAGTACCTATGGATGTGTACATTTGAATATTTGCTATTATATTTCAATATTTTGAAAATTGATTGTAATTAAATACAAGAATATTAAATAAATTGTTAAATAGAAAAATTAAATTGTTAAATAATGTTATAAACTGCAGCAGTCTGACTGCTGTATCACATAAATAAATGAAAAATATGATTCAAACGCAACTCAAAAGTATAGTAACTCATAAGTATAGCAAATAGCTATATTGGATCTAGGACAATTGGGTCCCGAACAAATGGTCCTCGCGAAAAAATATCTTATGCGGACAATTGGTCCCCGTCATAATTTTATATTTGGACAATTAGTCCCCGGCTTAAAAGTTAAATACAAAATATTTTTTTATCATTAAACATTCTTTAAAATGTATTTTCAATAATAATAATAATTTTAGAATATATTAAATAATAATAGGTAGTTATTTGTTTTAAAAAAAAATAAAAATGAACATAATAATATAATAATAAATTAATAAATAATATTATTATGGTCAAATAAAAAAATAATTTAAGTTTAACATAATAATTACAATTTATGAAAATCTCGAAAGATCATTTTTTGAAAAGTTATTATCAAAATTATTTAAAAGAAACATCATTATTTTTTGTCAATGATATCATTGTTGTTGAATTAATTATTTGTATCAATCCAATAAAATTATAAATATTTGAATGTTTAATTCTAACAAAATTTTTAAATTTATTAGTAAATTCTTCAGATTTTGTTGTTAAAAATACATAATTTGTTTAAATTTTATATTGCTTCAAAGCTTAAAAATTAAATGCAAGGTTATTCTAAAAATATTATATTATTGAAAAAACATTTTAAAGAACGTTTAATAATAAAAAAAATATTTTGTATTTAACTTTTAAGCCGGGGACTAATATTCCAAGTATAAAATTATGACGGGGACCAATTGCCCGCATACCAGCTATATTGCCTATGTTATATAATACGAAAATATTAATATTTTATTTAAATAATCTCATTAATTGTTGAAAAAACCTTAGCCCATGTGAAAAAAATATTTGCCTCACTACAGCCCCCCCCCCTTGCCCCCTGGAAAAAAATTTTAGTGCTGTGCTTGATCAAGTAATGCCGTTTTTAGATAGGATACGCGTGTATAAATTTAAAATTGTTGTATATTAGCATAATATGTCCACGGTTACTTAATATAAATTCAATATTCTTTGACATTATAGACATTTTTTTTAAAAAAAATTCGTTTTCGTTTGTCACAGACCATGATTTGAACTGACAGGTTCAAACTCATAGCGAACAATAACCCGTCAATTATCTGTGGATAACGTTGCGAGGAAATAATAATAATAATAATAACATAGTAATAATTTGCATAACTCTCCACTACAAGCTGCATAAGCTTACAGTTACAGAAGGTAGATTAACCTAAACTGTAACTAATTATTTTATCCAACCTGTAATTTATAGATAATTTTTACAATAAAAAAGTAAATAAATGATACACGTGGTATATACCTAACTAATATAAGAGGTTCTCAAAAAATTGTTAAAATTGTTTTTTTTTTGCGGAAATCGGAATATAACCTTTGGCGAAAAACGGTAATGGTGTAACAAGCGAGGGTCATTTTGGCGGAAAACGGTTACGCCCGGAAAAAATAAAAGATTTTTGCTTATGCATATCAGTGTATCACCGTACAAATAATATGTAGTAAAGCAAGTTATTTACTGTATAATATAGGAATTAGGGGATGCATACTACCTGTACCCAAATTGTATTTAATGGGTAATAAATTGTATTTACGCTTTTCATTATATTTTTATTAAAAAAATATATTTGCTGTGACATTCACATTAACAGCACCGACTGTCCCAGGAACCTCCTGCTTAATTCCATAGTTTCCTAGTAGGAGCTTCCCGATGGAAGCATTAAGGGAGTGTCCCATCAAGGTTAAATAATTTTACATTTTTTTAGTTACTAAAATCATGACAAAATAGATTTTGTCATGACTATAATAGTAAATCTATTTTCAGTACGTAGAGGCGATGACAAAACGTGCCTCACTATGATTATTGCGCATGTGTAATTCCACTTAATTAACCAGTCGCGTGCATTCGCGTACATACGCATGTGTGTGTAATTTGTGTACACAAGTACAAAATCAGAGGCGACGTAAAACGGTGCCTCACTGACGTCATTGGAAATACGCTGAAATACCGGCGTTCGTTTGCGACGTTTACGTGCTAATTATTCCGTGCATTTCTTATCGGTTTATCGATATTTTTGATAATATACACGGAATGATAGGTACAATAAAATAATAAATAATAATTCAAATTAAAGTGAAACGAAGAACCATTTTTTCTCAAATTAAGTCATAAATACGTTAAAAATTATCAGCGAAATATGTGCTATTAGTGAACCAAGAAGTTCACATTTTGAGTATTATTTACCACAAAATTTTAGGTGAGGCGCCGCCACTGGTTATCACGTAATTGGGAATATCTGTTACACAGATATATTTATATATATTTTTGGCACCATCATTTTTAAAACGTCGATTTACCTAGTTATAGCTAATCAAACTTATTTCGTAGTATGAACAGTGATCACACGTTTTGCGGCACTCGTCGCTACGCTCCTCGGCGCCGTCGCTCCACTCCGCAAATCGAAAATATCCCTCAACTTGCTATGCAACACCACCTCAAGTAGGTCACAGGGTAATTACCAATTAATTATTACAGACTCGATGGCGAGTTAAAGTAACATAAGTATTTATATTAGTATAGCGTATAAACTTCCGTATAGACTTCCGCGCGACAATGCAGTAGGTACAGCGTTGTGAGCATGCGTTTACAACTAAAAACGCAAACTTTGGAAGGCTGTAACTTCCAAAATAACGGTTTGCGCAAATTTATTTTTGCATCATTGTTCTTAACTCGTTGAAATACATGTTTCAAAAAAAAAAAAATTGAAAAAATCGCGTGGTAGCTAAACTGCAATTATATCCACATTATTAACGTATTTAATACACGAGCAACGCCGTGACGAAATAGCTAGTTTTTAGTTTTTACATAAACAAGAAAAATTAATCTATTTGATTCCTACGTCATAGAATCGCCGTTTTAGATTTCTAAACATAAGTTTAGACACATTAATACATGTTACTGAAAAATAATAAAATATATGAGTAGGTATTTATTACAGATTCATACAAGCCAATATTAAAAAATAGGTATTAAAATATGAAGGTTATCTGCAAAATATTTTTAAATTGAAAACGGAATTACTGCAGTTTATTCTATTTTATTAAAATACATTTAGAAACCGGAGATTTTGAATGTTCTCAGAGTGAGATTTCATAACTTATTCTTAATTTATTGTTTTTTTAATATTTAAATTAAAATGTATTTTCGATATATAAAATATAAACATTTATTGCTGCTGGCTACTAATATTGACAAGTTACTATAATATTTATGCTGTTAAAATACATAGTAATAATAATATTCGTTTCGGTCACACAGTTTTATTATTACAATCTTAGTATAACAAAGAATACGTCAAATAACATATTCTGTTCTTGTTTTTTGTATCACTGAGTAGTGACAAAGTATCCGTTCGCTCGTGGTACCCTGTCCTCCAAATTTGTCAAAAACCGTTCTGACTGCATCGGACAATCAGTATTATTATTTATTCATATTATTGTTTTGCTTATAAATTATTACGCGGCGATCGATCGATCATATTTTCCGTTCAAAGACCAATCCATTTTCTATTCATCATCAGTTCAGCTTGCAAATAGTCGACGAATTTGACACTATGGTATCGTGGACCAAACTGCCCAAACTGGTATCCGGTGTAATCCAGACCATATTTGGTGCACGCAAAGTAGCTATGAGTAAGTTTAGTTCAGTGGGTTATTAGGTTATTGGCGTTATTGCTCACGATCAGTGGCGTGGTGAACATTTATAAACCAAGATGCACAACATATATTTTAGTTCCTATACCTACCCACCCACCCAGTAACTCAAATATGTGGGAGGCTACCCCCCCCCACCAATAAAAACTTCTTGGGGCCACCTCAAAAAATTTGAGTGGAATAGGCATGTATTTAAAAAAATATGCATTTGAGGATTTGAGCCCCTCTGAAAAAATTGCCTATTTGCACCTACTGCACCCATCCCTTTCTCAGACACCACCCATGAAATATTTCCAAAAACTATTTAATTAACTAATTAAACTTTCTAATATTGTACATAAGAGTAATAGGGACTATAAAATTATTAAAGGTTTTTCCCTCTTTTGTTGTAATTGACTTGATTTATCATACAAAATTATATTATAACAATTTACCATGTATTTATTTAAGAGGTAAAAATAAATATTTTGGCAATGGACACATTCAAATATGTCAATAGCTTTTTTTAAATTGTACCATACATTAAATATAAATTAAACTTTACAATACACTATCATATGACCATATTGTATAGTAATTAATGTAAATACTAAATGTTGATAGAAATAGAAATTATGGGAAATTCAGTACCTATACAATACATGTATCACAATTTATTTAAAAACGTTCACTTTAAAGTAATGTTTAAACAAAATTATGTAAGTAACAGTGTGCAGTATATATAAATTAATAACAATTGTAGATTTACTTGAAATTGGTTTAACTAAAATATATCGTTTAAATTTAAATTTAAAATTAAACAAACAAAAGTGCCCGTTGTAACATCATAGATGATTGACCAAATTGATTAATAATTTCTTCATAGTCAATTTTAACATCTTTTTCAACGCTAAGCATTAATAAGCTCTCAAGCCTTCCTTCATTAACCGTTGTCCTCAGTCTAGTTTTGATAAGTTTCACCTTAAGAATCATATAAAAAAATTAATAGTTAAATTAATTAATTGTTTAATTACATAATTTAAGTACATTTTTGAAAATTTCCTCTCTGCTGATGCTGAAGACACTGGAATTGTTCCATAAGCTTTAAATGCCAAATATAAATTAGGAAAAGCAACAGATGAATCCAGAGTTGATAATACATGAAGCATGGTGTGTAATTTTATTTTTTCTAATTCATTAGTTATCTTGCTGCTTAAAGCAAGATAACAGCTTGAAGATCACCAAAAAATTTTTTTGTATTGATACTAGAATCGGCAGTATCTACGATTACTAAATTAAGCCTGTGAGCAAAACACCATACGTATATGGCCTTATCATTTTCCTTTTGAATTAATGTTTTTAATCCTTTATATTGTCCCTGCAGTGAAGCAGCACCATCATACTATTGTGCATATAAATATTCTTTCCAATTAATGTTAATATACTGTTGCATTATTTTTTGAAATACATCAAAAATCCCTTTACCTGAACTATCATTAGCAGTTTCCAAAGCAATTAATCTTTCTTTGATATTTCCCATATAGACAAACCTCAACACAAATACTACTTATTCTAAACTCGACAAATCAGTAGTAGTATCTATAATTATACTAAACATTTGTGATTGCTTAACTTCTTCTAATATTATTGAACGAACATACTCTTTCATAATATCTAACAATTTGTTTTGGCTTACATTTGATAAAAATGATATCAGATTCTTTGAAACATTATTTATTTTTTGATGGTGCAAATTGAGAACTGGATGATACTTTCCATTAAATTAATTAGTTCAAGAAAATTCCCTCTATTGTTAGATAATTTGTGCTCATTATGGCCTTGAAGAGCAATGTTTTGTCGAGCAGTATACAATAATGCATTAATGACTACCTTTACAATTTCACGATTTTCAGCTACTTGTTTATTAGTTCCGTGTACCATTTTTAAATCAATTCTATGGTTATTGGTATAAAGTGCTTTACTCATTTTAGACTGTAAATGTTCTGGTAGCAACTCATGTTGTTCAATATTTCTTTTAATATTAGACCATTCATTTGTACCCTGGGAAGCAATTAACAATCTTTTTGCTTTGGGTAAACCAAACATTTTACAAGTCACACAGAACACTTTGTTCAGAGCAGGAGAGTATGATAACCATGATCTTTTACATGGGGGTTGATCCTTGTTTGTAGTAATAAGCATTGTGAAAAGACCTTACCTTTCCTGTTTTTGGATTGGTAGTTATTGGATATTTTTTATCAATCAGAAGGTAATGGTTGATAAGGACCCAACTGGGTAAATAGCAATAGCTGAGAGTATGGTACATTTTCCGGTACATAGGCTGGATCATTTGAAAAATTTTTAATTACTAAATTTAACTCAATATCACCTGAAAATGTATTTCAACTGAATAATTATAATTTATAAATTTAATCACACTATGAACATAAGATTGTACTACATAAATATTATTTGATAAATAAGACATTATATCTCAATATAATCATAATATTTTATCCAGAAGGTCTAACACTTTGAGAAGCTATAACTTGCAGGGTATTAACGAAAAATAAAATGTGAAAATTCTTAAAAAGATAGTTTTATTAAGTTATGATATTTAAATTATATGATGCCATTTGAAAATCAAAAGTTGATAGAGGTTTAACCAATAAATATAAATAAATATAGATGCATTAGCATTAGACTCAGCTACAAAATCAACCTCAGATATGGGAACTAAAATAATTAATACACACATTATTAATTAAATCGTTTAATAAAAATACAAAAAAAAATAAAATATATATTATATATTATAGTTACCAACCTATAATCTCAGGCATAAATATATTTCTATTTGTAATTGAATCTTGTACATCCGTTTCAGATGGTGAGTCTTAAATAGTTAATACGTCATAAAGTATATAAGTTAACATAAACATACAAATTTAAAACAAAGTACCTAATGCAGTAATTTATTATTTTTGTTATTTAAATTATATATTGTCTGGTATAAATCAGTTAAATAGAAATTTTAATTTCTTTAATAATTAATAAATATGAATATAATAATTCAGAAACTATGTCTCTGAACGCTGACCTCCATTAACAGTCGTACGTTCCAATAGTTTCAATATCAATAAGAATTAAATAATATTACCAGATATTTCAGTTGTACAAATAATTTAAAAAAATTACCAATATAAAAAATTCGATTTAATGTTATTTATTTCAATCATTATAATTACCGTTTAAATTTTGGTTTTTTACGTAAAAAATCTATCCAATTTTTGTTTTTGTATCATGCCTTTTTTTTTTTTTTTTTACAGGCTTTTATGTGTCTGTTCCAATTTATATCATTTAGTTCGACACGCTTCCGATCACAAAACTCACATGTATTCATATTTTTTCACAACAATTTATAGTATAAATGAAAATATAAATAAATAATAACTGTACGACTGTATAATTCAGTGCAAAGCGAAGTTGACGACTAACCAGGCAATAAGCATCAACAGCTCGACACCACTAATAAAATAGTAAATGAATAAAAAAAAAAAAACAATATATTGTTGAATGTTGGCCATTATCTATATCTAGACGTAATAACCACAGAATAAATAATAACTGTCGTTATTTATAAACTGTACACATCAAAATGCACAGACGGGTAATACCATCGATTAGGAATTTTGTTAATAGTGGAATAAAATTATTTCTATAATCGTCGTATACCGCCGCCGATATCATCAAATAAAAAATAATCAACTATATGTAATGTAATAAACTAATAAGTTCTATAAACGTCAGATAATATTATATTATTATGTATAACAAAATACTATATAATTATATTGTTGCCACTAGCAGAAAACAATTACCCATTTAACTATTTTAATTCTTAATATAGCAACGAGTGTGTTATTGAGTGTAGTCGACTTGTCAAGCACAGGTGGAAATGTCTCCACCGGTTACCGGTATACAATATTTGTGTTATATTATTGCATACCATAACGTTTGGTATCCAAGTTGGATCCAACTACATACCCGCCCAAACACCCACCCATCCACCAAATTTCCATGACGCCTAGACGTCATTAAACCCCTTTCACCGCGTCACTGTTCACAATTAGATACGAAGTGAAAACAGCTGAACGATTTGATAACGCTTGACACGTCGCATTATCAGTTATCATTAACGGCAAAAATAATTATTGTATTAATTTCACCAGTGGATTGTAGTAGTGTAGACTGTAGAGTACATAGGCTTACAGAGTACAAAATACAGACGTTGTACTGGCCACAGGGCAGTAGGAAATTACCAATCACTTTTTAAAGTTCATTTACTTGTTGATCGTTAGATTTCTTCTCTAATGTTCAAAGACAAATAATTTTTTATTTTTATTATACTGTATACGAATAATATATTAATTAAATCTGGTGGGGAGGGGGGCTGGCAAAAAAATGTAAAAATGTAAAATGCAAAAAATGTGACTGCGCGTGTATCGGCACTCGGCGCAATTGAGCATGAATACATTTTAGATGATAGGATGTCAGATGAACCAGATTCTGATAGTTAATCATGCTGAGAACAAAATTGTTATATATATATGCACAAATGTTTAATTACTTTTTTTTTTTTTTTAACTTTATTTTAAAACAAACAATCTGTAATTAAATTTACAATAAGCATGTATGCTGATATATATAACAATTTGGCATGCGACACGTGAAAAAAGAAGCCACCCAATAGCGACACTTTATAGAAGAATTTTGTTTAATTTATAATTTTTTTTTTTTTAATTATGGTTGAGATCGCGACACCATCTTCTTTTAGTCTGCGAGTAGAATTTTCAGGAATTGAGTCAGAATTTAGTGCTGATATTAGAGGATTTGGGTGATTGGTTAGTCGTGAACGAAATCGTTTATAAAATAGTTTTACAGTTTCCTCTACTGTGTTAATTCTTAAGTCCATGTGAAAGGTGTGGTTTGAAACATTAAACAGAGAATTTGTAATTATGCGAAGAGTTGTGGATTGGTAGGTTTGAATTTTGTTTGTACTTGATTTCTTGGCAGCCCCCCATAGCTGGATGCCGTATGTCCAGATGGGCATCAATAGAGTTTTATAAATGGGTAGTTTTGATTTTATGTTCAGTTGAGAGTGTTTGCCGATTAAGTAGGAGAGAGATTTCCGTCTGGTGTTTAAGAGAATACGTTTACTTTTAATATGGTGGGCCCAAGTTAGACGTTGGTCTAGTATTAAGCCTAAATAGCGAGAGCTAGTAGCTTTAGGAATGATGTGATCATTATGTTTAATTACTAAAAATAAAAAAAAAAATATTATGTTTACAAATTATTTTATACTATTTTATATTTTTATTGTTTATAAAAATTAAAACTTCAAATAAATTCCCAGTAGAATATATTTTTATTAAATCACCGGTTTGACAGATATGTGTAAGTACGAGTGCTACGATAGGTATTATTACGTATAATATAATTATTTAACCTGTATTGTATCATATTATATCACCACTATGCGTGCGCAAAACACCGAAAATCGTGAACTTAACGTGACTATAATTTTAAAACTAATGATTTCCGAAAAAAACTTTTTGCGCCATCATTTTTAAAACATTAAAATACATAGGTTTCAAAAGAAAAATATCGAAATTTCGAGGGGGTACTAAACTAGATTTATACCAAATCGTTATCGTGTTGGAAGAAGAACGAATTATATTAAAAATGTCGCGTATAAGTATACGAATCGCAAAAATATGTATTTATTATTCATAAATCACTTAAAAATCAATTGCAATTGATTGGAATCAGAATGCATTAGTTTTTTTCTTTTTTGATATTGATTTTTCTTTTTTACTATTATACAATTTTACACCTAATTTATACATTTTAAATAAAATATTGTATACATTTCCTTAGTACTTATTATGAATGAACAATTGTCATTGAATGGTCTACTGTCAATATTTCATTTTAATTATTACTTTGTAATTGTAAGGCATGAGTTAATAACTAATATTCAAGGCTATTGTGTATTAAAATGAAAGTATTTTCTGGAATACCATTTTTTTTTTTTTTTTTGTATTTATAGTTCATAATATTATTATAAATATTTTAAACATATTTTTAACTGGTAAATTTTAACTTTGTCATATTATACATTTATAATTGATTATAATGACCTTTGAACATTTAATTAAGTAAGAAATTGGCGGTTTTTTCAATCATGATTAGTTTTTATTTTATTGATTGCGACAATTTTTTTTTCGCCATATGCATAAGATTATTATTATTATCTAATATGTTTTTGTATGTCCATAAACATTTGAGTTCATGCAATTAATTTTGAATATATAATAATTAAAATTAAAATTTTTATTTTATTTCATATACAGGTTCCCAAATGTTGATTTTATTAACTGCATAAACTAAGTTGTATAAGGATTATTTAATTAACATTATTTTTCATTTTGAAATTGATATTTTAGTAAGACAAAGAATAGCATAAATATACATTTTCATTAGTTAAAGTTAAATTTAAAAAATTATAAAAGTACACTAATTATTTTAAATTAAAATATGCTTTTATATTTATAAAAAATATAAATATTAAAAATCTATCCGATCAATGCACAAAAAATACTCTTTTTTATAAAATATATAATAAGGCGCTTTTGCACTAAACTTAACCAGAAAGTCGTAATCGTGGAAATACGGAGTATCTTTGTTCCTATATTATTTGAGAGATAGACAAAGAAAGCAAATGCTGGTGTGGCGGCCCCTTAATGACTTCCACTTTTATAATTTTAAGAACATATTATTATGTAAGAATATTAGTGACTCATTGACTATTGTTTAATAATTTTCAATTTAACTTAACGGCTAATCGAAGTATTTGGTATATTTGCATTTTTTCTATAATAGAGTTACTATCAAAGTTTTTATTTTAATTTTTTTCTTTAATCTTATGTGTAATTTAAGTATAATACTTTTAAAACTTCCTCCTATATTTATTAAAGTTGATAAAAATAACAAAACTACTACCTACCTCTACCTATATATTTATAATTAAATATTAACAACATTGTAATTTGTAAAAACTCAAAATATTCTAATTCAATAATTTTCATTTGGTTGTGTGCAAGTATAATATTGTATTCTGGAAATTTTTTACTTAGGGTTCGAAAAATTTTTATCCCGGGTTTTTCATTTATGGTTTTGTTTTTCTGTTAATTCTTTTTTTACAATTTTAGGGGCTATTATAATTTATATGTGTATTTATACAATTATACCTATAAACTATTTTGATGGGCTACGGTTTGTTTTTTTTTTTAACCATCAAAATTACGCTTATAGCAATAATTTCACTAATTATGCACTATTTTATAATTTAAGTAAATAGTTCATGTACAACTCTAATTTCAATAAAGGCTGCCAATTCAGTAGAAGTAAAAACAATAAATTCAAAGCATCTACTTATACACAATTATTGTTTTAAAGCATGTTATTTTTTTTAGCATTTCACCATAGATTTTTATTATTATATTAGAAATTATAATTATGTATAGTATACAATAATTAATTAATAAATTAAAATTAATGTAACTTGTTTTATATTTAATATTTTTATACTCATAGTTTTTACAAGCATATTTAGCTATTTTTAGTACATAAACGTTATAATACATTTTAATACATTTTTTTTTTTTACTATAAAATAATAACCTAAATATTTTTAAAAATGCGCTCAAAAAAATTTAAAAGCCATATAAATACCAAGATAAATTATATATTTTCTAATTAATACTATAAATCAAAACTTACATTACATAATAAAATACAACAACATTAATAATATAATTCTTTTTTTTATGATAAAGTTCATTAATATTACCTTTTATATTTAAAAATAAAAATATTTTATCAATTAAATACAGTGAAAATTCTTTACAATGAATTTTATGGGATCAAGACATTTTTTTCGTCATAGAGTTTTCATAATCAAGAAGATATAAAAAAAAAACAAAATTTAAAATTGTTGTCTATTTAACTTCGAACTTCTACGTTTTATGCTATCAGGCATTATTATAATGTATATAACATCTTATTTCTTATTAACCCATTAACCCCTAGAATTCACCTATACGTGTGATATTGTATACAATAATTTTAAATATTCTGCCATCATTGTTTGAACTTGTTTAGCCAATATTTTTTTTCTATTTTTCTTTGAACTTGTCCCATGTCTTGGAATAATTTTGGGCCATTTTTATCAAATAAGTATTTTCCGAAAATTATATTATGAAACATAAAATATTTTTTTCGTTATTAAGAGTGACTAATACACTGTAAAGAATGAATTGATTAATAGGCTATAAATCAAAACATCCATTATAATGCAATATTTAAGTTATATAGAGTTTTTTGTTGTAACGAGTTTTATTATGAAGAGTTTTCATTATAGTTTGAAAATTATTTGATTTTGAAATTGTTAAAAGGTACTTAAATTTTTAAAATGGACAATCAAGAATCAATGAAACTTTAATCAATACTAAAAGAAATTGTGAGTTTTTTTTCATCTGGTAAACATTAACTAAAAATATGACAAAAAATAACCATAAATGCAAATTAAGAATCATTTATTTAAATGTTTATATGTTGATGAAACATATTTTTTTTTATTAGTCTTGAAATTATATAATTTCTGCTTTGACAACTCAAGCCATTAGCATTATATTTATATGTACATTACATTTAAGAAAAAAAAGAAGAAAATTACAATTTTAAATTGAATAATTAGATATTTATGTATATTGCTATAATTTTTGGCTATATTAGTAGGTTTAATATTTTGGTTAATTTAAAGTATTCAATTGTATTTGTTTCATTGTGTGTTTAAATTTAGACTTATTCAATCAGGTAGGGCTTATGTTAAGTTTCTCTCTTTGTTTCTTGTATATTAAACATGTTTTTTTAAGAAAGCTTTGCTTAAAAAAATGTGAAAAATACTTTAAATTTAAAACGTATATCAAATCAATTAATTTACATTATATTTAATTAAATGTTACAATTTATTGTTATAGATCCGTTTGAAAGTTTTAAGAAAACAATTAATGTTAGTAACAAGAAATACACTTTTTTTGATTTACCCAAATTTGGTGTTGAATATGGTAATATAAAAGTATATAATTTATTTTAATATTTCATATGTGACAAAACAAAAACATTTTTTATTTTAGATCAACTGCCATTTTCCATCAGAGTACTTTTGGAATCTGCTGTTAGAAATTGTGATAATTTCCAAGTTACTGAAAATGATGTGCAAAAAATATTGAAATGGAAAACTAATCAAACAATTGAAGGAGGTGTTGAAGTTGCATTTAAACCCGCTAGAGTTATTTTACAAGTAAACAATTTATTTAAAAATTAACTTGTTAATTTTAAAATTAATTTCTCAAGTAATTTACAGGATTTTACCGGTGTGCCAGCTGTGGTGGATTTTGCTGCCATGAGAGATGCTGTCAAAAGCTTAGGTGGTGATCCCAAAAAAATTAACCCTGTGTGTCCTTCTGACTTAGTAATTGATCACTCTATCCAAGCAGATTTTGTCAGAGAGTAATATAAATAATTTTATAAGCTATCAATGTTATCATTAAATAAGAATTTTTTTCTAATGCTATGATTATTTTAGAGCAGATGCACAACAAAAAAATGAAAATCTTGAATTTGAACGTAATAAAGAAAGATTCATCTTTTTGAAGGTACTATGATAGTACATTTTTTAACTATTTTAGCTCTTTAATAATCAATAAATGAAATGTATGTGCACATTTTTAGTGGGGAACTAAAGCTTTCAAGAACATGCTAATTGTACCACCAGGTTCTGGTATTGTACATCAAGTGAACTTAGAATATTTAGCACGTGTCGTCTTCACTGATAAAGATACATTATACCCAGATTCTTTAGTTGGCACAGATTCTCACACAACAATGATCAATGGTTTAGGAGTTTTAGGATGGGGTGTTGGAGGTGAACAAATTAAAATAGCAAGTTATTATTATGAAAAATAGTATATATTTTAATGTTTATTTGTTTGTTTTTTTCAGGCATAGAAGCTGAGGCAGTTATGTTAGGACAAGCAATATCAATGTTGCTTCCTCAAGTTCTTGGTTACCAGTTAACAGGAACTCTAAATCAATTTGCAACATCTACCGATTTGGTTTTAACAATTACCAAGGTAAAATATAAGAGATATTATTGTAATGTTATTTATTGTTTCATTAAAAATAAAGTAATTAATTACAATTGTTTTAGCACTTAAGACAAATTGGTGTAGTTGGAAAGTTTGTTGAATTTTTTGGACCAGGAGTTACTCAATTATCTATAGCTGATCGAGCAACAATAAGTAACATGTGTCCTGAATATGGAGCAACAGTAGGTTTCTTTCCAGTTGATCAAAATACACTTTCATATCTTCAACAAACAAGTATGTTGAGTATTTTTATCTAACCTACAACAATACAATATTATATAAAATGTATATTAAAACCGATACATTTTTACATTATTTTTAGTAATAGATAGAATTCACTTATTTTCAAACTTATAAGTAAAAATATCATTAAAGTTTTTTTACAAAAGTTGATTTTTTTAACAAGTCATGAGTATGTAAAATATTAATATTATAAATTCCTTATTGCTCAATTACAAATTAAATTATAATAAAAATACTTTTAGTTTGATGATGGTCAATTTACTCTGATATTTAACCATTGATTATAAAATAGTCTATTCTATAACCAATGGTTTAACGGTTTAACCTAACAACACAAAATTGGAGCTGCTTAATGCATATTATTGTATTTTATTTGTCAGTAAGAATTGATACATCACATTTGGGTACATTTTTCTCTTAACTCACTTTAAAATATAATGTTTACAATATATAGAGTATTATTAAAAGTATACATATGAGAATAACATAGGGTTTTAAACTTTTTCTAATTATTTATGTGGTTTTCTACAGTAGTGCCACATGAAACTTGGTGGCCTTAAGAGGTGTGGTCTCCTTAAACATATAAATTAAATTATTAAATAGTGATACTAGAAAGAGTCTGATGTCATAAAATTAGTTCCATATTTTAAAACTATTTTCAACAAATATAATTAAAAAAAAAAAAAATGATGACGGTTTTGTTGACCTTTAATTTTTACATATCTTTGAAACACCTGGGTCCCTAATGACCACATCCTGAATATGCCACTGGGTTTTTTGCTACTTGGTGATGTATCTAAAATTTATAAAATAAAATAATTTATGAAAAATCTATAATCTATTAAAATTTCTAAAAAATCAGTATAAAATACAGTGTGAGTATTGCTATTACTCTGCTGTACAGTTGGTGTTAAGTATGTCACTATAATGTATGTGCTAAAAAAATCAAGTATGTAATATTTTAAATTAAAAACATTTTTATTGAGTAAAATATTTATGACAATTATTATTAATAATATTGACTAAGAAAAAATGAAAAAAAAAATGACTTCAAAATTCCAAAAAATGGCCTTTAATTACACTTTGTATTAAAAATGCCATGTTTTATAGTAAGCTAAAAATAATACATTTTTACAAATTATTGGCCTTACTTATTAGTTATTAGTAAAGCAGTTTATAACACATTTAGTAAGTTTCAAGCTCAACTATTCAATATTTTGCAATTTTAATAAAATACAAGTTATAATACAAAACTAATAAAATATATAGCTATTCACCCATAATACATTTTTTATTATTCATTGTTTTAATTATTTATGTGTTAGATCGAAGCAGTGATAAAATATCTGCTGTTAAAGCCTATTTAGAAGCTTCCAAAATGCTAAGAAATTATGATGATCCATCTCAAGATCCAGTGTTCAGTCAAATCACTACTTTAGATTTAGGAGAAGTGGTACCATCCATCAGCGGGCCCAAGAGGCCACATGATCGTGTATCTGTATCTGAAGCTCAAAAAGATTTTAAAACGTGTCTTACAAATAAGGTAAGTAGTTTTTATAATTCAATATATTTTGTATAGATACTAAAAATATGTGTTTAGTATATTCAATATCCTTGATATATGATACAATAATAGTAAAAATAACTATTCATTGGTAAGCTTGGAGATTTTATTAAAAGTGGCAATTAATTAATAGAATTTAAATAGGTACTATTATTATTATACATTAAATCAGTGTAGTGTATAATGAGCTTTCAGCACTATATTAGTTTAATTTTCTATTTTGTAGAATAGACATTAACTGCAAAAAACATACTTTTATTTTTAAAATTTGATAGATACTGCATTTTTTATTAACCTATTTTAAAGTGGCAATGGATTACTTAATTGATTTATCAAAGGAATTATAAGTAATTTAAACTAGAAATGGCTCTTTTCATTGGAAATATGGGACTACAGAATGCATCTAAAAAGTTTGTTAAATTATAGTTTTAGCCTATACAAAGAATAAACAAATAACTGATATAATATTGTGTAAAATTAGAACCATTATAAAAACAATTGTTTTCACTCACAAACTTTGATCTCATTATTTAATATATTGTAAATATTTTTTAAATGCTAAATTTATTTTAATATTTTTCAATAACATACCAAATATTTATACTAACACGGTTATGAGTAATTTAAATAAGTGTAGTATATTCTTATTTTATTACAATAAAAATATTTTGTCTTCATTAATTCAATAAGTATACATAATGTTAGGACTGTTAAAAATGTTAAAATATTAGTCATTATTCAACTTACAAGTTACAATATATATTTTACTTAAAATAGTTACAATGCATTTTAAACATTCTATTAATAAATAAATATTTCTTAAAAGTAAAATTGGTTTCGTTATGTTTAATTTTGAATATGTACAACTGTACAAGACAAGTATAACACATTTCAGAAAAAAAAAATTATTAGCAGGTATTTTATCAGTTTCAAATAATTACAAATTAGCTGGTATTTCATTACTAATCAATTAAATGAATAATTGAAGTTTTATCTTTACTTTATTTTGAAAATTTGTTCTGCACACTACATTAAACATTTTTTTTAAATCAATAGGATATCCTTTAAAATTTATTTAATAGCCAAATCAAAAATAAAATATTAATTATTATTAAAATAATATTGAATCTCTTAAAATGTATTCTTGTCATGTATACAATAATTGTATTTAATAGATGTTCACATTACTTGTTTAATTTAATTTTAACATACGTAATATTTTATTTAAACTCAACATTTATATATTTGCTGATAAAATATAAATGTGTTTAATAATTACATTTTAAATGTATACATGCATAATTTTCTATTTTTACACGAATAATAAATAAAAAGATATTTAAATCAAATATCAAATAATTCAATAATATTTTTATTACTTTTGTCAAATATATATAATTTATAATTAGTATCATACTTACATAATATTTTGATATGAAACTATTTTTTATAGTGCAAACACCGTAATACATATTAAAGACTTATAGATATTTATTTTTATATGGAATATACATACAATCTATACCTAAGAGGCACAATAGTTATTAAATATATGAAAAACGGGCAATTTAAATATACCTATTAAAATTACTAATAAACGAGATTTTTTTTCGATCAATACTTGTAATTCCTTTTTTTAAATAAATTTAATACATAAATAACGGTGTACATACCTTTTAGTCAAATGCTTTTATAGTCTGATCAAATATTTAATCAGTCAAAAATTAAAATGCTTCATGAATTGTCACCAGTGATAGAATTTAATTATGAGTACCAACTAGAAACAATTCATGGTGCCAGTGGCGTAACTTGTAGTCAATTCTGGGGGGAGGGGCAAGCAGTAGTAAAACTAAAAATACGTTATTAGTATAAATAAATAAAAAAATACTTTACTCATTTTTTTTACATTATAAAACTGATAAAACGATATAAAACTCAACAAAATTTTATTTTAATTTTGTTATTTACCCGCATTTTTGTATTAATATTATAATAAATAAAATATAAAATTAATGGTATTATGTAATAATGTGCTATTTACAAAGTTACAATAGGTATTCTAATCTAAGTATTAAAAGTATGTTGTACTTAGTATCATTTTAATCTGTAGGAAATACAAATTATTTTAAACAAAATATTAAAGTAAATATTTGTAAAAAAAAAATGTTTTAAAATTTATTTTTCATTGCATTTTATACTTTTTAGTTATAGTAACACAAATTATATTATTTTTAGATTGGATTTAAAGGATTTCACATTAGTCCCGACAAATTGAATGCCAGTTGTGAATTTGAATTCAATAATCAAAAATATACATTAAGACATGGATCGGTTGTTATTGCTGCCATTACTTCATGTACAAATACAAGCAACCCCAGTGTAATGCTTGGAGCTGGTAAATAAATAATGAATTTTACATTAAAAAATGAAACTTTTAAATAATTTTCTAATCGTCGTGTTCATAGGTTTATTGGCTAAAAATGCTGTCGAAGCGGGTTTATCTGTGGCGCCATATATCAAAACTAGTCTTTCACCTGGTTCGGGGGTAGTTACTTATTATCTGCGAGAGAGCGGAGTTACCCCAGCTTTAACAGCACTTGGTTTTGACACCGTTGGATTCGGTTGTATGACGTGTATTGGAAATTCTGGACCTTTGCCCGAACAAATCGTAAACGCTATTGAGTCGGTAAGTTGAATACAGAACTAATAAATTATTATTGGTTATTATTTATTTAGCAATGACTACTAATTAAGCCGATTAAGGATTGTCATTTATGATACTCTTGAGAATTTTTGATAAAAAAATACAGTTAATAAATGTTTTTATTTCTGACAGATGATTAATAATAAAATAAAATATAAATGTAAAATATTATATTCAATTTAATGTGCTCGACGCGATCATTATAATATGTAGGTGTACTGTCAATTTATCGTAAACAAATTACCGTGCAACAATTGACCGAAAACAATTGATCGTAATTGCAATTTACCGAACGATAATTGATCGCAAACTATATAGATTATTTCAGGGTTATTTTATAAGGCCAATATTATTTTTTCGTAACTTTATTCGATAGTTAATGATCAAGTATTATCAAACATTATACTCGTGCCTTATTTTATCAGTCCGTATTTTTCCCTAAATCGTATAGATCACCATGAAACACTACGGAAATATATCAGTACTGACACAATCAGGGACGTACACAGAGGGGTGTTTTGGATGTTCAAACACCCCCCGAAATATTTGGTTTTCGTATGGTTATTTACTTATTCTATTTTAATGTTAATTGTCATATTATACTTTGATAGACAGGTATGATATTACATTGTGTTTGTGAAAAACCAGTTAAAGCAAAAATAAAAATTTAATACTAACAAATTAGAATAATCGGTGATATTGAATTGAGTCCATGCTTTTATGTATTTGAATTGATTCCAGTTTATTATCTTAATTCTTAATAATATCTTTGAATTGAGTCCACGTAAATAAAATGTGATAAAAACTACCTACACAGTAAAATTTACTCAAAAGTCAAAATTAAATGTTTTTTTTTTCATTTGGCCCATTCGGGACATCCAAATATTTTTATTCTTGTGAACACTCTTCTAAGAATACAGTCTGATATACATATAAAATTAAAAAGCAAAGTAAAAAACATGTAAAGAAACATTATATAAAAATATTGCATATTATAATTTTAAATTGTAAGTTAAATTTTTTCATTTTTATATACCGAACAACATTTTTTAAACATCTTTAATCTAAGACGAAAAAATATATTTTTAACCATACATGTAACCAGAATTGAGCCAAATTTATTAAAATTAAATATATATTTAAAATATTTGCATTTGAATTTCAAATTAAAAGTTATTACTGAAAATGTTATTTTCCGATCAATTGCTGTGGTAAATTGCAATTGCGATCAATTGGCTTGCGATCATTAATTTGCGGTAAATTGTTTACGATCAAATGATGTGTATCCTAATATGTAGTATACTAGTATACAGTATACATATAATATTATGTGTATTTCGTTGGCATACAAGTATGATAAACATGACTGTGAACTGCAATGGCGTCACAGAGTCTATGACTTATGAGAGAGAGGTATATATAGGAATTATTTTCAGTATGGGCTAATTTACAACCAGAAATTATGACATAAATAATACTAATAGAGTAATTTAAATTTATAAATAAATATTTATTATTAAATTATACATATGTAAAGTAAATTAAGCATTTTTCAACACTTGATTGAATCTGAAATTTCACTAGGGGCCCCCTCTATATAATACGCTACTGATGAACTGATAACATCAAGTATTTCATTGTAAAAAAATTAAATTTCAAATGAGTAGTTAATATTAGTATTTGTTATAAGTCACTTAGTTAAGTTTTAAGTATAAGAACTATTTAAAGTTTTAATGAGCAGTGTAGAGGACAAATATTTTGTGAGGTACTCCTATAACTATACTCCACTTATATTAGTTCATTTGTTAAAACTTTAAACATTTATTAGTCCTTATTAAAAATTCGATTTTTTTTACATTAAAATATTTTTAAAAAAAATATCTGCTTAGGAATTTAAAATTAAATATATATATTACCATTAAAAAAATTAATAAATACATATTTTTAATGGCACAGTCTGGTCAGTTATAAGTTAAAGATTAATAGTGTCTTAAGTTTAAAAAATCAATATATAAAAAAATGTATAATGTTTACATTAAAAAAAGAATTATATTAATATACTCGAATATTTATTTGTGTCGTAATTCAGAACGAATTAGTCTGTTGTGGAGTTTTGTCCGGCAACCGGAACTTTGAAGGCCGCATTCATCCAAACACACGTGCCAACTATTTAGCTTCACCGCTGTTGGTCATTGCATACGCGATCGCTGGACGCATGGACATCGACTTTGAAACTGAACCTATAGGTAAGCGTTAAAAATGTTTTCATATAAAACGTGACCTCTATATCTGATTGTTGGGACACTTGATAACTTACGTAGTTGTTGTTATTTAAAGTACCCCTTCTTTTTTTATTCTCATCGACTAGATGCCCCGAAAGATAAATTATGGGGAAAATGCATATTTCTCGAATTCTTTAACTCTCCCTTTCATAGAATTATATAAATTAAACATTAAGCATTCAAGCTCCTTAAGCAATCGCCTATTAAGGCTGTTGGAGTAGAATATTTTGAATATTGACAATTTATTGTACTTAGAATGTATGTGTTTTTTATTAAAACTTTTTTTTTGTCATAAAGAACATCAGTGCCGTAGTCAGAATTTTTTTTCGGTGGAGGGCTTAATTTTTGATGGCCAATTATAACTACAAATTAAGTTTGCGTTATATTTCTAACAATATAACTCATATAATTATACATATTAATATATTATCAAATCAAGATCAAGTAAGTGTGATAGAACGGCGTTGCTTTATCACCACAATTCACAAACAATTAATGATTTTATTTTAGCTATTTTTCGTATTCGGGGCAGCGGGTAATCACAGTATCAAGCATATAAAATTGTATTTTTAATAAAATTAATAAAATTATTGCAGTCTGACATTTCTGGGGGGAGCTTAAGCTCATAGGACCCCCTGACTATGGCACTGAAGAACGTTATTACGTTAGTATGACAGAGTTAAAATCACATACAATTTTAAAATATTCCATTTTTAAACGTTCCTTAAAATTGGCCACCAAATTTATTTATCTACTTTAACTGTTAAAAGAGAAACATTTTTCGAGTACTACCAGTGGTCCGCTTTAAAAAAATATATATTTTTTTTTATTGAATTTAGCAGGTACATATTTTTATTAAAATAAAATTGATTTAATGTATTATTATTTATATATTTTTAGGTAATGATAAAAATGGTAAACCAGTATTTTTGAAAAATATTTGGCCATCTAGAGCATTGATCCAAGCTGTTGAAAAACAAACTGTTATTCCTGCAATGTTCCAAGATGTCTATGCTCGCATTGAAAATGGTTCTAATGCTTGGCAATGTTTACAAGCCCCAGACGGCCAATTATACCCATGGGATGTATCATCTACTTACATAAAAAACCCTCCGTTTTTTAATGGCATGACAAAGGTATATACCATAACATAATAAATAGTATGAATAGTTCTCATAGTTTCAACACAAATATTTCTTGTTTAGACATTACCTGGTGTTCAATCAGTAAAAGGGGCCCATGTATTATTGTTTCTTGGTGATTCTGTAACAACTGATCACATTAGTCCAGCTGGTAGTATTGCAAAAAATAGTTCTGCAGCTCGTTATTTAGCTTCGAGAAAGTGAGCTTAAACATTTTATTAATTTAAATAATTAGATATGTTAAAAACTAAAATTCCAATTATTTTTAGTATCACTCCTAAAGACTTTAACTCTTATGGCTCCAGACGTGGAAATGATGATATTATGACTAGAGGAACGTTTGCTAACATTAGATTAGTAAATAAGTTGGTGAAGAACACTGGACCAAAAACATTGCACATTCCTAGTGGACAAGAGGTTATACATATTCTTAATCTAATACTTTTTTGTTGAATTAATTATTATTTGTATATTTTTAGTTGGATGTCTTTGATGCAGCTCAAATTTATGCTAAAGAGGGAAGACCGCTCATTGCTATTGTTGGCAAAGATTATGGATCAGGTTCATCAAGAGATTGGGCAGCGAAAGGAACGTTTTTACTGGTAATATATTTATATAATTTATACTATTTTTAATATAAATTGCTTATGATAAAAATATTTTTAATTTTAAAATATGGTTTTTATTGTCTGTAGGGAATTAAAGCTGTGATTGCTGAATCTTACGAACGTATTCATCGTTCCAACTTGGTTGGTATGGGAATAATTCCATTGCAATTCCGTGCCGGAGAAAATGCTGAAACATTAAAACTTACTGGTCATGAAATATATGACTTAAATATTCCACAAAACTGCAAACCATTGCAAGAAATCCAAGTGAAAGTAAATAATAAATAAAAACAATGTTTTTGGGAATTTATTTTATAGCTTAATTATTTATTTTATTTTTTAGACCAACACAGGTGTCACATTCAATGCCATTTTGCGTTTTGACACTGAAGTGGATATACTATATCATAAACACGGAGGAATTTTGAACTATATGATAAGAAAAATGCTTTAGAATCAATAATTTTAGCATTTTTCTTATCATATAGTTCAAAATTCCGAAACAAAAACATATCCACGATCTAATGTTTTTTCACCAAATTATAGAATATATTAAAAAATAAATATGTGATGTTACCATAGTTGTTGTTTATAGTTGCATCTATTTTTAATAATTAATTAATGCGAATAAAAATTGAAAATTTCGAAAAATGAAAATTCTCGTTTACGAACTGTTTGGGAAAACCGTGAGAGAGGACTTAAGTCGTAAGACATTAAGACATTAATAAACTGATCTCTGCAGTAACCAACTACTGAGCTAGATGAATAATTTTAATTTTTCGAAAAACAGTCAAAATTTAAAAATAGTTCAAATAGATAATTGTTAAATAGTTATACGGGTGTATACGGTATACCATAAAGAAACGTATGCGTATACGAAAAAACAAACGATTTGATTTTCAACTATTTTTGCACCCCGATTACGGCGTAAATAATGATCCTACGCATTTTGTCAATAGAACCTTTATAACTCGTCATGGCATTTTTGAGCCAGCACTTTAATTTCAAAATGACTGAATAAAAACTCAATTTCAAAAAATTTGGAAAATACGTAAAAACTAAGTGCCAAAAAATCATAACTTCTCAACAAAACATCTAATTCTTTCGGTTTTGGTATTGTTGGATTTTTCACAAAAATGTCTAAATGATGCATAAACAAAACTGCTCTAATCACTCAAAGTCTAAGTGATCCGTGACGACAAAGTTCAAAGATCGTAAAATTCTAACTTCCAACGCCAAAAAAAGGGAAAAAAGGCTCCTATAGTGTCGATACAAGATGCCAATTTTGATCATCGACCTACAAAAAACCAAACCTGCGAATTTCAGAAACGTGGACCAAAACCTAAACATTTTTCAAAATATCCACGAGGGGCGGGGGCACAAGGAGCTTCCGACTACCGAAAGACTTTATGTAAAATGACTTAAAACAAAACTTTTCGTGAAGAAACTATGCCCCTACATCGAAACCCAGCCGAGTAACACTCGACTAAAAAACTCAAATTTCGGAATTCCAAGGCCCCAAAGTGGAGTAAAAACGACTCTTACGGTCTCGATGAAAGAAACCACTTTTGATCAACGTTCACCAAAATACCAGAATCTTGAGTTTCAGACACGTCGAATGACCACCACTAAGGTTTTTCAAAAATATAAAGGGGAGGGGAGGGTTGAAGGTACCCCAACTACGGGGGACTTTTTGGAGGGGCCTAACCAATGTTTAGAGGCGTAACTTTTATAGCTGTAGAGAGAATAGTTTCTTTGTATGAATTTTTCAAAATTGTACTATATCATATCCTTGCTGCATGATGCCAAAAATTTGGACTTGACCACTTGACACAGAAATCGTCTTCATATAGCAAACAACCTTCAAATCGGGGCTGAAAACGAGGTATTTAAGTTTTTTGTAAATAAAACTTTAGAATCTACGTTTAATTTCGTTAATACCATTAAGTGTTAAATTAAATATTTCAACTTCAAATTTTGCTAATTACACAATAAAAGCCACCAATATTTATGCAGATTGCAGTATTTGCAGTTAAACTTCTATTAGGTACATAATATAATATAGATTATAGGAAGCTTCATTTACTTAATTATTAAATAAGGAACTTTCTCTTAGTTCTGTAAAAGTATGGGTTTTACTATGAAAGTATTGTGTATGTCTATTTGCGGATGAGATTAATCACACATAGGTGATTAAAAGGTGGTGAATTATATAACTTTACCAACAGTGCATTTTATGTAGATTACTTTAAAATGGTTAGATTAACAAATATTTAAGTAGTTTGTCTAGATAGTTTCCAAAATCTGAAAAAAATTGAAAATAGTATGAGAAATGAGAATATTCCCTTTATCAATATTCATATATTTTTTTTTTTTTGTAAATTATGATAGCTAATTTTAGATACATTTGAGGTTAGGTTTTTATTTTTTTTAATTGTATTATAAAAATTAGTTTTCAAACTTTCAAAGCTGTTCTGAATAAAATTAATTTGGATATTATTATGGATGGAAACAATCAATTAAAATAAGCTAATAATTTGAAGGTACAGTTTTGACAATAATAAGGAAGAAGAAAATCTGTTTAAAAATGATAATCAATTGACAATAATAAACAGGTAAATTCAAATGTTAATATATTAAGTATCTTTCATACAGTTATTTTGTGCAAGTTGCTATTAAATGAATAATCAACAACACTAAGCAATTATTTATTATCCAAATAAAAATATTGTTAAATTTGGTATATTTTACTGTACATAACATATTATATACAAAGTACAAACTATACAAAATATTACAAATAACAAAATAAACATAGTATTTACAAATTCATTCCATAGCCTCAAATAAAAGAACTTCTTCTTCACCTAAATTTAAACATGTTTATTATTTTACAGTGATAAAATGAAACATCAAAAACTGAAAGACATACCAGGATGTGGCCCAATTTCTTGGGCTATATACCCATCTATCCTTTGGCCAGCCCTCCTTAAAAATGTAAATAACCTATTAGGGTTTCTATCTTCAGCAAGGTCTTGAAGGAAGTGTCTGATCGCATTAGAGTTGCGAGTTCTAGCTCTTGTTGACACTCCATTTCGAATCTGTATAAAAAATATTAATACTTGAAACAAAATAACCTATACATGTTATTTATTTTAAATAAATAAATCCACGAGGATTAGTAAAATATAATATGATGAATGATGCTACATACATACATTTAAATTTTCCTTAGCCTGACGAAATTCGATGTAATTTTGATTTTCAAAAAATTATAAGTGAACTGTAAATTAGAATTACGGTGAACTATGAATAACTATGAACCATAGTTATTTATTAAAAACACTGTGACTGTATAAAAGTATTTACATTATAATTTATATTATTAGTCAATATAAGCTTCTATCTAGATTTATGTGCAAGTTACTAAAAACAAAATCTACACATACCATAAAAACAATTAAAGATTACAATTTATTGTTTCTATTGATTACTAAACATTTTTCAATATTGATAATTAAGTGTTAATGGTTAACACATAAATTTATATTTTATAATACTTTAAACTTACCTGTATTCTGTGAACATATCATACAGTAATATTACTCTATGTATGTTATATAATATCATACTTACCTGAGACACAAACATAAAGCTTTGATTAGAGTTTTAAACATAGTTTGTATTGTGCAAAATTTAGTAATTACAGCATATTCTACAAGTAGCAATGTAAAATTTATTCTTTCTCTCCATCCCTATATAACAAAAATATAAATTACTCATTGTTAGTTAATTTGTTTAATAAGCTATTTTACAGTTAATACTCACATTTTGTTTTCGGTTTCTTTGTTTTTATAGTACATAAATCCAAGATTGTCTCTAATGATTTCAGTGCCCCTTTGAACTCCTAGCAATACCGTATATGATTCTGGTCTTTCTAGAGCAACTGGAGGCAGAGGTTCTAGTATTAACAATTAAAAATAAAATATTACCTTAGAAGCATACTAAATAGCAATCCAGATTGTGTACCTATTCCAAAACATCTCTAACTAATTAAGTGAAATACAACAATAGGTAACAATAATAAAAATAATTAATACATGCAAACTTTCAGTACAAGTAGGATATAAATTTAATCAGTTTTGTTACAGTTAAACATACTATTAAGTTCAACATTAGCTTCATTTTCAACATCATGGTAATTGTGATCGTGATTAATGATATCTAAATAGTTAACAGACAATTTTAATTTATAATATGTTGTTATGGAACTATTGTAAGTACATTTAACAGTGAAGCTACTAATCCTAATTTAGTATCAATTAATTAATAAATAACTGTTAACTATAAATCAAATTGTACTTGATAATTAACAAGTAGATTTTAGAAAAATCATCAAGTGAATATTGGTAATATTGTATTTGTTTAATGTTAAAGTTGTTAAACGTTATTTTTATATTTTATATCATAAAACTATTTAGAAAACTGGTAGTTTAATTGACAAACACATTAATATTATGTTTTTGTCCTTGTAAGATTGTAATGTAATAAAATTAAAATTAAAGTACTTACCATGCTCCAGGTTGATAATATTGTAATTATGATCATGCAAAATATAATCTAAACAAATATGTAAGTAATTTATTAGATCTTAAACTAAGAATCATACTTTTAACTTGTGTATGATTAAGGTAATACAATGATACTGCCTAGTTGAATTTGTTGTATACATTGTATAAAAATATTAATACATAAATATTTTAATTTATTATTACATTGATGAATTATGTTTTTACAATTAAATATAATTTGTTAATTTTTGGTATTTTTAATTTTTTTAGTATAATTTTAAAACTTGCTAATTGAGAAGATTTTAGAAGAGAACCATGACTACATCTACCTTAATATATTAGATAACTGTTTATTTATTTTGTATCCAGAAAAAAAAAGAAATAATAATAATATAATAGTAAATAAAAAAATGTTATTGTTAATGTTAATGTTATTATTTAATGTTAAAATGTTCTAATTCTAGTATTCAAACAAAAATTTAATAAAAAGTACATTTTCTTAATGTTGATTTTGTAATATTTTTGATTAAGATAATAAAAAAAAATTTGAAATTTACTTATTATTTACCAAAATCCATTTTTTAACTCGTTAGATTTAACAAAAATGTTGTAAAATTGTAAAGCGTGGTTAAAATGTTAAATATATAAATATATTAGGGGTTCCGTATAAAAGCGCGGGATTAGAGTGGTTGTATAACTTTTATAATGCTGTAATCATGGATTCCTCAATTGGTAAAATGAATGTTTTTGATGAATCACCATACAAATATCAACCTGGTAAATACAAATACTTAAACATACATATTTTGTACTGGTTACTTATTGCTCTTTAAATGTAATTAATCTTGTAAATAAATAATAATTGATAAACAGTAATTGGTTTAATAAAATTATAATTTACTATTTAGATATGACTAATTATGTTACAAATAACAATTGTATTTCTCCAGAAATGTTTGAAAGTTCCACTTATTATAACAATAATGATAGTCTAAAATCATCAACTCCATTACAACTAAATAAAAAAACGGTTGTTCGAAAACTGTTCACACCACCACTATCTCCTATGTCAGCAAAAATTAACAAACATAACGGTAATCATCATATTTTAGTTTAAATTTAATCATGTAGGCAAAATATGAGGATATTATTTTTTTCACAGTTAATAATGAATTACAGATGAAATATATATCTACATTCATACCAAAGATAAATATTAAATTAAACAAAATAATGTTAAATCAAGAAAAACACAATGATATGTTAAATGAAATTTATTCAATATTAAGGAAATCACAAAATATGAACGACAGCATTATTAAAAATATAGTTTTAACTGGATTTCCAATTGACAATTTAGCTTCTTTAAATAATATAGAAAAAAACTTAAAAATGAAAATGTGTTTTACAAACAGTTGGTAAGTTTTAATTACGTGTTTAATCGTGTGAGTACCTACCTAGGAAGTTCTTTGTGCTGTTAGGGATACATAATTATTATAATAATGGTAGGTACATAATAATGCATATAACACCTAAATTTCTCTTTTGGTTATCCCAAAATCAACAAAAAGTAATATTAAAATAATATAACAAAATATTTGGTCACATTTATACATGAATCATTGTGATTTTTGTTATTGGTGTTATTTATCTTACAGCATTTATACAAGTACAAGGTAGTCCACTTAAGGTAGATGGTACCTATTCACAAATGTAAATATTTTATTGCAATCAAATATAAATAAAACTACTAATACAGTAGTATTAGAATAATATAATAAGCCTATGTTTAAATTCCATATTTTATTCAAATAATAAAAACCAAATTAAGTGTTTTGGTAAAGATAAACAAAGTAACAAATTATACTCGAGTGATTTGCAATTTTTTTCTCAATTAGATCACATCTGAAAATAGTACAATTCAACTGTCAAAATTCTAGATAGGCACCTATAGATATTTTGTTTGATAATATTTTATAAATACATATTAGGTATGTTATTGATTTATTTTATATTATGAATATTTTATGAACTAATATACTGTCATTAATTATTAGTACGACAATATTATACTTATACTAATTATACTTGTATTTATAAAAAGTTATACCATATAATATTGTTGTAAATGCAAAAGTATCTTGTGCCCTTATAGTTTGAAATGAAAATAATTTTTATTCAAATTAGTTATGAATTTTGATTACATAATACCATATCTTTACTTTAATTTATGCTATTAACTTATGATTTTTGAACTCAACAATACAAATTTTATCCTGTTCGAATGAGTAAAAACTCATTGTCAAGATTATATTTATTTCATTTTGTTGAATATTAAGGAAATATTAAACAGGAAAATGTAGAAAAGTTTTAATAAAATTATTAAAAACATAGGCAATACAATCTTAAGTCTTCAATATTATGCTTTTATAGGCCAATATTTTTTCTGACCAAGCATATTCAGTCTTTGAACATGACACCAACTGACTAAAATAATGAAATACAATGTTGAAAAACAATAACGATTAATATTCTTATAAACATCCCAACTATGAAAAACCAAAAAAATAAAATAAGGAATAATAGTAGTAACTAATACTAGAAAAAATAATACATATTTTTGTAATTGATTGTAAAGTTAAATATAAATGTATAACTCCACTATAATTATAAAAATACCAATAAACCAATAAACCAGAAAAAAAAATTTGAATAATTCAACAAAACAAAATAGCTAATACAATAAAAATATATGTAGTATTGGACCATTATTAAATTGGTTTATTGGTAATTTTTATATTAATCAGTACATGGATAAAATTATTTTTAAAACAATTTTTATGTTTACTCATTAAAAATAGGTACAAATTTGTTCAACTCAATTTTTTTCTGTATAATTTTATTAATGACTGTTGTTCGTTGAAAAATTTTCATTCCATATATCATTCATTGACTGCAATGCCATTTCTTCTTTGGGTAATGCGTCTATGCTTTCTAATGACTTAATGTAAAACATTAATTCTGACGACACAATTCTAAACATTTTAAAATTTAACAACTAATTAATTATAAATGAATAATTCTAAAACTGTATAAAAAAAATTCTGTATCATAGATGAAATTGTTTGGAATAATAAATAAAAATATTTAAATTACCCGCGTAAAGGTCCGTCATTATTAGTGTTGTCCATTTTTTTTATGCACTCATGTAGAATTTCTTTGAATGTTATATGTATTCGTCTATACAAGTATTGAATTTGAATTTTAGGCAGTATACTTGCTATGGCCTCGTGAAGTTTACATATATGCCTATAAAAATAAAATAAAACGAAATATTAAAATTATCCAATTTACTACCTAGACATAATTTTCCTACTTGCAAATAGTTTGAAATGATTTGGATGGAATAGGAGGTTTAGCTTCCCAGTTTGACATTTGCTGTATGATTATCTGTTTTACAATTTCATTCAGTTTGTCTTGTATGTCTTTGATGTGTTTTGTCATATCATTTTTTACTCTGTTTAATATTGTGTTCACTTGAGATTCTTCTAAAAACCCTAAAAATTTAATTCAGAATAAGTAAATAGTACAGAGCACAAAATTAATTTGTTTTGATTATTTTACTTGGTGTAGTATTGTTACAAATATATATATATTGAAACAATGATAATTACTAGAAAAATGTGTTTGTATGTAAGGTACAATCCATAATAATAATTGCAAGGCTCTAAGTGATAACACCAAATTAGTGCACGTTATTCTTTTCAGACCAGTTTTGTTTGATATTGCCTTTGCTTGAATTACCAAATAATGTGATCTAGAATTATATTCTCTTAAAATTTCGCACACATAACGTAATAAACTTTGAGCGGCCAAATTTATCTCGTCAGCCTTTGTACAGTACTCAGCTACCATTTGAATCAAAAGTAACACAGTCCTAAAATTATTGTTTCATTATATTACTCTGATTTTATTAACAAAAAATTATACACTTACCCAACCACTGCAAAACTTTCATCATTTACCATCAATATCTGAGCTGGTTTAGAGGATGTCTTTGGCGATAATGATTTGGGCACTGAAAATTGACCTGAAAAAGTATTACATGGCACATTTAAGCAAGAGTCTATTTAAAGCTTAATAAAATAAAATGCAGTTTTAAAATATTTTTTGCTTAAAGTACATTTTTTAATTTTACTATATTAACTTACAAAAATTAATTCAATTATCCATAATAATCAAGTGTAAATTTAAATAATCAGCATAAATACCAGTAGTTTGAATGTATTCGACTAAATGTTGAAATTCTGATGGCACAACTGTTTGCCGCCAGTTTTCACTATCTAAAATTAATTGCAGTTTATTGATTTTTTCGTTGTGAAATTTTTTAATGAAATTGTTGGCCTGGAATATATTATATGTTTGTAAGGATTATAACCTAATATTGAAAATTGGTATTCAAGAATACAACCTCTGATTGCATGGCAGTCTGCAATATTTTAAACCCAACATCTTGATTAGGACACACTTCTACATAACATTCACTTAATTGTTTTATACATTCGGATAATCGCAACAACTGTTTTTGATCTGATAAACAATAATTTCTGGATTCATCGTCTCCATTAAGTTGTTCGGTTATACCATTTACTTGTTCACTCACAGCACTATTAAAGATATAAATAAAATATTAAATGAATAATTATATTTACTTAATACTTTTATGTTATAAACATATTTATTTAATAAAAAGCACATACTTGGCACTTGAACTTTTAGAAACTAATTGAGCATATTTAACAACAGCACACTCAGTTATTGAGTTTAAAAGATTTGTCAGCTTTGCTCTAACTTTAATATAATCTTCTTCAGTTAAGTTATAGTCAAATGATGGTTCTTCTAAACTAAAATTAATTGCATTTAAGTCACTGAATAAATAAATATTGTTGATGAAGTCAACAAATTAATATCTTACTCAATAGTATTTTCATTAGGACTATTCAACTTGTTAGCGCTAACATTAAGAGCATGTTGCATGATATTATATCCTGCCTAAAATACATATACAAAGATATCATACAATTTATATTTATGGTTATTGCATTTTAAATTATAAATTATTTTTGTTAAAATTAAAATTTTTAAATAGAATAAATTATTCTAAAAAACTAATCCATAATAAATAGAAATTAAAATTGAATTTATTAAGCAATACATATTTAGTTTATTGATTGTAGAAAAATCAAATTTGATAAATAATTTCCAAAAAGTATTGGTCTAGAAAAATTAATGTTTCAAATGAAGGTAAAAATAAATTTAATAATCTTTTAGCTAACCTTTATTCTTCGTAAAAGAAGAGACAATGTGAAAGAACAGTCTTCTAGCATATTCAACCATTCATTAGTTGTTAAACAGTGCAAATAATTTTCTAAATTTGATGACTGATTGATCTGATGATCAACATCACTATTTGCAATTGTATCTATAACACTTTTTTTAATTGCAGCACTTATTGCTGTTTCACATTCTTTGCTGTATGCTTCTAAAAATGCCCAGTTTTTACGTCGCAACATCCCCATAAGTATTGAAAATAATTTGTCCTATTAAAAAATTGACAAACAATTAAATTAGTAATATTATTTTACTGTTTAAATGAAGATTAAAATTTAAAAAAAACATACTTTTTCCAAAACCTCAAAGTCAGTTCCAACTAATGGACGATTGAGGTCTGCTGATGAACATCGTTCGAATTCCCCAGCCATTAATGCATCTATCATTTTAATAATTTCATTTAATTCTGAAGTTAAATGCCTGAAATACATTTTTAAATATGGGAAATTATTATACTATTCAAATGTCACTTCTACAAACAATGTTTTAAAATGGTTATAATTATAAATAATAATAATTAATACCTGAAGCAGTGGACCCCAGAAAGTTCCTTAGATAATAAATCCTTAGTGGTATAAATTAAGTCTAAAGCAGCAACATAATCAGCAGCTGACAATAATACTTGTATTGTTGTTTGTGTGTGATATACTGTAGCCATTAATTTCAACTATTAACAATAAAAATAAGATTAGATGTATGAAAAAAAAAAATTATAAATATTTTAATTATATTGCCACAGTTATATAATTATTATTTTATTCGTACCTTTTCAATAATATTGGTATGATTTAAAATGGTGGTTTTAGTTTTTAAAATTGTCAACGGTTTTGATACAAATTTTTCATTTACTTGTCTGATTCTACAACTAAATAAATAAACAAAAATTAAAACATTGTATTAAACATTTATTACTTTTAATTAATAAAATAATAAAATACAATAAGTTCAATGCGATTAACTGGCAGTAAAACAGCCATTAACAACAAAAGGTGAATTACAACTGGTTTATTACTTTTAAGAATATATTCTTAGACTACTTAGTATTTTATAACAAACGTAAATATTAATGTTCAAACATTAAAAAAAAATAGTAAGATATTAATGATAATATCATAATATATAATGTACATACCGTAGGTTTTGAGCTAGTTGTATTGATAGACGAATTTGTTCCATAAGAGTATCGTGTGATGTCATTGTATGAAAAAATGCTTCTGATTTTGAACTTACTTGTTGTGCAATTTTGACCTCTACAGTATCCAAATAATGGCTCAACTAAAAAAAAAACAATATGAAAAATATCAAATTCAATTAACACAGCACAAAATAAACATTTAAAATTACTTTTTTCTCGTGAACGGATTTATCAGATATTCTAATATTAGCTGTATCAACATTTGCATGGGTATCTGATGTGAGGAATATATTGGGAAATACGGTAAATAATGTTTCACGTTTACTGAGATCAAAATGAGGCTCCAAAAATATAGACGGAACCTCAGATAAATCATAATTGACCCTGTCTAAAAAGTAATATAAAATTAAGTATACATATATATAATTTTGCTTAATTTAGCTTCAAAAGCAATTTAGATATGTAATAAAATATGGTAATAGAAAAAAAAAGTCATAGTAAAAAAGAAAAAAGTTGTTTCAGTATGTTGGTTACATACATTTTATTATATACTCATAACATTACCAGCCACTTAACAAACTGTTAAACAAAATTTTTCATCTCTTCGCCTATTAAAACATTTGGATGCGATCAAGAATATTAGAAAACTGATTAAATGGACTTAAATTATTTCATTTTTATAGAAATGTTAGTATTATACTATTTATAATAATTTTCATTTAATTTTTGAGTTCCAATAAAAAATCTTTGTTACTAAAAACTAAACAATTAATAATATAACAAACAAAACTTTGTAATTGATTTACTTTGATAAATTAATTAGTTTATTTTCTCATAGCTTTTTTCCTTAGACTTGTTTTAAATGCATAATTTATGTTTTCAATCTTACCTGTTGATTTAGTTAAACGTAAATTCGGAAATTGCTGAAGGATTTCAGAAGGATAATCTTGTTTATCTTTTTTTTGCTGATGTTCCACATTTTTTTTATGTCGCTAAAATTTAATAGCACACATAAATTATATTAAAAATACTGAAAAAATGGCTACATTACTTACTTTTGGTATACGTTTAAGATAAGTTTGAAAGTATTGTGGCCGTACTACAGGCAAATGTTGAGGTGGAGGAATTGGATTTGTATCAGTGAATTTATCACCCCATATCTTAGTAAAAAAATCTTTCTAAAAATAAATGAAAATTAATTTTTATTTTTTTACATACATAATTTAATTTTTAATAATAGATATTTATTAAATTAAAAACCATAAACATACAGATCGAGGCCGCCTTGGATCGTTTAAAACAGTAGCAAGACTTTGGGAGGCCGAATAGAAATTCCATTCATCTGATGGCCGTTTATTATCTGATGTTTTACGATAAGGTACAACACAATTAACTGAATGGAAAGCATGGTTTTGTACAACATGAATTTTGTAATCAGATTCATTAGACTTTTTGCAGCAAATTCTAGTGGCACCATATTCACAAAAATATTGACCATCTTTTCTTCTGCTATGCACATCATATAAGTGTCTAAAAAAATAATTTAAAAAAATTGTTTGATATTTGAATGTAGTAATGCATCTTTATTAACTACCATAAATAAATAATAAATAACAAAAATTCAAAATTGATTTATCTACTCTTAAAATTTAATAAATTGTATAATACATTTCTATCTTTAAATTGCATATAATACCTACAATAATTCAATTATTAATAAAAAGTCTATTTATTGTTAAATAAGGTATTTAATTTTAGTATGATTTTTTCCAATTCCAGTAAATTTAACAAATATTTGAGTAATTTCTAATTAATCTATTTGAGTAAAAATGTATCAATTGAAATAGTCATATACATGCATATAAAATACTATAAACAAGTAATTGTATATTTATGTTCATTTTGTTAAATAAATACATTGTTCAATAACTTTGTAAAAGTTCTGTATGTCTATATACTAATAAATATATTTATTACTTAATTACAAATTATAAAATAGTTATGAATCAATAAAATATAATATTTATTTACATTTTTATACAATATTTTAGAATAAAAAATAGAGATCTATTGAAATTTCCACTATTATAAAATTAAATTAAAAAAAAAATTGCAATACAATTTTTTACATAACCTTGAGTACAAAAAAAGTATTATTACATTACTACAATGTGATTCAAGGCACCATATAATATTACTGATACTTAGCAAATCCAAATAAATGTAAGAGAAACAATTTTAATTCAATATTTTATCATTTATCAGGCTTGAAATACTTAGATAGACCAAGTAATTTACCGAGTTTAATGCAGTGAGCAAGACTAAATTTTTCAGTATTTAGTATTAAATTTAATTTTTTTAAATAATTTTAACAGATTTAGGGCTGATAAAAGAATGAGGACTCAATGGGACTGTATTTACCATTTACATATTGTAGTTAACTATATCAAAAATTAGAAAAATTAATCATATAAATATAACTGTAAATGAGAAAATAAAATGAGGAAATGTCAATACAGTAATTTTATCAAATTGACCATTGAATGTATAGATCTAATATTAACAAACTTACCGTTCAAATTGATGCAATTGTTCAAACGTGGCATTTTGGCAAAATCTGCATTTCTGCCAGATTGGTTCTCTGGTCACAGCCCTATCCATAATAACACCAATAACATATTTTATGATTTTAGATGGGTGTACAATAGTGTACTGACGTTTGGTCAACAGGTGGACAGACAACTCGTCGCCCTAAGACGTAGGACGTAATTTTTTTGTACCTTAAGAATTCAAAATCCTACAGGAAGTGTATTAACAGATCAACTTTTTAAGTAACAATACTCAATACTGTTAACAGTTTAACTCAAAAAATTTGTGGAAACTTGGAAATATTGTCTAAATTTTATCAGTGACGTCGAATTCTGATAACAACAAAAATCGATAACAGATATTACACAACTTAACACTTGTCTTATCAGTTGAAACTGGATTATCAGCATTCATTCAGCAATTCAGCGACATAATAGAATAATAAATATTATAGTTTATAGTTTTTTTAATAATATATTAAAGGTGAATTGATATACCTTGATTATATTATATTATGTAGACTAAATACTAATAGAGAAGAACTAGTAGAAGGTTTACATTACAAAATAGCTGAAATGGATAATATAATCCATGTTTATTGTTTAGACGTTTAGGAGAGGAATCAAAGCGTGATAGGTGCTTAATACCCATCGGTAGATAGCCATTTTTACATTTTATAAATGTAAAAATTCATCAAAATCTAATGTTAAACAAGTATTTTCTTAATTTAAAGGTAATCTGAATACTTAATGTAACACTTATATATACTGAGTGTTACGTTTTTGAAAAAACATTATTTTACATAATTTCCAGTCGAAATGAAATACAAAGTTTTCAAAATATATTATTTAAAATTGATTATCTTTTTAATTTTTTAAGATACGTCAAAAAATGTTGGTCTACTACTCTACTTACCTAAGCTTTTAACTCATAAACTACTCATTCGGATTTTTATGTATCAAAATACTATGAAAAAAGAAATTCGAAATATTAAAAATTATAACAATAAAAAAAGTACTTTTTTTAAATATTTCATTTCAAGTGATAACTATGAGAAAATTTCAAAAACGTTCGTAGATTTTGAAATAATGAATGTTTGATAAGAGAAACACTCATTTATAGAATATATTAAATTGAAAATCATTTTAGTACAATCAACTAGATTTTATAAGTACTTAACCAAACACTGAGTATTACAGTCAATTTTTACTTTGAAATGAATAATTTGAATTCTGAATGAATTTAGTTTTGCACAAAATATTATAATTATGAAAAACACAATGTTATGCATTAATCTTATAATCCTAAATTCTGTTTATGAATTTTAAAATATTAAGAATGTAAACATATAATACTAAAAATTATTATTTTATATTTTTATATTTAATAATAAATGGATCATTTAAGTTTATTAAAGCATAAACCAACTATTTTTATCTTAAACCAACATTTTACAAGTAAAACAAATTACAATTAATGTATCTAGTCATATAACAATCATTTAAAAAAAAAAATAACCAATGTAAATTTTAAATTTACTAAAAATAAAAATACAAGATATTTGTTTTCTTCATTTATATTCAATAATACCACTAAATTTTAAGTTCTACAATTTAAAAATGTAAAATGTTTGGTATTTGTATTTTATATTATTACATATTTATAATCGTACATATAAAACTTGTATATACATAATTGTAAAGAAAGTTAAGTATAAATTAACTATGTCTAAATATTTAAAAAAAAAAATATTTGTATGAAAAAAAGCATAATATTAAAATCTATCATCTAAAATATTGTAGCTGTACTTTTAAATATCAAAACATGAATAAAAAATTTAACTATAAAATAAATATATATAAAAAAAAATTGAAATGCCTTGATAAATGCTTATTAGGTGATTATCATAGTAATATTAAAAATTAATAAAACAATATACAAGGTATGTTAAACTAATAAATACAATTCTGGAGCATAGCATAGCATATACAGCATAGCAGAAACAAAGGAAGCAAATCAAACTACCTTTATACTATGTAAGTTGGATACAACTGTTAATTTTATAACTCTGTTATAACATTATATAATAAAAAAAAAACAAATTCAATATTAAATTTATGTTTGATTACAAGTAGTTCTTGTTACTGCAGAAGATCCGTCAACAAATTTTGTTCTAAACAAAACATTAGCATTGCTAAACATTCCATCCTTGAGCGATACTACAATAAATTGGGATTGTTTAAAATGTTGTTTCAACATTTTGCCTATGTTTTGGGTATGAGAAAGATCTAGAGCAGCATCTACTTCGTCCAAAATGTAAAGAGGAACTGGGTTGAACAGCAACATTGCTAAGACTAAAGACAATGCAACTAAAGAGCGTTGCCCACCGCTTAGTTCTTCTAAACTTTCTTTCCATAGTCCATTAAATGCAACACAAATCTCTAAGCCAGCTGTGATGTCATCTACGTTTGTTTGTTTTAAACGAGCTTGGGCACCAGGTAATACACTACTAAATATTTTTCCAAACTCTATATTCACACGATTTGAAGCATGTTGTAAATGAAGACGTTTTTTTACTTCTAATTCTTCAATTATTTCATTAATTTTAATTTTATCCTTTACAATTGTTTCCAGTTTTTTTTGAAGGCGCTTATACTCTTGAATATGTTTATGAAAGTTATTTAATTTTCCGGGATCTACAACTTTTG